>NC_090329.1:117294736-118494736 GCF_035084215.1 Heptranchias perlo | reverse complement strand
CTCTGACCGCATCCCCTGTGCAGAATAGGCACGGCAACTGAAAATGAGGAAGTAAGAGAATATTTGCCAGTTGTGAATTCATGATGAGCATCTGCCTCTCTTACAGGAACAGGAGTAGGACATTCAGCCCCTGAAGCCTATTCCACCATTCAATTCGATCATGGCTGAACTGTACCTCATGTCCATTTACCCACCTTTGATCCATATCTCTTGATACCCCTAACAAAAATATATCGATCTCTGCCTTAAAAAAAATTATTTGTCCCAGCATCCACAACCTTTTAGGGGAGAGGGGTCCAGGTTTCCACTAACCTTTGCGTGGAAAAAATGCTTCGTTTCACTCCTAAATGTGCTAGCTCTAATTTTAAGATTATCCCTCTTGTTCTGAATTCTCCCACCTGAGGAAATGGTTACCCTGCATCCACCCTATTGAATCCCTTTGTTGTTTTAAACAGCTATTGTATCCTGTATTAACTACCCGCAAACCATACTATGAAACCCTTGTGTCATACTTTCTAGTGTGAGTTACATGTGAACTCTGTTCGTCGGGAAACTTTTATAACTTGTCTGCCATTTTTCCTTCTCTAGAAGTTGCAAGCCCTAGGATATCTCACGCTGCCAGCACTTCAGAGCACATGGAGTCACTCAGTCTATCCTGCTTCAGAGACATCCACCTGGAGGGGGAGGGCAGGGAGTAACAAAGCAAGTCAAAGAGGAGCCCACTGGGTGACACACAGAGTATGAGTGAAAAGGAGGACCTGCTGATGGCACATGGAGGTGGAAGACATTGCTGATGGGAGGGTTAGGTCTCATAGCCCCTCAGCTGAAGAGCCTGGGGATCAGGGTTTCACCCATCTGGCTTTTAAAATGTTTACAGAGCATCAAATGCTGGTGGAGGCACTAAGGGCCAGACAATGCAAATAGCAGCTTGTGTGAAGGAGTGTGCACAGGACATTGGAGTATAGCTTTGTAACTCTGCAGTCCACTTTGAAGTGTAGTAGTTTCAAGGACATTCGTAGCAGAGTCTCCTGTGAAAGAGACTCTAGGGGCAGTCTCTACTTTTTCCATAGATGCTCAAACTGCTGCCAAAGAAGCCTGGCTCACAAGGCTCAAATCTCTTCTAGCCTCAAAAAGTTGGGGATAGGTTGCAGATATGTATCCCACTGGGCGTCGGTGATCTTATTGAGACTATTAGGTCTGCTTTGACTCAGGTCGTTAGCCACACTGAGCCAGTGTCCAGTATTAGCGGGATGGCAGGAATGGGCATGGATGATGATGCTGTCTCTCAGGATAACCATTCCTTGCACATATGATAGAAGGAACGTTGAACCAGCCAGCAGCACAAGCGGTGCAGCCAGCAGAAGGTCCATCTCAGGATTTAGTTGCCATGAGATGAAGGACACCACCTCGGTCCCAGGAGGCTCCTTTGGCAATATAATGCCCAGCTATCTCACACACTCCTGTCGCTGAGGTAGCACCTAGGAGAGCACAAGGTTAAGAGCACATACTTCACACAGGCACCAAGGGAAAGCACAGGGGTAAGAAGCATTAGGCACACAAACACAATATGGGTTTTCTTTAAATTATGGCAGTGCTAAAATTGTGATGCATGCAGACTCTGCTCTTGGAAACATTTGGAAGTTGTCTTGTTAGGGGACATGAATGGGAACTTGATGAGTCGTTACGTAGAGAGAAGGGTCTTTAAATGATGGCATCCTTGTGGAATCAAGAGAAGGTAAAGTCATGCAACATGCAGCACATAGCGATGATGCTTGAAATCCTAGCTAGACAATATTGCAGGAGGTCCCCAGATTAATCCAGACACCTGAAGCACACCTTCAATATGCCAGTGGCGTGCTGAAGTATCAGTCTGGTGCATGAATGGACCTCATTTATACCAGTGCTCAGTTTGCATCCTGGGATCTTGAACAGATGTTATGAGCTTAAGCTGAAAAGGATAACCTGGATTTCCTTGAAACCACCCCAAAACTTGCCTTTCTGGGACAAAGAGAGTTGAAACAGTGGATTTCCCTAAAATGAAAGCATTATGGTAACTCCCAGGGAAGTGAGTATTGACTGGCATTACATAGAATTTACTGCACAGAAACAGGCCATTCAGCCCAACAGGTCTATGCTCCAAAGGGGCCTCCTCCCACTTTATCTCACCCAATCAACATATCTTTCTATTCCTTTCTAGCTCATGTACTTATTTAGCTTCCCCTTAAAGGCATGACGCAGTGCTGCTGATAACAAACAAGCTATGCATTGAAAGTGTGGAGTCCTTTTCTATTGATGTTGTAGTGGCATTAGCAAGGGAGCATGTATGTCATGTGGGTGTAATCTATGACTCCTTGGACCTTTGGGAATCCTGTCACTATGTGAAAGTGCAATGCCTATTACGCTAACTCTTATTGTCCATGGGGAAGGAGGTGAAATTGCTTGTTCAGGTAAACAATGTTTCTATAACCTACTTAACGCATCTGTGCACAACTGATTGGCAAATGTTAATGACATCCCCAGTAGCAAGCTGGAATAAAACCCATAGCATAAAGTTAAGGGCAGCTCTGATGTTAACAGTTGCTGTCAGTGAATTGCCTGTGCTGGAGGTGGCCTGTATGTAGGACAACATACAGCATGTGGCATGCGGTTTCCATTGTAAAGCAAAGCCTCCGGAGGCAATGCCCTCCTGAGAAATGTAGGAATGTCTTCCTCTGCTTGTATGTTCCAGTAAGGGGGTACCAGCGAGTGGGTGCTGCCTGATGGGTCTGGCATCTTTCAAAAAGCAAAGTGACAGGGAAATTCCCAATGGGAAGCCCACTGTGCCCTGTGTGAAATGGTGGGAGGAAAATGGTAACTCCAGAGCAAATGGCACAAAGGCATGGGCGTAAATTCGGCTGATTGAAATCAAAATTCAGGCTAGAGACTTTGCCTGTGAACCTTCAGGGAGCCCAGGGAATGATTCATGTAAAATGTGTCAGCTGTTGAGCATTTATCTCTTCTTGACAACTGTTTTCAACCTGGGAGAGATAAAGAATTCTGGGAACCTGTCAGTAAAGGTTATAAAAACATAAAAAAACTACCATTTGGTTTGCTAGTTTGGTACATGATATCATGATATGATTGCATTATTGAATCTTGGGATCATTTGTCTCCCTTGTGAACTGCGGGATGCATGGTACTATTTCGGTAGGTGCATTTTTGACAGTCTGTTTTTTGAAATTGCTTTTTGAAATGTTGCGGCACTGTTTCCAAGTGTTCAGCAGATCTCTCAGGAAGCTTACTGCATAGCTAGGGGTTTGTGATCCCTATGAAGGTTGGTTTACTAAACCTCAGAAGAATGTGAAAATTCTTTGCTTAAACTAGAAACCTCGAAAAAAAACATATGTAGCGTGCCACTTTCTGGCACACCTTCCAAAGCACAGGGCAACACAACATCTGCAGCAGCTGATGCAATTTCCCTTTGCAGATAAAATACCATGTTGGATTTGGCAGATGCAGACATTTGACTTTCTACAATGTACAAGAGTGGCCACGGACTCTTTGTCCAACCATTCAGAGCTATTTGGATGGCATGTTTATAAGGTAATATCTGACCATTGGACCAAAAGCATATTCCACTTTATTAGTTTATATAGTAAAGTGGAAATAGGCTGGGTAGTATAGCTCCCATCTTTCACTAATGGTTAAACATGTTTGGAATGGTCTAACAGGTACTTACACCGGCAGAGTGGGCCTGAGGAGTTTCGGGTCTTATATCTCTCTCCAGATAACTGTCTTTCTGCTTCTTCCCATTCTCGTTTTCATGTCGCTCTTTCTGCCTTTCTCCCTCTCACGTCTCTCTCTGTTTGGCTGTCACACACTTTTCTCACGAAGGTATCTGTATCACTAGGTCTGAATCCTTTTTCATATCACTTCTGTCACACACTTCCCTTAAGTCTCTCCTCCCTCTGCCTTGTCTCTCATTTGTACATCTCCAATGACTCTGTGTGGCTTTCACACATATTCTTGTACTGATGTATGTGTTTTACAAATTTTAAAGCCCAGGGTTTCAGGAAGATGGGAGGCAACGTATTAGAGGTGAGGCAACATGGGTGATTGAGAAAGCCTGAACAGCCTAGGACTCTTCGGAAAAGAGAAGGCTGAGGGGTGACCTAATAGAGGTCTTTAAAATTATGAAAGGGTTTGATAGGGCAGATGTAGAGAAGATGTTTCCACTTGTGGAGGAGACCAAAACTATGGGCCATAAATATAAGATAGTCACTAATAAATCCAATAGGGAATTCAGGAGAAACTTCTTTACCGAAAGAGAGGTTAGAATGTAGACCTTGCTACCACATGGAGTAGTTGAGGTGAATAGCATAGATGCCTTTAAGGGGAAGCTAGATAAGCACATGAGGGAGAAAGGAATAGAAGGATAGGAGATAGGGTTAGATGAAGTAGGGTGGGAGGAAGCTCATGTGGACCATAAACACCACATAGACCAGTTGGGCCGAAAGGCCTGTTTCTATGCTGTAAATTCTATGTATGGTGAGATTGAGGAGAGGCTGATGGGGTGTACAGCTGCAAGGAAGCAAGGGGTTGGGATTTCAGTGTGGGAGGGAGGATAAAGCTGGAGATTAATCAGGATGGATGTGGTGTGGGAGGATGGGAGTTTGAGATGATAGGTATTGGAAGCATTAAAAGGGTACGGTTGGCTCAGGACGAACTTGGAAGAGCTGGGAGGACTGAAGGGGTGGGAGGATTGGTAGCCACTGAGGGGGGTCTAGGAGCACTCCTGGGGAAGATGAATTAGGATCACTGAGGGAGGAAATGGGGGCTGGCAGCACTGAGGTCATGTGACTGGAAGCAGTGCAGGATACCTAGTGAGGATGTGATTATAGTCCCGGGTTGTGAGTATTACGTTAGATCTGGGAGTAGCCAGAAGTCAGGAACAGAGCACCAATGCCAGCTGGGAGTACAACAAAGGTGCCGTGCTTGAACACGGCAGAGTGACGGTAAGTGGGGAGAAGCAGAAGTATGGGGAAGTGGGCAAGAGATGCTGTAGAGAAGGCACAGTTAAAGAAACTGAAATTGTTTTTAGATAGCGAGGCGCCACAGTGGAGCAAAAGCGTAGGGCACCACATCCCTTGGAAGAGAGGCCAGGGTGGGCACGTCCGATTTAGTTTCAACAAAATACTGACCTTCTGGTGCAAAATATTTTGGGGCCCATTTCAATGGATTCCTTCCATACGTCAGCGGGAATCAGGCAGAATGGCCGTTAACTCCAACTGGGCCAGGATAAGCTAGACCTCAGCCACAGGACGAAGTTCCCTGTAAGGCCTTGAGGGGACAGAGCCTCTGCCCATGCCTACAAGGCCATCAACATAAGGAGGTGGGGACAGGAGGCAGGGTGGGGGCTTCTAAAGTCTGGAGCTCCCGCAAGCCAGCCCTCAGTCGGGACCTGGCGTAGGGTCCGCGCAGGTATGCCTAGACTCACCAGGTATATCTCGTCAACAGGAATGGATGGGATGCCCAGCTGTGGTTCAGGTCGGGATCGAGGCCTGAACCCCCCCCCACCCCCCACCCGAAGATGGGGGCGGAATTTCTTTTTACAATTGGGCCCCAGACACAATGCAGGGATTTTGAGACTGAACAATACAAATGTAAATAGATTCCGAGCAATTTCTAGTGCTGATGTGGTGATATAAAGCCAGATAAAGACTGTTCATTGGGGAGATGCTGTGAAGAGAAAGGAATGGAATTTGTTGAAAATTGGATAGCTTTATGAAGGCATTAACTGTCTGGAGGTTGCTGCTAAAATGCAGCCAGAATTTATTCACAGAGATTAAGATTTAACCTGGGTGTGGGAGTTGGGGGGAGGGGAGGAACTATATTAAAAGGATGATAAGAAACAAATATAAGAACAAAGTAAGTAGTCATAAAGTAAATCGATAAACAAGGATCTGGTGCAATGGTTTATAAATAATAATGACATGAGGAACAAGATACAGGAGTTTAAGGGTTGTGGATGAAATGGATGCAGCTGGCTTCGTGTTGACGTGTTTAAGGCCAGCACGTCAGCACAATTTTATAGCACGGGGCTTCTGTGACTACCTGCTGCCCCTTGGTGACATCATTTGCAAACATGGTGTCCAGTTCATTGTACACTGATGACATCCAGCTCTACTTCTCCACGAGGTCTCTCAACCCTTCCACTGCCTCTGTGTTGTCAGACTGCTTGTCCGACATACAGTCTTGAATGAGGCACAATTTCCTCCAGCTAAACATTGCAAAGACAGAAGCCATTGGCTTCAGCTCCAACCACAAACTCCATACCCTGGCTACCGATTCCATCTTCCTCCCCGGCCACTGTTCACAAACTCAGTGTCCTATTTGACTCAAAGCTGAGGTTCTGACCCCAAACCCTCCATCACAAAGACCACCTACTTCCACCTCTGTAGCATCAGCTGCTTCTGCCCCATCTCAATCCTTAACCCTGCATTTGCCACTCCCAGACTCGACTATTCCAAAGCTCTCCTGGCCAACCTCCCATCCTCCATAAACTTCACCTTATCCAAAACTGACTGCCCCTGCATCCATCCCACATCAAGTAATGCTCCCCCATCACTTCTGTCCTTACTGACCTATATTGGCTCCTAGTCCTACAATACCTCAGATTTAAAATTATTATCCTTGTGTTTAAATCCCTTCATGGCCTCTGCTCCCTATCTCTTTAACCTCCTCCAGGTTTATAATTTATTGTCCATCTGAGTTGTCCTGAGAAGTTGGTGGCGCTTTAATACAACTGAACATCGGAGGGCAGTTAAGAGGTAACCACATTGTTGTAGGACTGGATCCACATATAAGCCAGACCGGGTAAGGACGGCAGGTTTCCTCCCCTAAAGGACATCAGTGCACCAGCTGGGTTTTTTTATGACAATCTGACAGCTTCGTGGTCACTTTTACTTATACCAGCCATTCATTTCCAGATTTTAAAAATTGAATTCAAATTCTCAAACTGAACTCACAGCCTCTGGATTACTAGTCCAGTAACATAGCCAGTATCGTACCCCCACCCCCCCCACCCCCGAAGAAATAAGGAATATATCAAGGGAGGGTAAAGGCATTAATATGGTTTAAGGCCAGTGTTAGTTACCTTGAATTGCAGTTAAATGAGTGTGGAGACCTTCCAAAATGGGGAAGTGATCTATTTTGCTGCCAATGGGAGGGAAGGTGGTAATCAGGAACAGATTGATGGTTCATTTTTGAAATATCGGCAGACCCGATTGCTGAAGCTGAAATAGAGGCTCCGCATCTTCTCGAACTAAAATTCTGACCTTGGGTCGAAGGAACAGGTTGCAAACAAAATGCTAGAATTGTACTTGAGATTATTATACAGATAATTACATAGACTTTACAGCACAGAAACAGGCCATTCCACCCAACTGGTCCATGCCGTGTTTATGCTCCACACGAACCTCCTCACACCCTATTTCAGCTAACCCTATCTGCATATCCTTCTATTTCTTTCTCCCTCATGTACTTATCCAGCTTCCCCTTAAAGGAATCTATGCAATTCGCTTCAACCACTCCATGTGGTAGTAAGTTCCACATTCTAACCACTTATGTAAGTATCGATTACAGCTACTATTTTTGTCAGTTTATTTTTGAGGGGCTTTACTCCTTTTTTTTCTCTTTTGCTTAGACACAAGTACAGTCATCGGAAGGTGCAATTTCAGTGTAATGATTCAGTACCAGGCCCCTCGCGACCCACTCCCTCCGCCAACCCCCAAGTACAACATCTCACTTTCATATGAGGCTCTGTATTGAGGGTCTGACACCAACAAGAACTGAGGCAGCCCTGGCATTACACCAGAAAATGTTCTGAATATAATCACCTACACATAAAGTTGACTACTTTATGGGCACCTTGTTAGCCATGCTTAGCGGGTGGAAAAAATGGTGTATTACAATAGTTTCTTGTGAAGCAGGATTCTGTTTCCATGCCTGGAATTCCAACCTTTTCAATAACTCTCAAGCACAAATTAATTGGAGTCTGAGCTAGAGACTACAATAAATGCCCAAAATGAGCCTGCTTTCTGAGCTTTGAGCTGAGAACATAAAACCTTACTGTGCAGTATTGAATAGGTGCATGATTCCAAGGATAAGGAATTAATGCACCATTCACAGATTAACATGCTAGGAATGACAAGTATTTGAATGGCATGCATCAGATTTTGAGAGAGACGTCTCAGACAGGGCACACCCAGTACGATGTTCCTTACGGGTAAAGTCAACAATACGCTTCCTTCCTCCCACCTACAATCATAGAATCTTACAGCACAGAAGGCGGCCATTTGGCTCATCATGCCTGTGCGGGCTGTTTGAAATAGCTGTCCAATTTAGTCCCACACCCCAGCTTTTTCCCCATAACCTTGCAAATTAGTCCTCGGTTTTAATTATATTTTTTCTCACAAACATCATATAGAATTTCCCCAAATTTGATGGGAAGTGGGAAATGGAAGGGGCAATGCTGCTCGATCCAACGCAAGATGTGTGCAGTATGGGGTGACCCAAACTTTTCTCTCCCTCTTTCTCTTATAGAGTCATAGAGTCATAGAGTTATACAGCACGGATAGAGGCCCTTCGGCCCATCGTGTCCGCGCCGGCCATCAGCCCTGTCTACTCTAATCCCATATTCCAGCATTTGGTCCGTAGCCTTGTATGCTATGGCATTTCAAGTGCTCATCCAAATGCTTCTTGAATGTTGTGAGGGTTCCTGCCTCCACAACCCTTTCAGACAGTGAGTTCCAGACTCCAACCACCCTCTGGGTGAAAAAGTTCTTTCTCAAATCCCCTCTAAACCTCCCGCCTTTTACCTTGAATCTATGTCCCCTTGTTATAGAACCCTCAACGAAGGGAAAAAGCTCCTTAGTATCCATCCTATCTGTGCCCCTCATAATTTTGTACACCTCAATCATGTCCCCCCTCAGCCTCCTCTGCTCCAAGGAAAACAAACCCAATCTTCGCAGTCTCTCTTCATAGCTGAAGCGCTCCAGCCCTGGTAACATCCTGGTGAATCTCCTCTGCACCCTCTCCAAAGCGATCACATCCTTCCTGTAGTGTGGCGACCAGAACTGCACACAGTACTCCAGCTGTGGCCTAACCAGTGTTTTATACAGCTCCATCATAACCTCCTTGCTCTTATATTCTATGCCTCGGCTAATAAAGGCAAGTATCCCATATGCCTTCTTTACCACCTTATCTACCTGTTCCGCCGCCTTCAGGGATCTGTGAACTTGCACACCAAGATCCCTCTGACCCTCTGTCTTGCCTAGGGTCCTCCCATTCATTGTGTATTCCCTTGCCTTGTTAGTCCCTCCAAAGTGCATCACCTCGCACTTTTCCGGGTTAAATTCCATTTGCCACTGTTCCGCCCATCTGACCAACCCATCTATATCGTCCTGCAGACTGAGGCTATCCTCCTCGCTATTTACCACCCTACCAATCTTTGTATCATCAGCGAACTTACTGATCATACCTTTTACATTCATATCCAAGTCATTAATGTAGACCACAAACAGCAAGGGACCCAGCACCGAACTTTTTTTATTGGTTTGTCAAGAATAGGCATTTACAATTTATGAAGCAGTTATACATATATCTTACAAAGTTATTGTACATACAGGTTCTCTTTTTTTTAAAAAAAAATAATTAATTCACTTTTGTGAAAAAACAATTCTTCTTCGGGTTCCATCTCCAATCCAGTGGTTAACATAAGAAATAGGAGCAGGAGCAGGCCACAGGGCCCCTCGAGCCTGTTCCATCATTCAATCAGATCATGGCTGATCTTCAACCTCAACTCCACCTTCCCGACCAATCTCCACATCCCATGATTCCCTCAGAGTCCAAAAATCTATTGATCTCAGTCTTGAATATATTCAATGGCTGAGCACCCACAACTCTCTAGGGTAGAGAATTCCAAATATTCACGACCCTCTGAGTGAAGAAATCTTTCCTCATCGCAATCCTAAATGTCCGACCCCTTATCCTGAGATTATGTCCCCTAGTTCTAGGCTCTCCAGCCAACTGAAACATCCTCTGAGCATCTACCTTGTCAATCCCTCTTAGAATCTTATATGTTTCAATGAGATCACCTCTCATTCTTCTAAACTCCAGAGAGTATAGGCCCATTTTACTCAATCTTTCCTCATAGGACAACCCTTCCATCCCAGGAATCAATCTAATGAATCTTCATTGCACTGCCTCTAAGGCAAGTATATCCTTCCTTAGGTAAGGAGATCAAAACTGTAAGCAGTACTCCAGATGTGGTCTCACCAAAGCCCTGAACAATTGCAGCAAGACTTCCTTACTCTTGTACTCCAATCCCCTTGTAATAAAGGCCAACATACAATTTGCCTTCCTAATTGCCCGACACCATCCAGGACAAAGCAGCCTGCTTGATTGGCACCCCATCCACCACACTAAACATTCACTCCCTCCACCACTGGCGTACAGTGGCTGCAGTGTGTACCATCCACAGAATGCACTGTAGCAATTCGCCAAGGCTTCTTCAACAGCACCTCCCAAACCCATGACCTTTACCACCTAGAAGGACAAGGGCAGCAGGCACATGGGAACAACACCACCTGCACATTCCCCTCCAAGTCACACACCATCCCGACTTGGAAATATATTGCCGTTCCTTCATCGTCACTGGGTCAAAATCCTGGAACTCCCTTCCTAACAGCACTGTGGGAGAACCTTCACCACATGGACTGCAGAGGTTCAAGAAGGCGGCTCACCACCACCTTCTCAAGGTCAATTAGGGATGGGCAATAAATGCTGGCTTTGCCAGCGACGCCCACATCCCATGAACAAAATTTTAAAAATACCTGCATGCTAGCTTTCTGTGTTTCGTGCACAAGGACACCCAAATCCCTCTGAACACTAACATTTAATAGTTTCTCACCATTTAAAAAATATTACGGTTTTCTATTTTTCCTACCAAACTGAATAACCTCACATTTCCCTTTATTTATGTTTTTAAATCCAGAGCCAGAAAAGGGCAGTCGGTGAGAGCAGTCAATGGGTGGAAGATCTAACCAATGAGGAGCAGCAATGTGCTAGGCCAAAGGAAAGGATGAAAAACTCAGATGGAAAGAATCTAACCCACAACACCACAGCAATTCATAGTGGCCAGAAATTTATTAATGGAGTTAGGCTGGACCACTCAGCCTCCTGTTTGGAGAGAATCATGTGATATTTTTCTCTATTCATTTTCAGGATGTGGGCTTTGCTAGCACGGCCAGCATTTATCGCCTGTCCTTAGTTGAGAAGGTGGTGGTGAGCCGCTGCCTTCTTGAACCACTGCAGTCCATATGGTGAAGGTACGCCCACAATGTTGTTCGGTAGGGAGTTCCAGGATTTTGACCCAGCGACGATGAAGCGATATGTGTCCAAGTTAGGATGGCGTGTGACTTGGAGGAGAACTTGGAGATGATGGTGTTCCCATGCATTTGCTGCTCTTGTCCTTCTAGGTAGTAGAGGTCGCAGGTTTGGAAGGTGACTTGATACAGCGTATCCTGTAGATAGTACGCACTGCAACCACGGTATGCCGTTGGTGGAGGGAATGGATGTTTAAGTCAGTTCATGAGGAACTGAGGGATGGGGGATGTCTACTACGGAGATTAGCTGGAAGTAAGCATTCTTAGTAAGTGATCAGAATTGAACACAAATGTCATCATAGTCTTTTATCCCTGTCATCTGAAGAAGTTTGAATTGTGCAATTGTTGTTTAAAGGAATTACTGGGACCTCATCAGACACTGCCGCTGAGGCCAGAGGTCAAGGCAGCTTTAAGATATTCTGGAAACGTGCCACTGTACTTTGAAGTTAAGTGTCTTGAAATATGATAATTGATAACTACATCTGCCTGTACATGAAATCTGTAAAGTCTAAATATCATTAAAATGCCTCACCCTGGATACACCCCGCTCCTTTTCTTTGCATCACTATATAACAAACTTGAGACCTTAGCTAAATGTTTAAACATACCATTATGTTAAGAGAACATTGATAGCAATGCAACTATTTTTTCTGAAACACTACTGTCTCAGTGATTAAATAAAGTAAGACTTGAAAGACTTGCATTTATACAGCGCTATTCACAACCACAGGACATCCCAAAGTGCTTCACAGCCAATTAAATGCTTTTTCTTTTATTCGTTCATGGGATGTGGGCGTCACTGGCTAAGCCAAATTTATTGCCCATCCCTAATTGCCCTTGGAATGGCGGTGGTGAGCCGCCTTCTTGAAATGCTGCAGTCCGTGTGGTGACGGTTCTCCCACAGTGCTGTTAGGTAGGGAGTTCCAGGATTTTGACCCAGTGACGATGAAGGAACGGCGATATATTTCCAAGTCGGGATGGTGTGTGACTGGGAGGGGAATGTGCAGGTGGTGTTGTTCCCATGTGCCTGCTGCCCTTGTCCTTCTAGGTGATAGAGGTTGCGGGTTTGGGAGGTGCTGTCGATGAGGCCTTGGTGAGTTGCTGCAGTGCATCCTGTAGATGGTACACACTGCAGCCACAGTGCGCCGGTGGTGAAGGGAGTGAATGTTTAGGGTGGTGGATGGGGTGCCTTTCAAGCGGACTGGATGGTGTCGAGCTTCTTGAGTGTTGTTGGAGTTACACTCATCCAGGCAAGTGGAGAGTATTCCATCACACTCCTGACTTGTGCCTTGTAGATGGTGGAAAGGCTTTGGGGAGTTAGGAGGTGAGTCACTCGCTGCAGAATACCCAACCTCTGACCTGCTCTTGTAGCCACAGTATTTATGTGGCTGGTCCATTTAAGTTTCTGGTCAATGGTGACCCCCAGGATGTTGATGGTGGGGGATTCGGCGATGGTAGTGCCGTTGAATGTCAAGGGTAGGTGGTTAGACTCTCTCTTGTAGGGCATTGCCTGGCACTTGTCTGCCGCGAATATTACTCGCCACTTATGAGCCCAAGCCTGGATGTTGTCCAGGTCTTGCTGCATAAGGGCATGGACTGCTTCATTATCTGAGGAGTTGCGAATGGAACTGAACACTGTGCAATCATCAATGAACATCCCCACTTCTGACCTTATGTTGGAGGGAAGGTCATTGATGAAGCAGCTGAAGATGGTTGGGCCTAGGACACTGCCCTGAGGAACTCCTACAGCAATGTCCTGGGGCTGAGATGATTGGCCTCCAACAACCACTACCATCTTCCTTTGTGCTAATTTTGACTCCAGCCACAGGAGAGTTTTCCCCCTGATTCCCATTGACTTCAATTTTACTAGGGCTCCTTGGTGCCACACTCGGCCAAATGCTGCCTTGATGTCAAGGGCAGTCACTCTCACCTCACCTCTGGAATTCAGTTCTTTTGTCCATGTTTGGACCAAGGCTGTAATGAGGTCTGGAGCCGAGTGGTCCTGGCGGAACCTAAACTGAGCATCAGTGAGCAGGTTATTGGTGAGTAAGTGCCGCTTGATAGCACTGTCGATGACACCTTCCATCACTTTGCTGTTGATTGAGAGTAGACTGATGGGGCGGTAATTGGCCGGATTGGATTTGTCCTGCTTTTTGTGGACAGGACATACCTGGGCAATTTTCCACATTGTCGGTGTCGTAGCTGTCCTGGAACGGTTTGGCTACGGGCGCGGCTAGTTCTGGAGCACAAGTCTTCAGCACTACAGCCGGGATGTTGTCAGGGACCATAGCCTTTGTTGTATCCCGAGCACTCAGCTGCTATGATATCACGTGGAGTGAATCGAATTGGCTGAAGACTGGCTTCTGTGATGGTGGGGATATCGGGAGGAGCCGAGATGGATCGTCCACTCGGCACTTCTGGCTGAAGATGGTTGCAAACACTTCAGCCTTCTCTTTTGCACTCACGTGCTGGACTCTGCCATTGTTGAGGATGGGGATGTTCACATAGCCTCCTCCTCCCGTTAGTTGTTTAATTGTCCACCACCATTCACGACTGGATGTGGCAGGACTGCAGAGCTTTGATCTGATCCGTTGGTTGTGGAATCGCTTAGCTCTGTCTATAGCATGTTGCTTCTGCTGTTTAGCATGCATGTAGTCCTGAGTTGTAGCTTCACCAGGTTGGCACCTCATTTTTAGGTACGCCTGGTGCTGCTCCTGGCATGTTCTTCTACACTCCTCATTGAACCAGGGTTGATCCCCTGGCTTGTTGGTAATGGTAGAGTGAGGAATATGCTGGGCTATGAGGTTACAGATTGTGCTGGAAAACAATTCTGCTGCTGATGATGGCCCACAATGCCTCATGGATGCCCAGTTTTGAGCTGCTAGATCTGTTCTGAATCTATCCCATTTAGCACGGTGGTAGTGCCACTCAACACGTTGGATGGTGTCCTCAGTGCGAAGACGGGACTTTGTCTCCACAAGGACTGTGCGGTGCTCACTCCTACCAATACTGTCATGGACAGATGCATCTGCGACAGGTAGATTGGTGAGGATGAGGTCAAGTAAGTTTTTCCCTCGTATTGGTTCGCTCAACACCTGCCGTTGGCCCAGTCTGGCAGTTATGTCCTTCAGGACTCGGCCAGCTCGGTCAGTAGTGGTGCTACCGAGCCACTCTTGGTGATAGCCATTGAAGTCCCCCACTAAGAGTGCATTTATGTGCCCTTGCTACCCTCAGTGCTTCTCAACATGGAGGAGGACTGATTCATCAGCTGAGGGAGAGCAGTAGGTGGTAATCAGCAGGAGGTTTCCTTGCCCATGTTTGACCTGATGCCAGATTTCATGGGGTCCAGTGTCAATGTTGAGGACTCCCAGGGCCACCCCCTCCTGACTGTACCACCACCTCTGGTGGGTCAGGACATACCCAGGGATGATGATGGAAGAGTCTGGGACGTTGGCTGAAAGGTATGATTCTGTGAGTATGGCTATGTCAAGCTGTTGCTTGACTAGTCTGTGGGACAGCTCTCCCAACAAGTCCCCAGTGAGGAGGGCTTTGCAGGGTTGACTGGGCTTGGTTTGTCTTTGTCGTGTCTGGTGCTGAGTGGTCCATCCGATTTTATGCTTGTTATGACTTTTTTGTGAGATTGTGTAACTGAGTGGCTTGCTAAGCCATTTCAGAGGGTGATTAAGAATCAACCACATTGCTTTGGGTCTGGAGTCACATATAGGCCAGACTGGGTAAGGACGACAGGTTTCCTTCCCTAAAGGGCATTAGTGAACCAGATGGGTTTTTACGATAATCCAGTAGTTTCATGGCCATCATTACTGATACTAGTTTTTTTTAATTCCAGATTTTATTTAATTAATTGAATTTAAATTCCCCAGCTGCCATGGCAGGATTTGAACTCATGACTCCATGATTACTAGTCCAGTAACATAACCACAATGCTACCGTACCTATACTTTTGAAGTATAGTCACTTGTAATGTAGGAAACGCGGCAGCCAATTTGTGCACAGCAAGGGCCCACAAACAGCAATGTGATAATGACCAGATAATGAGTTTTATTGATGTTGGTTGAGGGATTAATATTGGCCAGGACACTGGGGAGAACTCCCCTGCTCTTCTTCGAAATAATGCCGTGGGATCTTTTACGTCCTTC
Organism: Heptranchias perlo; assembly: GCF_035084215.1. Classification (NCBI taxonomy): domain Eukaryota; kingdom Metazoa; phylum Chordata; class Chondrichthyes; order Hexanchiformes; family Hexanchidae; genus Heptranchias; species Heptranchias perlo. The sequence continues at coordinate 118,479,153 of NC_090329.1, read as the reverse complement.
TGAGAAGGCTGACGGGTCCTCGATTTACTTCACATCCAAAAGACGGCACCTCAGACAGTGCAGTGCTCCCTCAGTACTGCACTGGAGTGTCAGCCTAGCTTTTGTGCTCAAAATCTCCAGAGTGGGGCTTGAACCCACAACCTTTTGGCTCACAGAGGTGGGAGTGCAAAAACTGAGCCATGGCTGACACCTATAACACATGAATGATATTTTGTGGTATTAAAATGAAATAAACTTGAATGAAAAAGAAAAAGCAAGTTAAAAAAATCCACATTGGATTTCTTCTAGCAACATGGGCCCTTTTTATTTTTGTGTTACTTTGTAATGAACTTCTGTAAATCAAGGGAGTGAATAAATGCTAATTACAAGTATTCCTGATTTACCACTTCAGATAGAAATTCCGTGAGAGTCAGGCATTACTTTTCTTTCTGGTTCAGTCGTGCGTCGCCTACTGTGGTTATACATATTCCACTCTGCACTTTAATCCAACTATTACATTAATTTTAGCACATTCCATTCCACATTGTTTTGTGGCAGATCACACGATAAATACAGATGAAGCCTTCCTAGCTAATCCATGAAGAGCAGTTCCCCCGCCCCCACCTCCTACCATCTAACTGTTTCTTAAATGATCTCAAGGATTTTGCCTCCAGTACTCTACATTCACTTCACGTGTGCATCACTCCCTGTGTGAAGAAGCACCTTCTGACGTCAGTCCTGAATTTGGTTTTCACCAGTTTGAACGTACGCAGGTAATTGAGGCAGAAAGGGTTCAGAAGGAGCGAGCTCCGAGGAAGATGGCGTAATCAACCTACATATTTGAGCTGCTTTAAACAGAAATTTGACCTGCGCCATTTATTCACTGCACAGTTCCTAAATTACAGCAGTGACGACACTTCAAAAGTACTTCTTTGGCTGTGAAGCGTTTTGGGATGTCCTGAGGTCGTGAAAGGCGCTTTGGAATTGCAAGTTCTTACTTTCCTTACGTGTCCCTTAAAAAGAATCCAGAGAATGAGGGCTATTGGTAAAGGGAACAATCAGGTGGCACCATGTTAAAACAGGCGCAGTTACTACGGTACTACTGTTAAAAGGCTTCTACTGAGTGTAAATATTCAATTAGCAGAGCATTACAGCACCTCTGGTGGTTCAGTGAGTTCATCCAGCAAGTAACTGATCCATGCAGGCCATAAAGGCCCTAAATCTGATCCCTAATCTGTGCTGAGTTAGCTAATGGTAGGGATGATAAAATTGGCCTCCTGTAGAAATGCTGGACATCTCCCATGTAATATACACGTGGAAGATGTTTGATAGTGTTAGCATTTACATGAAATGTGCCATTATATATTGAAAATAGCATATATAGGGTTAAAATATATCCTTACTGCAGTCTCTTTTTTGAGCTGGCAAACAAGGATGAAATTCCTACAGAATGTGTTATCATCCTCCTTTGAAGCCATTGACACTACTAGCTTGACACAGTTAGTAGCACTCTGACCTCTGTGTCAGGAAGGTCATGGGTTCAAGCCTCACTCCAGGACGGGAGCACATAATCTAGGCTGACTCTTGAGTGCAGCAGTGTGGGTGTGTTATGTTGTCGCAGGTATCGTCTTTTGGATGAGACGTTAAACCGAGGTCCCGTCTGCCTGTTCAGGTGGATGTAAATGACCCCATGGCACTATTCTAAGAAGTGCAGGGGAGTTCTCCTGGTGTCCTGCCCAACATTTATCCCTCAACCAACAGATTAAGACCAAGACAGCTTAACTGATTATTTGTTGGACCTTGCTGTGTGCAAGTTGACTGCAGTGTTTGTCTACATAATAAGTGACTACACCTCAAATAGTAATTAATTGGCTGTTAAGTGCTTTGGGACAACCTGAGGACATGAAAGGTGCTGTATAAATGCAAGTTCTTTCTTTCTTACTTGGAGGTTTCATACCTCATGGTTTCAGCAACAACTCTAGCACGATTATAACAGATTTCAGAAGAGTACCTCCCCGATAAACCAATAGATCTCTATTTGGATCTTCAGTCACCATTAGGCTTCAAATTCTTTGTAAGACAACTACAGTTGCTTTGTTGTATGGAGCGAATGGAAAAACCCAACATCTGAAAAACATATGCTGGGTAAATTCCTAGAAAGAAGAGACTGGACTACGGGAACAAGAACAAATGGCTGGATGTGACCCTGAGCAAGCCTGATGGGAGGCCACAAGTGCTACCCAAGGCCAGAACAGAAAAAAAATGAACCAATAAAGTGAATAGACCCGGGCAGTGGCAGTTCTGTGCCAACTGCATTGCTGATGACAAGCAGGAGGCTTAGGGTAATGTGAAAATGAATTTATGGGACAAATGTATAATTTTGACAGCAATTCATATATATTCCATTCATAGACATGCCTTAATATTTCAGAAATGTATAGACGTTGTAAGATTTGTATTAACGTAAACAGAGCTATTACAGTCATTCCTACACAGCAGTTATATGAGTAACTGGAATGTGTTATGTCTGCATGTTAGTTAAAGGTTTTCTAAACAGTGTTTAGTTTGGCGACTGTTCTGTTTACAATGCGTGAATGTATGCAATTTATCTTCAGACTGGGAACCCAGGCTGTGGTTAGCCTGAATTTTCATGGGCATTGATTAAAAGAAACTATTCTAGAATGATGATTTATTTTCGGAAGCTTCTGTTTTAATCTTTCGTAAATTTCGGTTGAGTGTTCAGTGGGAAGGGAAATAATAAAATAATCATAGCACTTTCATTTATATTGTGCAATGTTGTGTTGATTCACCTCAAAGTGCTTAATGCAAAAAATTACTTCTGGAGTGCAGCAACTGGTTTATGTAGACAAACACAGCACCTATTCAACATCGCACAATCCAGATGAATCACCAGTTAATGTGTTTTTTTGGCGCTGTTGGTTGAAGAAGGAATGTCGGCCAAGACACCTAGTGAGCTTCCTGCTCTTCAAATAAAAAGAAAGAACTTGCATTTATATAGCACCTTACACAACCTCAGGATGTCCCAAAGCGTTTACAGTCAATGAATACTTTGGAAGTATAGTCACTATTGTCATGTAGGAAATGTGGCAGCCAATTTGCGCACAGCAAGATCCCAAAAACAGTAACAGTAACCAGATAACCTGTTTTTTTTTGTGCTGCTGGTTGAGGGATAAATATTGGCCAGGACCCTGCTCTTCTTTGAATAGTGATGTCAGATCTTTTACATCTACCTAAGAGGGCAGACAGGTCCTTTGTTTAACATCTCATCTGAAAGATGGAACCTCTGACAACACTCACTCAGTACTGCTCTGATGTCAGCCTAGATTAAGTCTCTGGACATAAGAACATAAGAACATAAGAAATAGCAGCAGGAGTAGGCCATTCGACTCCTTGAGCCTGCCCCACCATTCAATAAAATCATGGCTGATCTTCTACCTCAACTCCACTTTCCTGCCTTATCCCCATATCCCTTGATTCCCTTAGTGTCCAAATATCCATCGATCTCAGTCTTAATATAGTCAACAACTGAGCATCCACAGCCCTCTGGGGTAGAAAATTCCAAAGATTCACAATCCTCTGAGTGAAGAAATTTTTCCTCATCTAGGTCCCAAATGGCCGACCCCTTATCTTGAGACAATGACCCCTAGTTCTAGACACTCCAGCCAGAGGAAACAGCCTCTCAGCATCTACCCTGTCAAGTCCTCTAAGAATTTCATATGTTTCAATGAGATCACCTCTCATTCTTCTAAACTCCAGAGAATATAGGCCCATTGTACTCAATCTCTCCTCATAGGACAACCCTCTCATCCCAGGAATCAATCTAGTGAACCTTCGTTGCACCCCCTCTAAGGCAAGTATATCCTTCCTTAGATAAGGAGACCAGAACTGTACACAGTGTTCCAGGTGTGGTCTCACCAGAGCCCTATATAATTGCAGCAAGACCTCCTTACTGCTTTACTCCAACCCCCTCGCAATTGCCTTCCTAATTGCTTGCTGTACCCACCCCTGGTGTGGGACTTGAACCTACAGCCTTATGACTCAGAGTCAAGAGTGCTATCAACTGAGCAAAATTGATATACAAATGGCAGTGAGTTTGATGAGGGGAAAAAATTTGCTGCAAGTTACCGTCAGCTGAAGTATGCAGTTCGTACCCTTCCATTTGCTGAAATTAGTTCCCCGCCCGGTTTCACTAAAGGAGAGGATTTACTTTCTTGGGGGCCTTTATTATTTTTATTCTGAGATCACTCTTTTACAAAGTAAGGCTCAAAAAATAATATGATTTATGCAGACCAATTTGTTGGGAAATGATGGGATGTTTGAGGAACGTCGAGAGGGTAACAAATTGCACTAATCTTGAAAGTAAGACTCATAGCATTGCTCCCCTAAGGGGATTTAACATGGTTGCAATCTGCTTAAACACAAAAAGGTGCTGTTACAGCGGCAGTAGCATGAAGCATCACCATTCACCGGCACCTACCCTTCAACATGTTTTGCGCATATAAGTACCTCAGATTTATGCCAGCAAAAAGTTTCAAGTCAACAATTACATCATCGCCCCAGCCTAAGGATCACAGTCAGTTCAAGTTGTTAGGAAAAACAGAAAGCAGTTACAACATTTTCCATTTTAAAAACATAGATGAAAAATATAGGATTTGAAACATTTGACAATGGAAGCTTATGAGTGGCTACCTCAGTCCTGAACAATCATAAAGCTGCCTCATCTATTTTACAGTATGTGTTGGTGGGTGTAAGCAACATTTTAAAGGGTAAAAATCTCCAAACCTCGAGGAGATTCTTCATTTGTGTGCAATTATTTCCAAATACAGAAATAAATTACAAAATGCATTCAATTCTAATAAGAACCAGCACATGCTCGATGGGCCAAATGACCTTCTTCTGTGCTATAAATTCTAAGGTTCCCAGGCAGGCAACGTGATTTCAGAAGGGACAGATCCTCCCCGACCATCCTCCTTGATTTTTTTTTATGAGGAAGTGACATCCCAAGTGGACATTGGAAAACGAATGATATAGCACAGTTGGACTTCCAGAAAGCCTTTGACGAAGTTCTACATGAAAAGCTGCCTCGCGAGCTTACGGCAGCGGATATCATAAGCTAAGAAATGCTCAAAGAGAGGACAAATGTACGGAGTCGCACAACACCAGGTTATAGTCCAACAGCTTTATTTGAAATCACAATCTTTCGGAGCTTTCCTCCTTCGTCAGGTGACAATGTGCGACTCCGTACATTTGTCCACCCCAGTCCATCACCGGCATCTCCACATCAAAGAGAGGAAGCAGTGAGTACTGCTTTGGAGAAGGGTGTGAGCCTGGAGAGATGCAGTGAGTTGAGTGTCCCAAGGATCCCTGCTGAGGCTCTATTGTTTCTGATCTACATAAATGATCTGGATTCAGAAATGTAAAGTTAGTCAAAATCACAGATGATACTAAGAGGGGCTGTAGAATCTGATGAAGCAGCTACGGAATTACAGAAGGAACTGAACACTATCCGTGGAATGGTTCTGATTATTAAAAAAAGGGCCAGAAAGCAAACTCAGGAAACTTCAGGTCTATTTAGCCTTACTTAATTAACATGTAAAATAATGGAATCAACTGTCAGGAGTAAAACTGGGGACTGATAATAATTTAATTATTAGCAACAGCAAAAATGGATTCAGAAGGAGAAAATCCTGTCTGCCTTGACTTTTTTGAGGAAGGAGCAATCCAATTGGACTATGGAAAGCCCAACAACGTGGTGCACCTAGACATCCAAAAAACAATTGACAAAGTTCGGCATGAAAGTTAATAATTAAGCTCAAAACAATGGGGATTCGGGATCAAGCTTGGGAAAGGATAAGAAATTCGCTGAACAGTAGAAAGCAGCGGGTACTTGTTAGAGAAGTTATGTCAGGTTAGGGAGAGGTGCGGAGTGCGGAGTGGGGTGCCCCATGGATAGGGGACTTACATTTGTTTAGCGCTTTACACCTTTCTAAATGGTGTCAGTGACAACGTGTGATCCTTTATTAAAACTTAAGTATCCCTTTCTAGGCGGTCTACTTGTCTGTTCCAGAGCAGTTCAATTAACCAGCAATACCTGGATGCTCAGATTTATTTAGAAGAAAGATCAACTGTAAATGACTACATAGTATGTACAGTGAAACCTTTGAATTACGGACACCCAGGGGATTGGCATCAGCTGTCCGTTTTTTGCAGGTGACCACATTTTCCAAATGGACATTGTAATTTTAGCCAGGTTTTACATAGATAGTCATCGTATATTCCTGCAAACAAATCTCTTATTAAATGGTACTTTTATTTTCATGAAATCAGCAATTAAAACATACGCCTTACATTTCATGGTCACTGGACACAGGGAAACTTAATTGCAATCAGCCCCTTATAATGAATCACAGGTGACATCGCTCGGTAAAAACTTTACAGGAACCCCGTGTCCCGTGTTTTCAGGTGTATAATAGACTAAATAAATAGGGTTTGTTACATTGAAGGCTGTCTGTATTTTGAAAGTGTCCATCATTTCTTAGTGCCTCTTGTATTTTTTATAATGTAAAATATTTGGGACTGTCATGAAGTGTCCGTATTTTACTGTTGTCAGTCGTTTGCAAGTGTCTGTAGGACCAGCTTTCAGTGTAATTTAAATCACTTTTCAAAGAAAATCAGTAGGGTTTGTTTACAACAATACCAAGCGAGGATGTTGCAAATTAGTTTGGTTAAAGGACAATAATTTTTAAGATCGCCAAGGCTTCTCCGACTGCACCTCCCAAACCTGTAACCTCCACTACCTAGGAGGACAAGGGCAGCAGGTGCATGGGAACACCATCACCTACAAGTCCCCCTCCAAGTCACACACCATCCCGACTTGAAAATATATTGCTGTTCCTTCATCGCCGCTGGGTCAAACTCCTGGAACTCCCTACCTAATAGCATTGTGGGAGTACCTTCACCACATGGATTGCAGCGGTTCAAGAAGAAGGCTCACCACCGCCTTCTCAAGGGCATCTAGGGATGGGCAATAAATGCGGGCCTTGCCAGCGACGCCCATATCTTGAGAATGAATTCCTAAAAAAATATACCACGCAGGCTTTCTATTTGGGTTTGTAATGTAGCCCAAAAGCCATTTCAGAGTAAATGCATGATTGTATGGTTGGTCCTGGAAAATGCGCCTCAGACACATGATCCAGTGATGGTCATATAGCCGATAATGGGAATAGTGTTACATGGATGTTTGTGTGTTGTCCCAGATTCTAAGTGAACATACAACTAAAGGACCGGTTTTCATATATGGAAATGCATGGCTGAAGATCATGAAAGATAAATAATGGCATGTGTACGAGTCACTGAGGCAGGCATTCCAGGTTCAGCCGGGGGCTGGTCTGAGGGAAATAGGCACCACACTGCTAGATTCCATGATCGTGGCACCAGAAGTGTTACTTTATCATCTTAATGTGCAGCAATTAATGATTTTGATGTTTTTAGTGGAATTAATATTTGAGCCAAGAGCTGCGCTTACCTAGATTATACAGTGACAGGAAGTACAGTGATCGCTTAAAAGTTAAAACTAAGCTTGTATGTGAAAGTTTGGGATGGCCAGGCTGTTTATAAATAGCATCAGGTTGGTGGTGGTGGGATTGAGCAGGCAATCAAAGTGAGTTCAACAATTAGGTATGTGTTCGGTCAGAGGAGCTCAGAAAAGGATAAAGTGTCGGTATAGGATGCCATCTCTTCCACTTACTTGGTGGGACATCTGAGCCACTGTCGATGTCACAGGGTCATTGTTGAGACCTTTGAAGAACAGCATAATAAAGGGGAATGAACCCTGGCAGAAAAGCCGGCGGACCAACACGTGGGCAGAGATTTGACGGAGCATGAGCCCAAGCAATTTACCGTCCACTTCGGGTGGGCAGAGGCCCGAATATTCAGGCCATGGTGTCGCTCTGTGTGTCCATCTATGCATCTGCTCCTAGGCATCTGATTGGTCCCTGCTAACCTCATCAATCTTAATGTATCGTCAGTCATGTGGTTAACAGGAGCTAATCAGGTGGCAGAAAGTGTAGCATTTCTCTTGGTTCTGAGCAGTGACTGATGCAGAATAGAAATATTGGGAAGTGGGAAAGAGATGGGGAAGGGGATGGGGAAATGGGAAGGGGATGGGAAAGGGGGAAGGGGATGGGAAAGGGGGAAGGGGATGGGAAAGGGGGAAGGGGATCTGGAGGGCTTTCAGAAGCTGAAACAAGTCCACAGCCTACTTTACACTGATCGAAACTCGGAAAGAAAAATCGGAAAGTAAATTTAAAATGTTGAATTATTGCAATAAAAAATCCAGTTTAAAGTAGCTTATCTTATAAAAAGGGACATAGGAATGTAGAAGACTGGAGAAGATCACTGAGGTCCAACTGGCCAGTTCCACAATTCAAAACATACCATACTATAACCTTATACTCTCCTCCATTGCTGCTTTAGCCAAGAAACTATCCTGCTCCCTCTTGAACTTGCCAAACTTTCTCCACTCCCACTGTCTCCCCAGACTGTTCCACACATTCGCCACCCTCCATTCGAAGGATTTAAATTTAAATTGTCTGCTCTCCTTCCCTCCTTCGAGCTCAAGCCTCTGCTCCTTGGTTGCTGACAGGCTGATTTAAACACATAAACCCACTTGATAAATGGTAGAAGGTGAAGCTAATGAATAACGTGCTGCACAGGTTCTGAGAGCGAGCCTGAGTCTGAAAGGGACATGCCTCAGTGATGTCCAAGTACATAATATAAAGTGTTACAGAAGTGGTCCGCACGTAACGTCCTCGAGACCCTGCGGGAAAAGGAGACGATGGATCCTGTCGGTTGGTTCCCCGAGCAGACTGTCAATGTCATTTGGCAGAACGCCTCATCGCCAGAACTTTCAAACAAGCACCAAGACATAGCTTGGCTGGTGGTGAGAAGGGCCCTTCCTGTCAGATCCTTCATGCACTCCCGGACTCTCAGCGCCACCGTACACTGTCCCCGAGGAGGCTGCGGTGGAGACGAAACTGGCGCCCATCTCCTTCTGGAATGTGCCTTTGCAAAGAAGGTCCGGAGAGAGATGCGGTGGTGTCTGTCCAGGTTCGTCCCGAGCAGTTCCATAACACAGGCTGTGCTCTACGGGCTGTTCCCAGGGACGCACACTGAGACGGACATCAACTGCTGCTGGAAGACCATTAACTCGGTGAAAGTTGCCCTTTGGTCTGCCCGAAACCTGCTGGTCTTCCAGTGCACGGAGCTGTCCTCGACCGAGTGTTGCAGACTGGCACATTCCAAGGTCCAGGACTATGTGCTCAGGGACGCACTGAAGCTAGGTGCGGCCGCCGCAAAGGCTCTGTGGGGAAAGGCAACCATTTAGAGCCTTCCCGCCATAGTATACCAAGGGGCTGCAATCAGGGAAACCCCCCCCGGGCAAAATGTAAAATTCAAATTGATGTAATGTACCTGTAATGAATCTGTAATGTACCTGTAATGAATCTGAAATCAATAATCTGTATTGAGTATAATGCAATGAGACACCCCAGAGTGTCATGAACTGTAATTATGTACAATGTGTTTATTGAACTGTACTTGATGTAATCTTCAAATTGTATAATCTGTATTGTGTACATTTGGAATGTGATATGACAACTGTATTGTAATTTTTGCTGCAAATTTTATGAATTAAGTATATTTTATGAAAAAAAAACAGTCTTTGTTCGTGAGCAACACCAGGGGGAATAAACCAGTAAGTGCGAGGTTTGTTTAAGAAAAACAGGGTTTTTGTTGCTGAGGTTTGACATTTCCTCCCTTCCCCCCCTCCCTGGTCCTTAGCCCCCTTCTTTCTTGGGTTCTCCCACACCACATGTTATTCTGTCTAAGAGAATTGGCTGGTGACTTGCTCCCAAGCCTTTGCTAACGACAGCCCGTGATGTGGGAGAGTGGCCCAGGGTCACACTCCCTCTAATTTTTCCCTTCCAGGGACTGATGAGGAGTTACAGCTGAGATTTCTTTGGCCAATATTCAGAAAATGCTGGAAAACACTCAACAGGTCAGGCAGCATCTGTGGAGAGAGAAATAGAGTTAACGTTTCAGGTCGATGACCTTTCATTCAGGTCATCGACCTCCACAGATGCTGCCTGACCGGCTGAGTGTTTTCCAGCATTTTCTGCTTTTAATTCCTTATTTTCATCCCTTGCTCAAGTGTCTTTGCTGGGGTACAGTTCCATGGGCCCTGGGCTTGGTACCATATCTAAAAGGTTATTTTTCATGTGTAAATACATTCATAGAATCATAGAAATAGAATCATAGAAAATTTACGGCACAGAAGGAGGTCATTTGGCCCATTGTGTCCACGCCAGCTGAAAATGAGCCACCCAGCCTAATCCCACTTTCCAGCACTTGGTCCCTAGCCCTGTAGGTTACGGCACTTCAAGTGCTCATTCAGGTACTTAGTAAATGAGCTGAGGGTTTCTGCCTCTACCACCCTTTCAGGCAGTGAGTTCCAGACCCCCACCACCCTCTGGGTCAAAAAAATTCTCCTCAGTTCCCCTCTAATCCTTCTACCAATCACTTTAAATCTATGCCCCCTGGTTATTTATCTTTCTGCTAAGGGAAATAGGTCCTTCCTATCCACTCTATCTAGGCCTCTCATAATTTTACAAACCTCAATTAAATTGCCCTCAGCCTCCTCTGTTCCAATGAGAACAACCCCAGCCTATCCAATCTTTCCTGATAGCTAAAATTCTCCAGTCCTGGCAACATCCTCGTAAATCTCCTCTGTACCCTCTCCAGTGCAATTACATCCTTCTTGTAATGTGGTGACCAGAACTGTACACAGTACTCAAGCTGTGGCCTAACTAGTGTTTTATACAGTTCCAGGATAACCTCCCTGCTGTTATATTCTATGCCTCGGCTAATAAAGGAAAGTATTCCATATACCTTATCTATCTTGTCTACCTGTCCTGCTCGGGATCTGTGGACATTCAGTGATACATTGGGCTGGATCCCTCACTCGATTGTCTTATGTTCGCCACGTCCAGGCAATCCAATGTACCCGGGGCAGGATCTAATGGGGGTTAAGTTGGATAATGCCTATTATTGGGCGTATGTTGCACAATCCGCTATTAACCTGTGCCTGCACAGGCGGCACGAGAACAGCACATTTTAAATGCACAGTCCACTGGGAGGAGGGAGAGATGGCCGGAAGGACGGTGGGACTGGCGTGAGAGGGGGGTCCCACGCTTCTCCGATGATGCACCGAAGGCCCTGATGGAGGGGGTGGACGAAAGGAGGGCCAACATGTACCTGCAGGGAAGCAGGAGACCCTCCAGATTCCAGCGCCGCAGGTATTTGGGAAGCTATGGCCCAGGAAGTGAATGCCAGGAGCATGGTACCATGCACGTGGGTGCAGTGCCGAAAGAAGTTCAACGATTTGACACGAGTAGTCAAGGTGAGTGAATGCCAGTGCCAAGTGGCACATCCAACCAACTGCAACACTGCTCCATGCATCACACACCCCCATCATCCACCCACCAACAAACACTGCCTATCCTTACGTAATGCTGCACTCGGCATGCTGCATCTCACCCTCACATATTACCACACTTGCAGGCCACACAACCATCACTCACAGGTCACAAACACTGACAGCTATTCGACCATGACAAGCACATCACCCAGTCACCTTGCAGGATACTCACTGACTTACTGCCCTCTGTCTTGCAGGAGAAGGTGGCTCAAAGCAGCTGGCAGCAGGAGAGACCTGAGGGAGGACGGGCACGCCTACACGTCCTCGCCCCCTTGGAGGAGACCGTGCTGCAGATCATTGGCCGGGCCGTCGCTGCATCCGTGACCACATGGCGCGCTGGAGGTCCCGACAAAGTGGGGGGGGGGGTCTCTGCATAGCTAATGCTCCTTCTCATTTCCCACATCTCCCTCCTCCCATAATCTTTTCTGACTCACGATGGCTTCAGCACGCAGGGCTTACTTGCTCCTCCCCCCACTCCACAACTCAACCTGTTTCCCTTTGTCATTGCAGATACCCAAGAACACTTGGCGGCACCGTCCGAGGAGGAGGAGGAGGAGGAGGAGGAGGAGGAGGAGGAGGAGGGGTTGGGGGACACTGAAGGCACAGCATCACTCGATCTGACACTCGCATCCACCATCTCAGAGACTGACACTGCGCGTCCTTTAGAGGTTAGGTTAGAGGAGGGATCTGCGCGTGGTGAGACACCGGGCACAAGTGCGTAGGAGCCGGGGCAGGGGAATGATACCACAGGTGCCAGCTTGCGGAAAGCAAGGTCCCTCACTAGTTCTGCTGCAGTGGAGTCAGGTGAGGACTTCGGTGGGCCAGACTACAGAAGACGGCTGATGGGCGTACACAACCAAATGCTTGGAACACTGGAAAGCCTGCCAGAAAGCCTGTGCACAATGTCAAGAGGCATGGAGGAGTCCAGCTCCAACTTGGCACAGGGCTTTACGCAGAGCTTGGAGCCCATCCTTTCCAATATGGAACGGGTGGTCACCTCCATCAGCGCACCTGTGGAACCCACCATGTCGCAGTGCCTGATGGCTGATGTTGCTCCTTCCATTCCTTCCATTCTACGGTTGCAGCTCAGACTGCAGCAATGGAAGCTCAGACTGCTGGTATTGTGGGTCTGGGAACAACTGTGGATCGGGGCTTCCAGGGCATCACAGCACTCCAGCAACCCGTTCTCCAGCTAATCACCAGGATTACTGAGGCGCTGTCCCGGGAGAATGGCAGTGGCGCCATGGCAGTCGGACCTGCTGTTCTCTCTCAAGACGACAGCATTCCTGCTCCCACCCCTGCTACTCTGCCAGTACCCTTGTTTTTGCCTATCAGCCAGCCAGGCCAGACTGCTGCAGCCTATGTTGAGATGGTGCAGTCTGAAGCCGGGTCCTCCAGGCCCAGAGCTGCTCGAGGTCGTCCTCCAAGGCCATCTGCACACTCTTCCATTGAAGGTCAGCAGCCTTCTACTAACCATGCTCCAGCCATTGGGGATGCACCTCGTAGGGGCACTAGGATAGGTAAAGGCACACGAACAACAGGCACTAAGGGAACGCACAAGGATGAATAGTCCTGTTCTGTTTCCATAATTTCATCTGTTAATTGATAAATTTGTCTTTGAATTTGCATTTGGTGGTGGTTTTTATTTGTGCGATGAGCTGAGGGGGAAAGCAATGTTTAATCAGATGGAGGGCGATTTGATGGTCATGTTGGAGCGGACAGTGGGGAATGTAGGACTGTTGGTGAGTTGGGGGATGCAGGTCAAATTGTTGCTAGCGGGCACGGATCAGGCGAGCACGCAGAGCCCTTTCAGGCAAGGCGTGTGTTCCCTGTTGCACCCGTGCGTCTTCCTCCTCCAGCTCCTCCCCCTCCTCCTCCTCAGCCTCTTCCTCCTCCTCCTCTATCTCTGGCTCAGGGTCTTCTCCGATCATCAGCGGCAAGGGCTGGTCCCTCATGACGGCGAGGTTGTGCAGCGTGCAGCAGACCACCACAAATCTTCCGACCCGCTCAGCGGAGGACTGGAGGGCTCCTCCAGAACGGTCCAGGCAGTGGAAGCATTGTTTCAGGAGGTCTATGGTGTGCTCCACGACGTTGCATGTGGCAGCACGGCTCTCATTGTAGGCCTGCTCTGAACGTGTGCGTGGATTCCTGACCAGAGTCATGAGCCACCGTGTGAGGGGATAGCCCTTGTCGCCCAGTAGCCAACCTTTGACCTGTCGAGCTGGATAAAAGATAGCTGGCACGTTGGACTGCCGCATGTTGAAGGCATCGTGACTGCTCCCAGGATAGTGGGCATCGACTTCCATGATTCGATGCGTGTGGTCGCACACCAGCTGCACGTTGAGGGAGTGGAGGCCCTTTCGGTTGGCGAAGACGGCTGAGTTGATGTGCCGGGCACACAGGGCTATATGTGTGCAGTCAATGGCACCCTGCACCATGGGGAAGCCAGCAATGCGGGCGAACCCCCGTGCTCGCTCGTTCTGTTTGTCTCTGTGGAGAGGGAAGGTGATGAACCTTTTCCTCATCTCGTACAATACGTCTGTGACCTCCCTTATGCAGCAGTGCACTGCGTACTGCGAGATGTTGCACATGTCGCCAGCAGAGACCTGAAATGATCCTGAGCCGTAGAACTTCAGCGCCACGGTGACCTTAACAGCCACAGGCAATGCTGTCCTTGCCCTGCTCTGAGGCTGCAGTTGTGGCTGCAGCAGCTGATAGATCTCTGTCACGGCCTCGTTGGTGAACCTCAGCCGTCGGATGCAATGCTTCTCGCTCATGTTGAGGGACGAGAATTGATCCTGGAAGACCCTCATTGGATATGGCCTCCTGCTCAGTGCCTTGCGCCTCCTCCTCTTCCCTCTCCTTGCAGTATGACCTGCTGTGCGAGGCCTCTCTGCATACTCCCAGTCGTGCTCAATGCCTAACGGGAGCCACCCATGGTTGCCAGGAATGTTGTTCAACCACGGTTGTAACTTTCTGAACCATAAGGCAGCACCTGCCAAACCACTCTCAATTGTAGTGTAGGAACTCTCAGAAAGAATAGGGAGCTTCAGAAAACACTTCCTATTCTACCAGCAGCCAGAAGCAATAATTCAGCAACTAACCTGCAACACTTGCATGGTCTCTTTAAATAGCCCTGGTGGGGGATCCTCCAGACCGTCTAAGACATGTTCAGACGGTCGGGGTTAAGACTGTGCGTTGAGTTGAGCGTTAAGTCCCAGAATGATGTCTATCACTTTAAATCAGCATTGCACACTGATTGTATGCATTTTCTCCCTACTTTACATGCTGTCGGCATTCAGTACTTGCACATGCGCGAATACCTATACCAAGATGGCATCTTACTGGAAACGTGCGTGCGCATCCAAGACGCCACCTTGGCGCTTCGAGAGGCCGGGCACTGCCGAAACAATGGGTGCTACAAGGCGGGCGGTAATGAGTCAGCCGCACATTATACACCCCGCCCCATTTTTCTTTCCACTAAAGTCAACGGGCTAGAAATTGGGCCATGTAGCGCCCATTGTTTCGGGGCTACGCGGCCTCCCGAAGTGCCAAGATGGCGTGCGCAAATACCGAACACTGGCAGCATGTAAAGTAAGGAGAAAATAGATACAATCAGTGTGCAACGCTGATTTAAAGTGACAGACACCATTTTGGGACTTAACACTCAACTCAACGCACAGTCTTAACCACGACCATCTGAACATGTCGCAGAGTGCCTGGAGGACCCCCCACCAGCACTATTTAAAGGGACCATGCAGCATTTACAGGTTAGTGGCTGGATTATTGCTTATGGCTGCTGATGCATTTGTACCTGTTTTTGGAGGTCTCCTGTACTTGAATACTCAGATGAGGGGGCATAGCCTAACATTTAGAGCCAGGACGTGCAGGAGTGAAGTTAGGAAATACTTCTACACACAAAGGGTGGGAGAAGTTTGGAACGCTCTTCTGCAAACGGCAGCTGATGCTAGCTCAATTGTGAATTCTAAATCTGAGATTGATAGATTTCTGTGAACTAAGGGTATTAAGGGATATGGGGCTAAGGTGGGTATATGGAGGTAGGCCACAAATTAACCATGATCTCATTGAAAGGCAAAACAGGCTCAAGGGGCTAAATGCCACTGCCACTTGCTGCCTCCAGTACGCGCCACCTTCTCCTGCAAAAAAGCGGGACGTGTGCCTGTCATGGTTGAATAGCTGCCAGTATGTGTGGCCTGTGAGTTGTGGATGGGTGGCTTGCAACAGAGGTAATGTGTAAGGGTGAGAGGAAGCATCTTATTGGAAGTGTTGAGTACTGATGGAAAGAGTTTGTTGGTATGTGGGTGATGGGGGGTGTAGTGTGTGGAGCAGTGGATGCGACTAGTGGTGCAGTTGGTAGGAGATGCCACTTGACAGTTGACCTCACTCGCCTTGACCACTCGTGTCAAAGCATTGAACTTCTTCCTGCACTGCATTCATGTTCGTGGTGCTAAGTACCTGGCATTGACTTCGTCCCCTACTGCCTCTCACTGCCTTTTGGGCATATGGTTTGAAGGCCTCTTGCCTCCACCCACCCCCCCACCCCACCTGCGGATATAGGATGTCCCTCCTTCTGTCCACCTCTTGCACCAAGGACTCTAGTGCATCAGCAGAGAACCTGGGTGCATGCTCTCTCGCAGGCCTGGTACCAACTCAGAACGGCAGATTGGTGAGGTCTGGCATGCAGATCGGAGGATGTGGGATTTAGTAGTGCGTAACCTTTATTCAATGTTTTAACATAACTCATCAGTATGTAAAAATAGGGACGGGACCTGCATCTGTGTTCTATGTGTGCGATGTCCGTTCAGACTCCGTGTAGACAGCAGGCTATTATTTTTTAGCAAATAACAGGTACCGGCAATCTTTAAGAGATTTTAAGAGACAATTTCCCTTTAAGAGATTGGGGCACCCCTGCTGGTGGAAAGTGCGCATTTAATTCAATCGTGGTGTAAGGCCTACTTTTCAATGTTGCTTGAAGGTAGTACTCAGGCCGGACAAAGTTCTCATCCTGCCTGTGCAGGGGCCATCAGGCACAGGGTAATAGCGGATTGTGCTACCCACGCCCAATAATAGGCCGTATCCAAATTTTCTCCCCCAACGTGTATAAAGGGCGGCCAGGCTAAGCTACTAAGAAGACTTGAAAGAACTTGCATTCATAAAGCGCCTTTGATGATCTCAGGACATCCCACAGCACTTTACAGCCAATGAAGAACTTTTGAAGTGTAGTCACTGTTCGAAATAGTGCCATCAGAGAGGGCAGACGGGGCCTCGGTTTAACGTCTCATCCGAAAGACGCACCTCCAACAGTGCAGCACTTCCTCAGCACTGCACTGAAGTTTGTGCTCAAGTATTTGGAGTGGGACTTGATCCCACAACCATCTGCCATTCTCCACATTGCCTCTCCTGCAAGAGGTAGAAAGGTTCAGGAAATGAATGAAAATTGTGCAGCTTCATATAAGTTTGAGCTGCTGCAGGGTCGGTGTATCACGTTAATGCTGAACATGTGGTTCAGTCATTGAGCCCATTCAGTGAAAAGTAAGCAAGGGGAGAAGTGTATTATGAAGCAGTCAATGATCGAATGGAACTTATTCAAGGCTCTTAAACTGCTCCCTTGTTTGTTTGCAAACCGCATGAGTGCTCTATGGAGGGATTATTTCTCACATACTGAACTGATTCACAGGCTCACACCTGAGCGGAGCTCACGGTTTCATTCACTCTCTGTTTGTCCAGCAAAACCCTTCCATTGAGTCTCCGTCTGCGTATTCCCTCCGCTCAGAGGGATGCCTGTGCTGTGATTCCAGCAAGACTGGCACTCTAAATAAGAGCCATTTAGAAGCATGTGCTGTTGTGAAGGTAGCTCAGGTTCCAGACCTGGGGCAGCCCTGTTATTTGTGTGGTATTTTGTACGACTAACTACATATATGACTGGATTAAACGCCATAGTTTAACGATTTTCTTAAAGTTATTCCACAAAGAGATGACACCTTCTTATTTCCACAACGGCATTAAAAGTTTTAGCTTACCTCGGTTGATATAAACACCTGTATCTGAGCCATACACACCAGAAAGTCCCAGGGAATTGGATTACAGCAATCGGCCTCACTGCTCTTGAGCCTAGTAGGAGGAAAACAGTCAGGGATCCTGTTTCTGATTGTTAGGCAGCGACTTCTGCTACACAGAGTGCATGTGTGAATGTCGGGTGAGGATAGGGTGGGCTGGGCTGTGATGCTTCCCACGGTTGAATATTCAGCCACCAACCCTCGTATGGAACGTCCATTTTGCCCATGGCATCGTACTCCTGCAGGAGTCAATGTCTGCAGGAGGGAGGAGAGAAAAGATTGGAAGGGAGGCGGCGTAGGGGGTGAGGGGGGTGGTGGGCGGAAAGAAAAGATGATATTCACAAGATCACAAGACCGGTTCAGATGAAGAAGACCCTTCAGCTCACCTTTACCTCATCCGTCCAGAATAATAACCCAACTGGTTACGGTGTGACTCTTGAATGGTAATATTCAATACAGGTATTTCATTGTCTAATAGTTGCGTGATTATTGCACATTTTAGATACATATCACCTTTTAGTGCCAATGTACAAGTGAGGAGTTGCTATTCATAATGAGTCTGTGCTCACAGCTACTCCAATCAGTAAGCCCCGTTCTCAGTAGCGTCACCACTGGGAAATGTCTGAGAAGAAATCAGGAGCTTCTCCACAGGGTGGGAAGGCAAGCTCCTAGTCTGGGAATCACATTGAGCATTATTATCACCCACTTCTACCCCTTTTGGCCAGATGCACCCGGTGAGAACGAGCGTACCTCCATCGATCGTATGCTGGGACCCAACTGAGGGTCTAGGAGGGGGAGCTCCTGCCTTAGGGATCCCCAGCCCCTGGCCCCGGCCGCCCTTACGTCGATGGCCTTCTCGAAGAATGCAGAGGCTCTGCTTCCACAAGACCATCCCGGAAACATCAGCGCAAGGCCGGACTTACGGCAGGTGTCCGCTAGAACGGTTGTGTATTTTCAGGGCCCTTAGGTGCAGGCTGGCCCCAAGCCAAGCATTCAGGCAACCTTACAGCTCTTTCATTGTGTCTCATGCATACCCATAGCTCAGAAGGACGCAGAGTCAAGATGCAACATACAATTGAAAGCCTTGCCACACTCAAAAAGCAGCAATTAGTGACCTACTGCACTGGCCTAATACACCAACGTAATAACATTAGGCATGCATTGAGAAAGGAGATAAAAGTACTGGCCACACTGACCAACGTTCCTTTCGCTACCTGATACTGGAGTGTTAGCTGGCAATGAGCTTTAGGCATAACAATAGTGGGCAGTGGGGATCCTGCCAATCATTAATAAGTGCCATTCCTACATTGCAAGTTTAGCTGCAGGTGTCCTTGGTGCAAATGACCAAGCTCCATCCTGCTGACATGCAGGAAGCTGAGACAGTTGTCCTGGGACATTAGTAGTTGGTGTGCCAAGGGTCGCAGACTGGTCCAAGGTCTGCTGATCTCCCTGGTATATCAACATATGAAAAGGATAGTAAAGGACTATCAGGCCCATCAAGCACCCTTTATTTGGATGTGGTTCACCCATACACCACACCATTAACTGAAACCACACAATTTCCTGGGAGAAGCAACAAAAAAACCCAGAAAACAATTTAGGCAAAACGCTGCGAACTTTCTCTCTGACTCCCTGAAGCAATCAAACAAAGCTCCAGGAGATCAAGGAAGCCCATAATTCCTCACAGTCACAATTAACTTGCAACTTATCCTCTAAAACTGGAAATACCCCCTTCACACAGAAACCTGTCAAGTTTCCTTTTAAAGAACTGTAGCAAATCCATACCTACCATAGGGCGGTGATTACTCTGTGAAAAGAAATACCTCCTGGTATCTAACCTAACTCTTTATCTAGTGGTAATGGAAATCTGGAAACTCTCTCCCCCCAAAAAGCTGTTGAGGCTAGGTCAATTGAAACGTTCAAAACAGCAATTGATAGACTTTTGCTAGGCAAGGGTGTTAAGGGTTACGGAAACAAGACTGGTAGATATTACATAGAATGTACAGCACAGAAACAGGCCATTTAGTCCAGCTAGTCCATGCCAGTGTTTATGCTCCACACGAACTTCCTCCCTCCCTACTTCATCTAACCCTATCACCATATCCTTCTATTCCTTTCTCCCTCATGTGCTTATCTGGCTTCCCTTTAAATGCATCTATGCTAGTCGCCTCAACTACTCCATGTGGTAGCGAGTTCCACATATAGTTAAGACACAGGTCAGCCGTGATCTAATTGAATGACGGAACAGGCTCAAGGGGTTGAATGGCCTACTCCTGTTCCTATGTTCCTATGTCTATGCATTTTGTATACATGCCCTCTAGTCCTAACATCCCTATCCATCTCAAATAACCCATCCAATCTGACTGAGTCCAAGCCTTTCACCATGTTTAAAAACCTCAGTCATATCCCCCATGCCTTCTTTCACCTGTACTGCCTCAACCACAAAATACTGTATTTGAGATGCCTTAAACACAAATTTACCTCAGGGGGTGAAAAAAATGGACGCCAAACTTTTTATCAAAAAATGTATATATTAATAAAAATGTCAAAACTATGGAAAACATTTCTTTAAAAAAAACCTTAATTATAAAGGTCCTTTAAATCAGAGTGTGAGGGGATGGAAAATTGAAGTGGCAACAACAGGGGGATTGGGGTCACACTCGGGAACAGACGGGAGTGTTCGGTGTGAGTCTTTGTGCTTCTTCACCCAATTTTTCAAGTCTTTCCTCGTATTTGTATTAGAAAGTTATTTTATATGCAACTGCAGGAACAAAAATATATCGAGGTTTCTTTTTGTTTTGGTAAAATAGAGATGCTATTGAGTGTATTTTAAAATGCAAGTTGTTTCCTGAAATATTAAAGAAGTTGGTTTGTGGAAGAAGGAAACATTCGCAGGACTACAGGGAAAGAGCAGGGGAGTGGGGACGAATTGGATAGCTCAAAGAGCCAGCACAGGCACGATGGGCCGAATGGCCCCCTTCTGTGCTGTATCATTCGATGATTGTATGTCAGAATATTCAAGAAAGTTGCACAGATTTACTTTCTAGTGCATTTTACTCAAAGTTGTGTGGCCTGACAAAAGGGACACTGTGCCTATAAATAGAGACTTTAATGTGTGCTTTCTTATAACCAGTGGCGACACTGCTTTTCCAAATTTGAGTTCTGGAGGTATGTGTGGGTTGGCAGACACTGCATTCAAGAGAAGAGGTTGTTTTATGTGTTGGAGAAACTAGAACTCGATGCAATAGTTCTTGGTTTGTGCAGCTTTACCTCCTACAGTTAATGGAGCTTAAACAACTGGGGGGAAAAACTAATGTTGAATTTAGTGCATTTTATAAATGGATTTTTATAGCATCTTACAGCATAATAAAGTATCTAAAATTATAGAACTTTACAGCACAGAAGGAGGCCCGTCGCACATGTGCTGGCTCCCTGAAAGAGCTTACTACTTAGCCCTTTACTTTCGGGGAAGGAAAGTTGGGATACAAGCAAATTATTTAGGATACGTCAGGAACAACGACAACAACTTGCATTTATATAGCGCCTTTAACGTAGTAAAACATCCCTAGGTGCTTCACAGGAGCGTAATCAGACAAAAATTGATACTGAGCCGTATATTAGGACAGGTGACCAAAAGCTTGGTCAAAGAGGTAGGTTTTAAGGAGCATCTTAAAGGAGGAGAGAGAGGTAGAGAGGCGGAGAGGTTTAGGGAGGGAATTCCAGAGCTTAGGGCCTAGGCTGCTGAAGGCATAGCCGCTAATGGTGGAGCAATGAAAATCGGGGCTACACAAAAAGCAAGAATTGGAGGAGCGCAGAGATCTCAGAAGGTTTGTAGGGCTGGAGGAGGTTACAGAGATTGGGGGGGTGCGGGGTGAAGCCATGGAGGGATTTGAAAACAAGAATGAGGAACGGACCGCTGGATGGCGCCATTTAATATGGTGAGATCACCGTGATGACATCTATACGGGGATGGGGGCATAAACCTGTGAAGCCTTAAGATCGTGTCCACGATCAGCTAACCCCACTGCGTTTCTTTTAAAATGGTAGAGCTAGCTTGTGGGCAGAGCCATTTTAGCGTGTTGCAGGAAAACTTTCCCCATGGAAACCATCTCAAGGACGTTACCAAATAAAATGGCAGCATCTAGGGGGATGGTCCTGATATTCAAAAATCATGTTTATACGGTAAAGAAGAAAAAAAAACTAAGTATAAGGAGATATTTATGTTGGAGAAGGATTTGTTTGTATACTTTCCTTCTCCTTTTCAACCATCTACATTCCAGACTGTCAACTTTCAGAATCATTTAAATACCATCTAATTCAGAGTGATAAATCTAAAGATTATACTTAAAAATCAATTAATAAAATGGAGTGCATAAGCTATTAATGTACTGTTTACATTTCACAACCTCCAAGATTGTGCAGCTTCTGAGCCAAGGATTTGGTGCTGTCTCTCTGCTATAAATATCTGTCCAAGTTCATGAAAAAACATCTGCATAAAGCTGACGTGAAGGTTTCCCTGTTTCATTTTGGTAGACTGCGTTGCATAAATAGTGGAGAGGAAAATACAAGCCTACAGGCGTGCAGTTTACTGGAGTTGAAGTAAGGACATTAGGGTGGGACAGTGCTCTCCTACAAATGCTTACTGCACTCATACCAGATTCCTCTTGTCTTCTTTAGTGAGAGCACGTCAAAAAGCAGGGGCGCAGTGACTGAAAGATCAGCGTCTGATAGTGGAGCAGAGGAACAGGGAATAAGCAGCAATCCAGAGCCAATTTAGTGGAGTTTGCAGTATGGGTCATATGGCTAGAGAATTTCTGCCCAATAATTCCACCAAAGAGTGATGTGGGAAACAGGGGTTTCAATTCATGGGGCACTGGCACCAGTACTGGGGAAAGAGGGAGCTGTTCCGATGGGACCAGTGTCCTGGCGAATCGAATAACTAGGGCGTTAGATAGGGCTTTAAACTAATTAGAGGGAGGGAGGATTCAAGTAGGAGTACATTTATAAGGCTAAAGAGAAAAGTCAAGGCTATAGAGCAGAGTAGCGATTTGGGTAAAAACAGGCAGTCTGTCAGGAAGGGACAGAGAGTTTAACGAAGGTAGTACTGCATTAGTGATTAAAGTCACATCAGAGAAAAATAGTAAAAAGTTAAAATTAAAGGTACTATATCTGAAAGCACAAAGTATTTGTAACAAGATAGATGAATTAATAGCACAAATAGAGATAAATGGGTTTGATCTTGTAACCGTTACTGAGACGTGGTTGCAGGGTGAACAAGGTTGGGAACTAAATATCCCCGGGAACTTGACTTTTATGAAAGATAGGCAAAAATGGAAAATGAGGCAGGTAGCCCTGATAATGAAGGATGAGAAAGGATCTTAGCTCAGAAAATCAGGCTATAGAATCTGTATGCTTGGAGCTAAGGAATAACAAGGGACAGAAAACACTGGTGGGAGTAGTTTATAGGCCCCCTAATAGTAGTTATAGTGTTGGACAGAGTATAAATCAGGAAATTAGAGGAGCATTAATCGTAGGGGACTTTAATCTTCATATAGACTGGGCAAACAAAATTGGCAAAAGTAGTTTGGAGGACAGGTTCATGGAATGCATTCGAGACAGTTTTCTAGAACAATATGTCGAGGAACTAACTAGGGAACAGGCTAATGTAGATCTAGTATTGTGTAATTTTTATTTTATTCGTTCATGGGATGTGGGCGTCGCTGGCGAGGTCGGCATTTATTGCCCATCCCTAATTGCCCTTGAGAAGGTGGTGGTGAGCTGCCTTCTTGAACCGCTGCAGTCCGTGTGGTGATGGTTCTCCCACAGTGCTGTTAGGAAGGGAGTTCCAGGATTTTGACCCAGCGACGATGAAGGAACGGCGATATATTTCCAAGTCGGGATGGTGTGTGACTTGGAGGGGAATGTGCAGATGGTGTTGTTCCCATGTGCCTGCTGCTCTTGTCCTTCTAGGTGGTAGAGGTCGCAGGTTTGGGAGGAGCTGTCGAAGAAGCCTTGGGGAGTTGCTGCAGTGCATCCTGTGGATGGTACACACTGTAGCCAAAGTGCGCCGGTGGTGAAGGGAGTGAATGTTTAGGGTGGTGGATTGGGTGCCAATCAAGCGGGCTGCTTTGTCCTGGATGGTGTCGAGCTGCTTGAGTGTTGTTGGAGCTGCACTCATCCACGCAAGTGGAGAGTATTCCATCACACTCCTGACTTGTGCCTTGTAGTTGGTGGAAAGACTTTGGGGAGTCAGGAGGTGAGTCACTCGCCGCAGAATACCCAGCCTCTGACCTGCTCTCGTAGCCACAGTATTTATATGGCTGGTCCAGTTAAGTTTCTGGTCAATGGTGACCCCCAGGATGTTGATGGTGGGGGATTCGGTGATGGTAATGCCGTTGAATGTCAAGGGGAGGTGGTTAGACTCTCTCTTGTTGGAGATGGTCATTGCCTGGCACTTATCTGGCGCGAATGTTACTTGCCACTAATCAGCCCAAGCCTGGATGTTGTCCAGGTCTTGATGCATGCGGGCTCGGACTGCTTCATTATTTGAGGGGTTGCAAATGGAACTGAATACTGTGCAATCATCAGCGAACATCCCCATTTCTGACCTTATGATGGAGGGAAGGTCATTGATGAAGCAGCTGAAGATGGTTGGGCCCAGGACACTACCCTGAGGAACTCCTGCAGCAATGCCCTGGGGCTGAGATGATTGGCCTCCAACAACCACTACCATCTTCCTTTGTGCTAGGTATGACTCCAGCCACTGGAGAGTTTTCCCCCTGATTCCCATTGACTTCAATTTTACTAGGGCTCATTGGTGCCACACTCGGTTAAATGCTGCCTTAATGTCATTGGCAGTCACTCTCACCTCACCTCTGGAATTCAGCTCTTTTGTTCATGTTTGAACCAAGGCTGTAATGAGGTCTGAAGCCGAGTGGTCCTGGCCGAACACAAACTGAGCATCGGGTCAATGAGACAGGGTCAATTATTAATCTTATAGTAAAGGATCCTCTGGGGCAGAGTGATCATAATATGTTAGAATTTCATATCGAGTTGAGACTGATGTAGTTAAGTCTGAAACTAGGGTCTTAAATATAATCAAAGCCAATTATGTAGGTATGAGGAGTGAGTTGGCTAAGGAGGATTTGGGAAATTAGATTAAAAGGCATGATGGTAGATAAGTAATGGAGAACATTTAAAGAAATAATTCATAATTTTCAATGAATATACATTCCTTTGAGGAATAAAAACTCCGTGGGAAAAGTGATCCAACCGTGGCTAACTAGAGAAGGTAACGATAGTATTAGATTAAAAGAAGAGGCTTACAATGTTGCCAAAAAGAGTAGTAAACCTGAGGATTGGGAGGATTTCAGAACTCAGCAAAGGATGAGCAAGAAATCGATAAAGAGGGAGAAAATTGAATATGAGAGTAAACTAGCAAGAAATATAAAAACAGACTAAGAACTTCTACAAGTATGTAAAAAGGAAGAGATTAGTGAAAGTAAACATGTGTTCCTTAGAGGCAGAGAAATTATAATGCAGAATAAGGAAATGGCAGAGACATTAAACAAATATGTTGTATTGTCTTCACAGTAGAAGACACAAAAAACATACCAGAAATAATGGGGAACCAAGGGTCTAATGAGAGTGAGGAACTTAAAGTAATTAAGATTAGTAAAGAAAAAGTACTGGAGAAATTAATGGGACTAAAAGCCAACAAATCCCCTGGACCCGATGGCCTACATCCAAGGGTTTTAAAAGAGGTGGCTGCAGCGATAGTGGATGCATTGGTTTTGATCTTCCAGAGTTCCCTAGATTCTAGTACGGAAAAAACAGGGAACTATAGGCCAGTTAGGCTGCATTCAGTAGTAGGGAAAATGCTTGAATTTATTATTAAGGACGTAGAAACAGGGCACTTAGAAAATCATAATATGATTCGGCAGAGTCAACACAATTTTATGAAAAGGAAATCATGTTTGACAAATCTATTAGAGTTTTTTGAGGGCGTAATTAGCAGAGTAGATAAGGGGGAACTAATGGATGTAGTATATTTGGATTTTCAAAAAGCATTCGATAAGGTATCACACAAGAGGTTGTTACACAAGATTAGGGCTCATGGGATTGGTGGTAATATATTAGTGTGAATTGAAGATTGGATAAATGACAGAAAACAGAGAGTAGGAATAAACGGTTAATTTTTAGGTTGGCAGGTTGTAACTAGTGGGGTGTCGCAAGGATCAGTGCTTGGGTCTCAGCTGTTTACAATATATATCAATGACTTAGATGAGGGGACCGAGTGTAATGTATCCAAGTTTACTGATGCTACAAAGCTAGGTGGGAAAGTAAGCTGTGAGGAGGACACAAAGAATCTGCAAAGGAACAAAGGTTAAGTGATTGGGCGAGAAGACGGCAGATGGAGTATAATGTAGGGAAATGTGAAATTATTCACTTTGGTAGGAAGAATAGAAAAGCAGAATATTTTTTTAAAAGGTAAGAGACTAAGAAATGTTGGTATTCAGAGGGATTTATTTGTCCTTGTACATGACTCACAGAAAGTTAACATGCAGGCACAGCAAGCAATTAGGAAGGTAAATGGTATGTTAGCCTTTATTGCAAGGGGGTTGGAGTATAAGAGTAAGGAGGGCTCTGGTGAGACCACACATGGACTACTGTGTCTAGTTTTGGTGTCCTTACCTAAGGAAGGATATACTTGCCTTAGAGGGGGTGCAATGAAGGTTCACCAGATTGATTCCTGGGAGGAGAGGGTTGTCCTTTGAGGAGAGATTGAGTAGAATGGGCCTATATTTTCTGAAGTTTGGAAGAATGAGAGGTGATCTCATTGAAACATATGAAATTCTTAGAGGTTTTGACAGGGTAGATGCTGAGAGGCTGTTTCCCCTGGCTGGAGAGACTAGAACTAGGGGGCAGTTGTGGCGGGGGGGGGGAGATAAATGAAGGGTTAAAGGTCATGGAGGGATTTATAGATGAAGACAAGTATCTGAAATTTAATGCACTGGGGGATAGGGAGCCAATGTAAATCTGTGAGGACAGAGGTGATGGGTGATGGCTGAGTGCAAAATGGGATACAAGCAGTAGAGTTTTAGACAAGTTGTAATTTGTGGAGGATGAATAATAAGAGGCCAGCAGGGAGAACTTTTGGAGTAGTGAAATGGGGGTAAAATTGATTTTCGTCAGTGGTGAGTTTTTTTACACAGTGAGTTATGATCTGGAATGCACTGCCTGAGAAGGTGGTGGAAGCAGATTCAATAATAACTTTCTGAAGGGAATTGGATAAATACTTGAAGGAGAATATTTTTTCAGGGCTATGGGGAAAGGGCAAGGGAGCAGGACTAATTGGATAGCTCTTTCAAAGAATCATAGAAATTTATAGCACAGAAGGAAACCATTCGGCCCATTGTATCCGTGCCAGCTTTCAAAGAGCTGACTCAGCACAATGGGCCAATTGGCCTCCTTCTGTGTTGTATTGTTCTATGATTCTATAGAACAACAGTGACTGCATTTCAAAGCAGTTGATTGCATGTAATGTGCTTTGGGACGTTTGTGAGAGATATAAGGTCCCTTACAAATGTAAGTCTTTAGTTGCTATGAAACACTGCTTCATAACACTCAAAACTACATAAGAAGGAGGAAGGCTGCTATGTTCAAACTATCCACCATTTAAAAGAGAATTGGATAAGTATTTGGAAAAGAAGAATATGAAAGGACAAAGGGCAGGGAAATGGCAATAGAGTAGACAGCTCTTTGAAGAGTTGTCACCAGCACAGGTGTAATGGGTGGTGCTGTAAAGTATACGGGAGTGAAATTGGTCTTCGGGGAAAGTGCAGAACGGGCATTAGCGAATCGGCGGCCCGTTTTACACTCCGCCAGATTTTCTTTTCCAATGACTTCAATGTGTGGTATAAAACAGGACTGCCCATTTTGTGCTTTCATTGATGACCAATTTCACCCCCTATGATTCTTTGATTGAACATCTGACAGCAGGTTTAAAATCCGTCTTTCAGAATTTAATAACAAACAGCAAAAAAAGGGTCAGTAAGCATATTCTCTGAATGTAGCCATGCAAGTGAAGCATACCCGGAGCACACTAATGTAAACAACCTTTCCACATCTTGGTATGTGGTTCACCACTGTATATACAGCCTTGCTCTTGGACTCTGGCCAGTGTTATTTCATTTTTAATGCAGCTGGCGTGGAGCTGACTAACCCAGGAATTATATAGGTAATTATTTCAAGTCATAATACCCAGCACCTCAAGGGATAGTGAAGGGGTTCCATGGAATTTGAGCCTCTTTGTTACCATCTCTGATAAGAAGATTTTGCTTTGAGGGTTAGTCACTTATTTAGGCTGCCAAGAAACAGCTCCCCACTTGTTTCTTTGTGGTTAAGAATAACTTTGTTAAGAAAGACTTGCATTTATATAGCGCCTTTCACAACCTCAGGATATCGCCAAGTACTTACTGTTGTAATGTAGGAAACGCAACAGCCAATTTAAGCACAGCAAGCTCCCACCAACAGCAATGTGATAATGACCACATAATTTGTTTTAGTTAGTTGGTTGACCTCCCCTTCTCTTCTTTGAATAGTGCCATGCGATCTTTTACATCCACCTGAATGGTCAGACTGGACCTCGGTTTAATGTCTCATCCGAAAGATGGCACCTCTAATAGTGCAGTGCTCCCTCAGTACTGTACTTGAAGTGTCAGTCTAGGTTATGTATTACAAGTCCCTGGAGTGGGGCTCGAACCCATGACCTTCTGATTCAGATGGTGAGAGTGCTACCAACTGAGCCAATGCTGACACCCGAAGGTTATATTCTGTTTAACGTTGACCTAATGCACACATGAAACAATCCCACCCATGATGTTATAATTCACGGGGGGCAATTTTCACCTTCACCTCTTGGACATTAAGCTGGCGGAGCAGATCAACCTCCCATAACAGAACTTGTCCAATTTTCATTTCCGTTGATTACAATGATCAGGCAGGTTCCATAATGGGTGGACGATCCACTTCGCCACCTTACTGTCCAAGCAGCGAAGGTGTAACATCAAATCCAGAAGGAGGCACCTATGTCCAGTAGCAAATGGCACACAGACCAGCAGAGTTCTAGATTCAGTCACTGACTCTGTGCTGAGTTAGCTGATGGCACTATTATAGAAACTGGTTAGAGGAGTTACTGAGCCTGACAGTGCGAGTTGATCATAGAATCGTACAGCACAGAAGGAAGCCACTCGGCCCATCATGTCTGTTCCAGCTCTTTGAAAGAGCTATCCAATTAGTCCCACTCTCCTGGTCTTTCCCCATTGCCCTTCAATTTTCTCCTTTTCAAGTATAAATCCAATTCACTTTTAAAAGTTACTATTTAATCAGTTTCCACCAACTTTTCAGGCAGTGCATTCCAGATCATAACAATTCACTGGGTAAAAAAAAATGTCCTCATTTATCTTTTGATGTTTTGTCAACTACCTTAAATCTGTGTTCTTTGGTTACTGACCCTCCTTCCAGCGGAAACAGTTTCTCCCTATCTATTCTATCAAAACCCTTCATGATATTGAACACCTCTATTAAATCTCCCCTTAACCTTGGTGCTAAATTATCACCACCACCACCACCAGAGTCGCAGCACTTAACTCAGCACCTCCAAAGGCCTGGTATGAGGAAAAAACTGCATCCTTGCTAATCAGCACAATTTTTAGAATTAAAGAGCCAGCACAGACACAATGGGCCGAATGGCCACCTTCTCTGCTGTAAGGTTCCATGATTGTTCCTCAGTAACCCTGCAATAGAAATATGTAATTGTAATCCTGGGGTTTTGGGCAGTATGAATGCCAGTAACTGAAGATTGTGTAGTAAGTGCTTATTTGATTCAAATTGCTGTTCTTAGTTGCACGTTGAGTAAAGGCTACTGACACGTGGGGAATTATGTGCTTTCTATTGCTCAGCACGGTACATTAGAATGATCACAGCACAGCATGTGGCCTGGACTGGATTCCTTGACAATCTGCTTTTCTTTTGTCTCAATAAATACTACTTTTGCTTTTTTATCCAACTGAGTCTAACTTTACATCTGAGCTTAGTAGCGAAACATGGGAGTGTAGCATTAAGCAGAAGGGGTAGCTATGCCTCTGACTGGGGAACATGAGGCATCCCTCAGATGGTCCCCAATCTTCAGTCCCACCTGCTTACACATCCCTCACCTATGGCACCAAGAAGTCGCTTGTGCATCAACAGAAACTTGCATTTATATAGTGCCTTTAACGTAGTAAAACGTCCCGAGGCACTTCACAGGAGCGTAATCTGACCAAATTTGACACCGAGCCACATAAGGAGATATTAGGTGAGGTGACCAAAAGCTTGGTCAAAGAGGTAGGTTTTAAGCAGTGACTTAAAGGAGGAGAGAGAGAGTTAGAGTGGCAGCAAGGTTTAGGGAAGGAATTACAGAGCTTGGGGCCTAGGCAGCTGAAGGCTTGGTCTTCAATGGTGGAGTTACGGAAATCAGGGAAGCGCAAGAGGCCAGAGTTGGAGGGGCACAGAGATCTCAGAGGGTTGTATGGTGGCGGCCACACCCTGGGAACCTGCGACGGCTAAACTAGGTGAGGGTAACCCGGGAATTTATGCCCCAGGTGATAGAGAGACAACCATCTCCTCAGTGCATGAGCACTATTATGGTGAATTAGGTGGACTGGGCAAATGTGCTAGCTTCTCCGGCTAAGAAGGCACAGTAGCAAGGCTTTGTGAAAAGCTCAGGTCTTTGGTATGAATGCATCTGATACTGCAGGCCATCCGCCACAGCCCTCCCCATCTCCAGACGTTGCAACCTCATCTTGCTGCTGGCTTCAAATGTGTTGGGGGGTGGGGGGGAGGCAGAGAGACGGAGGTAAAGTCTGCACAAGTTTCCCTCACTTAAATCGATCTCAGACGCATGTGCCATTCATCAGGACGAACGGCGACGAATAGTAAAAATGGGTTGTGTCGCTGCCCTGGTCGAGAAATGCAGCGGAGACAAATGGGTCTCTGATACAACAGCATAATTCAGTATAAACACTACTCCCCCTGAGGTAATTTCCTGGTGAAAGTCATTGCGGTTCACCACGATAAGCCCAAAACATCGGGGCTGAATTTCCTCGGGGACTTCTCCCACTCCGCCGCCACCAAAGTTCCGCCAAAGCTACGCCGATTTTCTGTCGGAATTTACAGTGGCTGATCGGGGGAAGCCTTGAGGAAATTCCCGGCCCGTGTTTTTACTAAAGATGAGATTGAAGTGACACGAAGGGAAAATCGTCTGCGATTGAAAGAGTTCATTGTGCAGCTAACAGTGTGACACAGTGCCAGCTGTAGTGTGAAATACTTTTATTAAAAACAATTAGACAAACGATGCCTGACACAGAAGTAAAGGCCTTCTATGAGAAACCTTTTTAGACCTTCCTGCGCAAAGCTACAATCCCATTAATAACTTTTAGCTACCAGCTCTTGTAAATGTAGTAAGAAAACTAACAGCATCAGACCATATATATTGTTATACTGTTCTATTAAAGTCAGGCAATTTAGTGATGGTTAATGGGTCAATGTTCTTTTTGCATCTAGACAAACACATAGTTATCTTGGTAGAAAGTCATGATTATATTTCTCATTGTACCTCGCTGGTTTCTTAAGTGCCTGTTGGAGAGTAAACACAGAATTGCGACGTTCAGTACATAATAGTAGATTAACTTGATCATAGCAGACAGCCCAAGTTTAAAGAGAAATCAACTTATTGGAGCTATCTGTAAGGGATAGGAGTAAATATTGGGCCTGGATTCGGTTTTCTTCTGTGGTTGGTTGCTATATGCGGTGTTAGGTAGGTTGAGGGGTTGTCCTGATTTCCTTTCAGGATATATTCTAATTGATTGATGGAGTTTCCATGGGACATAGGACACTTATGGTAAGCAGAAGATGTATAGTAAACAGGCAGACTTATGCTAAACAGGCAGACTTATGGTAAACAGGAGAGGTATGGTGAATAAGCGATATATGGTAAACAGAGACTTATGGTAAACAGGAGTTCTATGGTAAACAGGGAGATGCATGGTAAACAAGAGATCTATGGTAAACAAGAGATCTATGGTAAACAAGGAGAAATATGGTAAACAGGGAGATCTGTGGTAAACAAGAGATCTGTGGTAAACAAGAGATCTGTGGTAAACAAGAGATCTGTGGTAAACAAGAGATCTGTGGTAAACGGAGACTTATGGTAAACGGAGACTTATGGTAAACAGGGAGATCTATGGTAAACAGGGAGATCTATGGTAAACAAGAGAAGTATGGTAAACAAGAGAGATACGGTAAACAAGAAATCAATGGTAAACAAGCGATATATATGGTAAACAGGGAGACTTACACAAATTCCAAAAGACTTGGACTGTCTGCAATGACAGAATTCGGTGAAGTCTCCAAAGCTCCAGCTGATCTTAACACACAACATTGAATATACAACTCAAAGAGTAACAAGTAATGGATAAGATCCAGTCCATATTGTACATGGTTACAGGTTCTGTTCTTCATATTGTGACATTTGGACTCTGATGAAATACCTTTGTCTCTGGATGCTGATTCGTCATCTCCCACAATAAAAGCCACAATTTAAATGAATCTTGTGAGTCAACGTCTGTGGTCTCTGGATATTTTCTCAAAATCCATTGGCCGAGACAAAAAGTGTGACCTTTGACACATGCTTGGCCTGGAAAGTGCGATCGATATATTCGGACATGTCCACATCGACCTCTACGGTGCAAGGTCCTTTCAAAGGCTGAATGAGAATGAGCTCTCCTGTCTGTCTATCGGAACGCTGGACTACAAACTGCCCTCGATTGCTTCCTCCTACAATTCCAAATCGCAGGCTGTCTGGTCCAGGCCTTCCGGGAGCAGCAGCTGTGGCCATACGGAAAAGGGTGACTGGAGTTTTCAGTTTTGAGGGCATAGACAGGTAATGGAAGGAGATGGTCTTAGGGGCACGATGGCAGGATCTGTTATTCATAGGGCAGGGATGGCGTTCACATTGACTGAAAACAAGAAAAAAAGATACATTCTAGTGACGTTTTTAAACAAAACACATGGAATTACATCACAGAAACAGGCCATTCGGCCCATGCTCCACACGAGCCTCCTCGCGCTCCTCTTCATCTCACACTTCAGCTGGTCGCCAGGGGGTGTGCAATGACTCCTCCCTCCCGTCTTCCTTCCCTGCTGTGGCAGGGCACCATTTCCCTCACCTCTGCTCAGCACCTCACCATAGCCATGAGGCCAAGATTGAGAGTGGTGAGGAGGGAAGGGATGAAACTCTGTGAGGCACTCGTTTAAATTATCAGATGGTGCGATCGACCTAGCAGTGAAACACTGAACACCCAACCGGATGGTATCAAGTATGATTTCTGGCATTAGAACTCAAATACTATGATGGTGTAAGGTTCAATTAATTTGTGGCCAGTTTGCAACACAGAAAGCTGTATGACAACAGAAGGAAAACCTATTTCAGGACCACTCCTTGCTTCCAGATATGCGTGTCCCATTAGAGTGACATCAATAATTGATCAACAGAAATCCACAATCCAAACCCACCTCACTAAACCCAGAAGGATAATGTTAGAGGAAATCATGAAGTGAGCTAATAGGTGGAAAAACTGGGAAATTAGATATTTTGTTTTGGTCGGCATGGTGTGGGCAGTTCTGAGAAGGACGCATCTACTGCCCATCCTTAGTTGCCCCGAACAACCAAGTAGCTTACTGGGCCACTTCCGAGGGCATTAAGAGTCAAACACATATTATGGACTAGAATCACTGGATAGGGCTGGCAGCTTCCATTCCCTGAAGGACATTGGTGAACCAGTTGGGTTTTTACAATAATTCAGCAGCTTTCATGGTCATTTTTTCTGCTGTCAGTCCACAAATTGCTAGATTTATTGAATTCATTTTCACTACTTGCTATGGTGAGATTTAGACTCAAAACCTCTGGGTTGCTAATCCAGTACCATAACCACCACACTACCACACCTATGGTGAAGGCAAACATTATGTTGGATTGAATCACATACCTTTTCAGAGGATACTGTAGACCCTTTGGGTTTAGAACAAACATTGTCATTGCTTTTGAACATAAGTGAAGGAATTAAAGCTTCAGTCCAAGTGAAATCTATTTACTACTAAGATCTTTTAATATAACATAAACAGGGGTAAAAATTCTTCTCTGTGATATTTTAATGAATTGATTAACATGTTCGGATAAGATACTTGTGTTCACTCTTTCAACAAATTCGATAACCTGTCTATTTTAATTTGTTAACTTTTAATTGCCTTCATTGAGTTTTGAAAAACTAACTTTCAACCAACAGTTTACTCTGGATCCCATAGCACAGTGGTACATTAATTTATAATTTTGACCTGCTGAATAAATTTACTGAGTATGGGATGTGCAGCCAATTCAGCTGTTAAGCTATAGAATGGAATGAGACTATGTGGTGCATGGAACATAAAATGGAGATGTATAGACACATGAATTTATAAATTCACAGAAAGAACATGCATTTATAAGGCACCATTCACGACCTCTGGATGGCATAAAGCCCTTCACAGCCAATGAAGTACTTTTGAAATATAGTCACTATTGTAACAGGGAATTGAGACAGTCAATTTGCGCACAGCAACGTCCCACAAACAGCAATGAAATAAGTCACCAGTCCATCTGTTTGATGATGTTGGTTGAGGGCTAGATATTGGCCAGGACACTGGGAGAGCTCCCCTACTCTTCTTCAAATAGTGCTACAGGATCTTTTATGTCCACCTGAGAGGACAAATGGGGCCTAAGTTTAACGTCTCATCCAAGAGACAGCAGCTCTGACAGCACAGCACTGAAGTATCAGCCTAGATTATGTGCCCAAGTCACCGGAGTGGGGCTTGAATCCACAACCTTCTGGCTCAGAGGCAAAAGAGCCACCAGTGAGGCCAGGCTGACATGTACATATTCATATACAAATTTACTTACAATGGCGATGTTTTAACATAGCTGACATTCCCATGAGGCTGTGGACACTCGGGATTAACACACTGAAATCCTCCTCTTGTGTTGATACAAGTCCCCCCTCTTGTGCAGTTGTGCTGTGATGTTGCACACTCATCTATATCTGGGAAAACCACACCAAAAAAAAAATTAGACCATGTCTTGAACATCCACCGTACATTACAGCCTATGAACCTTTTTAAGCATTGCAATCAAATGAAAATTGCAGCAATAATGCTAATTAATTAACCTGCTGAACCAAAGCAACACATAATTTCACAAAGATTATCACCTTGCTCTTCTCTTGTAGGTTATTCTTCCTTCCTCCTCATGTGACATGCACTATTTGCCCAGATTGGAAGTCCTTGGCTAGAAACCTCTTCCTGGGCATTTGCCAATGTTTCTCTGAGTCAATCAGTAGGAAATGCTGAAGAGTACCCTCTTTCTCTCTAGGGAAGTGCCTAGTCCTCATTTGGCATTGTCACAAATGTCTTTTTTGCACAGAATACATGTGGGCTTAATTTGAACTCTGGAAACTGGCAGGTTCACTGGCTTGAAGTGGAAAAGTGCTGCTTTTATTTGGAGTCCTCAAAACAATTTAAAGAAGAGCCACAGTTGAAAACTTAAACCTTGCGTTCTGTCGCCCAAGCTTACGTGGACTTTTGTTAAGCTGGTCAATATTTACTGGTTGGACTCCAGGCCGACATATATCGCCGTACCTTCATCGTCGCTGTGTCAAAAGCCCCTAGCTAACAGCACTGTGGGAGAACCTTCACAATATGGACTGCAGCGGCTTAGGCGGCGGCTCATCACCACCTTCTCTAGGGCAACTAGGGGTGGGCAATAAATGCCGGCCTTGCTAGCGACGTCTGTACCCCAAGAATGAATTTTAAAAAAAACTTCAATCATGGCTTCCCTAAGTGGGGACTTACCGTCACAGCTCCTGCCGTCATTTAGAAGCTTGTATGCAGCAGGACAGGTACAGCGGTAGGACCCAGGGATATTGACACAGGTGTGCATGCAGAGTCTGGTAACCCCTTCCAGTTGGTAAACCTCACACTCGTTTACATCTGTGTGGAAGAATTAAAGCATTTCCATAGCACAACTGTCCACACCACAACAAATACAGCCAGAGCAGGCCTGTAGGTCATGCTTTACTAATGAATCTTGCTGGATTGATGGTTGGTAAGAACTTGCACTTTGCAAACACTTGGGCAGACACTTCTCAATCTCCTTCCCTCGAGCACGGTCCATCCTACAGCACATGCTGTTCCCAGCCTGAGAGGTTATAAGATCATAGAGTCATAGAGTGATGCAGCATAGAAGGAGGCCTTTCAGCCCATCGTGTCTATGCCAGCTCTTTGAAAGAGCTATCCAATTAGTCCCACTCCCCTGCTCTTTCCCCATAGCCCTGCAAATTTTTCCCTTTCAATTATTTATCCAATTCCCTTTTGAAAGTTATTATTGAATTTGCTTCCACCACCCTTTCAGGCAGTGCATTCCAAATCATAACAACTCACTGCATAAAAAAATGCTCCTCATCTCACCTCTGGCTCTTTTGCCGATCACCTTAAATCTGTGTTCTCTGGTTACAGACCC
Organism: Heptranchias perlo; assembly: GCF_035084215.1. Lineage (NCBI taxonomy): Eukaryota > Metazoa > Chordata > Chondrichthyes > Hexanchiformes > Hexanchidae > Heptranchias > Heptranchias perlo. Next base: position 118,442,891 of record NC_090329.1, on the reverse strand, counting down.
TTCTGCCACTGGAAACAGTTTTTCCTTATTTATTCTATCAAAACCTTCATGATTTTCAACACCTCTATCAAATCTCCTCTTAACCTTCTCTGCTCTAAGGAGAACAACCTCAGCTTCTCCAGTCTATCCATGTAACTGAAGTCCCACATTCTAGTAAATCTCCTCTGCACCTCTCTAAGGCCTTGACAAGCTTCCTAAAGGTTGAGCAGGAAATCTTACTTTCCAGGCTTCAGTCAATTCTGCTTTGAAGCAGTCAATAGGAAATGTACAAGTGTGGTCTGGGTTGATTTGCCCTCTTGTTTTCCAGGGAAGGAACTTGTCTTCCCTTGACACAAATGCAGAATGGCTTTGGTGCAGGCTGATAGTTGGTTACATTTCAGCACTGTCGAAAAGAGGGAGGGACTAGGAATAGTAGTCAGTCTGACAAGCAACGTGCTCTTATATTGCATGATACTGTCCAACAGCATGATTGATCCTGCAGCTCTACCCAGATTAGATTGCATCACCTTGTGCAGTGAGGCAAGCGACTTGTTCATCGATGCAGTATTTGTGAGGAATCCTTTGTTTCAGCAGTGGCCCTTGAAGTTGTAATCACGAATCAACTCAGCAGAATCTGTGGCCATTCTGTGCCTCTCCACCACAGTAGCTAACACGTCTTCACCCACCACCTCTTTCTATTCCCCAGCCGTGATCATCCTGTGTTGCCACATCAAACTCACTAACCCCCCTTAGAAGGGGTCTTTCTATTCTAGTGCCTGCTTTGAATGATGTGGGTGTTGTAGACTTCTGAGATGTGGAGTACCATCTTCTTTCCTTCTGACAGTATGCTAACGCTGCCAAAATAAAAGTTAACAACTACTTTCTACAGCACTCCTGCTGATGTACGGAGAGAAATCTCAGAGCAGAGTTGAGAATAAAACAGTGGAAACCAAATAGGAGGGAAGAAGGAAATGCTGGAAAAATTAAGGGGGCAGAGTTGTTGTCAAAAAGAGAAAGGCTTTCAGAAAACAGAGAGGGAGGTGACAAGGTGGAACAATTCAGGGAGGGCGTTAGAGGGCAGGGCCCAATGACTGAAAGAGAGGCGCCAACGTGGAACAGATGGAGCGGGGAACAAGGAGTGACCCAGTGTCAGAGCACAAGGATCCATGTGGTGACACTTGCCTGGAGGAGATTGCGGAGGTGGTGTGGAGCAAGACCACTGATTGATTTGAAAGACAAGACAAGGATCTTGAAGTCAATTCACTGGGATAGGGAGAGTAGAGCTTGGGAAGGACAGGGTGATGTGAGTGTGGAACTTTGCGTGAATGAAGATGCAAGCCATGGTTTTCTGAATAAGTTGTAATTTATGAACGATGGAAGTAGAGTGGTTGGCTAAGAGACCATTGGAGAAGCTGAGCTTGGAGATGGCAAGGGCAGGAATTAGGGTTTTGCTGGGAAAGGGGAAAAGATAGTGGTGGAGATGATTCTAACGCAGTCATTAACTTACAACACTTATATGGATCTTTGGTAATGTTCTAACAATTCGTCTGTTCCACATATCACCTCTTGTTTGTATTATGAACACTTTCACATACCTTGGCACACACTGTTCTCACTGATCCCGCTCATATGGAAGCCGGCATCACAACTGCAGTGTTGGGTCCTTTCAACCTTTGCACAGCGGGGTTTCCGACTAAAGGACTGGTCACTTAACGCACTCCATTCTACAGCAACGGGAGCTTTGCAGGGGTGGGGTGGAGGGAGGGGGGGAAATGACATACCAGAAAGAGAAATTTGTACTGGTCTCTGTTTTTAATAGCACAATGATTACAAGAAGCCTGTAACTGCAAATTAGACACTTTGGGAGTGAAATTCCCTTTGTTGATAAATTTTAGCAAAAAACATTGGTGTGAGCACAAAGGTTTTAGCAAAATTTAATGATCTCCTACACCACACTTCTATTTATACTAGATCCTGGTTTGATATTTGTTTTGTTTGGATGGGGTCGCTCAATGGAGAACATGGATTTATACTTTCCCCATCTGATTTACACTCGGTCTGAATCATGCTGCAATGAGGTGTTACAGGGCAGTGACCCAGCACTTTGTAGAACACATTTATGATGATTCTAGAAATGGAAAACATAGGAATTCTTCCCACTATTTTTGGCAGTGTTTTTAATAAATAGTGAGCACAGGGAATCATCCTCCAGGGAGACGTAAGGGGTAGGGAAGGGCAATAATTAAAAATGAATTTAAAAAGAAATTCTTTTATGTTTAGGGATTGCAACAACAACAACAACTTATATTTATACAGCACCTTTAACGGAGTAAAATGTCCCAAGGCGCGCTTCAGAGGAGCGTAATCAGTCAAAAAATTGACACCGAGCCAAAGAAAGAAATATTAGGACAGGCGACCAAAAAGCTTGGTCAAAGAGGTAGGTTTTAAGGAGCGTCTTAATGGAGGAGAGGTAGAGAGGTTTAGGGAACCAATTCCAGACTTTAGGGCCTAGATGGCTAAGGCATGGCCAACAATGGTGGGGCGAAGGGAGTGCAGGATGCAAAAGAAGCCAGAGTTCTCGGAGGGTTGTACGCCTCCAGATTTAGGTAGAACAATAGGCTGATGAGATCGTTCGTGGTTTGAGAGTCAGGTTTGACTCTGCCCTGTGGATCTTACCAGATCAGAGGGTTGGATTCTGCTCCAGGGAGGAAAGACTTTAGTCACTCTCTTTGAAGCTTAGTATTGTTTCTATTCCAGGGAGGGTTATGTTAATTTTAAAAAGTGCTCAGTTCTAAAATGTTTATTAACACGCTTCTGCAAGCTCTTGACTGAGCACACACGGGATATAAATGCTTCCAAAAGGTGCCAGCCGTGGCTTAGTGGTAGCACTCTCGCCTCGGAGTTAGAAGATTGTAGAGACTTGAGCCCATAATCTAGGCTGACACATCAGTGCAGTACTGGGGGAGTGCTCCATTGTCGGTGATGCTGTCTTTTGGATGAGAAATGAAACCAAGACCCTGTCTACCATCTCAGATGTAAAAGATCCCACGGCACTATTTGAAGAAGAGCAGGAGAGTTCTCCCCAGTGTCTTGGCCAATATTTATCCCTCCACCAATATTGCTAAAACAGATTATTTGGTTATTACCTTATTGCTGTCTGTGGGAGCTTGCTGTGCGCAAATTGGCTGCCATTTTCCTACATTACAACAGTGACTACACTTCAAAAGTACTTCATTGGCTGTAAAGAGCTTTGGGACATCCTGTGGTTGTCAAAGGTGCTATATAAATGCAAGTCCTTCTCCTTCTTTCTTAAGGTTATGCAGGCTCCAGAAGTTAAGTTTGTAAAGCAAATGGATTCTCTCACGCACTGGTAAGTTCAATCCAGGTCGAGCTGTATTGTTGTAATTATGGAAAATTGAGTTTTGTGTTTATGCTTCTGATGATTTAGATTCTGTCAATTTGTGTGGACGGTCAGGCATCATTGTAACATCTGAGACTAGGCCTTAGGAGAAAAACAGTGATATTTAAGGCGATCAGTTCTATATCTGAATTGTCAAATTGTTTCTTTAAAAAAATATATTATTTGAGTAAAAATAGAACCTGGTTCTACTATCCAGGAGCGCTCACCTAGAAAGGTGGGTTGGAATCGCACGGTGTGAGGTATTATGAAATCCCGTTGCTCGTTGTACTAATCAGCTAATGTCTTTGTAAAAATAGCAGAGACAGCAATCTCATATGAAGGCGCAAACATTTTGTTCTGATATCGCACAGTGCGCATTCACCCTAATGGTCACAAATTAAGTAAACAAGTAAAAATAATTTGCAAACACAAAAAAAAGTTAAACCTCAGAGCAGTCAGACCATAGTGCAAGGAAGCAGCTGCCAAAGAATTATCTATCAACGTATTAAGATCATAATCCAATCAGTCCAGCGTCCTAATCATCCAAGGGTTTATTGGCACCCAAAGCACCACCGCCAGAGTTGGAGTCCAATTCTCACCTGGACATAACTACCCAAAGGAACAGCAAACATGCTCAATTATAATCTCTGACTGGCGTACTGCTGAGAGGCTGTGACTCAGCCTTCTCATCCTGCTCTCTGATATTTGTCCCTGTGTCTTAAAAAACAAGTTCAAATGTTATTCACAAAACATCACCACATTCCGCCAGTGGAATGTGCGTGCGGCCCACATAATAAGAACTGCACTTCAAAGAGGAACTTCTGGATCGGATTCCACACGGTTTAAAAAAAAAATAAAACCACAGCATGTGCAAAATTGCTTCATAATTCCGAGGGGAAAACGTTTTTCCAATTTTTTTTTTTAAGGTTATCAGATTAAATATTTAAAAGTACTCCTTTGTAAATTTCCTTCGGGCACATTCCCACGTTGATACTCTGGGGGAAGTCTGAGAAATTTGCTTCATAACTTTCACTGGAACAGGATGCCGCGCTCACTTTCTCAAATCCAGCGGGTTCTTTCCCTTCCCAGATGTTACAAACCTGTCTGCACTGGATACCGGCAGTTGCTCCCCGTCCAGCTGTTTGGGCAAGAGCACGTGTACTGGTTCACTGCATCCACACAGGTCCCTCCATTCTGGCAGGGATCGCTGGCGCATTCATTGATTTCTGTAAAAGAAATGAAACAGGTTTAGGAAATGGGTGAGGCAAACACCATTTCTCCAGGTCTTTTAAACCCCCCCCCCCCTTGGAGGTTCCTGTGACATTTCTGAACCGAATATAAAATGCAGTTCGAAAGAAAACGGCGGGTCCCCAGGATTTAGATTCCATCTAGACAAAATGCAACTGTATGGTGCTGCCCCACGTTATCATGGCTACCTCTCTCTCCTCCTTTAAGACGCTCCTTAAAACCTATCACTTTGACCAAACTTTTGGTCGCCTGTCCTAATATCTCCTTATGTGCCTTGGTCTGATGATGCTTCTGTGAAGGGCCTTGGGACTTTTTACTTTGCTAAAGGCACTGTATAAGGTAATTGGCAAAAGAACCAGAGGCACAAGGGGAAAAAAAAATTACGCAGCGAGTTTTTATGTTCTGGAATGCAATGCCTGAAAGGGCGGTGGAAGCAGATTCAATAATAACTTTCAAAAGGGAATTGGATATATGCTTGATAAGGAGAAATGTGCAGGGCTATGGAGAAAGAGCAGGTGAGTGGGACTAATTGGATAGCTCTTTCAAAGAGCCGGCACATACATGATGGGCCGAATGGCCTCCTTCTGTACTATGTGATCCTATGATTCTACGGCTGATCTGTGTCTTAACTCCATTTACCTGCCTTGATTCCAAATCCCTTAATACCCTTGCCTAACAAAAATCTATCAATCTCAGTTTTGAAATTTTCAATTGACCCCCAGCCTCAACAGATTTTTGGGGGAAGAGAGTTCCAGATTTCCACTACCCTTTGTGTGAAGAAGTGCTTTCTGACATCACCCCTGAACAGCCTAGCTCTAATTTTAAGGTTTTGCCCCCTTGTTCTGGATTCTCTGACCAGAGGAAATAATTTCTCTCTATCTACCCTATCAAATCCTTTAATCATTTCAAACACCTCAATTAGATCACCCCTTAATCTTTTATATCCAAGGGAATAGAAGCCTAATCTATGCAACCTGTTCTCATAATTTAAACTTTGAAATTATGCCCCCTATACCCAAGGCCAGGTCATTGATATATATCTAATTGAATGACAGAACAGGCTTGAGGGGCTGAATAGCCTACTCCTGTTCCTAATTTTTTTGGGAGAGTTAGACTGAATGGGCGGAATGGTCTCCTTCATCCGAATCCACGTGTGATCTTGTAACGCAGCCCCTAACATTTCTCAAGGGACTTTGATGACAATAGCGTCGGCTTCACATTTTCCTCAGTTCAAGCAGACAAAAGACTTGTGCTCCATGAGGCCTGGCTCACAGAGCCTCTTACAGCAGCCAGTCACTGCAGCATCACAGAGAGCTACTCAGCCTCTGCCAAATCTAGGTGCGGTGGCTATCAATAGCATGCCTGGAATATCTCTGGACCGTTAGACCATGAAATTATTTAATGAAATGTCTGAGACTATTAACCCAATGCGTCCTTGACCTCCGAAATCCATCAGGCCTGGCAGCTGCAGTATGGCTGGTTTACTGGGGCAAGTGAGTACAGGTAGCTTCACACTGGCAGAGGCTACCTGATGGGAAAGATAGGAAGCTCAGGATGGAATGTATGACCAAATATCATTAGGCTGGGGAAAGATATGCAGGTGTTCCCACATGGGGAATGCAATGTTTTTTATTTAAGTTTAAAATCGAGAACATTTAGCTGACTTTGATCAAGGATGGTTTTGTGTCATGAGAAACACCATAAAGACTTCATTATTCATTGCTTCAGAAATCTAGGGGTTGACATTCCTCCCCATCAACAATTTTAGCGAAAAAGTTGATGCGAGTACAAAACAGAAGATCCACTTTTGTGATCACGCTGAGTAAAATTATCAATAGGAAGAAATTCCCGATTCTAATTCAGTCTACTGCGTAAGCCTTTAAATTACTGCATGCAATATTAATGTGCAAATGTTTAATGCGTGCATATGATATTACTTTGTCTGCTATCTCAATGGAGGCGTTACCCCGTTCATTTTAAGTCAATGCCTATGGTAAAAAAGCAGACAGAGTACTTTTGTACGAACGTGCTAAGTGTTTGTACTCTGATATCACAGTCAGTCATTTCTGGGCTGTATTGTTAATTATTTCCTTTCCAACTGCCCAGAATAAAAAAAGCACACACTTATTTGAACCATTTGATGACTGATTTATTTCACTATAACATTTCACCAATACTTCTCGAAATATTTTAGTCCTCCAAAAAATAACTTGATCATGTAGAAATGTAAATACAGGAGGAGGCTGCTTCAGCTTCTGTAACTGTTAGCTCTACACTGGAGCTATCTACACTAAACTAATTTTCCTCCTCATACCCTCAAATGTTTATCTAACTTCCTTTTCAACATTGTGATTGAATTGTCTTCAATAACCACTCGTTGTAATTTTTTCCATATACCAATAATTATCTGCACGCAAACATTTTTTCTAACCTCTCCCTTTATGTTCGCAGTAAAGAAAGAACAAAAGAACTTGCATTTACATAGGTCCTCAGGACACCCCAAAGTGCCTCACAGCCAATGAAGTACTATTGAACTGTAGTCACGGTTGTAGTATAGTGAAATGGGGTAGCCAATTTGTGCACAGCAAGGTCCCACAAACAGCAATGTAATAATGACTAGATAATCTGTTTATAGTGATGTTGGTTGAGGGATAAATATTGGCCGGGACACTGGGGAGAACTCCCCAGCTCTTCTTCGAATAGTGCCATGGAATCTTTTATGTCCGCCTGAGAGGGCAGACGGAGCCTCGGTTTAATGTCTCATCCAAAGATGGAACATCTGATAGTGCAGCACTCCCTCAATACTGCACTGGAGTGTCAGCCTAGATTTTGTGCTCAAGTCTCTGGAGTGGACAACCTTCTGATCCAGAGACAAGAGTGCTACCACTGAGCCACAGCTGGCACTTAAATGATTAGCATTTCTATTCAATGCTTTTAAAATAAAACAGAATTGGGGAGATTAACGCCCCTACTCCCTTCTAAAATTGGTAAACAATCCCCGATATTCTTGAGAAACAGCTGTTTTCACTTTCGCTTCTAATCTTTTAGAAAAAGGGCAAAACACTAACGGAACCATCTAGTTATCATAGTGGTTGGTTCCATCCAATAGCTGGTGCTGGTGTTTCACTTGGGATGCTTTGACTCCTCCATATGCTATTTTATCTAGTAAAGTGAGTGATTAGGGGTCTTGGGTCCAAACAATACTGTGAAACTTTAAACAGGAGTACCTGTACAGTTAGCGTTCTCCCCTGTCCAGCGTCCACTGGACTGACAGACTCTAGTGCTGGAGCCAATGAGCTGATAGCCTGGCTGACAGATGAAGTGCACTTCGTGATCTGTTCTATACCTGGAGCCAAACTTCTTGCCATTCTTGGGAGCCTCAAGTGAAGGGCATAACGTCACTAAAACCAAACAGAGAGAGAGAGACGAGTTACATCGAAACTACAGCACAAAAACAGACTATTTGGCCTGACTGTTCTATGCAGGTGTTTATACTCCACACGAGCCTCCTCCCTCCCTACTTCATCGAACCCAAGCAGGATACCCTCTATTACTTTCTCCCTCATGTACTTATCTAGCTTCCCCTTAAATGCATCTATGCTATTTGCCTCAACTACTATGAGTTCCACATTCTTACCACTCTTTGTCATGACCTCTAGTTCTGGACTCCACCATGAGTGGAAACATTTTCTCTACGTTTACTCTATCAAATCCTTTCATTATCTTAAGACCTCCATCAGGTCACCCCTCAGCCTTCTCTTTTCTAGAGAAAAGCCCCAGCCTATTAAACCTTTTCATGGTAAGGATATCCTCTCAGTTCTAGTATCATCTTTGTGACTTTTCTTTTTGCAAACTCTCCAATGCCTCTATATCCTTTCTATAATATGGAGACCAGAACTGTGTACAATACTCCAAGTGTGGTCTAACCAAGGTTCTATACAAGTTTAACATAATTTCTTTGCTTTTCAATTCGATCCCTCTAGTGATGAACCCCATTGCTTGATTTGTCTTTTTTATGGTCTTATTAACCTGTGGCGCTACTTTTAATGATTTGTGTATCTGTACCCCAAGATCCCTTTGCTCCTCTATCCCTTATTATCTTAATGTCTCAACAAAACTATGTCTGTCACATCGGGAATACCTACTTAAATTAATGGCCTCTTTTTGATTCACAATGTTTTGAGCGTTCAAAGTAAATTAGACTTTTGTAGGTATCATAATCCATAATCATAAACAATATGGTAAAGATGCAAATACATTGAAACCTTGTGACTATTCATTTCTGTATCCTTGTTTCTTTGTTCCCCACTCCCCTCCCACCCCCTTCTCACCTCCTCTCCTGAAGGCAGGGAAACTGAAGATGCGGGAGTGCTGCAGCACCAGAAGATGTGCCAAAGGATCTTAAGGAGCAGAAGAACCCCAAGGATGAAGAAACCTACCAGTCTTGTTGGGCTCAGCAGAGATTGAGAGCGACAAAGGTAAGTGCTGGGGCCGAACGAATTGGAAGAAGAGGAGGCCTCTCCTAGGCCCTCTCCCCCCCCACCTTTAGAGAAATCAGGGCCTTTTCCACAGCTACCCCGAGCCTACCAACACCTTTCACCATGCAGTCCCGGGGAGCGGAGGTCACAGGGACGGCAGCAGGATAATCCACTGGGAACTCGAGGACCAGGGCTCTGCTCTTATTTACACGCAGCAGGTAGGGAAGGGGCAGCCAGCGGGGATCCTGGCAGAGGCAAGGGGTCGTAAATTTAGCTCAGTGCAGGAACACGGCAACAGGCCTTACCACTGATTTTGCCCGTTTTCTGCTGCTATCCCCGGCCCATTAGGCATGGGAAAGTATAGGAAACTCCAACCCCAAACCTCTAATTCCCATTATGTGCATATTGTTAAGCACCATTCATTTCACACCTTGTACACTGGACAGGGTTGAAATGTGAAATGTACAGGGATTCTGTAACACCACTATTGGCAGCTCCTTAACCAATTGGTTTCGCAGAGCTCTGAATCCAGTAAAATGCATGAGGATTTACAAACTATAAATCAATGAAGATTAGAGGTTTGGCGTCCCGTTCAGGTTTAGAACACCAAGGACTGGTAATGGGTTTTTGCAACAATCCAACAGCTTCATGGTAACTATTACTGATACCAGCTTTTTATTTCCAGATTTTTTTTAAACTGAATTCAAATTCTCAAACTCCCACGGTGGAATCTGAAATCACGTTTGCTGGATTAATAGCCTAGGCCTCTGGATTACTAGTCCAGTAACATAACCAGTACATTACCATAGCCTTGGTAGGACTGATTTTGGTATACCAGGTATTGGTTACTACTGCTGAAGATCTAGTTGCCACGTAACTTGATTGACTTCTTTGATGATGTAACGGAGAGGGTTGATGTAGTGTACGTGGACTTTCAAAAGGCTTTTGATAAAGTACCACATAATGGACTTGTTAGCAAAATTGAAGACCATGGGATTAAAGGGACAGTGGCAGCATGGATGCAAAATTGGCTAAGGGACAGGAAGCAGAGAGTAGTGATCAGCCGTGATTTTTCAGATTGAAGGTAAGTATACAGTGGTGTGCCCCAGGGGTCGGTATCAGGACCACTGCTCTTTTTGATATATATTAATGACCTGGACCTGGGTAGACAGGGCATAATTTCAAAGTTTGCAGATGACATGAAACTCGGAAATGTAGTAAACAATGTGGAGGATAGTAATTGACTTCAGGAGGACACAGACAGACTGGTGAAATGGGCAGACACATGGCAGATGAAATTTAATGCAGAGAAGTGTGAAGTGATGCATTTTGATAGGAAGAATGAGGAGAGGCAATATAAACTAAAAAGTACAATTTTAAAGAGGGTACAGGAACAGAGAGACCTGGGGATATACATACACAATTCTTTGAAGGGCAGTACAAGTTGAGAAGGTTGTTAAAAAGGCAACCTTGGTTTTATAAATAGAAGCATAGAATACAAATGCAAGGAAGTTATGCTAAACCTTTACAAAACACTGGTTAGGCCCCAGCTGGAGTATTGTGTCAAATTCTGGGCACCACACTTTAGGAAGGATATCAAGGCCTTAGAGAGGGTGCAGAGAAGCTTTACTAGAATTGTACCAGGGATGTCGGACTTCAGTTATGTGGAAAGACTAGAGAAGCTCTGGTTCTCCTTAGAGCAGAGAAGTGAAGGGGAGATTTGATAGAGGTATTCAAAATTATGAAGGGCTTTGATAGAGTAAATAAGGAGAAACTGTTTCCACTGGCAGGCGGGTCGGTAACCAGAGGACACAGATGTAAGGTAATTGGCAAAAGAACCAGAGGTGAAATGAGGATAAATTGTTTTATGCAGCAAGTTGTTATGATATGGAATGCACTGCCTGAAAGGAGGTGGAAGCAGATTGAATTAAAACTTTCAAAAGGGAATTGGATAAATACTTGATGGGGAAAAATTTGCAGGGCTATGGGGAAAGGGCAGGGGAGTGGGACGAAAGAGCTGGCACAGGTATAATGGGTCGAAAAACCTCCTTCTGTGCTGTACCGTTCTATGATTCTATGAACACCTAACTATCTCTCTTTGCTAAGTGAACATTTAGGTGAGACTGCCACGTGTTAAATCACAGCTATTACTGCAACCGCCTGAACAGCACATTTGGGATAGAGGTGAAGCATGGGGTAAATTGCTTTTAAACATTTTTTTCTAAACAGCCACCAGTTCCCAAACCCTGAGCAGATTTGCTGCAGGAACTACATTCCCATGCCACAGTATTCGGTTCGGTTTAATGTAGAAATGGACCTTGAGGTGACACAGAATTTTAGGGGCCCCGACTATTTGCTGAGAAGCATCTCCCTCCGAGAACTCAGAATCCTACACACGAGCCTGCCTAATGAAGGGTGACGCTGGCAGTATTGGATCGAGTAGCACAGAGTGTTGGGGGGTATAGTTAATACTGAGGAAGACTGTGATAAAATACAGGAAGACATTAATAAATTTGCAGAATGGATGTGTAATTGGCAAATTAATTTCAATATAGATAACTATGAGGTTATCTTGGAAAATAAGAGCCTAAATGGGGTAGAGGAGCGGGGGGATCTCGGGGTACAGATATACAAATCACTAAAAGTAGCGACACAGGTTAATATCGCCATTTAAAAAAAAGCAAACCAAGCACTGGGGTTCATTTCTAGAGGGATAGAATTGAAAAGCAGAGAAGTTATGTTAAACTTGTATAGAACCTTGGTTAGATCACACTTGGAGTACTGTGAAAAACTGTGGTCTCCATATTCTAAAAAGGATATAGAGGCACTGAAGAAGGTGCACAAAGATTTATAAGGATAATACCAGAACTGAGAGGTTATACCTAACAGGAAAGGTTGAACAGGCTGGGGCTTTATTTCTAGAAAAGAGAAGGCTGAGGGATGACCTGATAGAGGTCTTTAAGATTATGAAAGTGTTTGATAGGGCAGACGTAAAGAAGATGTTTCCACTTGTGGGGGGAGACCAAAACTAAGGGCCATAATAATAAGATAGTCACTAATAAATCCAACAGGGAATTCAGGAGAAACTTCTTTACTCAAAGAGTGATTAGAATGTGGAACTCGCTACCCCAAGGAGTAGTTGAGGTGAATAACATTGATGCATTGAAGGAGAAGCTAGGTAAACACATGAGGGAGAAAGGAATAGAAGGTTATGTTAATAGTGTTAGATGAAGAGGGATGGGAGGAGGCTCGTGTGGAGTTTAAATGCCAGCATAGACCTGTTGGGCCGAATGGCCTGTTTCTGTGCTGTAAATTCTATGTAATGTCTTTGTCTTGCTCTCTTCTCTACACTGCGAATTCCTTTGTCCTTTCCCTCCAACTTCTTAAGTACGTTAGGGCTGAAAATCTTTCGCAGCATCCAGTGAAGTCAAGAGAGATATGTCAGCATATCCTCCAGAGTGGTAGTGGTTACAGTGGTTTGAATCTATAAGTTCCTTTATGTGCAAGCTTGGAACTATCACACTCACCCTCTGCCAGGATTCTGTCAGTCCAGCCAGTGGTAGAAGCCCCTGGAGTCAACCACACCTTTGGAAGGCAATTGGGAGTCAGAGTCCAACTGTGGCATTCAAGAGGTGGTAAAGAGTGGGCCCCGTCGAAGTACCACTCAATCAGGCTGCCTGGTTGTTCGAAACCTTCGATTCAAGGGCCCCACAGAATTAAACGGGGCAGCTCCCAATAGCCTTGCTTTATGGTGGAGCCCCCTTTAGGCTGCTCCTAAGGAGGTCTGCCCAGATTAGCACAAGAGTTCCATTCTTAAATCAACATTATCGGTAGATGGGACATTACAACTTTATAGTCAAGTGTTTGGACAAAACCGGTCTCTGCTGACATGACACTGATGGTAACGTACCTGAGGGCTGATCTGCAGTCGGTTTGGTCACAGAGATCTGTAAGGCAGAGAGCTTGGCTTTCATGTTGCGGATTCCATCAGTAAAACGGTTTTCCTGTCCTTTTAGGAATTGCTGCATTTGTCGGATGGCAGTTAGGACTTTCTGTCTGTTCAAGCAACCCTACACAATGAAAATAGCAGCTTAATTGGGAGTTAGTTCTGACATTAACTGTTCAGGTGCATGTGTGGACAAATGTAACAGATTAAAAGAAAGACAGACTTGCATTTCTATAGCACCTTTCACGACCTCAGGAAGCTCCAAAGTGCTTTACAGCCAATAAAGTACTTTTTTGAAGTGTAGTCACTGTTGTAAAGTAGGAAACATAGCAGCCAATTTGCACACAACAAGGTCCCACAAACAGCAATGAGATAGTGACCAGATAATCTGTTTTTTAAATGGTGTTGAGTGAGGGATAAATATTGGCCAAGACAACTCCCCTGCTCTACTTCGAATAGCGTCATGGGATCTTTTACATCGACCTGAAAGGGCAGACAAAGCCTCAGTTTAACATCTCATCTTTTTTTTTATTTGTTCATGGTATGTGGGCGTCACGGGCGAGGCCAGCATTTATTGCCCATCCCTAATTCCCCTTGAGAAGGTGGTGGTGAGCTGCCTTCTTGATCCGCTGCAGTCCGTGTGGTGAAGATTCTCCCAGTGCTGTTAGGAAGGGAGTTCCAGGATTTTGATCCAGCGACGATGAAGGAACGGTGATATATTTCCAAGTCGGGATGGTGTGTGACTTGGAGGGGAACGTGCAGGTGGCGTTGTTCCCATGTGCCTGCTGCTCTTGTCCTTCTAGGTGGTAGAGGTCGCGGGTTTTGGAAATGCTGTTGAAGAAGCCTTGGCGAGTTGTTGCAGTGCATCCTGTAGATGGTACACACTGCAGCCACTGTGCGCCGGTGGTAAAGGGATTGAATGTTTAGGGTGGTGGATGGGGTGCCAATCAAGCGGGCTGCTTTGTCCAGGATGATGTTGAGCTTCTTGAGTGTTGTTGGAGCTGCACTCATCCAGGCAAGTGGAGAGTATTCCATCACACTCATCATGACTTGTGCCTTGTAGATGGTGGAAAGGCTTTGGGGAGTCAGGAGGTGAGTCACTCGCCGCAGAATACCCAGCCTCTGACCTGCTCTTGAAGCCACAGTATTTATGTGGCTGGTCCAGTTAAGTTTTTGGTCAATGGTGACCCCCAGGATGTTGATGGTGAGGGGTTTGGCAATGGTAATGCCATTGAATGTCAAGGGGAAGTGCTTAGACTTTCTCTTGTTGGACATGGTCATTGCCTGGCACTTGTCTGGCACGAATGTTACTTGCCACTTATGAGACCAAGCCTGGATGTTGTCCAGGTCTTGCTGCATGCGGGCTCAGACTGCTTCATTATTTGAGGGGTTGCGAATGGAACTGAACACTGTGCAATCATCAGCGAACATCCCCATTTCTGCATTTCTGACCTTATGATGGAGGGAAGGTCATTGATGAAGCAGCTGAAGATGGTTGGGCCCAGGACACTGCCCTGAGGAACTCCTGCAGCAATGTCCTGGGGCTGAGATGTTTGGCCTCCAACAACCACTACCATCTTCCTTTGTGCTAGGTATGACTCCAGCCACTGGAAAGTTTGACAGACAGCACCTCCGAAAGTGCAGCACCCCCTCAGAACTGCATTGGAGTGTCAGCCTAGATTATGTGCTCAAGTCCCTAGAGTGGGACTTGAACCCACAACCTTCTGACTCAGAGGTGAGAGTGCTACCGACTGAGCCACAGCTGACACATTATTATCAAGAGTGATGATGCTGGAAGCTCAGAATTTTTTTTTTTACTAAGCATGCACCAATAAGCATAGCATGGTGCAAATTCAGTCTCTCTATTGCATTGTTTGGGTTGGGACCCAAGCAAAGCAATCAAACTAGCATGGGCAGTCTGAGTAGAGCTGGTCTGCTTATACTACTGGGGCAGCTCCTAATATATACTACCCTTCTTGCCCCCCTGCTAGTTGGCATTGCAAATGGTTCCCTTGCTTCAGGTACTGTTCCCCTCCCATTCAAAACCACTATCATCGCACTCATCCTCGAAAAACCTATCCTCAACCCCTCTGTCTTCGCAATCGACTCCCCCCATCTGCAATGTCCTTGAACATGTTGTCGCCTCCCATCTTTCCAGCAACTCCATTTTAAAAAATCTATTCAATCAGGCTTCTGCCCCTGCCCTAATCAAGATCATAACTGACATCCTCTGTTACTGTGACCATGGTGTACTATCCCTCCTCATCCTGCTCTATCTCTCTGCAGCCTTTGACACGGTTGGCCACACCGCCCTCCTTCAATGCTTTTCCTCCTTTGTCCAGCTCAGTGGGACCACCCTCACTCAATATTACTGTTACTTATCTAATCGTTGCCAGAGCATCTCCAGAAATAGCTTCTCTTCCCGTCTCTACATGATTACCTCTAGTGTTCCCCTAGGATCTTTCCTTAGCCTCCTCCTCTTCCTCACCTACACGCTGCCCCTTGGCGACATCATCCAAAGACATGCGATCAGCTTCCACATGTTTGCTGATGACATCCAGCTCTACCTCTTCACTAACTCTCTCAACCCCTCCACTGCCTCTCTGTTGTACCCAATCTTAGGTGAGCCTCAATTTCCTCCAGTTAAACATTGGGACCGAAGCCATAGTCTTAGGCCTCCAACTGGAAATTCTATACCTTTATCACTAATTCCATTCCCCTCCCAGGCCACTGTCTCAGGTTGAACCAGACTGTTTGCAACGTTGGATTCCTATGCTGAGCTTCTGACCCCATATCCTCTCCATTTAAAGACCGTCAACCTTCATCTCCACTTCCATCATATACCTGCCTCCTCCCCTAACTCAGCTCATCTGTCACTGAAACCCTATTCCATGTCTTTTTCACCTCAAGCCTTGATTGCTCCAAAACTCTCCTGGCTGGCCTCCCATCCTCCACTCTTTGTAAACTTCAGCTGTCCCTATCCTATCCCTTACCAAGCCCCGCTCATCCATCAGTCCTGCTCTTGCGTACCTACATTGGCTCCCAATCCCCCAACACCTCCAATTTAATACTTCTCATCCTTTTGTTTTAATCTGTTTATGGCTTTCTCCTCCCTATCTATGTATCCTCCTCCAGCCCAAAAACCTCATCCCGAACTCTCCATTTCTCTGACTCTCGCATCTTGTGCATCCCCCTCCCCTTTGCCTCACCATTGGAAGCCATGCATTCAGTGGTCTGGGGCCCATGCTCTGGAATTCCCTCCCTAAACTCTTGTGCCTCTGCACGTCCCTCTCCTCCTTAAAACCCACCTCTTTGACCAAGCTTTTGGTCACCCCGTCCTAATATCGCTGGCGGCATCCATTTTTGTCCGATTATACCTCTGTGCAGCACCTTGGGATGCTTTTCTATGTTAAAACCATTACATAAATACAAGTCGTATACACATTAAAACAAGTACCATTTATTTTAAAAATAGAAAAATCAAATATTCACCAGAATTTTGTCTATTTTGGTAAAGACACTAATTTTATTATAAAAAGAAAAAGAAAAACTTGCATTTATATAGCGTCTTTCATGACCTCAAGGCATCCCAAAGCACTTTACAGCCAATGAAGTACTTTCGAAGTGTAGTCACTGTTGTAATGTAGAAAACGCAGCAGCCAATTTGTGCACAGCAAGGTCCCACAAACAGCAATGAGTTAATGGCCAGATAATCTGTTTTAGTGGTGTTCGTTGAGGGATAAATATTGGCCAGGACACCGGGAAGAACTTCCCTGCTCTTTCTCAAAATAGTGCCATGGGATCTTTTACATCCACCTGAGAGGGCAGACAGGGTCTCGGTTTAATGTCTTATCTGAAAGACGGTGCAGCACTCCCTCATTACTGCCTTGGGAGTGTCAGCCTCGATTCTGTGCTCAAATCTCTGGATTGAGACTTGAATCCACAACCTTCCGACTCAGGGATAAGGACGCTACCCACTGAGCCACAGTGACACTCATTTTATTATCCCTATGAAGACTGTCCTTCCCAGTCAGTGAAGCCATTGACTGGGACTATCATGTGCTCCTCTGTAGGAAACATCAGAAGCCTGAACTTCAGACTAGCTGGAGAGTCGCAGGACCCCAAAGATGCATCTATAGACTGCACTGTGGTGTACCAGGGCCATAAAGCTGTGGGCAGCTCACCGGGTAGTTTAAAGTTGCATCTCTCCCCCAGCATTTTCTATGTTAGTGAGGTTACCAGAGCAGCTTAACAAGGAGGGAGATTCAACTTGAGGTCTCCAAGCACGTAATAAAATAGAACTTTTTACTGAAAAGAGAGAGAAAATTCTGCTGAAATGAGGAAAGGCCATTTCAACAATCACGTCCAATCCTTCTACAGCCCATTTACAATCTGACCAATCATGGACAGCACCTCATCTACCTAACCTTCTGTAAAATTAATTCTACACAATTACTCCCAGATTCATAAAAGTGATCAAGTGAAACTCCAGAATATTTATCTATCCTCAAATATCAACTCTTCAATCCTGGCCTACTGCCCCCTCAGGCAACAATACTCCCCACCTCCTCAACCCCAGCTCCAACAGCAGAAGATCTATACATTGCTCATGGAGAATTTGCTCAACTGCTCGTCCCAGTCCCGACCGGACATTTTTCCAACTCTTGTTTGAAGGACTAAATTAACACTGCATTAACCTCTGTGTTTTCCGTGAGTTTTTTTTGTGGGGGAGAAAAACATCACCTGAGGGGAAAAATTTACCATTGCCTCTGTCTCATGTATTCGCACAGGCTGTTTTTAATGCGATTCCATATCAGCAGTAAGAATATATGGCGGGGAGGGTGCGGTTGACAGGACAGTGGGTTGAGTGAATATTTATCCCTCCACCAACACCTCTAAAACAGATTATCTTGCCATTAACTCATTGCTGTTTGTGGGATCTTGCTGTGTGCAAAGGACAACCAAAAAATTGATAAAAAGGGAGAAAATAGAATATGAAAGTAAACTAAGAAGAAACATAAAAACGGATTGTAAGAGCTTCTACAAGTATGTAAAAAGGAAGAGAGTAGCAAAAGTAAACGCTGGTCCCCTAGAGGCTGAGACAGGAGAAATTATAATGGGGAAATCAGGAAATAGCAGAGACGTTAAACAAATGTTTTGAATCTGTCTTCACAGTAGAAGACACAAAAAGCATACCAACAATAGTGGGGAACCAAGGGGTAAATGAGACTGAGGAACTTAAAACAATTAATATCACTAGAGGAAAATGTACTGAACAAACCAATGGGACTAAAAGCCGACAAATCCCCTGGATCTGATGGCCTACATCGAGGGTTCTAAAAGAGGTGGCTACAGAGATAGCGGATGCATTGGTTATGATCTTCCAAAATTCTCTAGATTCTGGAACGGTCCCAGTGGACTGGAAGGTAGCAAATGTAACCCCGCTATTCAAGAAGGGAGGGAAAGAGAAAATAGGGAACTCTACAGGCCAGTTAGCCTGCCATTGGTCATCGGGAAAATGCTGGGATCCATTATTAAGGAAGTCGTAACATGGCACTTAGAAAATCATAACATGATTAGGCAGCGTCAATATGGTTTTATGAAAGGGAAATCACATTTGACAAATTTATTAGAGTTTTTTGAGGATGTAACTAGCAGGGTAGATAAAGGGGAACCAGTGGATGTAGTATATTTGGATTTTCAAAAGGCATTCGATAAGGTGCCACATAAAAGGTTGTTACACAAGGTAAGGGCTCATGGGGTTGGGGGTAACATATTAGCATGGATAGAGGATTGGTTAATGGACAGAAAACAGAGAGTAGGGATAAACGGGTCATTCTCAGGCTGGCAGGCTGTAACTAGTGGGATGCCGCAAGGATCGGTGCTTGGGCCTCAGCTATTTACAATCTAAATTAATAACTTAGACGAAGGACTGAGCGTAATGTATCCAAGTTTGCTGATGATACAAAGCTAGGTGGGAAAGTAAGCTGTGAGGAGGACGCAAAGAAACTGCAAAGGGATATAGACAGATTAAGTGAGTGGGCAAGTAGGTGGCAGATGGAGTGTAATGTGGGGAAATGTGAGGTTATTCACTTTGGTAGGAAGAATAGAAAAACAGAATATTTTTTAAATGGTGAAAAACTATTAAATGTTGGTGTTCAGAGAGACTTGGGTGTCCTCATACAAGAAACACAAAAAGTTAGTATGCAGGTAGAGCAGGCAATTAGGAAAGCAAATGGCATGTTGGCTTTTATTGCAAGGGGGTTAGAGTACAAGAGTAAGGAAGTCTTACTACAGTTCTACGGGGCTTTTGTGAGACCGCACCTGGAGTACTGCATACAGTTTTGGTCTCCTTATCTAAGGAAGGATATACTTGTCTTGGAGGCGGTATAACGAAGGTTCACTTGATTAATTGCTGGGATAAGAGGGTTGTCCTATGAAGAGAGGTTGAGTAGAATGGGCCTAGTCTCTCTGGAGTTTAGAAGAATGAAAGGTGATCTCATTGAAACATGTAAGATTATGAGGGGGCTTGACAGGATAGATGCTGAGGTTGTTTCCCCTGGCTAGAGAGTCTAGAACTAGAGGGCATAGTCGCAGAATAAGGGGTTAACCATTCAAGACTGAGATGAGGAGGAATTTCTTCATGCAGAGGGTTGTGAATCTTTGGAATTTTCTACCCTAGAGGGCTGTGGATGCTGAGTCATTGAGTGTATTCAAGGCTGAGATCGATAGATTTTTGGACTCTAGGGGAATCAAGGGATATGGGGATCAGGCGGGAAAGTGGAGTTGAGGTCTAAGATCAGCCATGATCTGATTGAATGGCGGACCAGGCTCGAGGGGCCATGTGGCCTACTCCTACTCCTATTTCTTATGTTCTTACGTTCTTATGTGTTTACAGGGCAGGAATATGCCATCAGATACTGAAAAAGATTCAGTAGCAAGTTTGCCAACAGTTTACATTGGCACATGACTGCTATGGAACTTGGGGCTGGTGCTGATTATTGCCAATTTAGAATATGTAATTCAGGCAATTTATACTGGTAAACCAAGTTTAGATTTCAGCCAACTGCAAGACGAACTCAACTCCATTTACCATTATTAATAAAATGTAAATTGTTCTGACAATGCAATTAAAATCCAGTCTCAGTACCGCACCCATTAAAAGCATCAGTATCCCAGATTGTTTATCTTCATGGTCTTTCCAGCTTTCAGGATTCCTGAATTAATGACAATTGGACCAGGTTTGATGACAAGTTCAGTACTGTGGGCTGAGAGGTTGATACACTCTGAAACTTATTTCATTAGCTCTTAGAGAGAAGAGTTTCGACCCTTTGCCTGGGCTGGATTGAAATCCATTCTAACGTATCACACGCCCTCAATGTTCTATCTTTTAAGTGGTGGAGGAATATGGTGGAGGACTTCCAAATGAAAAATTGGCAATTCCGAAGATGTAATTCAGGCAAACAAATCATTAATATTTATGTGAGGGTGAGGTACACAGGAACAGTAAGGCAGTGGTGAATTGGGTTTCTCTTGAATCCTGTAGTCATCAGCTGAAGTGATGATGAGAGCTTGCTGAAAACACTTGTAATGTCAGGGGTTGAATCAGGTGCATTAGAAAGGAGACACATGTCGGAATAGTATCCCTGTAAGAATGGGCAGTAATGCAATGATACAAAGGAGATTGGGTGCGACCAACAGGTGGAGGGAAACGTAAAGCTGGTGGGATCATGAGGAAAAGGTAACATGAGGACCAACAGAGGGAGCACTAGAAGGGGACAAAGGAGAATGGAAAGGTTACCACACAAGGCATGGACATTCTGAACCTGGTCAGAAGTTGGAAAAATGGGAGCCCTCATCGCATGTGGTTTTTAATCATATGGACTAGGAAGCTCCCAGGTCCAATACCTGGTCTGTGCTGAGTTAGCTGATTTCAGTCAGGTTGGTACTTGCAGCATTGTAGTTGGCCCCAATACCATCAGACTGAGGAGAGAGAATACAGCCAGCTTTCCCCTACTTCAGTGCTTTCCACTTGTCCCGGCTGGGAAGTGCGCCTGTGTGTATGTCGGGTAAGGACATGATCGAGCTTGTGTGTGATGTCCCCCACGGTAAAATAGCCTGCCTAGATTTGTGCTTGGGTGAGGAATAGGAGGAATAATTAAAAAGATATTCCCTCATGAGCTAATATCTTCAACAGAGGAGGTGAGAAATTGGGTGGGGGGGGGGGGCGGCGTGAAAAGCAGAGAGAAGGAAAGTAAAAGGAGAAGAGAGAAAGAGAACAGGCAGAATAGACAAGGGGTCAGGAGATCTGAGTGAGGAAGAACCTAATAAAGGAATAGAGAAAAAGTAATTACAGCCGGCCTGTGGAAAATGAGGAAAGAATACTTCCAGCAAAAGTGCAAACCGAGGTGGCCCCATCCACTGTCTTAAACATTCACTCCTTGCACCACCGGCGCACTGTGGTTGCAGTGTGTACCATCTACAAGATGCACTGTAACAACTCGCCAAGGCTTCTTTGACAGCACCTCCCAAACCCAAAACCTCTACCACCTAGAAGGACAAGGGCAGCAGGCACATGGGAACAATTCCACCTGCACATTCCCCTCCAAGTCACACACCATCCCGACTTGGAAATATATCGCCGTTCCTGCATCGTCACTGGGTAAAAATCCTGGAACTCCCTACCTAACAGCACAGTGGGAGAACCGTCACCACACGGACTGCAGCGGTTCAAGAAGACGGCTCACCACCACCTTCTCAAGGGCATCTAGGGATGGGCAATAAATGCTGGCCTTGCCAGTGACACCCAGATTCCAAGAAAAAAATGTTCCAAGTTGTTTCACTGGGGATCAGACCCGAGCAGTAGTAGGAATGAAATTACGTGAGGTAGCTAAGCAGGGGAGGCTTTTAAAGGAGAGGGGAGTAGGCAAGAGAGCGAGGTTTAGGGATGAAGTTCCAAAGGATGGAGTCAAGCTGGTGATGGTTCTGTCACTAGTGATGGGGTGGAGGGGTAACACACAGTAGACCAAAATAGGAAGAATGTAGGGTGTCAGTGAGGATGTGGGGCATGAGGAGGTTTCAGTGGTAGGAAGGAGCTAGGCAGAAACAATTCCCCAGCAAGCACCTTGTTACCATTGAACAGTAGACTTAAACCACCCAAATATAAACAGTCCCTCCAGTCAAAGCCACATCAATGACAGAACCAATATTTTTTATACTAATTTAGCAAAGAGTCACAACTTCTACTATTGCATGTTGCAACATCTTAATCTGGAGTCAGTCTATACCACTGTATTCCTTTTTTCCGATCTGTTCTAAGCTCTAAAGATATATTTATATTTCTTAATTCCGGAAGATGAACAGGAAACTTGTCAAGGAAACTAATGAATGCAGTATATATAATGAGCAGACCCTCCACCATCATTACACACTCATCACTCAAGAGCTTGTTACTATTCAGTCAAGTTCATGTGTGCTGCATAAATATTGAATGCAAGGCACAAATAAGATAAATAATTCAGATGGCTGTATACAGAGTTGTAGGGTACGAAGTCTGACACTCTGCCAGTATATTTCTCAGTTTTATTGTTTATTCTATAATAGAATATCAGAACCCAGTATATAAGAATACCAGAAACCAGTATGTATGAGTACCAGAACCCAGTATGTAAGAACACCAGAACCCAGTATATATGAGTACCAGAACCCAGTATATAAGAATACCAGAACCCAATATATAAGAGTACCAGAACCCAGTATATAAGAATACCAGAACCCAGTATATAAGAGTACCAGAACCCAGTATATAAGAATACCAGAACCCAATATATAAGAGTACCAGAACCCAGTATATAAGAATACCAGAACCCAGTATATAAGAGTACCAGAACCCAGTATATAAGAATACCAGAACCCAGTATATAAGTTACACAACCTAGTACAATAGAGTACCAGAACCCAGTATTTAAGAGTATTAGAACCCAAACAAACAAACAGTAAGCGAATAACAACTGATTTAGCATTAGCAGCAAGACTGGCTTGAAATCACACTGTGCGATATTAGCTGAGCACCTTGAGACATTTTTCTACATTAAAAGGTGCTATATAACTGCAAGTTGTTGTTGTAATGTATAATTCCTTTGTCTGTTATCTTAATGGTAGCGTTCAGATTAACACCTCCATTAAAATGCCGGGCAAAGAAATTTCATGTGAACACGTTGAGCATTAGTTCGCTGATTTCAGGGAATCTGATTTCACCCCATGGGACCTGATAGTGATGCAGTTATAGCCTGATGTTGGGCAGGGATTTCCTTCTATCTATTCTATAGCTGTGTACTATACTATAGTGTACTATTCTATAGCTGGGTACTGTACTATAGTGTACTATTCTATAGCTGGGTACTGTACTATAGCTGTGTTCTATATTATAGCTGTGTACTATACTATAGTTTTGTACTGCACTATTGCTGTGTACTATACTATAGCTGTGTACTATTCGCAAACATTAAAACTAACCCATCCAGGCATCTGCAGCATTTGAGGTTTAGTTACAACAGCCAGCATTTTTCTGAAGCTCACAAGCATTTCTGTAAATCGGATTATTGCACAGCTAACAAGACAGGCAGTGTTTAAATTCGATGCCTTTGAACAGCTCTATAGTGGCCATTACATCGTAACAGCTGGAAGAAATACTGCATACCTGCATGTCGTTTAAAATCAACAAACACACATCAAACGAACAGATTTTAATACCGGCAGTGAAATGTTGTACTTTTTAGAAGATTTGTTCAAACGCCCTTTAATCCCATATATCACATCAATAAGATCTTCTCTGAGAACTCGCATGCAGCGACATCAGGGAGCCAGGAATCCATCCATCCCTGTCCCACTACAGATTTCTTCTTAACAATTTAC
Organism: Heptranchias perlo; assembly: GCF_035084215.1. Classification (NCBI taxonomy): domain Eukaryota; kingdom Metazoa; phylum Chordata; class Chondrichthyes; order Hexanchiformes; family Hexanchidae; genus Heptranchias; species Heptranchias perlo. The sequence continues at coordinate 118,418,926 of NC_090329.1, read as the reverse complement.
TCGCGTTTCTTACAGATCAAACTATTTTTCCTTTTCTCTCACAACAATCTCCAGCACAGCAGTAAAGACAGAGGTTACTACTTGCCTGCGCAGCTTGTGACGGGTAAAAGCAGGAGAGCACCAGGTACAGAAAAAGACTGCACTGAATCCCAGCAACCATATCGCCTTTGCTCTCAGGGAATTCCTTCAGGATCTGTATGTGTGTGTGGTTTTTTTTTAAGTTCCCTAAACCGGGAAAACTCCTGGCTTTTACAGGCAGGTGCATTCACACAGAGCTCATTGTGGAGTCAGTCGGTTTCACTCCCGAGATAGGATGGCTACAAATGGGAGTCCAGCAAAGTGTTTCAGGGGAGTTTCTTTCTCAGACTCGGCTGAATCCACATACTCAGGTTTGCTTTCTTGCTGTGGAACGGGGGTTGATCTCTCCTGGACTGTGTGCTCGGGGTGAAGGATTGCTTTGGTCTCAGGCTCCTGTCAGAATGAAATTGTCCCGCCCCCTTTAAGGAGATGGAGAGCTGGTGGAATTTAGAGAAAAAAATACATAGATTGCTTCAACCTTAAGGCTATTATTATCTTGAGTTAGTAAATTACGCTTAAAAAAATTACATTACTTGATTTTACACTTTAGTGACACGTGCTACAACTTAGCAATACACATAAGTAGTTGTCAAATAAGGACTGATTTACAGGCAGTTTATATATATATATATGTACACATACATGTAAATATGAATACAGAATATTGTAAGGGCTTTGTGCATTCTGTGGATTCATACAAAGAACGAAATCGGTGAAACAGTTTATGTTCTCAGCTCTCAGATTTCAGAGTTGAGCCTCACAGATTGAGACTGTTAAAAGAAATGTTTACATAATCTGTTTTTGCGCTTTTAAAACATTCTCAAAATGATCAGTGATAGGGTATCTTTCAGCGTCAACAGGGGTTAAAAAGATATTTCTGAAACTTTAGATGTGAAACCTGTCAAACTACGAACTTCCCCTGATTATCTTTTAAATTCCAATTAATATGCAATTATAAGAACAACATGATATAGCATCTTATCACATCCACAGCGTTTGATGACCAACGGAATACTTTCCAAGTGCAGTGCACAATAAGATTTTACAGACAGCAAATGAAATGAAATGAACCTTTAAGCTGTTTTTAGTGTCTTTGTTCGAGGAGAAAAGTTTAGGACTCTTTAGTCTTTTCAAATGGGGGGGGGGGGGTTAGTTTAGTCTGTCTCCAACAGCTGCCCTGTTACAAAGCCATAAATACAGTTTTTAAAAAAAATACCTACTGGGAATATGGAGACATGATGAAGTCATATTTCTCCTTAAATTCGCCTCAAACAATTCTGCCAGGACTCCTAAATCAACATTGCAAAAGACAAATGGTTGAATTAACACTCGTATTAATGAAATAACAGCAGATGCCTTCCTCTTCTTCAGGTGAATTCGTTCAATATCAAAGAGCTCAGTAAGTTTTTTTTGCTGGATATAGGGAGCAGATATTCACAATAAAAAGCAGTCATCTAGTAATCTAGTATTCCTGGTTTAATTAATACAATAGAGATGATATTTTCATTTTCCAGGGATGACACTCATCTATGATATATATTTAAAAATCTTACATTTGCATGTAATTTTGGTTTGCAAAACCTTATTTCCTGTTGTGACATTTTTGTCATACTTTTATTTCAACTTTTTCCCATCATAATTCCTATGCTCACATTTTCCTATGTAAACGTGTCATGCTGTAATAACACCCTCCCACCAATTAGTTCCAACCAACTCTACTTCACTCCTTCCCAAACTGCTGTTGCTTTTTCTATTTAAAAAACAAAATATTATCTACATAAATAAGAGCAGAATGTATGACTTTAAAATAAGGATGAATTATGTCTGCACACTATGGTCCAAATCTCACCTGCACTTTAACCACACTTCATCTGAAGACTACACTTGATCTTGACTCTTGGTGTGCAATGCCACGGGTTGTGGACTGGTATAATATCTGAACAAATGTTAAGGGTTCTTTCATGTCTCGGAGGGAAAAAAAAAGAAATTTCCATTTATATAGTACCTTATCAAATCCCTTAATGCACTTTGCAAACAATGAATTACTTTAGCGGACAGTGAATCTAGCAGCTATTTTGCACACAGGAAGATCCCAAAAACAGCAATGTGATGACTGACCAGTTAATCAGATTATGATGGTATTGGTTAAGGGAGGAATACCTTCCCCTCTTCCAATATGGGAACTTTTAACATTCACCCAAAAGGCAGGTTAGACATCAGTTTTAATGTCTGATTCGAAGAACAGGGAGATCACTTCGGGAATGGATCATCATTCGTGACGGTGGTGAAGATGGATGGAGGAATTCCAGCTCCACAGTCTTTTTTTTTTGGCTAAAAGACATACCCCAAAATGCTTTCTAAAACAAATGACCCTAGTGCTGTGCGTGTGCGCATTGAGAAGGCAGTGGTGGGGCTACCTCATTGTCCACACATAGCAGGACCCACATAAGGTCCAGATTGATACAAGTTAGGTTATCCATTAATGTCTTATCATGAGTCAGTGGGTGGAGCGACTGTCCAGACAGATCTACAACAGTCTCATTCCAACGGGGAGAAGATAGATGGCCCTGGACTAATTGGACACAAAGATGAGGTTAGTTTGAAGGCTGAGCTACAGGCTAACCAAATGTGACAGCAGTGCCCTCCGCTGGTTGTTATCTGGAAGGTCTCCGCAATAAATAATCGATTTCAGAAACACAGCTAGTGAGCGTCCTCTGCCGGACAAGAGAAAGAAGTGGCGACAAAGTTCTGGCTTAAAGGGGCAGGCACGTACGAAAGGTTGGCAGGTATTAAAATTGTTCTGTGGTGAGATCCTACACTGTTTCTTTTGTGAACCTCCAAGGTAATGGGAATCAGCAACATATTTCAAATATTTGGAGAGTTGCCCCAGTGATTGTAGCACCAGAATGTACTGATGTGTTTGTAGAACAGAAATTCTTTAGGTTATAGGTTTCTCCAGCCCCAGAAATGGAAGGCCTAAAAGATGATACACAGAAGAATGGAGAGAGAGAGAGAGAGAGAGAGAGAACAGAGGAATTGAATCAGAATCATTGAAAAGTTACAGCACGGAAGGCCCATCGAATCCACGCCGGCTCTATACAAGGGCAATCCAGCTAGTCCCACTCCCACCCCCCCCCACCTTTTCCCCATAGCCCTGCAATTTTTTTCCTTTCAGGTACTTATCCAGTTCCCTTTTGAAGGCTATGGTTGAATCTGCCTCCACCACCCCCTCGGGCAGTGCATTCCAGATCCTAACCACTAGCTGTATAATAAAGTTTTTCCTCATGTCACCTTTGGTTCTTTTGCCAATCACCTTAAATCTATGTCCTCTGGTCCTTGACCCTTCTGCCAGTGGGAACAGTTTCTCTCTATCTACCCGGTTTAGACCCTTCATGATTTTGAATACCTCCATCAAATCTCCTTGCAAACGACTCTGTTCCAAGGGGAACAACCCCAGCTTCTCCAGTCGATTCGCTAAAGCCCCTCATCCCTGGAATCATTCTAGTAAATCTCTTCTGCACCCTTTCTAAGGCCTTCACATCTTTCCTAAAGTGCGGTGCCCAGAACTGGACACAATACTCCAGTTGTGGCTGAACCAGTGTTTTATAAAGGTTCATCATGACTTCCTTACTTTTGTACTCTTATGCCTCTATTTATAAAGCCCAGGATCCCATATCCTTTTTTAACCACTTTCTCAACCTAACCTGCCTTGCCACTTTCAACGATTTGTGCACATATGCCCCCAGATCTCTCTGTTCCTGCACCCCCTTTTAGAATTGTGCCCTCTAGTTTATATTGCCTCGCCTCATTCTTCCTACTGAAATGTATCACTTCGCATTTTTCTGTGTTAAATTACATCTGCCATTTGTCCGCCCATTCCACCAGCCTGTCTATATCCTCTTGAAGTCTATCACTATCCTCCTCACTGTTTCCTACCCTTCCAAGTTTTGTGTCATCTGAAAATTTTGAAATTGTGCCCTATATACCCAAGTCCAAGTCATTGATATATATTAAGAAAAGTAGTGGTCCCAGCACCGACCCCTGGGGAACACCACTGTACACCTCCCTCCAGTCCGAAAAACAACCGTTCACCACTACTCTTTGTTTCCTGTCCCTTAGCCAATTCTGTATCCATGTTGCAACTGGCCCCTTTATTCCATGGGCCACAATCTTGATGATAAGCCTACCGTGCGGCACTTTATCAATCATAGAATCATAGAAGTTTACAACATGGAAACAGGCCCTTCGGCCCAACATGTCCATGTCGCCCAGTTTATACCACTAAGCTAGTCCCAATTGCCTGCACTTGGCCCATATCCCACTATACCCATCTTACCCATGTAACTGTCCAAATGCTTTTTAAAAGACAAAATTGTACCCGCCTCTACTACTGCCTCTGGCAGCTCGTTCCAGACACTCACCACCCTTTGAGTGAAAAAATTGCCCCTCTGGACCCTTTTGTATCTCTCCCCTCTCACCTTAAATCTATGCCCCCTCATTATAGACTCCCCTACCTTTGGGAAAAGATTTTGACTATCTACCTTATCTATGCCCCTCATTATTTTATAGACTTCTATAAGATCACCCCTAAACCTCCTACTCTCCAGGGAAAAAAGTCTCAGTCTATCCAACCTCTCCCTATAAGTCAAACCATCAAGTCCCGGTAGCATCCTAGTAAATCTTTTCTGCACTCTTTCTAGTTTAATAATATCCTTTCTATAATAGGGTGACCAGAACTGTACACAGTATTCCAAGTGTGGCCTTACTAATGTCTTGTACAACTTCAACAAGACATCCCAATCGCCTTTTGAAAGTCCATGTACACCACATCAACTGCATTGCCCTCATCTACCCTCTCTTACCTCATCAAAAAACTCTTATCAGGTTCATTAAACAAGATTTGCCTTTAACAAATCCATGCTGGCTTTCCCTAATCAATCCACACTTGTCCAGGTGACTGTTAATTCTGCCCCGGATTATCGTTTCTAAAAGTTTCCCCATTACCGAGGTTAAACTGCCTGGCTGTAGTTGCTGGGTTTATCCTTGCACCCTTTTTTGAACAAGGGTGTGACATTTGCAATTCTCCAGTCCTCTGGCACCACCCCCATATCTATGGATGTTTGGAAGATTATGGCCAGTACCTCCGCAATTTCCACCCTTACTTCCCTCAGCAACCTAGGATGCATCCCATCCGGACTGGGTGACTTATCTACTTTAAGTACAGCTGGCCTTTCAATTACCTCTTTATCAATTTTTAGCCCATCCAGTATCTTAACTACATCATCCTTTACTGAGACTCTGGCAGCATTTTCTTCCTTGGTAAAGATAGATGCAAAGTGCTCATTTAGTACCTCGGCCATCCCCTCTGCCTCCATGAGTAGATCTCCTTTGTGGTCCCTAATCGGCCCCACCCCACCTCTTACTACCCGTTTGCTGTTTACATGCCTGTAGATTCTCTTGGAGAAAAGGTTGGTGCTGGAGTCAGAAGGATTGCAGAGTTAGAGGACTCAGTTGCTTACTTAATGTAGCATAAGAATAGGACAGCTAATAAACATTTCTAAGCCTGCTCTGACAATTTATGTGCAAGATCCTTCGTCAGAACCAAGTAAAATTGGTCCCACACCCCCAATGGCCTAGTGAGTAGCTGAACCATACGGACTGGAACAAATCCCCGGTCCAATCCCTGTCTGTGCTGTGTTAGCTGGTGTCCAACAGGACAACAGTAACAGGGCTACAGTACCTCTGGGATGGGAAATGGGAAAGCAGACAGGGTTCCCCACTGCCAATTGCTATCTGGCCACCTCTGCTGGAAGCGGACCTGTGTGGATGTTAGGAAAGGACAGCATTGGGCTCAGCTGTGATGCCCCTCATGGTAAAATAGCCTACCAACACTCACCACCAAATCTCACACATGATTAATGGGTAAGGTCCCAGGGAGTGACCAGCACCCAAAGAACTAAAGCCTAGTAAATGGCCAATGCCTTTAAGAGAAGTGGGGAGAAGAAGGAAATTGTTCCAATTTTACCCAGTAAAAATGAATGCACTAGAGGACTGAAAGTTACACACAGCTAAAGCAACTTATATCTTTAAGAAACAAATTGTCTACCATTTAGCAGTTTAGCTTTAATGAAATCTTTACCTCTTTAAATAAATTGATGGTGTGCTGTATTTATTCTTAATTCTTCACACCATCTTGTGCGGATGAAACTGGTAGTTTACACTACCCCACCATAATGAAAGAAATAACCCCTCTGGTCACTATGCGTTAGCGACGTTTGCAAACATAGTGGGAAGATTTACTGAAATTGCAAGTTCGAGCAAAGCTTTCAAAACATTGTAAATGAATGAATGATCAAAGAAAATCTACTCCTCATGTGTGGAGCCAATTTTCACCGTCTCCGTCCAGCAGTTACCATCAACAGATGCCCTGCTCCCAGTCCCAGTCTGGCCGCTGCCATTTTCGCCGGGGCCTTTCACACGAGCGCTTGCCTGTTTCAGGCAGGAACCTATATTTAATACACTCCCCACCGCTTGTAGCAGGCGCGTTGACATTAACCTGATTTGCCCGCTATACGCGTTTGATGGTTTATACAAAGTATTCTGTTTAAAGCCTGTTAATCTCCTCCCGTTGCTGACTATACCAGAGCTATCTTTTTCTAATCAGGGACATGGGAGGCACTGATGGAACTCAGCACTCTATCATTCCGACCCGCTCATACAATTCTCTGGTGCAATGTACACGAGTCATTATGTAATCTTTGGCACGATTCTCACACTGACCGGACAAACTCCTCACCTGCGCTTCCAGACTGATGCGGTCCGCTGAGATCAGTCAGTTTCGCCAAGCTCCTCAAACTAAATTCCTTGTCTGGCTCCATACAGAGAAGTACAATAGATTATAGCACATTAACGAGATGTGAACTATTCACTGAACGCCTATTTCTGCCCGAAATACCTGGTGCGCTTAACACGCTGTCAGCTGCGACTTTGTAATTGACAATAATGGTAATGGATATTGGTTTGTGCTATTTGCCAGATATAAACGTGGGCAGTTTAAGTGGTGGGAACTGTATACTAATCGGGGTCCCATGACGTACATAGGATCCTGATGCAATTTTGAGGTGACAGTGGGCGGAATTTGCACCACGCACACTGCGGCCAATGGCACCAAGCGTACACTGGCTTCACCAGCGGTCCTGAAAGGAACTGCTGCAGGCCACTCAGCAAAAGGTTAAGTAAAAGTTTTTTTATATAAGGAAATTTCTTTGGGGCCAGGAGGAGCACGAATGTCACGTTACTGGGGATATGTGGTAGACTGCCAAACAAAGGAAAGGAAATTGTTGGTGAAATTTGTAGACAAGTTAGAGGGGCATGTATTATGAGTTATCATTGTAGGAAATTTTAATTATCAAAAAATAGACTGGGATAGGAGAAAGGTTTTTGGCAAGCAAATAGTTTTTTTTGCAGTGTGTTCAGGATTGTTTTCTCACTCATTATATTGCTATTCTAACAAAGATAGTAGCATTACTTGGCCTGGTTCTGTGTAATGGAGCGAAGTGAGTAGACAACCCAGAAGTTGGGGAATATTTGGGCAACGATCACAATGTAATTACGTTCAGTGTAAGAGTCGGAAAAGGAGAAAGAAAAGTTGACGGCTGGGGTACTTGACTGGGAAAAAGCAAATTTTAAGCAAACGTGATAATATGAGACTTTGCCCAAACGAAACGGAAAGATAAGCTGGCAAATGGAACCTCTGATCAGCAACGGGAAAGGTACAAATCAGGTACATTCCAGTAAGGATGAAAGGCAATGTTTCAACGGTTGGGGTCCCATCGATGAATAAGGGGAATTAGGTCAAATTTGAAACTGAAAAGAGAACTGCCGCAAATAATAAAAATGAACGGCAGGACAAATATAAAGAATAGATGTGACAACTACAAAAAGTGAGACTGGAAAAACTAAGAGTGAGTATGTAAGAAAATGAGCAAAAAGAACGTAAAGGGCAAAACAGGCATATTTGTATAAGTACATTATTAGTAAGATGATAATCCAGGTAAAAGTAGAAACACTAAGAGACAAGGGAGCAAACTTGTATGAGTGTGTCAGGGGATGGAGATATATTAAATAAGTACTTTCTTCCACAGAGGAGGTGGATATTGGGATGTAGAACCATCAGACGTGGGTGAGGGAAGGTTATTACGTAAATAGTATTAAAGAAGTTACTCAACTTTAAGGTAGGCAAGTCATCAGGACCTGATGGTTTACATCCAAGAATCATGACGGAAGCTAGGGAGGAAATAGCAGATGCTCTGACTATAGTTGTCCAAAATTCTGTAGAAAGGAAAATTGTGCCAAAGGGTGGCAATTGTGTGAGAAATGGCAAATGTGCCATCCCCTTTCAAAACAGATGAGGATAAGCCAGGAAATTGTAGTCTAGTTAGAGTTATTTCAGTTATTAGTAAACTACTAGAATCTATAAAACAGGATGAAGTTACTACTTGGAGACACATGAGGTAATCGGGACCAGTCAGCACAGATTTCTAAAAGACAACTTATGCTTGACCAATCTTATAGAATTCTGCGATGAAATAACAGAGGATAAAGGAAATGCAGTGGATGTGGTTTATATAGATTTTCAAAAAGCATTTGATAAGGTACCATGTAAAAGACGTCTGGCAAAGATAATGGCACGTGGGGTTAAAGGGAATGTGATCGCTCATTTACACAGACACATAGTTCCCCTGTTTTAAAGTATAATCATTGTAATTTTCACCCAAATAAAGTTTCTGAAATTTGTTCGCTGGCTTTTCTTGTTATAATTTTGAAAAATAACCAAATAGATTTTGTTTGAGGCTAAGAGAGAGGAAAGCATTCTATCATTTGGCTAACGTAAATGCTACTGATGTGCCCTGGAAAATTATGCATACTGCACATGTTCAAACTGCAGGCCATACCTTCAGCTAATAGAGGCACTGCATTGGGCAAAAATATTAAGTCCACCCTTTGGCACTTTTGGGAGCAGCAAAGGCCTTAAAGTAAAAACTCTAACAAAGTTATTAAAAGGCAGAAAAAAACCCAATTCAATGGATACATTTAATCATGTTAACGTGAAATATATATAAAAAATATTTTGTTCATAAACTTTGTTTATAACCTTAACCCTGGACATTAGAAATGTCAGTAACTAAGAAAAAATTGGCCATGTAAATGTTTTGCAAAAGCACTTTGAGTGATTCAATTAATTTATCAACAAACCATGACAGTGAAATGTTGACATATTTAGATGGGGTTTTTCCACTGTGACATGTTGACATGTGGGTTTTCCACTATAACACTATGCAGGTGAATGTCCTTGAAGCTTCTCCTGCTGCAACTTCTGGCAAAGTTATGGCAGCACAGCAGGAGAAGGTCAGAGGAAATTCACCCCCGATGCCACAGGAAGAAAGGTTAATGTGTACAGGAAGTGTGTAACAAAATTAGTTGACCTTCAGCAAGTTTTTGTAAAATAGCCAGGAAAGTGTGTTATATCTGAGAGGCCAGCATCTTTCGGTATCAGTAACCCATGTAATATTTACATCTTGTGTCAACCATGTGACGTATTGCTTCAGTAGACTCGCTGTATTACAGCAGCAGGAAAGTCACTGATGTGCTTAGGCTGCAGTGGCACCGCAGTAGGTATCAGAAGCAATGTCCTAGGTCCTGAACAACCAGTGAGCAACACCACAGCAGATCTGCTGATGAATTTAAAGCAAATGTTATACATTAGTCAGTTATGACTGTAGTAAGTTGGCACATTCAATAGAGTACACAAACACAAGAACAGACTAGTGAATGACGGGAGGAGGCTCCGGCCACCATGGTGTGGGACAGGCTTGATGACCAGCTGATCTTTTCCTGCCTGTCAATTTCGTATGATCAATGGCACAATTTGCTCTCCAGAGGGTTCTGTTTCAGGCTTTTAGCATTCATAGTTTTTCTTTCTCACTCAGAATTTCCTCATTGGTTTGATGGAAGGCAAGACAGACAATGAAAAGTGGGGATACTTAGGATTAGTAGGTCTGCAACCCAAAGCACAGTGTACTCTTTTAATTACTGTACCATGACCTTGTAGGTCAGAAGCTCAGATAAGAGCCAGAGTTCAGCATTGGGCACTTAGGCACTCTCCAAAACCATGCATGTTGTTTCTCAAGCTCTGTTGTTTAAGTCAGCCACTTGGAAAAACAGAACCCACCCCTACCCCAGCAGGTGCATGGGTTTTTCCATAGATGGTGGACTGGTACACTCATTGCCTTTGTACATGTGGGATTCAGCAATCTCCATTTCTGCTGTTGCTGCAAGAACAGCTTTCTCAACAACTTTCAGGTATTTATTATATATTATACATTATATAATGTTAATAGAAATTTTATATGTGTTTACACATATTATATACACACATATATATAGGTGGGTGTGTGTAGGGGAAAAGTAATAGGTGGGTTCCATAGCTTAAGAAATAAGGAGTAAAAGTTAGTTAACAAATGCTGTTAGTTACTGCACAAAAACTTGCACTTGAGAAAATATTAACCTTTCTAGACCCAGAAAAGCATTTTACAAATGTTCATGTCCAATAGTGTTTGTGATTTCTTGCTGTATTGCCCAATCTTGTTTGAATATAAGAATTTCCAGGGCCTAAAAGTTGCAAGTGCAACGGAGCACCGAGTGGTCAGCTGAGAGTTTGGTGAGCATGGGGGTTTGGTGAGCATGGGGGTTTGGTGAGCATGGGGGTTTGGTGAGCATGGGGGTTTGGTGAGCATGGGAGTTTGGTGAAGTGGGGAGGAAGGTGCTGCTTCGCCTTGCTTTTCCTAACTTTTTCCACAGAGCAGCGGCGGACCTGAGCAACAGAAGACCGAGAGTGGGGATAAAAGCAGCAGCAGACCTGCAACAAGAGAAAACTACTGTGCGACGTCACAGGTGAGACAGGAAAGTCTGAGAGGTGAGCAGAGTATAAAAGGAGACCCCGAGAGTGGGAGGAGAGTCTGAGAGGTGAACGCAGTGTAAATCTAAGGTAAGTCATGGCAGCACAACTTGCACCAGTGATATGCTCCTCCTGTACTATGTGGGAAGTCATGGACACTACCAGTGTCCCTGGCGACCATGTGTGCAGGAAGTGTGTCCAGCTGCAGCTACTGGCTAACCATATTTCAGATCTGGAGCTGCGGGTGGATTCACTGTGGAGCATCCACGATGCTGAGACTATCGTGGATAGCACGTTCAGTGAGGTGGTCACACCACAGGTAAAGATTATGCAGGCAGAAAGGAAATGGGTGACCATCAGGCAGAGTAAAAGGACTAGGCAGGTAGAGCAGGAGTCCCCTGGGGCCATCTCCCTCTCAAACAGATATACTGCTTTGGATACTGTTGGGGGAGATGGCTTATCAGGGGAAAGCAGCAAGAGCCAAGTTCGGGGCACCACGGGTGGCTCTGCTGCACAGGAGGAGAGGAATAAGAGTAGTAGGGCTAAAGTGATAGGGGATTCAATTGTAAGGGGAACAGATAGGCGTTTCTGCAGCCGCAAACATGACTCCAGGATGGTATGTTGCCTCCCTGGTGCTAGGGTCAAGGATGTCACGGAACGGCTACAGGGCATTCTGGAGGGGGAGGGTGAACAGCCAGTAGTCGTGGTCCATATCGGTACCAACGACATAGGTTAAAAAAAGGGATGAGGTCCTGCAAGGTGAATCTAAGGAGTTAGGAGATAAATTAAAAAGCAGGACCTCAAAGGTAGTAATCTCAGGATTACTACCAGTGCCACGTGCTAATGAGTATAGGAACAGGAGAATAGACAGGATGAACGTGTGGTTGCAGGGATGATGTAGGAGGGAGGGATTTAGATTCCTGGCACATTGGGACCGGTTCTGGGGAGGGTGGGACCTGTCCAAGCGGGACGGGTTACACCTGAGCAGGACCGGGACCGATGTCCTTGCGGGGGTGTTTGCTACTGCTGTTGGGGAAGGTTTAAACTAGAATGGCAGGGGGATGGGAACCTGAGCAGGGAGACAGAGGAGGGGGAAACAAGAATAGAAACAAAAGACAGAAAGGGAAGAAGCACTAGTGGAAGGCAGAGAAAATAAGGGCGAAAAACAAATAGGGCCATAGTGCAAAATAAAACTAAGATGACTAACAATCTTAAAAAGACAAGTCTAAAGGCATTGTGTCTTAATGCGCGGAGCATTCGCAACAAGGTAGATGAATTAACAACGCAGATAGATATTAATGGGTATGATATAGTTGCGATTAGGGAGACATGGCTGCAGGGTGACCAAGGATGGGAACTGAACATCCAGGGGTTTTCAATATTTAGGAAGGACAGGCAAAAAGGGAAAGGAGGTGGGGTAGCATTGCTAGTAAAGGAGGAAATCAATGCAATAGTGAGGAAGGATATTGGCTCGGAAAATCAAGATGTGGAATCTGTATGGGCAGAGCTAAGAAACACCAAGGGGCAGAAAACGTTGGTGGGGGTTGTCTATAGGCCCCCAAACAGTAGTGGAGATGTAGGGGAGGGCATTAAACAGGAAATTAGAGACGCATGCAAGAAGAGTACAACTATAATCATGGGTGACTTTGATTTACATATAGATTGGTCAAACCAAATTAGCAATAATACTGTGGGGGAGGAATTCCTGGAGTGTGTACGTGATGGATTTCTAGACCAATGCGTTGAGGAACCAACTAGAGAACAGGCGATCCTAGACTGGGTATTGTGCAATGAGAAAGGATTAACAATCTTGTTGTGTGGGGTCCCTTAGGGAAGAGTGACCATACATGATAGAATTCCTCATTAAGATGGAGAGTGAAGTAGTTGAATCCGAAACTAGGGTCCTGAATCTAAATAAAGGAAATTACAAAAGTATGAGGTGCGAGTTGGCTATGATAGATTGGGGAACTTTACTAAAAGGGATGACGGTGGATAGGTAATGGCTAATATTTAAAGAACGTGTGCAGGAATTTCAACAATTATTCATTCCTGTCTGGCGCAAAAATAAAACAGGAAAGGTGGCTCAACCGTGGCTTACAAAAGAAATTAGGGATAGTATTAGATCCAAAGAGGAGACACATAAAATTGCCAGAAAAGCAGCAAGCCTGAGGATTGGGAGCAGTTTAGAATTCAGCAAAGGAGAACAAAGAGATTGATTAAGAGGGGAAAATAGAGTATGAGAGTAAACTAACAGGAAACATAAAAACTGACTGTAAAAGCTTCTATAAATATGTCAAGAGAAAAAGATTAGTGAAGACAAATGTAGGTCCCTTACAGTCAGAAATGGGGGAAATTATAATGGGGAACAAAGAAATGGCAGAACAATTAAACACATACTTTGGTTCTGTCCTCACAAAAGGAGGACCCAAATAACCTCCCGGAAACATTAGGGAACCAAGGGTCTAGTGAGAGGGAGGAACTGAAGGAAATCAGTGTTAGTAAAAAAAAAAGTGCGAGGGAAATTAATGGCTGACAAATCTCCAGGGCCTGATAATCTACATCCCAGAGTACTAAAGGAAGTGGCCCTGGAAATAGTGGATGCATTGGTGGTCATCTTCCAAAATTCTATGGACTCTGGAACAGTTCCTACAGATTGGAGGGTGGCAAATGTAACCCCATTATTTAAAAAAGGGAGAGAAAAAACAGGGAATTACAGACCAGTTAGCCTAACATCAGTAGTGGGGAAAATGCTAGAGTCTATTATAAAGGATGTGATAACAGAACACTTGGAAGGCATTAACGGGATTGGACAAAGTCAGCATGGGTTGATGAAAGGGAAATCATGCTTAACAAATCTACTGGAGTTTTTTGAGGAGGTAATTAGTAGAATAGATAGGGGAGAACCAGTGGATGTGGTGTATTGGGATTTTCAGAAGGCTTTTGATAAGGTCCCACACAAGATGTTAGTGTGCAAAATTAAAACACATGGGATTGGGGGGAATATACTTGCATGGATTGAGAATTGGTTGACAGACAGGAAACAGAGAGTAGGAATAAACGGGTCTTTTTCCGGATGGCAGGCAGTGACTAGTGGGGTACCGCAGAGATCAATGCTAACCCCAGCTATTCACAATATATATCAATGATTTGGATGAGGGAACGGAATGTAACATTTCCAAGTTTGCAGACGACACAGAGCTGGGGTGGAATGTGAGCTGTGAAGAGGATGCAAAGAGGCTCCAATGCGAGCATTCAGTTGCAGCAGGCAGTTAGGAAGGCGAATGGTATGTTGGCCTTCATTGCAAGAGGATTTGCGTACAGGAACAGGGATGTCTTACTGCAGTTACACAGGGCCTTGATGAGACCACATCTGGAGTATTGTGTGCAGTTTTGGTCTCCTGATCTGAGGAAGGATGTCCTTGCCATGGAGGGAGTGCAACAAAGGTTTACCAGACTGATTCCTGGGATGGCAGGATTGACATATGAGGAGAGATTAGGTCGACTAGGCCTATATTCACTAGAGTTTAGAAGAATGAGAGGTGATCTCATCGAAACATAAAATTCTAACAGGACTAGACAGACTAGATGCAGGGAGGATGTTCCCGATGGCTGGGGAGTCCAGAACCAGGGATCACTGTCTCAGGATACAGGGTATGCCATTTAGAACCGAGATGAGGAGAAATTTCTTCACTCAGAGGGTGGTGAACCTGTGGAATTCTCTACCACAGAAGGCAGTGGAGGCCAAGTCATTAGATGTATTCAAGAAGAAGATAGATATATTTCTTAATGCTAAAGGGATCAAGGTATATGGGGAAAAAAAACAGGAACAGGGTACTGAGTTAGACGATCGGCCGTGATCATTTTGAATGGCGGAGCAGGCCCGAAGGGCCGAATGGCCTACTCTTGCTCCTATTTTCTGTGTTGCTAAGTGGCAGTAGAGCTACTTCCTTACTGTTAGACACTAAATCCATGCACACACCTCCCAGACAGCCAGGCTGCAAATAATGCCAGGGAGAGCCATGCTCAGAGAGACCTACCACAGCGCAGTTTGCCTCCTATAGCTCAACGAGGCAGACCTCTGATTGAGAACAGCACACTGCACAGTTATCATAGAATCATAGAAGTTACAACATGGAAACAGGCCCTTCGGCCCAACATGTCCATGTCGCCCAGTTTATACCACTAAGCTAGTCCCAATTTCCTGCACTTGGCCCATATCCCTCTATACCCATCTTACCCATGTAACTGTCCAAATGCTTTTTAAAAGACAAAATTGTACCCGCCTCTACTACTGCCTCTGGCAGCTCGTTCCAGACACTCACCACCCTTTGAGTGAAAAAATTGCCCCTCTGGACCCTTTTGTATCTCTCCCCTCTCACCTTAAATCTATGCCCCCTCATTATAGACTCCCCTACCTTTGGGAAAAGATTTTGACTATCGACCTTATCTATGCCCCTCATTATTTTATAGACTTGTATAAGATCACCCCTTAACCTCCTACTCTCCAGGGAAAAAAGTCCCAGTCTGTCTAACCTCTCCCTATAAGTCAAACCATCAAGTCCCGGTAGCATCCTAGTAAATCTTTTTTGCACTCTTTCTAGTTTAACTAAATCTTTTTTGCACTCTTTCTAGTTCATTTTCATCACAGGATCATGGGTAAAATGGACACATAAGCTTTTCATTTCTGATCAGTCAAGTGATGTGAGGCGGTCCAAAAAATGATTCAAAGTCACAGCCTGCTGCTCCAAACACAGCTCTGTTATGTAAGAAGCCACTGTGTATGCATGGCTGTTTTGCAGGAAGAATAGTCAGAGCCAACTCAGTCACATACACAGTGCTGTTAAAGCTTCCACCAGTGCTGCAGTACTGCTGCACTCGTCAGGTGCATGACGAAGTTAACTGTCAGAAAATGTTTTAGCAAACATGTTTCCACTTGTGGCGAGTCTAAAACTAGGGCTCATAAATATAAGATAGTCACTAATAAATCCAATAAGGAGCTCAGGAGAAACTTCTTTACTCAGAGTGGTGAGAATGTGGAACTCGCTACGACATGGAGTGGTTGAGGTGAATATAAAAATTGTCCAGGGACCCATGACTCATCTCCCTCCACCCCCCCCCCCCCCCCAAGAAAGGCACCACCAATTTTGACCCATTCAACATTCATTCATATTTCACCCATCAGTTTCTCATGTTTCTTTTTCCTCCTCAAATACAAATGAAGGATTATTAGGCATATCTACAGATTAGGTTACAAAACCCATGTAACTACTTTTTTTTCATGTCATAGGCATGTAGTCAGAGCCATTGTTCCGGCCAATTACGGCCCCATCAGTCTACTCTCAATCATCAGCAAAAAGTGATGGAAGGTGTCGTCGACAGTGCTATCAAGCGGCACTTACTCACCAATGCTCAGTTTGGGTTCCGCCAGGACCACTTGGCTCCAGACCTCATTACAGCCTTGGTCCAAACATGGACAAAAGAGCTGAATTCCAGAGGTGAGGTGAGAGCGACTGCCCTTGATATCAAGGCAGCATTTGACCGAGTGTGGCACCAAGGAGCCCTTGTAAAATTGAAGTCAATGGGAATCAGGGGGAAAACTCTGCAGTGGCTGGAGTCATACCTAGCACAAAGGAAGATGGTAGTGGTTGTTGGAGGCCAATCATCTCAGCCCCAGGGCATTACTGCAGGAGTTTCTCAGGGCAGTGTCCTAGGCCCAACCATCTTCAGCTGCTTCATCAATGACCTTCCCTCCATCATAAGGTCAGAAATGGGGATGTTCGCTGATGATTGTAGTGTTCAGTTCCATTCGCAACCCCTCAAATAATGAAGCAGTCCGAGCCCGCAAGCAGCAAGACCTGGACAACATCCAGGCTTGGGCTGATAAGTGGCAAGTAACATTCGCGCCAGACAAGTGCCAGGCAATGACCATCTCCAACAAGAGAGAGTCTAACCACCTCCCCTTGACATTCAACGGCATTACCATCGCCGAATCCCCCACCATCAACATCCTGGGGGTCACCATTGACCAGAAACTTAACTGGACCAGCCACATAAATACTGTGGCTACGAGAGCAGGTCAGAGGCTGAGTATTCTGTGGTGAGTGGCTCACCTCCTGACACCCCAAAGCCTTTCCACCATCTACAAGGCATAAGTCAGGAGTGTGATGGAATACTCTCCACTTGCCTGGATGAGTGCAGCTCCAACAACCACTCAAGAAGCTCGACACCATCCAGGACAAAGCAGCCAGCTTGATTGGCACCCTATCCACCATCCTAAACATTCACTCCCTTCACCACCAGCGTACTGTGGCTGCAGTGGGTACCATCCACAGGATGCCCTGCAGCAACTCGCCAAGGCTTCTTCAACAGCACCTCCCAAACCTGCGACCTCTACCACCTAGAAGGACAAAAGCAGCAGGTACATGGGAACACCACCACCTGCACGTTCCCCTCCAAGTCACACACCATCCAGACTTGGAAATATATCGCTGTTCCTTCATTGTCGCTGGATCAAAATCATGGAACTCCCTCCCTCACAGCACTGTGGGAGAACCTTCACCACATGGACTGCAGCGGTTCAAGGCGGCGGCTCACCACTACCTTCTCAAGGGCGATTAGGGATGGGCAATAAATGCTGGCCTCACCAGCGACACCCACATCCCATGAACGAATAAAAAAAATTGATGAGCTGTCAGCTTGTTTGAGGCTGCTGGTCAGCTTTTGGTAATTTTCTATCTATGGTCCCAGTTTATATTATGTTGGTTAAGACCCAGTAGAATGATTTTATTGCTTGCACATAACTTCCTGAACCCTTCAGAGTAACCAGTCCTTCCTTTGGTTTTGACCCAGCGTTATATAGAAAACACTTCGAATTATTTTTGCACCCTTTGCACAACATACTTCTAGCCAGACTACCACCCAGGTGTCTCTGATTATAGCTATTTCACCTGCTTTCCTGTCCAGCCTGTCCTTCATAGCTCCCCTAACCCCTTGTATGTTGTGCTCATCACTGGGTACCAAATATGCTTCTGAGATCTCCTATTACATTGTAGTTTCCAAATGCTACAACAGCCTGGAGTTCAGTCATCTTGTGGCAATTGCTTCTAGTGTCATACATGTGCACCTTGTTTGGTCAAATCAATCCTCCTAGCATTCCTTCTCAATTTTAACAAGTGAGCAACATCTAGTGGCAGCTGGTGGTTATTTCACACAATGAGTCATGGTGTATCGGGTATTTATGGTCCAAAACGAGTTAAACACCTTTCCCAAATTAGAAAAACAGCAGTCCAGAATTGTGCTTTTGTATTATGTTTAATGGAGTAAAAAGTTTTTTTTTACATCTTTCAAATCTCTTTACAGAGATATAATTAATATTTAACTGAAGAGGGAGGGGAGGGAATCAAAATCATGATTTTAAAGGTTATTTGCTCTCATGGAATTGAGATTAATCATTGCAGACCCCAGTCAGTCGAAACGGACAATTTGCAAGTATGATTTGATTTTAAGTAGATTAACATTATTTGTTGAAGGGAAAGTAATGAAAATGTATGACTCCTTTAACAAAGGAAAATCCTTATTTCTAGAAGATTTGTAACTATCAAAATGCAAATATCAGTTAAAAACCTTCATTTTGCAAAATATAAGCAATCATTATAAATATTGGTGTATCACCAGTTATTTGCATATTTAGTTAATGGCTTGACATATAAACAAAAAAATTTTTTTTTACATAAGTATCCCAAATAATTTACCATTTTAAAAACCTTCCATGACACCCCTCAAAATTCTATTCAAAATGGAACTCCTATTGTTAATTTGTTTTGATGTGAAAACAGAACTGCATTTTATAATCCATCACAGGTAAGTCTTCCACAGGTGACGTATAAAACATCTTTAAAACAGAGACAAGGACTGCAGCAACCATTAGGCAATATGCAGTCTGCCAAAATAGATCAAATCTGTTAACAAGGTCGTTATCAACAGCAACATCAACATGTTGGTGCTCCAACGTGTTTTACCATAGTGGTAGGACATGCTTGCAATTTCCCACGTAGCAAAACCCTGATTTCTGCTGCTCTGCAGTTAAGGGAAGATGGGAAAATACCGAGCAGAGGCAGGGGCTGGAGCAAAGGAAAAAAATCTCCAGCACCTCCAGGACGCCACTCTTACACCCCATTGCCTGGATCGAGGACATTAGCAGAGGACTCGCAGCACTGCACCTACCCAACCTGGGTAATGCTTTGTGGCATGGGAGAAAAAGAACTTCAAATATATTTTAAAATCTTTGCTTAGACAGTACCAAAAAAGCAAATGATGACAGCTGCTATTGCAGTTACCCTAGTAAGGACAAAGAGTGAAGACATTTGCATGCCCTTACAGATAGGCTGGCCACTTAATTTTGTTTGTGCTGTCAATAGGCTGATGAATTCAGTACCACTATACTATGTGTGCAATCCTAATATGCTTTTTACATTGGTTCCCTAAAAATAATCTACAAAAAATTTGATCAACACAAAACATACATTTATCAATGATACAGTTATAAATAAAACTCACAAAATATTTTGAAGTTGATCATCATTTGAGGGACCCAGTTCTTTTACTAGTCCACTTAGTTAGATTTGTTTCACTAACCTGAATATACGCAATACAATTATTTTCATGATATAATTTTTTTTTAAAAAGGAGTACAATCGAGATACTGTAGAGCGTGACTTGTAAGGGGCTCGCTACAATCCAGATCTTAGTCACTGTTTCTCTTCTGATATGGTCACAATAAGTGTCTTTTTTTTATATAAAAAATAAAAAAGTTATTAGTGTCCCTACAGTAATATGTATCTATTATATTCATCATGTAAATTTTACAATTAAAAGCAAAAGTATTTCTAAACAATTCATACAGTATGCTGTGGGAAAATACTGCGAGGAACAGATACCAGCTTTAGGTGGGTCTGTGAAATTAAAACTTTCTAGGAACTGTAGATGGAATATTTCAAGACACTTCTTCCACTCGATGTAGTCTGGCTTAATGGAATACTGTCTCAAGGATAAAATTCCAAATCTGTATCAACCCACACAGGAGTATTTCATTCCAAGAGGGGAGAGGGGAGGGGAAGGAGGAATTAAAGAAAATTGAAGTCTCGTACTATTTTGAATGAGAATCGTACCAAAGTTCGTTTGCAATACAGTTTCTTGATTTTCTACTACGTGTTCTTCCATCTTTATTCGCTTCAAAAGTAAATTTTAAAAAGAAAATTAGAACATGAGAATTGCACGTGAAGTAAACAAACATATTAGTGTTATCTCTGGTGGCCCACTTGGTAACTCCAGCCATCTGCGACACTGCTTCCTTCACTGAAGTTCGGTCACAGCATCACAAAGTGAGTTTCACACTAGAATACAGACTGGCATTGCATATAAACTTCATTCCATCTTTGACATTTCATATTTGGTTGTCATTATTTCCTAATTTGAAAAGAGAGAGACCAAAATTAATGCTGTTTTGATTAAAAAATACTTAAAACAAATGTCATCCCTATTTTAGTCACTTTGCTATGCTCTTCTTAAATGTGAGAAGCAGGTTCATCTGGTACATGCCATCTCCACAATCATTATCATCCCACGTCATACCGGCAAGACACACTCAGCAAGATAGCTCTGCACCCCTGATTCATCACATGAAAAGTTCCCAATCTTAGCCAAGCAATTCAGCTAGGTTCTTGACCATATCCAGAACATCTCAAGATACAAGCAGTACCTTAGGAAGTATGGGACCTGCCCAAAACTCAGTACAGTGAACAGTTTGCAGAAAACATTGCAGTTTGTTGTACCCTGACCTCCCTCAACAGTAAGTTCAATGTGGCATAAGTACATATGTTGACATAATTACTGAGTTACTTGCAGCTGAACACTGGGCATCAGCTGCACAGTCCAGAAAAACAACAAACCATCTGGCAATTAAACAATATTATTTGGTGATGTGGGGAAGGATAGAGAAGGAACAACAGGCATGTTCCTGATACTGGCCGAATCTGTTTGTGAACCAGGTTTAAAGAACACAATGCTCTAGAAAGTGTATACTTACTTCATCTGAATCCAGCAACATAGGGAGTGCACTGAAACAAAAATAAAAGTTGCATCAGCTAATGAGGATAGTCCTGCTACAAATGTTTAGATCAGTGGAAATGGAATACTCTGCGACAGCAGACTGCAACTGACTAGGAAGCACTATTTGGGAAAATCTGGCCTTTGTTTAAGGTTGGCTGCAAGCTAAGTTTAACAGAAAGGTACAAAAAGATGAATATAACTAATATTCAAGTACACAACTATGCAGTTACATTACTGAATTGTCATGCTTTGCTTTGTCATGGAGTGGAGGGGTGAGAAGAGAGATGTTTGTTCATTAACACAAGAAATCTGAAGAACAAATTAACCCAGGGAGCAGTCGTAAAGAATACAGTTAAAAACTGAAATGCACAGTAAAGCGGCTCACAAATAAACAAAACAAGTTGGCTTAGGTCACCATTGCACACTTATTTTTGTTAATACTGTTGAGAAACAGCAGTAGCTGAGACATGGGAGCAGGTTGTGTCCTGTTATTTAAGATATGGCACAGGGCATGAAGGGACAGGGAGGCACAAAGTACAAAAACTAAATATGACAAAATTAAAATACTCAAAGCAAATATTAGATCAGAAAGGATAGGCTGTAGAGATTTAATAAACTGCTGATAATTACACATCTGTAATTGATGGGATGTTCTCTTCCACCCACTTTAAATCTTCATCCTATTAAAAAAAAAGCATATATCAAACTATGTCTTGAAAAAGCATATAAACTTGTACAAAATTTATGTACATGCATTGGAAAAAAATCAAAGAAGGTATGACTAAAGCAAACACTGGATGGATTGGAAAAATCTTTTCAGGTCAATTTTCATCACAGCACTAATTAAAATTAACATAAGGATACAAGAAAACCCTGAGCAAGGAAAGGATTCAGCCCATCAAGCCTACTCCATCCAGAGATCATGTACGATTATTGCATCTCGGACTTCGCTCACAAACCACCTGTTGATCCCCTACTTCACTTGAAGTAGGGTATAGATATACCAGAGAAGGAATCATTTGCAGGGCTATGGGGAAAGAGCGCGACAGTGGAACTCTTTTGAAGAGCCGGCACAGGCACGAAAAGCCTCCTTCTGTGCTGTAAGATTCTATGATTTAGACGACACTAATTTCCTTCCCCAACTTGCCCTGAAAAGAAAAATCATTAAGCAGTGTTCTTAAATATCTCTAACCCTTAATCCTCTTTCTCAACAGATATCAATCCTACTCCTTTTCAAAGCTGTCAACTGAACCCGAATCAACTACCTACTCTGGCAGTTTGTCTTACATATCCACTATGTTTTATAATATCTAACTATGGTGATTTTTTTTTTTTTAAACTGACGTCCTCTAGTCCTATGCTCAGTGCCCCAAGATAGATAACTTATACCCTTCATTATTTTGAAGACTTATATCATATCTCTTAGTTGTTTCCCCAACGAGGATAGGTTTAGTCGGTTGAGCCTCTCTGCCTAACTTGGTCAACATTAGTAATAGCACTTGGTTTTGAGGACTACGATGGACCCTGACGAACTTGTGGAAACTAGTTAACCCAAGGAATTCAATATTTTCTCTCTACTGCCTTGCATATACCTCATGCCCTAGTTTGGGTCACTACTGGTCTGGGATATATTGAAGGCTTTTTCTGAGAAGAGGTAAAATGCCACCTTGCTGTACCCATACTAAGATAAAAGCAATTGGCAATAGACAGGAAGATGGTAGTGGTTGTTGGAGGCCAATCATCTCAGCCCCAGGACATTGCTGCAGGAGTTCCTCAAGGCAGTGTCCTAGGCCCAACCATCTTCAGCTGCTTCATCAATGACCTTCCCTCCATCATAAGGTCAGAAATGGGAATGTTCGCTGATGATTGCACAGTGTTCTGTTCCATTCGCAACCCCTCAGATAATGAAGCAGTCTGAGCCCGCATGCAGCAAGACCTGGACAACATCCAGGCTTGGGCTTGTAAGTGGCAAGTAACATTCGTGCTAGATAAGTGCCAGGCAATGACCATCTCCAACAAGAGAGAGCCTAACCACCTCCCCTTGACATTCAACGGCATTACCATCACCGAATCCCCCACCATCAACATCCTGGGGGTCACCATTGACCAGAAACTTAACTGGACCAGCCATATAAATACTGTGGCTACAAGAGCAGGTCTGAGGCTGGGTATTCTGCGGCGAGTGACTCACCTCCTGACTCCCCAAAGCCTTTCCACCATCTACAAGGCACAAGTCAGGAGTGTGATGGAATACTCTCCACTTGCCTGGATGAGTGCAGCTCCAACAACACTCAAGAAGCTCGACACCATCCAAGATAAAGCAGCCCGCTTGATTGGCACCCCATCTACCACCCTAAACATTCACTCCCTTCACCACCGGCGCACTGTGGCTGCAGTGTGTACCATCCACAGGATGCACTGCAGCAACTCGCCAAGGCTTCTTCGACAGCACCTCTACCACCTAGAAGGACAAGAGCAGCAGGCACATGGGAACACCACCTGCACGTTCCCCTCCAAGTCACACACCATCCCGACTTGGAAATATATCGCCGTCCCTTCACCGTCGCTGGGTCAAATCCTGGAACTCCCTTCCTAACAGCACTGTGGGAGAACCGTCATCACACGGACTGCAGCGGCTCAAGGCAGCAGCTCACCACCAGCTTCTCAAGGGCAATTAAGGATGGGCAATAAATGCCGGCCTCGCCAGCGACGCCCACATCCCATGAACGAATAAAAAAAAATAGGAACAGAAGATGGCCATTCAGCCCACTGACCTTGCTGTGTCATTTTGTTAACTATTGTTAGCTATTTTTAAAAAAAATCCCAGTGCCTTGCCCTTTTGCCATGTCCCTCGATATCCTTACTTTTGAAATCATCTATCTCCCTTTTAACACCTTAGTTGATTCTGCATTGGTGGCTTCTATGGCAGTGCATATCACATTTCCCCACTTGAAAAAATATTTTCTGGATTTCCTTTTATCCAGCATAGTTTGAATTTTATGATGTTATCCCTTTCTGGATTCCACTACTACCTCATTTCTTACCTGTCTTTTCACGTCCCTTCATTAATTAAA
Source organism: Heptranchias perlo (assembly GCF_035084215.1). Lineage (NCBI taxonomy): Eukaryota > Metazoa > Chordata > Chondrichthyes > Hexanchiformes > Hexanchidae > Heptranchias > Heptranchias perlo. The sequence continues at coordinate 118,394,710 of NC_090329.1, read as the reverse complement.
CACCTCAGATCACCCCTTAAACCTCCTCACCTCTACATAAACCAAGTTTGCCCAATCTCTCATCATAGCTAATCCCTTCATCTCAAATATCATTCTAGTGAGTCACTGATGAACTTTCTTAAAAGACCAACATTGAACAAAACTGAACACAATACTCTAATTGAGGTCTGACGAGTGCTCTGCATAACCGCAGCAATATATTTTTTTCTTGTTCTAGATGAAGAAAGAGAAATTAATGGGAAAGGAAAGTCTAAAAGGGAATAACAACAATTTGCAGTTATATAGCACCTTTTACGTAACCGTCCCAATATGCTTCACATGAGTGTAATCATGAAAAATTTGACAAAGCCAAAGGAGATATTAGGACAGGTGATTAAAAGCTTGATCAAAAAGATAGGTTTTAAGGAACAACTTAAAAGGAGAAGAGGGGGGTTTAGGGAGGGAATTTCAGAGCTTAGGGCCTAGATGGCTGAATGCATGACTGCCAATGCTAGGGCGAAAGAATTGGGAACGCACACGAGGCTAGAGTTAGAATAACGCAGAGTTCTCAGAAGGTGGTTGGACTGGAGGAGGTTACAGAGATAGGGAGGGGCGAGGCCATGGAGGGATTTGAACACAGTAATATGCACACGCACTGTGACATTAAAGTTATTTCAAATCTACCCAAGATCAATATTTTGTATCTGAATGTTTACAAGTATTATACACACTACTTGAATAATAGGCAGAAATACCACTCACCATATTAGAGGCTGGTTTTGCTATACCATTAATCTCCACTTTGGATGATCTCAGCTTTATTCCATCAGCTATAGAGTGCACAAACAAAAATGCATCAATTGAGTGAGATAGATGGTTGTAGTGTACACTAACAAAGTAAAAATGACAAAAAAATATAGACATTGAGTTAGCTCATCAAACAACAGGAATTCCTTACTACTACTCTTGGAAAATGTCAATTTGTATATAATGTTAAGTTCAGAAAATTCGGGTATATACACAGTACAGACTTGCATACGGTTTATCTTTACACAGTCATTTTCACTGCACTAAACAATCTTGTGATAAACCTTCAGTAATATGTTTGCTATACTATTTGTGGGATCTTGCTGTGTGAAAAAGTGGCTGCCATATTTGCTTACAATTCAACAGTCACTGCACATACAATGTAAATGAAGCTCGTTGAAACATTTCTGAGAATGTGATAAGGTTCTGCATATATGCATACATACCAAAGTTTTCTCCAATCAGTTCATCCATTTCATCATCTGGATCATCGATAAGAGGGGTAAACGCATATCTGAAGTTAAAAAATATCAAATCAGAAAATGTACAGTGACAATTTTTGAAAAAAAAATTACTCCTCCCCTGAAAGTAGTGATTCAATCTAGAGTTATGGTCCCATGGCCGCCAGTAGCCTCAAGTGACACTTCTTCTGGTGTGAGCCTGGACACTGCTCAAGGCAAGGCATTCGGCTGTGGAAGGCATCACAACTGAACCTCAACTGACAGAGGTGAAACGTAGGACCCCTACATTGCCCTGGCCCAAAGCAGTTATTTCAACGCAGAACAGGAATCACACCTGGAACTTTCTCAAAATGAAAAGTCTTGGAATACTGGTATTTTTATCCAGAGTGTTCAGCAGAGACTTTTGCGTTGTGTTTTTACAGCAGGATTGGTTTAGTCATGGGGCTTTCAAACTTGACTTGCGAGCAACATTAAAAATCCTTTTCAAGTTTTGACCACAAGAAATCTCAAATGTCTGATTTTTTTGAAAACAGGTAACAGCTAAGCTAAATGTAAAAACTGAAGGATTGTGCATTGGGGCTTTATCATACCAGTGGTTCAGATTAATTTTAATACAGAAATGCTAAGACAGTCTCTGAAGGACTCCTTCCTTCAGAATTACCAGAATGTCCACTTTGGGTGGCGGGGAAATCACAATACTTGATTAAAGCAAGTCAAGTCACTGGAGAAGTTCAATCAACTTTCACAGACGCATTATTAAAACGGTCAAGAAATTTAGTATAGATCTTAACTGTGGAAGCATGAAGCAGGGGAGAGTGCTTTTTTTCTGTTGGTTTTCCCTCTGCACCCCCACCCCATCAATATATAATCAGAAAAAAGGGAAGCTGAATCAGCCAGGTCGCCCTCACACATTGTTCAGCTGTCATTTAAAAAGATAACAGTGACAAGAGATTTAGAACAGATCACCAGTCTGCAACTGTAGAATGTCAATAGGACAAAATAAAGGAAGGCAAGGGGGAGGAAGAAATTGAAGAAAGAAATATTTCAAATATGTATTAAAAAAAATTAGAAAGTCATACCTCTGATTATTTGCTGATGGTCTCCAGAGGAACATTATGACTAAGAGAATGACAGAAAAAAGGAGTCTCCAGAAAGCATCATCAACCCATAGCTCCATCCAATCCTGTTAATTTTAAAAGGCAGATAAAAGTGGCTCAAATCTAGTATCAATATATACAAACTGGAAGTTTGAATAAGAAACAAACACTCAAATTACACCAATTGTGGATGACTGCCAACAAATTTCTAAAATGTAGTAAAACTGCATTTTCATGGAGATTTCAATACAGTTCAGACACAGCAAATCTTACTTTTGGCAATTGTTTACAATCTGGCGTACATTTTGAAACCTCCTATACGTGGTTTTATGTTCATACTATAATCCCCGCTGAAGTAACAACTCACTTTTAAAGGTCCCGAGTCTCCCCATGTTTCACATCATGCCTGACTGAGGGAAAATAGGCAACCTGCTTCTAAGCCTTCATCAATTACACTCTGATAAAGTAGCTGAAGCACACAGACTAAGAAGGTCCCAGGTTCGATCCCAGTCTGTGCAGAGTTGGCTGATCTCAACCAAGCCAGCGGTAGTAATTTATCTGTCACTCTGGCTCAGACAGGAGAAAACTGTTCCCACTCTTGATCATTGTCTACTGTGTACTGGTGTGGGAATTAGGCAAGTCTCTGGGATAGCTGCCAACAGTCACCGTCATTTAACAGACAATGTAAATAATCTTTATTTTTCAGGAACCCATGTGACAAGAAAATTACCAATTCTGTTCACCCAATTAATACTGCCTATTTTATCATATCCCCATAGCTTTATCGGGATATGATAAAATAGGCAGTTGTACCAATTGTCCTTCCCTCTGCCAACTCTCAACGAGAGAGTTGCTCGTGTGTTTTTGTGGGTGTGACGGGGAGTTGTGATTTTCAGGGCCTAAAGGTTTATTCGTATTAAATATTGATACTGATATTTAAGGCACAGTGGGGCAGAGCACTGAAGCACTAATTCTACTTGTGGATAATTGGTCATTAGCATGCATGTGATAATCCCTGGAATATCTTCTATTGCGAACCATTAAGACTGACTGCATTCAAAACTAATCTTAAGGGGGTTCCACAACATTTTGAAAATGTGACTGATAAAACATGTATTCCATCTAACATGCAGCATTTCAAACTCAAAAGGGCTGACAGACCACAGGAAAAAAATCATTCTAAAAAATAAAATGTTTTAATAACTTACTGACTGACATGCTGTCAATCTGAACTTTTTGGTTGTCCACACCATAAACCCAACTGATGCTAGAAAATTAAGACAGTTGCATTAATACACAAAGGAAACTATAACAGCTCAATTCACTTTTTTATTAACCTGAATGCATTGAAAAAAAGAACTTACCCATTATTGCCAAAATTAACGTATTCGTAAAATGTCTGTACAGTGATAGTTTCACTGCATTTTTCCTTAATTTCAGAGTCTTAATTGTTTGAGCCAGGCTGACAAATATGTAACAAAAGCTAAGGAAAATGGCTTCAATAACCATAAACTTAAAAAAACATTGGGTTTTAAAAGATTACATCACGATATGCATCATCGAAATGCTCATTCATGAAAACACTGAAATCAAAACCTCCAAATTTGATCCCAACACCTCACCCCCACCACCCCTCGATTTTCCACTCCACTCCTGAAAACATTGAAGTACAATTCCACAGGCACCAGAGGCTCTCCTATACCTCACACAACTTGCCATTCTTCACAAATCAGCATGAACAAGGAGCACGGAGGCTACTAAATAATGGGAGGTGTTGGAGGAGGATGGTGTGGTCAAGCGTGTCAAAGGGAGCAGACAGGTTGAGAGGATGAGGAGGGATAGTTTACCACGGTCACAGTCACAGTCACATAGGATGTCATTTGTGACTTTGATGAGGGCCATTTCAGTACTGTGGCTGAGGCGGAAACCCGATTGGAAGGATTCAAACATGGAGTTGCAGGAAAGATGGGCACAGATGTGGGATGCAACAACACATTCAAGGACTTTGGAGAGGAAAGGGAGGTTGGAGATGGAGCGGTAGTTTGTAAGGATAGAGGGGTCAAGGGTAGGTTTTTAAGAGGAGGAGGGTGATGATGGCAGATTTGAAGGGGAGGGGCACAGTACCTGAGGAGAGGGAACCGTTAACAATATCAGCTAATATGTTAAGCACGAACATGAACCACTCCCAGGTGGGTACTATGTGTTGTAGAAAAAAAAAATTCACATTAGAACTGTGGTTGTACAAGTTTCATTTTTGAAAGTCCATAGGATTTAATTACCACCATATAGGGTAGTGCAGTGTACTATGTCTGATACTCTAGCATGATTACCACAAAGTATACACTAGCACCTCCCATAAATTATTCATCTCATTGCTGCCTGCCTCCACTTCCTCCAATCAGAAAGAACAAATCCAGTGGAAGGACAAAGGGATCACAATGATTGCTAAGCTCTAAGTGCTTAGTGCAGCCTCAAGGTGGAGGCTTACAGTTTTATTTTTGTCAAAAACAACAAGTAAAAAGTCAGATCTGCATCCCAGTCAGGAGAGAAGGCAAGGGGAGAAAACTAACGAGGGGAAAAAAAAATTAATGGCAAGCTTCCCTTCCCTGCTGTTTTTGTTTTCCTGCAATTCTCACTATTTGTCAACTATGTGCAAATGATTTGTTCCAAAATCTCTCATCAGTAATGCTTAAGCCAGCTGCAAGGAGGTGCACGAAGGCCTATTGGATTACTCACACTTTCATCCTGCAAAACACCTCAGTCCTGCTTACCATCTCACCTTGAAGACCCAGCAAACATCAAGAATTAATAGTGTTACCAAGGCTACTCAAATGGCAGACCACTATCAAGGAGAAGCGAGGAGTCTTCAAATCTGAACCAGTAAAGGTTACTGACTGCTCAAATTCATTTTCAGCCACTGCACTGTTTCCATCTCCTTTCCTGTCATTACTGTCCCCAGCTTCCTCACACACGCACCACACTGCTGCCTCAACTTCAGAACATGACCTAAAATAGTTCAATGGTTAACTTTGTTAGTGTAGAATGAATTTGTAATAGTTATTTTTAAAGAACATAAATTAACCCACTCGCAACAAATTGAAACAAAGGAAAAATTTTCTATAAAAACAAAATAAAAGCCGTGAAGGTAAAGAAGGTCCTGCGCTAATGAGAGGAGAGGGGTTTGTGTCGTGATACTGCTGTACATGGAGAGATAAGGAACCAATTTATACACTGAACTTATCATTAATACTACGGTACCTTTGAAACTGTCTTCCCTGGAGTCAGATATTAGAAATTGGCCAGGATATGGCCTGTGTCCAGTAGTTGGAATCACTTGTGCTATTCAGCATAAGACAAATTGCCTTTGAAATGCTAATACAGAGAAATGATATTGGGACAAAGCATCAAGATAATGAAACAGTTTGGGTGGAGATAAGGAATAATAAGGGAAAAAAAACATTAGTGGGCGTAGTATATAGGCCTCCTAATAGTTGCAACTCTGCTGGAAGAAGTATTAATCAGGAAATAGTCGGGGCATGTAATAAGGGAACAGCCATAATTATGGGGGATTTTAATTATCATATTAACTGGACAAATCAAATTGGGCAGAGCAGCCTTGAGGACGAGTTCATTGAGTGCATCAGGGATGGATTTCTTGAGCAGTATGTAACTGATCCTACAAGGGGGCAGGCAACCTTGGACCTGGTCCTGTGTAATGAGTCAGGATTAATTAATAATGTCCTAGTTAAGGATCCCCTTGGAACGAGCGACCACAACATGGTTGAATTCCATATCCAATTAGAGGGTGAGAAGGTTGATTCTCAAACAAGCGTACTGAGCTTGAATAAAGGAGACTATGATGGTATGAGAGCGGAATTGATTAAAGTGGACTGGGAAAATAGATTAAAGGGTAAGACGGTACATGAGCAGTGGTGTTCATTCAAGGAGTTATTTTACAACTTTCAAAAAATATATATTCCACTGAGGAAAAAAGGGTGTAAAAGAAATGACAGCCATCCGTGGCTAAGTAAAGAAATCAAGGATAGTATCCGACTAAAAACAAGGACATATAAGGTAGCCAAACTTAGTGGGAGGATAGAAGATTGGGAATTCTTCAAAAGACAGCAAAAAGTAACTAAAGGATTGATTAAGAAAGGGAAGTTAGATTATGAAAAGAAATTAGCAAAAAATATAAAAACAGATAGCAAGAGTTTCTATAGTTATATAAAAAGAAAAAGGGTGGCTAAGGCAAACATAGGTCCCTTAGAGGATGAGACCGGGAAATTAATGGTGGGAAACATGGAGATGGCAAAAATGCTGAACAAATATTTTGTTTCAGTCTTTACAGTAGAGGACACTAAGAATATCCCAACACTGGACAAACAGGGGACTCTCGGGGGGGAGGAGCTAAATACGATTAAAATCACTCAAGAGATGGTACTCAGTAAAATAATGGGACTCAAGGCGGATAAATCCCCTGGACCTGATGGCTTCCATCCTAGGGTCTTGAGGGAAGTGGCAGTAGGGATTGTGGATGCTTTGGTGATAGTTTTCCAAAATTCCCTGGACTCAGGAGAGGTCCCGGCAGATTGGAAAACTGCTAATGTAACACCGTTATTTAAAAAGGGTAGTAGGCAGAAGGCTGGAAATTATAGGCCAGTTAGCTTAACATCTGTGGTGGGTAAAATTTTGGAGTCTATTATTAAGGAGACAGTAACGGAACATTTAGATAAGCATAATTTAATAGGACAAAGTCAGCATGGCTTTATGAAGGGGAAGTCATGTCTGACAAATTTGCTTGAGTTCTTCGAGGATATAACGTATAGGGTGGATAAAGGGGAACCAGTGGACGTAGTGTATTTAGACTTCCAGAAGGCATTCGACAAGGTGCCACATAAAAGATTATTACTTAAGATAAAAAATCACGGGATTGGGGGTAATATTCTGGCATGGGTGGAGGATTGGTTATCGAACAGGAAGCAGAGAGTTGGGATAAATGGTTCATTTTCGGACTGGCAACCAGTAACCAGTGGTGTTCCACAGGGGTCGGTGCTGGGTCCCCAACTCTTTACAATCTATATTAACGATTTGGAGGAGGGGACCGAGTGCAACATATCAAAATTTGCAGATGATACAAAGATGGGAGGGAAAGTAGAGAGTGAGGAGGACATAAAAAACCTGCAAGGGGATATAGACAGGCTGGGTGAGTGGGCGGAGATTTGGCAGATGCAATATAATATTGGAAAATGTGAGGTTATGCACTTTGGCAGGAAAAATCAGAGAGCAAGTTATTTTCTTAATGGCGAGAGACTGGAAAGTACTGCAGTACAAAGGGATTTGGGGGTCCTAGTGCAAGAAAATCAAAAAGTTGGTATGCAGGTGCAGCAGGTGATCAAGAAAGCCAACGGAATGTTGGCTTTTATTGCTAGGGGGATAGAATATAAAAACAAGGAGGTATTGCTGCAGTTATATAAGGTATTGGTGAGAACGCACCTGGAATACTGCATACAGTTTTGGTCTCCATACTTAAGAAAAGACATACTTGCTCTCGAGGCAGTACAAAGAAGGTTCACTCGGTTAATCCCGGGGATGAGGGGGCGGACATATGAGGAGAGGTTGAGTAGATTGGGACTCTACTCATTGGAGTTCAGAAGAATGAGAGGCGATCTTATTGAAACATATAAGATTGTGAAGGGGCTTGATCGGGTGGATGCAGTAAGGATGTTCCCAAAGATGGGTGAAACTAGAACTAGGGGGCATAATCTTAGAATAAGGGGCTGCTCTTTCAAAACTGAGATGAGGAGAAACTTCTTCACTCAGAGGGTGGTAGGTCTGTGGAATTTGCTGCCCCAGGAAGCTGTGGAAGCTACATCATTAGATAAATTTAAAACAGAAATAGACAGTTTCCTAGAAGTAAAGGGAATTAGGGGTTATGGGGAGCGGGCAGGAAATTGGACATGAAGCTGAGTTCGGATCGGTCAATGCCCTGTGGGTGGCGGAGAGGGCCCAGGGGCTATGTGGCCGGGTCCTGCTCCGACTTCTTGTGTTCTTTAGATTTGTGGTTGGGATCAGATCAGCCATGATCTTATTGAATGGCGGAGCAGGCTCGAGGGGCCGATTGGCCTACTCCTGCTCCAATTTCTTATGTTCTTATGTTCTTATGTTCTTAATTGCTGTCAGTACTCTAAATAGGCTGGCAAGCAGTTTTATCATGTGGCGATGTTATTGTTGAAATTCACTCGTAATTGTGGTCCCTTTGTGTCTCCATGCAGTGGTCACGGATAGATAATTTAGGGTGGCCGGTTGAATACTGGGCCCAAGCGACTAACGATTTGGTCAGTGAATCTCAAGTCAAAAGAACGGCGCATTACTGGTGTAAGGGTCAGTGACCAAACTTAGCTTACAACTCTGGTAGAAGTTGCAAAAACATCATTCTACTGCACAACCTTGTGGTGTCTTTCCAAGAACAATTCTGCATATAGTGAAGTTACTTTATATCCTACTTACTTTCTAGAACTATCAGTTGCTGGAAATGGAAATAAAAATACAAACATCTTGCATTTATAGGGCATTCTAAATTACTTCACATCCAATGAGTTACTTTTTGAAGTGCAGCCACTTCTTATATGGGTAAACACAGCAGCCAATTTGCACACACAAGGTCACACGGACACCAAACAAGATGAATTAATCTGTTAATCTATTTTTTTGGTATTGGTTGGGGGAGTGTTGGTCAGTACACTGGGAGAACTCCTTGCACCTCTTCAAATACTACCCTGGGATCTTGCACACCATCTGAAAAGATCCCCAGGGACTCTGTTTAATGCCATCCCACAACGCCACTCTTACAGTACTGCACTGTTACCCTAGATTATGTGCTCGAGTCCAGGAGTGGGGCTTTAAATCAATTTGGCTAAGTTAGTAACACTGTTACTAACTTAGCCAAATTGACACGAGTACCCAAAAAAATTGCTATGAAACAAAAACAAAGATTTTTAAACATAAATAAGAATGGTTCTTGTTGGGTGTCTATCAGGCAGAAATTAGATGTTGCCTTTCTAGGAAAACAAACTTTTTTTTTTAAACAGACCAGATTGAAGTGACTTTTGCTTAACAATCAATTTAAGAAGTAGTGAGCACAGTCTGATGCTAATTTTAGGGTGCAAAACACAAATGTGCATTTAAGACAACTACACTGAAAGCGGTGATTTATTAAAGGATATCCACCAGCACAAGCCAGAGTCAAGCATAGCCAAGGGGATATTGGCAAAAAGCTCAAGACCAGATTTCTTTTCCTAGAAAGTCAAAATGTTAAATAATTCTAGTTAGAGAAAGAAAGCAACCAGTTTAAAGGCAAAAGCGGCAGTTTACAATCAATAACATGCAAACTAATTGAAATGGCAATATCAGCAGAGAGGATGCTCTCAAGTTAGATTGATTTGCTGAGAGAAAATCCAGTGTGTAGGAGCAGAATGAGCGAACTGCAGTAAAAGCAGCAGCCTATGGTATTAATTGCACAATACTATATTGATCATATAGCAAGTTCTATCCAGGGTTGCCCACAAATAACATTATCAAATAGTTTTTATAATTACAGTACACGTGGTCTAGGAACTGTAGAGATTCCATGCTTGTCATATCAAATAAAGTTATTTCGAATTATGTGGTATAAAGTGGAATGAAGTGGGGCAGGTGGAGCATGTTTCAGTGGGGGAGCATTTAGGGAACAGTGATCATAATACTAGGTTTAAAATAGTTATGGAAAAGGACAAGGAACAATCAAATGTGAAAATGCTTAACTGGAGGAGGGCTAACTTCAGTGAGTTAAAAAGGGATCTTGCTCAGGTGGATTGGAATCAAAAATTGGTAGGCAAAACAGTAATTGAACAATGGGAGGCCTTCAAGGAAGAGTTGGTTTGGGTACAGAATAGACACATTCCCAAGAGGGGGAAAGGAAGGGCAACCAAAGCTAGAGTTCCATGGATGACTAAAGAGATAGAGATTAACATGAAACAGAAAAAGGAAGCTTATGATGAATGTAATGTTCATAATACTGTCGAGAATCAGGCTGAATACAGAAAGTACAGAGGAGATCTAAAAAAGGGAATAAGAGGGGCAAAGAGAAAGTATGAGAATAGATTAACGACTAACATAAAAGGGAACCCAAAAGTCTTTTAAAAACATATAAATAGTAAAAGGATAGTCAAAAGAAGGGTGGGACCGATTAGGGACAAAAAAGATCTTCTTGTGGAGACAGAGGGTATGGCTAAGGTACTAAATGAATACTTCGCATCTGTCTTCACTAAAGAGAATGCTGCCGTTGCAGCAGTAAAGGAGGAGGTAGTAGCGATATTGGATAGGATAAAAATAGATAAAAAGGAGGTACTTAAAAGATTGGTAGTACTCAAAATAGAAAATAGTACTCAAAACATCCGGTCCAGATGGGATGCATCCTAGGTTATTAAGGAAAGTAAGGGTGGAAATTGCAGAGGCTCTGGCCACAATCTTCCAATACTCCTTAAATATGGGGACAGTGCCTGAGGACTGGAGGATTGCAAATGTTACACTACTATCCAAAAAAGGGATGAGGGATAAACCCGGCAATTACAGGCCAGTCAGCCTAACATCGGTGGTGGGGAAACTTTGAGACACAATAATCCAGGACAATATTAATTGGCACTTGGAAAAGTATGGGCTAATAAATGACAGTCAGCACGGGTTTGTTAAAGGAAAATTGTGTTTGACTAACTTGATTAAGTTCTTTGACGAAGCAACGGAGAGGGTTGATGAGAGTAGTGCGGTTGATGTAGTGCATATGGATTTTCAAAAGGCATTTGGTAAAGTACCACATAATAGACTTGTTAGCAAAATTAAAAGCCATGGGATTAAAGGGACAGTGGCAGTGTGGATTAAAAAATTGGTTAAGGGACAAAAACGGTAGTTTTTCAGACTGGAGGGAAGTATACAGTGGTGTTCCCCAGGGGTTAGTATTAGGACCACTGCTCTTTTTGATATATATTAATGACCTGGACTTGGGTATAATTCAAAGTTTGCAGATGACACAAAACTCAAATGTAGTAAACAATGTGGAGGATAGTAACAGACTTCAGGAGGACATAGTCAAACTGGTGAAATGGACAGACACGTGTCAGATGAAATTTAACGCAGAGAAGTGTGAAGTGATACATTTTGGTAGGAAGAATGAGGAGAGGCAATATAAACGAAATGGTACAATTTTAAGAACGTAAGAAATAGGAACAGGAGTAGGCCATACGGCCCCTCGAGCCTGCTCCACCATTCAATAAGATCATGGTTGATTTTCTACCTATAAGAACATAAGAATTTTAAAGGGGGTGCAGGAACTGAGAGACCTGGAGGTGCATATACACAAATCTTTGAAGATGGCAGGACAAGTTGAGAAGGCTGTTAAAAAAGCATATGGGATCCTGGGCTTTATTAATAGAGGCATAGAGTACAGAAGCAAGGAAGTTATGCTAAACCTTTATAAAACATTGGTTAGGCCTCAGCTGGAGTATTGTGTTCAATTCTGGGCACCACATTTTAGGAAGAATGTCAAGGCTTTAGAGAGGGTGCAGAGGAGATTTACTAGAATGTACCAGGGATGGGGGGCTTCAGTTATGTGGACAGACTGGAGAAGCTGGGATTGTTCACCTTAGAACAGAGAAGGTTAAGGGGAGATTTGATAGAGGTGTTCAAAACCATTAACAGTTTTGACAAAGTAAATAAGGAGAAACTATTTCCAATGGCAGAAGGGTCAGTAACCAGAGGACACAGATTTAAGGTGATCGGCAAAAGAGCCAGAGGCAACATGAGATATTTTTTACACAGCGAGTTGTAATGATCTGGAATGCACTGCCTGAAAGGATGGTGGAAGCAGACACAATAGTAACTTTCAAAAGGGAATTGGATAAATACTTGAAGGGAAATAATTTACAGGGCTACAGGGAAAGAGCAGGGGAACAGGACTAATTGGATAGCTCTTTCAAAGAGCTGGCATAGGCACGATAGGCCGAATGGCCTCCTCCTGTGCTGTACCTATTATGATACAATGAAATAGAGTATGTCATGGACAGCCATATATACTGTGCGAAGTTGGTCACAGCTTATTTTATTGCTCCCGAGTATGTCCGGTTGGCCTTACTTCTGGAGTGATTGCAGCTTTCTGATAACCATCAAATTCTAAATCTATTGCAATCAGTAAAATGTTCTGCTAAACAAAAGATATCAAGCACACAGGAACCAGGTCAATAAATTTCCAAATAAAAATGATAAACATGACAAAAATTGAAATAACTGATCATGTTTCAGTAATGACTGGTTCACACAAATGGAAGTCACAAAACATTATGGATGTAGTACAGATTGAAGGATTTATTTTTTGCTGGAGAAGGGCCAAAACTCAGATTCTGGGTTTGGCTATCAACACACTCTTTAAACACCATTTGCATTACTCAATGGAAGCCGTTTCAAATCAAGTCAGATTCTTGCTGAATCTGCCCTGCAGTGTAAATAGAGCTGAGCTGTGCTGGCAACCTTGCTGTTCTGACTGCAGACCGTTTCAATGTCAGTGGAAGATCTGTACAGACCAGGGAATCTGCACATGGTGGATTGAGCACAAGCCTGACCACAACAAGCCAGCAATGTGGAGACAGAATGGCAGATTTAAAGCGAGTGTTACTTGCACACTGCAGTCAGAGGTACGTAACGAAACACCCAGCCAAGGGGAGCTTCAATGCCTTGAATCACACTGATGCTGAATAATTTGTTACAGGGTTGCCTTCAGTGACATTCTTGTTTCTTCTTGTATTTAGTTTTTTGTTTTTATTTAAACAGCGAGTGGTAATCACATCACATTGGATATACACAACAGCCTGGAAAGCATACTGAGCCAGCACAATGAGGGAGCTAAGTTACAAACCTAGTCAATGCTGCTTTATCTGTGTTTACAATTGCATCTTCATAATGAATTCATATCCCCTATATTCAAACTCAGTATCTAGATGCCATCAATACTCTCAGTTTATAACAAAATTATTTTATAAGACTGAAAAATGGATAAATAAACCTCGTGTTAGTTGGAATTCCTCACAATTATTCAGTTACGAAATAGGACCCTCCCCCATGGCAAGACTTCTTCGAAACCATCTGTGTGGGCAAAGGACTTGGCTGTCAACTTTCTTCAGAATAATAAACATTTTGAACTGGTAGTTACTGTGTGTGTGAGACTAAACATGCTGATCACAAGATAAATTTAAGGTCGTCTAGAGTCTATTACCCTTTTTAAAAAAAGGATCAATGCAAAACTGGTATGAGCAGAACAAAACTCTCACTATACCACCTAATAGAGCACATCACTTTTACTTGCTTTAGTAATGAAGCACAGGCTATTTGGCCCACGCACCAAGGTGAGTTTTGAGAAAAACATTTATTGACCATAAATTTGCGGTGCTTAAATGGTTGGCTCAAACATTTGATAGTAATAGTTGTTGCATAAATTAATAAGGCTTGGTAGCTGTGTGTAATGGGGCTCGGACCAGAAATGGGGCTCAAAGGGGTATACAGCATTAGGACAAGCTTCAGTACCAAAAGATAGAATTCATTATTTTTAAAAAACTTATCATAAGGCTATTGTTAAACTCCAGCACAGCAACAGGAGTAAAGTGCTACTGGTGGTCTGGAAATCGTAGCGGGAACTGATAGAAAGGAAGGGGATAAATATGTCACCATACTAAATCACATTATATAAAATAAAGATACACGTAGGCCGGAACTTTCAACTTCAGCAGGGGTGTATAACGGGCGATATTGGATTGGCCGACCATTATACATTGAAATCACTAGAAAGGAAAATGGGGCAGGGTGTATGACAGACAGCCGATCTGACAGCGCCCGTTTTACGTCGCTGAAGTTGAAAGTTCCGCCCATAATCTCTTATATTGGAACAATTCATTTCAAGATCAATATATTTTCAGAGAATGCAGAAAACTTGAGAAGGATATGTACCACACAAAACAGGAATCAATTAATGCTAAAACTATATCGGCCACCAAGACTGTCACACTTCTTCGATCCTGCAGTGTTAAAGGAAGGAAATGTTAAGATTTACAACTGGTTTCACTAGGATAAAAGAAATAACAGGATTAGAGTCAGTCTAAATGTTTGACCGCATTGTACTACTTTTCATAGAAGACCAAAACAAGCTTCTAAGTTAGAAGATAATAGATAGGGAATTAGTGACAGCAGATAATACAGATGGAAATTAAATTCTGGTCCCAATTAAGGACTCAGCAGAGAGATAATTACTGTAAGGAGATGGTAACTTCGACATAAAGTCCCCTCTACCTTCTCCCCCAGCAAGAGTAGCAACATAGTTGCACTCTAAAGTGTTGTACCATGGAGCAATGTGATGGAGGTTTAGGGCCACCATCCCAACCCAGCAAGTTCCTGGTTACAGGTACGCCAACAGGAAGCATCACCAAGTGAAGGGGCAGGCACTTCCTCAAAGAACATATGAAAATATTACAAGGTAGAGAGAGATGAGGAAGGCCATTAGCTCACCCATCCAAAAAACTTACAAATCCCCATCACAGCATCTAAGTGTTTAAATAATTCCAGTGTTTTCACCTCAACAACAACAATAACTTGCATTTATATAGTGCCTTTAACGTAGTGAAACGTCCCAAGACCTTCACAGGAGCAATTATCAAATAAAATTTGACACCGAGCCACATAAGGACATATTAGGACAGATGACCAAAAGCTTGGTCAGAGGTAGGTTTTAAGGAGCATCTTAAAGTAGGAGAGAGCGGAGAGGTTTAGGGAGGGAATTCTAGGCAGCTGAAGGCACGGTGCCAATGGTGGAAAACGATTAAAATCTGGAGTATGCAAAAGGCAAGAATTGGAGGAGTGCAGAGATTGCGGAGGGTTGTAGGGCTGGAAGTGGTTTCAGAGATAGGGAGGGGCGAGACCATGGAGGGACTGAGGATGAGAATTTTAAAATTGAGGCGTTCCCGTACCGGGAGCCAACGTAGGTCAGCGAGCACAGGAGTGACGGGTGAACGGGACTTGGTGAGTGTTAGGATACGGGCAACAGAGTTTTGGATGAGCTGTAGTTTACGGAGGGTGGAAGATGAGAGTCCAGCCAGGACAGCATTGGAACAGTCAAATCTAGAGGTAAGAAAGGCATGGTTGAGGATTCCAGCAGCAGATGAGCTGAGGGAGGGGCGGAGACGGGCGATGTTACAGAGGTGGAAGTAGGTGGTCTTGGTGATGGAGCGGATACGTGGTCGGAAGTTTATCTCAGGGTCAAATAGGATGCCAAGGCTGCGAACAATTTGGTTCAGCCTCAGACAGTGGCCAGGGAGAGGGATAGAGTCGGTTGCTAGGAAACTAAGTTTGTGGTGGGGACCGAAGACAATGGCTTCGGAGTTCCCAATATTTAGTTGGAGGAAATTGTTTCTCATCCAGTACTGGGTGTCGGACAAGCAGTGTGACAAATCAGAGACAGTGGAGGGGTCAAGAGAGGTAGTGGTGAGGTAGAGCTAAGTGTCATCTGACGTGTTTTTGGATGATGTCGTCAAGGGACAGCATGTAGATGAGAAATAGGAGGTGGCCAAAGATAGACCCTTGGGGGACTCGAGGTAACAGTGCGGAAGCAGGAAGACAAGCCATCGCAGGTGATTCTCTGGCTACGACTCGAAAGATACGAATGGAACCAAGCGAGCACAGTCCCACCCAGCTGGACGATGGAGGAGACGCGGTGGAAGAGGATGGTGTGGTCAACTGTGTCAAAAGCTGCAGACAGGTAGAGAAGGACGAGGAAGGATAGTTTACCACTGTCATAGTCACATAGGATGTCATTTGTGACTTTGATAAGAGTCGTTTCAGTACTGTGGCAGGGGCGGAAACCTGTTTGGAGGGGTTCTAATATGGTGTTGCAGGAAAGATGGGCACGGATTTGGGAGGCGACAACACGTTCAAGGACTGGAGAGGAAAGGGAGGTTGGAGATGGAACGGTAGTTTGCAAGGATAGAGGGGTCAAGGGTGGGTTTTTAAAGAGGAGGAGAATGATGAAGGCAGATTTGATGGAGGGGGGAACAGTACCTGAGGAGAGGGAACTGTTAACAATATCTGCTAACATGGGGGCCAGGAAGAGAAGTTGAGTGGTCAGCAGTTTGGTGGGAATAGGGTCGAGGGAGCAGGAGATGGGTCTCATGGTCAAGATGAGCTCGGAAAGGGCTGAGGGGAGATAGGAGAGAAACTAGAGAAAGATGCGAGTTCAGGGCTAGGGGAAGGGATGGAAGTGGCAGAGGCAGCTGAGCGGATGTTCTCAATCTTAGTGACAAAGAAGCTCATGAGCTCCTTGCACTTGTTGGAGGGGAGGGTGGAGGAGGCAGAGGAGAGGGGTTTAAGAAGATGGTTTGTAGTGCAGAAGAGAAGCTGGGGGTTACCCCCGCTGATCTATAAGCCCATTCCATGATCACTATATGAGGAAGAACTTCCTGACATCAGTCCTAAATTTGCCTTTTACTAGTTTGAACCTGTGTGCCCTTATCCTGCTATCATATTCCAAATCTACCTTTTCTATACCATTTACTGTCTTATATACCTCTCTCAGGCCAATTCTCGTTGCTTACTTTCAAAGTTGAAAATCCCAAAATTCCACCAGTCTTTCCTCAATCAGTTCCTTTAATGCTAGGGATCAGTCTTGTTGACCCTTCTCAAACTCTTCCGGGGCTTGAATGCCTCTTTTGTGTCTTGGCCACCAGAACTGGATTCAGTAGTAAAGCTGTGGTCTGACCAGAGCACTAGGTTCAGTTGGCTTCCTCTGACATGTACTCTACTGATTTGGTTATATAGTTCAGCATTGTATTTGTCTTTTTGATTGGTGCTCTGCAGTGATTGGACATGTTGAGCATAAATTTTGAAAAAGAAAAATCAAGTATTTTTGATCAACATAAAATGAACAGAAAAAATTCCTCATATTAAAAAAATTAGAACAAAACGAATCACCTAAAATAAAAATATAAATGGCTCATTGTGAGCATCTGCATACATTCCAGTAGGTTCTAAGATTGATTGGGACCATGTAGCTGTTTATAGCACTCTGCTTTCGTCTTGTATTTCATCTAGATTTATGTTTCCCGTTTCAACATTAAACTTGTTTGCATGGGTTTAGAATGTTTGAAATGAGAAAAAATACATGTGAGAAAGTTTGAATGAATCACAAATTGTATGGACAATTCTCAATTTTGCCGAATTAGGAGGGTGAGGTATTAAAGACCAAGAACAGTTCTCGGTTTTAAATTAGAAATAATTGTTCCACTTTACCCCTGTAATTCGCAAGACTCCTTCGACGGCTGCAAAAATCAGATAGAGCGCTCCCAAACCAATCACTGTGTGCATTACAGTGCCCAATCGAGGCCTGTATAAATAATACAACAGTTAAGAAGAGAAACACTTCAAACATATTTATTTCTAACAATTAACTTTTTTGGTCATAAAAAGTGATAAAGTGGGGAATGAATTTTTTTTTCTTATGGCCAACAATTGATTTTCTGAATGGGTGCTCCTGGTGGGGAGCATCACCCATCACACTGGGAAATTTTGGGTGTGCATCCATGGTATTGAAAAAAACATTCCTTTTCTATCAGCATCAAGCAATACCAGATTAAAAAGGAGCTGCTCTTGAATGCTTGAACAATGTGTCAAATACAATCTCAAACAATACATTTATATACCACTATTTAAACTTCTTAGAGCATTTTATAGGAGGTACAGGTAAGAGTTTGTGTGGGGGAATGGGCATGAGGGAAAACAGATTGAACTTATGGGAAAACAGTTTTTAAGGAGGCTTTTGAGGCCATGGAAAAATGGTAGCAAGGCAAAGTGGGTCTTGAAGGAAATTCCAGAGGGAAGAGGTGTAAATGCTCAAAGATCAGCCTCTGAGGGCGCAGTGAAAAAAACAGTAATCCAGAGTTAGAGGAATGAACATTGTTAACTAAAAGAGAAGATTTCTAAAATAGAATGGAGCAAGGCTGTGGCATGATTGGGAAATAAGCAGCTTCAAATGGATTTGATGGGGCATAAGGAGCCCATGTAATTGGATGACAAATGGGTATGCAGGACAGGACTCAAGCAGAGTGTTCTGGACTAGCTAAAAGTTTGTGGAGGGCGCTTGAAAAACCTCTAGGGTTGAAGGTCTGCTTGAAAGTTCCATTACGGATATAAATCGCTGGTGTTTTGGAGGTGGAAGGTGGCAGTATTAGAGATGGACAAATGTGGGGTCAAAAGTTCACCCAAGAGTTAAATGAAGTGCCAAAAATGCACACTAACTGGTTCAACCCAAGTGGGAAGAAGATATAGAATCATAGAATGGTTATAGCACAGAAGGATACCATTCAGCCCATCGAGCCCATGCTGGCTCTTTGTAAGTGCAATCCAGTTAGTCCCATTCCCCTGCTCTTCCCCGTAGCCCTGCAAATTTTTTCCCTTCAAGTATGTATCCAATTCCTTTTTGAAAGCCACGATTGAATCTGCATCCACCACTCTTTCAGGTAGCGCATTCCAGATCATAACTACTCGCTGCGTAAAAAAGTTTTTTTTCCATGTGGCCTTTGATTCTTTTGACAATCACCGTAAATTTGTCCCCTCTGGTTCGCGACCCTTCCGCCAATGGGAACAGTTTCTCTTTATTTACTTAATCTAAACCCTTCATGATTTTGAACACTTCTATCAAATCTCCTATCAACCTTCTCTGCTCTAAGGAGAACAACTCCAGCTTCTCCAGTCTATCCACATAACTGAAATCCCTCTTCCCTACAACCATTCTAGTAAATCCTTTCTGCACCCTCTCTAAGGCCTTCACATCCTTCCTAAAGTGCGGTGCCCAGAATTGGACACAATACTCCAGTTGTGGCCGAACCAGTGTTTTATAAAGGTTCAATATAACTTCCTTGCTTTTGTACTCTATGCCTCTATTTATAAAGCCCAGGATCCCGTACGCTTTTTTAACCGTTTTCTCAACTTGTCCTGCCACCTTCAAAGATTTGTGCACATATACCCCCGGGTCTCTCAGTTCCTGCACCCCCTTTAGAATTGTACCATTTAGATTATATTGCCTTTCCTCATTCTTCCTGCCAAAATGTATCACTTTGCACTTCTCTGCGTTAAATTACATCTGCCATGTATCCGCCCAGTCCACCAACCTGTCTATGTCCTCTTGAAGTCTATTACTATCCTCCTTACTGTTTATTAATGGAGTTGGAGCCAGGGGTACTCTGGTTTTGACAAGAGCTGAACAGAATGCACCTCCACTACGCTAGCATGAATTTTCTCTATTTCCTCCAAAAGCTACTTTTATGGCTATGCATGGAGGCCGGTTTAGTATTAAGTTGTATTGAAATACGGCAATTTGAAGCACATGACTCAGTAAAATTAGTAGCATCTGAATACCAAGCCAGGGAATTTGACCAAATAACTGGAATCTCCTCCTCTGAATGCTAATTTTAAGGATCAAAATTTTCTCCCCTTCATTGGATCTCCCCAATCCACACAGCATCCAAGCCCACAGGGGCAGCAACCCGCTCATGTCGCTTTGAAACAGGTTATCAGGTGTACGAAAGTAGTCCCAGGTAAATCTTCCTCTTGGTTCCTCCTCCTGCTCCCCCCACCTTGATGAGATGCTTAGCCTCCACTCAACACTTCCCCATATCTGCAGAGAATGAAAATTGTAGGCATGAACCATGGTTTACCAATTCCACCGAACCCAATGTACTGCACCAGCTCACTCTTGTGAGCCCTAAATTAACTACATATATTCTTATGATGCATTGCTGCGCAGCATATCACAGCACCAGTGCATTAATGGGTTGCTAGTTTGACTGGATTTGATGCCCTGCGCTGTCGAAAGCTGTCATTAGGTTGCTATTGCCCACCTCCCAGCAGTCTGGTGAAGGGGAACTTTAACAGACATGTGGAAGTAGGTCCCCTGCCAACCCTCACAGTCACAGGAGGTGTCTGTCCAGCAAGACCAAGGGTACTGGGGAGAAAAATACATTTTTACCTTTACAGATAAAAAGAAACTAGTCCAGAAATTATGAAGTTTTATCAAGTTATTTTACTTTTGATTATATTTGCAGAAACTCCCCCCTCCTCCCAACATATTACTACTGAGTTGCACAAGAATGTTATGTTTTTCTCAGGTTATGGTAGAACTACAATAACAGCAACAATTTGTATTTATTTAGCGTCTTTAACATAAATATTGTCCCAAGGCACCTCATAGATGAGAGCAAAGAAAACAGACAACAAACCAGGAAGGGTGGAGTTAAGGGGGTGTAACTGAAGGCTTGGTCAAAGAGGTGGGTTTTAAAAGGGGAAGAGGGGGTGGGAGGTATTCCAAACAGTAGGACCCAGGCCACTGAAGCTTCTACCGCCAATGGTGTGACAAAGGGTGGATACACAAGAGGCCAGAGTCAGAGGAGCAGGGTGTTTGGATGGGGTTTGGGGGGCGCGCATAGAATTAGAGAATAGGGTGGGGCAAGACCATGGAAGGATTTAAACAGCGTGAGGATTTTTAAATACAAAATAACGGCTGTGTTGCAGGTTACACAGAACCTAGATATTTACACCCAGAGTCCTGTGCAGCTATATTGCTCTTCACATTTAGGTTGTGGTACTTGTTGGCAGGGTCAGGGCTATTCTTTATCAGGAGGTCCGGTCACGCAAGGGGAGAGGAGGGGTCTCACTGGGTGCTGCATAAGGCTAGTGTTTGTTTCCTGTGGGAGGTGAGGGGGGTCAGCGACTGCCAGGAATCCATCAATTCAGTTCCATATTTTATTACACTTCCCAATACCAATCCTTTTTTCTCAAATAAAAGGTGATGTTTATTTTATATAAGTGGTTGTAATGTTTAAGCAGATCATATGTCAGATTAGTTCCATTTGGAAAATTAAAAGATAGGCCGCGGAGGAGGTCAAGACAACAGAAGTTGTGATGAGGACCATCAAGCAATTATATATTTTTAAATTTTTTAAAAACAGATATTGAACCTTAAAATACAATTGGCAAACAAAGCAGGGCAACACATTAAAAGGTTATAGGACACCTTTAAGAAGTGAGAGACTAGGAGCTGTGGAGGAGTAAAGGGATTTGTGTCCCTGTATACAAAGCACTAAAAACTAGTGCACAGGTTCAAAAAGTAATCAAAAAGGCTAATGGAATGTTGGTCTTTACCTAAGGGGGTTGGAATTCAGAAGTGAGGAAGTGATGCTTCAGTTGTACAGAGCTTTGGTCAGATCTCATCTGGAGTACTTGCACTTTTTTACCGAAGAGTAAACTGCATTCAGTTTTGGGCACCAAGCCTCAAGAAAGGTATACTGGCCTTGGAGGGGGTGCAGTGCTGATTCACCAGAATAATAACATGGTTAAATTATGGGGACAGTTTGCATAAACTTGTATTCCCTTGAGTATAGAGGATTGAGGGTTGATAAAAACAAAATGATTAAAATGATAAGGGATTTGATAGGGTTGAGAGAGAAACTATTCCCTCTGATGGAGGAACCTAGAACAAGAGGGCATAATCTGAGAATTAGAGCTAGGCCATTTAGGATTGAAATCAGGAAGCAATTTTTCACACAAGTAGTGGTGGAATTCTTGAACTTCCTACCCCAAATGGCTGTGGATGCTGGGTCAATTGAAATTTTCAAGACAGAGATCGATTTTTGTTGGGCAAGTGTAGAAAGAGATATGGAGCAAAGGTGCAGTTATGCTCTAACTGAATGGCAAAACAGGCTTGAGGGGCTGAATGTCCTACTCATGTTTCTCTGTTTAGAAAACCCATACAAGCCTTCAATGGAATTTGTATTGAAGAACTTAGAGTAAATACTTACTTAACTATTCCATATCCCAAGCTTACAATAATCACAAGAAGCCGAGCCAATGTCCTTTTCACGGCAGAAATAAGTTCTGCAAAGACTAGGAGACCTTGTGCTACAAGAAAAGAAAGAACCCATTAGGCGCCTCTTGAACATTCCATGTACAATTTCAGTGCCAACACTTTAAAAAAAAAGTTTACTATGGTGGAGCCGTGGCTTCATGCTCCAACATACTATAACACCAATGAAGTAGGGAAGCAGTAGCTGGAGGCCAGGTTCATCCTTACAGACAAGAAGGAAAAAAAACAGAAGAGCTACTTTCACACACCTCCTAGTGATAGCTTAGAGCAGCAAAATCTAGGGAGCAAGTAGTTAGCTTGCTCCCTTGTGGCCCAAAATTCCTCAAATCAAAAAAAAACAGGATGCTGATTCTTCTTTGATCATCACAAGTTTACATAAATAGAATTACTGCCAAACAAATAAAACCTGCAACGAATTGATAAATGTTATAGGGTTGGGTTGGACTTGGCCTGACCTTGACTAACTCCCAAATGTTTTTTTTCAATAAAGAAAATTAACACTCTATTTGAGGTCAATCAAGAACTTTAAAATGTTCTTGATTGTGTTTTTGCCGATTTAACCCCCCCCCACCACCGCAAACCCTCTCCTGCCTGTCGTGGGGGGTTAAAATTACCTCCAAAGTTTCTCTCCAGTCTAATCAGAAATTGAGTGTGCCCACTGCAGGCTAAATTCCACCTTTGTCGCTCCTAATTATTAGCTTAAAAGTAACATCGACATAAGCCTTGATGTTAATGTGTTAGGAATTCATCATTTAGAGACACCACAGAAAGTAAATTCAATTTCAGTAGAAGAAAAAATGAATGTGAAAATCTGATTAAACGTCTCTATTTAAGCTCATGTTCTGGGAGTGACCGTCTCACTGCATCAATACCTCACATAACCTTTAATAGTATTTAATGTGGCATAGAATTTTAGAAAAAAAAATCTTCCTTGTTTCCTAAAAAAAACCTGGCATTTCATTTACTTCAATTTAGACATACAAAACCATACTTGCAATTTTTCTTGTGAAATGAAGATCTGTTATCTACAGATTTATTCACACCTCTGGTCATTTTCCTTACACACATTCACCATTGATGAAACAGGATACAGCTACTGGAAATCGTGAGAGACAAAGAGCTCTATGAACACAACTGTATCGGTTTCCCTTAAGCAGAGAAAAAGCATCATTGCAGTGAAGGTTGATATCATGTATCTAGATTGGCAGAAACACTCAAGTCTTGCAAAAAGTCACTGATCCAAAGAAACTTGATGCACCATTTAGCTCAACCCCCTCTCCAGCCAAAATACTATTGCCTAGTGAAGTTAGTGGACAAGAAAACATCAAGCCTTATGTCGATGTTACTTTTAAGCTAATAATTAAAAGTGACAAAGGTGGAATTTAGCCTGCAGTAGGCACACTCAATTTCTGATTACACTGAAGAGAAACTTGAGGTAATTTTAACCCCCCACGACAGGCAGGAGAGGGTTTGGGTGGGGGGGTTAAAATCGGCAAAAATACAAAACCCGCCTCCAATGGGCCTGCTTCTGTTATAAACGAGCGGGTTTGGGGGTGTCCATGTAACACGCTCTGGAGAGGCGAGTCCATCATTTTAACATGCTAATGAGACTCCATTCCTGAGATTTTGGTAGCCATTTGAACTTAATGGCTGTGGACAGGGCGGCTCTAAAAACACGCCAGCTAAAGGGATATGGGAGATGCCAGCTCCAGCTGGTAAGTGCTTTTCCAGCACTGCTTGTGGGCCAGGAGGAGCAGCAGTACTTCCCCCCCCGACTCCTCAAGGAAACCTTCTGCCGACACCCTCCCTCCAAACCCCCAATCTCACCCGGTCGTGCCCCCCTCCCGATTGCCAGCCCGACTTCCACCTCTTCCACCAACCTGCAATATCTCCCAGTCCTGCCTCCCTCCCGATTGCCAGCCCGACTCCCCCACCCCCCTCACTAACCCGCAATGTCTCCAGGTCCCCCCTTCCGATTGCCAGCCCTACTCCCACCCACCCCACCAACCCACAATATCTCCTGGACCCCCCTACTCCCTCCAGATTACTGATCCGAACTCCCCCCTCCCCCCGCTCCCTCCTGATTACTGACCCGAACTCCGCCCGCCCGCCCCAACCCATGATGTTTCCCGGTCGCCGAGGACTGTTCCAAACGATCCCTGGCTGCAGCCTGTCAATCTGGCTGGTTGCTGAACTGGAAACGGAGTTAAAAAATGATAATGAGGTCCTGCCGTTAAATTCAGCAGGACCTCCACTTTCCCGGCGTTCCCCACCCTGTAAAAACACACCACAGCTCCCTCCCCGCCTCTCCATAAATATCAAGGTCTTCATGTCACTGAAGAGTAGATTCTAAAATAGGTGATATTTTCCAAATTATTTTAATCACTGTACAATGTACTAACTTATCTTGTTAGCTACTGTATAACGTTTAATATGCTAGCCAACTTAACTTCCATTAATTGAGCAGAGCAAGAACTAAACATACCAGATATTCCACTAGTATTAGTGTTCTGATATTCCGCGTAGAAAACAGCTTTTTCCAGCATTCCAAGAAAAATAACTGCAGCTATCCAGAACTGGATCCTCAATAGGTCTTTCCAGTAACATGCAGACCAGAACAGCCACAAGATGCCATAAAGTATGTATATGATGCACATCACCATGTAAAACTGCAAGTTAAAAACAAATACACATTCAACCACATTTAAAAATCAGAATAAGTGACCAAACATTTAATACAAAATTCATCTCAGAACCAAGAATGCTTTAGATTTGAAATATATTATAAAAACATAGGGGGTGAAATTCGGCCCTCCCCAAATGGGGAGGTCCGAGATGCCCCAGATATTGGGCATAGGACCTCATTATACCGAAGACGGCACTGCGGGAGGAGGCCTAACAGGTAAGCGCTGAAAGTTTGGTAAATGACGGGGTTAGGTTCGTGGGCAATTGAGGGCTGCAGAAGGAGAGATCTGGGGTTGGGGAGACATCGGGGGTCAGGGAAGAGACATTGGAGTCCAGGGAAGGAGAGATCAGAGCTTCCAGTGTTGGGGAGGCATCAGGGGTCAGGGGAGAGGGAGATTGGGGGGGCCTGAAGGGTCGAGGTCAGGTTCTCGGGGCTGGGAACAGCGGCGATTGGGATGGTGATTGTGGTAAGTAGTTATCTTTTTCTTCAAATGTAGGCAATGTTTAGTGTTGGTTTTCTCTGCAGTCAGGGCAAACCAATGTTACAGCGGAGACCTGAAGTAGGCATTAGGCCCCTTATTTCCATATGCTTCAGGTGTGGGTAAAGTACGTCTCTTTTTTGTCTTTACCCAATATGGTGTGCGACACACTTCTGGTCACTTCTTAAGAGGCTACGTAACGACTGAAAAACGGAGAGCTATGTGGCCCAATTTAATCCCCGCACGGTTTGACAGACTTTTTAAAAAAAATATGCAAGGGGTTTAAATGGAATCACAAGTCATGAAATTGATGCTTAAGTAGTTTACAAAAAGGCATCTGAACCCAAAAATTGTATTATGTCCTTATGATGTACATTAAATATTGCATGAAGCTTGTGCCATATTTGGACAGAATTTTTTTCCACAAATTTTCCTAAAGTAAAAGGAGTTACTTTCGAATATCCCAAAAGATCCCATTGTTTCTTTAGGTTAGGCAGTGGTCCATTAAAGCTTTCATGTTGCAATGAACAAGACAACAGTTGAATTCAGACTTACACAAAATACACCCTTGAAAGCAAGGACAGCTATACAGTGAGCCCTACAGGGGCGTCCTTTAACACACCGTCGTGTGGCTGTATCAGAGCAGCACAGGCAGAGGTGTAAGAGAAAGACATCTGCACAACTTTGTGGTCCAAAATGGTGCTGCTCATTTTTTTTGAAGTGGCAGGGAAAGCTATTTTTAAAAAGAAGTCCCTCCCCTGCCCCCCAAAGTATTCCAAACACACAATGGGCTTTGTTAGCAGTATGATTCACAGAAAGCGCGTATATTTTGTCAAATCTATGTCTGTATTTTGGTCTCTATATCATTAACATCCAACTATACATCTCAGTCCGGTTACCATCCTGTCCCAATATATTTGCCCAAAAGAGACCATTTACAAAAGCAATGCAGTTTAAAGTAATAAATACTAGCAAAAGGATTTTTCTAAAAGTGAAATCATTTAATTTAGGACAACTGTCCAAGTTAAAATCCTGATACTTTTAAAGTTTGATTCAATTTCATTAATAAACAGCAAACAAAAATCTGGAATGACTGTACAGACAATTATTACAAACTGAGTTCAGATACTCCATACTTACAATCATCAGTGGAAATTCAGTTGCCGAGATGAATCCATGGGAACCTTGCATTAATACCCGCACTGTAAAGATAGTTCAATTGGTTATGAAATTCTGAATATGTAAAATTATTTGAAACGAATAGAGTTCTAACTTTAAGCTAAAATCATTTACTAAAAAAACAGATCACGTGTAAGGACCAAATCATATATTGAAACATCAGCACAGAAGGAGGCCATTCAGCCATTCATGCCTATACCAGTGTTAACTCTGATCCTATTTCCTTAGCATGTATGCGCTAGGACGATTAACTTAATTAAATTATTTCAATAATTGACGATGATCAGCTAGGACTCAATTTAAAAAAAAAATCTTTAACTATCTCTTGTTAAGACCATTCTCTAATGAAAAGAAAGACTTGCATTTATACAGTGCCTTTCACGACCTCAGGACATTCCAAAGCACTTTACAGCCAATTAAGTACTTTTGAAGTGTCGTCACTGCTCTAATGTAGGAAACGTGCCAATGTGTGGACAGCAATGAGACAATGACCAGATAATTTTCTTTTTTTAAAAAAAAAGTGATGTTGGTTGAGGGATAAATATTGGCCAGGACACCAGGAGTGCCCTAGAATATTTTGCCTAAGAAGGTAGACAGGGCCTCGGTTTAACATCTCATCCAAAAGACGGCACATCGCACAATTACATATGGCCACAGGTTTGATTGTTATAGCCAACAAGCCACATTAGCCTCTGTGTCTGGTGCAGGATTAAGTACTGAAAAGCTGAAGCACTGGTTTCAACTGTTTAAATTTTTATTGACTCATTTACCAGTTGCTCTCACTCAGCCAAGAAATAAATTCTTGTCAGTTGCACTGGAGCATGGCAGTGTTTATGTAAAAGCTCCCAATTAAAATACTATTGTTGCCTTTTCAAAGAGTTTGCAGGGCGGTTCAATTCCCGGATATACAAAAGGCGACATACAGGCTATTGTGAAAATTGGTATCACAACATGATTGATTTTACAACACCAAGTTATAGTCCAGCAATTTTATTTTAAATTCACAAGCTTTCGGAGATTTTCTCCTTCCTCAGGCAAATGTTTGCCTGAGGAAGGAGAAACATTTGCCTGAGGAAGGAGAAAATCTCCGAAAGCTTGTGAATTTAAAATAAAATTGCTGGACTATAACTTGGTGTTGTAAAATTGTTTACAATTGTCAACCCCAGTCCATCACCGGCATCTCCACAACATGATTGATGGTGAAGTAGTTTCTAATATACTTTTGAAACAATTATTTCTTTACAGAGATGCGATCAGGTCAAAGTGATCTAATTTATCAAAGAATAACTGACTAGTCAATATTGATTCAACGATGAAGGTGCGATTTAATGAAGTTGTTAAGACTTTGTTCTTTCAGTGTTGCTTTCCTGGTCAGATGCTCAGTGGGTTTTGATGGAGAAGGAATTGAATCCGACAATGTGCGTGAGGATAGGGAGATAGAGGCAGATAAAAGGCAGGCAGAAAGGAGAGAATAGGAAGATGTGGAACAAAATATAGGAAGAAAAATTAAATTCAGAAGTATCAGGAAAAGTAATAATGTTCCAGTTATATGCTTAATGGTGGTTTAATGTATTTGAAATATTTAAATGTCAGGGGATTTAATTATAAACAAAAAAAATCAGCTGGCAAAACTATATAAAGCAAATCTTTACATTAATTTTGGTTAATGAGTCAGTATCAAGAGAGCATAAATTTATCAAAAGAACAGGGTAGGAGAATTTTATTTTAAAAACACACACACACATGGCTTTTAGGCTACAAAATGCAGTGAGAAACAGAGGTGGAAGCAGAATCTACAATAGCTTTTAAAAAAGTGTATACATTTTTTTTTAAAAAAGGAAAATTTAAAAAGAATATGGGAAAAGTACAGACAACAGGACAAGTGCCAGATAGATTTTCCAGAGAGCCAGTACAGGCGCAATGGGCTAAATGTGCTGTAAAATGTTATGATTCTATTCTATTGGGCATGCACACATACAATTTTGCATCCAAAATTTAGCTGATTATTTTATACTGTATTATTTTATTCATATAATGCATTAGTATAGGTATAATCAAGTTCACATAAATATATGGAAATAAATTTTGAAATTAAAGCTACTTAATTCATTTTTTTTTAAATAGAGCATTTGTGTAGATTGGAATTCACCTGTTAAATTCCAGTTGCTCATGATTCTTTCATTGAGAGGTTTGATTGAGACAATAAATAGATATGGACCATCTCTCCAGGTCTGTGCTACGACATCAAACTAAAGAACAAAAAAAGCTATCACTTATCAACTAGTAAAAAGAGTTCATCCGTAAACATTTCCAAATGCAATCCCAAGTATGTCCAGTTCCCTGGGAGCTCAGCAAGAAAAGTCAGATCAATCTCTGGTCTGTACTAAGTTCGCTGATCTTTGCCAGGTCAGTGATCCTTGGTTAGATTTTGAAAAATCCAAGGGCCCTGCTTCAGATTGCTATCCAATGACCTTTGGTGGAAACATACAAGTGGATATTGGGTGAGGCCACATCAGGCTCATTTACAATACCCTGAACAAATAACAAGTAAAGACTCACTGTCAAGTCTCAAACATGAATATTCACCATTTGGACAAGTTACTGAAGGGTAACCAGTGCCCTGTGAACAAAAATCCTGAACATTTTGTTTGATAATGCCATTGAAAGTAGAGTGTGAATTTTGTTCATACGCGCTATTAGCATTAGCAGTATCAAGTTTGTATAAAATTGAAGTGACATTAATTCAGTAATATCCACAAGTAATTTTGTACCTTTTTAGTTGTGATGATGTCTCTTTTCTGCAAAGAATGAAGAGTCTAAAGAAAAAACATTTTAAATTTTTTTTGACCAGATCTATGTTAATTATTTTGAAATCGGTCACAATTGCATATTTCTAAAATAAAAACAGAAAATGCTGAAAATACTCAGAAAATCAGGCAGTATCTATGGAGAAAGAAACAGAATTAACTTTTCAGGTCAATGACCTTTCGTCAGAACTGGAAGAAGTTAAAGATTTAACAGTTTTTAAGCAAGTACAGAGCCAGGAAAAGGGGTAGGGGGAAGAAAGGGGAGGAGAGTACAAAAGGCAAGGTCTGTGATAAAGTGGAGGGCAGGAGTGATCAAACATCAAAATGGATGATGGTGCAAGGCAAGGAGGATGGTAATGGGACAAGTAAACAAAAGATGGGTCTAGAGCAGTGGTAAATGGCAACAGCAGAACCATTACTGGTGAAGCGAAAATATAATCATGCAGATCTAGCATACCAAATGATTATCATGGAAAATAAATACTTAACTTGCATTAAAATCAAAAGTCATTTCCCATGACATGACAACAATTAAAACAGTGAGAAAAAAATACATACAATATCTTATCACCTTCAGACACATGGGGCTCGATTTTCAAATTGAAGTCCGGGTGCAATGGGGCAGCGAAAAATCGAGAAAATCCCGAGCGGGAAGGAACCCGGCCCTCCAACCCGCCAACTTCCGCGTCTCACACAGACGCATCTGTACGCGCGTGTGGTACTGGAATCTGGAAGTCCCGTCGGCAATTAAAGCCAGTGGGACGATATTTAAAGAAGCAGATGTACCTCATTGAGGTACTTAAGGTACTTTATTCGTTACATAGTAGGTAGTTACAACGATTTTCAACTTACCTGGGCGGCTTTCCTATGGCTTCCGATTCATGCCTGGTAAAACCAGGCATGAAGGGCCGGACCAGGCAAAAATAAACGAGATAAATGAAATAAATTAACATTTCACAAAGTTAAAAAAATTAATAAACCTACCTTTCAAACGATCTCACCTGCACCCCCTGCTCCGATGTTTCACCCCCCAATGTCTCTTCTCCGATGTCTCACTATCTTTCTTCTTCTCCACCACCACCACCACCACCACCCCCCCCACCCCCACAACCCCACGTTGCAGCTCCTGTCGGCAACCAACCTGTCAATCAGGCTGGCTGCTGGGTGCAAAACCCAGAAACAAGTCTAATGATCATCAATTACCTCGCATTTGTGTGGGGAAAGGTAAGATTTTATTATATTATCCGAGTTTGCCACGCTCCCATTGACCTCCCCCCCCACCCCCGCTGCCATTTGAAAATCGAGCCCATAAAGACTGTCGGTGATCTTGACATCAGAGTTACCTTTTGCCTCTACGTTCTTGAAATATATAAATGTTATACTCAAGTTTGCTCACATCTATTATAGCTCCTGAACAGAAGATATACAATTAACACTTCATCCACCATCTAGTGGTAATTCACTTTTGAAGACTGCAACAGCATCAAAAATATTACAAAGTCATAACTTTTTTTTCCCCCTCCAGAACATAATTATTATACCGGAGAACATGCTGGGAAGGACATTAAAAAAAAAATCAATAAGGGACACAGCCTGATAACTCCCTTGAAGTCTTCATCCCTAATAAATTATCTGGCAGCATAAGTAAATCACTATTACAGATATGTGTGTCAATTAACACATTTGTCTTTTTAAAAAAAAAGTTGAACTTGCACATTTCCACAATTATTGTTGTTCCTTGAATGGAGGGACTAAGTAGCACAACAAGGTGCAGTGTTACAGTGACATCACAATTAGGATACAAATCCTACCACACTGAACTGGTGCACAAGAATCAAATGACAAGAATTAACAAACATTTGACGTGCAATATATGGAACAATGAATAGCCACTTCCAAATATAGTTGAGAGCAATGACGAGTTTTGTGCAACTCTCAACTGTATTTTAGAGTTATAGTGCAAACGGAACTACATCCTGGTTCATATTATAAAATTTCTGTATTATATCTTCTCAGATGAATTTTTGGCTAGGCCAAACACTGTTAATTTAAACTGGGCTTCAATTAGCTGATTTCTGAAAGGAAAAGTATTGGGAAGATGGAGTGAGTCAAAGCAAACACAACTGTTTAGCGATATGTACATCTCGATGTATATCTCTAAGCTGCCTGATCACCCACAGGTTGGGGTGGGGGGCAGTCATTTAATGATAAGTGCATCAAGAATTTTTTTGTTGCTTTGAAATGTTGAAAATAGGCAAATTTTAACTAAGAGAGTAGACAAAGTCAATATCAGTATTGGCTGACCTATCAGGGATACCTTCAACACCACCACCTAGGTCATGAAAGGCTTCTTTTGACATAAAAGCATTACCATAGCCACTCATCTCTAGTTCATTTTTCAATGTTGTTTCAGTTATGGATTCCATGGCAGCTAGATTAAGGATATCACCTCACCCATGTACAAGCAACATACCAGGAAGCTTGCACTTTATGGGACTGTGAAGGTGTTATTAAGTTCTTTTGGACAGAGTCAAATTTTTGTCGTCTTTTTAAGAGTGTCATTTGTTTCCTACTGTTTTCATCCGTTTGTGTAATCTTAATTCTTGGAAATAAATAGCTTGAAAAATAAAACTAGACAACATAGTATTTTTCCACCTATTGGAGGGATGGGAATGCATGAGATGCCCAGTGCAAATTCTCTCAATAAAAGAGTAGTCCTGTCATTTTGCTAACCTTCTTCACAGTACACCCAAGATGGTAAGTTTACGATCATAAGGGGACCCAGGTCTGATGATGGAAACTGACATTCGCTGAACACGAAAAGAGAGGGGGAGAAAGCCTAAGACAGAACATATTCTAAGTACTTTGAGTTAAGGTATCATCCAACTGGATCACAGTTATGGCTAACATAAAAATAACAATCCATTACCTCATTTGTACTCACTGTCTGTACCACCACAGGTTTTGGAAGGTCGTTGCTCATCTAAAACAGAGGGGTAAAATTTATATATGCTAGATTGAAGGAGAGGACCCAATTTAAATAATTAATGAAGTTTAACATTGCTTTCATGTACTCACATTAAATTTAGGGAAGATCTGAATTTTTTCATTGCAAACAATATTTTCAGTCTTGTGTTCGATGTACTGTCCTTTACTTAATGGGTGAGGCTCAAGACTATTGCTTATACCAGAAAATCTTTTGTCATATATATCCTAACAAAAAGAAAGAACATGTAAGCTAACTAGATCAGTCACAAATTGAGCTCTTTGCAATAAAGGTACCAAACCTTACTGACTGTAGTGCTCAAAAAAAATTCAATAGCAAAATGCATAGATTGTCAAAAATTGGGGCAAAATGGATACATGATTACCTTTCTGCTACTAACACCACCTAAAGGCACTTTTGTTTTCCTTTAAGTAATAGGAATAAAGTTAAGGGAGATTTGCCTGTTGCAGCCATCACTTGCAGAATTCACAACATGCTCACTTTCTGCTTCAGGTTGTGTGTTTAGAATTTTAGGTTTAGTGCTTGCAACCAAACTCTCAAAATCATTTTTAATGATGTCCTTTCAGTGTAAAGTAAAAATAATAAGAAATTTTCACTCAAGCCCAGTGAAAGAGCTTCTCAATAACATGACCATCTTCAAAAGGTGTAGATTTGAATAATAAATATTTTTTTCCCCCAATTAAAATGGTGCAATCCATTGAATAAACAGTACTGCCTTAAATGTGCTTTACCCCTTTAGCTAATCTGTGAATACTCACCTTATGGGCATGAATCCCTAACATAGCAACTTGCAGCTACAAAAGACTCCCCTTCAACCATACTGCCCCCTCAAGATTATGTTTTCCAAAAAGCTAGCAGGTATAGTATTACTGGTTAACACAACAAAATGTTTCACATTATAATCCTGGTCCAAAACATTATCATTGTTGACAATGCACAAAAGTCAGATATTCCTTACCTAAGTTTAGTATCTGAAACAAATTTGGCTGTTCACATTACCATTGGAAATAGGAGATAGTATATAAAGGTATAAAACCTTTCTGCATTCTAAGTTTGCACACAAAATATTTTCTAAAAATACTTACTTTAATATTATTAAATTCATTGTGGCAATGGTAATATCTGAGGTACCATTCAACAGTTAATGATACTGCTTCAGGGCATTTGAATGAAACAACTATGAAGGGGAAAAAAAAGAGAAAATTATAAAAGGAAATTTTAAGAATACTGCAAACTGTTTCCTAAAAATGTTACATATGTGCACAAGATGGAACAAAAGTGATTCAGGAAATTAAGCATTGAGGAAATAACAAAATTACCAGTTGATAACAACTGACATTCATATCAAATCATCACCTAGCTTGTAACCAACTTAATTTTTGAAAGGATTCCAGCCACACAATTAATCAGGAGCAGCATAGCATTCCCATATTTTAATATCAGTTTCTAGCTGACTTGTATACACAAATTCCTCAAATTAGTTTAGAAACTGAATACAGGAGTGACCTTTCATTTTATTAGCATGACTTGAATGATTGTTTGTATCTTAGATACAATCATTCAAGTCATGCTAATAAAATGAAAGGTCAATCATTTGTATCTAAGATACAAACACTCAGGTTAATTGTTAAATTACACAGGTACATTAAGAGGGTAACGATTATAATTACTAGATCTCTATTGATGTCCTCCAATACAGAATTACTTCTGTACCACTAGATCAGGAAAATGGTTAAATACAAACCAATTTTCCAATATGTCACTTTGCAAAGTTATTTTCTAATTTCCAAAGCATTATGAAACTTGATTATAACAATAACTTGCATTTAAATAGTCCTGTTATCACAGAAAAAACATCCCAAGGCACTTCACAGAGGCATATGGAAAAAATGGAGGTCAAACCTAAAAGAGATATTAGGAGGGGTGACAAAAAGACGACAATGGAGGCCAGCCTGAACAGCACTGGAGTAATCACGTCTGAAGGTGGTAAAGGTTTCAGTGCCAGTTGGGTTGACATAGGGTGGAAGTGGGTGATGCTACAGAGACAGAAGTAGACAGTCCTTGTGATGGAGAGGATATGGGGTTGGAAGCTCAGCTCAGAGTTGAAAGGAAGCAGTGGCCAGGGAGGGGGCTGGGGACAAGCAGTCTGACAACACAGACAGTGCAGGGGGGTCCACAGATGGTCTGGAAGTATAGCTGGGTGGCATCAGCATACATGTGGAAGTTGAACTTATGCAGATTATGTTACCAAGAGGTAGCATGTAGATGAGCAAGATGAGGGGGCTAAGGATGGATCCTTGGGGACTCCTGAGGCGACAGTGTAGTGGTGGATAGAGAAGCCACTGGTAGAGATACTTCTGCTGTGGTCGGATAGGTAATAATGGAACAAAGCAGGGGCAGTCCCACCGAGCTCGACAACAGAGGAGAGGCATTTGTGGAGGATAGTGCCGTCAACTGTGTCAAAAGCTGCAGAGAAGTTGAAGAGGATGAGTATGTTAGTGTCTCCCCATGAAGAGAAAAGGAAGCAATTCATCTCAAGTCATTCTCACATCTATTACCTGGTTACAGAGTGTCATTAGCAGAGATCGGAGCAGGACATCTGACTGCCCCCTTCGCTAAAGAGTGACATGCTTTTCAGGGGTAATTCAAGAGAAAGAGGGAAGTAGAACAGCTGAAAAGAACACGAAGAACATAAGAAATAGGAGCAGAAGTTGGCCATACGGCCCCTCAAGCCTGCTCTGCCATTCAATCAAATCTTGGCTGATCTTCAACCTCAACTCCACTTTCCTGTCCGATCGCCATATCCCTTGATTCCCCTAGAGTCCAAAAATCTATCTATCTCTGCCTTGAATATAATCAACAACTCAGCATCCTCAGCCCTCTGGGGTAGAGAACTCCAAAGATTCGCAACCCTCTGATGAAG
Organism: Heptranchias perlo; assembly: GCF_035084215.1. Taxonomy (NCBI): domain Eukaryota; kingdom Metazoa; phylum Chordata; class Chondrichthyes; order Hexanchiformes; family Hexanchidae; genus Heptranchias; species Heptranchias perlo. The sequence goes on along the minus strand of NC_090329.1, from coordinate 118,359,308 downwards.
AAATTCCTCCTCATCTCAGTCTTAAATGGCCGACCCCTTATCCTGTGACTATGCCCCCTAGTTCTAGACTCTCCAGCCAGGGGAAACAACCTCTCAGCATCTACCTGGTCAAGTCCCCTCAGAATCTTATATGTTTCAATGAGATCACCTCTCATTCTTCTAAAATCGAGAGTATAGGCCCATTCTACTCAACCTCTCCTCATAGCACAAACCTCTCATCCCAGGAATTAATCTCGTAAACCTTCGTTTCACCGCCTCTAAGGCGAGTATATCCTTACTTAGATAAGGAGACCAAAACTGTATGCAGAATTCCAGGTGTGGTCTCACCAGAGCGTTGTACAACTGTAGTAAGACTTCCTTACTCTTGTATTCCAACCCCCTTGCAATAAAGGCCAACATGGCATTTGCTTTCCTAATTGCCTGCTGTACCTGCATGCTAACTTTTTGTGTTTCTTGTACCAGAACATCCAAGTCTCTCTGGACACCAACATTTAATAGGTTCTCACCATTTAAAAAATATTCTGTTTTTCTATTCTTCCTACCAAAGTGAATCTCACATTTCCACACATTATACTTCAACTGCCACCTTCCTGCCCACTCACTTAACCTGTCTATATCCCTTTGCAGACTGTGTCCTCCTCATAGCTTACTTTCCCACCTAGCTTTGTATCATCAGCAAATTTGGATACATTACACTCAGTCCCTTCATCCAAGTCATTAATATAGATTGTAATTAGCTGAGGCCCAAGCTCTGATCCTTGCGGTACCCCACTAGTTGCAGCCTGCCAATCTGAAAATGACCCGTTTATCCCTACTCTCTGTTTTCTGTCCGTTAACCAATCCTCTATCCATGCTAATATGTTACCCCCAACCCCATGAGCCTTTATCTTACGTAACCACCTTTTATGTGGCACCTTATCGAATGCCTTTTGAAAATCCAAATATCCAAAAAGGGTGTAAGGATAAACACAGCAACTATAGGCCAGTCCGTTTAACCTCAGTGGTGGGGAAACTTTTAGAAACGATAATCCAGGACAGAATTAACAGTCACTTGGACGAGCGTGGACTGATTCGGGAAAGTCAGCCAATTAAAGGCAAATCGTGTTTAACTAACCTGATAGAGTTTTTCGATGAGGTTATACAGAGGGTAGATGAGGGCAATGCAGTTGATGTGGTGTATATGAATTTTCAAAAGGTGTTTGATGAAGTGCCGCATGGTAGGCTTATCATCAAGATTGCAGCCCATGGAATAAAGGGGGCAGTAGCAACATGGATACAGAATTGGCTAAGTGACAGGAAACATAGTGGTGAACGGTTGTTTTTCGGACTGGAGGTACGGTGGTGTTCCCCGGGGGTCGGTGCTGGGACCACTGCTTTTCTTGATATATATTAATGACTAGGACTTGGATGTATAGGGCACAATATTAAAATTTGCAGTTGACACAAGACTTGGAAGGGTAGTAAACAGTGAGGAGGATAGTGATAGACTTCAAGAGAATATAGACAGGCTGGTGGCATGGGTGGACACGTGGCAGGTGAAATTTAACGCAGAAAAATGTGAAGTGATACATTTTGGTAGGAAGAACGAGGCGAGGCAATATAAACTAGAGGGAACGACTCAAAGGGGTACAGGAACAGAGTGATCCGGGGATATATGTGCACAAATCGTTGAAGGTGGCAGGACAGGTTGAGAAAGTGGTTAAAAAAGCATACAGAATCCTGGTCTTTGTAATTAGAGGCATAGGGCTCGATTTTAGCACCCGTCATCGGGTGCGTTCCTGGCGGGGGGGCTACAAAAATCGGGGATTCCTGGGACGGGTCCGGAGCCCGGCTCCAACCCTCCCCATTTCTGGGTTCCCCACAGACGCGCTGACATGCGCGCGCAGCCCCCGCATGTGGGACTCCCGCCGGCTTGTGCCACTTAAGGCATTTATTTTGGTATTTCAGGTCATTTAGAGACCTGATTAACGTGATATTTTAGGAGGGTTGGGATTTTGCAAACAACTGGGACTGTTTCCAGTACTGGGGGAAACACTCCCAGTTCAAATGGACATGTTGCAGCCATCAGCCTGTGGCAGCTGCAAAGGTCCATTTGACAGGTGGAGGAGAGGGGGGGTGGGGGGGGGCAGGTGGGAGACCCTCACTCATTGCAGGAGGCCACTCTGTCACTTTGGACAAAGTTTGGCCTCCACCACTCTCCTCCGAACAACAAAATTACCCCGGTGTCCAGACACATGTACCTACCTTGCGGACCCCCTCAGATGTACATCTTCTGGATGGGGGCCGCCGTAGCTGCAGTCATGACCTCGGAGGAGGGCGAACAGCATCACCAGCCTCACCGGCCACCTCTGACACGTGGAGCTCCACAACACAGCGCTGTGACACGTCCACCTGCACAGCAGGAGGGAGGGCTACCGCAGAGAGAGATGCGTCGCAGAGGGCACTACCCTCGCCACAGGGTCCACAGACCGAGGCTCAGCTTCCTGGACCTCTCTGAGCAGCAGTGCACACGGAGGCTCAGAGTCACTCAACATGTAGTCGTGGACATCTGCAGCCTCCTTCATGCCGAGCTGCTCTCGGCTGGCCCGAACACCATCTTCTTACCTGTCACCACTGCCCTCAACAACTTCTCCTCCGCATCCTTCCAGGGTGCCACCGGGGACATCGCCGACGTCACTCAGTCGTCTGCACAAAGGAGCCCTGCAAATACACCTACACCCACTCTGCAGTGACACAATGGGTGGCATCAGTTGTGGGTTTTCTTAGTGATCCTCAGGAAAGGGCATTATTGCACAAACCAGATAAGATTCGCAAAGACGTGGCAGTAGTGGTGCCAATATATGTAATGTGAGTTGATCAGAAATTAAATATAAGTAACAACCATGACAAACCCTCAAACACCCTTGTGCATCTCCTTCATGCTCACGACACATTTGCCTTACACTTCCTACTGCACATGTGTGATGCATGCCCTGTGGCTGCAGCACAGGTAGTGGCAGGTTGAGTGAGGCTGACCGTGCAAGAGATGCATGAGAGGGTGAGTATGAGATGGAGCCATGAGATTGTATGAGGATTGGGTTGAGTGGTAGTGGCGGGATGAGTACTGGCAAGGTGAGTAAGTGCAGGTAAGATGAGGATGAGGTTTGAGTGGGTGTGAGGAGTGATGTGACAGAGTAGTGTTGGCTGTGCAGAAGGAGATGTGGGGTGGGGGCGGTGATGTGGCAGACGGAGTGTAGGGTAATGAGTAAGTGTACTCACTTTGGCTGACCTACTTAGATCATTGCAGCGCCTCCTGCACTGTATGCAGGTACGCGATATGTTGGTGGTGCAGGTGACCTCCTCTGCCACCTCGAGCCAGGCCTTATTGGTGGCAGAGGCAGGTCGCTTCCTTCCGCCCGCTGGGGGGAGGATCTCTGGCCTCCCCCTCCTCCTCACCCCATCCAATAAGAGCTGGAGTGAGGCATCATTAACCTGGGAGCAGCCTTCCCCCTGGGCTGCTCCATGCTGTAATTTTTCCTATTTCTTGCAGCATCAGTCAGTGGAGGACTGCCCCTTTAAACAGAGCTCCTCCAGCTGACAGACCTTACTGCGCATGCGCAGTCCGCCCGCCGCGCAGTGGGGAACCCGGAACAGGTAAGTGGCTTCAATCAGCCTGCGACTGTGCGCGGGGCAGACTGATCTCACCGGGCGCGTTACCCACGCGCCCAATCGTCCCCCCCCCCCCCCCCGCCGCGAAGGTAATATCGGGCCCATAGAGTACAAAAGTAAGGAAGTCACGAAGAACCTTTATAAAACACTGGTTCGGCCACAACTGGAGCATTGTGTCCAGTTCTGGGCACTGCACTTTAGGAAAGATGTGAAGGCCTTAGAGGGTACAGAAGTGATTTACTAGAATGATTCCAGGGATGAGGGACTTTAGTTACGTGGATAGACTGGAAAAGCTGGGATTGTTCTCCTTGGAATAGAGAAGGTTGCGAGGAGATTTGATAGTGGTATTCAAAATCATGAAAAGTCTAGACAGAGTAGATAGAGAGAAACTGTTCCCATTGGAGGAAGGGTCAAGAACCAGAGGACATAGATTTAAGGTGATTGGCAAAACATCCAAAGGTGACATGAGGAAAAACATTTTTACACAGCGAGCGGTTAGGATCTGGAATGCACTGCCCGAGTGGGTGGTGGAGGCAGATTCAATCATGGCCTTCAAAAGGGAACTGGATAAGTACTTGAAAAGAAAAAATTTGCAGGGCTACGGGGATAGGATGGGGGAGTGGGACTAGCTGAATTGCTCTTGCATAGAGTCGGCGCGGACTCGATGGGCTGAAAGGCCTCCTTCCGTGATGTAACCTTTCTATGATTCTTTATTCTACTACATCCACTGGTTCCCCTTTATCAACCCTGCTAATTATATCCTCAAAAAACTCTAATAAATTTGTCAAACAAGATTTCCCTTTCTTAATACCATGTTGATTCTGCCTAATCATATTACGATGTTGTAAGTGCCCTGTTAGCACTTCCTTAATGATGGATTCCAGCATTTTCCCAACGACTGATGTCAGGCTAACTGGCCTGCAGTTCACTGTTTTCTCTATCCCTCCTTTCTTGGATAGCACGGTTAACATTTGCTACCTTCCAATCCGCTGTGACCGTTCTAGAATCTAGGGAATTTTGGAAGATCATAACCAATGCATCCACTAACTCTGCAGCCACCTCTTTTCGAACCCTCGGATGCAGGCCATCAGGTCTAGGGGATTTATCGGCTTTTAGTCCCATTAGTTTCTCAAGTACTTTTTCTCTAATGATAATAATTACTTTAAGTTCCTCACTCTCATTAGCCCCTTGGTTCCCCACTATTTCTGGTATGCTTTTTGTGTCTTCTACTGTGGAGACAGATACAAGATATCTGTTTAACGCATCTGCCATTTCCTGATTCCCCATTATAATTTCTCCTGTCTCAGCCTCTTGGGGATCAATGTTTACTTTTGCTACTCTCTTCCTTTTTACATACATGTAGAAGCTAAAACTATTTGCACAGAAAGTCTGAGCTATAACCTATACCTAGATATAAGAGTTCTATACTCTTACTGCAGAAATAAAATTTTCACACCCGAACAAAAATGTTTACTGACCATACATTAATGTATAAGTACAAGAAATTACACATACACATTATGTAGTGTCAATATAATAAAAACGGAAAACGCTGGAGAAGCACAGCAAGTCAGGCAGCATCTGTGGAGAATGAAACAGCGTGAACGTTTCAGGTCGAAGACCTTTCATCAGAACTGATGCTGCCTGACTTGGAGGCTGGGTATTCTGCGGCGAATGACTCACTTCCTGACTCCCCAAAGCCTTTCCACATCTACAAGGCACACGTCAGGATTGTGATGGAATACTGTCCACCTGCCTGGATGAGTGCAGCTCCAACAACATTCAAGAAGCTCGACACCATCCAGGACAAAGCAGCCCGCTTGATTGGCACCCCATCCACCACCCTAAACATTCACGTCCTTCACCACCGGCGCACCGTGGCTGCAGTGTGTACCATCTACAGTTTGCACGGCAGCAACTTGTCACGGCTTCTTCGACAGCACCTCCCAAACCGCGACCTCTACCACCTAGAAGGACAAGGGCAGCAGGTGCATGGGAACAACACCATCTGCACATTCCCCTCCAAGTCACACACCATCCCGACTTGGAAATATATCGCCGTTCCTTCATCGTCGCTGGGTCAAAATCCTGGAACTCCCTTCCTAACAGCACTGTGGGAGAACCATCACCACACGGACTGCAGCGGTTCAAGAAGGCGGCTCACCACCACCTTCTCAAGGGCAATTGGAAATGGGCAATAAATGCTGGCCTTGCCAGTGATGCCCACATCCCATGAACGAATAAAAAAAAATTTCCAGCATCCGCAGCATTTTGTTTTTGATACAGTGTCACTAGTTGGTTTACAGTTATATGTGCAAGGACCCAATGCCAAATAACTCTAGTCTCAATAAAGATCCTGATGAGCAAATATAAAAATTACCACAAAATTGCACGAGAGCGCCAATTCAGCGCTTTAAGGGCAGAGAGGCCACAAGATAATGAATGTGGGAAACAAAGTAAGAATGGGAATAGACCATTTAGCCCATCTGCTCCACCGTTGTGTTGGCCTTTTAATTTCTAATCCCAATTTTCCCATGATTTCTCCACATCCCTCAATACACTGGTACAATAGAGAGCACTCCCGTGAGAGCAGGGCAAAGTTTATGGAGCTTTACCCTGTATCAAACAATGGAAGTTCTTGAAGAGACACTGGCAGCCAAAATGGGGAAACATTTCATTTCCCAGTAGACATTCTTCACTTTCCACCTAAAATTCACCAAAATAATTTGAACTTAGAAGAAAAAACAATTCCTCCTCTCTATGAATTAATGACATAAAAATTCATAATTAGATGGATTTGAGTACTTTATCTGCTATCACTAACCGAGAGAAGTTTCTTTTGAAACATAAAATTAGAATTAAAAACTGTACAAGCTGAATAAAATATTGTTGGAGTTGAATTTTCTTTCTAGAATTCACGTTCTCACTTAATGGTAGATTGCAGGTTCAAAACTAACAGGCTTAGAAGGGCTCATTTCAAATCACATTGAGCTTCTGCTGACGCTGCCACCGGGAAACAACAAAAAAGGGGAATGCAGAAAATCTCAAGTAATTTCACAGAAGTTATTAGGGATGTTTTACATGACTAAAGAGGATTTAAGGTCTTCATTGCAAAATTGTTAAGAAACCAAAAAAAGGTGAAATAAAAACAAATTACCTATTGCCAAGTCTGCACACACATCTTATTAATTGTTGCCTACTTAAGTACTATATACACACTAACTATCCCCATTAAAAAAAACCACCAGAAGTTTGGTTCAAGTTAAACTTAACTTACCTTGAAGTGTTATATCTGTTTTGTTAAACATTGTTTTTGTAAACACCAGTGGTTTATGGTTCTGGAAAGAAAAACTGAATCATTAGCATTGGTCAAAAATGCCAAGGCAAGAAAAAAAAAGTTCATGTTAAATTGTTTCAGGTCAACTAGTTGCATTAAAAAAATTAAAAGTTGTTCAGTAACACCACGGATATTCTATTCAAGTTAGGCATTACAAAAGTTATTACTGAGATCTTAAAACATACGCAATATATGTAATAGCAACCGTAACACACACCTCCAATTAAATGGTTGGAGTAATAAAATGACAAACTGTGATAGTTTCATTGTCTATCTTGAAAATTCATCTTCCTCCAGTGTCTTGTATTCAGGCTTGATCTCTGTTATTGGTCTAGTTTTACTGTTGTAAACAATTTTACAACACCAAGTTATAGTCCAGCAATTTTATTTTAAATTCACAAGCTTTCGGAGATTTTCTCCTTCCTCAGGCAAATGTTTCTGGAAGGAGAAAATCTCCGAAAGCTTGTGAATTTAAAATAAAATTGCTGGACTATAACTTGGTGTTGTAAAATTGTTTACAATTGTCAACCCCAGTCCATCACCGGCATCTCCACATCATAGTTTTACTGTGGGAGTATTGTACTTCTTTGGATTGTTGAAGCTGATACATAATGTTATATGGCTGGTTCAACAATGCTAAATAATGTCAAAATGTATGGTTAATGGCCTACCTTCCACAAGAGAACTCTGACTCTCCTTTACTTTGAAACAGAGCAGAAGCAAAAAGAGGATGCAAACAGAGAGTGAGCATGAAGACAGATAGAAAACAGGGACAAATTTCAAATGAATGAACTTACATTTCATAGAATCATAGAAAATTTATGGCACAGAAGGAAGCCATTCGGTCCATCGTGTCCACACCGGCTGATACCGAGCCACCCAGCCTAATACCACTTTCTAGCACTTGGTCCGTAGCCCTGTAGGTTACAGCACTTCAGGTACACATCCAGGTACTTTTTTAAAAAAAAATGAGTTGAGGGTTTCTGCCTCTACCACCCTGTCAGGTAATGAGTTCTTGACCTCCACCACTCTCTGGGTGAAAAACTTTTCCTCAGCTCCCCTCTAATCCTTCTACCAATCACTTTAAATCTATGCCCCCTGGTTATTGACCTTTCTGCTAAGGGAAATAGGTCCTTCCTATCCACTCTATCTAGGCCCCTCATAATATTGTACACCCCAATTAAATCACCCCTCAGCCTCCTCTGTTCCAAGGAAAAGAATCCCAGCCTATCCAATCTTGCCTCATAGCTAAAATTCTCCGGTTCTGGCAACATCCTCGTAAATCTCCTCTGTACCCTCTCTAGTGCGATCACATCTTTCCTCTAATGTGATAACCAGCAGTACTCAAGCTGTGGCCTAACTAGTGCTTTCTACAGTTCCAGCATAACCTCCCTGCTCTTATATTCTATGCCTTGGCTAATAAAGGAAATTATCTTATATGCCTTTTTAACCACTTTATTGACCTTCAGGGATCTGTGGATATGCACTCCAAAGTCCCTCACTTCCTCTCCGCCTCTCAGTATCCTCCCATTTACTGTGTACTCCCTTGCCTTGTTTGACCTCCCCAAATGCATTACCTCACATTCCTCTGGATTGAATTCCATTTGTCACTTTTCTACCCACCTGACCAGTCCATTGATATCTTCCTGCAGTCTACAGCTTTCCTCCTCACTATCAACCACATGGCCAATTTTTGTATCATCTGCAAACTTCTTAATCATGCCCCCTACATTTAAGTCCAAATCATTAATATATATCACAAAAAACAAGGTACCTAGTAGAGCCCTGCGGAACCCCACTGGAAACAGCTTTCCAGTCACAAAAACACCCGTCGACCATGACCCTTTGCTTCCTGCCACTGAGCCAATTTTGGATCCAACTTGCCACTTTTCCTTGGATCCCATGGGCTTGTACTTTTTGACCAGTCTGCCATGTGGGACCTTGTCAAAAGCCTGCTAAAATCCATGTAGACTACATCAAATGCACTACTCTCCTTGTTACTTCCACAAAAAATTCAATCAAGTTAGTCAGACACGACCTTCCCTTAATAAATCCATGCTGACCGTTCTTGATTACTCCATGCCTTTCTAAGTGACGGTTTAGCCTGTCCCTCAGAATTGATTCCAATAATTCGCCCACCACCAAAGTTAGACTGACTGGCCTGTAATTACTCGGTTTATCACTCACTCCCTTTTTAAACAACGGTACAACGTTAACAGTCCTCCAATCCTCCAGCACCACACCTGTACCAGTGAGGATTGGAAAATGATGCTCAGAGCCTCTGCTATTTCCTCCCTTGCTTCTTTTAACAGCCTGGGATACATTTCATCCAGCCCTGGTGATTTATCTACTTTCAAAGATGCTAAGCCCCTTAATACTTACTTTCTCACTATGTTTATCCCATCCAATATTTCACACTCCTCCTCCTTAACTACAATGTCTGAATCGTCCCTCTCTTTTGTGAAGACAGACACAAAGGGCCCAATTTTAGCACCCGCTATCGGGTGCGTTCTCGGCGGAAGGGCCTCGAAAATTGCGAAATCCAGGATCCCGACCGGATCCCGCCTCGATCCCGCCCACTTCCGGGTTCCCCGCTGACGCGCGCGCGCAGCCCCCGCTGGTGGGAATCCCGCTGGCAATTAAAGCCAGCGGGATGCCACTTGAGAGTATTTACTTAGCTATTTCAGGTCATTGACTGGCCTGATTAAGGGACTGTGTGTGATTTTGGATCAACATGGGACTGTTTCCCACACTGGGGGAAACACTCCCAGATCGAATGGACGTGTTGCAGCTGTCAGCCTGTGGCAGCTGCAAAGGTCCATTTGACAGGGGGCGGGGGGGGGGGGGGGGGGGTGGAAGACTCTCACCCATTGCAGGAGGCCACTCTGTCACTTGGGACAAAGTTTGGCCTCCACCACCCTCCTCCTGACGGTCAAAGTCACCAACCTGCACACTTACCCCGGGGTCCGGAGACATGTACCTACCTTGCGGACCCCCTCAGATGTACATCTTGCGGATGGGGGCCGCCGTAGCTGCAGTCATGACCTCAGAGGAGGGCGAACAGCATCACCAGCCTCGCCAGCCACGCCGTCCACCTCTGACACGTGGAGCTCCACAACAGAGTGCTGTGACACATCCACCTGTACAGCAGGAGGGAGGGCTACCGCAGAGAGAGATGCGTCGCAGAGGGCACAACCCTCGCCACAGGGTCCACAGACCGAGGCTCAGCCTCTTGGACCTCTCTGAGTAGCAGTGCACACGGAGGCTCAGAGTCACTCGACATGTAGCCGTGGACATCTGCAGCCTCTTTCATGCTGAACTGCTCCTGGCTGGCCCGTGCACCATCTTCCTACCTGTCGCTGTCAAAGTCACCACTGCCCTCCCGAACTTCTCCTCCACAGCCTTCCAGGGTGCAACCGGGGACATCGCCGATGTCTCTCAGTCGTCTGCACAGAAGAGCCCTGCAAATACACCTACACCCACTATGCAGTGACACAATGGGTGGCATCAGTGGTGGGTCCTCAGTGATACCCAGGAGAGGGCATAATTGCACAAACTGGACAGGATTGGCGAAGACATGGCAGTAGTGGTGCCAATATAATGTGTGATGTGAGTTGTTCTGAAATTCAATATAAGTAGCAACCATGACAAACCCTCAAACACCCTTGTGCATCCCCTTCATGCTCACGACATGTTTGCCTCACGCTGCCTACTGCACATATGTGATGCATGCCCTGTGGCTGCAGCACAGGTGGTGGCAGGTTGAGTGAGTCTGGCCGTGAGAGAGATGCACGAGAGGGTGAGTATGGGATAGAGCCAGGAGATTGTATGAGGATTGGGTTGCGTGGTAGTGGCGGGGTGAGTACTGGCGAGGTGAGTAGGTGCAGGTAAGATGAGGATGGGGTTTGAGTGGTTATGAGGGGTGATGTGACAGAGTAGTGTTGGCAGTGCCGAAGGAGATGTGGGGTGGGGGCAGTGATGTGGCAGACGGAGTGTAGGGAAAAGACTACGTGTACTCACTTTGGCTGACCTACTGAGGTCATTGGACCGCCTCCTGCACCGTGTGCAGGTGGGCGATATGTTGGTGGTGCAGGTGACCCCCTCTGCCACCTCGAGCCAGGCCTTCCTGGTGGCGGAGGCGGGCCGCTTCCTCCCGCCCGCCGGGTGGAAGATCTCTGTCCTCCCCCTCTTCCTCATCCCATGTATTGATACCTGGGGTGAGGCATCATTAACCTGGGAGCAGCCTTCCCCCTGGGCTGCTCCATGCAGTCATCTTTGCTATTTCTTGCAGCATGTCAGTGGAGGACTGCCCCTTTAAATAGAGCGCCTCCAGCTGACAGATCTTACTGCGCATGCGCAGCCCGCCCGACGCGCAGATCAGCAGCGGGGAACCCGGAGGAGCAGGTAAGTGAATCCAATTAGTGGGTTGCCTGCTACGATCGTGCGGGAAACCCACTAATTTCACCGGGCGCGGCTTGCCCATCCGCCAGGAACCCGCACCCCTGGTAAAATCGGGCCCAAAGTATTCATTAAGAACCATACCAACATCTTTCGCCTCCACACATAGGTTACCTTTTTGGTCTCTCATAGGCACTATTCTTTCCTTAGTTATTCTCTTGCTCTTAATGTATTTATAAAACATCTTTGGGTTTTCCTTGATTTTACTTGCCAATATTTTTTCATGCCTCTCTTTGCTTTCCTAATTTCCTTTTTAATAGTGCATTAATTTATATGGTGCATTAAAGATCACAGCTCAGAAAAGCATTCCTCATAGAAAAAAGTACATTGTGCAGTCACCATGATGTGGGTAAACACAACAACCAGGTCCACAAATAACAATGAGACAAATGACCAGTTAATCTGTTTTTGATGGTATTAAGTGAGGGGAGACTGTTGCCCAAGACACCAGGTAAATTCCTTGCACTTCTTCAAATAGCACCATTAGAATTTTGGTGCCCACTTGAACTGCCAGAACAGGCATATGGGCCATCTGAAGGACAGCATTTATGCAAGTGCAGTACTCCTTTCAGTATCCACTGAACTATCCGCCTAGGTTATGCACTAGGTTTGGAGTAGAGTTTGAACCCACAACATTTTAACTCAGAAATGACACTACTACCAACTGGGAGAAAGGGGTAAAGAAAGGAAGAATGTACCAAAATAGCCAATCCCATTCGTACATAAATTTTGCAATTTAAGTTGTTCTGGTTGTTCAGGTTTGTCAGGAGCCAGGGTTGAATAAATAGACTTTGTCTTGATATAAGGAAAAAAACTTTACACCTAAAAATTGCAAGCGAAAGAGCCAAATGAAAACTATACCCATATCAATCGCATTTTAAAATAACTTTTTTCTGAGAACTTTGGCAGTCTCCGACACTGATTACTTTCTTTGAATTATAAGTATATTAGCAGTGCAGGAGTCATTTGAATATGCATGCTAGCATGCAAATAGGTTGATGCTTTCCTGTTTGCAGCTGTACACCACACTCATACTAGCACACCAATGATATTGGTACCAGTAAAATACAGAAAATATATTTTCACAGGCAAATATACATTTAGTAACTAATTGAGTTCTAGAAATTTATATTATTCTATCTTTTGCCCTTTGGGCATTACACTTGTAATATACTGTCTCTCATGGCCTATAGCAGTCAATTAGTTGATGATACATTACAAAATGATTTTCAAAAGCATATTAATGCTTATGAAATTTCACAGACTAGTTTTGCTTTTTCTTTGTCCTTGATTTTTATCACATCAATCTGGACTGCATCCTTAAAGTCAGTAGACAATGATATTATTTTAAGTAAACGCCCAGTAGAATATCAACTCCATTGTTGACGATCATAGAACAAACTTCAGAGGTCAGTACCCTACACAATAACTCAGCTTAGGAACAGGAATAGGCCATTCAGCTGCTCAAGCCTGTTCTGCCATTCTATCAGATCATGGCTGATCTGTACCTCAACTCCATCTACCCGTCTTTACTCCATAATCCCTTGATACCCTTAGCTAACAAAAATCTATCCATCTTAGTCTTGAAAATGTTGATTAACCCAGCATCCACAGCCTTTTGGAGGATGATAGTTCCAGATTTCCACTACCTTTTGCATTAGTGCTTCTTGATCTCATTCCTAAACGGCCTAGCTCTAATTTTAAGATTATGCCCTCATGTTCCGAGTTCCAGCATCAAAAGAAATAATTTACCCTATTGAATCCTTTTATCATTTTAAACAACTTAGATCATCCCTAAACCTTCCAAACTCAAGGGAATACAAAACAAGTTTATGCAACCTATCCTCATAATTTACCCTCTTAACCTTTGAAAGCCCAATATGAATCTGGTGGATCTGCACTGTACCCCCTCCAAGGGCAATATATCCTTCCTGAGGTGCAGTGCCCAAAACTGAAGGCAATACTCTAGATGAGGTCTGACCAAGGGTCTGTAAAACTGAAGCATCACTTCCTCACTTTTGTATTCCAACCCTCTTGAGATAAATACCAACAGTCAATTAGCCTTTTTGATTATTTTGTACCTGTGCACTAGCTTAGAAACATAGAAAATAGGAGCAAGAGTAGGCCATTCGGCCCTGCTCCGCCATTCAAAATGATCATGGCTGATCGTCTAACTCAGTACCCTGTTCTCGCTTTTTCCCTATATCTCTTGATCCCTTTAGCATTAAGAAATATATCTAACCCTTCTTGAATACATCTAATGACTTGGCCTCCACTGCCTTCTGTGGTAGAGAATTCCACAGGTTCATCACCTTCTGAGTGAAGAAATTTCTCCTCATCTCGGTTCTAAATGGCATACCCCATATCCTGAGACTGTGGCCCCTGGTTCTGGACTCCACAGCCATCGGGAACATCCTCCCTGCATCTAGTCTGTCTAATTCTGTTAGAATTTTATATGTTTCGATGAGATCACCTCTCATTCTTTTAAACTCTAGTGAATATCGGCCGAGTCGACCCAATCTCTCCTTTTACGTCAGTCCTGCCATCCCAGGAATCAGTCTGGTAAACCTTTGTTGCACTCCCTCCATGGCAAGGACATCCTTCTTCAGATAAGGAGACCAAAACTGCACACAATACTCCAGATGTGGTCTCACCAAGGCTCTGTATAACTGCAGTAAGACATCCCTGCTCCTCCACTCAAATCCTCTTGCAATGAAGGCCAACATACCATTCGCTTGTGATTTGTGTACATGGACACCCAAATCGCTTTGCTCTTACACAGTTTCTAGTCTCTCAACATTAAGAAAAATATTCTGCTTTATCTTTCCCAGATCCAAAAAAATGACCTCACACTTCCCCACATTGAACTCCGTCAGCCACAGTTTAGCCCACTCACTTAATCTATGTCTTCTTGTAATTTCTTGCTCCCAGCTACACAACAATCTAATTTGGTGTCGTCTGGAAACTTGGATATACAATGCTCTATTCCTTCATCTAAAATCATTGATATATATGGTGAAAGGTTAGGGTCTCAGTACACATCTCTGGGGAACACCAATTGTCACATCCCGCAAGAGTACATTACCTTTATCCCCACTCTCTCTCTCCTACCTCTCAACCAATTACCAACTCGTCACAAGGTTATCTCCAATTTCCTATGCTTTCATTTTTTTTTCTTAGTAATCTCATGTGGAACCTTATCAAGTGCCTTCTAGAAGTCCATATAAACAACATCCACGGACACTCCCCTTTCCACCATGCTAGTGACATCCTCAAAAAAATCAACTAGATTAGTCAGACGTGACCTACCTGTCACAAATCCATGCTCTTTGATCAGCTCATACTTGTCCAAATGCTTAATCATTCTGTCCCTGATAATAGATTCCAGTAACTTCCCCACAACTGATGCTAAACTTACAGTTCTGTCGTTACCTGGTTTCTCCCTCCCTCCTTAAATAATGGAGTGACGTATGCAACTTTCCAATCAAATAGCACAATTCCTGAACCTAGAGAGCTTTAAAAATGACATGAAAATAAAAAATACAAATAAAGTGGTTGTTTTACCAAGACTGCAAAAGATGCATTTTTGCTAACTAGATATGTATTGGTATTTATTGGAAAAGTCAGGTGAAGTGAGGAGAGAGAACTTATTGCTACTATTCATTGACAGAACTTATTGATCTTCAAGGAGGATTGTTTGCACTTCAGGGAGAAGAACAGCTGCTCATGATTTTGCAACAAGACAAAGTCATATGCAAGCCGCACAGTGGCGTTAGATAGTGACATACACAGAAAAGGTGATAGACCGATTTGATTTTACTGGCGACAGTATCGCTTTAACAGCTTTAGTTGAGCTCTTCAAGTTCCTTGATGAAAAGCAGCAAAATATGTCAAAATTGTCTTTGTACATATATGCAGCTAATACCCAAAAATGTATTAAGGCTTCCTGCAAAGCAGAAATGTTTATTGCAGTAGTAAATGGTGGATTTTCGCTTGTGGTAAAATTCGTTCATTATTTCTTGACTAGTAAATACACGCTGAAAAACTTACTGGCCCAAATCTATTCAGCAGGTTACAAGAGATCACTTTTTCCACATACCTGGAAAATTTGTTAGGGATTGACATTTTTAAAAAAAAATTCATTTCTTTAGAAAACTTCAGTAAGTTAGTTAAAATAGCACAGAAATAGGAAGATTTGCTTTGTGTGCTCCATTTCTGGTGACTTCTTCACTTATCCTTTATAGTATGACAATTTGGAAAAAAAAAAGAATTTTGCCTCGAGTTTGTACGAGCCAATTTAAAGACTGTGGAATTATCGACTGATGCAGATAAATGTCCACCATGCACACCCAGGAATAGAATTTTTTTTAGAACATATCAATCAACATGACAGTGTAATTTTGTACCCAGCTGTTTTGACAAGTATCCAACATAAATTTTGTAACTACAGGATACATGATGTTGACTTTTACTGCAGAAATGTGAAGACTAAATAATATTTGGTGCAGCAGGCATAAGTTATTCGTAGTTGTTTCTACACAAGATAAGTTTTGAATTACACTAAGTATTCCTTTTAATAGAATCTCTGAAACCTTACAAATGAATGTGCTGATGTCAAAACAAAAACACTGCTGTGCTCATGTGTTTGGATGTCACATTGTAAAAGGCCCACTAGTGGCGAGAGTTGTTTTTTATTTTCATTGGGGGGGGGGGGGGGGGGTGTGGAGAAGAGAACAGTAAAATATTAAAACAGCTGTCAGATGAAATTTGGCCTTGACACAATTTATAACTTGTGAGTCGCTTAAATCTTTTACACACTGAAGCTGCCTTTTTTTGTCATCATTAGTTCTATTAGGTTCAAATTTTATTTAATAGGCTGCAGTTTCAGCATGAGCCACAACATTAAATTTAACTCCACAATGATTGCTTCAATATTCACGCACTTCCTAGCTGGTCATCATTTTTAGTGGATTGTTAAATGGCAAACCTAATGTATCCCAGTATGCTGCTTCACATGCAGCGTTAAGAAGTTGTTGCACTTCTTGTAGTACCACTATGAAGTTGGTCATGCTTTTACTTCTCCCTTTAGTTCTTGATCTTTCTAAATATACCTCTGGTATATCAAAATCCCACATGATAATTTCCCTGTACTTTTTATTACTTTCCTGAATAGCTCTCCACCTACTTGTTCATCTTAAACTGGCAGCTGATATCAATTGACAATTTTTACTTTGGTGTCCTAATTATTTATTTTACCATACTGCTTCTCCCGTCCCTATATTCCCTGCTGATGACGACTGTCATCCCCCAATTTTGTCACAACTCCATCTTTCTCACAACATCCAGCTTTGCATAACATTCAACACCTTCTTTTCTATATTCTGTTCAGATCTATGACAACTACTTCAATATTTTCACTAATGCTTCCTGTATTAGTAGAAAATGTATTAGCCCTGAACACTTTCTCATCCCTACTTCAACCTATTAAACTTGCATTTTTAAAATCATAATCTAATCAGAAGAGTCAAGCTGCAACCCATTGTGGCTGTAGCACACCACATTGTACTCCAGCGTGCAGCACCACCACCATGAAACAGAACATTTGCATCTGTAGAAGGCAACTGAATTTCAGGATTATCAATTCCAATTCAGGAAGCTCAAGACCATATTGCTGATGATTGCACAGTGTTCAGTTCCATTTACAACCCCTCAGGTAATAAAGCAGTCCATGCCCGCATGCAGCAAGAGCTGGACAACATCCAGGCTTGGGCTGATAACTGGCAAGCAACATTCACGCCACACAAGTGGCGGGAATGACCACCTCCCCTTGACATTCAACGGCATCACCATCACCGAATTCCCCCACCATCAACATCCTGGGGGTCACCACTGACCAGAAACTTAACTGGACCAGCCACATAAATACTGTGGCTACAAGAGCAGGTCAGAGGCTGGGTATTCTGCGATGAGTGACTTACCTCCTAACTCCTTCCACCATCTACAAAGGCGCAAGTCAGGAGTGTGAGGGAACACTCTCCACTTGCCTGGACAAGTGCAGCTCCAACAACACTCAAGAAGCTCGACACCATTCAGGACAAAGCAGCCAGCTTGATTGGCCCTCCATTCACCACCTTAAATATTCATTCCGTCCACCACCGGCGCACCATAGCTGCAGTGTGTACCATCACAGGCAATTGGGACTAGCTTAGTGGTATAAACTGGGCGACATGGACATGTTGGGCCGAAGGGCCTGTTTCCATGTTGTAAACTTCTATGATTCTATCTATAATATGCGCTGCAGCAATTCGCCAAGGCTCCTTCGACACCACCTCCCAAACCAGCGGCCTCTACCACCTAGAAGGACAAGGGCAGCAGCGCATGGGAACACCACCACCTGCATGTTCCTCTCCAAGTCACACACCATCCTGACTTGGAAATATATCGCCATTCCTTCATTGTTGCTGGGTCAAAATCCTGGAACTCCCTCAATTCTACACTGATATGTCAGCCTAGATTATAACCTTGAAATTTCCGACCTGCAATCTATTCCCCCCTCCTCCCCCTGCAGTCCCTCCCCCTGCAGCCCCACCCCTCGGCCACAGCCCCCCACCAGCAAAGGATGACCAAGAAATTGATAAAGAGGGAGAAAATTGAATGAGAGTAAACTAGCAAGAAATATAAAAACAGATTGTAAGAGCTTCAGTAGTAGGGGAAATGTTAGAATCTATTATTAAGGACATAGCATCAGGGCCCTTAGAAAATCATAATATGATTAGGCAGAGTCAACACGGTTTTATGAAAGGGAAATCGTGTTTGACAAATCTATTAAAATCTTTTGAGGGTGTAACTAGCAGGGAAGATAAGAGGGAACCAGTGGATGTAGTATATTTGGATTTTCTAAATAAGGTACCACACTAGAGGTTTTTACACAAGATTAGGGCTCTTGGGATTGGGGGTTATATATTAGCATGCTTTGAGAATTGGTTAATGGACAGAAAACAGAGAGTAGGAATAAACAGGTCATTTTCGGGTTAGTAGGTTGTAACTAGTGGGGTGCCGCAAGGATCAGTGCTTGGGTCTCAGCTGCTTACAATCTATATCAATGATCTCACCAGAGCTCATCGGTTACTAGTCAGAGGGATTTGGGTGTCCTTGTACATGAATCACAGAAAGTTTACATGCAGGTACAGCAAGCAATTAGGAAGGCAAATGGTATGTTAGCCTTTATTGCAAGGAGTTTAAGAGTAAGGAGGACTTGCTGCAATTATATAGAGCTCTGGTGAGATCAGACCTAGAGTACAATTTACAGTTTTGGTCTCCTTACCTAGTGAAGGATATACTTGCCTAGAGGGGATGCAATGAAGGCTCACTAGATTGATTCTTGGGATGAGAGGGTTGGGCTGTCCTATGAAGAGAGGTTGAGTAGAATGGGCCTATATTCTCTGAAGTTTAGAAGAATGAGAGGTGATCTCATTGAAACATAAAATTCTGAGAGGACTTGACAGGGTAGATTCTCAGAGGCTGTTTCCCCTGGCTGGAGTGTCTAGAACTAGGGGTCATAAACTCAAGATAGGGGTCAGTCATTTAGGACTGAGATGAAGAAAAATTTCTTCACTCACAGGTTTGTGAATCTTTGGAATTCTCTACCCTCGAGGGCTGTAGATGTTCATTCGTTGAGCATATTCAAGACTGAGATTGATGGATATTTGGACACTAAGGGAATCAAGAGATATGGAGGAAAGTGAAGTTGAGGTAGAAGATCAGCCATGATTTTATTGAATGGCGGAGCAGGCTCAAGGGGCTGTATGGCCTACTCCTGCTCCTATTTCTTATGTTCTTATTTGCTAGGATGATGCCATGAATGGGAAACTATAGATGAGTAGAGCTTTGAGATACTGGGACTATTTCCACTGGAGCATGCAAGATTAAGGAGTTACTAGAGGTTTAAAATTATTGAAGAGTTTTGATAATGAATAGGTAAAGACTATATCCTCTGGTTGGGGAGTCAGTAATGAAGGGGCATCAATTTAAAATTATTAAGTGATGAGAGAAGTAAGAATAAATTTATTTTACAAAGAGGATTGTTGGAGCATGAAAAGCTTTGTCATAGGGAATGGTTGGAATGCTCTAGCAAGGAGCTAGCACAGATATAATAGGTCAAATGGCCTTCTTCTGTGCTGTGAACTTCTAAGATTACAGTTAATGCCATTAATGATTCAGACATGCTGCAATTTGATTCCACTGCCTAGAGTCAGGAGTGTCAAACATGCAACCTACTAGCCCAGGTAATCTGTCCCTCAGTCCTATTTACACTTATATTTCTAATTTTCTTTTGTCCAGTTTGAATTTTATGGGTCTGAAAGCTTGAAGAGGGGCATTTTAAAAAAAAGTATGGTTGTTTCATTAATGGATAAATACTAAATCAGAACACCAAGACCAAAAGCCAACAGGAAAATGGATTTAAACTTTGTGTCCCTCAGGTTCCATGGTATGTACCTATGTGACCACAAAGGCAAAACCTAGACCACCCAGCCAATGTCATCCTAATTTGTCCACTCTTGTCAAGTTATGTACAAAGGTTCCTGAAGTATTCATTCA
Source organism: Heptranchias perlo (assembly GCF_035084215.1). Lineage (NCBI taxonomy): Eukaryota > Metazoa > Chordata > Chondrichthyes > Hexanchiformes > Hexanchidae > Heptranchias > Heptranchias perlo. The sequence goes on along the minus strand of NC_090329.1, from coordinate 118,339,267 downwards.
CACAAGGGTATCAATTACATGAACTGATGAGGAAAAAGAAATGGGGGGAGGAAGACAACTGGATTACCAATCACAATACCATTACTTAACTGTATTTGTGATGCATAACTTGGATAATTTTTACTCGAGAGAAAGTTCTGCATAATTTTCACCTGTGTCTGCTACTCATGAATTATAAATCTAGCAGATTCCTGAAGTTAAACTCAGCAAATCAACACTCTCCTACCAATGCTACTGAACTACATTACAATAATTCTTAAAATATTTCAAAGTCCAATAGCGCTCCAAAAAAACTTATCCAATAGCAACTGAACACTACAGTGCCTGGTTTGATAGTCTGGCTGTCTTCTTTGAGGTCTATCATTTTTTGCAGTGATTTCTTTGATTGAGACCTATTTTTGCTCGAATGAGCGTCCGCAGATTGAACAGTGGATACCGGATACACCAGGTTGGGAATCTTGTTTTTTCAAGTGAGACTTCCTTAGCTGGTGTTTGACGGGCCTCATAGTCGGAGGCGCCTTCAGGGATCGTTTTTGGCTACGCTTTCTTATCTTGAGCAAGTTGTTCCCACTCATGGACGTCTATTTTGCACAATAGACACACACATACTTTAAAATGCATGATTTAAATGATCAAGTCAACAACGATGAGATGTCCACAGGCAGGTCCGATCGGTCAGCCAGGCTGGTCCGATCGGTCAGCCAGGCTGGAGGTAAGCCCGGGTCAGCTGCGCAGAAGGACGGTGTCCTCCCTCGGCTACACAGCAGCCACTCTACGCCGCCACCGCCTCCACTCGGAGCGAACACCCCCACAGTTACCACGTTTATTTTAAAATATTATATGTCAACACTCACCGGCCCCACCGTCTGTCTCCACAAGCCGGGCTCCGGGACCGTCGCGACGCCGCGAATAAGAAAGGCGGCGAAAAAGTAAAGAGCCGAGAGGAAGGCCAGCTTCACTTCTCCTCGTCCCAATCGCCAGCCTGAAGCCATATTTCCGCCGTGCAGCGGACTCTCGACCCGGGCGGGCTCGCTCGCTCACCTGTCACCCGCTGACGTCACGCGCTTTACCTGTCTGCACCAGGCAGGGCGGGGGCCCCCCCGCTCGTCAACGTGGATGGAAGGGGCGGAGCGAGCGCGAGCGCGAGAACAACACCCACCAACACAGGGCAGGGCGGCGCGTGCTCCTGCTTTTTGTTTCTCGCGCTCGAACTCCTCCGGCGCGGCGGCCTCGTCTCGCGCCTCAGGCTGGAATTCAAAAAAAAAAGAGTAACTGTCAGTTTCTCGCGAGGGCGACGTCTCGTTTCTTTTTTAAACTCCCGCGTTAGTTGCCGGAGACTCCGTCCAGTGTCAGCCGCCCACTCTGAAGAGTTTAAGGGTTACAATTGGACCGTCAACGGACCAGCGGTCGCGGGTTCGAGTCTCCGGTCTGCGCCCAAGTGGTTTCGGGTTGAGGTCATGAAGGTCATCAGGAGGGAGTCCATAAATGCGGGCAAGGTCCTGCTATGTTGGCAAGGAAAGTTGTGGCTTTTTTTAATTTAAGAAAAAAAAAAGGAGGGTTGCGTTTTAGTGACAACGGTAATTGTCGATAGCGGCTTTTGGAGGCAACGTAGAGGTAACCGCGCAGATGTCGACTCAGATCTCTCACAATGCATAGCTCTTATAACAACGACTTGCATTTATATAGCGCCTTTAACGTATTAAAACATCTTTTCGTGCTTCAGAACAAAATTTAAAACCGAGCCTTGAGATATTAGTACAGGTGACCAAAAGCTTGGTTAAAGAGGTAGTTTTTAAGGAGCGTCTTAAAGGAGGAAAGAGGCGGAGGGAATTTCAGAGCTCAGGGCCTAGGCAGCTGAAGGCAAGGCTGCCAGGGGTGGAGCAATTAAAGATGGGGATGCGCAAGAATAGATAGGGGGGAACCAGTGGATATGGTGGTATTTGGATTTTCAGAAGGCTTTTAATAAGGTCCCACACAAGAAGTTAGTGTGCAAAATTAAAGCACATGGGATTGGGGGGAATATGCTGGCATGGATTGAGAATTTGTTTCCTGTCAACCGAAAGTAGGAATAAACGGGTCTTTTTCCGGGTGCCAGACAGTGACTGGTGGGGTACCGCAGGGATCAGTGAGTGCTTGGGCCCCAGCTATTCACAATATATATCAATGATTTGGATGAGGGAATGGAATGTAACATTTCCAAGTTTGTAGACGACACAAAGCTGGGGTGGAATGTGAGCTGTGAGGAGGATTCAAAGAGGCTCCAATGTGATTTAGACAAGTTGGGTGTGTGGGTGAGAACATGGCAGATGCAGTATAATGTGGATAAACGTGAGATTATCCATTTTGGTTGTAAAAACAGAAAGGCATATTATTATCTGAATGGTGATAGATTGGGAAAAGGGGAGGTGCAACGAGACCTGGGTGTCTTTGTACACCAGTCGCTGAAAGCGAGCATTCAGGTGCAGCAAGCAGTTAGGAAGGCGAATGGTATGTTGGCCTTCATTGCAAGAGGATTTGAGTACAGGAACAGGGATGTCTTACTGCAGTTATACAGGGCCTTGGTGAGACCACATCTGGAGTATTGTGTGCAGTTTTGGTCTCCTTATCTGAGGAAGGATGTCCTTGCCATGGAGGGAGTGCAACGAAGGTTTACCAGACTGATTCCTGGGATGGCAGGACTGACGTATGAGGAGAGGTTGGGTCGACTAGGCCTATATTCACTAGAGTTTAGAAGAATGAGAGGTGATCTCATCGAAACATAAAATTCTAACAGGACTAGACAGACTAGATGCAGGGAGGATGTTCCTGATGGCTGGGGAGACCAGAACTGGGGGTCACAGTCTCTGAATACAGGGTATGCCATTTAGAACCGAGATGAGGAGAAATTTCTTCACTCAGAAGGTGGTGAACCTGTGGAATTCTCTACCACAGAAGGCAGTGGAGGCCAAGTCATTAGATGTATTCAAGAAGGAGATAGATATATTTCTTAATGCTAAAGGGATATGGGGAAAAAGCAGGAACAGGATACTGAGTTAGACGATCAGCCATGATCATTTTGAATGACAGAGCAGGCCCGAAGGGCTGAATGGCCTACTCTTGCTCCTATTTTCTATGTTTCTACGGAGGAGCGCAGAGATCTCTGAGGGTTATCCTTGGTGCTCAACGTGTATAATTACTGCAGAGCAGCAATAAACTTACACTGCAACAGTGACTACACTTCAAAAGTACTTAATTGGTTGCAAAGTGCTTTGGGGCTTCCGAAGGTCATGAAAGGTGTAATATAAATGCAAATCTTTCTTAACAAGTGAAAAAAAAATGCTAACTGTATGGCCAATACAGCAGAGTACAAGTGGGGAAAAAGTCATGCTTAAATTATGCATTGCTCTGCTAAGACCATATTTATGAGTGCCCAGATCTGGCCATCTAGACACAAAGGAGACATTCAAGCCTTGGAGGGGGTACAGAGAAAGCCATGAGACTGAGCCCTAGTGTCAGAGGACTGACTGAGTTATAAAGATAGATGGAAGTTACTTAGGCAATTCAGATTTGAAAGGACATGACCAAGAGGTGGCATTATAGAGGTATAGTAGATGGCAAATGGTATAGAAAAGGAAGCTCCAAGACACCAATTCAAATTAAACTGTAAGGGTAGAACAGAGAGCACCTTTATAATGGAACGGAGGAAATTTGCAAGGGGAAAAAGCTCATGATTCCAAATATTAAAATTTATGGTTTCATCTTCGGCAGCCATTGGCTTAATAAACACACTGGAGCAGCAGCAGTCTCACTGAAGATCAAAAAGTAGAGATAATGGGCACTTGCTGGAACCATCAAAACCATCAAGCTACTTTTTTAGGTGTTCAAACTGTGCTTTAGTAATGATGCAACCAGCACAAATAGTTGGGAGTTTTTTGGTCCTCCATTCTGAAAAAGGAAGGAAAAAATGGAAATTTTGTCTTTAGAGAAGAGGCAGTCTACATAGAATGGTTACAGCACAGAAGGAGGCCATTCGGCCCAACGAGCCCATGCTGACTCTTTGTAAGAGTAATCCATTTAGTCCCATTCTCCCTCTGTAGCCCTGCAATTTTTTTCCCTTCAAGTATTTATTCAATTCCTTTTTGAAAGCCACGATTGAATCTGCTTCACTCTTGAACATGAAACACAGAAAGTTAACATGTAGGTACAGCAAGCAATTAGGAAAGCAAATGATATGTTGGCCTTTAATACAAAGTGGTCGGAGTACAAGAGTAAGGAAGTCTTGCTGCAATTGAACAGGGCTTTGGTGGGACCACACCTGGAGTACTGTGAACAGTTTTGATCTCCTTATCTAAGGAAGGATATACTTGCCTTAGAGGTGGTGCATCGAAGGTTCACTAGATTGATTCCTAGGATGAGAGGGTTGTCCTATAAGGATAGAATGAGTAGAATGGGCCTATGCTGTCTGGTATTTAGAAGAATGAAAGGTGATCTCATTGAAACATATAAGATTCTAAGATGGCTTGATTGGGTGGATGCTCAGAGGCTGTTTTGCCTGACTGGAGAGTCTAGAACTAGGGGGCATAGTCTCAAGATAAGGGGTCGGCCATTTAGGACTGAGATGAGGAGAAATTTCTTCACTCAGGTTTGTGAATCTTTGGAATTCTTTACCCCAGAGGGAAACACAATTTCCCTTTCATAAAGCCATGTTGACTCTGCCTAATCTTATTATGATTTTTTAAGTGCCCCATTACCACGTCCATAATAATAGGTTCCAGCATTTTCCCGACTACTGATGTCAGGCTAACTGGCTTGTAATTCCCTGTTTTCTCTCTCCCTCCTTTCTTGAATAGTGGTGTTACACTTGCAACCTTCCAATTCACTGGGACCACTCTAGAATTTAGGGAATTTTGGAAGATCACAACCAATCCAACAGACAAACATCCAAATAGATCCGGGATCTACATAGGCTGCGCTCAAGCTTAGATGAAACGCCAAGTAACAGATAAGCCCAAGTGAAAGTATCGGGTATTTTTGAAGTTATTCTGCCAATACCAATCTGTTTGTATTAGTTCAAGATGTTGTTTGGTACTAACCTCTAAAGCAAACTATGAGACATAGTCCTCGGGGACAGATGACCAAAAATCAGGGACACTTGTTTTTTATTGCTCGTATCATCTTGAGCTCCAAATTGTAGATTGCCCCCATAACACTGTAGGAATGGTTAATGTGAACATCCTGTTGAGATTGAAAGTTCAAATTTTTGGACTCAAGCATACATTTAAGATAGGGATAATGGGAAAATCCTGACATTGTAATGCCCATAAATGATGTAGGAAGTGTATTGGAATTCAACAACAACAATAACTTGCATTTATACAGCACCTTTAATGTAGGAAAACTCCCCAAGTCGCTTCACAGAAATGTAATCACAGAAATGTAATCAGACAAAAATTGACACCAAGCCAAAGGAGGAGATATTAGGACAGATGACTAAATGGTTGGGCAAAGAGGTACGGTGTAAGGAGAGTCTTAAAGGAGAAGAGAGAGGTGGAGAGGTTTGGGGAGGAATTTCGGAGTTTAGGGCCTAGACAGCTGAAGGCACAGCTGCCACTGGTGGAGCAAAGGGAGTGGGGGATGCACAAGACAATTGACCTTTGTATGTTTAGCATTTAATACAGAATGCTGTATTTGGCATGTTTGGGTTGCATCACATTAAACCAACCCAAATAACAAGGAAATATCCTGTAATAACAGCCTAAGTAAAGTGCAACATTGGTGGAGAATCATTTAATTCTTGCCATCAGAGAGCAAGAAATAATGACAGAGTTGAGAAACAGCAACAAGAGACAGCAGGAATAAAGAGAGTGTGAGAGAAACAGCAATGAGAGCGAGAGATACAGCAGCAACCACGAGAACAGTATGAGAGAAATATTAATGATAGAAACAGCAGCAACAACAAGAGCAGTAGAAGTGAGATGGCAACGGGAGAGCAATATCAGAGAAAAAGTAATGAGATAGAAACAGCAGAACATAGAGATCTGTATGTGAGAACAGTGAGAGAGATTTTAAAAAAGTCATTTTTGTCACACTTATAAAACCTTGTTTTACAAAATTACTATCTCTAACTTTTAACTCCCATCCAGAAACTTATTCAGTACTTTTTTGAAGGAATGAATGGACAAAGTGTCAACGACTCTTGCTGGGAATCTGATCACAAGAAAATTGTTAACGAGGAATTCAAGCCATCTTAATTTATTAATTGACAATGAACCCGAAGCCCCAAAACCTCTTGCAGCATCCAGATCATTCTGAAATGTTTCTGTGATGGTTTTCATCTCCATTGTTCTATCCAGAAGTCCATTCTATGTATTGTACTCTTTATGTAAAGAAGAACTTCCTGATACCAGTACTAAATTCTCCTTTTTACTAGTTTGAACCTCTGACCTCTTAACTGTTGCAGTTTAATTTAAAGTAATTATCCAGATTTACCATTTACTATCTTGTACACCTCTGTAAGACTACCTCTCAGACACCTCCTTTCAAGCCTGAAAAGTCTCCAGTCTTTCCTCATACCTCAGTCCTCTGGTGCTACAGTGTGGGAAAAGTGTTAACTTTAAACCTCCGTCTCTAGTACTGTACTTGCAACAACATTATTTATGCCATTTCTGTGCTAGGGAATTGCAATTATTCAAGTGGTAAAAAATCTTTGTACAATCCAGTTTTACAATTTCTGACTCCTTGTAATAATAGCTCTTATTCACACCAGAGTTAGTCGGTTCTTTAATTCCAGCTCAGTTTCTATTTCTGTGGGATCTTCACAGAAGAGGAAACTTACCACACTGTGGTTCAGGTCTGGTTCAAATCAGTTTAGGTACTTAATTAATTAAAATGCTGTGACCTACTTTAACTCTATCAGCTATAAAGGTACATAATGACCTCCACCTGAGTGTCTGCTAATCAAACTAACACCATGATACACCATCTCAGCCAATCTATGCAGTATAGGGACCTCAATGACAGTAACAGAATATTAAGGAAAGAACTTGCATTTCTATAGCACCTTTTACTACCTCAGGATGTCTCAAAGCGCTTTACAAACTGAAGTACTTTGGAAGTGTTGTAATGTAGGAAACAAGGCAGCCAATTTGTGCACAGCAAGTTAACTGTAAAAAGTGGAAGAATGAAATGTAATGTACTCTAGCATTTTCAATGGAAGAACATTTAAATAGAAATTTGAAGGGAAAAAAACTCACCAGTATAACTTGTCATACATATGGAGGCATGTTTGCTTTGGTATTGCACTGCTGCAGTTTTAGGGCACCAGCTTACACAAGTGGAAAGATTTCAGCACTCCAAACTGATTTTTGTCCCATATCTCTGCATTTGAGCTTTGCTAAAGGCTTGTGTGGTTATAGGTCAGGCCAGTTGTCTTTACAATTTAACTCATAATAATAATAATAAAGACTTGCATTTATATATTGCTTTTTATGACCTCAGGATGTCCCACAGCATTTTACAGTGAATGAAGTACTTTCGAAGTGTAGTCACTGTTGTAATGTAGGAAACACGGCAGCCAATTTGTTCACAGCAAGGTCCCACGAACAGCAATGAGATAATGACCAGATAATCTGTTTTAGTGATGTTGGTTGAGGAATAAATATTGACCAGGACGCCAGGGAGAAATTCCCCTGCTCTTTCTCGAATAGTGCCATTGGATCTTCTACATCCACCCGAGAGGGCAGACGGGGCCTCGGTCTACTGTCTCAGCCGAAAGACGGTACCTCCAACGGTGCAGCACTCCCTCAGTACTGCACTGGGAGTGTCAGCCTAGATTATGTGCTCAAGTCTTAGGAGTGGAACTTGAACCTGGAATTTTCTGACTTAGAGATGACAGTGCTACCACTGAGCCACTGCTAACGGTTCAGTATTTTCAATAGAAAAATGGAAGAATATTTTAATGGAAAATTGAAGAGGAAAAAACAACTTACATTGTGTTCTTTTAATGTTAAACCTTGGCAATTACTCCACTTTGCTTTGAAGTCACATTTGACCTCAAGTCCAGATTTACACTTTGCATTGGTACAAACTTGAAATTGCTTTGCCCTAGCATCTAACCTGCAAAGTACATGCATCCAAAGAATGGCATACACCAAAAATTCTTGAGAAGGACATACACTTTTTTTAAAAAAAGCATTTTTAAAAAATTGGTTGATGTCAGAGAAGTAAATTGCAATCTGTCTCCACTCAAACAAGCACCAGAAACGTATATGTGGAATTTGTGCCTGCAATATACAGTAATTTAAATTACAGATCACTGCACTAGGGGGAGCTCCAGGTCAGATCACATCAAGTCAAGGAGTTTTATTTCATTATGTTTTTAAAAATTACCACCTTTCTAAGTGAATTGAAGCTTCAAAATCAGGAGGTGAGATTAAAAAAAAAGCCCTCAAATGCATCCATATTTTCATGTTCCAAATTTTTTTTACAGTAATTTCCAGCTCCCTCATGCCAAACTTTGGACTTGTTTTACATGTGGATAGGAGTGGGAAGACTCTCAAGAATCAGGAAAATCAACTGATGGAATAATAAGTTAAATGTTTCAGCAGTGGGCATAAGGTTAACTGACCAAGTGCCACCTTTGAGATGGGTGACATCACCAAGGCTGCAACATTTATTGTGTGGCTGCTGTAGTGTCACCATTGAGTAGGTTTTAATGACCTGGGTAGCATGAATTATCTGAATTGTTTACATGATCGTTTGCCAGAGTGACCTTTCCAGCTTTTAAGGAACTTTGGTGCCAAACAAATCTGCAATTTTGTTCTGAAGCAATTCTTCACACCCTCTCCCCACCTTCACTGCAGCGAATAGAGACATGAGCAAATTGCTGTCTTGAACTTAATGTCATAACATAACACTGGCTACAGGCAAGTGGTTTGCATGTTACCAAATGGCTTCTTAGTTATGCAGCCAATCACAGTGTTTCCACCAATGACTCTCAAAAAGGACTAGGGAGTGAGAAGTGGGGGGCAGGGGTGGGCGCAGAAATGTCAGCACAACATAAGCACGAGCTGTCTATTCCCACTGAGTTAACTTGGCTCGAACTCGATCTGTAGAAACTAATGCTTTACCTCAAACGACCAAATGCAGAACAGTGACAATTCCATTTACAAAAATTATTCCAGTGTACGGATAGCATAATGGCACCAACACATTGCAACTCCAATGCGTGCCAGCAGAGCAGTAGAACCTGGGTTTGTAGAAATTTCAGCACAGGAGGTTGCTACTCAGCTCATCGTGCACTTGCTATTGTTAACTCCACATTGGAACTATCTACTCTTTGATATTTTTCTTCCTTGACCGTTTATCTAATTCTATTAAATATTGTGATTGACTTGGCTTCAATAGCCACATATGGTAATTCATTCCATATTCTAATAACCATTTACTTAAAAAAAATGCTGCTTGTACTAATGCTAAATGTATGTCCCTTACCAACCAGTGGAAATAATCTTTCATTATTTATCCTCTCAAATTGTTTCATAATTTTGACCCCTCCTTAATGTTTTCTGCTCCACTAAATACAGCCCTAGCTTTTCAAGCCTCTCTTATCATACCCATATCATCTCTCCCCAGGTATTGTCTATGGCTTCAACATCCTTTCTGTAATCAGGTGCCCGAATTATGTTCTAACCAATGTCTTCTACAGATTCACCATCGTCTCCTTGCGTTCAATGCCCAAATCCCATTTTTTTGGGCCTTTTCCCTTGCTAATTTTGCTTTTGAGGATCTCTCTGTTCTTCCACTCGACTGCAACTTTTGCCATTAAGGGTATTTTTTCATTTTCTATTTCCCAACCCCCCACACCCCCAAAATGTAATACTTCATATTTATCTACATTGTACTAAATTTATCACACATCCTCCCTAACTTGTCTGTCTTGCTGAAGTCTCCTTCATTCTTCCTTATAGTTTGCCAACGCCCATAGTTTGCATTTCCAGCAAATATTAGCATTATTGCCTCTGTAAGGAAAGGGCTCATCAGAGTAGTAGCAGAGTTCTGCTGCTGACTTGAAGTTATTTGACATTGTAGTAATGTCAACTTTTAACCTTTCTTTGTTAAATAGGGTAGTAGGAGTCTTAAATTGTAATGTCTTAAAATATCTAATTGATAAATTGTACAGCTACACAGTAGTTCTAAGATGGTGACTACTGAACCTTTGAACTGAGAACTAACACTTCCAGCACTGGCAGTTTTAATATGCTTGTGTGAAGTAATCACCTAAAAGAGACTCTGTCTTAATGGGCTAAGTTAATAGGAGATGTGCCAGTGCATACTGATTCCCAAGCTTGAGAGAACTGTAATAATTGTTAATTGCACCTGTGATTAAATATTAACTAGTGTTAATTGTATTCAGGTGGTGGGTATCAATTGGGGATTCTCTTGTAACAATTTATAGGAGGGTGTGTGATGTTGAGCTGTGTGAATAAAGGCTTGGAAGCAACTGAAGACTAGGCTCTAGTATTCTACCCTTCACCACCTGGCTATCCAATTTATAACAAAAATTGATATTGTTGCAAGGACACCAGTTAGTCCTGCGGAAGAAAAGCATCTATGAAAATATTATCTTTTCTTAATTAAAGTTTATGTAGGATGAAAGGACCAGATTGGTGCTGAGGAGACACAGAATCAAAGACGAGGACACAGTCACATGGTCAAACTGCAATTAAATGTAACGGGAAAGAAATATGCGATTAGATAACAAGGCAGAGCCAGTGGCAGCGATGAAGCTGAGGACTAATCAGTGTTGATGCAAGTGTGGGCCTCAGAAGCCGATGAAATACTAATGAGCCCTCCTCCCACGATGCAATATCTCAAGGAATAACTAATGCAAAGCCTCAAACTAATACAGCATTCACAAACTGATCCAGCTCCTCAAACTGATCCAGCCCCTCAATCTAATACTATAAGGAAAGGGTTAATCAGGCTGTCCTGAAGTCTGCTGATGTTATAATGCTCTGGACTTATCTTGATATTGTTATATTCACCTTTAGCTTGTACTTGATTTGCAGGGAAGTATGTCAATTTAGATTCAGTGACCACTGAACAGTTGATTTACGACTCACCTTAAAGCAAGGGTTAGTTTAGTCACTTAAGTAAACGTAATTAAAAGACATGCCAGTGCACACTGCAGCGAACTTTAATCAGTTGATAACAAGTGCAGGAAAAACAGTTTGTGTTGTTAGTGCATCTGGAATGCACTGTCTGAAAGGATAGTGGAAGCAAATTCACTAGTAACTTTCAAAGGAGGATTGGCTAAATAATTGAAGGGGAAAAATTTACAGGGCTATGTGAATAGAGTAGGGGAATGGGACTAATTGGATAGCTCTTTTAAAGAGCTGGCACAGGCATGATGGGTTGAATGGCCTCTTTCTGTGCTGTATCATTCTATGAATTGGATTAGATCAGTTACTAGTGAATTTGCTTCCACCATCCTTTCAGACAGTGCATTCCAGATGCACTAACAACACAAACTGTTTTTCCTGCACTTGTTATCAACTGATTAAAGTTCGCTGCACTGTGCACTGGCATGTCTTTTAATTACATTTACTTGAGTGACTAAACTAACCCTTGCTTTAAGGTGAGCCATTTCTTCACTCACCATCATCCCGTTTTACCAAGTTCTACTAGCTCCCTGTTCTACAGCATATCGACTTCAAGTCCTGGTCCCTGTTTCTAAATCCCTCCACAGTTTTGCTGCACTCCACCTGGGTGAACTTATCTAGCTGTTTGCCCCAGCCTGTACCCTCTGGTTTTCTGACTCCTCGTTACTGCTCATTCCCTGCTCCACCACCAGATGTCAATCTTTCAGTAACTATACTGCTGCTTATTGGAATGCTCCCAAAACCACATTGCTCTTCGCTCCCTCTCTTCATAAACCCATCGCTCCAACCGCACTCTTGTTACTCCCCAATTTACTTTTCCCATCTCTGCATCTTTGGTTTCCTTCAGGAACTGCAGCAGCAATTAGTGCAATGCAGTTTGATAGCAAGAGCTTGTTTGGGTGAGCAATTGGAGGAGGTGATGCAGGGCTACAAGCCTCTCCAGCACAACCTTAAAGCAATTACTGAATTGAAACACAGGGAATATAGCCTTCCTTTGTGGATTAGATGACCCCATCTACAGGCCCCTTCACAGCCATTTTAAGACTTCAGGCAGAATATAATGACCTGAACTGAAGACAGTGTTGGATTATAACTTTGGATGAATGTAATAAACCAGAAAAGAAAGATATATCAAGATAACAGCAGAATTTGGTGGAGATTGCTGGTGTAATACTGCAGTGCTTTGTTTTGTTTTTGTATATCTAAGGTCACTGAGCATATTGTAACTATGTGAAAGTTTAACTTTTCTTTGAGAGAAACTGATGTAGTTTTAAGCCACAATATTTAAAGTCTAAATCAATGTCTGGGGTGTTTGGGCAGACTCCAAAACTAATAGTTATCAGAAAGGGAAAGGATGTATTAGGTGAAAGGTAGTCGATATTTACTGGTGCCAATTGCAAGGAAAGCAGACTGTTTATTACACGTGTCTCTGCATTTGCTGAATAAAGTTCTAATTCTCAGCATCCACATGAAGGGAGTTGCAACAGAGCTGTCATATAGCAATGTTAAGAAAGGGTATAAAGGAAGAGGGTCGACACCTAGTGGGCTACAGTGAATCCTCCATAGAAGAAAGAATCCCTCGGTTGGTGTAGTTCCCGGGACAGAGATAGTCACCATGTCCTATTGGTAAGGTTGCCCCATAGCGGGACCATAGTGCAATGTCCTCTTACTGCTATGGTCAAGCTGCTGTTTTGCTGGTACTTGAAGTCTGTCATAAATAAAGACTAAATTGATTTTTTTAAAATGTGTGTAGGCAAGTCTGATTCAAAAGGTGGAACCCAATTATGTTTAAAGGTACCATGGTACATCATTTGCCTAACAGTAGCTTGCAACAAGCAACCTTCAAGACCATGTCCAACCCTACCTTCCAAGCAGTGATTCTTGCCTCCACAGCCCACAGTGGATCTCCAGTACTTCACGACCATATGGATGTAGATAACAAATTCTTGGGTCTAGGAGCAGAAGCAGTGTTATGCTCTGCATTTTGAGGTTAAGCTTGTTTTCACAACCTGGGTGGTTTCAACATTAGAGCAACTGCCACCTAAGGGGAACACTGAAAACTGAGATAATCAGCCTTCAATCATCTACAGCAATGGACAACATCCATCCAAATCAAAGGAGAGTCACAGCCATCACCATCATCCAGGAAGCTCAACTGTTCACTATATCTCTCCAGTTCAGCCTTCACTGCCAGTAATATGACGACTCCTTTGTCACTGAAAGTAGACTTAGGCCAGGCATTTGCCCTGGATCATAGGTGGTGATAGATGCTAGTCCAAGCCCAAGGCTTTTTGAGAGATGCTGAGGCATTCAAGTAAAATCTTTAATGAAGGCATTAAAAGGAACAAAAGGCAATTCATTGGATAATCATGTTATTGTAAAATATGTAATAAAAAAATTTTTGCTTAAAGCCTTTAGACAGGAGAAAAATAGATTACTAAAAATTTAGAAAGCTTTGAATGATTTGTGGGAACCGAGTGGGCTAGATTGTATAATCAGAGTGATAAGTTTACATAGGCAAAACCCGTTATAAATCTGGACATGGACATTTATGAACAGTTTACACAAAAAATGTGATAAAAACATGACAAAAGGAAGTCAAGTTTTGCAGACAGGAAGTACATGCAGATAGAAGGTTTTTAATAAGCTATAGATACGGAGGTGACAAGTTAGGGTAAATAGGCACAAACAGAATATATTTTTAAAAAGGAGTCCTAAATGAGTATAGATGTGATCTTTGATTGAATAAGATAAGTAAGTGGAGATTTTCACTTATGGTTAGCGCAAGTGATTTGTAATCACTCAAAGTAGCATTTTTCTTTTGCCTTCAGGACTTTTTTTTGTTGCAAAATGTTGCTGCTTGGACAGTAAATTGCATTATGGATCAAAAAAGGATAGCACAGGGTACTTTCTAAATGGTAAAAACTTAAAAACAGTGGATGTCCAAAGGGACTTAGGGGTTCAGGTACATATATCATTGAAGTGTCATGAACAGGTGCAGAAAATAATAAGGCTAATGGAACGCTGGCCTTTATACCTAGAGGACAGAAGTTATGCTGCAGTTATACAAAACCCTGGTTAGACCGCACTTGGAGTACTGTGAGCAGTTCTGGGCACTGCACCTTCGGAAGGACATATTGGCCTTGGAGGGAGTGCAGCGTAGGTTTACTAGAATGATACCTGGACTTCAAGAGTTAAGTTACAAGGAGAGATTACACAAATTGGGGTTGTATTCTCGAGTTTTGAAGGTTAAGGGGTGATCTGATCGAAGTTTATAAGATATTAAGGGGAACAGATAGTTTCTCTCTATCCACCCTATTTCCACTGGTTGGGGATTTTAGGAGTAGGGGGCACAGTCTAAAAATTAGAGCCAGACCTTTCAGGAGTGAGATTAGAAAACATTTCTACACACAAAGGGTGGTAGAAGTTTGGAACTCTCTTCCGCAAACGGCAATTGATACTAGCTCAATTGCTAAATTTAAATCTGAGATAGATTGCCAAAAAGCTATCAAAAGGTATTAAGGGATATGGAGTTAGATCACAGATCAGCCATGATCTTATCAAATGGCGGAGCAGGCACGAGGGGCTGAATGGCCTACTCCTGTTCCTATGTTCCTACTTGATAAGTATAGAAATTTACAGGATTTTTCATTGCGTCGAGCAGCAACAAACCACTTGCCCCGTCTATGTGAATAATAAGACTTGAATTTTGAATGCAGTGGTTGAAAATGTAACTGAAGCTTACTGCATAATTTACTTTATCGACATAAGTGCTTTTAATTGTGCCTCCCTAACCTTTTTCTTTTTCAAATGCTTGAAGCAGAGCAGGCAACCTGCAACGGGCTACAAGTTAGTGCCTTCTGATTTACCCTTCCTCCCAACTGAACCAGCTGATACTGGAAACTGACTGTATGGTAACAGTCAGTTCTCCTAACCTATTCAGTAAGTTCGATATGTACATTTTAATCTCAGAACCACTACACTCAAATGAAAATCTGCTATTGTTCATTAAGCAATTTAATTATGAATTTTTCTAAACACTTAATCTCAATAGAAACAATTTCAACTGAGCACTTTTTGAACAAATTTTTATATAAAAAGAACATAAGCAATTCCAGTATTGTCAAATAAGTTGGATTAAATCAATGAATTAAATAAAATTAAAAGTAGAATTGAAGACATTATTACAGTAGTTATTTTGCTTTAAAACAGGAATGCTTTAAGGCTCTTAACAAATTACTTTTATAAAATTTACATTTAATTTGAAAATGCCAAGATTCACTGCAGTTTTTTGTTTTTACATGAGATCATTTAAAAAGTTCAATGATTACCCACTTGGAGTATAAACATATAATAATGTACAAAGAGTACAACAATGTACAATCCACATATGCCAGCCCACTATGCATTCCTTTGGAACTTGGTATTGAAATGTCATGCTTGCCTCTCCCACTCCCATCATTAACCTTTTTTCTTCAAGAGATTTTATTCACTTTTCAGTTCATTAGACAATCTAGTTGGACTCCTGGCTGGGATCCCAGTTATACTGCAAACAAGAATGAACAAAACTAGCCAGTGACCTTTAATGTGCAAAGTAACATGGTGCCGAATTCTGGGTATAGAATCGGATCCAGCTTCACATGTGCCCAATTTGCACATGTATTGATTGAAGCAACTTCAGTGACCATACTCAAAATTTGCAAGTATCCAGCCTGACTCTCAGCGACGTGAGGTGCAGGAGATCTGAATTTGAATCCAGGATTTGGATTTAGGCTATCCCAGGAGCTGAGTCAGTCAATCTCAACTGGGGTGGCTGGATGTAGGGGAAACCCTCTTACTCTGCTCATATGTTGCTCTGTACTCCCAAAGAGTGTAAATGTATAGAGAGATAAATGTGAGTGTGGGTAGTGGTTAAGGAAGGAAGAAGTGAAAGATGAGATATAAGAAGTTATAAAAAGGAAGATGACAGTTGAATGAAAGGATATGTCTGGTAAGGGCACAAGGTGAAGACATCGGTCAACCAACTGGATTTCTAAATCATCAACTTCATACAAAATTAGGAAGTATCTTGCAGTTTCTGTTTGGCAGTGCAAAGCACATGAGCAAAGCACACATCCTCATATGAAAATCTAGAAATTCTGAGTTGTAGGAATTTAGGGGTCTCACTGTGGATCTGCACCAATGACCTCAATGCTACATTACACACACATCCCACAGGTGCAGGCTTGGTACCTGTATAAATCTTTACATGCAACTAAATAAGGCTCACTTTTTTTTTTAAAAAGTCCACTTGAATGGTTTGAATAAGTTTACAGTACATTTTAGCTTCTTCAAAATATTTTGCTACATACATTCTTCATATTTCACATATTGGTTCTTTTGTGCTTTGAAATAGTCTCTGAATATAATGAATATCCAGCATGTAGAGTGCATAGGGCTGATGGATAATTGACAAACCACTGAGAATCGCTGCGGAACAGTTCAATATGGTCCTAAAAATTTCTAATGTATTAAATGAAGATCAGTAAGGTAGACAGACAGGGCATGACTCTCAGTGGTGAAGTCTGCCACTATATAGCATAGACGTGTACCACCAGGTTTTTTTTTTAAAAACAGCTAGCAAATTAAAAGCAGTGTGCCTACTGCATCAGCAACAGCCACAAAACATCTGCCAATAAAGGGGCAGGGGTACACGCAAATCCCCATGAACATCACATCAAGATTCACCAACCATTTTTATTTAAGTAACATATTGTGCTGATCCACCACCTATAAAGAGCATAATGAAGATGCTAAGCTGCTACTGAAATAGATTATACAATCTGCAGCTGAGCCATTGGGGCCCTTCTCTGCTCCTAAGCTAGGGAGGGGAAAATCAACATCGATGCTATCTAGTGGCACCAGCTGGAAAGCACATGCACACAATGTGTGCGCAGTGAGGATTGGGTTTGGGTGTGTTGCATGCTTGTCGAATCCCACTGACATTCACTGTCTAGGCTCACAAATGAAGAATGAGCACTTGGACAAGAAACCGAAGGTGACTACCATCCATAAGACAGTTCCCCAGCAGGAATCAATGCCTTCTGAAAAAGCAGGAGAAAGAGAAAGAGTACTTCTGGACAAGGATTTCCTGCAGGTATTGAGCAATGCTTTCTCTTCCTTCCCCCCTCCCCTCTGTTCCACAGTACATCCATTTGAACTTGAATTTACATAGCGCATTATAAAATCTCTCAAATATCCTAAAATGCTTCACATACAATGAATTACTGTGAAAGGCAGTCATTGCTATGCCAGCCCATAATTGTGTTCTTTTGAAATTGGTTGGGGGTGGGGAGGAGAAAAGAGTGCAGCTATTTTTTTCTGACATTCAATCAACACAATGCTAGCAGTGCAAAAAGCATAATTGTATAAGAATTAAATGAAGAGTTATGTGGCAGCCCATAACATCACTTTGCTGAATAGCGCATAATTTTGTTTGCACTGTAGTGCTGCAAGATGTCCTTAACTGGATTGGCAGTGAGCAGACACCACAAATAAAATCTTGCCCAATGTGCTTTGGTGATTTGTACACAAATGTTCAAAAACAGGGATAAATATAACACTTTTCAATCATTAATGAACCCAGTACAAAGCACAGTACCTTATGTGCAGTGATATAAAAGTCACATTCCCGGTGAAAGTCTACAGTACAATCTCACAAGTGAACAACCAGCAGGATTACAAATTGTTACAGCAATTGGTACTAATTTTAGATCATAACTTCCAACTCATGAGACTAATCAGAGACTCTGGTGCTAAGTGCAACATTTGTCATGCAAAATGATTTCCAAAGAACAGGCAGTGATTTAAAAACATAATGCAGACTTGCAAATAATTTTGTTTTGTTTTAATTGGCCCATTTTAGAGGAACCTTTCCCTATTCCAATTTTCTTCTCTCCCGAAGATGACAACTTAAAGGAGAAGGAAAATCTGGGGTGGAGGGGAATACTTTTTACAGATGAAGATAACTGTACATGCCTGAAATCTGCTGGCGTTTTACTAAAAACATCAACTTTATTCCTAGAACGGATATACCCTGGAGCAGGGTGAACCCATCTACTACACCAGTCCTGTGACACCACCAACAGAGAGCTTTCTGGACAGGCTTTATAGTAAACACAGGGCGCATGACTTAAGGTCAGCGGAAGAACTATTTCAGGGCGATCAGAACCTGAGAAACGACACGAATGGCCAGAAGATCTGTATCCCCAGTTTTGAGTGTGGTTTCCTGGGATTGGGTAGCAATGTACATTATTTTCTTCCATATATATAAAAAAAGGGAGAGCATTTTGAACAAAAAGCATTCCTCCTAAACTTCACCTTTAAGTTGGTAACAGGGATGTGTCCAAAGACTCCAAATTCCTGAGTCTAGCAATGGAAGTCTTCAAGCAGGAGTTTGGTAATAAAAAAAACTGCCATTTAGGGAGTGTTGATTGCTTGAAGTGGTGTCTGTGGTTTACCCACAGAATTGGGTTGGCTTGAAAATGAGAAATTTTTAAGGAGTTGGGGTAGCTTGTTTCAGAATTAAAGCTGCCACATCTTCCTCATCTTCATCTATGCTATGGTCACGTGAAATGGACATTGCTTTATTCAGTTCTGATCATAATCAACGCAAATGGAAATATGGCCAGTTATGGATGTGAAAAAGTAATTTATAAATTGCAAGGCCTCCAATAGTAAGTATTAAAAATATCTGTTAGACAGGTCAAGCATTCTATCAATCATTTCAATGCCCTGAAAATCCTCAGAACCAGAAAGAAGTGTGTACAAAAGTACAAATCTTCAAATGATCCCTGATTTATCACCAAGACCCAAACACTGGACTGGTGAAACGATTGCTCTCAGATTAACTGACAACTGATCAAAAGCACACTTGTGGAATTCATCACAGTATCAACATTTGTTCATTTCTTTTTTAAAAAGGTAGGAATGCATATTTGAGTCTGGCAGCTTTATAGAGGCAGCACTTTAGGTCTATCCAGTAACAGCATATCTATCACAAAAAAAGTTTATGAGCAGTTCTTTTTCCTTCATAGCATTATAACAGAGTCATCTGATGAATCATCAGCGTAAGGAATATCCCTGGAGTGGGGTTCGGTTATGGGCAATGTCCCATTATTTTGACCAACTCCATGCAACAAAGGTGTTTTTACATCTACTGCGTTCAACTGCTCTTCAGGTACCCCAGATGTGACATATCTGTCTTTCATGTCCAAGGTTCCATGAACTTCCACGGTGACTGTAGTTTCTGCAGGTCCCAGACTACAGGATGCTGCTTCACTAGAATCACACAAGTCCACATCGGAGAACTCAGGGTCTTCAGTCAGATGCCTTGTCTCTTCTGGCATACCTGTATTTACATAGATAATGTCTTCCCTACCTCGAACTTCAGGCAAACTATTTAAAACTTTGGTGAGAAGCATTTTTAAATTGGCAAACGTAGGCCTATCTGCAGGATCCAATCGCCAACAAGAGTACATGATCTCATACCTGTAAATGAACAGACAAAATCATTTAGGCTTTTAACCAAAAACATTTTTGGCAATATCCAATTATTCAGTCACACTCTAATAGGGTAAACTTCTTGAGGGGCCATCTCTCAATTTCATTATCTGGTACAAATATCAATATATAAGAAATATTAATCCTACACAATTCTCCTCCTCACCTCATTCTCTTCCTTCAACCTACAGGATATTAAAACCCAAGCTGTAGATCACCTCACCACTATTTCTTGCTTCACCTGGTTTTTCCTTCCTTTTCTGTTTTGGTAGTGTCCTGCACTGCGCATCTTGGCTCTTCATCTAGGTTTCTCAATAGGAGTGGTAGCTTAGCTCAGCAGTAGCACTAGCGCCTTTGCATCAGAAGAGTTGTGGGTTCAAGCACTACTTCAGAACTTGGGCACATAATCTAGGTTGATGCATCAATGCAGTACTGAGGGAGTGCTGCATTGTCAGAAATACTGTCTTTCAGGAGAGGTGTTCAGTTGGATCTGAAAGATCCTGTGGTGCTTTTTTTTTGAAAAAGAGTGGAAATTCTACTGGTGTCCCAGCCAACATTCATCTCTCAACCAACACCATCAAAACATCATCTCTTGCTGTCTGTGGAACCTAGCCATGCTCAAATTGGCTACCAATTGCTGTAATGTTAAGATTATTTTCATTGATTGCTGCAACATTGCTGGGTGTCATCAGAATGGAAAAAGATGGATAATTGGAAAATGATGGATAATTGGGATTCACCAATTCCACATACGTAATGAAAAGTGTAACTGGAGTGTCTGGGAGGGGAGTGGACATGTTGAAAGGAAGCACCAATCAGAGAATCGGCACTGCAGTGTTGTAGGCCTATCTCTGACTCATGCTCCCTTTGAGTGTGGCCTTTTATTGGCAGTGCCAGATTAACGAATTTACCCAATAGTCATTTTGAATTAAGTTAAATTCAAACCTTATCCAGCTGCACTGCGCTTTATACTGAAGGCAACAGGAGTAACTCTGAATGTGTCACAAGCTCTTCAAAGTCTTATAGTGAACTTAAATTCTGACATAACTCACCAGTTTATTAAAGGTTAGTTTGCTTTTTTTAGAAAATCAAATTCAGGACATAGTTGTGTGAAATACTCACAGCTCATCCAGGCAATCTGAAGGCTGTTTCAACCTGTGATCCGCTTGCAGATAGTCATAAATTTCATGATTCTGTATTCCTGGATAAGGAGTCATCCCTCGTGTAACTATCTCCCACATTGTAACTCCAAATGCCCACTAGAAACATACAAACGGGGTAATTAAAAACAATACTAGAAGCCAGAGGTTCACTACATTTGTAAAATGAACAAATAATTCCAGCAATACAGACAAACTAAACAATTCTTGCCCCCAGGCACTAATAAATTAAATATAGGCAGGTTTTCTCTGTTCCAGCACATGGGTCAAGGCATGTCTCTTCAACCTTCAGGAACATACAATGGTGCCATTCATCACTATATGGTGACAGGAAATTTACCCATATGTATATAATTAAAGGTAAAGTTGACAAAAATTGTATTGTGTGCTCAACTACAAGTTCCTTGTTTTTCATGTTAAAACCTATTGCCATTTTAATCCTCACTGTTCATTACCTCCATGGTTGCCCTGTGATATAGCATTGCTGTAGTCACTATAGTATTCACATGCTCATTTTTGGAAGTCTACAACATTCAGAAACAATGGTGATGTGAGAGAGCTAGATGCCTAGTCTCACCTCCCTTGTGTTTAGCTAATTGAAGCAACATTATAATAACCCACTCCCCTCCCAGACACTCCAGTTACACTTTTCATTATGCTCCATTCTCACCTCCTTCATAACTTTTCAGTCTGCATTGGAAACAGTCCAGCCCTATTGCACTGTGCTTTGAGAGAGTAGATTCCAACCAGAAATGTGAGTTGCTTGGGTTTACAATGAACAAAGGCTGGCAAGAATAGAGACAAGGATTGAGACTGCAGTGGAGTCTGAAACTGTAGCAGTGCCTGGCAATGCCTGTTGGAATCTGGAGCACTACTTCAAATTAAATCATGATAGTAGGACAAAAAGCAACAGGTTCAAACTGATGAGACAAATTTAGCATTGCTCATTAAGTTCTCCTTCACCTAACATGTGGAATGATCATTTCAGAGTCATTTAGAAACAGCTGGATATTGTAATGAGGAGGACTGGAGACAGGCTTTCACCGCTTGTTTTGCTGTTTGCGTGATAGGGCATGATAGAAAATCTCTTCCAAAAGTTTGAAGAAAAGTACATAAAACCATCACTTCAAATTAAATATAGCAGAGCAATAGATTTTAAAATTACCACAATGTGACTTCAAGGTAGCAATCTAACCTCAGTCAGAATACATGACACTTGTGGTTTAAAATGTAATTTGACCTGTCAATAAAAATACTGCCTTGAAATCATTCCAAGATCATCAATACCCTGCATAAAATAAGCATTTGCTTCAGTTTTTTTTAAGTTTCTCAATCATCTCTCACTCCCCCACCCAACCAAACGCAAGATCACAGTGACACTATCCATAGGAGGTGCACAAGAACGACGTGGGTTCACTTGGCTACTTATTTTCCTTTCCTTATTCAACATCAACATCTTGAATTTATACACTGTGCTTAATGTAGAAAAAAGTCCAAAGACAAATCCAAAGGCATGAGGGAATAACAGACACCGAGTCAAAGGAGGAGAGATTGAAGGAGTCACCAAAAGCTTGAATAGAAGTGGATTTTATGGAGAGTCTTAAATGAGGAGAGGGAGAGGTTTGGGGAGGGAAAGCGTGGGACCTATGTGGCTGAAAACACAGCTGCTAATAGTGGGATGAAGGAAGGAGGGACGTACTAGAGGCCGGAGTTATCAGAACAGAGAGCTGGGGGGGGGGGGGGGCGGGGTTGGTCAAGGGTTCAAGGAGGTTACAGAGATAGGGAGGGGCAAGACCACGAAGGGATTTAAACACAGGGATGAGAATCTTAAATTGGAGGCTTTGGGGCACCAGGTGCCAATGTAGATCAGTGAGGATGAGTGTGATGGGTGAGCAGGAATCGATGTGATATAGAATACAAACAGCATATAATTTTGGATGAGCCAAAGTTTACGGAGAGTGCAGGATGGGAGGCTGGCCTGGAGAACATTGGGGCAATCATGTCTGGAGGTGATAAAGGCATGGATAAAGCTTTTAGCTGCAGAGAGACTGAGGTAAGGGTAGAGTCAGGTGGTTTTAGAGAGGTGAGAGTAGGCAGTCTTTGTGATGTAGAGGATATGGGGTCAGAAGCTCAGCTCAAGGTCGCATAGGATGCTGAGGTTGCAAACAGTCTGGTTCCGCCAGAGACAGTGGCCAGGGAGGGGGATGGAATCAGTCGTAAGAGTTTGCTGAGGGGGCTATAGACAATTACTTCGGTCTTCCCAATGCTTACCTGGAGGAAGTTAAAGCTCATCCTTGACTGGATGTCAGACAAGCAGCCTGACAACACTGAGGCAGTGAAGGGATTGAGAGGGGTGTCATTGGTGTAATGTGAAAGGGAACCCCATGTCTGTAGATGATGTCACCATGAGGCAGAACATAGATGAGGAAAAGGAGCAGGCCAAGGATAGATCCTTCGGGGACAAGAGAGGTGATAGTGCAGGTGTGAGAAGATGCCAGAGACGCTCTGGCTATGATTGGATAGATAAATGGAATTAAGTGAGGGCAGTCCAATGGAGCAGGGCAACAAAGGAAAGACATCGAGGATGGTGAGATCAACCATATCGAAAGCTGCCGACAGGTTGAGAAGAGATAATCCACTACAGTCACAGTGAATGCCATTTGTGACTTTGGTTAGGGCCGTAGTAAATAACTAAAGAGCATGATTTTTTTTTAAAAAACATACCACATCACTTTTAACAGTGAAAACTCGATCGGCAAGACTCTCGAGAGCAATCCATTTTACTGGCATCTTAGCAATCCGACCCTGTCTGTAATAGTCCCCGCTGTAGATCTTTTTGGATAAGCCAAAGTCAGCCACACAGACGGTCATATCAGTACGTAACCTGTTGAACCATGATGTAAATAGTTTACATTTTTCTATTATGCAATGCGTGGTACTAGTAACAATTTGTTAGTGAACTCACTTCTGTAGGATATAAAACCTGAGGGAACAGGGTGGGGAAAAGTCAGCCAGAACCACTCAAAGAATTCCTAACAAACAACTATGAAGCAGTAACATTGGGAATAATCTGACTGACACATTCCTGGATGGAAGGAGATAAGAAAATGGGAGAAAGGAAATAGAGGAGGAAAAAGGAATAAATCTTGAGTAAATAATACCGAAGTCTCCCTCAGTCAGTTAGTAGGTTTACTGAGTTACACTTTGAACAGCTGAAAGAGGTCCTTTATATAACGTGTTGCTTGAAAGCAACTAATGCTTGTATAAACGAGTTCAGTTAAAGGATAGCCCATGGTTCAACAGCAATGTGATTATCAGGAATTTAACAATAACTGAACGGGGTTATTGGAATAAAAGCAATTTGCGTTAATAAGCAGGATAATAATTTTCATAGAATGTCAGAATTCAGGAGCTAGTGAAGGATTTGAAGAGGTCTTAAAGCTTTTAAGATTTAAGGCAAAAAACCTGGAATCATTTAAGAAACAGCAGAGCAGCTACTTTAACTTTTTCCCCCCATTAAGCATAGAACTTGGAGATTTTTAAAAATCACTGAATGAACGAATGAAAGGCACAGAAATAAAAACTGTTCTCTGAGCCTAGATTTTGTAAACATAATGGGAGTGGTTAGACAGTGGTAAATATGAAGGGATTCCTACAGCAGATATATTCATAAACATTATAAACATTGCTCACATGCAATTTCTGGCAGCCAAATCCCTGTGTAGGAAATTCCTGTTACCGAGGTATTCCATTCCACTGACAATGTCTGTCATGAACTTCAGCAGTGTCTGCAGTGGCAAATACTGGAAAACAAGTGTTGCAGCAAATGGTTTATTAGAATGAAAAGCAGTAACTCCAGTTTTAAACTATTACCTCCCATAGTCCACATCCTTTTTCTTTTCCTCCTCCAATGTCTCCCATCCTGTCCGAAAGGTGATAACTCTTGCTCAGGTACAGTTGCACAGATGCTAATCACCCCAATTGCCCTCACTACCTCACCCAAGTGGCCATTTTTCATGGGTGATCATAGACAGCGAGTGCTAACAAGGCTATTAGACTGTAGGGCCATCAGGGCTGAGGCCAATCCTTTCCTCAACAAAGTTCACACACACGTGCATCTTCAGCCATGGATTTGGGTTGAAAATCACTGGATATTAATCGGGAAGGGAAAATCCTGCCTGATTTCCCCTTCCCCAACTAGGGAGTGCTGAAAAAAAATTGCAGCACACCCACTGCTACCCCAGCTGAAATAAGCCAACTCAGCACAGACAGTGAATAAAAGGTGGAGCTTTTGGGTCTCCACGGCTCAATTAGAAGCCGGCTTCACCAACTGGGAAGCTTCTCCACGGTCATGTTATGCATCACACTTTAGCTGAAAGGACAGAGGACCAGCACGCTTCCTCCAACTATGCTGATCTATGGCTGGATGTTGACAGAGGAGGGGTTCAGGATCGTTCATTCCTCGGGGCTGACAATTTAAGAATGACATCCTGCCCCGCTCCATCCAAATTTCATTTCTGTTGTTTTTTTTGAAAAAGAATTCTTAGTTTCCATGACCTGCCCAGTAGTAATAACTTGTGTAACCCAATATGCCTCATGGGTACCATTTTATCCACATCTCCACCAGAATTCTACAGCATTAATGAGCGAGGATAATTAGTTAGCACGAGGACTATAAGAATGCATTGAATAAGAAAAGGCCCATCAATCCTGTTACTTCCACTGACCATGTACAGTCCTCTTCGTCATGCCCTTTACGCAACTTATTTAATATATAAACCGGACAATAGCTTAAGTAATCAGCACACAAACAACTTTCTGAAAACACACAAATGAGGTTTACTGACTTTCTTGTTGCCTTCCAAGTGGCACAATGGGACCTATTCAGGAACCAACTAATAACTGTGGTCTAATTAACATAAGAGCTGCATGCAAACAGTGTAGCAGACAACAACTTATTTTTCTATAAATTTCCATACTCACTTCAGCATTTCCAGTGAGCCTTGAGTGCAGTAGGAAGCTGTGCAAGTCACCATGTTTCATGAAGGGAAGGATGACCATAGGCTTTGCAATCTGTTCCCTGGAGCTCAGCTCCAAACACACACCTAAATAAAAGCACAGTCAAATCTACTTATAGTTCCTCATTTAATGCATACACACATCCCATTTTTATTATGTCTCAAGCCCCTGTTCACTAAACTTTGATGATTCTGTAAACCAGCATTGTTTCTCTTCTACATATTTCTGCAAAAGCTTTGCAGATACTCCATTTTCAGTTATTGACCCAATCTCCTATTAAAAGGGTAACATAATTCAAGTGTTTACCAAAATTATACCAAATTTTGAGGAGGAGACACATGTGTGAGACAGCAGAACAATTTCAACCATCACTACTCTATAGTTCCCATCAAGAAGATGAGTAGTGATAATGGGGGACTTCAATTATCCCAATATAGACTGGGACAGTAACACTGGCATCTACCCGAAAATTGCCCAGGTATGTCCTGTCCACAAAAAGCAGGATAAATCCAATCCGGCCAATTACCGCCCCATCGGTCTACTCTCAATCATCAGCAAAGTGATGGAAGGTGTCGTCGACAGTGCTATCAAGCGGTACTTACTCACCAATAACCTGCTCACCGATGCTCAGTTTGGGTTCTGCCAGGACCACTCAACTCCAGACCGCATTACAGCCTTGGTCCAAACATGGACAAAAGAGCTGAATTCCAGAGGTGAGGTGAGAGTAACTGCCCTTGACATCAAGGCAGCATTTGACTGAGTGTGGCACCAAGGAGCCCTAGTAAAATTGAAGTCAATGGGAATGAGGGGGAAAACTCTCCAGTGGCTGGAGTCATACCTAGCACAAAGGAAGATGGTAGTGGTTGTTGGAGGCCAATCATCTCAGCCCCAGGACATTGCTGCAGGAGTTCCTCAGGGCAGTGTCCTCGGCCCAACCATCTTCAGCTGCTTCATCAATGACCTTCCCCCCATCATAAGGTCAGAAATGGGGATGTTCGCTGATGATTGCACAGTGTTCATTTCCATTTGCAATCCTTTAGATAATGAAGCAGTCCATGCCCGCGTGCAGCAAGACCTGGACAACATCCAGGCTTGGGCTGATAAGTGGCAAGTAACATTCGCGTCGGATAAGTGCCAGGCAATGACCATCTCCAACAAGAGAGAATCTAACCACCTCCCCTTGACATTCAATGGCAATACCATCACCGAAACCCCCACCATCAACATCCTGGGGGTCACCACTGACCGGAAACTTAACTGGACCAGCCACATAAATACTGTGGATACAAGAGCAGGTCAGAGGCTGGGTATTCTGCGGGGAGTGACTCACCTCCTGACTCCCCAAAGCCTTTCCATCATCTACAAGGCACAAGTCAGGAGTGTGATGGAATACTGTCCACTTGCCTGGATGAGTGCAGCTCCAACAACCACTCAAGAAGCTCAACACCATCCAGGACAAAGCAGCCCGCTTGATTGGCACCCCATCCACCACCCTAAACATTCACTCCCTTCACCACCGGCGCACAGTGGCTGCAGTGTGTACCATCCACAGGATGCACTGCAGCAACTCGCCAAGGCTTCTTCGACAGCACCTCCCAAACCCACGACCTCTACCACCTAGAAGGACAAGGGCAGCAGGCACATGGGAACACCACCACCTGTACGTTCCCCTTCAAGTCGCACACCATCCGACTTGGAAATACATCGCCGTTCCTTCATCGCCGCTGGGTCAAAATCCTGGAACTCCCTTCCTAACAGCACTGTGGGAGAACCTTCACCACACGGACTGCAGCGGTTCAAGGCGGCAGCTCACCACCACCTTTTCAAGGGCAATTAGGGATGGGCAATAAATGCTGGCCTTGCCAGCGACGCCCACATGCCATGAACGAATAAAAAGTGTAAAGGGCAAAGAGGGGAAGGAATTCCTGAAATGTGTACCAGAGAACTTCCTTGAACAGTGTGTTTCCAGCCCAACCAGGAAGGGTGCTGGATCTAGTTCTGGGGAATGAAGTGGAGCAGGTGGAACATGTTTCAATGGGGGAGCATTTGGGAAACAGTGATCATAATATCATTCAATTTAGAATAGTTATGGAAAAGGACAAGGAACAATCAAATATGAAAAATTTAACTGGAGGAGGGCTAATTTCAGTGAGTTAAAAAGGGATCTTACCCTGGTGAATCGGAATCAGAAATTGGTAGGCAAAACAGTAATTGAACAATGGGAGGCCTTCAAGGAGGAGATGATTCGGGTACAGAGTAGCCACATTCCCACAAGGGGGAAAGAAAGTGCATCCAAAGCTAGAGCTCCCTGGATGATTAAAGACATAGAGATTAAAATGAAACAAAAAGGAGGCTTATGACAAATGTAAGGTTCATTATACAGTGAAGAACCAGGCTGACTACAGAAAGTACAGCTGAGATCTAAAAAAGGAAATAAGAGGGGCAAAGAGAGAGTATGAGAATAGAATAGCAGCTAACATAAAAGGGAACCCAAAAGTCTTTTAAAGGCATATAAATAGTAAAAGGATGGTCAAAGGAAGGTTGGGTCCGATTAGAGACAAAAAAGGAGATCTTCTCGTGGAGGCAGAGGGCATGGCTGAGGTACTAAATGAGTACTTCGCATCTGTCTTCACTAGAGAAGAGGATGCTGCCATTGTAGCAGTAAAGGAGGAGGTTGTAGCGATACTGGATAAGATTAAAAATAGATAAAGAGGAGTACTTAAAAGATTGGCAATACTCAAAGTAGAAAAGCCACCTGGTCCAGATGGGATGCATCCTAGGTAACTGAGGAAAGTAAGGGTAGAAATTGCAGAGGCTCTGGCCACAATCTTCCAATACTCCTTAGATATGGGGACGGTATCAGAGAACAGGAGGATTGCAAACGTTATACCCCTGTTCAAAAAAGGGGAGAGGGATAAACCCGGCAATTACAGGCCAGTTAGCCTACCGTCATTGGTTGGGAAACTTTGAGACAATAATCCGGGACAAAAATTAATTGGCACTTGGAAAAGTATGGGCTGATAAATGAAAGTCAGCACTGATTTGTTAAAGGAAAATAGTGTTTGACTAACTTGATTGAGTTCTTTGAAGTACGAGAGGGTTGATGAGAGTAGTGCGGTTGATGTAGTGTACGTGGACTTTCAAAAGGTATTTGATAAAGTGCCACATAATAGACTTGTTAGCAAAATTAAAGCCCATGGGATTAAAGGGACAATGGCAGAGAGTAGTGGTGAACAGTTGTTCTTCAGACTGGAGAGAAGTATACAATGATGTTCCTCAGGGGTCAGTTTTAGGACCACTGCTCTTTTTCATATATATTAATGACCTCAACTTGGTATACAGGGTATAATTTCAAAGTTTGCAGATGACACGAAATTCGGAAATGTAGTAAACAATGTTTCAGGAGGCCACAGACATAGACAGACTGGTGAAATGGACAGACACGTGGCAGATGAAATTTATGGCAGAGAAGTGTGAAGTGATACATTTTGGTAGGAAGAATGAGGAGAGGCAATATAAAATAATTGGTACAATTTTAAAAGGAGTTCAGGAACAGAGAGACCTGGGGGTATATGTACACAAATCTTAGAAGATAGTAGGACAAGCTGAGAAGGCTGTTAAAAAAGCATATGGGGTCCTGGGGGTTATTAATTGAGACATAGAGCACAAAAGCAAGGAAATTATTCTGAACTTTTACAAAATACTGGTTGGGCCATAGTATTGTGTTCAATTCTGAGCACCACACTTTAGGAAAGATGTCAAGGCCTTAGAGAGGGTGCAGAAGTGATTTACTAGAATGGTACCAGGGTTGAGGGACTTCAGTTACGTGGAGAGACCGGAGAAGCTGGAGTTGTTCTCCTTAGAACAGAGAAGGTTAAGGGGAGGTTTGATAGAGGTGTTCAAAATCATCAACGGTTTTGAGAGCGTAAATAAGGAGAAACTGTTTCGAATGGCATAAGGGCTGGTAACCAGAGGACACAGATTTAAGGTGATCGGCAAAAGAGTCAGAGATGACACGAGGAAATTTTTTTTTTTTAACGCAGTGAGTTGTAATGATCTGGAATGCACTGCCTGAAAGGATGGTGGAAGCAGATTCAATAGTAACTTTCAAAAGGGAATTGGATAAATACTTGGAGGGAAAATATTTAAGGGCTATGGGGAAAAAGCAGGGGAATGGGACTAATTGGATAGCTCTTTCAAAGAGCCGGCACATGCACGATGGGCCAAATGGCTCCTCCTGTGCTGTACATATGATACTATGAAGTATTTCCATCCAATCTAAGGTAATAAAAAAAACTAACATTTTTATAGTGCCTTTCACCATCTCAGGATGTCCCAAAGCGCTTTAGAGCCAATGAAGTACTTTCGAAGTGTAGTCACTGTTGTAGGAAACATGGCAGCCAATTTGTGCACAGCAAGGTCCCACAAACAGCAATGTGATATTGGCCAGATAATCTGTTTTAGTGGTGTTGGATGAGGGATAAATATTGGCCAGGACACTGGGGAGAACTCTCCTCTTTTGTCATGAAATCCCATGGGATCTTTTGCATCCACCTCAAAGGACAGATGGGGCCTAGGTTTAATGTCTCATCCGAAAGATGGCACCTCCGAGAGTGCAGCACTCCTTCAGTTCTGCACTGAAGTGTCAGCTTAGATTATGTGCTCAAGTCTGACTCAGAGGCCAAGACTGACATCATAAATGCCCTTTGCCACACTTCTTTGACAGCACCTCCCAAACCCGCGACCTCTACCACCTAGAAGGACAAGGGCAGCAGGCGCATGGGAACAACACCACCTGCATGTTCCCCTCCAAGTCACACACCATCCCGACTTGGAAATATATCGCCGCTCCTTCATCGTCGCTGGGTCAAAATCCTGGAACTCCCTTCCTAACAGCACTGTGGGAGAACCGTCACCACACGGACTGCAGCGGTTCAAGAAGGCGGCTCACCACCACCTTCTCAAGGGCAATTAGGGATGGGCAATAAATGCCGGCCTTGCCAGCGACGCCCACATCCCGTGAACGAATAAAAAAAAAAAAAAAATCATGGGTGGGTCGTTATCAAAAGCCTTGTTGAAATCTAAATGCATCACATCTGTGTACTGTCTGTTGTCAGCAAGATGTGTCACTTTCTCAAAGAACTCCAGCAAGTTTATTGGCCAAGACCTCCCTCCCATAAATCCATGTGGACCGCCACACCCCCTTTTACTACACCATACTTATCTAGGTATTTCATAATGCCTGCCACTACATTATCCACAGCAGTGTTGTAGTTATTAAATCATTCTTTCCATTACATTGGAAATTTATCTTTATCTCCGTATTTAAAACCTTTTTTTTCCCTAAAACATCGGGAATTTACCATTTGTTTTTGAAGTATGCACAGACCAAATAATCTTTTGCCATATTCTTTAAACATTTATCTACTTGTGGCTTCCTTGATGGCCTAGTGTGCAAAGTGACCACTGAATCCCCAACCTGTGCTGAGTCAGCTGATCACAGTCACGGCAGCAATGGTGCTAACCATGGTCCGGGGGGGGGGGGGGGGGTAAATTAGGCAAGTTCTCACACTTGATTGGTATTCGCTGACTCCCACTGAGAGGTGTGAGTGTGTGTGTGTGTGTGTGTGTGTGTGTGTGAGTGTGTGTGTGAGAGAGAGAGAGAGAGAGAGAGAGAGAGAGCGCGAGAGAGAGAGAATATCAGCTGCGAACAGCATCAGGCTGGAGTATGGTGATGGAATAGCCTGCAAACACACTGTCTAGCCACTTGGGTGAAGTACTAAGGCCGCTGACACAGGTACAATTGCAGCCCGCAAGAGTCTGTGTTTTCAGGAGGGCAGAAGAAAATAATATGGTAGGTGGAGGAAATAAAGTTATTCTTGTGAAACGCCCCCTCATATACAAGAAAACAAAACCTGAGAGCGCTGGTCAAATTAGTTTAGTTAACTGAATTGCAATCTTGTTTCTTCAGCAGATTTGATAGTTTAAAAAAAGAATCAATCTCATGCTCTATGCCACGCACACAGACTATCTGAACTTGATGGACTCTGAAGGATACATTGGCGGTGGAAACAGTCCAGCCTTGATTCACCAGGATGACAGCTGTGATGAAGGGACTGAGCCAGAAAAAGAGACTGGGTAAACCAGGGTTATATTCCCTATAGATGAGGAGGCTAAGAGATGATCTTAATGTGGTGTTTAAAATAGTAAAGGGAATTTGTAGGGTAGCTAAGGAATAACTCTTCCCTTTTAGGAAAGGAATCCAGAAGAAAACAAAACCTTAGAATTCAAGCTAAGATGGCTAAGAGCAAATCCAGGAAAAAGTTCTTCACACGAAGAGTTGTGAGGATATGGAACACACTGCCCCAGGAGGCTATTAATGTAAAGTCAATTGAGGTGTTTATAAGGAAGATAATACCCTTATTTCCCAAATAAGAATCCAAGGGGTGAGGAAAAAAGCCAGGGAATTGGGATCATAAGATAGAGCTGCCACTGATGAGAAAAAATGTAGAACATGATGAATGGGTGGAGGGACCTGGTCCTATGATTAGGCAAGCTGTTTAAAATAATATTTCTTTGCAATTTACATGTTAAGTTAGTAAGAGCTAACAGTTGGACTCAGTTGTGATGCTCCCACAGATGAATAGTCTGCTGATGCTCAACATTAAGGCTCATACATGACCACTACCAATGCCCACTTGGGCAAGGAGCCAGTGAGAAACCGGTGCCTGAGGACCATGCCCCAGTGTCCATTCCAAACCTACGCACGCTTCCTAACTGTCAACCATGTATGTTATCTGAAAATTACACAACATGGATATGCATTAAAGAAATATATACCATACCTAACAGTTTAATGACATTTGGATGATCAAAATCTTTCATGCAAGCTGCTTCACTCAGGAACTCTTCAATCTCCCTTTGTGAGAAGTTATCCACTGGAACAAAAAAAAATAACTTTATTTACAAAATCAAGTATTATTTCTCTTTCAGAAGAGCCACACTGCTACTGTCAGAACAATAAATTACTTGGGTTGGGTGCAATGTGCAGAATAACAAAGTAGGCCTAAAGACTCGGCTTGGCTCAGTCGATTGTATTCTCACCTCTGAGACACAAGGCTGTGCATTCACGATCATGATGTGGAGATGCCGGTGATGGACTGGGGTTTACCTGACGAAGGAGGAAGCCTCCGAAAGCTTGTGAATTTAAAATAAAATTGCTGGACTATAACTTGGTGTTGTAAAATTGTTTACAATTCACGATCATGTGGGAGAACCTTCACCACACGGACTGCAGCGGTTCAAGAAGGCGGTTCACCACCACCTTCTCAAGGGCAATTAGGGATGGGCAATAAATGCTGGCCTTTCCAGCAATGCCCACATCCCATGAATGAATTTTTAAAAAAATAACATGGGCTGACATTTCAGTACAGTGCCGAGGGAATACTGCATTTTTAGACGTGCCATCATTTGGATGAGACGTTAAACTGATGCTCTGTCTGTGCTTGGGTCAACATTCCACCCTCAATGACAGCACCAAAGACAGACTAGCTGGCCATTCATCACATTGTGTTTTGTACGACCTTGCTGTGCACAAAATAGCCCATGTGGTCACGTACATGGCAACAGTGACTGCATTTCAAAATAATTCATTGTACTTAAAAGTGCTTTATGACATTACATGATAAGGCATGGCTTTCATCAGCTCTAAGATTGACATGAACCATGTAGCTGCCTACGCCTCTAGGGTCCTCGAATATTTCATTGCTTCCCAGCTCCGTGTCCATGTCTCCCCGAACTCCAATGCAAATCCTGTCAGCCTGGTTTCTGCCCATCTTCAATCCTGCTTACAGTACCAAGGCTGCACTGGAAAGGTCCTCTGTGATTGAGATCAAGTGCGTTATCCATCCTTGCCCTTTGCACAGTGTTAGATACAGTTGGCCATGCAATTCTTCTCATGGCCTCTTCTACGTTGTCCAGCTCTGTAGGACTGCCCTTGCATTATTCCACTCCGACCTATCCCAATACAGCCGGTGCGTCTCTATTAGCGGCTCCTCTTTCCGCCTTGCACATTCAGCTCCAGAATTCCTTAAGTATCTATCCTTAACTCTCTCCTCTTCCTCATCTATATGCTGCCCCCTTAGTATCATCATACGCAGACCTGCGGTCAACTTTCATGTGTGTGCTGACAACATCAATCTCTAGTTCTCTATCATTTCTATCGATCCCCATGACCACCTCTGTGCTGTCAAGACTGTCTGTTATGGATAAGTGTAAATTTCTTTCAACTGAACAATGTGAAGGCTAAAGTCATTATTTTTCACCCCTACCATAAACTCCACTCCCTTGCTACTGATTAAATTCCCCTCTCCAGCCACTTGCTCCGGCTGTGCAAAACTCTGGTTTGTTGTTTGACCCATAGTTAAGTTTTAAACCCCATATCGTATACATCACCAAGATTGCTAACTTCCGCCTCTGAAATATCGACAGCCTATGTGCCTACCCCGCCCCCCTAAACTCTTATCCATGCTTTTCTCACCTCTAAAATCAATTTCTTTAACGGCCTCTTTGCTGGCCTTTCATCCTCCTTCTTCAAAACTCAGCTGCCCATATCTTGTCCCATACTAAGGGCACAATTTTATTATGCCGATAGGAAGAATCCGAGGGTGGGAGGGGTGATTGGCGGACGCCAAACCTGGAAGGGAAGTAGGCGGGTTGCCATCTCGCAACCCTAATGAGGCCAATCAAAGCCTCTTCTGGGTTTCGAAACCAGCAGCCAGCCTGTCAATCAGGCTGGCTGCCGACAGGAGCTGCACATCCGAGAGGGTGGGGGGAGGAGAAAGAGAGAGAGAGA
Organism: Heptranchias perlo; assembly: GCF_035084215.1. Classification (NCBI taxonomy): domain Eukaryota; kingdom Metazoa; phylum Chordata; class Chondrichthyes; order Hexanchiformes; family Hexanchidae; genus Heptranchias; species Heptranchias perlo. Next base: position 118,304,552 of record NC_090329.1, on the reverse strand, counting down.
GAGAGAGAGAGAGACCTCTTCGGCAGTTAGGATAGAAATGAGGTGGAAGGAACAAAGATTAGAGTGGAGACATCGGACATCGGGATCAGAGTGGGGGGAGGTCCAGGCAACATTGTTTTTTTAAGGTATGTTTATTTAATTTGTTTGCAATGAGAAATGTAATTTTATTTAATTTATTTTTCACTGATCTGACCCTGCCTGCCCGGTTTCACCAGGCGTGAATTGGAAGCCGTAGGAAGGCCGCCCAGGCAACATTAAAATCTTTTTATATATCCAATACACAAAAAACAAACTACCTTAAGTACCTCAATGAAGTACATTTGCTCCTTTAATCATCAGCCCGCCGGATTTAAGTGGGGGCGGGACTTCCTGGTGACTGCTGTACGCACGCATACAGATTTGCCAGAGTCTCATTCAAAAATGTGCGGGTTCCAGCCGGGATGTCTACCCGCTCCCAAAATCAGCGATTTTGATGGGCCCCCCGCCACCAACCCACCCGTTTTTCCCTTTTAAAATTGTGCCCTAAGTCTTGTTCACCCAACAACCTCTTCCTTGCTGATCTACGCTAACTGCCCGAACCCAATTCATTGAATTAAAAATCCATGTCCTCGTCTTCAAATCCTCTATGCCAATGCTCTCTACCCTATCTTTGCAACTGTCTCGAGCATTTTGTCTGCTCTCAGTCCTCGGACTCTGAGCTTTGTCCATCCCAAAGCTCTCCACCAGTTGGGTTTTCCTCACCTCATGTCTGGTTCTGTTGTAGACTAAAGAATAGAGATTGATCGCTATGATTAGTCAACAACTCCATTATCACTGTATCATGCGACTATCAGGATGGTAGAAGGTGAACTAGATGGACCTTGGTCTTTTTTTGACTAGCAATTCCTATGTTCCTAACCTTTCCTTCATCCCACCATTGGTGGCAGAGCCTTCAGCTATCTCAGCCCCACATTCTAGACCTCCCTCCCGAAACCCCACCACCTCTCTTCTCCATTTCTTTTTTTTAAAAAACTTTTCCCTCTGTAAAAGAGCTTGGGACAATGGTCTATGTTACAGGCATTATATATAAATGCAAGTTCTTTCTTTATTTTCTATTATTTATTCCATCAACGATATCCTTACATTTCATGGTTTTAACAGCTACTTTCTGACTGGTGCCATCAGCCTGTTTAATGTGTCCCTCCATTACGGAACCAAATTCCCCTGTAGAAAAATGGAATATAAAGATCAGTTAGCTGTTGGTTTCCACATACAGAATTTAAAAGAACTCACCTTGATTTTTTTGCTAATACTAGGGAATGGAGTAAAATATACCCCACGGTGTGCAAAATAGGCTTTTTTTTTTGCTCTGTTTATTGAAGCTTATATCGTCAGCCATTTAAAGTGAGGCTCATATCTTTGTGTATATTAACATCAGTATAAGTTCACAGACCGAGTGACCGTGTAGCCTCAAGGGTTAGGACTGTCCTATTACCTCTGTGACCTGGGTTTGAAATTAACCCGGAATGATGGAATAAAAGTCCCTGCTCTGTGACAGCTGCAAGGACTCTCAGCAAAATGACATTAGGCAATATATCCACCACCCGCCCCCCCCCCACAACTAATTTATTGGTAAACGGTGCCCTAATCAAGGTTACGGCTGTCAATTCTGTGTATACAACACTTTTTTTTTAAAAACTTGTCTCAGCTAGGCTCAGCATCAAGCAACCTTCCTTAATGGAAGAGTAAATCTGCATTGACTCCGCCCCAACAACGTGACACAGCCCTTGCCACAAAAGAGCTTTCTGGTACTGCTTTTTGATAGACTCACCCTTCACAATCCTGAACTCAGTGCTGTAGTTTGTGGTACACTAAATGTTTTAGTCTACAATATATTCTCTATACATTGTTACTTTAATATTGGGAGGTTTCTGCACACGTTCAGAACTAACCCAGCCCCCTCCCAATTACCATATTTCCAACAGCGGCTATTATTCATTATCACTCCTTTATAAAAGCTCTTTGAAATTAGATACACTTCATCAATGGCCTTTAATCTTGCAACTTTCAGCCTTGTGCGATTGTATTATGCGTCACTTTCCCAATTTTTCATCCTAATCAATTATAATATCCAGGGTTGGTTTCCTACAGATTTTTAAAAAAAATAAATTTACTTGGTTTTTAATCAAAGGGAAATAGGAAGTTAATACTGATTTTTTTTTTCCACTTCAGCTAATCTTTTAACAAGCTGTTCAAAGCCTATTTCTCCAAGTACAGTACTGTCAGTTTAATGTCACGAAGTAACAACTTGACATTAATATCACAGGAGTACAAGAAGAGCAACTGCAGTTGATGTAACATCACATCAGTTGCCCAGAGCTAGTTAATAAACAGTCTACTGTGTTGCGAAGTGGACTATTTGGTCCACTTCTGGCACAAAACTGAACAATGGTGATAACAAGACAGAAGTCAAATAAACAAGGGAACGTGTGGAATTAGTGGGGGGGTTGGAGAAGAACCTACATCCTAAAATGGACTGCTGCTCTGCTCTCACAGATTCACATACTATTTATGGGGGGGGGGGGGGGGGGTGCAGGGGGTGGGCTTTGCATGCTTCAGTTCACGTCCTTACCTTCTCCCAGAACTTTGCCCAGAGTCAATTGATTTCTGTCAGTCATTACATCCTGCAGCTTCTCTTTCAGCTCCTCACGGATTCCCAAATTATCCACTGTTGGAAGAAATACTGAAGAATTAAATCAATTCATCGAATCATTGAATGTTACAGCACAGAAACAGGTCATTCAGCTCATCGAGTCTGTGCTGTTTCTCCACATGAGCCATCTAGTCTAATCTTACTCCTGCTCCCTTTACTAACCATCTGATTCAGGCATCAACATCCCTTTTAGAAGTTCTAAACAATGTGGTTTTTATAATATTATATTGCTCTGCTTTCTGATTTTAAAAAAAACCTGTCCAAGTAAATCACTGGGCTGCCCCGATGATGCAATTGTAAATGCAGAGCCATACAGCCAAGGAAATCTCCTCCTTAGAAAGACAAGTGAAATGGTTGATTTTACAAAAAGAAGTTTTGCTTTAATGTCTTGTTCTCAAGTTAACCAGTGAAAGCTCAACCTTCCGCCCATTGATGATAAATGGGCAGAAAAATGTAGCCTCATGCCAAAATATAATGGCCCTTTGGCACTGATTTCCTGAAGCCATTTGTCACATTTCACACAATTGAAAACATTTATATTCAGAACCCCCTCCTGTCTGAAACCTGTACAGTGAATAATTCCTAAACTTAACCAAATAAAATACCAGTGAGCACATCAACTGAAATAACTCCAATGCCAGGAATTTTCTTGGGAGAATTCTCCCGATCGGCGGAAACCCCAGTTTGATGCATAAGTGGGATTTTCCAACGATCTTCCGCTGAAGTTACAGCAGTCGATCGGGAGAACCCGAGGAAATTGTCAGCGCATGTACTTAACGTTTTGCGTAATCAGAAGATAGATACGGAAGAAGGTGGCCATTTTGCTCATCAACCTAGTAAATGCATCAGATCCCACCCACCCGACCCCACCCCCAGCCCCCCGCCCCACCAACCACTACTATAATGGTCCCTTAAATAATTTGAGGGCTTTTGCCTTCCACCTTTTTTTTTATTCGTTCGCGGGATGTGGGCGTCGCTGGCAAGGCCGGCATTTATGGCCCATCCCTAATTGCCCTCGAGAAGGTGGTGGTGAGCCGCCTTCTTGAACCGTTGCAGTCCATGTGGTGAAGGTTCTCCCACAGTGCTGTTAGGAAGGGAGTTCCAGGATTTTGACCCAGCGACAATGAAGGAACGGCGATATATTTCCAAGTCGGGACGGTGTGTGACTTGGAGGGGAACGTGCAGGTGGTGTTGTTCCCATGCGCCTGCTGCTCTTGTCCTTCTAGGTGGTAGAGGTCGCGGGTTTGGGAGGTGCTGTCAAAGAAGCCTTGGTGAGTTGCTGCAGTGCATCCTGTGGATGGTGCACACTGAAGCCACAGTGCGCCGGTGGTGAAGGGAGTGAATGTTTAGGGTGGTGGATGGGGTGCCAATCAAGCGGGCTGCTTTATCTTGGATGGTGTCGAGCTTCTTGAGTGTTGTTGGAGCTGCTCTCATCCACGCAAGTGGAGAGTATTCCATCACACTCCTGACTTGTGCCTTGTAGATGGTGGAAAGGCTTTGGGGAGTCAGGAGGTGAGTCACTCGTCGCAGAATACCCAGCCTCTGACCTGCTCTCGTAGCCACGGTATTTATATGGCTGGTCCAGTTAAGTTTCTGGTCAATGGTGACCCCCAGGATGTTGATGGTGGGGGATTTGGCGATGGTAATGCCGTTGAATGTCAAGGGGAGGTGGTTAGACTCTCTCTTGTTGGAGATGGTCATTGCCTGGCACTTATCTGGCGCGAATGTTACTTGAAACTTATGAGCCCAAGCCTGGATGTTGTCCAGGTCTTGCTGCATGCGGGCTCGGACTGCTTCATTATCTGAGGGGTTGTGAATGGAACTGAACACTGTGCAGTCATCAGCGAACATCCCCATTTCTGACCTTATGATGGAGGGAAGGTCATTGATGAAGCAGCTGAAGATGGTTGGGCCTGTGATCACTTTGAATAAAGAACTTCCTGACATCGGTCCTAAATTTGCCTTTCACTGGCTTGCACCTGTGCTCCCTTGGCTTATATCAAAGAGGTGCTCCGAATATAAATCTAGATATCTTCTTTGCAGAAACACAGACACTTCAGTCCACTCACAAGACAGCTTTAAAAAATATACAGAGTAGACTTTACAAATTAGCTATTGAAATGAATCGGTATTTTAGGTGTAGAAGTTAACCTGCTCATTTCACAGCTATAACGGACTGAACATTGAGTGGGCCATGACACAGGCTCCACGGTAGGAGTACTTATTCGTAAAATCTACCCTGAGTTTTCCTTTCCCCTGCCGCACTTGTCCAACATGTTTGTGGCTTCTTCTTCAGTGGAAAACGATAGGAAATACTACTTAACAATAAAACACACCCAGGAAGTCAAGTTCCAATCTTATCAGTAATGAACAATCGGACTGGGAACTGTTTTGTTTCAAGCTGCAGCTCAGCCAAAGCCACCGACTCTGAAACCTGGCCCAGGTCAAAATGGCAGTGCAAAAACCTGGCTCAGTGTCAGCTCTTTCCAATGTTTCCACACCATAATTGGAACAAAAATGACACAGTCCGTACCTCAGCCAAGCTCAAAAGCCTTATTTCTGAGTAACCAGACTAAACTCACCCAAAACCTGCTGTTGACGTTGCTGAAGCCCATCAATTACGTGATCAGCAGGGAAAGATATTTGGGGCAACTTAACACCTCGTGAATGTTTACACTTAAAAGGTGATTTGCTGCCCAACTAGTGCAGTCATGCTTAAAAAAAAAATCCCAGTGGCAGTGAAAGTCCTGGTTTCTCAGCAATGCTGAACAATAACAAATGACTTGGTACTAAAAAATATTTGCCCTGGTGAACAACAATTCAAACTAGATTCACAAACTGATGAAATATAACAATTTTTCAACATAACATGGGGGAACCGTCAAAAGGAGGGCAACAAACAAAAATTAAAAAGCATTGCTTTTAATATCTGCTTGAATCATTTAATTACTCAGCCCTCTAACGTAGCAGACAAGGCCAATTCGTCAGCACCTTTTCCAGTATGGGGGGAGCACCGACAAATACATTCATCCATCTGCGCTTTGTGGTTTAAAAATGTGACAAAGGATAAACTTCCAAGTCAGAGCTTTCAGTTGGCTGGAAAACCAATGTTTAAAAGCCCAATTTTAAAACTTATTTCCACCTCACTAACAGAAAATGCAAGCCAGGGGGAAAAGAAAATGATGAAGTAAAAAGTTTAAAACTTGATTTTCTAGCACAATAAAAGTTAGAAAAGATCGGTTAGATTATATTGGATTAGATAATATAAAGCAAAATTAAATTAAATAAAAACAAATCTTTATGACATTTGAGGATTTAATTTTAGTGCACTGACTAACTTATTCACATTAAATTCCTGCCTACGCCGGTTTTACAGATCATCAGTCCATTTAAATAAACAGGTTAAGTGTTAAACTAGCACAAACAGGAATTTAATGTGAATGTGTTAATCAGTACACTAAGGCAATCAAACCTCATGGTGACATAGCAGCAATAAGGGTACAGTGATCACGTCTAATTTTTAATGTAAAAACGGATTTGATAGAGTAAATAGAGAGAAACTGGTGGGAGAGTCCAGAATAAGGGGGCATAACCTTAAAATTAGAGCTCGGCCGTTCAGGGGTGATGTCAGAAAGCACTTCTTCACACAAAGGGTAGTGGAAATCTGGAACACTCTCTCCCCCAAAAAGCTGTTGAGGCTGGGGATCAATTGAAAATTTCAAAGCTGAGATTGATAGATTTTTGCTAGGCAAGGGTATTAGGAGTTACGAAACCAAGGCGGGTAGATGGAGTTAAGATACAGATCAGTCGTGATCTAACTGAATGGCGGAACAGGCTCGTGGGGCTGAATCCTGTTCCTATGTTCCAGTGTTTTGGCAGTTTACAGTTAACATTCCAGTAATGGATTTTAAAGTTGTCGCCTTAATGACTTATTTTTAGCAACTCGCTCTGCGATTATCCCAGAGAGCAGGATATTCCCTGGAGCTGTTGGCAGCCCAAGGGTTAACCTGTTTCTTTGAAATTGAAGCCAAATTTGCCTGGCCTAATCCTGCTGAAAGTAGAAATTCCTGAGATTCTTTGCAATGAAAGAATTAAAAGGCAAAACAGAATGTCAAAATAGAAGGAAATCCTGATCGTGCCATTCTGTTGAAAGCCATTTCTCAGGACAAGAAAACAAAGAGCCAGAATTTGCTATAGCAGGACATCGAACGGCACCGCACCCTTTAGCTCAAAAAGTAATTTTGCCCACAAAATTGCTGAAAGTGGAGCTGATTACGGTGCAGTGAGGGAAACAGGGCATCTGGGGCCTGAGTGAACAGGTCAAGCAACTAGGTACCTCCTTAACCAATGAGATTTAAGGATTGGGAAATAAACTCAGCAAGGGCCGAGAAGGAGGCACAGGCTCGACGGGCTGAAAGGCCTCCTTTTGCACTGTAAGAATCAACGAAAGGGAGTGAATTCAATGTCAAATCAGGTACAGAAAGAGAAATAAAAAGAGGGAAAGAAAGATTAGATTAAGAGAGAGGGAAATAAGAGAAAGAAAGGAAAAGCAAGAGAAAAAAAATTTTAATTAAAAATTTGACATTTTTAATATCCCCCAAAAAATTCAAAACCTGAAGGAATGAGACTTCACACTTGTAATAGTTAATTTTCAGTGCCAGAATGGTTGACTGGCAGTCACTAACACTTATCACGTCACTGAAAGCATACTTTATGCTTGTAATGACAAGACTTAACTTTCTGGGAGTCTCTTCTGCATGTCCACGATCCTGCGGGGAAAAGCACTGATTCGAATCTCTGACCTCGCTCGAGGATTTCAAATTTTGTGCTCTAGTCCCCTTTTCATTGTCTCAAGTTTTCAACAGCTTTCATTATTTATATCAGCTCAAAAATAAAGGTCGAGAAATTGGGCCTTCTCGCGCCCGTTGTTTCGGCAGCACACAGCCTTCCAAAGTGTCAAGATGGCGTCTTAGCCGTGCACACACGTTTCTAGCGTGACATGCGCTGGACACCATCTTGGTAAAGGTAGTAGCGCATGCGCAAATAACGAACACCGGCAGCATGTAAAGTAAGGAGAAAATGCATACAATCAGTGCGCAATGTTGATTTAAGTGATAAGACACCATTTTGAGACTTAATGCACCACTCAACACACAGTCTTAACCGCGACCATCTGAACATGTCTTAGACGGGCTGGAGGACCCCCCCCACCCCACCAGCACTATTTAAAGGGGCCATGCAGGATTTACAGGTTAGTGGCTTGATTATTGTTTCTGGCTGCTGATGCATTTGTAACTGTTTTTGGAGGTCTCCTATACTTGAGTACTAGGACGAGGGGACATAGCCTAACATTTAGAGCCAGGACGGGCAAGAGTGAATTTAGGAAGCGCATCTACGTGTAAAGGGTGGGAAAAGTTTGGAACACTCTTCTGCAGATAGCAGTTGATGCGAGCTCAATTGTGAATTTTAGATCTGAGATTGATAGATTTCTGTGAACCAAGGGTATTAAGGAATATGGGGCTAAGGCGGGTATATGGACTTAGGTCACAGGTCAACCATGATCTCACTGAATGGCAGAACAGGCTCGAGGGGCTAAATATCACTGCCACTTGCTGCCTCCTGTTATGCGCTACCTTCTCCTGCAAGAAGGCGGGACGTGTGTCTGGGTGATGTGCCTGTCATGGTTAAATAGCTGCCAGTGTGTGTGGCCTGTGAGTTGTGGATGGGCGGCTTGCAACAGTGGTAATGTGTAAAGGTGAGAGGTAGCATCTGATTGGCAGAGTTGAGTACTGATGGAAAGAGTTTGTTGGTATGTGGGTGATGGGGGGTGTAGTGTGTGGTGCAGTTGGTAGGAGATGCCACTTGACAGTTGACCTCACTCACCTTGACCACTCGTGTCAAAGCATTGAACTTCTTCCTGCACTGCATCCATGTTTGTGGTGCTATGCGCCTAGCATTGACTTCATCCCCTACTGCCTCCCACTGCCTTTTGGGCATATGTCTGGAGGGCCTCTGGCCCCCACCACCCTCCCACCCTATCCCCGGATATAGGATGTCCCTCCTTCTGTCCACCTCTTGCACCAAGGCCTCTAGTGCATCAGCAGAGATCCTTGGTGCACGCACTCTCGCAGGCCCAGTACAAACTAGATTGGCAAGGTCTGGCATGCAGATTGAAGGATGTAGGATTTAGTAGTGCGCAACCTTTATTCAATATTTTAACATAACTCATCAGTTTGTAAACAAAGGGACGGGACCTGCGTTTGTGCTCTACGTGCGCGATGTCTGATCTCCGTTCAGACTCCGTGCAGACAGCAGACTGGTACCGCAGGGATTGGTGCTTGGGCCCCAACTATTTACAATCTATATCAATGATTTGGATGAGGGAACCAAATGTAATATTTCCAAGTTTGCTGATGACACAAAACTAGGTGGGAATGTGAGTTGTGAGGAGGATGCAAAGAGGATTCAAGGGGATATAGACAGGCTAAGTGAGTGGGCAAGAACATGGCTGATGGAATATTATGTGGAAAAATGTGAAGTTATCCACTTTGGTAGGAAAAACAGAAATGGAGAGTATTTTTTAAAATGGTGAGAGATTGGGAAATGTTGATGTTCAAAGGGACCTGGGTGTCCTTGTACATGAGTCACTGAAAGCTAACATGCAGGTGCAGCAAGCAATTAGGAAGGCAAATGGTATGTTGGCTTCCTAATTGAGTACAGGAGTAAAGATGTCTTACTGCAATTATATAGGGCCTTGCTGAGACTGCATCTGGAGTAAAGTGTACAATTTTGGTCTCCTTACCTAAAAAAGGATATACTTGCCATAGAGGGAGTGCAACAAAGGTTCACCAGACTGATTCCTGGGATGGTGGGATTGTCATATGAGGAGAGATTGAGTAGACTAGGCCTGTATTCTCTAAAGTTTAGAAGAATGAGAGGTGATCTTATTGAAACATACAAAATTCTTACAGGGCTTGACAGGATAGATGCTGGGAGGATGTTTCCCCTGGCTGGGGAGTCTAGAACCAGGGGGTCACAGTCTCAAAATAAGAGGTAGGCCATTTAGGACTGAGATGAGGAGAAATTTCTTCACTCAGAGGGGGGTGAATCTTTGGAATTCTCTGCCAGAGGGCTGTGGAGGCTCAGTCATTGAGAACATTCAAAACAGAGATCGATAGATTTCTAGATATTAAAGGCATCCAGGGATATGGGGATGGTGCAGGAAAATGGCGTTGAGGTAGAAGATCAGCCATGATCTTGTTGAATGGCGGAGCAGGCTCGAGGGGCCGGATGGCCTACTCCTGCTCCTATTTCTTATGTTCTTATTTTCATCAAATAACAGGTACCGACTACCTTTAAGAAATTTTAAGAGACATCCTCCCTTTAAGGGATTCGGGCTCCCCCTGCTGGTGAAAAGTGCACATTTCCTTGAATCCACATGCCAGGCCTGGTTTTTAACACTGCTTGGAGGTAAGTGTTCAGGCCGGACGAATGGACCCCGCACCCATTTTCGACCTAATCGAATATAACCCCCATATTCTTTTTTTCAAAAGAAATAACTGGTGTAAGTGAAACCCTGTTAATTTCTTTTTCGGCACACACAAAAAAGGAAAGAAGCCCAATTACGAGAACTTTGAGGGAACACTTCAGGCATTTGTTCAATGGAGATAAGAACCGTAGAATTTTACGGCACAGGAGGCGGCCATTTGGCCCATTATGTCTAATGTTGGTTCTTGGATAGCACAATCCAAAACTAATCCCACTGCACCATGCTTTTCCCATAACTATCTATCTTCTGCATCATTTATTAGTCTAATTTTCCCTTATAAGATTGTTTAGTCATAGATCAGTGTTGATAACTGTGGGGTTTGAGGCAAGGCCAAACTCTTGTTCATATAAGAATCTGATATCATTTGCATTTAGCCATGTAATTCTCAGCATCCCACACTTATAATAGCCATTTTCCCCACAATCTATAGATTCTCATTCATCCATTAAAAAAAGAACAATACTATCTCAATATAACCAAACATTTGTTTAACCCTTCACTTGTATTCCAAACCCATAAAGGGATTTTCTCTGGGATGGCTAAGAAACTACAGACGCTGAAGCCTGGTCTGGTCAATCACCAGACACCACTCCCATTTCTACTGGTACCGGGCATCCGGGTAATAGTTAACATAACTTCTCTTTCTTTCACTGGAAATTTGCAGAAATGTACCTCAGTTTGAATGGTTGAAGTGTCATAAACCAACAATACTGACCCAAACTTTGTCTCTTTCATCCGCTTTTTGATAGCTGCATACATGAACGCTACTATAATAATTAATCCGACAACACAAACTATTCCAATTAGCACCATTAGGGAGTGGTCAGCTTGACTCTCATCAGCAGCAGTAGTTGAGAACGGTGAAAGGATTATCGCATCTGCAAGTAAATGAATACATGGGGAAATTAGCCTCGGATTCACATGACTAATCAATATAAGCTGTTTATATACAATTACACGACAAGTATAGAAGTTTCTTATTTCAAAAGGGGGCTCTGCTTTGAATTTTTTTTAACCTCAAACTTTTCATAAGACTGCAATGCGACAATAACGTACATTTTTCCATCACTCCTAAAGTAGGATAATATCTTTTGTGCTTTACAAGAGGGTAAGGACACCATGGAGCAGATAACAGGAAAGATTAAGGCAGGGTGAATCGAAAGCATGGCTGAAAAAGAATCAAGAAAAAGACAAAAAGTGACATTACAGAGGAGTGCCCAGGGTAAGTCAGTGTAAGTATTTAGTTTATTGGTAAGAGTCAAGTATTTAGTTTATTGGACAGAGGTCAGGTTGGTAATACAAGTGAGAACCAGGCTGAATATAGAAAGTACAGAAGAGAAGTGAAAAAGGAAATAAGAGGAGCAAAGAGAGTATGAGAATAGACTGGCAGCCAACATAAAAGGGAATCCAAAAGTTTCTATAGGCATATGAACAGTAAATGGGTAGTAAAGGTGGGGGGGTGCGATTAGGGACCAAAAAGGAGATCTACGCATGGAGGCAAAGGGCATGGCTGAGGTATTTGCATCTGTCTTTACCAAGGAAGCAGATGCTGCCAAAGTCACAGTAAAAGAGGAGGTAGTTGAGATAACGGAGAGGCTAAAATTTGATAACAAAGAGGTACTAGAAAGGCTGGCTGTATTTAAAGTAGATAAGTCACCTGGTCCGGATGGAATGCATCCGAGATTGTTGAGGGAAGTAAGGGTGGAAATTGCAGAGGTGCTGACCATAATCTTCCAATCCTCCTTAGATATCGGGGTGACGCTAGAGGACTGCACTTGTTGCACCCTTGTTCAAAAAAGGATGTAAGGATAAACCGGCAACTACAGGCCAGTTGGTTTAACCTCGGTGGTAGGGAAGCTTTTAGAAATAATAATCCGGGACAAAATTAATCGTCGCTTGGACGAGTGTGGATTAATAAAGGAAAGCCTGCACGGATTTGTTAAAGGCAAATCGTGTTTAACTAACTTGATTGAGTTTTTTGAAGAGGTAACAAGAGAGGGTTGATGAGGGCAATGCGGTTGATGTTGTATATATGGACTTTCAAAAGGCATTTGATAAAGTGCCACATAATTGGCTTGTCAGCAAAATTGAAGCCCAAAGAATAAATGGGGCAGTGGCAGCATGGTTACGAAATTGGCTAAGTGACAGGAAAGAGAGAGTAGTGGTGAACTGTTGTTTATCGGGCTGGAGGAAGGTATACAGTGGTGTTCCCCAGGGGTCGGTACAAGGACCACTGCTTTTTTTCATATATATTAATGACTTGGACTTGGGTGTAGAGGGTACAATGTCAAAATTTGCAGATGACACAAAACTTGGAAGTGTAGTGAACAGTGAGGAGGATTGTGATAGACTCCAAGAGGATATAGACAGGCTGGTGGAATGGGTGGACACATGGCAGATGAAATTTAACGCAGAAAAATGCGAAGTGATACATTTCTGTAGGAAGAACGAGGAGAGGCAATATAAACTAGAGGGCACAATTCTAAAAGGGGTACAGGAACAGAGATATCTGGTGGTATATGTGCACAAATCAGTGAAAGTGGCAGGGCAAGTTGAGAAAGCAGTTAAAAAAGCATATGGGATATTGGGCTTTATAAATAGAGGTTTAGAGTACAAAAGCAAGGAAGTCATGATGAACCTTTATAAAACATTGGTTCAACCACAACTGGAGTATTGTGTCTAGTTCTGGGCATTCTGGGAAAGCCTTAGAGAGGGTGCAGAAAAGATTTACTAGAATGATTCCAGGGATCAGAGACTTTAGTTACGTGGATAGACTGGAGAAGCTGGGGTTGTTCTCCTTGGAACAGAGAAGGTTGCGAGGAGATTTGAAGAGGTATTCAAAATCCTGAGGGGTCTAGACAGAGTAGATAGATGGACACTGCTCCCATTGGCGGAAGGGTCAAGAACCAGAGGACGTAGATTTAAGGTGATTGGCAAAAGAACCAAAGGTGACATGGGGAAAAACTTTTTTTTTTTTTTTACACAGCGTGTGGTTAGGATCTGGAATGCACTGCTCGAGGAGGTGGTGGAGGCAGATTGAATCATGGCCTTCAAAAGGGAACTGGATAAGTACTTGAAAGGAAAAAGTTTTCAGGCCTACGGGGATAGGACGGGGGAGTGGGACGAGCTGGATTGCTCTTGCTTAAAGCCGGCATGGACTCGATAGGCCGAATGGCCTCCTTCCATGCTTTAACCTTTCTATGATTCTATTCTAAAGGAGGAGAGAAAGCAGGGAACTATAGGCCAGTTAGCCTGACATCAGTACTGGAGAAAATGCTAGAGTCTATTATCAAGGACGTAGTAACCAAGCACTTAGAAAATCATAATATGATTAGGCAGAGTCAACACGGTTTTATGAAAGGGAAATAGTGTTTGACAAATCTATCAAGAGTTTTCTGAGGGTGTAACTAGCAGGGTAGATAAGGGGGAACCCGTGGATGTAGTATATTTGGATTTTCAAAAGGCATTTGATAAGGTGCCACACAAGAGGTTGTTACACAAGATTAGGGCTCATGGGATTGGGGATAATATATTAGTGTGGATTGAGGATTGGTTGATGGACAGAAAACAGAATAGGAATAAACGGGTCATTTTCGGGTTGGCAGGTTGTAACTAGTGGGGTGCCACAAGGATCAGTGCTTGGGCCTCAGCTGTTTACAATCTATATCAATGGCTGAGATGAGGGGACTGAGTGTAACGTATCCAAATTTGCTGACGATGCAAAGCTAGGTGGGAAAATAAGTTGTGAGGAGGACGCAAAGAAGCAACAAATGGATATAGACAGGTTAAGTGATTGGGCAAGAAGGTGGCAGACTAAGTATAATGTGGAGAAATGTGAAATTATCCACTTTGGTAGAAAGATCAGAAAAGCAGTATATATTTTTTTTAGAAGCTGAGAAACTAGTAAATGTTGGTATTCAAAGGGATTTGGATGTCCTTGTACATGAATCACAGAAAGTTAACATGCAGGTACAGCAACCGATTAGGAAAGCAAATGGTATGTTAGCCTTTATTGCAAGGGGTAGAAGTGTACGGAGGTCTTGCTGCAATTATATAGGGCTTTGGTAAGATCACACCTGGAGTACTGTGTACAGTTTTGGACTCCTTACCTAAGGAAAGATATACTTGCCTGAGGGAGGGTGCAATGAAGATTGCTTCCTGGGAAGAGTGGGTTGTCCTATATGGAGAGATTGACTAGAATGAGCCTATATTCTCTGGAGTTTAGAAGAATCAGAGATGATCTTATTGCAACATGTAAAATTCTTGAAGGGCTTGACAGGGTAGATGCTGAGAGGTTGTTTCCCTAGGCAGGAGAGTCGAGAACTGGGGGTCATTGTCTCAGGACCATTTAGGACTGAGATGAGGAAACATTTCTTCACTCAGAGGATTGTGAATCTTTGGAATTCTCTACCCAGGAACGCTGTGGATGCTCAGTCGTTCAGTATATTCAAGACTGAAATAGATAGATTTTTGGACTCTAGGGGAATCAAGGGATATGGGGATAGGGCTGGAAAGTGGAGTTGAGGTCGAAGATCAGCCATGATCTTATTGAATGGCAGAGCAGGCTCGAGGGGCCGTATGGCCTACTCCTGTATCTATTTTGTATGTTGAAGGGACGAGTTTTAAAGAGGCTTTTGAGGACAGAGGTAGCAAGGCATATCATAGAATGATTCCGTTTTCAAAAAATATGGCACAGATATTGCTGTAATAGCTGAGAGGAGTAATATTAGAAACCAGTGCCAACCAGGAAGGCACTGAAGTTTGGACCTGGGTGTCAGGGCACAAATCACAATGTTGAAAACAAACCCAGTCTAGCTCAGTTTCTCAGCAGAGTTCCAGAGATTGGCATATCGCTACCAGAAGAGACTAGACTGCAGTTCGCCAGTACTTTAATTCTAGATTCACTTGATGGAATAGTGAATGACCTTGATTTGGGGCCACTCTGCAGATTTGGAGTATTCAATAAAAATAAATCAGATCTGTGGGTTCTGAGCTTAACACAGCCTTTCCAACAGAACTATCTTCTGAAGCACCTGAATCTATCCAGGTTGTCCTACCCGGTACCCTACGACCAGACCGCTTTCTTGAACCCAGGCGATTTCCAGTGAGAATCCCAGTGAGCTGTACATTGGCTCAGCACCTCTCATCCCTTTGACGGTGTTGATGCCTTTGAGAATGCAAATATCTCTCAAGACACTCCAGGCTTGCAGTTATTACTGACTGAACCAAATGTGCAGCAGCACAGATGATCTCCCATTCCTCTTCAGTCATATTGCCAAAATCATCCCCTTCAGGCATCCCTTCCACGGCCCAAAATCCAATGGACTCACTGACCCACATCTTGATTTTTATTATCCTCCATTCTTCCTAGTTGCATCTGGGACACACACCATTCTCCCAGGCAAGAAGTTGGATGAGCACTTGTGAACCTCACCATTCTTGCACTAGATGGGAAGTGGTGGTGGGGGGGTGGGGTGGAGATGTCTGAGACCACCACAAGGAGATTGCTGTAGGGGAGTATCCATGTCCTGCTCGCGACTTTCCTACACAGCCATGCCAAGCATGGGAACTTCACTCTGTGGCAGAATCATGGATGAAACTACAACCTACAGTTCCAACACACCAGATTGGTGCTTCATTCATGTGCCATCTTTAAGAAGCAGGTTTTAAAAATTGCGCAAGGACACAACTCTCAGATTCTGAACTGCCCGAACGAGGGTGTTGAGTTAACAGCTTGATCAGGCAGGCCAAAATTCTGTACTCTTGCGAAAATTAGCAAAGGCGACGTGAGTAAAAGGTCATGTCTTGTTTGTGTTCTCTTTCACTTAAAATTAGTGAACAAAATTCCTGCCTTCAAGAACAAAAATGTAATTGAATTTTTTGATGTTTATATTTGATGTTTTGTCAGTTAAAACTGCTTAATGCAAACATTCAAAAAAAAAATCACCATTTTGCCCGACTGTTCGCATCAACATTTTGCACAATACAAAGCAATAAATTACCATTGCTTGCAACAAACACTTGTGCTGGATCACTGTAAGGCCCATTTCCAGTGCTCGTATATGCTGCCACTTGCACCTTGTATGTAACGTTTACTGCCACAACAGCAATACTGCTTCGGTCAATTTTCCGATTGCCACTCAGCTTAACTAAATTTATAGCCTGGAAAGGAGAAAAGACAAATAAAAATGGCTTAATAATAACGAGTAATTACTGTGCATTGAGAGATTTACAATGAGATGACCCTAAAGCTTCTTAAGGACTTATAACAGGGTATCCAAACTTCTGACTACCCACTATCCAGTCTGTGAAGGCACATCCTGGACAGATGCAAAATACATCATAAAATACGTCATAAGATAGGTTCAGATAAAGAAGGCCCTTTGATCTCCTTCTTTCAAAATACCAAACTCCTATCTTCTTCCTATTACAACTTTAACATTTCATCCAAAGGAAGGCATCTCTGACAATGCAGCCTCAGTAATGTGCTAGAGCATCAGACTAGATTATGTGCTGAACCCCCAGTATACGACTCAAATCCAAAGCCTTCTGCCGCAAAGGCCAAAGTTTGGGCACAAATGGCCAGAGCACCAACTGAGCCAAGCTAACGCTACAAAGCAAAGCTAAAACAAGTAACACGTTGGATTAGCACCTGAAGTTTTTTCCAGAGCAGAGAGAGGGGGCTCCTGAACTTCTAAGTTACCTGTATCTTGTGCATTGGACAAGTAAGACAGTTCTAAGTGTTTCCTATCACACAAAACCTCAACAGTATTACTCCAATTCCTAATACCTCTCTCGCTCTCCCCCCACACTGTCACCTGCATATCATCAGAACAGTTAAAGTGATATATAAGAACATAAGAAATAGGAGCAGGAGTAAGCCGCTCGAGCCTGCTCCGCCATTCAATAAGATCATGGCTGATCATCTACCTCAACTCCACTTACCCGCACCACGAGAGGTGCTGACCCACTGTACAGCACACTGGGATTCTCACTGGAAATCGCCTGGATTCAAGAAAGCAGTCTGGTCATATGGTTGGACAACCTGAATAGATTCAGATACTCCAGAAGATAGTTCTGTTGGAAAGGTTATGTAAAGCTCAGAACCCACAGATCTGATTTATTTTTATTGAATACTCCAAATCTGCAGAGTGGCCCCAAATCAAGGTCATTCACTATTCCATCAAGTGAATCTAGAATTAAAGTACTGGCGAACTACAGTCTAGTCTCTTCTGGCAGAGATATGCCAATCTCTGGAACTCTGCTGAGAAACTGAGCTAGACTGGGTTTGTTTTCAACATTGTGATTTGTGCCCTGACACCCAGGTCCAAACTTCAGTGCCTTCCTGGTTGGCACTGGTTTCTAATGCTGCTCCTCTCGGCTATTACAGCAATATCTGTGCCATATTTTTTGAAAACGGAATCATTCTATGATATGCCTTGCTACCTCTGTCCTCCAAAAGCCTCTTTAAAACTTATCTCTTCAACATAAGAAATAGGAGCAGGAGTAGGCCATACAGCCCTTCAAGCCTGCTCTGCCATTCAATCCGATCATGGCTAATCTTCTACCTCAACTCCACTTTCCCCACCCTATCCCTTGATTCCCTTAGTGTCCAAAAATCTATTACTCTCAGTCTTGAATATACTGAACGACTGAGCATCCACAGAGCTCCCGGGTAGAGAATTCCAAAGATTCACAACCCTCTGAGTGAAGAAACTTTTCCTCATCTCGGTCCTAAATGGCCGACACCTTATCTTGAGACAATGACCCCCAGTTCCAGACTCACCAACCAGGAGAAACAACCTCTCAGCATCTATCCTGTCAAGATCTCTAAGAATTTTATATGTTTCATTGAGATCACCTCTCATTCTTCTAAATTCCAGAGAATATAGGCCCATTCTATTCAATCTCTCCTCATACAACAACCCTCTCATCCCAGGAATCAATCTAGTGATGAGGTAAGGAGGCCAAAACTGTATACAGTACTCCAGGTGTGGTCTCACCAGAGCCCTATATAACTACAGCAAGACCTCCTTACTCTCATACTCCACTCCCCTGCAATAAAGGCTAACATACCATTCGCCTTCCCAATTGCTTGCTGCATCTGCATGTTAACTTTTTGTGATTCGTGTACAAGGACACCCAAATCCCTCTGACTACCAACATTGCTTAGTCTCTCATCTTTTAAAAAATATTCTGTTTTTCTATTCTTCCTACCAAAGTGGATAATTTCACATTTCCCCACACTATACTCCATCTGCCACCTTCTCACCCACTCAGTTAACCTGTTGATAGCCTTTTGCAGTCTCTTTGTATCCTCCTCACAGCTCACTCTCCCACCTAGTTTTGTATCATCAGCAAACTTGCATCCACTATCTCTGCAGACATCTCCTTTAAAAGCCTAGGATGTAGGCCATCAGGTCCAGGGGATATATCGGCTTTTAGTCCCATTAATTTCCCTAGTACTTTTTCTTTACTAATCTTAATTACTTTAAGTTCCTCACTCTCATTAGTCCCTTGGTTCCCTACTATTTCCAGTATGCTTTTTGTGCCTTCTTCTGTGAAGACAGATGTAAAATATTTGTTTAACATCTCTGACATTCCTTTATTCCTCATTATAATTCCTCCTATTTTTTTTTTATTCGATCAAGGGATGTGGGCGTCGCTGGCGAGGCCGGCATTAATTGCCCATCCCTAATTGCCCTTGAGAAGGTGGTGGTGAGCCACCTTCTTGAACCGCTGCAGTCCGTGTGGTGAAGGTTCTCCCACAGTGCTGTTAGGAAGGGAGTTCCAGGATTTTGACCCAGCGACAATGAAGGAACGGCGATATATTTCCAAGTCGGGATTGTGTGTGACTTGGAGGGGAGCGTGCAGGTGGTGTTGTTCCCATGTGCTTGCTGCCCTTGTCCTTCTAGGTGGTAGTGGTCGTGGGTTTGGGAGGTGCTGTCGAAAAAGCCTTGGTGAGTTGTTGCAGTGCATCCTGTGGCTGGTACACACTGCAGCCACAGTGCGCCGGTGGTGAAGGGAGTTAATGTTTAGGGTGGTGGATGGGGTGCCAATCAAGTGGGCTGCTTTGTCCTGGATGGTGTCGAGCTTCTTGAGTGTTGTTGGAGCTGCACTCATCCAGGCAAGTGGAGAGTATTCCATCACACTCCTGACTTGTGTCTTGTAGATGGTGGAAAGGTTTTGGGGAGTCAGGAGGTGAGTCACTTGCTGCAGAATACCCAGCCTCTGACCTGCTCTTGTAGCCACAGTATTTATATGACTGGTCTAGTTAAGTTTCTGGTCAATGGTGACCCCCAGGATGTTGATGGTGGGGGATTCAGCGATGGTAATGTCATTGAATGTCAAGGGGACGTGGTTAGATTCTTTTTTGTTGGAGATGGCCAATCTGAAACTAGGGTCCTAAATCTAAACAAAGGAAACTACGAAGGTATGAGGAGTGAGTTGGCTATGATAGATTGGGAAGCTTCATTTAAAGGCATGACGGTAGATAGGCAATGGCTAACATTTAAGGAACAAATGCATGAATCGCAACAGTTATACATTCCTTTCTGGCGCAAAAACACAAGAGGAAATGTGGCCCAACCATGGCTAACAAAAGAAATTAAGGATAGTATTAGATCCAAAGAGGAGTCATATAAAGTTGCCAGAAAAAGTAGCAAGCCTGAGGATTGGGAACAGTTTAGAATTCAGCAAAAAAAAATGTAACCCCACTATTTAAAAAACAAGAGAGAAAACAGAACTACAGACCGGTTAGCCTAACATCAGTAGTAGGGAAAATACGAGAGTCCATTATAAAGGATGTGATAACAGGACATTTAGAAAATATCAACGGGATTAGACAAAGTCAACATGGATTTATGAAAGGGAAATCATGTTCAACAAACCTCCTGGAGTTTTTTTGAGGATGTAACTGGTAAATGGAATTTAACCCGGAAAAGTGCGAGTTGATGCACTTTGGAGGGACTAACAAGGCAAGGGAATACACAATGAATGGGAGGACCCTCGGCAAGACAGAGGGTCAGAGGGATCTTGGTGTGCAAGTTCACAGATCCCTGAAGGCGGCGGAACAGGTAGATAAGGTGGTAAAGACGGCATATGGGATACTTGCCTTTATTAGCCGAGGCATAGAATACAAGAGCAAGGAGGTTATGATGGAGCTGTATAAAACACTGGTTAGGCCACAGCTGGAGTACTGTGTGCAGTTCTGGTCGCCACACTACAGGAAGGATGTGATCGCTTTGGAGAGGGTGCAGAGGAGATTCACCAGGATGTTACCAGGGCTGGAGCGCTTCAGCTATGAAGAGAGACTGCGAAGATTGGGTTTGTTTTCCTTGGAGCAGAGGAGGCTGAGGGGGGACATGATTGAGGTGTACAAAATTATGAGGGGCACAGATAGGATGGATACTAAGGAGCTTTTTCCCTTCGTTGAGGGTTCTATAACAAGGGGACATAGATTCAAGGTAAAAGGCGGGAGGTTTAGAGGGGATTTGAGAAAGAACTTTTTCACCCAGAGGGTGGTTGGAGTCTGGAACTCACTGACTGAAAGGGTTGTGGAGGCAGGAACCCTCACAACATTCAAGAAGCATTTGGATGAGCACTTGAAATGCCATAGCATACAAGGCTACGGACCAAATGCTGGAATATGGGATTAGAGTAGACAGGGCTTGATGGCCGGCGCGGACACGATGGGCCGAAGGGCCTCTATCCGTGCCGTATAACTCTATGACTCTAATAGATAAGGGAAAACCAGTGGATGTGGTTTATTTGGATTTTCAGAAGACCTTCGATAAAGTCTCACATAAGAGGTTAGTGTGCAAAATTAAAGCACTAAATTCCGAGACACAAAAGGCATTAAGGGGTATGGGGAGAGAGCGGGAATATGGTAGTGAGATAGAGGATCAGCCATGGTCATACTGAATGGCGGAGCAGGCTCAAATGGCCTACTCCTGCTCCTATTTTCTATGTTTCTATGTCATTGCCTGGCACTTGTCTGGCGTGAATGTTACTTGCCACTTATCAGCCCAAGCCTGGATGTTGTCCAGGTCTTGCTGCTTGCGGGCACCGACTGCTTCATTACCTAAGGGGTTACGAATGGAACTGAGCACTGTGCAATCATCAGCGAACATCCCCATTTCTGACCTTATGATAGAGGGAAGGTCATTGGTGAAGCAGCTGAAGACGGTTGGGCCTAGGACACTGCCCTGAGGAACTCCTGCAGCAATGTCCTGGGGCTGAGATGATTGGCCTCCAACAACCACTACCATCTCTAAATCTCTAAGGGACCCAGGTTTACTTTCGCTAATCTCTTCCTTTTTACATACTTGTAGAACCTCTTACAATCTGTTTTTATATTTCTTACTAGTTTACTCTCATATTCAATTTTTCCCTTTTTATCGATTTCTTGCTCATCCTTTGCTGATTTCTAAAACCTTCCCAATCTTCAGACTTCCTACTCTTTTTGGCAATATTGTAAGCCTCTTCCTATAATCCAATACTATCCTTTACTTCTCTAGTTAGCCACGGTTGGATAACTTTTTCCGTGGAGCTTTTATTCCTCAAGGGAATATATACTCGTTGAGAATTATTTCTTTAAATGTTCTCCAATGCTTAACAACAGTCATATCTTTTAATCTAATTTCCAAATCTACCTGAGCCAACTCGTCCCTCATACCTAGGTATTTAGCTTTGTTTAAATTTGAGACCCTCGTTTCGGACTTAACTACATTACTCTCAAACTCAATATGAAATTCTATCATATTATGATCACTCTCCCCCAGAGGATCCTTAACGATAAGATTACTAATTAACCCTGTCTCATTACAAAATACTAGGTCTAAAATAGCCTAGTCCCCAGTTGGTTCCTCGACATACTGTTCTAGAAAATTGTCTCGAAGGCATTCCATGAACTCGTCCTCCAAGCTACTTTTGCCAATTTGGTTTGCCCAGCCTTTATTTATCCCTCAACCAATAGATGAACTGGTCAGTTATCTCACTGCTGTTTGTGGGGCCTTGCTGTGCACAAATTGGCTGTGACATTTGCCCAGAAAACAAACAGTGACTACACTTTAAACACTAATTCATTGGCTGTGAAGTGTTTTGGGACTTTGAGGACACAAATTTACTTCTTGTGCTTCAAAAAACAACCATCACTTATCAGAAACATCACTAACATTTTTACATTACTTTATTTTTGTTAAAGTCGGTTTAAGAGCTGCTAAAATCTATGGAGCTGGTTTCTGGATAAATATGTATGCTAAAATTCATGAGTAATTTTATGAATATCACTTTGTAAATGTGAAATAGCAGTTAGACACTATTACATTGAATTATGCAATGACTCTGCAGGCTCGTTGGCAGATTATTGAAAAGTAAAACAAACTAGTAAAGCGTGTCAAATTTAACAATCAGCTGGTGTGGAAATATATATAAAAAAATAAATAAATATACTAGTTCAAATTCCACCCCTATTGCCAGGATTCCTTGTAAGCCACTCATGGAACAGGCTTTGATTCCAAGCTTCACTTCACGGCAATGGCAGACACATGCCACATGTTTCTACGGCAGATTATCATGGCGCTTCGTAGGTAACTGTGCTCCATATTAAAACACGTGAAGGTACATACTGCGGAGGCACTCATCAATTTAGCAGCTGCATTTACTCACCACTTATCTGAGTCAGCCAAGTTGGTTTCAAAAAAGCCCACATATTTGATAACGTTATGTTGCACACAGCTGTCAATACACAGGATATTAATGGTTGCTTTTGCCTGCATAACAATCTGTGTGAAGCAATTTTAAGATATTTCAATGCGATAACGCACTATTTAAAATTCAACTGTTGAATAATTAACATAATTATATTGTTAATTACTCTGACTATAAGCTCAATGTGGGAAGGTCATATTACAAAACACACAGCTGTAGTTTGAACATAAGGAAACCAGGACATCCCAAGCAGCTTCCTAAAATGTCACTCACTGATGAGTCATCCTACTCAGTTCCACAAATAGTGGTTGACAGACAGAATACCATCGAGCTAGGTGTTAACTGAAAGTTCAACCTTTCATAACAAGCAGTAAATCGCATTATGCGCAGCGTGACATTTAGTCACACAAGTGCAAGCCTGCACAACGACATTTCAGCTGGAGATACAAAACTTATTAACCTTTCAATATGCCCGTACACAAGGCTTTCATTATATACGATTATTATTCAGTCTAAAACCTTCGCAAGACGACAATTCTGCCAGTTTTGAGTCTGGTGCGCATATTAGAATGACATAAAGCCCTGAGTCTGAAGGATTAATTCTGAGGAAAATTCATGTGTACAGCACCAGTGCAAAAGAACTTCTGACGGTTAAACTTCCGATCACTGATTCTTAAAATCAGCTTTTTTTAAAATACATGTTACAAAAGTATTCAGAAGAAAATCAGTCCATTATATTGCTCTCTTCTTAAACAACTTGGATTTAGCTTTCATAATAACCAGTAATACTGGCCCCCTCTCTTCAGTGGACTGAACATTACATAAATGAGTCAGCATCGTAAGCAGTGTCCCAAAACACAGCAGAAAAAAAATGTAGAAATTTAGGAAAGTACCGATCAACAGAAAGATATTCAAATAGATACCAAACGGGCAAAACTGCACTGTAATATTAATGAATACTTTAAAGGATTAGTGTGAAATTATTTTGCTCATTATTTTAACAAAAGAGTTAATTCCTTCACTAAAAAAAGCAGACAAAGTGTTTTCATGTGAACAAGCTAATGCGTTTGTCATTAATATCACACTGTGTGATTTCAACCTAATGCTGTTAAGATGGGATAGTTCTTTAGTTTCACGTCCACGACGTCCAGATGCTTTTGCGGAAATGAGAGTCCACAAAAGAGGCACCAATAGACTTACTGCAGTGACTCAAACGTCTTTGGACTCCCATTGTCATATGATCAGACAAGGCTGCTTTGGTTTGGTAATGAATTATAGTCCTCTGCTTTTAAATGATGGAAAGGTACGTTACAAGCTACAGATGTTAATGTTTATTTTTAAACAATGATCTTGTATATATGTTTACACTTCCTTTTAAATAAGAATGGGCAGTGACTGAATCACCAGAACTCAAAAAAGGAGTCGGCAGCTGAAGCAACAATTCCATCCTCAAAAACAAGAAAAATGGTCACTTCTTCAAACAATGGAACCTTTTCCAAATGAAAATATTATTCACCAAACCAAAATGTAATTATATGTATAATGTATGCTGCTAATGTCAGCATCACACACAGAGACACGGGATCTGGACAAGGCACATAAATGAGCAGGGATATTTCCCCAAATGTTATTTGTGACCCGTGGAAAATATTCATCACAACCACATACACTGGTATCTTATCCCATCTGGGCAGGGTCCTTGGAAAAGATTTTAAAACCATCAATTCCTGATGTAAACTGCCAGATATCAATGAACTGATCCACATAGAGTTCTGGTGCCGTTATTTTTAAAAATTCGTTCATGGGATGTGGGCTTCGCTGGCGAGGCCAGCATTTATTGCCCATCCCTAATTGCCCTCCAGAAGGTGGTGGAGATCCGCCTTCTTGAACCGCTGCAGTCCGTGTGGTGAAGGTTCTCCCACAGTGCTGTTAGGAAGGGAGTTCCAGGATTTTGACCCAGCGACAATGAAGCAACGGCGATATATTTCCAAGTCAGGATGATGTGTGACTTGAAGGGGAACATGCAGGTGGTGTTGTTCCCATGTGCCTGCTGCTCTCGTCCTTCTAGGTGGTAGAGGTCGCAGGTTTGGGAGGTGCTGTCGAAGAAGCCTTGGTGAGTTGCTGCAGTGCATCCTGTGGATGGTACACACTGCAGCCACTGTGCGCCGGTGGTGAAGGGAGTGAATGTTTAGGGGTGCCAATCAAGCAGGCTGCTTTGTCCTGGATGGTGTCGAGCTTCTTGAGTGTTGTTGGAGCTGCACTCATCCAGGCAAGTGGAGAGTATTCCATCACACTCCTGACTTGTGCCTTGTAGATGGTGGAAAGTCTTTGGGGAGTCAGGAAGTGAGTCACTTGCCACAGAATACCCAGCCTCTGACCTGCTCTTGTAGCCACAGTATTTATATGGCTGGCCCAGTTACATTTCTGGTCAATGGTGACCCCCAGGATGTTGATGGTGGGGGATTCAGCGATGGTAATGCCGTTGAATGTCAAGGGGAGGTGGTTAGACTCTCTCTTGTTGGAGATGGTCATTGCCTGGCACTTGTCTGGCGTGAATGTTACTTGCCACTTATCAGCCCAAGCCTGGATGTTGTCCAGGTCTTGCTGCACGCGGGCTCAGACTGCTTCATTATTTGAGGGGTTGCGAATGGAACTGAACACTGTGTAATCATCAGCGAACATCCCCATTTCTGACCTTATGATGGAGGGAAGGTCATTGATGAAGTAGCTGAAGATGGTTGGGCCTAGGACACTGCCTTGAGGAACTCCTGCAGCAATGTCCTGGGGCTGAGATGATTGGCCTCCAACAACCACTACCATCTTCCTTTGTGCTAGGTATGACTCCAGCCACTGGAGAGTTTTCTCCCTGATTCCTATTGACTTCAATTTTATTAGGGCTCCTTGGTGCCACACTCAGTCAAATGCTGCCTTGATGTCAAGGGCAGTCACTCTCACCTCACCTCTGGAATTTAGCTCTTTTGTTCATGTTTGGACCAAGGCTGTAATGAGGTCTGGAGCCGAGTGGTCCTGGCGAAACCCAAACTGAGCAAGGGTGAGCAAGTTATTGGTGAGTAAGTGCCACTCGATAGCACTGTCGACGACACCTTCCATCACTTTGCTGATGAAGGAGAGTAGACTGATGGGGCGGTAATTGGCTGGATTGGATTTGTCCTGCTTTTTGTGAACAGGACATATCTGGGCAATTTTCCACATTGTCGGGTAGATGCCAGTGTTGTAGCTGTACTGGAACAGCTTGGCTAGAGGCGCAGCTAGTTCTGGAGCACAGGTCTTCAGCACGACAGCCGGGATGTTGTCGGGGCCCATTGCCTTGGCTGTATCCAGTGCACTCAGCCATTTCTTGATATCATGTGGAGTGAGTTGAATTGGCTGAAGATTGTCTTCTGTGATGGTGGGGATATCGGGAGGAGGCCGAGATGGATCATCCGCTTGGCACTTCTGGCTGAAGATGGTTGCAAACGCTTCAGCCTTGTCTTTTGCACTCACGTGCTGGACTCCGCCATCATTGAGCATGGGGATGTTTACAGAGCCTCCTCCTCCCGTTAGTTGTTTAATTGTCCACCACCATTCACGACTGGATGTGGCAGGACTGCAGAGCTTTGATCTGATCCGTTGGTTGTGATGAACTGGATTCTTTCCCTCAGTCTGGTTCAGCAAAAACTGAGTCAAATACACCACTAAAGTTCAACACAACTTTAATAGCAGGGTTCTTAGTCTGCAGCATTGATTTGGAATCCTGTTAGAGTCCCTCTATGCTGGCAAAGCAAGACAAAGAACATACAGAAAATACACACGTTTATACAGATCAATAGGGGTTGGAACATTGCTAACATGAGGTTCAACACCAATCATAAGCCGGGCATAGGTTGGCCATGAGGGGTTACCTAACTGCAGGCCAATCATGGACAATACAGTTAGCTGATCACGCCGCAATGACAGACATAGATGGATGTCCCCTCATCTTCCAGCTTGGAATGTTTCCCCTAATCATCCCCATCCTTATCTGCTAACCTGGAATGTCTCTGGCCTCACTCAGCTCATTATTTTCTATTGATCAACCAGCTGTGCAGAAACACCCACACCAAACTCCCGACTCCCTAATGTTGCCATGCCAATGATGAGCATAAGCAGGCCCCAACACCTAACGAGTTACTCACATCACTATTAGCCTTGAAGGGGCCCATTGTCCTAACCTAAGCAGCTTCTAATTAACCCTTGCTTGTCATTCTTACTACTTTTCTACTTTGCCACTTAGGCATTTGTACTTTACTTACTTTACTGGACACCGACCACGTATGGGGACACTGACCATGTAGGGATTCTCAGTTGTGCAATTGCTTAGCTCTGTCTATAGCATGTTGCTTCCGCTGTTTAGCATGCATGTAATCCTGAGTTGTAGCTTCACCAAGTTGGCATCTCATTTTTAGGTACGCCTGGTGCTGCTCCTGGCATGCTCTTCTACACTCCTCATTGAACCTGGGTTGATCCCCTGGCTTGTTGGTAATGGTAGAGTGAGGAATATGCCAGGCCATGAGGTTACAGATCTCAACACAAGGACGAGCACAGGCCATTTGGCCAAATGAAGCTCATCTAGGTTTGATTATAGTCTAGGTGCAGAGGCATCAGAACTGTTGCTTTTGGGGCACTGTGCCTTGCATTAAGCTGACCTTGTGATATAACGCAAAATCAGCTCATTATAATGAAAATGCGGCATTCCCACTAAACAATGCATAACATACTGAGAGATTGCAGGGACCGGGCGGGTGGCGGGGGGTGCAGAATTTGCAGCATCAGTAGCTCTTGAAACCTGCTGGTCGCCCTTCAAAGGGAAATAGCAAAAGCAAGGTAAAGGAGCAGAACACCAGCATTCCATCGGAAGTAGATGACACATACCATACACTTTTACTAAGGGGGAGCACTGGGACAAGGCACACTGAACACATCGGCACTGCACACTGCCTGTAATACAAATAATATAATGCAAAATGTGTGCCAATACTTTTTTTTTGCTATGAGGCAGCTTAAAGCAAATGAGAGAAATGTTATATTCAATGGTCTTTAAGTATGGCAGGAGCCAGTGGAGGCAATGCTGCAGTTGGCACTGATATTGGGCACATGTGCAGATGTGCTGTTATTATGCATCCTGTACGTTGGGCCCCGAGAAGGCCTTCAGCACCAATGGTCCATAATACTGGCACATGCAACCAAAGTGCAGCAGAGCTATGGGCAACCAATAGTACATTATCGGCCTCATCATTGAAGTATTCAGCCTCATTTGGATCTCAATGAGATTTTTTGCTGCTACGACTCACATGGGAGATTGTTCCAAACCTTTATCACTCAGTAAAAAAATCCTTCCTGAAATAATTGTTAAAAGTTATTTCTCACAAATTTGAATTTATATCCTCTGGTCCTACTTTACTGGCTCAATCTGAAGTAAAATTCTGGTTATGCTATCTATACTATTTGGCATTTTACAGGAATGGTGTGATGCAGGAGATCCCGACGACTTTTCTCGCACAGCCACCTAAAATTTGATATTTGCATAGATTTTCTACTTCATGGAATCATAGAATCTTACAGCACAGGAGGCCATTCGGCCCATCATGCCTGTGTCGGCTTTTTGAAAGAGCAGTCCAATTTAGTCCCACACCCCAGCTTTATCCCCATAACCCTGCAAATTAGTCCACTTCAATTTCGTGTCCAATTCCCTATTGAAAGTTCCTATGGAATCTGCTTCCACCACCCTTTCAGGTAGTGCATTCCAGATCTAAACAATCCTGTGTGAAAATATTTCTCCTCATGTCCCCTCTAGTTCTTTTGCCAATTATTTTAAATGTATGACCTCTGGTTACTGACCCATTTGCCAGTGGAGACAGTTTCTCCCTACTTGCTCTATCAAAACCACTCATAACTTTGAATATCTCTATTGGATCTTCCCTTAATCGTCTCTGCTCTAAGGAGAACAATCTCAGCTTCTCCAATCTCTCCACATAAATAAAGTCCCTCATCCCTGGTACCATCCTGGTAAACCACCTCTGTACCCTCTCCAAGGCCTTGACTTCCCTCCTATAGTGTGGAGCCCAGATTTATACACAATACTCCAACTGATTTGTAAAAGTTTAGCATGACTTCCTTGTTTTTGTATTCAATACCCCTATTTACAAAGCCAAGTATCCCATACATTTTCTTAACCACCTTATCAACTTGCCCTGCCATCTTCAAAGATTTGTGAATATGTATCCCCAGGTCCCTCTGCTCTTGCACCTCCCTTAAAATAGAACCATTTAGATTATACTGCCTCTCCATGTTGTTCCTCCCAAAGTGCATCACTTCATACTTACCCACATTAAATTGCATCTTCCATAGGTCTGTCCATTTCACCAGCCTATCCAAGTCTTTTTGAAGTCTGCTACTATCCTCCTCACTATTTAATAGGTTGCCAAGTTTTGTATCATCCGCAAACTTCGAAATTGTACTCCCTATACCCGAATCCAGATCATTTATGTGTAACAAAAAAGCAATGGTCCTAATACCGATCCCTGGGGGACCCCATTGCATACTTCTCTCCGATCAGAAAAACATCCATTCACCACTACTCTCTGCCTCCTAGTCCTTAGCCAATTACATACCCAAGTTACCACCATCCCTTTAATCCCATGTGCTTCTATTTTCCCAATAAGTCAGTTATGTGGGACTTTATCAAACATCTTTTGGAAGTCCATATATACAACATCTGCTGCACTTCATCAACCCTCTCTGTTACTTCAAAGAACTCAATCAGGTTAGTCAGACACAATGTGCCTTTAACAAATCTGTGCTGACTGTCCCTTATTAACCCATGTTTCTCCAAGTGAGAATTAAATTTGTCCTTGACAATGAACTCCAGTAGTTTTCCCACCACTGACATTGAACTGATTGGCCTGTGGTCACCAGGTTTATCCCTCACCCCTCACCCCTTTTTTGATCAAGGGTTTACTATTTGCAATCCTCGAGTCCTCTGACACTACTCCCATATCCAAGGAGGAATGAAAGATTGTGGTCAGAGCTTCTGCTATCTCCACCCTTGCTTCCCTCAGCAATCTAGGATGCATCCCATCGGGACAGGGTGACTTGTTAACTTTGAATGTTGCCAACCTATTCAGCACCTCCTTTCTATCTATTTTTTATCGTATCCAATATCTCTATTCCCCTCTCCTCCACTGCGTCATTAACTTCATCCTCTTCTATTGTGAAGTCAGATACAAAGTACTCATTCAATATCTCAGTCATGCCCTCTGCCTCCACAAGAAGATTTCCTTTTTTGTCCCTAATCCTTTAACCATCCTTTTACATATTTATAGAAGATTTTTGGGTTCCCTTTTATGTTACCTGCTAATCTTTTCTCATAATCTCATACTCTGACTTTGCCCTTCTTACATTATTTTTCTATTTCCCTCTGCTCTCTCTGTTTTCTGCTTGGTTTTCTACAGTATTCTGTGGCTAACATTAGTCATAAACCTCCTTTTTCTGTTTTATTTTAACCTCTATTTCTTTTGTCATCCAGGGAGCTCTAGCTTTGGATGCCCTATCTTTCCTCCATATGGGAATATTCTTGATTTGTACCAGAACTATCTCCGCCTTGAAGACCTGCCACTGCTCATGTTTACTGTTGTCTTGATTCCAATCCACCTGTGCTAGATCCCTTCTCAAATCACTGAAATTGTCTCTCTTCCAGTTTTCACCTTTGATATTTCTTTGTTCCCTTCCGTAACTACTATAAACCTAATTATATTATAACCACAGATGTTCTCCCACTGAAACACACACTATTTGCCTATTTCATTCCCTAGAACTAGATCCAGCACTGCTTCCTTCCTCGTTGGGCTAGAAACATACTGATTAAGAAAGTTCTCCTGTACACATTTTAGGAATTCATCACCCTCCATGCCTTTTTCTTACTGTTTTTTCCCCAGTCTATATTAGGATAATTGAAGTCCCCTACTATTACTGCTCTACTAATTTTACATTTATCTGAAATTTGCCTAAGATTTGCTCCTCCTCACTATTTAGGGGTCTATAGTGAACACCCAGCAATGTAACAGCTCATTTTCTGTTCCTTAACTCTAATCAAATAGATTCAGTCTTTGAACCCTCCAGTATATCGTCTCTCTGTGGAGCTGTAATATTATCCTTGATCAATACTGTAACCACTGCACCCCCCCCTCCCCCTTACTCCTTTCTTTATTCCTCCCCTATCCCTCCTGAATACATTGTAGCCAGGAATATTTAGTTCCGGCCCATGTTTACACCAGGTCTACATTATAGCCATTATATCATAACCCCATGTTGCAACTTGTGCTTGCAGCTCCTCAACCTTACTTGTAACTCTGCTCACATTAACACACATGCATTCCAACACTATGCTAGTCTGCTTTGCTTTTTTCCTCCATCTAATTCCTGATCCTTCTACACTTTTCTTTATTTTGTTGCTATTTGTCCCTCCCAGTTTTCGATGCACCTTGTTTCTCCTCTCTGCTGCTACCTCCTGGTTCCCCTTCTCCTGCCAAATTAGTTTAAACCCTCTCCCACAGCACTAGTTAACCTCCCCGTGAGGGCATTGATCCCGGCCCTGTTCAGGTGCTGCTTGTACAGGTCCCCTCCTGCCCCAGAACTGGTCCCAATGCCACAAGCCCTCCCACCTGCACCACTTCTCCAGCCACGCATCCACCGACACTATCTTCCTGTTTCTGTACTCACCAGCACAAAGCACTGGGAGCAATCCAGAGATTACCACCTTTGAGGTCCTGTTCTTTCATCTTTTTCCTAGCTCCTGAAACTCTGCCTGTAGGACCTCAACCTTTTTCGTACTTATATCATTGGTTTCAACATGCATCACGACTTCTGGCTGTTCCCCCTTCCCCTCACAGAACATCCTACACCCGTTCAGTGACATCCTTTGCCCTGGCACCAGGGAGGCAACACACCATTCGGGACTCAGGTCTGCAGTTGCAGAAACGCCCGTCTATCCCCGATTATCGAATCCCTGCATTTCTACACTTTCTTGCGCCACCCTGTGCAGCCATGGTGCCCATGACTGCACTCCCCCGAGGTGTCATCGCCCTCACTAGTATTCAATACTGGTTTGTGAGTGCCACACTCCCAGGGGACTCCAGCACTGCCTGCCTGCTTGTTCCTCCTAGTCTATCTGATGGGTCACCCACTCCCTCTCCACCTGAACTCTTGTAGCTGCGGGGTGACCACCTCCTGAAAACGTTCCACAAAACGTTCAGCTTCCCGTATGCACTGTTGTGACGCCAGCCGCCCCTCAAGCTCTCAAACTCTGAGCTCGAGCTCAAGCAGTTGTTGGCACTTCCTACATATGTGATTTTCCAGGACACATGAAGTGGTGAGCTCTCAACTCTGGAACATTTGGATAGCTGATAGGAATTCCTGAGCATTGCTGCAGCTACTGAGGCCTTTTAAGTTGCCATTCGAAGTGCTGTATTCTCAGCTGACCATCAACTTTAGGAGATCAAAGGTGAGCAAATACAGCAAAATGGAGGATTCCAGGGATGGTGTTTTCGCAGTTATATTTGCTTAGTCAGTGTTTGCAACTTGCTCTGGCCTTGATTATGATCAACCTTTACCTCTTTTTCTGCATTTAGGCCTTTTTGTATTGTAAAGATGTGGAGGGCCTACTGGGCTTGCACTGTAGGTTTCAGCCTTGGCTCTGGAGAAGTAGTGGCTCCTCTAAGTCAAAAGGTCGTGGGTTCAAGCTCCACTCCAGATACGCGAGTACATAAGAACATATGAAATAGGAGGAGGAGTAGGCCACACAGCCCCTCGAGCCTGCTCCGCCATTCAATCAGATCATGGCTGATCTTTGACCTCAACTCCACTCTCTTGCCAGATCCCCATATCCCTCGATTCCCCCAGAGTCCAAAAATCTATCAATCTCAGCCTTGAATATATTCAATGACTCAGCATCCACAGCCATCTGGGGTAGAGAATTCCAAAGATTCACAACCCTCTGTGTGAAGAAATTCTTCCTCATTTCAGTCTTAAATGGCCGACCCTTTATCCTGCACTATGCCCCCTAGTTCTAGACTCTCCAGCCATGGGAAACAGCCTCTCAGCATCTACCCTGTCAAGTTCCCTCAGAATCTTATAATGTTTCAATGAGATCACCTCTCATTCTTTTAAACTCCAGAGAGTATCGGCCCATTCTACTCAATCTCTCCTCATAGGACAACCCTCTCATCCCAGGAATCAATCTAGTTAATCTTCGTTGCACCGCTTCCAAGGCAAGTATATCCTTCCTTAGGTAAGGAGACCAAAACTGTGCACAGTACTCCAGGTGAGGTCTCACCAAAGCCCTGTACAATTGTAGTAAACTTCCTTACATAATGTAGGTTGACACTTCAGTGCAGTACTGAGGTAGGTACCGTCTTTCGGATGAGACGTTAAACTGAGGCTCAGTTTGCTCTCTCAGGCGGATGTAAAAAATACCATGATACTATTCGAAAAAGAGCAGAGGAGTTCCTTTGAAGTAATTCATTCTCATGTTCTAGAAGCACTATAAGCTTTAAGCCACAATGAAACCTTTTCTCAGGCCTGACATTTTTTAGCCAATGCCAGAATCAAGTTTCAGCTACAATCTGCACCCTTAACGAAAAAATTTTTAAAAACAGAAAACAAGCCAACAGGAAATTCATTCAGTCCTATTGAGGGTGTTACTGCTGAAGCAGCGTTTTTATTACCACTTGTTAAGATTACGCTAACTTATTTGGAAGTGAACTGAGAACTGAAAGAATGACCCACGCGGTCTGCCTGCACACAACTATCATTTAATCAGCAGTTTATTGTTTCTTAAAATTTTTAAAAGGAAAGTCTGGCAACTCTCAATGCAGTGGAGCTGTTGTTAACTCACCCCCGGAATTCCATTCTGCCACATCCATCTCTCACATAGAAGACAGGCTTGAACGCCTTAATCCCTGCTATTAAGAACTACTTCATCCCACTGTTAATATATTTTACAGTAACTGACGTGATTGAGTTTGATGGATTGCGCGAGACAGCGACTGCACTATTCACTTCTTTTCCTGTGTGGTCATTAAAATCCTTTGTTCAAGGGCTCCCCTAATGGCTTGCTGAGTGTATTCAATGAGATGAGCTGTACAGGCTAGGAAAGTCTCAGGTTTGATCCATGTTCTGTGCTGAGTTAGCTGACGCTAGTTGTGATGACTGTAAAAGGGGATGTTATAATCGGTCTGTGTGTCCCCCTGGGGTAGGGAAGGAGAAGATCAGCCAGGGTTCCCTCTCCTGAGCACAGTCCAGCGACATACCTCCCGGCAAGTGGGGACGTCAGGTGAAGTCAGGATCAGGCCTCACACTCAGGGTAAATTGAACATATTGTCAAGGCTCACACATGAATAATGGTCACTTGGACAAGGTACCAGAGGGGTGAGCAGTGCTGATGGAATTGAATCCCAGCAAACAATTAATGCCTCCAGGAGAGCAAAATAAGAAATTGGCAAGAAAAAGAGAGAGGAAAAAAACTTCTACAAACATTTGCATTTTCTGAGGGAACTGTCCTTTGGAAATTGAGGGATTGATTTAGATAACTTCTGAAGTAACTAACCCATTTTAAACACCAATTGATTCTGCATCAGTGGCCTTCTGGGGCAGTGTGTTCCATTTCCTTGCAACATAATTTTTTTTCTGAATTTGCTTTTAACTCGTTTAAGTTTCCAAAAATAATTAGAAGTCAGTTTTAACTTGGAAAACACCGCCTCAGCTAGCAATTGTCCTAAAACAGCTGACAGTTCACATACTGAATTCACCAGGCAGTTTTAATCTCCAACCGTAAGGTGTTGGAGGAGGCAAAATTCCAATGGTTTTGTCCATCGGTGCAAGCAAGTTGGAGTAGAACCTATGGCCGTCCAAATTAAAAGCAGCAGTAAAGGATCTTGCGATCCAACGGAGATATAAATCTGGCAGCATAAGGTCACTGATCCCTTCTGGGATCGATTAACTTACTTTCGACAAGGTCTAGGGCCTTTTCCCAGGCCTTATGGCAGCCCTTAATTAGCAAATGTTTCACTAAAGGCCTTTTAAGGGCATGAAGGGTAGAATGGGCCGGCCGGCGGGCGGGGGTAGTCAGACGAAGATCTGCCTTTGAATTTCCTCCTCCTTCTTCCGAGAAAATGGCTGGATCCAAAATACAGGAGGTATCCAAGTGCAACCTGGTTCCACCCATCCATTTTCCATTCCCCAGTCAGTCAATTTGCCCCAGATTCATCCATGGTCCAATCGAAATGTCAGGCCCAGAAAGTCTCATTCGGTACTTTCTATCTAAAAGCAATATCTTCATTGGAAATGCTTACTGTGATAATGACGTCGTCACAAAAAGGTACATTTTGATTTTGGAGACAAGGGCCTGGATTTTCCACTCAATTTAGGCTGATGCACCAGTATAAATAGGGTAGAATTTGGGGGGAAATTCTTTGGGAGTTGCTCTGCAAGCTGTACGATGTACAGTATGTCCGCACTCATGAGGACGGCCTCAACCGGGATCTTGGGTTCATGTCATGCTACATGTAACCCCACCAGCAGTGGGAAAAAAAAGTTATCTGTTTTTAATACAACTGGACATTCTCTCTCTTTCTGCCTTTCGGGTCTCTTTCTCTCTTTGTCTGTGTAATTTGACCCATTGTGTATTCAGTATACTGGGACCTACTGTTTTCCGTGGCTAACCTGCCTGAACACCAACGACACCTTTGATTGGTGTGATGGTGTCCCAGCCTAATATAAATGTAAGGAATCTTACAACACCAGGTTATAGTCCAACTGTTTTATTTGAAAATCACAAACTTTCGGAGGCTTTCTCCTTCGTCAGGTGAGCGAGTGTGGGATTCCATGGAAATTTACCGCATTTATATTCAGAGAACAATACCTGGTGATTACAGATAATCTTTCCAACTGCCCGTTGTCAAGGCAATCAAAGTGTTCAGACAGAGTGATGTTACCTACAGGACCACCGAATACACAAACGGCCAGAGCACAAAACAGAGAGAGAGGGAGAGAAACATCCGAAAGGAAGAGAAAGACAGAGAGTGACCCGTTGTGTTAAAAACAGATAATTTTTTTTCGCTGGTGGGGTTACGTGCAGCGTGACATGAACCCACGATCCCGGTTGAGGCCGTCCTCATGGGTGCGGAACTTGGCTATCAATTTCTGTTCAACAATTTTGCGTTGTCACTGGACCATGCAGACACTGCGACAACGGATGAACGGACACCGCGCAACAATCGCCAGACAGGAGGGTTCCCTCCCAGTCGGGGAACACTTCAGCAGTCAAGGACATTCAGCCACCGATCTTCGGGTAAGCGTTCTCCATGGCGGCCTTCGAGACACACGACAACTCTGTTTTGTGTTCTGGCCGTTTGTGTATTCGGTGGTCCTGTAGGTAACATCACTCTGTCTGAACACTTTGATTGCCTTGACAACGTGCAGTTGGAAAGATTATCTGTAATCACCAGGTATTGTTCTCTGAATATAAATGCAGTAACCTTCCATGGAATCCCACACTCGCTCACCTGACGAAGGAGAAAGCCTCCGAAAGCTTGTGATTTTCAAATAAAACAGTTGGACTATAACCTGGTGTTGTAAGATTCCTTACATTTGTCAACCCCAGTCCATCACCGGCATCTCCACATCAAGCCTAATATAAGATATACGATTTGAGAACCTCTCATTCACCTGACGAAGGAGATAATCTCCGAAAGCTTGTGATTTTCAAATAAAACTGTTGGACTATAACCTGGTGTTGTAAGATTCCTTACATTTGCCCATATACTGGCAGCGATAATTGTATGCAAATGACTGGGTGCAACAGATGTCAATGCATCCCAGCATCCAATGTTGCTGTGGCAGCAGATTTAATTTTTTGAAGGACCAGTGAATTGTTGCAATCGATTGCAGGGCACTCAATTGCACGCACTAGGTGCATTATTTGCAAATGCTTTATTTAAAAAAAAAGACTTTTACAGGCAACAAGAGGCTGCTGGTCATATTACATTGTAGCAGTCCCCCCCAGTCCTGTTGGACCCTACCTTCAGAATACACCTCAGTGGAGGCTGGGAACCCTGTCAGTTATTCAAATGGACCCTGACCTCGGAAAATTGGCTCGGATCAGGGCGCATCTTTGTGTCGAACAGAACTCCAGCCCCGGCACAATTCCACCAGAATAACAAACGAGCAGAAAATCTAGGCCCATTTGATGGACCCCACCAATGCAAGAGTCAGTATTTGTCAGATCATGCAACCTTAAATCAAAGTAACAACCATAAAAATCTAGCTGAAAGCAATCCCAAAACTTCAAAAAAAGCATTGAACTATTAGAGGTTTACTTGGTGAATCGAAATGCAAGCATAATTCTCATCATCACTGAAGTATCTCTTCTCCCCCTCCCATCCTGCTCTCATTTTGTAGTACTTCATTTATGCACGCTGGCCACCAACAACAGCAGTGCTGAAGTCAGCAGCAGTCACCATCTGAACTGATGGTTTCCAGCCACATCTCTGTAGGACGTGCTGCCTGCCCCATGGAACGAGACAGTGAATACTGACTCAGCTATTGTGTAACAGGAGGCAACGTGGGAACATGATGTCACAACAGAAAAAGCATACCCGTGCTGCTGTTCTGTGGTGAGACCACATTCCCACTCGTTTTCTGCTTCTAACCCACAGGATAAGCTGGTCAGCAGCAGAAAAAGCGGTGCTCAGACTTCAGCTCCCGATGCCTCCCATTACCGACTATAGTAGCATAAAAGCACTCCCCCAAATTATTCTGCCATTTTAGGTCCCCTCACGCCACAAACTATTCCCTGATCGAAGTACATAAGAACATAAGAGATAGGAGCAGGAGCAGGCCATTCGGATTTGGAGCCTACTCCGCCATTCAATGAGATCATGGCTGATCTGATTCTGGCCTCAACTCCACTTTCCCGCCTGTTCCCCATATCCTTTGACTCCCTTGCTGATCAAAAATTTGTCTAACTCAGCCTTGAATATATTCAATGACTCAGCCTCCACCGTTCTTTGGGGTAAAGAATTCCAAAGGATCACAACCCTCTGAGAAGAAAGTTCTCTCCATCTCTATCTTAAACGGGCGACCCCTTATTCTGAGACTATGCCCCCAGTTCTAGATTCCCCTATGGGGGGGAAACATCCTCTCAGCATTTACTCTGTCAAGCCCCATCAGAATCTTATATATTTCAATAAGATCTCCTCTCATTCTTCTAAACTCCAGTGAGTATAGGCCCAACCTGTTCAATCTTTCTTCATAAGAAAACCGTTCCATATCCGCAATCAACCTAGTGAACCTTCTCTGAACCGCCTCCAATGCAAGTATATCCTTCCTTAAATAAAGGGACCAAAACTGTACGCAGTACTCTCGGTATGGTCTCACCAGCACCCTGTACAGTTGTAGCACCCCTTGAAATAAAGGCCAATATTCCACCTGCCTTCCCAATTACCTGCTGTACCTGTATGCTAACTTTTTGTGTTTCATGTACAAGGACACCCAAATCCCTCTGTACCACATCATTCTGTAATCTTTCTCCATTTATACATTTTGCTTTTTTATTCTTCCTACCAAAGTGGATGATTTCACATTTTCCCACATTATACTCCATCTGCCATTTTTTGCCCACTCGCTTAACCTGTCTATATCCCTTTGCAGACACTTTGTGTCCTCATCGCAACTTACTTTTCCACCTATCTTTCTATCAGCAGCAAATTTGGCCACAGTACACTCGCTTCCTTCATCCAAGTCATTAATATAGATTGTAAATAGTTGAGGCTCTGGCACTGACCCCTGTGGCACCCCACTAGTTACAGACTGCCATCCTGAAAATGACCCCTTTATCCCGACTCTCTGTTTTTGTTAGTTAGCCAATCCTCTATCCATGCTAATATGTTACCCCCAAAACCATGAACTCTTACCTTGTGCAGTAACCTTTTATGTGGCACCTTATCAAATGCCTTTTGGAAATCCAAATACATTACATCTACTGGTTCCCCTTTATCCACCCTGCTCAAAGAACTCTAATAAATTTCCCTTTCATAAAATCATATTGACTCTCCTTGATTTTATTTTGAGTTTCTAAATGTCCTGCTACTACTTCCTTAATAATCGATTCTAGCATTTTCCCAATGACAGATGTTCGGCTAATTGGGCCATAGTTCCCTGCTTTCTGTCTCCCTCCTTTCCTGAATAGGGGCGTTACATTTGCGGTTTTCCAATCCGCTGGGACCTTACCAGAATCTAGTGAATTTTGGAAGATTACAACCAATGCATCCACTATCTCTGTAGCCACTTCCTTTAAGACCCTCGGATGCAAGCCATCAGGTCCAGGGGACTTGTCAACCTTTAGACCCATTAGTTTACCTAGTACTTTTTCTCTAGTGATAGTGATTGTTTTTAGTTCTTCCCTCCCTTTTGCCCCTTGATTTTCTACTATTATTGGTATGTTATTAGTGTCTTCTACTGTGAAGACAGATACAAAATATCTGTTCAATGTCTCTGCCATTTCCTTGTTTTCCATTATTATTTCCCCAGTCTCATTCTCTAAGGGTCCTCTACTTACTTTAGCTACTCTCTTCCTTTTTATATAACTTGTAAAAGCTCTCACTGTCAGTTTTTATATTTCTTGCTAGTTTACTCTCATAATCTATTTTCTCCCTCTATTATTTTTTTAGTCCTCCTTTGCTGGTTTCTAAAGTTTTCCCAATCTTTGGACTTACCACTAATCTTTGCCACGTTGTATGCCTTTCCTTTTAACCGGATACCATCCTTAACTTCCTTAGTTAGCCATGGTTGGTACACCCTTCTCATGGAGTCTTTTCTCCTTACTGGGATATATTTTTGTTGAGAGTCATAAAATATCTTTTTAAATGTCTGCCACTGCTTATCCACCATCATACCATGGGGGCATAGATTCAAGGTAAAAGGCGGGAGGTTTAGAGGGGATTTGAGAAAGAACTTTTTCACCCAGAGGGTGGTTGGAGTCTGGAACTCACTGCCTGAAAGGGTTGTGGAGGCAGGAACCCTCACAACATTCAAGAAGCATTTGGATGAGCACTTGAAATGCCATAGCATACAAGGCTACGGACCAAATGCTGGAATATGGGATTAGATTAGACAGGGCTTGATGGCTGGCGCGGACACGATGGGCCGAAGGGCCTCTATCCGTGCTGTATGACTCTATGACTCTATACCTTCTAATCTGTTTTCCCAGTCCACTTTAGCCAACTCTGTCCTCATTCCATTATAATTGCCCTTATCTAGGTTTAATACAGTAGTTTCAGATCCAAGATCCTCACTCTCTTAACACGCAATCTACATGCCAGTAGGCATTTTAAGTAGACACTCAAAAAAAAGTACACAAGAACAATGCAGGCCGACTTGCCCTAATTATCCTTCCTTTTCCGAAGGGTCACATCCGAGATGAGCAGCTTACCACAGGGCCAATATTCTTCCTAGCACACAGAAAGCATCCTTTCCTTAGTGAACGCACAGGAGTGCCCATCTTTAATTTGCGCTTTCTGGAAACTTGGTCGCATTACGATGCGCTAAAACAAATGCACAACTATTTAAGAGCAGCTTTAACCTGTTTACTCAAAATACATTTGTTACTAATATCCCACTAATTCTGTCACTGTTATGTCACCAATAATAACGAATATCCCAGTAATACTGTTACTAATTTCATCCCACTAATACTGTTACTAGTATGCCACCAATAATGAATAAGTCACTAATATCCCACCAATATTCTTACTAATATCCCAATAATGCTGTCATTAGCATTCTATTAATATTGTTATTTAAACTAATATCCCATTAATATTGTCACTGATATCTTACTACTATTACACAGTGCGATTTCAACCCCCTCAGGTTAACTTCGGGAGTGGCAAAACGCTGACAGTATGAGGCATTTGATTTGTGGCAGATACAGTTTAAGAAGTGTGATTAATTTCAACCCAGTATGAAATAAAGCAACAATCATGTTAAACTATTTAGTTCTTAGTCTCCATGCATGTTTCTCCTAATCTGATGGAGTAATGCTTTTTAAAACAAACTATGGTATTCCAGTCAAAGGGACATTTTATCAAAACACAATATTTTTTCATAACCACAAATATGAAATCAGAAAATCTCTGTACTCAACTCTTAGGGTTTTCTACTAGTCAAAATTATCAACATAATCACAGCTGCCCTTAGGCAGTTCAAGTAGTTGCCTGAGCTATCTGGAGTTCATTGTGATCTTGCTGTTAAAATAGTTTAACTTTAAACCATAAGTTTGACAGGGAATGTTCTGATTTTTATCCTACATCCTGTTTATTCGCTTGGCAAGGCAAAGGTTGCCTAGGAATAGGAGTAAGCCATTAGCCCCTCCAGCCTGCTCAATCATTCAATTAGATCATGACTGATCTGTACCTCAAACCCATTTACCCGCCTTTGATCCATATCTCTCGATATCCTTACCTAACAAAACTCCATTGTCCACTGTGTTATTTTTAATATAATTATGTTTACTCTGCAAGTTCTTAGAGATCTAATCAGCAATAATAAATTGGAGCACAACAGGATGCGCATATTTCAAGTTGATGCCCATGATTTTAAACACATTCTGTCCCTCTACCCCTTCCTTTCTGATTAAAGGTTATTTCGAAGTTAAGACACTCTGAGCCACAAAGGATACAATCAAATCCGGCCCCGACTTTGATGGGATAAAAGTCTCCTCTGCCTGGTGGCTATAGCAGTCCTAATTGAAAGGAGCTTTGGCAATCTCAAATATAGTTCCCAGTGAGCAAGGGCCCACAGCAAAAACCTGCTACCAATTTGGCGGTAATGGTAATCTCACTCAGAAAAAAAACACAGGACGGCTGATGTGGGAAATGAAAAAATGCCAGGCTGGTGCAGTAAGGCTGTTCTGAGGTTGGGTCCTGGAGCACATTGCTGCACAGTGAAGGGAGCATCACTCTACATTTCATCATACCATAGTGTTGACACTGACACTTTGGGCCCAATTGGAAAATTTTCCATTCCCCAGCAATGACATCCCATGGCTTTTAATGAGCACAAAAGTCACAAACATGCTTTTCTTAAATTAAAGGGAGGTTTAAATTAAAAAACAAAATAAAAGCTGAAGAACAAATAATTATTTCTTATATACAATACTGAAAACCGGTGAGCTCATTAGAGCAACTGATTACAAGGAGATACTGAACTAATTATTGGTAAAGAAAGAGATAAAAACCCATTGGATGCTGCAGCAATCTCATTATTTCAACCTTTGGCTGTGTGTTTCCCACTTTCCCCCAATAAGATCAGTTAACTCAACAGAGGTCAGAAGTCGATCCTGTGATTCCTGTAGTCCATATGAATCTGCACCACACCAGTTGCCAGCTGTTCTGTAATCTAAGCCAGCCCAAAAACTTTGTCCATTTTTTATTGACTTGAAATCACTTTAAATGTACTTACAGGGGAATTACCACCTTCCCACTCGTAGCATAACATGTAGCCCAACAGGATGCCATTAACTTCCTCATCCGGAGGTCCAACCCATTCAACAATCAACGAGGAATCATTCACCAGCACGCTGACATTATATGGGGGGGCCGTTGGGACTGCAAAGGAAAGAAATGCATGGGTAATCTTCTCTTCAAACTGTTCACATGTTAAAGCATTTAATGACTTACTTTGTTCTGTGCTCTTCAAAAAACAAATTGTGCAATGCAGCATAGCATTGTTATCCCAACAAATATGTGGAGCATGTTGGCATGGGGGACAGGGAAGAGGAGGAGTCAGGGGAGTTCGATGAGGCCGTATCAGATCGAAAGGCAGCAGTAGCCCATGTACAAGATAGCATGGCACCTTTAGCAAATTCGTCTGAAACAAAATTACATTTTCTAGTTCAACCAATGGTACAGTACGGGGATTGGACACAACTCTTCCTCGCCCGTTCCTCATGCTGCAATTTGCCAAAATCGGCCGGTTAGTTTGGGGACATCCTTCCTTGGAACAATGATAACTCAAGTAATCTTGCACCACGCAGGACAGTCCTAACAGCTGACTAAAGTACAACTGGCAGGTATTTGGAATACGTGACCCACCCCCTTCTCCATAAACTTCAAAAACTGGGTGTGAAAGGTGTTGGGACGTAGAGTAATGAATGAAAAAAATTGCCAATTTTTCTAAGAAAAATAAGCAAAAAGGTGAATTTCTTCCCAAGTTCATAATTAACAGTAAGAAAGTTACCCGGGCAAAGACAGGCCAATTTGTCCTGAGGTTTAATCCAGTGCCTATACTTTACAAATCATAACAACCACTTCAAAAAAAAAAATGACCTCCACTGTTACATCGGATCCCGTTTTTCCCCCCTCTCCAATTGGTTTTCTTCCTCCTCACTTCTCCATCCCCCATACTCTCATAGCAGGGACAGATGGTCCCACCCTCAGATACGCATTTACGATTTTGCTGCAAATAACGAACAC
Source organism: Heptranchias perlo (assembly GCF_035084215.1). Classification (NCBI taxonomy): domain Eukaryota; kingdom Metazoa; phylum Chordata; class Chondrichthyes; order Hexanchiformes; family Hexanchidae; genus Heptranchias; species Heptranchias perlo. The sequence continues at coordinate 118,261,033 of NC_090329.1, read as the reverse complement.
GTAACAACTTGCACTTAATAGAGTGGGGGTTTGGATCCACACATGAACACAAGAGCAGAGAGAAGAGTGAGGAGGTGTTCGAAGGTACGGTCAAAGTTTATTTTAGGGAGGCGAGAGATAGAGCAAGGCAAAAGGGTTTAAGAACATCAGAAATTGTCCTCATGTTTATGATATCACTACACATAATGTTCAGAGGTTCAGGTTAAAGCTCATTTCTGGACCGTGTACTCGGAGCTTTCTCCATGTATGTCTGGCCCATGCCGACACAAATCCAGAGAATGCCAGATGCAAATACTTGGGAGTACAAGTAGAAACATTTTCCTTTCTCCTTCACTTATATCTCTCAACTTGAGCATAAATATGCATCAATTTAGAACCATAGAAAAGATACAGCGTTTACTGCATCTTCCCTTTTACTGTTTGCCCTCTCTAAGTCCATTACCTCACACTTCTCCGGGTTGAACTCCATTTGCCACTTTTCCGTCCACTCCACCAACCCACTGATATCTTCTTGGAGTCTACAGCTATCCTCTTCACTATCAACTACACGGCCAATTTTTGTGTCGTCTGCAAATCTGTCAATCACGCCCCCTACATTCAAGTTCAAATCGTCAATATATACCACAAACAGCAAGGGACCCAACACTGAGCCCTGTGCCACACCACTGGAAACGGATTTCATTCGTAAAGACATCCATCGACTTTTACCCTTTGTTTCCTGATACTGAGCCAATTTTGGATCCAATTTACCACATTTCCCTGTATCCCATGGGCTTTTACCTTTCTGTCCAGTCTGCCATGTGGGACCTTGTCAAATGCCTTACTAAAATACATGTAGACAACATCCACTGCACTACCCTCATCAATCCTCCTTGTCATTTTCTCAAAGAATTCAATCAGATTTGTAAGGCATGACCTTCCCTGAACAAATCCATGCTGACTATCCCTGATTAAACTATGCCTTTCCAAGTGACAGTTTATCCTATCTCTCAGTATTGATTCTAATAGTTTGCCCACCACCGAGGTAAAACTGACCGGCCTATAATTGTTTGGCCTTTCCCTTGTACCCTTTTTAAACAATGATATTACGTTTGCAGTCTTCCAGTCCTCCGGTACCTCCCCTGTATCTAGTGAGTATTGGAAAATGATCCTCAGAGCATCCGCTATTTCCTCCCTGGCTTCCTTCAATAGCCTAGGAGCAATCTATCCGGTCCTGGTAACTTATCAACTTTCAAGGATTCCAGTCCCTCTAGTACTTCCTCTCTTGTTATGTTTACCTTATCCAATATTTCACACCTCTCCTCTTTAACTACTACGTCCGGATCATCCCTTTCCTTTGTGAATACGGAGACAAAATATTCATTTAAAACCCTACCCACATCCTCTGCTTCTACACACAAGTTACCCTGATCATCCCTGCTAGGTCCCACTTTTTCCTTAGCTATCCTCTTGTTCTTAATGTACTGATAAAAAATCTTTGGGTTTTCTTTAATCTTACTAGCTAATATTTTTTCATGCCCTCTCTTTGCTTTCCTTATTTCCTTTTTTACGTCATCCCTGTACTTTCTATACTCCTCGAGGCTTAGTATTTAAAATACTACAGTCATTCTATTAGATTTTGTTATATATTAAAGCCATTGAATCTATTATTTCCCTCACATAATTTGCTGGACACAAGATCCCATAAGCAGCACCCAGACCAGATTGACTCTTTATACCATATCCTCCAAAGTCTCACAACTGCTCTCTGCTGTAATGTCCAAGCATTGTTTAATAAGAGAAATTTAACTCCCCAGGGACTCAGCAAATTTATTGAGTGAGTAGTTTAACCATCCAGACCAGGAAGGTCCCAGGTCTCTGCTTTGCGCTGAGTTAGTTGATCTTGGCCAGGACAGCAGTCGGGACATTAGAATAGGCCTCAGCACCCTAGTTTGTGGGGGGGGAGGGGGGGGGGAAATCGGCCACTTCTGGTCATTATCCAGCAATGTGCCTTGCTGGGTGTGTGTGCATGACGGACAAGTTTAAGGCTGGGACTTGGCTGTGAGGTCCTTTGCAGTTGAATAGCCTACCAACACTCACTGACGAGGCTCACAGATAAAGAATGATCATTGGCAAGATACCAGATTGTGTCTGTGGAACCCTGCTAGGTGTCAAAACTATCAGGAGATGAAGAGGGGAGGGAAGAAAATTGGCAGAATAAGGATAGAAAAAAAAAAGTACTTTCACCATATTATCATGGCTGTAAATCTATTGAGCCATTCTAACACACCACTAACATGAGATATTTAAGTTTCTCTGTGAATCACAGTAAAATCTTGAATCAGCAAATAATGCAACATCATGAATTACAATGACAAGATTCTCAAAGATTGGAGGCCATCTGGCAGGTTTCAAAACATCATTTCAATTTGAGTCCCCATTTTCAATCGTGATGATTTAACATGCAAAGAGAAAAAAAAAATCACCCTTTTGAAATAGTGATTTCCCCCCAACCCCAGTTTGGAGTTTACCTTTAAATACTTTAAATGTGAGAAGATTTTCAACCCCAAAATAAACCAGTATGTCCAATTTATGAAAGCAATCCAATGTCAAAAAAGGAAATCAGTATTAGAATCTGCTAAGGTTGATAAGGTGTTTCCCTAAAGGTATACCACTGGTACATTATTCTATTACATCTTGGTGCTTTAGCATCAAACAGCAACATACCTCAGAGACGGAATGAAAGACAAAGAAAGAAAGACAGACAGAAAGGAAGAAAGAAGAAAAAAAAGACAGACACAGACAGACAGACAGGAAAAGAAAAAGACTTCAATTTTATATAGCGCCTTTCACAACCTCAGGACGACCCAAAGCACTTTACAATCAACAAGTACTTTTAAAATGTAGTCACTGTTGAAATGCAGGATTAACACTTTTATCGACAGTGTAGGCAGAGGAATTTCATACAATGAACGCACGAGCGCATTCGTTGATAATATCGCACCGTTACCCTTAGATTATCTCCATTATTATGTGCTCACGAGTAACAGCCGGTGGAAGAACTATAGTCCCTGAGCTGCTGGGATCTTGGAAATCTTATGCTACGGAAGGCAACTGGCCAATGATAAATAATCTAACAGTTGACAGATACATAATAAATCAAAGGAGTTTCTGTAAATATCCTAGAAAACCATCTAGGATTCCAGTCATGAAAAAAAACCAACAGTTGCTGGAAATACATTGTAGGTCTATCTGCATCTGAAAAGAGAAAAGGCGGGTTAATATTATGGGTGGAGGCTTCACCAGAAGTAGAACATTCCAGTTGCAGGTTTACCTTTGAAGACAGAGGAGAATTCTGCAAAACCTTTCCTCAGCAGATTAAGTGGGTTGATTAGAGTCACATAAACGACAAACATCAGTATAGATGAAGGAAGCCATTCAGCTCATCCTTCCAGAATAATCTATGATTACCCATCACAGCATCCAACTACCTCCTAAGCATCTCTAAAGTTTTTTGCCTCTACGAGCTTACCAGGGAGACCATTACAGGCATTAATCACTATGTGAAGAAGTGCTCCAAACATCAGTCCTGAACTTCTCTTTTACCAGTCTGTACCTGTGTCACTTACTGCTCTGGATTAATGTTTCCCATTCCACCTAGGGTCTTATATACTTCTAAAAGGTCCGGTCTCGTTTGTCTCCTTTCAAGGCTGCAGAGTCCAAGTTGTTTATTAACCTTTGCTCATAAATCAGCCCAATGACAGTAGGGATCAGCCTCGTGGCTCTTCCCTGCATTGCTTCCCATGTTTGGATATTTTGCCAGAACTGAACACAGCTTGAGATGGAAAGACTTGCGCAAGGTCTGTGGTCAATAGGACCCTGATGGCATTTTAACCGGGGCTGAGTGAGGCATTACCGAGAGGAAGTTACACCCAGAAAAGAAAGAACTTGCATTTTTATAGCACCTTTCACAATCTCAGAAGGTCCCAAAGTGCTTCACAGTCAATGAAGTCCTTTTTGAAGTGTAGTCACTGTTTTAATGCAGCAAGCTCCAACAAACAGCGATGAGATAAATGACCATAAATTTGTTTTAGTGATGTCGGTTGAGGGATAAAAGTTGGCCAGAACACCAGGAGAACTCCCCTGCTCTATTTCAAATAATGCAGTGGGATCTTTTACATCCACCTGAGGGGGCAGACGGGGCCTCAGTTTAATGTCTCATCCAAACTATGGCACGTCTGGCAGTGCAGCATTCCCTCAGTACTGAACTAAAGCCCAGTTTCTGTGCATAAGTCTCTAGAGTAGGAGTTGAGCCCCAGGTCTTCTGACTCTGAGGTGAGAGCGCTACCACTGAGCCAAGGTTGACATTTGAGCAGTATTCAGACAACAACAACAACAAAAACTTGTATTTATATAGTGCCTTTAATGTAGTTAAAAAAAAACCAAGGCGCTTCACAGGAGCGTTATCAAACAGAATTTGACACCTAGCCACATAAGGAGATATTAGGACAAAGAGGTAGGTTTTAAGGAGCGTCTAAAAGGAGAGATAGGTAGCGAGGTGGAGGGGTTTAGGGAGGGAATTCCAGAGCGTAAGGCCTAGGCAGCTGAGGGCATGGCCGCCAACGGTGGAGCGATTAAAATTGGGAATGCGCAAGAGCCCAGAATTGGAGGAGCACAGAGACCTCGGAGGGTTGCAAGGCTGGAGGAAGTCACGGAGATAGGATGGGGCAAGGCCATGGAGGAATTTGAAAACAAGGATGCAAATTTTAAAAGCGAGGCCATCCTACTTCATTCTTACAAGAAAGACAAATGGTGCAGGAGGTCAAGGCTTGCAGCTGAGGATCTGACGACCAAATACTAGTAAGATATATGACTAAAGTTTATGTGAAACCTATGTTTTAATTTATTCAATTAAATAGCATCAGGCCCTAATCAGTTTAAAAATAGATAGAGCAACGTCAGGGGGCCTCTTAACTATGTTGTTATGCCACAAACATTAAAATGGATCCATATGCAATGACAGAATCATTAAAAGGAAGGTTTTTGCATTCATGACAACTGGTAGCTCCTTCAATTAATTGTGCTTCAATTATTGATTAATGCATTTCAGCAAATAAAAACCTACCTCCTTCTGTGGTTTCAGCCTGGACCCCAGAGCATTGTTCGGACCATCCTACTTCATTCTTACAAGAAACACAGATGGTGTAGGAGGTCAAGGCTTGCAGCTGAGGGATCCTATATTCATATGGTGGAACAGTAGTGTTGTAGGTAATCACAGGACTTGTCACGTTGTTTTTCCCACCTGCAACTTTCTCGACCTGATCATAAAAACACACAGCAAATTCAGCCTAACACAACAAAGAACTGATTCAATTCATAGTGCCACCAATAGTACATATTTAAGATAATTTCAAAAAAGCAAGGGGGGAGGGGTTGAGGGGGAGGAGCGGTGGGCGGGGGGAGGGGGGAGGAAGATGAAGAGAATTATTTTTAGTTACGATGATCTGGAATGCACTGCCTGACAAGGTAGTGGAAGCCAGATTCAATAGTAACTTTCAAAAGGGAATTGGATATATAGTTATAAAGGAAAGATTTGCAGGGTTACACGGAAAGAGCAGAGGAGTGGGACTAACTGGCTAGCTCTTTCAAAGAGTCAGCACAGGCACGATGGGCCGAACCAAAGGCGACATGAGGTAGAACTTTTTTTTTTAACGCAGCGAGTAGTTATGATCTGGAATGCGCTACCTGAAAGGGTGGTGGAAGCAGATTCAATCGTGGCTTTCAAAAAGGGAATTGGATAAATACTTGAAGGGAAAAAATTTGCAGGGCTACAGGGAAAGAGCGGGGGAATGGGACTAATTGGATTGCTCTTACAAAAAGCTGGCATGGGCTTGATGGGCCGAATGGCTTTCTTCTGTGCCGTAACCATCCTATGATTCGATTTATAAAATAACCCTCCACCCGCACCCCAAATAAATTGAAGAATTTAATTTTGGGTGCAAAAAACTACAATCACATTCATAAATATACCGTACAAATGTTTTAAAAGTTAGTCATTTGCTATTGGAATTCTAGTTATGTGTAAGTTTGTTTGTGGAACCCACATTATCCATGCACGATAATCCCCACTTCCGTTATCCGTGTGTTTGATTATCCCAATTTCCATTAGCTATGTACTTGCTTATTCCTACTCCTAATATTAATAGATAAAAAGAGGGCATGAGGGCAGATAGGAGAGAAATTAAAGAACCAGGTTCATGTCAAGGACAGGGGGAGCATGAGGGGGGAGGGTTGGCAAGGTGGGCAAGGGGAAGGAGGGCAAAGAAGCAGCAGAGGCATCTAATCAGGTGATCTCAATCTTATTGATCCTCTCATTTGTTTGAGGTCAGGGGTGGAGGAGGCAGTGGAAGAGGGTTTAAGGAGACAGTTGGTAATGGAGAAAAGAAGTTGGTGCCACACCGCCACTGTGAGGGATTGGACAGAGCAGGGAGTGGAAAGTATAGCCGGGCAGGCAGGCTTCGGTAAGGGTCAAGGTGTTGCCACATGTGAGCTAGGCGGCTCACCACCACCTTCTCAAGGGCAATTAGAGATGGGCAATAAATGCTGGCCTCGCCAGCGGCGCCCACATCCCATGAACAAATAAATAAAAAAGGTTTCAGTCAAAGCCACAATGTCAATGCAATCATCCACAATAAGGTCTTGGATGGCAAGGGCCTTATTCGCAAGTGAATGGACATTCTGGAAGGAAACGTGGAGAGGGGCAGTGATTGTTGATCTAAAGGCAGAATTCAAGGGGGAAACGGTGGATGGCATGCGCGGGACAGAAGGAGACTGGCAAAGTTAAAGCCCAGCAGGTGCACTGGGCAGGAAGGTTGGCGAGAGGGGATGTGGCAGTGGAGGTTGCTGCATGTAAGCAGGCAGCGAATGGGTGCCTCGATGGGCCCTTCGGAGAATGCTACCAGAGGCACAGAGGCTCGCTGTGGTTTTATTCAAGGGGAATTCAAGCCAGGACAGTAACAGAATAGTAGGGGTAGTAATGGGTTGGGGTAGGGACAGGGGGAAGCAAAGTACCCGAGGGAGGAGAAATGAAAGGCGGCATAACTCGATGCAGGAATGACAGGAGAGGAGAGAGCGACCAAGAGAAGAAAAGAAAGGAAGGCAGAAATAATGGGCTCAGGTCTGGAGCAGCATCTAAAATGCAAATGGACACAGAGAGAATTCAGGTTACATAGACATGGCAGAGATTAGGAGAGTCATTTTCAAAAGTTCAGATCAAAACGTTAGAATAGGACTGCTTGCACTCAAAAATCTAAGTTTAACTTCGGAATAACATATGTTCATGCTCATTCGCATTATTGTGTATAATCTGGAAGGAATGGGTGATGTAAATTTCACAGATCAGACTGAATATTTGCCAAACACCTACTTCAGCCCTCGTGAGACTGTTCAGCGGGCAGCACAGTTCGTAGCGGTATTAGTTCAAGCTGTGTTTTGTGATTAATATTAAACTGCCAGTGGTAGGCGTACTGTCGGGAAGTGGTTAAGTACGGAAAATAATCCAGCAAGTAATGACCATGAACACAACAAGCTGTGCTGCCTGACATATCTTTTATAATCCTATTACTCTCAATTTGGTATTGCTACTTGAGTCAGGACAAGGAAAACTGAAGAAAATGGGCGGAATTCAGAATTCTTCAGCAGAAGGGGGATCAATGTAGGGAACAAGCTGAACAAACCAGAAGCTTTGAGTTTCAGGAAGGAAATAAGACAGGTTTCCTGGCATCTGAAAAAGATTCATGTCAGTTAAATTTAACAAACGATCTGGAGACATCTGACAGGAAAGAAAGGGGATGGTCAGACGGGTGAGTGGGCGGGCAAGCTGTGCCAATGGTCTTCTCCCACCCAAAATATGTTACTTTAAGGGGCGCGGTTTTCCTGGGAGCTTCTCCCGCTCCACCTCCGTAACTTGGAAGTCCAGCAGAAAGCCAGTCTACGTGACTGCAAAATCAGCCAGGGGCTCCCATCCTCCTCGCTGTCCAATGACCCACTGTTGTAAAATTTCACTGGGTGGACGTTAGATGAGTACACGACTGGTCTCAATTATAACCCCCGGCACAGTTAAATAGTACACCAGCGCTCACAAAAGAAGAATTGGTCACTTGGGTACACGAGAGCACCCTTCCCCTTCGAACCATACCCCTGCACAAGTCAACATGTGTAGGAGAGGGTAAGAGAGGAATCTGGAAAAACAAACTTCTCATGACTATGCTGAGGAGAATGATGGTTCTTAGAAATTCTGAAAGATGAGCCAAACTTGATTTTTTTTCTCTTTTAAAACAAAAGTACGTTAGTTACTGAGTGATTATCGGTTCAAACTATTAAATGTCATCATTATTAAATGAGGCATTCTGCCATTCTAAGTCTTTGCCAGATAAAATATTTTTGGTGCCAACACCATGATGAGTTAATGCACATTTCAATCCATTAGGTTTACGCAGGTTAAGAAGGCCATAAAAAAGGCAAACCAAGCACTGAGGTTCATTTCTAGAAGGATAGAATTGAAAAGCACAGAAGTTATGTTAAACTTGTATAGAACCTTGGTTAGACCACACTTGGAATACAGTGCACAGTTCTAGCCTCCATATTATAGAAAGGAAAAAGGGCATTGGAGAAGGTGCAAAAAAAGATTCACAAGGATGATACCAGAACTGAGAGGATATACTTATCAGGAAAAGCTGAACAGGCTGGGGCTCTTTTCTCCAGAAAATGTCATAAAGGCTTTATTCTGAAGGCTGAGGGGCAACCTGATGGAGGTCTTTAAGATAATGAAAGGGTTTGATAGGGTAGACGTAGAGAAAATGTTTCTACTTGTGGGGGAATCCAAAACTAGAGATCATAAATAAAAAAAGTCACTAATAAATCCTATAGGGAATTCAGGAGAAACCAATTTATCCAAAGAGTGGTAAGAATGTGGAACACGCTACCACAGGAAGTAGTTGAGGCAAATAGCATTGATACATTTAAGGGGAAGCTGGGTAAGGACATGAGGGAGAAAGGAAAAGAAAAGAAAGGCAGGCGAGGAGGCTTGTGTGGAGCAAAAATGCCGGCATGGACCAGTTCGTCCAAATGGCCTGCTACTGTGCTGTAGTTTCGTGTAACTCGATGTACAATCCATAAAAGCCAACGACCTGTTCATGCTGATTAATAATCTACTATTGCTTTATGTTTACTTATGCATGTATACAGCAAAATCACAGCCAGCAAACCGCAGCCCACGGGGACTAAGCAGGAAACCTGCCAAATTCTGCCAGGTCTGTACGTGGCTTATAGAAGCACAGTTGGTCTAAGTCAGCATGTTACCATTCTCCGCAATCAATCAATCTCAGTAGTAACTGTACTGCAGGACAAGTAGAATTTACCTGGACTTGGCAAATGTTAACAGGGGAGTATCCATCAAAGCCAGACTCCCATGAAACTACAACAGCATGAGCTGTTTGATTCTTAATCCATAGGTCAATTGGTGCATTTGGGGCCTCTAATTAAGACAAAAAGGATTACAACACATTATTACATGTGTGAAGTATGACGTTTACTTAGATGCATGTGTAATTCCTCTTCCAATTTCAAACTTATTCATTCTTTGTCAAATCAGTTGCAAACATACCTAAAATGGACTAACACAAAGAGAAGGAAATATTTCTTCTGGACTTTACTCCCACGGGATAATTTTCCTAACTCTGCATTTCCAGTGGGGAACCTCATCCGCCAGTAGTGCACATCGGGAATTTGGGCACGCACGGTTTTCCGACTCTCAGTCATGGCTATTACCCAAGCCTGTATGTTACCAAGTATTTTCTTTCTGTCCCCACAAATTTTGTGAGATTAAATGTGACCCTTCACCTTACTCCTCAGTGATAATGTCTTTGGGCACCATACAAGAGAGATTTTATAGGGAGCTCATGTTACAAAGGGGTATTTTATACAGGTTCTCTATTAGTGAGGCCACAATAAACAGTGTGTGGTATGGCTCAGCTACTAACTGGGAAGTGCATTTACCAACCAAATCATCAGGCATTCTTAAGACAATTTGGAATTATGGCGACAGCACAGCTGGCCACTTTACAGTGACCCTTGCTGGAAGTGCATGCATGTGTACTCGAGGTGAAGACAGGTTCAGACTCGGCTGTGATGCCCCACGTGGTTGAACAGTTGTCGATACTCGCCGCCAAGCCTCACACACGAAGAACTGACTAAAGTTCGATTCCGTCTTTGGAACAGCCCCCACCTTAGCTGACCTCTACCCCATTATCGTTGAAACCCTTACCTATACCTTCATCATCTTGGTCAATTTACCGAATGCTCTCCTCACTGGCCACCCCACCTCCGCCCTCCACAAACTTGAACTAATCCAGAGCTCTGAGAGTTGAGTCCCTGTCCTATACACAGTCATTCCTGCTCCCACCAAACTCCATCAAATCTCTCTGCAGCCGAACTCCACCTTACTTGGTAAATCTTCCCCAGCCAATTGTCCCAACTCTCACCCTCCTATTCCTTTAGCGTGGAATATAACTTATTCCCCCCATGGCTCCACCAGAGGCTGATCTTTTGACCGCTATGTCCCTTCCCTCAGGATCTCTCTTCCAAAATCACTTTGCCTTGCTACCTCCCTCACTGCCTTCAATGGCCTCCTAAAAAACAATCTCTTTTTGGTAAATGGAGTTAAGATACAGATCAGCCATGATCTAATTGAATGGCGGGACAGGCTTGAGGGGCTGAATGGCCTACTCCCGTTCCTGTATTTGGATCCTCCCCCCCTCACCCCACAAAGTTTCTTCACTTCAGCTTAGTCTCCAAACCTCCCTTTCATGCCAAAGCATTCTCCTACAAGTAATATAAACGTAAGTCGCTGTTGTAGCCAAGAAACCACAGGGCGGCCATTGCCCATGAAATTATGCCCTGGAATTTGACAATGCCTTCAAGAGAGAAGGGGGAATGGGAGAGAATGGTGAGGAGAGAGAGAGGGGAGAAAAAAAAACTGCCAACAACTTTACAGTATACACATATTAAAAATACGCAGGCGGGTGAATTTTCTCAGAGCTGCTCCCACTCCGCCACCATAACTTCACCAGAAACTCTGTTGTACGCGTGCAATCGGAGTTTCCATCGTACTTCCGGTGACGGAGCGGGAGCAGCTCCGAGGAAATTCCCGGCCGTAGTGTTAAATTTAAGTAGTGCGGAGACAAAAGCAGTAATAACAGTTGCCTGTAGTCCGTACCTTTGATGTTAACCTGGACTTCCTTTGAAACTGTTACTCCTTTTTTATTGCGAGCTTCACAACTATATCTTGTTCGTTCTTTAATTCCTAAATTGGAAAAAAAATTTAAAAAGAACAAAATGAATTGACCCTTTCCGTCCATTTTAAAAGCTCAGAGTAGTGATGGATGCTAATAGTCCCATTGCTGCATGTAGGGAAGTTGAAACCGAGCATTTCTGACTGGAGCCAAGAGTTAAATTGTATAATTACCTGCAAAGAGATTATAACAGATCCCAATTACTTGCAAAATAAAATTTTACGTTCACAAAGTGTCAGGTTTGCGGTGCCAGTAAACCTTTAAACTGATCAAGCCTGCTATTCTAGAAAGATCACACACCTGTCTGCAGGGAAAAGCAAAAGAATGTTGCCCCAGGCTTCCTTCACCCACTGCCGAGTGATCACAAAGCGCTTTTGTGAAATTATTGGGGAAGGTCCTGGAGTAGATTGCCACCCTGCCTTCCAATTTGGAATGGTGTGCAACAACTCAGAGGAAAAATGGAAAGGAAGAATCCTCTTTTTTTTAAAAAAAAGCAGACACACACACACACACACACATCTTCATCGACTCCATCAATGGCAATTGTGTGGTTGTGTACTGAGAATGAATGGTCGACATCAACCTAAACAAGCCTTGGTCTGCCAACCCCATGGAAGACAGAGCAGGCACTGCTAAGCAGAGATATGTGATGCAGAATAATTTTGAGAGATATAAGCAGTCAATCTTCCCCATGAAGATGAAACGACTAGAAATGGACAGCCTCACTTCATTTCCGCCCTATAGGCCACCTGAGGCCCAGGAAGGAGCATGTTAATAAATTATATTTTATTGAACATTTCTTTTTTTTTTAAAATAGATTTTTCTCTGCCAATTCTTACTCCTCCCTTTTTCATCTCCTGAATGTGCTGACTCCTTGCTGGGTACAGTTGTATCCAGTACCACACCAAGTGGCCATTTATACATGCGTTTACTCGGCAGTGAGGGTCAACGGGCTATTTGAGCACGGATGGTTCCCCAGGCAAGCCCGATCCTGTCCTCGCCGGTCATCTACACACAGATAATACAACCAGGAGTCACCAGGTAGCAACCAGGTTTCGGAACCTTGGATGTTTCTCTCCTTCCATATCTCAGGGGCACTGAGGCTAATTGTACGACCCTTACTGCTGCCCCAACTCGGAGCAGCTAACTCCGCACAGACCAGGGATTGAAGCAAGGGCCTCCCTTCTCTGTATACCTCAGCCACTCACTGACTAAATCTGCTGAACAATCAGGGCAGCCACAAGTAACAGTTTCATTATAAAAATGACTTTATAAGTTTCCAATGACGCTTAAAACAACCAACAGTGATCAGAAATATTTTGCAACACAATTAAACCGAATCACATGAATTCCCCTCTCACAGCAGGAAGCTATATTGCTGACTTCTCAATATCAGAGAAATCTCAAAACTCCCACGAAACAAAGGAGTCTAATCAGATGACTGCAGAGTTTGTTACCTCTAGAATTGACTATTCCAGTGCTCTCCTTGCTGGCCTCCCATCTTCCACCCTCCATAAATTTGAGCTCATCCAAAACTCTGCTGCCCATAGCCTGACACATACCAAGTCCCGTTCACTCATCACCCGTGCTCACTGATCTACATTGACTCCCGGTCCGGGAACTCCTCGATTTTAAAATTCTCATCCTTGTTTTCAAATCCCTCCATGGCCTCGCCCCGCCCTATCTCTGTAACCTCCTCCAGCCCTATAACGCTCCAAGATCTCTGCGCTCCTCCAATTCTGGCCTCTTGCGCATCCCTGATTTTAATCGCTACACTATTGGCGGGCGTGCCTTCAGCGGCCTAGGCCCTAAGCTCTGGAATTCCCTCCCTAAACCTCTCCGCCTCTCTACTTCTCTTTCCTCCTTTAAGGGTACGGTAGCATAGTGGTTATGTTACTGGACTAGTAATCCAGAGGCCTGGAAGAATAATCCAGAGATATGAGTTTGAATCCCGGCAGCTAGGGAATTTAAATTCAGTTAATTAAATAAAATCTGGAATAAAATACTAGTATCAGTAATGGTGACCAGGAAACTACCGGGTTGTCGTAAAAACCCATCTGGTTCACTAATATCATTTAGGGAAGGAAACCTGCCGTCCTTACCCGGTCTGGCCTATATGTGACTCCAGACCCAAAAAGTCACAAGAAGAATAAAAAAACCGGACGGACCACCCGACATCGGATAAGTCAAAGGCAAACCAAGCCCAGTCGACCCTGCAAAGTCCTCCTCACTAACACCCAGGGACTTGTGCCAAAAATGGGAGAGCTGTCCCACTAACTAGTCAAGCAACAGCCTGACATAACCATACTCTCAGAATCATACCTTTCAGCCAACATCCCAGACTCTTCCATTGCCATCCCTGGGTATGTCCTGTCTCACCAGCAAGACAAATCCACCAGTGGTGACAGCACAGTGGTATACATTCAGGAGGGAGTGGCCCTGGGGGTACTCAACATTGACTCTGGACCCCATGAAGTCTCATGGCATCAGGTCAAACATGGGCAAGGAAACCTCCTGCTGCCATTTACCGCCCTCCCTCAGCTGGTGAATCAATCCTCCTCCATGTCGAGCACCACTTGGAGGAAGCACTGAGGGTATCAAGGGGACAGAATGTACTCTGGATGGGGGACTTCAATGTCCATCACCAAGAGTGGCTCGATAACACCACTACTGACCAAGCTGGCCGAGTCCTGAAGGAAATAGCTGCCAGACTGGGCCTTCAGAAGATGGTGAGAGAACCAATCTACCTGTCACAGATGCATCTGTCCATGACAGTATTGGTAGGAGTGACCACCGCACAGTCTTTGTGGAGACGAAGTCCCGTCTTCACACTGAGAACACCATCCATCGTGTTGTGTGGCACTACCACCGTGCTAAATGGGATAGATTCAGAACAGATCTAGCAACTCAAAACTGGGCATCCATGTGGCGCTGTGGACCATCAGCAGCAGCAGAATTGTGATCCGCCACAATCTGTAACCTCATGGCCCGGCATATCCCTCACTCTACCATTACCAACAAGCCAGGGGATCAACCCTGGTTCAATGAGGAGTGTAGAAGAGCATGCCAGGAGCAGCACCAGGCACACCTAAAAATGAGGTGCCAACCTGGTGAAGCTACAACACAGGACCACATGCATGCTAAGCAGCAGAAACAAACGTGTTATCGACAGAGCTAAGCAATTCCACAACCAACGGATCAGATCAAAGCTCTGCAGTCCTGCCACATCCAGTCGTGAATGGCGGTGGACAATTAAACAACTAATGGGAGGAGGCTCCGTAAACATCCCCATCCTCAACGATGGCAGAGTCCAGCACGAATGCAAAAGACAAGGCTGAAGTGTTTGCAACCATCTTCAGCCTGAAGTGCCGAGTGGATGATCCATCTCGGCCTCCTCCCGAGATCCCCACCATCACAGAAGCCAGCCTTCAGCCAGTTCACTCCACGTGTTATCAAGAAATGGCTGAGTGCACTGGATACAACAAAGGCTATGGGCCCCCAACAACATTCCGGCTGTAGTGCTGAAGACTTGTGCTCCAGAACTAGCTGCGCCTCTAGCCAAGCTGTTCCAGTACAGCTACAACACTGGCATCTGTCCGACAAAGTGCATAATTGCCCAAGTATGTCCTGTCCACAAAATGCAGGACAAATCCAACCCGGCCAATTACCGCCCCATCAGTCTACTCTCAATCATCAGCAAAGTGATGGAAGGTGTCGTTGACAGTGCTATCAAGCGGCACTTACTCACCAATAACCTGCTCACCGATACTCAGTTTGGGTTCCGCCAGGACCACTCTGCTCCAGACCTCATTACAGCCTTGGTCCAAACATGGACAAACAAACTGAATTCCAGAGGTGAGATGAGAGTGACTGCCCTTGACATCAAGGCAGCATTTGACCGAGAGTGGCATCAAGGAGCCCTAGTAAAATTGAAGTCAATGGGAATCAGGGAGAAAACTCTCCAATGACTGGAGTCATACCTAGCACAAAGGAAGATGGTAGTGGATGTTGGAGGACAATCATTTAAGCCCTAGGACATTGCTGCAGGAGTTCCTCAGGGCAGTGTCCTAGGTCCAACCATCTTCAGCTACTTCATCAATGAACTTCCCTCCATCATAAGGTCAGAAGTGGGGACGTTTGCTGATGATTGCGCAGTGTACAGTTCCATTCGCAACCAGTCAGATATGAAGCAGTCCATGCCCACATGCAGTAAGACTTAGACAACATCCAGGCTTGGGCTGATAAGTGGCAAGTAACATTCGCGCCAGACAAGTGCCAAGCAATGACCATCTCCAAAAAGAGAGAGTCTAACCACCTCCCCTTGACATTCAACGGCATTACAATTGCCGAATCCCCCACCATCAACATCCTGGGAGTCACCATTGACCAGAAACTTAACTGGACCAGCCATATAAATACTATGGCTACAAGAGCAGGCCAGAGGCTGGGTATTCTGTGGCAAGTGACTCACCTCCTGACTCCTCAAAGCCTTTCCACCATCTACAAGGCACAAGTCAGGAGTGTGATGGAATACTCTCCACTTGCCTGGATGAGTGCAGCTCCAACGACACTCAAGAAGCTCAACACCATCCAGGACAAAGCAGCCCGCTTGATTGGCATCCCATCCACCACCCTAAACATTCACTCCCTTCACCACCGGCGCACCCTGGCTGCAGTGTGTACCATCTACAAGATGCACTGCAGCAATTCGCCAAGGCTTCTTCGACAACACCTCCCAAACCCACGACCTCTACCACCTAGAAGGACAAGGGCAGCAGGCACATGGGAAAACCACCACCTGCACGTTCCCCTCCAAGGTCACACACCATCCCGACTTGGAAAGATATCGCCGTTCCTTCATCGTCGCTGGGTCAAAATCCTGGAACTCCCTACCTAACAGCACTGTGGGAGAACCTTCACCACATGGACTGCAGCAGTTCATGAAGGCGGCTCACCACCACCTTCTCAGGGGCAATTAAGGATGGGCAATAACTGCTGGCCTTGCCAGCGATGCCCACATCCCATGAATGAATTTTTAAAAAACTGTCCTTAAAATCTACCTCTACCTGTCCCGACATGTGGCTCAAAGTCAAATTTTGTTTGATAACGCTCCTGTGAAGCACCTTGGGATGTTTTACTACTTTAAAGGCGCTAAATAATTGCAAGTTGTTGTTGTTGTTGATTAAAATGAAAACTCAAACACATACCGAGCACCTGCTTTTTTTTCACAAAACCAATTACTAAAGCCATCAGCGTTGGGGCATACAATTTCTATCTTATGACTGTATTTACTTGTTAAGGTATTCGTCACTCTATTTCTTAAAAGTTATCAGGGCACCCCACACTTGGACACAGACAAATCCCACAAGGACCGCACCACTCCTCCACTACGTATTGCCTATGGCCAGAAAATCGCAGCCAGAGCACCTGAGAGTTTTTTTTAAAATTATTCGTTCATTCTCGGGATGTAACCACCATTGGCAAGGCTGGCATTTAAAGTCCATGCCTAGTTGCCCTAAGAAGGTGGTGGTGGGCCTTCTTTATAGTTTTGATACAACTGAGTGGCTTGCTAAGAGTCAACCAAGTTGATGTGGGATTGGCGTTACATATAGGCAGGTTTACTGCCCGAAAGGACATCCGTGAACCAGTTGGGTTTTTACGATAAGCCGACAGCTTCATGATCATTTTTACTGTGCGAGGCTTAGAGAGCCAAGTCATGATGATCAAGGACAATGCCTCCTGGCAGCATCATTGCTCTTTATTTTAAAAACATACTTTTACTTTCCAAATTACCAGTTTCCATTTTAACATTGTTTTTCTTTAAAAGGAAGTGTTTATTAAGAAGTTTCTGAAAATCCCAGTCAATCCGAGTTTCTGTCTTAACGCAGCCAAGCTGAGACTCAGGGAGGCAATGAGATGTAAGATATTGGATTTTCCTCTCTGATCCCACCTGATTTTAAGCAAACAGCAGCAGAAAAGGAGGCTTATGATAAATGTCAGGTTCAAAATTCAGTAGAGAATCCAGCTGAATACAAAAAAGTACAGAGGGGAACTGAAAAAGGAAATAAGATGGGCAAGAGATTATATGAGAACAGATTTGCGGGTAACATGAAAGAGAACCCAAAAGTCTTTTATAAACATATAAATAGTAAAAAGGTTAGTCAAAGGAAGGGTGGGACCGATTAGGAACCAAAAAGGAGATCTTCTTGTGGAAGCAGAGGGCATGGCTGAGGTACTAAATGAGTACTTTGTATCTGACTTCACTAAAGAGGATGCTGTCACAGTAAACAAGGAGGTCGTAGAGAAATTGGATAGGATATAAATAGACAAGGAGGAGGTACCTAAAAGCTTGGCAGTACTCAAAGTAGAAAAGTCACTCGGTCCAGATGGGATGCATCCTAGGTTGCTGAGGGAAGCATGTGTGAAAATTGCAGATGCTCTGGCCACAATCTTCCAATTCTCCTTAGATATGGGAGTGGTGCCAGAGGACTGGAGGATTATAAATGTTCAAAAAAAAAGGGGAGGGATAAACCCGGCAATTACAGGCCAGTCAGCCTAACATCAGTGGTGGAAAAACTTTGAGACACAATAATCCGGAACAAAATTAATTGGCACTTGGAAAAATATGGGTTAATAAATGAAGGCCAATATGGATTTGTTAAAGGCAAATCGTGTTTGACTAACTTGATTGAGTTCTTTGATGAAGTAACGGAGAAGGTTGACGAGGGTATTGCAGTTGATGTTGTGCATATGGACTTTCAAAAAGGTGTTTGGTAAAAGTACCATATAATTGACATATTAGCAAAATTGAAGCCCATGGGATTAAAGGGACAGTGGCAGCGTGGATACAATATTGGCTAAGGAACAGAAAACAGAGTAGTGGTGAACAGTTGTTTTTCAGACTGGAGGGAAGTATACAGTGGTGTTCTACAGGGGTCGGTATTAGGACTGCTGCTCTTTTTGATATATATTAATGACCTGAACTTGGGTATAGAGGGTATAATTTCAAAGCTTGCAGATGACGCGAAACTCAGAAATGTAGCAAACAATGAGGAGGATAGTAACAGACTCCAGGAGGACACAGACAGGCTGGTGAAATGGACAGACACATGGCAGATGAAATTTAATGCAGAGAAGTGTGAAGTGAGAGGCAATATAAACTAAATGATACAATTTTAAAGGGGGTGCAGGACCAGAGAGACCTGGGGCGTACGTATAGAGTCTTTGAAGGTGGCAAGACAAGCTGAGAAGGCTGTTAAAAAGGCATGCAGGATCAATGGCTTTATAAATAGAGGCATAGAGTACAAAAGCAAGGAAGTAATGCTAAACCTTTATAAAACACTCATTAACGCCCCAGCTGGAGTGTTGTGGCCAATTCTGGGCACCACACTTTAGAAAGGATCAAGGCCTTAGAGGGTGCAGAGGAGGTTTACTAGAATGGTGCCAAGGGTGAAAGATTTCAGTTACGTGGAGAGACTGGAGAAGCTGGAGTTGTTCTCCTTAGAGCAGAGAAGGTTAAGGGGAGATTTAATAGCGGTGTTCAAAGTCATGAAGGATTTTGATAGAGTAAATAAGGAGAAACTGTTTCTAGTGGCAGAAGAGTCGGTAACCAGAAGACACAGAATTAAGGTGATTGGCAAGAACCAGAGGTGACATGGGGAAAAAAAAATTTATGCAGCAAGTAGTTACGATCTGGAATGCATTGCCTGAAAGGGTGGTGAAAGCAGATTCAGTTATAACTTTCAATTGGATAAATACTTGAAGGGGGAAAATTTGTAGGGCGATGGGGAAAGAACAAGGGAGTGGGACTAATTGGATAGCTCTTTCAAAGAGCCGTCAAAGGTACGATGGACTGAATGGCCTCCTTCTGTGCTGTATCATTCTATGACTCTATGAAAAGGGCTCTACTTCCTTCCCCCTGTCCTGATCTGAATTACCCCTCCCCTGCCCAGGCTGCTACTGGTTGCCTCTTCCCCGATTGCTGCATGTAAATACCTGCGGGGTGAGGCGGGCAGACACTGAGCTGATTTTGCTCCCTTCCGCCTCTCTTATCATTGCTTCCCAGACTGCCTGATGAGAGGAGGTAGTAAGCCGGGGGTTGTGGAGGTATAGCCTAGAACATTACAGATGGAGAGACAGGGCCTGGTCAAGAACCCCCCCTCTCCCTCCACATCAGCACCCATTCACTTACTTTTGTGGGCTTTGGTCTTGGCCGAGGTCTGCAAAGCCAGGAGATTTTTTTCCTTTTTGGGGCTCTTCTACCCCTTTTAATTTCCCCCGCGCAGGCTCAGTGATCCATTATCCTGCTCAGCACTGGCAAGCTCCCTCTTCTATTTTTATCATTCTCAGGGCTGGCAAAGCTGGCATTTCTCCCTCTCCTCCAAATTTTCCTCCCCTTCCTGTGATGAGGTCATGTCTCTCTCCAGAGACATGGCAAACACCGGAAATCCCTCGCGTAAGGAATCCGAAGCACAAAGCCATCTTCGGTGGCCCTGCAGTAGTAGAATTGCTTATTAAAAAAAAGTAGTTGGAAGTTTCATACTTTTACACTACCCCTTTGGTATCAGGTTTCATGACGTGGAAGGAAGGGCTTCAGATTTCTCAGACACTGGAAAGTTTCTGCGGCGGGGGAAGCTTAACAGATGGGACAGGGATTCACCTAAACAACCAGTAACAATGTCCTTGCAAAGAGGATGAATAAAGCATTGGGAAAGATTTAAACTGATAGGGCAGGAGGAAGGGGTAAACATAGCAGATCTAGAAAGAGGAAGAATAGTGTTGGAAGTAAAAATGACACAGAAGCTAGATGCTATGGTACAGAATAGGGGCACTTATTGGTGCAGCAGGGCTCAGATAAGGATATGATCGCACTGGGAAATTATGACAAAATAAGCAAACGCATCAGTGTCGGAGGGTGGGGAATTAGATATCTCAAAGTTCAGGAAGTACTAAAAGAGATGGGAATGTCAGATAGGATGAGGAAGTTAAAAGGAAGACGAGGCACCAAGACTGGATGGACTTCGTCCAAAAGTACCTAAAAGAATTGGCCAGCAATATTAGTCATATCCCTCCCAATATCCTTATTGAATCATTAGACTGTAAGTAGCGCCAAAGGATTGGAAAGTAGCTGAGATAACACCAGTCTTTAAAGAGGAGATAAGGTGGCCAGGAAACTGCAGGCCAGCGAACCGTACATCCTTCGTCAGTTAAATATTCAGTTAAAAAGGGGAGAACGTAACACCTCGCTCAGAATGGTGAGGCAGAGCAAATCAGCATGGATTTATAACGGAGAGGTCTTGCCTATCAAATTTACTGGAGTTCTTTGAAGAAATGACATTGTTGAGGTGGAAATTTTGTTGCTATGGTTTATTTACTACATTTCAGTAAGCCTCTTGATACCATGCCATACGTGCACTTAATCCACAAAGTAGGAAGTCAAGAAATTGAGACAAGCAAGCTTCTGAGGTGGATTGAAAATTGGATAATACAGAAAACATTCACTCCGTTCACTATCAGCACACCGTGGCTGCAGTGTGCACCATCCACAGGATGCACGACAGCAACTCGCCAAGGCTTTTTTGACAGCACCTCCCAAACCTGCGACCTCTACCACCTAAAAGGACAAGGGCAGCAGGCACATGGGAACACCACCTGCACGTTCCCCTCCAAGTCACACACCATCCCGACTTGGAAATATATCACCGTTCCTTCATCGTCACTGGGTCAAAATCCTGGAACTCTCAACATAACAGCACTGTGGGAGAACCTTCACCACACATAGAAACACAGAAAATAGGAGCAGGAGTAGGCCATTCGGCCCTTCGAGCCTGCTCCGCCATTCAATATGATCATGGCTGATCCTCTATCTCAATACCATATTCCCGCTTCTCCCCCGACCCCTTGATGCCTTTTGTGTCTAGAAATCTATCTAGCTCCTTCTTAAATATATTCAGTGACTTGGCCTCCACAGCCTTCTGTGCTCGAGAATTCCACAGGTTCACCACCCCGAGTGAAGAAATTTCTCCTCGGACTGCAGCGGTTCATGAAGGCGGCTCACCACCACCTTTTCAAGGGCAATTATGGATGGGCACTAAATGCTGGCCGTGCCAGCAACGCCCACATCCCGTGAACGAATGAAAAAAAAAAGCGCCAGATATTTGTGAACAGAGTCGTACTGACATGGCGAGGGATCACTAGTGGGGTGCCACAGGGATCAGTTGTGTCCAACAATCTGATCTGTCCGTGCTAACCATGTGACACAACAGACCAATCAGCAATGTTGGAAGTGCACAGACAAAAGAGCCATAAAAACAAGGCCGAAAAGAAGATGGCAGCAGCCTGATAAAAAACTTCAGCTCTCCCTCAAAACTTTCCTAGCTCTATAATATGATTGAATACAATCATCTTAACAAGGATCTTAGAGTCACAGTAAACAGCAGACATCTGTTCAAAAATTAAGAGCTGTGAATTTCCTCAGAGCTGCTCCTGCTAGCGGTGGAAAACTTTCCCCGTCTAAACGAGGTTTCCGCGCACCTCCAGTGAAATTACGGCAGAAGCAGCTCCAAGGAAATTCCAGGCTATTACCCTCAGAATTATGCTGCACAGCGACGAACCAAACCTGGTAGGAATTAGCTAAACACAGGACAAATTTTTTGCAGCTCTTAAAACACTGATTATCAAAAACCATGGGGAACATTCTGACAGGTTGATGCTGGCTAAGATTATGCAATACTAGTGAATGCCCTGTGAATTGCTCATGGTGAGCATCAGGTTACAATGCAAGTCCAGTTATACATACGAACAAAGAGAGATCATAGGTGGGATTTGCGAAGACTTTTACGAGCAATGCGCCCAGAGACATTGAAACAAATGTTTTCTTTTCCCCCTGTTGGCTCAAATTTCTCAGGATCCAATCAGAGACAGACGACAGATTTTCCTTGCACTGCAGACAGAATTAAACTGTAGCCAAAGCTTTTAGTTGTATAAATACATATTACGATAAGCGCCACATCTAATTGAATAAAAGTTAGATATAGCACAAAAGCTGAAGTCTCCAATGGTATTTTCAGTAATTACGTCACTCTTCAAGAAATGATTACTTCATTAACAGTCATGTGTCGAAATGGCAGCAAATTGTCTTCCTCCAAAACACCTTTGTTCTACGGTTTAATTTTAAGAAAGTCTTCAGTGAAGCATGGAAGGGTAAAACACTCAAGTTTTAAACAATTTTACTTTCAAACAGAAAAGCTTTTATGTGTTCCTATCTGAAAGAAGGACCAGAAGCTCAAAACGAGCTGCCAAGGTCACCTCTTAGCCATACAGATCTGCGTGAGCACTGCAATCAACTCAATTGCTTTCAGTTGTCAAAATGGAATTTAATCAGCTTTCTTTTCTCAATTCAAAATCGCAAACCCATATTTGAATATTGACTTAATTGCAGCTATGTTAACGTAGCACGTTTGAAGTAACTTCAACAGCTCACAATTTTCTCGTGCAGATATCTTTGGAAACCTGCCAGGATAAGGGAAAAGCCAGAGCTTTGGGAGTAGACTTCCTGTTTCAAATCGTATCTCAGTGTAGCAAATTTACGTGGCACTAAATACTTTTGGGGGAGAATGCACTCCAATAGGTATGTCACGGGCAGAGTGTGAATGGAGTTCTTTGTCAAGAGAGTTTTTGCCAGTAATCAGCAGTTCACCATGCAAATAACCGAGTAGAAACATGACCTTTGCTGTGTTGGAGTGGGGAGTTGGGAGGGTGTTTTAAACACAAAGGCAACACTGTTGTAAGCCTGGAGTTATCTAGAGACTGGAAATAAAGAAATAATCAAACAAAATGTCAGAATTTTCAGCGGGTTTAATGATTTGTGGTAAACATAGAATCATTTTCTCCCCCATGATGTTCTTTTAGCGAGGTATAATAAATAACCTACCAATGTCTGACTAAACACCGATGGTTTTCATGCCATAGTAAGAAAAGCAGCAGGATTGTAAGTGGAAGACCGGGTAGAATGCCAGGCATCTCGAGGCGTTTTTACCATCGAGTGTGCATCCAATTGCAGGTGCACAGTTTTCCTGGAGTTGCCTGCACCTGTAAATATAAATGGCCTTATCCATAACTGGCTTCCTAAGCTGAGCTTTCTGTAACAGGAGGCTTTAAACGCAGCGTTGGGTCATTATTTCCATAAGTTATTCTGCAGCTCTGTTTTTTCTTTCCGTTTTGCTCCCCAATTTTCTGGTCCTTTCCTCCTGCGCCAACAAGGAGTCAACATCTTCAGAGCAGGAAAAGAGAAGCAGCGTGTGAAACTGACACCTAAAGGTCCAATGTGGCGGCGCTCATTCCGCAGCGGAGGTGCGTTGCCCACCATATTGGATTGGGCACCGGAAGTATTAAAAAATGATTGTAACATTTAAATAAGGGTCTTACACTTGTTGTAGGAACCTTTTGTGAAACTGGTCTATTCCAGTGCCTGAATCACCACGTCATAACTTACTCAGCAAATCGTGGTGCTTTCAGGCAGCAAAGACCCTGCAGCAGCGCCATTTAAATGGATCATCTGTTCGATACAGCCTGATTTTATCCTTTTATGCTGCTGGTAAACGACTGGGTGTTTTTTTTTTGACTGTTTTCTGAGATCCACCTGAATCCTGACTTCTGCTAACAACTTTTAGCTTTTGTCAACCGTCAAAGCAGTTTTATCGCAGTCTCTGATAGTCTGCTAGGCCTGTCTTTTGGGACTGGAGGACGACGGGGAGCAATGAGGACGACAGGAGAGAGCAGGAGCAGCTGGGCACGGAGCGGAGGCCATACCCACTGCGGGTCTTCAGGCAGCCCTTCTCACCTCAACTTCACTGAGGAGCAATGTATCAGGCGCCCCTTCTTCACCAACACCAAATCCAGAAAAAAAAAATTCAATCCAACTATTCAATTCCAACTGTGCATAACATTTAACAAGAATAAGAAAGAATCACCCTTAGTGCCTGTCATGTGTGCTCATTTACCTATCCTAGTATCTCCAGTGGCTACAGCTTGGGAGATGGAAGTCTGCTGAGCTTCCATTATAGAATCACAGATAAGTTACAGCACAGAAGGCGGCCATTCGGCCCATCGAGTCCGCGCCGGCTCTATGTAAGAGCAATCCAGCCAGTCTCACTCCCCCGCCCTATCCCCGTAGCCCTGCAAATTTTTTCCTTTCAAGTACTTATCCAGTTCCCTTTTGAAGGCCATGATTGAATCTGCCTCCACCACGCCCTGGAGCAGTGCATTCCAGATCCGAACCACTCGTTGTGTAAAAAAGTTTTTCCTCATGTCACCTTTGGTTCTTTTGCCAATCACCTTAAATCTGTGTCATCTGGTTCTTGGCTCTTCTGCCAATGGGAACAGTTTCTCCCTATTTATTCTGTCCAGACCCTTCATGATTTTGAATACCTCTATCAAATCTCCTCAGAACCATCTCTGTTCCAAGGAGAACAACCCCGGCTTCTCCAGTCTATCCACGTAACTAAAGTCCCTCATCCCTGGAACCATTCTAGTAAATCTCTTCTGCACCCTCTTGAAGGCCTTCAATTCTTTCAAGTGCAGTGCCCAGACCTGGATACAATACTCCAGTTATGGCCGAACCAGTGTTTTATAAAGGTTCATCATGACTTCCATACTTTTGTACACTATGCCTCTATTTATGAAGCCCAGGATCCAGTATGCTTTTTTTATCCGCTTTCTCAACTTGCCCTGCTACCTTTAACGATTTGTGCACATATACCCAAGATCGCTCTGTTCCTGTACCCCTTTTAGAGTTCCGCCCTCTACTTCATATTGCCTCTCCTCATTCTTCCTACCGAAATGTATCACTTCGCGTTTTTCTGCAGTATATTTCATCTGCCATGTGTCCGCCCATGCTACCAGCCTGTCTATATCCTCTTGAAGTCAATGGCTATCCTCCTCGCTGTTTACTACCCTTCCAAGTTTGGTGTCATCTGCAAATTTTGAAATTGTGCCCTGCACACCAAGTCCATGTCATTAATATATATCAAGAAAAGCATTTGTCCCAGTAACGACCCCACTGTACACTTCCCTCCAGTCTGAAAAACAACTGTTCACCCTTACCCTCTGTTTCCTGTCACTTTGCCAATTCTGTATCCATGTTGCTACTGCCCCCTTTATTCCATGGGCCGCAATCTTGATAAGAATACCATGCGGCACTTCATCAAATGCCTTTTGAAAGTCCATATACACCACATCAACTGAATTGTCCTCATCTACCCTCTCTGTTACCTCATCAAAAAACTCTATCAAGTTGGTTAAACACGATTTGCCTTTAACAAATCCGTGCTGGCTTTCTCGAATCAATCCACACTCGTCCAAGTGACTGTTGATTCTGTCTAGGATTATCGTTTCTAAAAGTTTCCCCACCACTGAGGTTAAACTGACTGGCCTATAGTTGCTGGGTTTATCCTTACACTTTTTTGAACAAGGTATAACATTTGCAATGCTCAATCCTCTGGCACCACCTCGTATCTATGGATGTTTGGAAGATTATGGCCAGTACCTCCGCAATTTCCACTCTGACTTCCCTCAGCAACCTAGGATGCATCCCATCCGGACCGGGTGATTTATCTACTTTAAGTACAGCCAGCCTTTCAAGTACCTCCTCTTTATCAATTTTTAGCCCATTCAGCATCTCAACTATATCTTCCTTTACGGAGACTCTGGCAGCATCTTCCTTGGTAAACACAGATGTAAAGTACTCATTTAGTACCTCAGCCATCCCCTCTTCATCCATGACGAGTGCTATTTTTCTCCCCCGATCTTTTGTGCACTTCAGATGGCTGTGGTGGGCGACCTCGAGTAGCTCTGGGCCTTGAGGGCCCGGCTGCAGACGGCAGCATCTTGGCATGGGGCTGGGGCAGTCTGGCCCAGATGGCAGTGCGGCACTAACAGGAGCACTGGGAGTGCGTGGCGGGGGAGCAGGCATATTGTCATCATGAGACAGGACAACAGGTGCCTCTCCCACGAAGCCAATGCCACTCTCCTGGGACGACGCCTCAGCACTCTACCGCTCTGCACGAGAAGAGAGTGTAGGAGTGATGTGGCACTCTGGAAGCTCCCACAAACGCTGGCTTCCAGAGCCAAGACGGCAGCTGTCTGAACTTCCATGGCAGCAGTGTGCGCTGCCATGGAAACCATCACAGCTGTCGGTAGAGGCTCCATCATGGTGGGCACCACTGCCATGTTCATGGAGCTGACCACTTGCTCCACATTGGTCAAAACGGTCTCCATGCTCCATGCTAAGCCCCATCACTATTTGGAGCCGACTACCTCCTGGCTCTGAGCCATTGCAATGCGAAAGCTCATTGGCAGGCTGCCCAGTGTATCCAGCATTTCCTGATGGTGTTTGCCAATCAGCTTTCTTCGGTAGACTGGGCCCTCAAAGTCAGCATCGGAGTCCTCTGTAACAGAACTAGTATGTAATCTCACAGTCCAGTGAGCTTGCAGCTCTGGCGTCCTATCCCCCCCACCCTAGCTGCTGCACACTTGTGGCCGGCAATTCACCATCTAGCCTAGCCTCTAAAGTACGCATGGTGCCAGTCTCTGAGTTGGTGCTTGCTAGTTTCAGATCGAGTGACGGGACATCTTCAGGAATGCCCGGCCTCCTCTTCCAAAATTTTTTGATTAATGTTTTATTTTACTGGTCCTTTAAATGGGGGTTCCTGAGATACATAGAGCGTACAGCACAGAAACAGGCCATTTGGCCCAACAGATTCATGCTGGTGTTAATGCTCCACAGGAGCCTCCTCCCACCACCTCTTCATCTAACCCTATCAGCATATCCTTCTATTAATTTCTCCCTCTTACGTTTATCTAGCTTCCCCTTAAATGCATCTATGCTAGTCACCTCATCTATTCCTTGTGGTAGTGAGTTCCACATTCTGACCACTCTCAGGGTAAAGAAGTTTCTCCTGAATTCCTCATTGGATTTATTAGTGTCTATCTTATATTTATGGCCCTTAGTTCTGGTCTACCCCAGAAGTGGAAACATCTTCTCTACATCTACCCCATCAAACCCTTTCATAATCTTAGAGGCCTCTATCAGGTCACCCCTCAGTCTTCTCTTTTCTAGAGAAAAGAGCTCCAGCCTGTTCAATCTTTCCTGATAGGATGATACCAGAAGTGAGAGGTTATACCTATCACCTTCTCCAGTGTCTCTATATCCTTTTTAAAATATGGGAACCAGAACTGTTCAGAGTGCTCATCAATGTTCCAAATTTATTTTTCAACTGTGCTATATTTCACTGCCTTCTAACACAGGAAATATCCACCACGTGTTATTTCCAGATCATAACACTTGGTTTATATTAAGCTGATAAACTGCAGAAGTCACAGGCACATGCATGGTGTTGATCATCTCTTTTTAAATCAAGCTGAAATCCTCAGTCCCCCTGCAATTATATTCTCTTGTCCCAAATGACTGCAGTTTCCTTGATGGGCCTCAAGCCAAAAGCACAACTGAGATCAACAAAGAATTCACCCACACTGCCCACTGTATATAATCTTCAAAACAGAACTGCATCACAAGAAGAGAACAGAACCAGCACCAAAAATTGTATTTCACAAGACATGAATGTAGATAAATATCAGTGTATTTAGTTGGCAGCACTCTCATCTCTGAGTCAGTGTTCAGCCCATAGTCTACACTGACACGAATGCAGTACTGATGTAATCCTGTATTGAGAGGTGCTGTTCTTTTCTTTAGATACTAAAGACAAGGTCCTTGTTACAACTTGGGCTCATTCCCAATCTTTTATACACATGCTCAAAGCAAAAAGCCAACGTCCATAAGAAAGCTCGCACTTCCTACAAACTGAAATTTGACAATGCACAAAATGGCCCGACATATCCTTCACCTTTCCATCACCAGCAAGATAGATGACCAACCCTGGTTCAATGAGGAGTGTAGAGGAGCATGCCAGGAGCAGCACCAGGCATACCTGAAAATGAGGTGCCAACCCGGTGAAGCTACAGCGCAACATGCTAAACGGTGAAAGAAGCATGCTACAGGCAGAGCTAAGTGATCCCATAAGCACCGGATCAGATCAAAGATCTGCAACCCTGTCTCATCAGAATGGTGGACAACTAACAGAAAGATGGCTGAGCCCAGCAAGTGAGTGCAATAGACACAGCTAAAGCATTCGCAACCATCTTCATCTAGAAGTGGTGAGTAGATGATCCTTCGCAGCCTCCTCGAGGTCCCCACTATTAAAGAAGCCAGTCTTCAGCCAATTCGATTCACTCCACCTGATATCAAGATACGGCTGAGTGCACTGGACACAGCAAAGACAACATCCCAGATGTAATACTAAAGATGTGGTCTCGAGAACTAGCCGTAGCCTAGCAAAGCTGTTCGAGTACAGCTACAACACTACAATCTACCTGACAATGTGGAAAATTGTCCATGCCCACATACAGCAAGAACTGGACAACATCCAGACTTGGGCTGAAAAGCGGCAATTAACATTTACTCCACAAAAGTACCAGGCAATAAACATCTCCAATAAGAGTGAGCCTAACCAACTCCCCTTATCATTCAATGGCACTACCATTGCCGAATCCCCCACCATCAACATCCTGGGAGTTGCCATTGACCAGAAACTCAACTGGACCAGCCACATATATGCCATAGCTACTGGAGCAGGTCGGAGGCTGGATGTTCTGCGGTGAATAGCTTAGTTACTTGGGAACACAATCACCTTCAAGTTTCCCTCCAAGTCACACATCATCCTGACGTGGACATGTATCATTGTTCCTTCAGCGTTGCTGGGCCAAAAACCTGGAACTCCCTATCCAAAAGTATTGTTGGAACACTTTGATCACACAAACTGCATAGCAACAGGAGCAGGCTACTCAGCCCCTCGGGCTGGCTCCGCCATTCAATTGGGGTGCCGATCAGCCATGACCTAACTCCATTTTCTAGCCTTTGCTTCATATCCCTAGATACCTTCACCTAACAAAAATCTATTGATGTCAGTCTTGAAAGCTCAAATTGTCCCAGCGTCCATGGCCTTTTGGGGGAAAGGAGATTTCCAGATTTCTACTACCCTGTGTGTGAAAAAGTGCTTCCTCATTTCGCTCCTGAATGGCCTAGCTCTAATTTTAAGATTATGTCCCCTTGTTCTCGATTTCCCCCACGCACCTGCAGTTGTTCAAAAAGAAGCCCCTGCACCTTCCCGAGGGCAACTTGGGATGGGCAATAAATGCTAGCCTTGCTAGCGACAGCCACATCCTGAGAATGATGAAACACCTGCGACAGCTTTGCTGCAGATCAAACAACAAATTCTCTGAGTGTTGGAATTCTACACCAGATAGAATACAATCTCCCCGACTCGTGCTCCAGAATTTTCCTAATCTGTGGAAAACACCCGCTACGCAGACAGACCGTATTGCTTAAACTAAAATCTATTAACACATATTTATTGAAGAATTAAAATTATAGAAGCAAGAATATCACTCCGCTTTTTATGAAAGGAGAGGGAGGGAAACCAGGGAATTATAGACCAGTTAGCCTAACATCTGTCGTGGGGGAAATGCTGGAGTCTATAATTAAGGATAGGGTGACTGAACACCGAGAATTTTCAGTTAATCAGAGAGAGCCAGCATGGATTTGTGAAAGGTAGGTCGTGCCTGACAAACCTGATTGAATTTTTTGAAGAGGTGACTAAAGTAGTGGACAGGGGAATGTCAATGGATGTTAGTTATATGGACTTCCAGAAGGCATTTGATAAGGTCCCACATAAGAGACTGTTAGCTAAGATAGAAGCCTATGGAATCGAGGGGAAAACTACAGACTTGGTTAGGAAGTTGGCTGAGCGAAAGGCAAAAGAGAGTAGGGATAATGGGAAGGTACTCACATTGGCAGGATGTAACTAGTGGAGTCCCGCAGGGATCTGTCTTGGGGCCTCAATTATTCACAATACTTATTAACGACTTAGACGAAGGCATAGAAAGTCTCATATCTAAGTTTGCCAATGACACAAAGATTGGTGGCATTGTAAGCAGTGTAGATGAAAACATAAAATTACAAAGCGAAATTGATAGATTAGGTGAATGGGCAAAACTGTGGCAAATGGAATTCAATGTAGGCAAATGTGAGGTCATCCACTTTGGATCAAAAAAGGATAGAACAGGGTACTTTCTAAATGGTAAAAAGTTAAAAACAGTGGATGTCCAAAGGGACTTAGGGGTTCAGGTACATAGATCATTGAAGTGTCATGAACAGGTGCAGAAAATAATCAGGAAGGTTAATGGAATGTTGGCCTTCATATCTAGAGAACTGGAGTACAAGGGGGCAGAAGTTATGCTGCAGCTGTACAAAACCCTGGTTAGACCGCTCCTGGAGTACTGTGAGCAGTTCTGGGCACCGCACCTTCGGAAGGACATATTGGCCTTGGAGGGAGTGCAGCGTAGGTTTACTTGAATGATACCCGGACTTCAAGGGCTAAGTTACGAGGAGAGATTACACAAATTGGGGTTGTATTCTCTGGAGTTTTGAAGGTTAAGGGGTGATCTGATCGAAGTTTATAAGATATTAAGGGGAACGGATAGGGTGGATAGAGAGAAACTATTTCCGCTGGTTGGGGATTTTAGGAGTAGGGGGCACAGTCAAAAAATTAGAGCCAGACCTTTCAGGAGCGAGATTGGAAAACATTTCTACACACAAAGGGTGGTAGAAGTTTGGAACTCTCTTCCGCAAACGGCAATTGATACTAGCTCAATTGCTAAATTTAAATCTGAGATAGATAGCTTTTTGGCAACCAAAGGTATTAAGGGATATGGGCCACAGGCAGGTATATGGAGTTAGATCACAGATCAGCCATGATCTTATCAAATGGTGGAGCAGGCACGAGGGGCTGAATGGCCTACTCATGTTCCTAAGAATGAATCAGCAGGTAAACAAGACAATAAAAGTTGCAAAGTAATTCCTCCAGTAACATTTGACTGAGGTTGTGATGAAAAGTTTTACATGAGAAATTAAAATCAGAGCCCCTATAGCCCCGACTCATATAGCTGCAGAGTAACATCGGAAACTGAAGAGCATGAGCTTTGCTTTGATTTGAAGTCCAAGCTGATACAGGGGAACACTTCTTAATTAATCCAAAATTGTCCAACTTGAAACACTTCCTGCAGCAGTAGCCCAGGGACAAAACGAATCCACAAACATCAACAGCTTCAACAAACAATGCTTGTTCAAACAGATTTGATTCAAACTTCAGACTGAATACTTGTGAATTATCCTCTAATTGAAGTCAACACAGAGAAAACTATTGCTTCCTGGGGCTCGATGTTAGCAGGGCTGCGAGTTCACAGCGGGGGGGCTATTGGGCGCGTGGGTAACGCACCCGGTGAAATTAATCAGCCACCCGCGCGATCACAGCCTAATTGGATCCACTTACCTGGTTCCGGGTTCCCCACTGCTGATCTGCGTGTCGGGCGGGCTGCGCATGCGCAGTAAGATCTGTCAGCTGGAGGAGCTCCATTTAAAGGGGCAGTCCTCCACTGACAGATGCTGCAACAAATAGAAAAAATTACAGCATGGAGCAGCCCAGGGGGAAGGCTGCTCCCAGTTTAATGATGCCTCACTCTAGGTATCAATAGATGGAGTGAGGAGGAGGGGGGAGGACAGAGATCTTCCCCCCGGCAGGCGGGAGGAAGCGGCCTGCCTCTGCCCACCAGGAAGGCCTGGCTCGAGGTGGCAGAGGAGGTCACCTGAGCCACCAACATATCACGCACCTGCATACAGTGCAGGAGGCACTCCAATGACCTCAGTAGGTCAGCCAAAGTGAGTACACTTACTCATTACCCTACACTCCATCTGCCACATCACCGCCCCCACCCCACACCTCCTTCTGCACAGCCAACACTACTCTGTCACATCACCCCTCATACCCACTCAAACCTCATCCTCATCTTACCTGCACTTACTCACCTCGCCAGTACTCATCCCGCCACTACCACTCAACCCAATCCTCATACAATCTCATGGCTCTCTCACTCACCCTCTCGTGCATCTCTTTCACGGTCAGCCTCACTCAACCTGCCACTACCTGTGCTGCAGCCACAGGGCATGCATTACATATGTGCAGTAGGAAGCATAAGGCAAACGTGCCGTGAGCATGAAGGGGATGCACAAGGGTGTTTGAGGGTTTGTCATGGTTGTTACTTATATTGAATTTCTGACCAACTCACATTACATATTATATTGGCACCACTACTGCCACGTCTTTGCGAATCTTGTCTGGTTTGTGCAATAATGCCCGTTCCTGAGGATCACAATGAAGACCCACAACTGATGCCACCCATTGTGTCACTGCAGAGTGGGTGTAGGTGTATTTGCAGGGCTCTTTTGTGCAGACGACTGAGAGACATCGGCGATGTCCCCGGTGGCACCTTGGAAGGATGCGGAGAAGTTGTTGAGGGCAGTGGTGACAGGTAAGAAGATGGTGTTCGGGCCAGCCAGGAGCAGCTCGGCATGAAGGAGGCTGCAGATGTCCACTCTGAGCCTCCGTGTGCACTGCTGCTCAGAGAGGTCCAGGAAGCTGAGCCTCGGTCTGTGGACCCTGTGGCGAGGGTAGTGCCCTCTGCGACGCATCTCTCTCTGCGGTAGAGCTCCCTCCTGCTGTACAGGTGGATGTGTCACAGCACTCTGTTGTGGAGCTCCTCGTGTCAGAGATGGACGGCGTGGATGGCGAGGCTGGTGATGCTGTTCGCCCTCCGAGGAGGTCATGACTGCAGCTACGGCGGCCCCCATCCGAAAGATGTACATCTGAGGGGGTCCGCAAGGTAGGTACATGTCTCTGGACCCCGGGGTAAGTGTGCAAGTTGGTGAATTTTCTTGTCAGGAGGAGGGTGGTGGAGGCCAAACTTTGTCCAAAGTGACAGTGTGGCCTCCTGCAATGAGTGAGGGTCTCTCTCCCCCTGGATGACAAAGGAGATCGAGAATACGATAAAGCGGAAAAAAAGCAGCATATGACAGGTGTCAGGTTGATAACACAAGTGAGAACCAGGCAGAATATAGAAAGTTCAGAGGGGAAGTGAAAAAGGAAATAAGAGGGACTAAAAGAGAGTACGAGAATAGACTAGCGGCCAACATAAAAGGGAATCTGAAAGTCTTCTACAGGCATGTTACCAGTAAACGGGTAGTAAGAGGAGGGGTTGGGCCGATTAGGGACCATAAAGGAGATCTATTCATGAAGGCAGTGGGCATGGCTGAGGTACTAAATGAATACTTTGCACGGTCTTTACCGAGAAAGAAGATGCTGCCAGACCGTCGGTAAAGGAAGACATAGTTAAGATACTGAATGGGCTAAAAATTGAGAAAGAAGAGATAACTGAAAGGCCAGCTGTACTTAAAATAGATAAGTCACCTGGTCCGAATGGGATGCACCCTAGGATGCTGAGGGAAGGGGGGAAATTTGAGATACTGGCCATAATCTTCCGAACATCTCCATTGTTCAAAAAAGGGTGTAAATATAAACCCAGCAACTACAGGCCAGTCAGTTTAACCTCGGTGGTGGGGAATCTTTTAGAAACGATAATCCAGGACAGGATTAACAGTCACTTGGACGAGTGTGGAATGATTCGGGAAAGCCAGCACAGATTTGTTAAAGGCAAATCGTGTTTAACCAACTTGATAGATTTTTTGATGAGGTAACAGAGAGGGTAGATGAGGGCAATGCAGTCGATGTGGTGTATGTGGATTTTCAAAAAGCGTTTGATAAAGTGCCACATGGTAAGCTTGCTATTAAAATTGTGGCCCATGGAATAAAAGGGGCAGTAGCAACATGGATACAGAATTAGCTAAATAACAGGAAACAGAGGGTAGTGGTGAACAGTTGTTTTTCGGACTGGAGGGAGGAGTGCAGTGGTGTTCCCCATGGGTCGGTGCTGGGACCACTAGTTTTCTTGATATATATTAATGATGGACTTGGGAGCACAGGGCACAATTTCAAAATTTGCAGATGACACAAAACTTGGAAGGGTGGTGAACAGCGAGGAGGATCGTGATAGACTTCAAAAGGATATAGACACTCTGGTGGCATGGGCAGAGACGTGGCAGATGAAGTTTAACGCAGAAAAATGCAAGGTGATGCATTTCAGTAGGAAAAATGAGGAGAGGCAATATAAACTAGAGGGCACAATTCTAAAAGGGGTAGAGGAACAGAGGGATCTGGGGGTTTATGTGCACAACTCATTGAAGGTGGCAGAGCAGGTTGAGAAAACGGTTAAAAAAAGCATACGGGGTCCTGGGCTTTATAAATAGTGGCATAGAGTACAAAAGCAAGGAAGTCATGATGAACTTTTATAAAACACTGGTTTGGCCACAACTGGAGTATTATGTCCAGTTCTGGGCACCGCACTTTAGGAAGGATGTGAAGGCCTTCGAGAGGGTGCAGAAGAGATTTAGTAAAATGATTCCGTGGATCGGGACTTAAATTACGTGGATAGACTGGAGAAGCTGGGATTGTTCTCCTTGGAACAGAGATGGTTGAGAGGAGATTTGATAGAGGTATTCAAAATCATGAAGGGTCTAGACAGAGTAGATAGAGAGAAACTGTTCCCATTATCGGAAGGGTCAAGAAGCAGAGGGCATAGATTTAAGGTGATTGGCAAAAGAACCAAAAGGTGAAATGAGGAAAAACTTTTTTAAAGTGAGTGGTTAGGATCTGAAATGCACTGCCTGAGGGACTGGTGGAGGTAGATTCAATCATGGCCTTCAAAAGGGAACTGGATAAAGTACTTGAAACAAAAAAAAATGTGCAGGGCTACGGGGATAGGGCAAGGCAACGGGACTAGCTGGATTGTTCATGCATAGAGCTGGCGCAGACTCGATGGGCCGAATGGCCTCCTTCCATGCTGTAACCTTCTATGATTCTATGAATTGTCTGAAGTTCGAAGCACTTTAAATATTACATTTAATTGTTTAAAGAGAACGAAATGGGAGATGGGGAGAGGAGAGAAAGACCAGTCTCGTTCACAGCAGTGTTTATAGAGTAGACAGAAACCACAGATATGTGTCAAGCTGAACCATTTGCCCTGTAACTCCACTGTATCAAAACAATGGCCTCATGCAGGGACTTCTTGTACAACAATTTAGATAAGAAACAAAACCTCAAGAGACCTGTCATTTATCCCTGGGCAAGTGGTTTTCCTTCCATTAAGATCCAAAATGCAACAGAAAGCAACTTTTATGGTTAATCTAATCACTATGAACAAGAAAACATTGTCTGATTCACTATGTTTCTGCAAATCCAATTTGTAACTCTCCCATTAGAAGTTTTTAAGGAGATCGCTTCTCTGCTGATGCACTGTGAAATAGATAACTGGGTAGTGCCGCAAGAAATAATATATTCATGTTAGTGTGATAATTTAGAGACATTCCCTTAACAGAGTTAAATTGGAAGACTTTAATTTCCACATAGACTGGGAGAAGCAGAACAGCTCACGTTCCAAAGGCAGCAAACTACTTAAACATATTCGGGACAGTCTTCTGGAACAATATGTTGTTGAACCAACAAGAGAACAGGCCATCTTAGATTTAATAATGAGTGATGAGCCTGAGTTAGTCAATAATCTAAAGCTAAGACAGCACCTAGCTAACAGTGACCATAATATGATAGAATTCGACATTAGGTTTGAGAGGGAGAAGGGTGAGTCACGAACTAAGGTTTTAAATTTAGATAAGGCTGACTTGAGGGATGAGGCAGAAATTGACCACAACAGACTGGGCAAAACTACTAACGGATAAAACTGCGGATGAACAATGGGCAGTGTACAAAAAAGTATTTGGTAGAATGCAAGACCCGCACATACCCCTAAAGGGCAACATACAAACATAAGAAATAGGAGCAGGAATAGGCCACACGGCCCCTCGAGCCTATTCCACCAATCAATAAGATCTTGGCTGATCTTTCCCGCCCGATCACCATAATCCCTTGATTCCCCTGGAGTCCAAAAATCTATCGATCTCAGCCTTGAATATATTCAATGACTCAGTATTCACAGTCCTCTGGGGCAGAGAATTCCAAAGATTCTCAAACCTGAGCGAAGAAATTCCTCCTCACCTCAGTCTTAAATGGTCGACCCCTTATCCTGCGACTATGTCTCCTAGTTCTAGACTCGCCAGCCAGGGGAAACAACCTCTCAGCATCTACCTGGTCAAGTCCCCTCAGAATCTTATATGTTTCAATGAGATCACCTCTCATTCTTCTAAAATCAAGAATATAGGCCCATTCTACTCAACCTCCCCTCATCCCCTCCCACAACCCTCTCATCCCTAGAATCAATCTAGTGAACCTACGTTTCACCGCCTCTGAGGCAAGTATATCCTTCCTTAGATAAGGAGACTAAAAACTGTACATAGTACTCCAGGTGTGGTCTCACCACAGGGCAAGAGCTCTAGTTATGTAATTAAACAACCTTGGTCAACAAGGGAAATGAGAGATAGTATAAAGCTAAAAGGAAGGGCTTATACAAAGGCAAAGAACAGTAGAGATTCCATGAACTGGGAGAGATATAAAGAACAGCA
Organism: Heptranchias perlo; assembly: GCF_035084215.1. Taxonomy (NCBI): domain Eukaryota; kingdom Metazoa; phylum Chordata; class Chondrichthyes; order Hexanchiformes; family Hexanchidae; genus Heptranchias; species Heptranchias perlo. The sequence continues at coordinate 118,224,127 of NC_090329.1, read as the reverse complement.
AAGGAATACAAAGAAAGTGGTAAAAGCGCAAAACGGGAATACGAGAAAAAGCTTGCAAGAGATATCAAGAACCATACAAATATATTAAAAGAAAGAGGCTGGCTAAGAGAAATGTAGGTCCCTTAATGACGGTCGCAGGTGATATTGTAATTGGAAATCAGGAAATGGCAGACTTACTAAATAGCTACCTTACCTCAGTTTTCACAGTAGAGGATGAGGCTAAAATACCAAAAATACAAGGAAAACTAAAAAAAAAAAATCAAGGAGAGGCACTAACTAGATTCAATGTAAGTTTTAAAAAAATGTTGGAGAAACTATTGTTATTAAAGATAGACAAATCTCCAGGACCTGTTTGTTTCCAACCCAGGGTATTAAAAGAAGTAGGGAGGAAATTGTTGGTGCATTAGTCATGATATTCCAACACACTCGATTCAGGAATTGTCCCCTTGGAATGGAAAATTGCCAAAGTCACTCCACTATTTAAGAAGGATAAGAGAGATAAACTGGGAAATTAAAGGCTGATTGTCTAATGTCAGTTGTGAGGAAATTACTAGAATCTGTTATTAAGGACAGAGTGGCTGAGCATTTGGACAAATATGAGCTGATCAGAGAGAGCCAACATGGATTTGTAAAGGGTAAATCATATCTAATGAACTTAGTTGAATTTTTTGAGGAGGTAACTAATGTGGTAGATAAGGGAGTATCTACGGATGTTATTTATATTGGCTTCCAGAAGGCATTTGACAAGGTTCCACATAAGAGACTTAACAAAAATGAGAGTGCATGGAGTTGGAGGCAACCTATTAGCTTGGATAGGGAATTGGTTTGGAGGTAGGAGATAGAGAGTAAGGATAATGAGTATGTACTCAAATTGGCAGGATGTGACTCGTGGTGTCCCACAAGAATTTGTACTGGGGCCACAGCTTTTCACTATATTTATAAATGACTTGGATGAAGGAATAGAGCGCTGTATATCTAATTTTGCTGAGGACACTAAGTTAGATGGCACAGTAAATAGTGCAGATTGGAGCAGAAAGCTGCAAAGGGACACGGATAGACTAAGTAAGTGGGCAAAACTGTGGCAGATGGAGTTCAATGTGGGAAAGTGTAAGGTCATCCCCTCTGGACCCAAGAAAGATAGATCAGGGTATTTTCTAAATGGCAAGAAGCTAGGAACTATGGATGAGCAGAGAGATTTAGGGGTCCAAATACAGAATTCACTAAAAGCTAGTGGACAGGTACAAAAAATAATTGAGAATGCCAATGGAATGTTGGCCTTTATCTCAAGAGGGCAGGAATACAAAGGGGTGGAAGTTATCTTACAGCTGTACAGAGTTCCGGTTAGACCCCATCTGGAGTACTGCATTCAGTTCTGGGCACCATACCTCAAAGAATATATTGGCTTTCGAGAGGGTACAGCGCAGATTCACCAGAATGATACCGAAGCTAAAAGGGTTAAATTATGAGGACAGATTGCATAGACCAGGCTTGTATTCCCTTGAATGTAGAAAAGTAAAGGGTGATCTAATTGAAGCGTTTAAGATGATTAAAGGATTTGATCGGGTAGATACAGAGAAACTCTTTGCTCTGATGGTCGAGTCCAGAACAAGGGGGCATAATCTTAAAATTAGAGCTAGGCCATTCAGGGGTGATGTCAGAAAAGCACTTCTTCACACAAAGTGTTCTGGAAATCTGGAACACTCTTACCCTAGAGAGCTGTTGAGGCTGGGGGTCAACTGAAAATTTCAAAACTGAGATTGATAGATTTTTGTTGAGCAAGGGTATTAAGGTATTATACAGAACCAAGGCAGTAGATGGAGTTAAGATAAAGAGCAGCCATGATCTAACGGAATGCGTTACAGGATCAAGGGGCTGAATGGCCTACTCCAGTTTCTCTATGTTCCTAACACCAGTATGTTCTGGAATTATGCAACAGGTTAGATCCAGAGTGAGGTCTGTCAGTCTGCAAGATGGAATTTGTAAGCCAGCAGTGAGTTGCCAAGTGCTCCTGAATGTAAAGTTGGCTTCATAATAAACCTTTATTAATTATTGATTCTGAAGAACCCTATAAAACAATAGAACATTAAAAACGACACTGCCTTTTCACCTTTGTGCCCCAGGCTCAAATTCAGTCGAGTGATAGGATGAAAGTCGCTGAGGCCAGTCAATGATTTGCTACAGTGAGTTTCAGCAGTCTCAACCTAATGGCCTCGAGTCCACACATAAAACTGCCCATGATTGAAGAATAACCATCTTTTCTCTCAATCAGAAACTGGGTGGGTTTAGACATTTAAAAAAAATGAGCACCGAGGCAAAATGGTTCGCTCGCCAACGTGTGAAACAAGAACCAATCGTGCGTGCGCAATGATCTGTTTGCACACACGTGAACTCAGGCCCATTTTGTACTTGTACAAGCAGACAGTTTTATCGATGTGCACAACCATTTTAAAAAATGTCCGCAAAGGAAAACCAGACCTTTATCATCTTCTCATTTCTTCAAATTACCCAGTAGACCCCTCCACTCCCCACAACTCAGACACTCTGGTTAAAAACTGGACAGATCGTCACCCTTCCCAACTCAGAGCTCAATGGAAATCTCACCCTGCCAAAGGATAGCTGGAGTGGGAACTGGCTCAGGAAGGGATGCGCTTCCGCATTTTGGATCAGAGGAGGGGGCGTGGGGCAGAACGCCACAGTGCATCAGTGGTGGCGCTGACAAACTTAGCAAAGAGGCGTTCCACTCCGCAGCAGTAAGATTCTCCTCACTCTTGATGAATATAAAATTCACTACTTTGAAAACTGAAAAAAAAAGGCCTTTTAATGCATCGAGGACTTTGCTGCAAAGGGAGAGTTCTATTTGCTTGGCATGCCGATGATACCGTTCAGTCCCACTGAGCATATAACAAGCAGGATTGCCACATAATTACAATGCATGGTAATGGCAGGGCAGCTGTTCCTAAATCTAGCTCTGTAGCCATTACAAACTACTTCATGTGAACATTTGAACACAATTTTAAGTTTGAAGCTTTTTAAAAGAACAACCCGATCCTTTTTTTTCTAAATAAAAGGTACATTTCTGTAATTTTTTTTTGGGAGAAGTTTGTGTTGATCTTGCTGAGATGTAAGTTCTGATTATCGAACATTTCCCCGCTTTTGACACTGGTCGTCAGCATTCAGCACTCAAGACCTCAGGCCGACCAAATCTCCCAAATGCAGCTGCAGACTTACTTGGGAGATCAGTGACCTTTCATCCTCAAGCACAAGTACTGCAATCTCTTTCCTGTTTTGATTGTGCCATTAATTCTGTCATTTCACTTGATTTCTCTCACTGATCAGAAGAAGAAAACAAAAGAACGCTACAGAACCAAGGACAGCCCAGCAATCTTAGTGGTAAGGAAAGTCATCCAATAAACTACTAGATCTAATAGAGGCTTTCACTATTACTGTGGATGCTGGGTATCATTTCCATAGCTGTCTCTTGCTTTCTCTCAGTAAGAGAAGACACTCACAACTAAGTTCACTGTGACAAAAGGAAGAAAGAAAGAAGAAATGAAAGGAGGAAGAAAAGGACTGAAGGAAAACAGAGAGGAAAACTACTTTATTGCCACTTGGCAATTTCCTTTGGCCCATGAGCACAGGGTGCTGCTTTCAATCATTTTTATGTTTTTACTGTGAGTTGCACCTCAGGTTTGCAGCCTGTGACTGAATGGGGTAAATTTTAACCCCCAAGAACGGGTGTGTTGGGGGCGGGTGGGCAGTGAAAATACTGTTTTTGAAGCAGGGCCACATCCTGGCTCCAACGCACCTACTGCCGGGTTTGACCCGGACGCAGTTGGATGCACACGCGCTTCTGACACCCAGAGGCATTTAAAGCCGGCGGGAAAATATTTAAGGGGCCAATTTAGGTATTTAAAGCATTTAATACAATTAACTTTTTGTGTATTGACCTACACAAGCTATTCTAACTTCTCCTGAACATGTCCCACGTGGCCTCTGAAACACGCCATGAAAACGGAGGTGAGTTGCAGCCGACCCTCATTTGGACCTTTAAACTAGTGATTGACACGTGAATAAAAGGTGAGTTTTTGCAACAGGGCACTCAGTTCTCTCAAACAAACCTTTGGTTGGGAGCACTGTGTGTTTAAACAGAGATTTCTTCGTTCACGCTCAAGAATTCTTGTGTTCAGACATATTTACCTACATTTTGTACCCTCTCAAACTGACTTCATCAAGATCGGGAGGTGGGGGGGGGCGCAATGGATTTATTCAGCAGTACGTCTGAGGAGGAGACACATCACTATCCGCGGCAGGCATATCGTGCAGTTCTGGGATCTGCGGGTACGCAAGACAGAGATGCGCCACAAGGGCCTGCAGAAGAGCAAATAGGGGACCAACGGAGGGGCCGATGTCGCAGGAGACATTACCTGTGTGCGAGGGTCTACAGGCAGAGGCTGAGCTTCCTGGACCTCTCTGAGGAGCAGTGCCTACGCAGGCTCAGATTGAGACGCAGACGTCTACATGTCTTTCATGCAGAGCTGCTCCCGGCTGAGCCTGGTGGCCACGCATTGCCCGTCACACTCGAAGTAACCACTGCCCTCAATTTCTTTGCCTCCGGAACCTTCCGGGGCGCCACCGGTGACATCTCCAGGATCTCTCAGTCATCTGCACCTAAGTGTATACGACAGGTGACAGATGGCTAGTTTGCCAGGGCATCCGACTACATCAACTTACCCGCGACATCAGCCACAGTGAGAGGGCAGTGGGTTTCAACTCTCTGGCTGGCTTCCCCCGGGTGCAGGGCGCAATTGATTGCACAAACTTTGCATCCGAGGACCTCTACATGAGCCAGGACTGTTCATTAACCGAAAGGGATATCACTCCATCAATTGCACAGCTGGTTTGCGACCACCAGAAGTGATTTCTGTAGGTGTATGCCAGATAGAATCATAGAATAGCACTAAAGAGTGACAAATCCCCAGGACCAGATGGCTTCCATCCCAGGGTTTTTAAAGGAAGTCGGTGAGCACATTGCGGATGCCCTAACTATAATCTTTCAAAGTTCTCTAGATTCAGGAGCTGTCCCTCTGGATTGGAAAACTGCACGTCACTCCGCTTTTTAAGAAAGGAGAGAGAGGGAAACCGGGGAATTATAGACCAGTTAGCCTAACATCTGTTGTGGGGGAAATGCTGGAGTCTATAATTAAGGATAGGGTGACTGAAAAATCTCAAGGTGTTCAGTTAATCAGAGAGAGCCAGCATGGATTGGTGAAAGGTAGATCGTGCCTGACAAACCTGATTGAATTTTTTGAAGAGGTGACTAAAGTAGTGGACAGGGGAATGTCAATGGATGTTATTTATATGGACTTCCAGAAGACATTTGATAAGGTCCCACATAAGAGACTGTTAGCTAAGATAGAAGCCCATGGAATCGAGGGAAAAGTACGGACTTGGTTAGGAAGTTGGCTGAGCGAAAGGCGAAAGAGAGTAGGGATAATGGGAAGGTACTCACATTGGCAGGATGTGACTAGTGGAGTCCCGCAGGGATCTGTCTTGGGGCCTCAATTATTCACAATATTTATTAACGACTTAGATGGTAGTGATTGTTGGAGGCCAATCATCTCAGCCCCAGGACAACGCTGCAGGAATTCCTCAGGGCAGTGTCCTCGGCCCAACCATCCTCAGCTGCTTCATCAATGACCTTCCCTCCATCATAACGTCAGAAATGGGGATGTTCGCTTATGATTGCACAGTGTTCAGTTCCATTCGCAACCCCTCAAATAATGAAGCAGTCCGAGCCCGCATGCAGCAAGACCTGGACAACATCCAGGCTTGGGCTCATAAGTGGCAAGTAACATTCGCGCCAGATAAGTGCCAGGCAATGACCATCTCCAACAAGAGAGTGTCCAACCACCTCCCCTTGACATTCAACGGCATTACCATCGCCGAATCCCCCACCATCAACATCCTGGGGGTCACCATTGACCAGAAACTTAACTGGACCAGCCATATAAATACTGTGGCTAAAAGAGCAAGTCAGAGGCTGGGTATTCTGCGGCGAGTGACTCACCTCCTGACTCCCCAAAGCCTTTCCACCATCTAGAAGGCACACGTCAGGAGTGTGATGGAATACTCTCCACTTGCTTGGATGAGTGCAGCTCCAACAACACTCAAGAAGCTCGACACCATCCAAGTTAAAGCAGCCCGCTTGATTGGCACCCCATCCATCACCCTAAACATTCACTCCCTTCACCACTGGCACACTGTGGCTGCAGTGTGTACCATCCACAGGATGCACTGCAGCAACTCGCCAAGGCTTCTTTGACAGCACCTCCCAAACCTGCGACCTCCACCACCTAGAAGGACAAGGGCAGCAGGCACATGGGAACAACACCACCTGCACGTTCCCCTCCAAGTCACACACCATCCCGACTTGGAGATATATCGCCGTTCCTTCATTGTCGCTGGGTCAAAATCCTGGAACTCCCTTCCTAACAGTACTGTTGGAGAACCGTCACCACACGGACTGCAGCGGTTCAAGAAGGCGGCTCACCACCACCTTCTCAAGGGCAATTAGGGATGGGCAATAAATGCTGGCCTCGCCAGCGACGGCCACATCCCGTGAACGAATAAAAAAAAAATGAAGGCATAGAAAGTCTCATATCTAAGTTTGCCGACGACACAAAGATTGGTGGCATTGTAAGTGGTGTAGATGAAAACATAAAATTACAAAGCGATATTGATAGATTAGGTGAATGGGCAAAACTGTGACAAATGTGAGGTCATCCACTTTGGATCAAAAAAGGATAGAACAGGGTACTTTCTAAATGGTAAAAAGTTAAAAACAGTGGATGTCCAAAGGGACTTAGGGGTTCAGGTACATCGATCATTGAAGTGTCATGAACAGGTGCAGAAAATAATCAAGAAGGCTAATGGAATGCTGGCCTTTATAACTAGAGGACTAGAGTACAAGGGGGCAGAAGTTATGCTGCAGCTATACAAAGCCCTGGTTAGACCGCACCTGGAGTACTGAGAGCAGTTCTGGGCACCGCACCTTCAGAAGGACATATTGGCCTCGGAGGGAGTGCAGCGTAGGTTTACTAGAATGATACCCGGACTTCAAGGGTTAAGTTACGAGGAGAGATTACACAAATTGGGGTTGTATTCTCTGGAGTTTCGAAGGTTATGGGGTGATCTGATCGAAGTTTATAAGATATTAAGGGGAACGGATAGGGTGAATGGAGAGAAACTATTTCCGCTGGTTGGGGATTTTAGGAGTAGGGGGCACAGTCTAAAAATTAGAGCCAGACCTTTCAGGAGCGAGATTAGAAAACATTTCTACACACAGAGTGGTAGAAGTTTGGAACTCTCTTCCGCAAACGGCAATTGATACGAGCTCAATTGCTAAATTTAAATGTTAGATAGCTTTTTGGCAACCAAAGATATTAAGGGATATGGGCCAAAGGCAGGTATATGGAGTTAGATCACAGATCAGCCATGATCTTATCAAATGGTGGAGCAGGCACGAGGGGCTGAATGGCCAACTCCTGTTCCTATGTTCCCATCTGTGTCCTCTGGTTTTCGACCCTTCCACCACTGGAAATAGTTTCTCTCTCTTTATTTTATCTAAACCCTTCATGGTTTTGAACCCTTCTATCAAATCTCCTCTTAGCCTTCTCTGCTCTAAGGAGAACAACCAGCTTCTCCAGTCTATCCACATTACTGAAGTCCCTCATTCCTGGAATCATTCTAGTAAATCTTCACTGCACCCTCTCTAAGGCCTTCACATCCTTCCTTAAGTATGGTGCCCAGATTTGACAATACTCCAGCTGTGGCCGAACCAGTGTTTTGTAAAGGTTCAACATAACTGCCTTGCTTTTGTACTCTGTGCCTCTATTTATAAAGCCCAGGATCCCGTACGCTTTTTTAACCACTTTCTCAACCTGCCCTGCCACCTTCAAAGATTTGTGCACATATACCCCCAGGTCTCTCTGTTCCTGCACTCCCTTTAGAATTGTACCATTTAGTTTATATTGCCTCTCCTCATTCTTCCTGTCAAAATGTATCACTTTGCACCTCTGTGTTAAATTTCACATGCCATGGCAGCTCCCATGTTTCCTTCATTTTGTGCGAGTCCAACATCCTGGCCCTCTTCCACGTCCAAGATAGACTTAAGGGCTGGTTTCTTGGAGACAAAGGATACCCCCTGCAGACGTGGCTCATAACATGTGAGAAACCCCACCAACGCAGCAGTACAATGACAGTCACATCACCACCAGGTCTGTCACTGAACAAGCCATAAGAATGCTGAAGATGTGCTTCAGGTGCCTGGATCAATCTGAGGGAGCCCTTCAGTACTCATCAGCGAGCGTGAGCAGAATAATTCTTGTGTGTTGCCTCCTGCACAACATTGCTCAGCAGAGAGGGTTACAGGTGGAGGAGCTCAAATGTGCATATGAAGCATCTTAAATGCCGGCAACACTGAGGAAGAGGATGAGGAAGACAAAGATGGGCAACCCATCAGCACAGCAGCTGCTCGTGATGCCAGGGAGTCACTCGTTTCCAACAGGTTCTCATAAGGAGATCTGCAAACTAAAGACAGTGAACTACTCAGACCACCTGGAACAACCACCACCACCAGCTCCCCCACCCCTTGCATAAAACAGTCCTTCAACCACGCATACACCCACTATAAACACGCTCAATGGTTCGTGTCAAGTCTTGGCGTTCGTGATGAAGCACACGAAAGGGCGCCTTCACAAAAGGGACTAAAGAATGGACAAGACGTGGCAGTGGTGATGACTATTATAACATTTAATGTGCATGTAAGAGAAAACAAATCTAAATGAAAAACATGACACCCTTGTACATACTCTTGGTGATTACAAAACCTTTGCCCTCCTCTTCCTAGCACTTCTACCTGGTGCATTCCCCTCCGGCTGCAGCAGAGGTAGTAGCAGGCTGCTCAGGTCCCTGCCCTGACTTCGGAGATGCTCTGAGCCTACGCCCTCTGGGTTTTGGAGCCCGTGAGGGCCCTGCCATAGACTGCTCCACCTGCACCTGTGTAGAGGCAGACTCGGCCATCGGGAGAGGAGGCGGTATTGCGGGTACCAGTTGAAGGGGGAAACAGGTGAGACGTGGGAGCGCTTTGAGTGGAGTTCCTAATTCCATGTCCCCTTTCGTCATCATCCCATTCCACGGCCACATCAACAGCTTGGAGCACATCTGTGAAGAGTTCTAAGGCCACGGCTAAAGTATCTGTCTGCCTGTTTAAGGCAGCAGACATGTTAACATCCAGAGTCCGCATGGCCATTGTCATAGCCTTCATGGACTTACTTGTGAGCCATGTTTGAAGCTCAATGGGTGCTGCCATTCTCTCCATTGAAGACGTTCCCACACTTACCTGTGCCACTATTGCACTAGTGATGGAGGTGGATTCCTCCATCCTATCCACTATTGTGGAGAGTGTGCATGGCACGTTTTCCAGTACCTCGCAAAGGTGCAGCTGTACCTCTATCATTCTCATTCTCAAGATGGCCCCCCGGGCTTCAGCATCTGTGTCCAGCTAAGCAGAACTTGGAGGGGACTGCGTTTCCCCCCCCCACCGATATGGACTCTCCACAGCTGGTCCTGCCACCAGTGTCTGTTCATGCTCACTTATGAGTGGTGAATCACCAGGTGACAACCCAACTGCCTAACAGAACCCACCGAAATGCCAGTATCTGTGTTGGTGCATGGCTGGATATGAAGTGACCATGTGCCCTCAGAGGAATGAAGGTCCTCTGAGGAATCGCCCTCTTCCGTGCCTCCTCATCAATCCTTGAAGACCCTGGAAGAGAACATAAAGTAATATTAACAATCATCGCAGAAGTTAGTTTGCAATGAGTATCCTGAGGATTGCAACAGATCAATCATTGATAACATCAATTCATGATGTGTGTGATGGATGTTAAATTTCTGTCACCAGCTATTTGCAGGTTGCCGGTCTTGCCATTTCCGACAGCCAGGCGTTCAACGGTGCAGTTGAGCTCCAAGGCCTCCGCCTCCGCCTCCGCCTCGGTCGGGGCACTATTTGTTGTGGTCCCCTCCAGTCCTACTCCTCTCCCGTACATTTTGCACTCTCTTCTCCTACAAGGGGAAAAAGAACAGACGTGTGAGTGAGAGAGGGAGACGGGGTCACTCAATGGATGCATTGCTTTGGGTGAGGCTGCCAATGAAACAGAAGCATCAGAGGGTGAGTATCAGACAGATTCATGACATTGTATCAGGATTGGGGTGAGTGGGAGTGGTGGGTTCACAAATGGGGAGGTGAGGAAGTGCACAGGAAATGAAGGTGAGTTGATACTGAGACTTCAGTGGGTGTGAGGAGTGACGCGATGGAGGACGCTTGGCAGGACAGAGTGAGAGGAGGGGTAATGTACACCGCAGGATGGAGGTGAATCATTAACTGTACTCACTTTTCCTGACCTGGTTAGGTCATTAAAGCACTTCCTGCACTGCACCCACCCCTTGAGACCGTGCTCCTGCTGCTCAGTTCCTCTGCCACCTCAAGCCAGCCCTTTTTGGTGGCAGAGGCAGGGCACTTCCTCCTATCAGCCAGGTACAGTGTGTCCCTCCTGCTCCTCACACTGGCCAGTAGCACTGGCAGGGCGCTGGCTTCGTCCTTTGATCCAGCATCTCTGCACATTCCTCCTTTCTCCCTCAAAATCTATGGTTGCAATGGCCCTTTAAATACTCCAGTTCACAGCACATCATTCGGATGCGCAGTACGACCGCTGTACAGCTTGGAGACCCGAAACCCGGATGTTACATTAAAGGCCTCCAATTTAGTCGCGATCGCTTGAGCTGACGCACGGAAAATTTTTCTGGGTTTTCCACGTGACTATTCACAACCCCCCCCCCTCCCCACCCCCACCCAGCTCAGTTCCCACCGCCTTGTTAAAATTATGCCCAATATCTCACACCTGTGCCGTGTCTGCCATTAGATGCTCAGTGGGTCAAGCTATGGAAAAAACAGATACACAGTAAAGCTCTCTGCTGCAACAATGTGTGTTAACCCCAGAGTCAAGAGCAGCAGCGTGATGATTTTAACTTCTTACATCAGCCATCCTACACCTTCACTGCCAATGTGTGCAGTTCTGTGTTGGGGTGTAGGCACACTGCCATAAAGAACTGTACTGAGATGGCCCAAACTCATTTCACAAAGCGCCCTTCCTGCTCCACTGACTCAGCGTGGGTTTGGTTCTGAATCCAATTCGTACAAGTGAAAGGATGCTGTGCTCACCCATTCCTCCTCTGCTCCTGTGAATGCTCCATTTGCTGATAAACAAAACCCTCTCTGACCAATAGTGTGGCCCACACACTGCTCAGTTGGTGTCCTGCAGCTGCACAACATAAATCCTTCCACACAGACTTGGCTCATAAGAAAGTAAAACTTATCAACCAGCCAAAATTCAGCAGAAAGTTACAAACCAGCCAATGGAAGGTCATTGTCACCATGTGCAGAAAAAGAAATTAAGTTGCAGCATCGCTGTCCTGGTTCAGCACCGAGTTGCCAAAATTGAACATAAAGCTCATTTCAAAAACTTCATATTAACATTTTATATATTTTCATCCCTTCTAATTTCTCAGACTTTCGACTCATTTTCTTTTCCTTTTTAATTAATTATCTAAATTTTTTTTTTTTACTTCCTCTAGTTTTTCAGGCTTTCCTCCGCTTGCTATTCTCCCCGAGCCCCATGCACCAGCTGCAACCAAAAAAGGGAGAATAATACATTCTTGGGCCATCGGCAATGATGCAAAAGAGCAGTCTGGGGACTACCCTGCCCCCTCAAATATTTCCTCCCTCTTTAAAGGCAAGCACCCCCCTCCCCACAGCAACACTACTGAAGTCAGAAATTCAAAGGTTGAAGAGCGGATGAATCCTGCAGCCCACCACTGCTGCGGTTTCGTGTGTTGGTGCACTTTCTTTATCACTATTCTTCTTCCCGTCATCTTTCAGTTATTGACACGATCCCGTTATCTTTGTTCCCCACCTATAATCACACCAATGTTACAATTTTGTTTACTCCCCTTCCCCCTTTCAGGTGAGTCATTCTCTGATCACAGAAGCACAAGCAAGGTTATTACAATTGCCAACAGCAGGCCAGAGTGACGTTCTGCTTGGCTCTGCTGAGAAATACCTGGCAAGAAACGACAAAATTGTGGAAAACTCCCCCCCCCCCGCCCCGCCCATAATGTCACAATACTTCATATTTAGTTCTCACTTATCGTGCTCTTTCATTATGTCTTCTTCAAGGTCATCATTCTGTGGTTTCCCCTCAATAAAATCAGAGTTTTGGTTGGGGCATGGTGTCAGAACAGGAACTGAGTGTGACAGAGCAGAATCAGCACGAGCGTGAGAAGGGAGAAAGGAGAGCCACCTGCTCTGTGTGGTGGCAAAGTCCAGCTATGTGGAACTGTAGTCACAACATAAATGGCACGGCAGATCTGGTAATGATAAGGATGGAAACTAGCTTGGGCTGTCACTTTGATACATCGCTTCATACAGTGGTGGGATTTGGCTAGCTGTCTATATGTTGTGTTATTAAGAAGCTAACTCCCACCCGTTAAGGGTTCAGTGGGTTTACACATTGACTAAATTGAGCATACCAGCCAGAAGGTTTCCAGGTTTGATCTCTGGTCTGTATGGAGTTAACTCAGACGAGAGCACAAGGACCAGAGTTAGGGGTGCTACAGTTGGCCTCAATGCTGCTGGGTTGGAAGGGTGAAAAAGACAGACTTACATTTATAGATCACCTCAGGGCATCCCAAATTGCTTTACAGCCAATGAAGTACTTTTGAAGTGTTGTCACTGTTATAATGTAGGAAACGCAGCAGCCAAATTGCAAACAGCAAGATCCCACAAATAACAGTGTGATAATGACCAGATCAACTGTTTTTAGGTGTTGGTTGAGGGATAAATATTGGCCAGGACATCGGGAAGGACTCCCCCGCTCTTCTTCGAAATAGAGCCATGGGATCTTTTCCATCCACCCAAGGGGGCAAACAGGGCCTCGGTTTAACGTCTCATCCGAAAGACGGCACCTCCGACAGTGCAGCACTCCCTGCGCTGAAGTGTCAGAGAAATAAATCAATTTTCATAACTTATTTTTTGACAACTGGTTATGTTCTTCAGGAGAGCATCAGGGGGGAAAACTGATGAAAAACTGGTGATTTTGATTGGGCCCCAAATGTAGGCCGGGCAGTTTCCCACAGAGATGGAGTGTCCAGCGCTCAATTCACCATGGTTGCTGACACATTGCTCCTAAAAGGTCGATTAGAGGAGTACACCAATAAATGCCTTGGAGCAGCTTCCTGTCCAGGGATGTTGACAAGGGCATGGTATGTGAGAACACAAAAAGGGAAGAAATTTAATTTTAAAATATGATTTAAAAAGAAACCTTGATACAGAGAAGCATTTGTAACCGAAAGTGAGAATAATCTTTCTGTTTCTTTCCCAAAAATGTTTTAAATTTGTTATTTTGTTTGTACAGGGTAATAATTCAGTCATGATGCTGTGCAGCTCAGACAAAAGGTTCTCAAAGGTTTACGATTTTATTTTGAGCTCAGCTATTGACAATAGTACACACTTTTGACACACTAGTACAGTTAGAGAAAACATTTAGGCCATCCAATAAGCAGGAGGCCAGGGTTGAAAAGACTGTCCTGGGCTGGGGGGGGGGGGGGGGGAAAGGATCTTGAATGGGCCATTCTTGTCAAAGTGTTTACTTCTAATGAATTTACTGTAAGGAAATTTATAATCCGATATGAAATGATAAAGAAATAATCAAGAGTTAAAATAACTTCACATACGAACACCAGCTTACAGACTGACACAAGCTGTGCAGTCCAGATCCAATCGGTTGCATAAGTGAAGTGTTGATACAACACTTACTGCTGGAAAAGGAAGACATCTTAATTGTAATCGTCCAACTGACATGTTGGGACATATAGGGGATTCAGGCACTAACCCTAATGCAGTGCATCCCGTGCACGGTTTACTTCCACAGTTTGCGCCAGGAACACTGATTTATAAAATCTACCCAATCATTACAGCAAGGAGGGTCACATTAAGAACACGAGAAAAGACCATGGTGTCCATCATGCTCACAACGTCTAATGCCCAGGTACGACCCAATCCACCAGTCTCTTAGTTTCTACCCCACCCAATTCTCAATGATGATCAGTTAAAGATAATCACAAAATGTATCCATCTACACCTGACTCGCTGTCCTCTGCAGATGTTGTCATCCCTCCTCTCCTCCACAGCAGCACAGAAACCTTGGTATCCTGTGGAGTATTTAACCGCTATATTTTTCTTGTAACCGTTGTTCTCATTGCCAACCACATAGTTCTCCAGCTACCTTTTTGAATGAGTTAATCAAGGAAAATCAATGTGGTTTACAACTCACAAAAAAAAATATATAAAAGTAGGCAACCCATTTTGAATACTACTTTCTAAAGTGAAATACGTTGCTCTTATTCCCATTTTTCACTACAAATGAGTATGTAAAGCTACAGAATCTAATCAGAAGTAGCTGGCAACTAAATCATTCAAGACATAAAAAGTGCCCCCGATGCCTGCCAACTTACCTGCTTCAGTCAGAACAGAAGGAGAGGACTCGGCAATGATTTTTATCTTACTGCCATTCCGTAACCAATAAATATCCACAGGATATGGTGGACCCACGGCCTCACAGGTGAGATTAAAGGGAGCATTTCTTGTGACATTCTTTGGTTCAGGCTCTCGAATAAAGCTCGGCAATCCTGCAAATGTATTTTAAAAATGGCATCAATTAACCATGAGATTTCCTAACTGTACATACTATGCATGAGGTAGTCAAAACTGATTTTATTATCTATAAGGTATCCTAACTGTACCCATTAGGATCCCAACTGTTCCCATTACCCAGGAGATAATCTAACTGTTCCCATTACCCAGGAGATAATCTAACTGTACCCATTACCCATGAGATAACCTAACTGTACCCATTACCTATGACTGTATGTACTATTCATGAAGTATCCTAACTGTACCCATTACCTATGACTGAATATACTATCCATGAGGTATACTACGTGTATGTATTGCCATAAAAGGTAGAACTACCATGTCTGGTACCCCTGAGGTATCCGATTTGTATTACAAGCCTGCCGTACAACTCATGGGGGGTCTAATAAAATCACAAAGCAAGAGCATAAAGTCAGAGCGGTCAGCAGAACGCCAAGACATCCACGCAACGGTACCCTGGACAAAGCTATGAATCATTCTGAATTGTTCTTCCCCTATTTAATTCTCTCCTCTCCCATGCCAGAAGACACAAACTCATGCTGGGGTGCAGCTTTACAGCTGTTGGCCACCTCCAATAACTCCAAGTTGTTGCCATTCTTCCTCTATAAGTATAGATTAGTGTCAGCAGCCTATTTGACAATTGGGGGTGGGGGTGGGGCATCATAATCAAATAATAATCCTGTTGTCACCTGGCATTCACACACAAGCAACAGGAGTCACTATATTGTGATCCTGAGCAGCAAATATTCCCCCTCCTAGCCCAGGGGTATTGTAGCCAATTGTAGCACCCCAACCTCTTCCTGACTCAGATTGGTTAACTCAACATAAGACCAGGTATCGAACTTGGAGACCTTCCTGATTTTCACACTTCAGTTCTACGCTGGATGGTGCATTTACCAACTGAGCCATCGGGTCACTCTGAATTATCATTTCTAATAGCTGCCTTAATCATAAGAACATAGGAACAGGAGTAGGTCATTCAGCCCCTCGTGCCTGCTCCACCATTTGATAAGATCATGGCTGATCTATGATCTAACTCCATATACCTGCCTTTGGCCCATATCCCTTAATACCTTTGGTTGCCAAAAAGCTATCTATCTCAGATTTAAATTTAGCAATTGAGCTCGTATCAATTGCCATTTGCGGAAGAGAGTTCCAAACTTCTACCACCCTTTGTGTGTAGAAATGTTTTCTAATCTCGCTCCTGAAAGGTCTGGCTCTAATTTTTAGACTGTGCCCCCTACTCCTAAAATCCCCAACCAGCGGAAATAGGGTGGATAGAGAGAAACTATCTGTTCCCCTTAATATCTTATAAACTTCGATCAGATCACCCCTTAACCTTCGAAACTCCAGAGAATACAACCCCAATATGTGTAATCTCTCTTCGTAACTTAACCCTTGAAGTCCGGGTATCATTCAAGTAAACCTACGCTGCACTCCCTCCAAGGCCAATAGGTCCTTCCGAAGGTGCGATGCCCAGAACTGCTCTCAGTACTCCAGGTGCGGTCTAACCAGGGTTTTGTATAGCTGCAGCATAACTTCTGCCCCCTTGTACTCTAGTCCTCTAGATATAAAGGCCAACATTCCATTTGCCTTCTTGATTATTTTCTGCACCTGTTCATGACACTTCAATGATCTATGTACCTGAACCCCTAAGTCCCTTTGGACATCCACTGTTTTTAACTTTTTACCATTTAGAAAGTACCCTGTTCTATCCTTTTTTGATCCAAAGTGGATGACTTCACATTTGTCTACATTGAATTCCATCTGCCACAGTTTTGCCCATTCACCTAATCTATGTAATTCTATGTTTTCATCTACACTGCTTACAATGCCACCAATCTTTGTGTCATCGGCAAACTTAGATATGAGACTTTGAAACGTATAAAATTCTGAGAGGGCTTGACCGGGTAAATGCTGAGAGGCTGTTTTCCCGAGCTGGAGAGTCTAGAACTAGGGGTCATAGTCTTAATACAAGGAGTCGGCCATTTAGGACCGAAATGATGAATAATTTCTTCACTCAGAGGGTTGTGAATCTTTGGAATTCCCTACCCCAGAGGGCTGTGGATACTGAGTCATTGAGTATATTCAAGACTGAGATCGATAGATTTTTGGACACTAAGGAAATCAAGGGATATGGGGATAGGGTGGGAAAGTGGAGTTGAGATCTAAGATCAGCCATGATCTTATTGAATGGCAGCGCAGACTTGAGGGGCCGTATGGCCTACTCCTGCTCCTATTTCTTATGTTCTTAACCATTCAGTCTTTCCCAACTCCTGTTGCTGAGTTTTGCTATTTGAGTGCCAAAACCCATGACAGGAAGGAGAAGTGAAAGACAAATTGTGACTCAAATTTTCTCCATACCAGATTAACAAACACGTTTGGAAACTTTTTCCTTCCTCCTCCCCTTCTACTCAAAGCATCTCTTTAGCCTGCTCACAGTCTTTTATTCCCTTCCAGTTGCGTTGGCACATTTGACTGGGCAGGAAATACGCCCACAAACTTGTCTTGGTCAATAAGAGCCATGATGTGGAGATGCCGGTGATGGACTGGGGTGGACAAATGTAAGGAATCTTACAACACCAGGTTATAGTCCAACAGTTTTATTTGAAGATCACAAGCTTTCGGAGGCTTTCTCCTTTGTCAGGTGACGAAGGAGAAAGCCTCCGAAAGCTTGTGATCTTCAAATAAAACTGTTGGACTATAACCTGGTGTTGTAAGATTCCTTACATTGGTCAATAAGGATAGAGTAGATGCTCCAAGGTCAAATTGGGAGGAACGGTGGTGGGGTTACTGCATTATGCTGTACTACAGGGTGATAGGATAGAGGTTCATATCCAGAATAATACACACGATGATCATCCAATTTCAACTAGACAGTCTTTGGAAGAGGGAGAAGAATTGTAGAGGAGAGATGTTGAGTTGGAAGCCAGGAGCCTCCCTTAAATGAAAGAACTTAAAGAATGGTGAACAAGTCACCTTAGCCGTACACATCCTTGCAGCTGGCTACAGAACAGTATCGAGAGAGAGCTCGGAACAAGTCCCAACTCCCAACTTATGCTAATCTGAAACAGACCAGGTAGAAGCTCAACCTGTGTGGTGCAAAGCAGCAAAAAGGCAGTTCCTTTGGAATGGAACGCTCTGCTTTTAGGTGACACCTCGATCCAGTAACCTGAAGGAGGAACTGATGAATAAGCGTGACGTATGATAGCCACTCAAAGATTCAGTATCTCTGATGGCAGTCAAGTGTACAACCAAATGAGCTAGGGAACTGTATTTTATCTTGGTACCTGCAACCCATTTTTATTAAATAGTTAAGCTACAATGTGGATGGTGTTCAGCCTCAAAATGGACAACCACAGAACCACAGAGGTTTAAAGTATAGAGCGAGGCCATTCAACCCATCGAATCTGCACCTGATCTTTGCTAGTGCAATTCAAAACTAATCCCACTGCCCTGCTCTCTCTTCCTCCACTTCAATTTTTTTTAGATCAACTCTTCCTTTAAAAGATACAACAATCTCTGCCTTAACTACTCCCTATGGCAAAGCATTCCACGTTCCAGCAACGCTCTGTGCAAAAGAAATTCCCCCCAACCTCCCTCCTTACTCTTAGTGATTATTTTAAATTGATGATTCTCCCCATACAGAGAATATATTATTTCCCTTTCACCCCATTAAAACCCCTTCATAATTTTAAGCGCCTTGATTAAATCTTCTCTTAGCCTCCTCTGCCCATGGAATGGGAAGTCCCAGTATCTCACATCTCTCCTCATAACTTTTTAATTCCTGGCGCCATCTCATCAATTACTAAATTGCCCACCATTTTCCCTTTTGGTCAGAAGGTTATGTACAAGTCCCTGACCGAGCAGGCAGGCAAAACATGCGAGATGGTTCCAAGATAATGTTCCGTAGTGAAAGACATACCTTCTATCTGAAGAATGATCGTCTCTGATTCAATAGGTACATTAGAGATTTGTATCCTACAGAAATAGGCACCTGCATCAGAATGCTGTACGTTAACGATTCTGTGGAAATAATGTACAGATTACTCTCAATTTATAAAATGCATCGAACTCTAAGTTTCCAGTTACTAATGATTTCTACAGAAACATTCCTGCTCCCCCGCCCTCATCCGAAATAGGAATTTCAATAAACATTTTGCAGTGGAAGACATTTAAACGGGGAGTCTTATTTAAATTTCAATCATTTACCACAAATGTAATTCTTTCCCACTATTCATTGCTATATTCCCCTGTAGAATAATTCACCTTGTAACATTGCATTTTTCCACTAAGGGAATGCCACCATCTCCTTGATACAAGAGCCTAGATATTATTCTAGGCCATTTTTAAAGCACCAAATCGGCACAAGAAACGATCCCTGTGCCCGAAGATCGAAAGAAAATGGTCTTTGGGCCTCAACTATTCAGAGCGTGCTGCCAGTGCCTGTAGCACATCCTCAGGCTGCTCATCCGATGGAAGCATGCAATTTCGAGCCACCAGCCTCACCGGCTGTGGTCCGATGGTAAATCCCAGGGGTGGAGGGGGGACGATCATGGCCGGCAGAAGAACTGTGGAGCCGGGAGGAGCATGCCCGCTCTTCTTGGCTTCACGTTAAAAGTTTTAGAAAAAAAAAATTTACTTATCTTTCTGGTGGCAGCCGCTGACTAGGCCGCATCCACATCCCGAAAACCTAAGCAGAGCAGGCCCGAGGCCTCCTCTGCTCAGGGCAGCCCAATTTCTGGTAAGAGTCTTTAAACAGCTGTTAAGCTCCTCATCAGCATAGGCAAGGAGCCTAATAGTGGTTTTAAGCAGCCAACCCAATTTTGGGTCAGATGTTCTTCAGGCGTCCTGGGGTGCAGGACTTTGAGCCCCGAAATTGATCCTTTTTCCTGTAAAACAGGCGCACAGAGAACCAATTTCTACCCCAATACACTCCAAAAATGTTTTAAATCGCAGCAGACAAGTGCTCTGTAGCTACAATACAAACCTTTTCATGGGATTTTATTTCAAACAACCAAAAACAACTTTTATTTTGAAATGAGCCAAGCTTGAGGGTGACGCTTTACAGATCTGCTATATGGGTACACTTTACTCCTGTTGTTAGTTGATGTTAGCAACATCATCTGCAGCACTAACACTATTTGGAAGCACAACAACCACGCTTTGTTGTTTAATCATCTTAATCACAAGAACATAAGAACTAAGAGCAGGAGCAGGAGCTGGAGCTGGAGCAGGCTACACGGCCCCTCGAGCCTGCTCCACCATTCATTCAATCAGATCATGAGCTGATCTTTGACCTCAACTCCACTTTCCTGTCCGATCCCCGTATCCCTCGATTCCCCTCGAGTCCAAAAATCTATCTATCTATCTCAGCCTTGAATATATTCAACGACTCAGCATCTGGGGTAGAGAATTCCGAAGATTCACAACCCTGAGTGAAGAAATTCCTCCTCATCTCAGTCTTAAATGGCTGACCCATTATCCTGCGACTATGCCCCCTGGTTCTGGACTCTCCAGCCAGGGGGAAACAACCTCTCAGCATCTACCCTGTCAAACCACCTCAGAATCTTATATGTTTCAATGAGATCACCCCATACAGGGATAGACAGGGTAGACGCAAGGAGGATGTTTCCCCTGGCTGGGGAATCTAGAACGAGGGGTCACAGTCTCAGAATAAAGGGTTGGCCATTTAGGACTGAGATGAGGAGAAATTTCTTCAGTCAGAGGGTGGTGAATCTTTGGAATTCTCTACCCCAGAGGGCTGTGGAGCCTCAGTCATTGAGTACATTCAAAACAGAGATCGATAGATTTCTAGATATTAAAGGCATCAAGGGATATGGGGATGGTGCAGGAAAATGGTGTTGAGGTAGATGATCAGCCATGATCTCGATGAATGGCAGAACAGGCTCGAGGGGCCGGATGGCCTACTCCTGCTCCTTTTTCTTATGTTCTTATGTTCACCTCTCATTCTTCGAAACTCCAGAGAATATAGGCCCATTCTACTCAACCTCTCTTCATAGGTCAACTCTCTCATCCCAGGAATTAATCAGGGCTTGTCCTTCAACTGCTTGCTAAGAAGTTGCTTGTCTGCCTGCCCCCTCCCTTCTGTCACCTCCTTGCTCCCAGACTTGCTATAATGCATCGCGTAGCTTCATCCTAACATGGTCTCAGTAGCAGGAATTTGCATGTGGGGGAACCTCAAGGCACAACCTACTCTGGCACATCCTAATAGAGCTCCAATGGACTATACCCACAAGCTGCATTGATCAAGAATTCATGTTTTTTTTTAAAAAGACACACAATGTAATAAGGAACGTGCTGAGAAGAGGCCCAAATCACAGGCATCAGGAATACTGTTTTCTAAAACCAAAAGTATTAAGTAAGAAGTTTCCGAACGCAGTACAATACCTGCAGCTGCTCAAGACCGTGAATCTACCATCGCTGGCACCAAGAGTAATCCCTTTGAACAAACAACGGTGGCCATCAATTAGTTCCGTGCCATTCTTCAGCCACTTAATACGTAGATCCTGGTGAATGCCGGGTACATCAACCGAACAATTGAAGCTTATATCGTTGCCCTGAGATATTACGATGTTTGCTGCTCCGGGCTTGAATTTGATCTCTTCGCGAATTTTCGCTGCAAACAGATCATCGCTGCTGTTTTCAGCAATAACTTGCAGTTTGCCCGGTGGCGTTGGCGCAGTCCTTGGTGGCACATGGGTCAAAGGAGGCACATGTGGAATGTCTGTTCGGCAACAAATGACACTGTTTAATCATTATTTCAATCTGTCTTGTTTCATTAGCACTCTGACACACACCAATTAAATTGTACAAATTATGTCAGTCAAAGCTGACATCTGACATGTGGAAACTCATTACCTTGCTTAAGAATCTCCAAACCAAACTACTGAGAAATCCATCCAGTTAGAGTTTCTAATTACCCAATATGGATTGTACACCCTCCCCCTGCAGGGAGCCAACTTTGCTAAACCAGGGGACGTGGGTACAGACAATTTAGCAACTAATTTAGATAGAAGCAGACTGTTTCCAGTAGTTGAGGTGTCTAGAACAAGGGGCAATAGATTTAATGTAAGAGATTTAGAACAGAGAGCAGGAGAAACTTCTTTACACAGAGAGTTGTGAGGCTGTGACATTCAATTCCAGGGTTAGCGGCTGAGGCAGAAACTATGTCCATATTCAAGATTGGATTAGAAAAGTTCACAGATTCCTTCATCCACAAGGTGGGTAAATGTGATTAGGACTAATTGCTCGTATGGATGGTAGATGACGACGTGGACTGGTTGGGCCAAATGGACTGTTTCCGTGTTGTAAGTTCTATGTATTTCCTGCTGCTTGACTAACCAAGACCACCCTTCCTATTCGGGTAGGGTCACCTGGGGAAAAACTAGAAGAATCCAAGAATCTCACTAGTGGGTCTGCAGCTCCACCAGTGAGCCAGATTGGCTGGTCATTTACCAAAAGCAGCCCGGAGTGCTGCAAGCCTACTTGCAGTTGTTGATTGAGAAAGCTTGTTCCATATGTTTAATGGGTCTACAAAATAAGTCACCAAAAAGGTTACGTCTGACGTTACTCCAGCAGTTGACTGTTTTGCTCCCTGGTCTACAAGGAGCCAGGTAATTGTGTCAGTCAGGAATATGATCAGCAGAGTGAACCACTGCACAATTTTCAAACTGGTAAAAGGCCAATTTAGGACAAATGTCAGGTATTTGTTCACACAAAAAGAATGAGTAAATCATGAAATGGACTTCCGGGTGGGGCAGTGGAAACATAACAGTCGAATAATTTAAGACACAGCTGAATACAGTGATGGGGAAAGAGAGAGGGTATGAAGTTGTAGGCTCTTCATGGATGGGCCAATAACCTTCCTCATCTAAGTCTATCTTGTGGAAGAGCAAATAGCAACTTGTCACACCGGGGAAGACCAGAACTGATGGCTTTCTGGAACGTGTCTTTTCTTTTATTTAATCTAAATCTTCCCCTCCCTTCCCCTTTAGTGTTATCACATCGTAACAGCTGGATATTTTCCTCGCTACAATCGGCGGTAGAAGTGCGAAGAGTGGAACTACCACCGAGGTTTCCAGGTTCGGCCTAATTTTAATAATCTGGTGGGCTCCTGGCTCGGGAGCTTGCCAATTTTGGGGTTGGGAAATGGCATGTTGCTACAGGATTTAAATGCCTGCATCAACTTAAAGGGCCAGGCAACATGACTGTAATGACTAAAGGAATTTTCCAAATCTTTACGAGGTCAACTGCAGAGCACAGAGCACAAGTTTTCAGAGGCTGCAGGGGAACTGCTTGACCGAAATAAGGCAGAGGATGGAAGCCCTATATGGGATTGAACAGAGAAAGCCCTTAAAACGTAATGTCCAGGCACAGTGGAAGGAGGTGGTCAGGGCAATCAGTGCCAAATCTATGGCCCAACGAGCAGTAATTCAGTGCGGCCAATGAAGTTTACTGACCTTACCAGGTCAGGCAAGGCAAGAGGAGGAAGCTACACAGTCTAAGAATGTAAAGCACAAAGTGACGCAGATTTTCATCTCTGGCAGGGTTTCCATCACAAGTGCATCAGTGTGGGGCTCCCAGTACTATTGAGAGTTCTCTTTTGGGAGCTTGCTTTGGGTGTATGGGTGGGAAGAAGGGGGAGGGGGCAGGACAATAGGTGGGTCCTGCTGCTGAGTAGCAGTGCAGGTTGAAGAATTTATTTTAAATATCCTATGCTACCTAGTACAAATGATCATTCAGTAGTCAGTTATACCAGGCAGAGTGACCCTCTCATTTTGATAAAAGGTGGGGGGGGGGGGGGGGGGGGCGGAAGTGTTCTTAGTAATACTCAACAACAGGAATCCAACGATATTCCTGATACCCAGTGTTGTTGAAGCATTAATAACAGGATATATATCTGATGATGTTTTAAGAAAGAACATAAGAAATAGGAACAGGAGTAGGCCATAAGGCCCCTCGAACCTGCTCTGCCATTCAATAAGATCATGGCTGATCTTCTACCTCAACTCCACTTTCCCGCCCAATCCCCATATCCCTTGATTCCCTTAGGGTCTATCGACCTCAGCCTTGAATATATTCAACGACTGAGTATCCGCTTTTCCTGTCATTAACCTATAATTTGCATCCATCCACATCTTCTGCAGCCAGCAATGGATTGTCTCTCCGCATCCCCTTCAGGCTGCTGTTGCTCCTCTGGCTGGCTGACCAACCCCACCCTTGTTGCCTTTGGATGCTTTTCTCCTCTGGGGTCTCCAAGGGGAGGACTCTTTGTAAGGCAAAGTTATGCAGTTTGCAGCGCACTTCCATAATCCTTGAGGCTCTGGCCAAACTATAATGCAAAGCCTCTCCAGAACAATCCAGGCATCTGAAGCACATCTTCAGAATTCCAATTATGTGTTCCCTGATGATGCTGGTGGAAGAATGGCCCTCGTTATAGCCGTGCTCAGCTGGTGTCATCAGCCATGACTTGGAGAGTAGGTTTGATTCTCAATGATCCACCCAGAAACTTTCTTTTCTAGGTGAAAGAGTGCTTACACAGTGGACTACCTTAAAATAAAGCTATTGTGGGAGCTGCCAGGAAAGTGAACGTTCACTTGGTGGGAGACTGATCAAGGTAGCATTGTGGCACGTGGGCACAAACAATCACTCCTTGGGCCTTGGGGAATCGTGCCACTCTGTAACTTTGAAGTTCCACGTCCAGCGGTTATTAATGGGGAAGTGGATGATCTGACTTGATCCAGAAAACAAAGCATCGGTGCATTTATTTATGCATTTGTGCACAGCTGATTGGCTAATGTTATTAATATCCACAGTGGTAACCAGCAATAACCCTGTAGGATAAAAATTCAGAGTGGTTTGGACCTAACACAGTCACTGGCAGTGGCAGTGAGTTGCCTGTGCCAGAAGTGGGCTGTCGGTCAAGTTGCAGCATATGGTGTTAACTCAAGGACTACACTTGGGTCAGTTGGAGCTTGGTCAGTATATTTTGGAGCGGGGGTACCAGCGGATGGGTCCCATACACCTCCTATAGGACCTAACCACCCTGGCCCCCTTCGATAGTATTCTGAAAGATGATGATGAGTAAAGAAACAGGAGTATTTGCAATGGAATAGTTGTATAGACTAGGCTTGTATTCCCTTGAGTTTAGAAGATTAAGGGGGGAGTCCAATTGAGGTATTTAAGATGATCAAAGGATTTGAGAGAGAAACTATTTTCTCCAGTTGGGGAGTCCAGAACAAGGAGACATAACCTTGAAATTAGAGCTAGGCCGTTCAGGGGTGACGTCAGGAAGCACTTCTTCACACAAAGGATAGCGGAAATCTGGAACTCTCTCCCCCAAAAAGCTGTTGAGGCTGGGGATCAATTGAAAATCTCAAAACAGAGATTGATCGATTTTTGTTAGGTAAGGGTTTTGAGGGTTATGGAACCAAGGCGGGTAAATGGAGTTGAGGTACAGATCAGCAATGATCTAATTGAATGGCGGAGCAGGCTTAAGGGGCTGAATGGCCTACTCCTGTTCCTATGTTTCTAACCCATTGCGGCCTGTTTAGAATTGGCGGAAGAGCAGAAAATGAGACACCCATTGCAGAAGGCACAAAGGAAGATGGCGAAGCAATTGTTAGTAGCAGAAAAAAAACCCTCAAAAATAAGGCTTCTCTGAATCAGTCATCAAATGCACTTGAACCTTTCCTTCACCTCCTAACACTACGCCCAAGCCAGATTCCCATCCAGCGTCAATAAGATGGTAATGATATAAAATAAAACGTATAACATTAGAGGGATAAATTTCCCAGGAGATTCTCCCACTCATCGACTGTAACTTCAGAGAAAGTGCTGCGGAAACCCCAACAAAATGGCAAACGCAGCATTCTCACCATTTTCCCAGGGTTTCTGTAGCTCTTCCACCCAAGTTACGGCAGATGAGGGTGAGAATCCTCCTTGGGAAATTCATCACCCACATAGCGACCATCTTACTGAAATATACCGGTCCGGTGGGGGGGGATGGGGGCGGAAATGAGTGACATCGGAAAACCAACCAGGAGATAAAAGGGTGGGAATCTGGCTTGATATCTCTGAATAACGGAAAGACAAAACTTAACACCATGCAGCATTGTACCAGCAATTATACACAGAGGAGGTGCATATTTCAATAAAGCCTAACGGTGAAGGTGTGGAACGTTTTGGCACTATAGGATCAAGTTTCCCGATGCGGCTCTCAGCACCGAACCTCGCCTGCTGGGAGCACATATGGGGAAATTCCAGAAGGGTTCCTGTAATTTACTACCCAGCCTTCAGGCGTCGAATCGTTTCCAGAAATTGGATTGCACACATTGCTCAATAGGAATCCACGCCCTGTTTTACATCATGGTGGGAGTGATCATAATTCAGTCTGTTTTAGCATTGTTATGGAAAAAGGACAAAGATAGAACAGGAGTTAAAGTTCTCAATTGGGGAAAAGGCCAATTTTACTAAGCTAAGAAGTGATTTAGCAAAAGTGGACTGGAAACAGCTACTTGAAGGTAAATCAATGTCGGAGCAGTGGGGGGCATTCAAGGGGGAGTTTCAAGGAGTGCAGAGCAAACATATTCCCACAAAGAAAGAGGGTGGGGCTGCCAAATCTGGAGCCCCCTTGGAGTCAAGGAGCATACAGGGTAAGATAAGGCAGAAAAGGAAAGCTTATGTCAGACACCAAGAACTCAATACCACAGAAATAGAGTATAAAAAGTGCAGGGGTGATATTAAAAAGGAAATTAGGAAAACAAAGAGAAGGCATGAAAAAATATTGGCAAATAAAATCAAGGAAAACCCAAAGATGTTTTATAAATACATTAAGAGCAAGAGGATAACTAAGGAAAGAGTAGGGCCTATTAGAGACCAAAAAAGGTAACCTATGTGTGGAGGCGAAAGATGCTGAAATGGTTCTTAATGAATACTTTGCATCTGTCTTCACAAAAGAGAGGGACGATTCAGACATTGGAGTTAAGGAGGAGGGGTGTGAAATATTGGATGGGATAAACGTAGTGAGAGAGGAAGTATTGAGGGGATTAGCATCTTTGAAAGTAGATAAATCACCAAGGCCGAATGAAATGTATCCCAGGCTGTTAAAAGAAGCAAGGGAGGAAATAGCGGAGGTTCTGACCATCATTTTCCAATCCTCACTGGGTACAGGCATGGTGCCAGAGGATTGGAGGACTGCTAACGTTGTACCGTTGTTTAAAAAGGGAGTGAAGGATAGACCGAGTAATTACAAGCCAGTCAGTCTAACCTCGGTGATGGGCAAATTATTGGAATCAATTCTGAGGGACAGGATAAACCGTCACTTAGAAAGGCACGGAGTAATCAAGAACAGTCAGCATGGATTTATTAAGGGAAGGTAGTGTCTGACTAACTTGATTAAATTTTTTGAGGAGGTAACATGGAGGGTAGATGAGGGTAGTGCATTTGATGTAGTTTACATGGATTTTAGCAAGGCTTTTGACAATGTCCCACATGGCAGACTGGTCAAAAAAGTACAAGCCCATGGGATCCAAGGGAAAGTAGCAAACTGGATCCAAAATTGGCTCAGTGGCAGGAAGTAAAGGGTAATGGTCAACGGGTGTTTTTGTGACTGGGAGGCTGTTTTCAGGGGGGTTCCTCAGGGCTCAGTACCAGGTCCCTTGCTTTTTGTGATATATATTAATGATTTAGACTTAAATGTAGGGGGCATGATTAAGAAGTTTGCAGATGGTACAAAAATTGGCCGTGTGGTTGATAGTGAGGAGGAAATCTGTGGACTGTAGGGAGATATCAATGGACTGGTGAGGTAGGCAGAAAAGTAGCAAATGGAATTCAATCCGGAGAAGTATGAGGTAATGCATTTGGGGAGGGCAAACAAGGCAAGGGAGTACACAATAAATGGGAGGATACCCAAAGGTGTAGAGGAAGTGAGGGAAATTGGAGTGCATGTCCACAGATCCCTGAAGGTAGCAGGACAGGTAGATAAGGTAGATAAGGTGGTTAAGAAGGCATATGGAATGCTTTCTTTTATTAGCTGAGGCATAGACTATGAAAGCAGGGATGTTATGCTGGAACTGTATAAAACACTAGTTAGGCCACAGCTTGAGTACTGTGTACAGTTCTGATCACATTACAGGAAGGATGTAATTGCATTGAGAGGGTACAGAGGAGATTTACAAGGATGTTGCCAGGGCTGGAGAATTTTAGCTTTGAGGAAAGATTGGATAGGCTGGGGTTGTTCTCTTTGGAACAGAGGAGGCTGAGGAGTGATTTAATTGAGGTGTACAAGATTATGAGGAGCCTAGATAGAATACACAGGAAGGACCTATGTCCCTTAGCAGAGGTGTCAGTGACCAGGAGGCATAGATTTAAAATAATTAGTAGAAGGATGAGAGAGGAGCTGAGGAAATTTTTTTTCACCCAGAGGGTGGTAGGGGTCTGGAACTCACTGCCTGAAAAGGTGGTGGAGGCAGAAACTCTCATCACATTTAAAAAGTACCTGGATGAGCACCTGAAGTGCCATGACCTACAAGGCTACGGACCAAGTGCTGGAAAGCGGGATTAGGCTGGGTGGCTCGTTTTTGGCCAGCGCGGACACGATGGGCCGAATGGCCTCCTTCTGTTTCGTAAATTTTTTATGATTCTATGCATTGTTGAGCATTTTGCAATGTATCGATTTCTGACCTCAACGCTTGATAGCTCAGGCAAATATTTATTCGACAGGTGCACAGCTCCGACCCAAAAAAACTACACCTACAGCACAAAAGTACTAAATCCTATAGGGAGAACGGCAGACAAATAATGGTGTGACATTCTCAGATTCAGGAGCTATTTGAAGCATGTGACTTGGCACGATGCATATTAGGCTAATCAGCACTCTTGTGAACAATTCCAAGTGACTGATCGGGCAAGAACATTTCTTGGAATGACAGCTACACGATTAGTCCTCTACACCGGTACATAAAGACGTATTTGCATCATCGGTTATAAAGTTGTTCCACTTTCGTTCAATTTTCCAAACATTTAATCTGTAAATTGCCAAACGTTTGCAACTTTAAGTTCCTGCCAAAGATGGAAAGATTGCTGGTTGGGACGGTGGGAGTAAAAGCCCAGTTCCAACCCTCCCCAAAACAGTCAAATTCCTATTTCAGCCATGTTGCTGGGAAGGGGATGGGGGAAAAAATAAGAGGGGTTGGAAGCAAAAGCCCCCAAGAAAAGGCCTGGCACCTTCCCACATAAAGAAGGGAAAATTCAGAAAGAAGCTCGTTCCTGAGCATCTTTTGGCAGATGTCTGGGTGCCTGGCAGCAGACGAACTGTCTGACCCAGAGGTACTGAGAAGAAAATAGGATTTTATACCATCCAAAAAAAGACCAAGCAAAATCTACCAAAAAAAATGCACACACAGTATTTTGTGCCGGCAAATTGTATGTAATTATTCCAAATTGCTAAGTCCGCATGCCTGAAATGAAAATGGTGTTTTTTTTTCCCCCTTTGGTCACGGATGTTGCTAAGACTGCATTTATTGCATCCCTGCCCTGTGTTTGCCTAATCTCCCTACACCTGTCCCTCGTCTTCTCTGATCCCATGGATTTACTTCTCATCCTCCCCGAGCTCCCTGGACTTCACTGCTCTTGGTCCTTGTGTTTCACTTCCACGGACATCCTGGCTTTGATGGAAATGGCTCACAGTTGGGTGACATCTTGCCTCTTATTGTAGCCTCTCCGCCAGACTATACTTTCCACTGCCTGCCCAGCACAACCCACCGTGGCGCCAGTGCAGCCCTAAATGCCAAATCACACCTTTGTCTCTTTCTCTACTCTGCTGGTACCTTCTCCTCCTTCCACCCCTCTCGTCTCTCCTTTAAATTTCTCATTCTCCATGCCACCGCCACCCCCCCACCTCCTCCCCCAAGCACCATCCAGAGTTTCTCAACAGAGGATCTTCCCTCAGCCTCTGCATTGAGCAACTCCTCATCCTTGGTGATTTCAATCTCTAATCCAACTCACCTTGCTACTTCTCCTCTAATTGCACTGCTCTCCTATCTTCCCTAAACATCCCTTCCATATAAACTCTCCCATCCATATTCAACCCTTGCCATTTTCCTGGCCCCTCTACTCCAATAGTTTTGATCATGAACAAGGCCATCTCCAACCATTTCCTTGTATCCCTCACCACCTACATCTCCATACATTCTTCCAGCCCCACTTCCTTCCACATCCTCCCCTGGATAAAATTCACCCCAAGCCTCTTACAACTGCACTTTCAAACTCCCAGCTGCCTAGCCTTTGGCCTTCTGTTCACCATGATATTTCTGCCATCAATCTGCTCAACCACTCCCCCTCCTTCACCTTTGATGCCCAGTACGACCTTTTCTCTCTCCCAGCCAGGTTGATTCCCCTAGTATAGTCCCCATTTTTGCTCCTTCAATTCCAAGGAGCACAGATTTGAGCATATCTCGTTCATAGCTGATTTAGCCATGCATTATCAGATTTACCACATCAAGCATTATGGGCCCTCATTACCCTCTGCCAAAACCGATCACTACTCCAGGATCAACTTTGAGACTAATCATCTCCTTAAACTCCTCTCTCCTGTATCCACCACCCTCATCTCTAACAAGGAACTGATGGACTCCTTTGACATTAATAATGACACCATCCTTTGCTGCTCCACCACCCCCCCACCAAGAACCTGAGTCTTTCTCTAGTTTCTCTCCTATCTCCCCTCAAGTCCTCTCCGAGCTTATCTTGTTCATGAGATCCGTTTCCTGCTAGTTTCACCCCATTCTCAACGCTACTGACCAGCCAACTTCCCTTCCTGGCCCCCATGTTAGCTAACATTGTAAATGATTTCCCCCTCCTCATGTCCCTCCCCGCTTTGAAAACCACCCCTGCCCTCAAAGAACCACCCTCAAACCTGTGTCCTTGCAAACCACCACCCCATCTCCAACTTCCCTTTCCTCTCAAAGGTTCTTGCACATGTTGCTGCCTCCCAAATCCATGCCCATCTTCCAGCAACTCCATGTCTCTTCGATCAAGTATACAACCCTGCCACAGCACCAAAATGGCCCTAATCAAAAGGCACAAATGACATGCCCTATGACAGTGGTGCACTATTCCTCCTCATCCTCCTGAAAGCCTTTAACACGATCGATCATACCATCCCTTCTCCAATGCCTCTCTTTTGTTGCTAACAGTGGGACATGGTTCCACTCTTACATCTCCAATAGTAGGCACCCATCTCCGACAATGGTTTTGCTTCCTGCCCCACACAATTACTTCTAGAATCCCTCAAGGATCTATCCTTGGCCTATCCGCTTCTTCATCTACAGCCCCTAATTCAACTTATCTGCTGTCGAAACTCCCATCCATGCCAGTCACCTCCAGACTCAACTATTCCAATGCCCTGCTGGCCGGCCTCCCATCCTCTACCCTCCATAAACTTCAGCTCATTCAAAACCCTGCTGCCCAAATCCTATCCAAAAACCAAGTACCACCCACCTATTACCCCTGTTTTCGCTGACCTACATTGGCTCCCGGTCCCCAAACAGCTCAAATTTAAAATTCTCATCCTTGTGTTTAAACCTCTTAATGGCCTCAACCCTCCCTATCTCTAATCTTCTCCAGCACTACAACCACACCCCCTCCCCAAACAAAACTCTCCGTTCCTCCAACTTTGGCCCATTGTGCATCCCCCACTCCCTTTGCTCCACTATTGCTGCCGTCTTGAGCCTACGCTCTGGGATTCCCTCCCTAAACCTCTTCTCCCCGCCACCTCCCTCTCCCACTTTAAGATCCTTCTTACAAACCACCTCTTTGACCAAGGCTTTTGGTTACCCCTCCCAAAATCTCCTTCTTTGTCTTGGTATCCATTTTGTCTGATTACACCTTTGAATCGCCTCAAGAAGTTTTCCTACATTAAAGGCGCTACAAAAATGCAAGTTGTTGTTGTTTTGAATTGACAGATTAACTGGCTACAGTCAGCTGAACCGCCAAAAGTGCAGTACATCGCGCAAAGTACATCCAGATACAGTCAAACTGAGGCAAATCTACCTCCATTCACCGTTAACCACAGTCAATTTAAGTAAACAAAACTTCCGGACAAACCAATATTCCTGACCGCTATCACTGACAGGATGCGCATTACTCTGAATGCATTTACTTTGGAAAAACTGTTTCTGCATCCACATTCACTCTACGGTCCTGACAGACCACATCTGCACTGTACTGGTATTTGTGAATTATATTGGGACATGCTGCTGTGGTTGTTGCCGTGACAACATCTAGAAGATTTGACCAATCCCTTAAGCTTCTGTGATATTTTCCAGTCAGGTGGGTTGATGTGTGCCCCTCCTTCAGTGTTTCTGGATTATTGTTTGTGTATCAATGAGTCATTGGCAATACAGAATCAGTCAGTTTAATTCCTCTGCCTGGTCCTACCAGTTTTTATTGTTCATTTCAAACTTTTCCTCATGAACAATGAATTCGGGGAGGGCGAACTCCAGTATTAAGTTTTAACGACCCTTTACACTATTGCTAAATTCCCTCATACACAAACAAAAGCTTTCAACTGGCCTAACTGATTGGTGTGAAGAGTCACTGTGTTCGTCAGAGGTAAAGGATGAAGATGGAGCAAATGCAGTCACAAAGTCCTCTGTGATAACATCCAGGGCCCCGTGAATCCAGCCCTTCATCGACTGGCTCTCCATGGTGATGTTAAGCATATCTCTGGTCTGATTTAAGAGGAGACCCGGGAGTGCTGGAGGTTTCACTGGACAATGTCATCAGCCAGACGGTCACAACACTGAACACTCCAAAAGTGCAAGACCATCATTGCCATGGACGTGCTGTATGTTCTGAAACACCAGGATCACAGATTCTATGGAATTGGTGGCTGAAAAACTCAACTCATTATACAAAGTACACAGAGGATGTTGATTTTAAAATTCTCATCCTTATTTTCAAGCCCCTCCATGGCTTCACCACCCACCCCCAATCTCTGTAACCTCCTCTAGGCCGACAACACTCCGAGATCTCTACGCTCCTCCAATTCTGGCCTTTTGCGCATCCCCGATTTTCTTCACTACACCGTTGGCAGCCGTGCCTTCAGCTGCCTAAGCCCTAAGCTCTAGAATTCCCTCCCTAAACCTCTCCGTTTCTCTCTCCTCCTTTAAGACACTCCTTAAAACTTACTTCTTCGAGCTAGCTTTTGGTCACCTGTCCTAATATCTCCTTATGCGGCTCAGTGTCAAATTATGTTTGATAACGCTCCTGTGAAGCACCTTGGGACGTTTTACTACATTAAAGGCGCTATATAAATAGAATCATTTGTCACAATAAATCCATAGTTTTCTTTTCCTTACTCCTTGGTGTTGTATGGAATACTTTGGAAAACTATGACAAATTTCAAACAAACGAGTTCCTCCCAGTATACATGGATACCATAACCCCTTTACACTGAAGGAGCACCAATGTCAGTCACTCTTATCAAAGTGGCAGAAAGGTAGACTCACAAAAACCGTGATAAGGGAGCAGAGTTTAGCAGTGCAAACACTGGGAGCTAGCTCACCGACACCAGCCTGTCGGAATCCAAACTAAAGCAGCACCAGTATAAATGCGGCTTTGGATTTTCATGCATCTAGCAATCTGCCGTTGGGTTTCCGCAGAGCTGGATATCCTCCCTTATTACCAATCGGACGAGGTCCCTGGCCTTCACAGACCTGATTTGAAGTGGCGGCAAGAAGAAAGGTAAATAGCGGACATCAGTGTTTGGAGATCACAATTCTTTGCCTCCCTGAACTCCAACTTCAACGTGCTTATTCCTCAGAAAAGGAGATATATGATTTTGGTGATCTATAGGCACCAACACAATAACTGAAATTTTATAACTCACCCAATGGTTCACTGAGTTTATCCAGTGAGTCACCGAGTCACAAAGTCCAGGTTGGATTTCTGTCTCAGCTGAATTAGCAGAGCTTAGTAGAGGGGAAACATGGCCAGAGTTTGCATTCCTGATTATTAGCCACTCATGCTTGCTTGAAGGCTATGTATGGACGATGGGTAAGTAGAAGATCGAGCTTGGCTGTGATGCCAGATGTCAACCTTGGTTCTTGCCTCCGAATCAGAAGGTTGTGGATTGAAGCCCCACTCCAGAGACTTGAGCACATAATCTAGGCTGACACTTCTGTGCAGTACTAAGGGAGTAGTGCACTGTCAAGAGGTGCCAACTTTCAGATGAGACGTTAAACCGAGACATCTGCCCTCTCAGGTGGATGTAAAAGATCCCATGGCACTATTTTGAAGAGCAGGGGAGCTCTCCCAGTGAGAATCAGGGGGAAAACTCTCCAGTGGCTGGAGTCATACCTAGCACAAAGGAAGATGGTAGCAGTTGTTGGAAGCCAATCATCTCAGACCCAGGACATTGCTGCAGGAATTCCTCAGGGCAGTGTCCTAGGCCCAAAAGTCTTCAGCTGCTTCATCAATGACCTTCCCTCAATCATAAGGTCAGAAATGGGGATGTTCGCTGATGATTGCACAGTGTTCAGTTCCATTCGCAACCCCTCAGATAATGAAGCAGTCCGTGCCCACATGCAGCAAGCCCTGGACAACATCAAGGCTTGGGCTGATAAGTGGCAAGTAACATTCACACCAGGCAATGACCATCTCCAACAAGAGAGTCCAACCACCTCCCCTTGACATTCAACGGCATTACCATCGCCGAATACCCCACCATCAACAACCTGGGGGTCACCACTGACCAGAAACTTAACTGGACCAGCCATAAATACTGTGGTCACAAGAGCAGGTCAGAGGCTGGGTATTCTGCAACGAGTGACTCACCTCCTGGCTCCCCAAAGTCTTTCCACCATCTGCAAGGCACAAGTCAGGAATGTGATGGAATACTCTCCACTTGCCTGGATGAGTGCAGCTCCAACAACATTCAAGACGCTCAACACCATCCAGGACAAAGCAGCCCGCTTGATTGGCACCCCATCAACCACCCTAAACATTCACGCCCTTCACCGGCGCACCGTGGCTGCAGTGTGTACCATCCACAGGATGCACTGCAGCAACTCGCCAAGGGTTCTTCGACAGCACCTCCCAAACCCACGACCTCTACCACCTAGAAGGACAAGGGCAGCAGGCACATGGGAACAACACTACCTGCATGTTCCCCTCCAAGTCATACACCATCCTGACTTGGAAATATATCGCCGTTCCTTCATCGTCGCTGGGTCAAAATCCTGGAACTCCCTACCTAACAGTACTGTGGGAGAACCTTCACCACACGGACTGCAGTGGTTCAAGAAGGCGGCTCACCACCAACTTCTCAAGGGCAATTAGGGATGGGCAATAAATGCTGGTCTTGCCAGCGACACCCACATCCCATGAACGAATAAAAAAAACCACCAAAAGCAGATGATCTGGTCATGGATTTCACTGCTGCTTGTGGGGGCTTGCTGTGCGCAAATTGGCTGCTGTGTTTCCTACGTTACAACAGTGTCTACGCTTCAAAAGTAATTAATTGGCTGTAAAGTGCTTTGAGATGTCCTGACATTGTGAAAGGCGCTGTATAGATGCAAGTCTCTCTTATTTTCTTTATGCCCGTGGCCAAATATCCTCCCAACATTGTCCAGGCTTACCTGCGAATAGCGGTAAGCTGGATGAGGTACTGGTTAGAGACCGACATCCATTCCCCAGCATAAGTCAATGGCTTCTGGAGAGAATGGGATAAAATTGACGGGGAAAAAACTATCCTGCTAGGAAGCAGCCGCCTCAATAATTTGGAGCTTTCCTGTGGATTAAGGTTGACGCTCTTTCAGAGTCTGCCAATAGTTTCCATGGCCTTGCTTGCCATACAATGGTGCCAGTTTTCCCAAACTTGACTGCATAAGAGAGATTGAATAGAACACAATGATATACTGTCTCCACTTCAGATCAAACACCCTCAAACCATTTTGAAAAGGAAACAGACACAAAAAATCTTTCGTGCAACAATAAAATGACTATTGTTGATGTGATGTGATGTGAAGGACGGGACACTGATTTCTACATCTAGACTTTTTTTTAAAATATCAACACTGATTTAGGAAAACATAACAAGGCATGGTATAACGGGACAGTTTACAAGGATTCTTTTAAACAAATAACCCTCTGGTCCGGCAATGCCTCGGTTTTAAAACTCTTCCATGGCCTCGCCCCTCCCTATCTGTTACCTCCTCCAGCCTTACAAACATCCTAGGGTTTTAAAAAAGAGGTGGCCGCAGAGATCGTGGATGCACTGGTTCTGATCTTCAAGAATTCCCGAGATTCTAGAATGGTCCCTGTGGATTGGAAGGTAGCAAATGTAACCCCGCTCTTCAAGAAAGGAGGAAGAGAGAAAACAGGGAACGATAGGCCAGTTAGCCTGACATTAATAGTAGGGAAAATGCTAGAATCTACTATTAAGGACGTTGTAACAGGGCACTTAGAAAATCATAATATGATTCGGCAGAGTCTTTATTGAAAGGTTTTATGAAAGGGAAATCATGTTTGACAAATTTTTAGAGTTTTTTGAGGGTGTAACTAGCAGCGAAGATAAGGGGGAACTAGTGGATGTGGTATATTTCAACTTTCAAAAGGCATTCGATAAGGTGACACACAAGAGGTTGCAAGATTAGGGCTCACGGGATTGGGGTAATTAGAGTGGAAAGAGGATTAGTTAACAGACAGAAAACAGAGAGTAGGAATAAACGGGTCATTTTCAAGTTGGCAGGTTGTAACTAGTGGGGCGCCACAAGGATCAGTGCTTGGGCCTCAGCTGTTTACAATACATATCAATGGCTGAGATGAGGGGGCGAGTGTAACGTATCCAAATTTGCTGACGATACAAAGCTCGGTGGGAAGGTAAGCTGTGAGGAGGACGCAAAGAGGCTGCAAAGGGATATAGGCAGGTTAAGTGAGTGGGCGAGAAGGTGGCAAATGGAGTAAAATGTGGGGAAATGTGAAATTATCCACTTTGGTAAGAAGAATAGGAAAGCAGAATATTTTTTAAAAGGTGAGAGACTAAGAAATGTTGGCAGTCAGAGGGATTTGGGTGTCCTTGTACATGAATCACAGAAAGTTTACATGCAGGTATTGCAAGCAATTAGGAAGGCAAATGGTATGTTCGCCTTTATTGCAAGGGGGCTTAGAGTATAAGAGTAAGGAGGTCTTGCTGCAATTATATAGGGCTCTGGTGAGGCTACACCTGGACTACTGTGTACAATTTAGGTCTTCTTACGTAAGGAAGGATACACTTAACTTAGAGGGGGTACAACAAGGGTTTACTAGACTGATTCCTGGGACGAGAGGGTTGTCCTATGAGGAGAGATTGAGTAGAATGGGCCTATATTCCCTGGAGTATAAAAGAATGACAGGTGATCTCATTGAAACTTATAAAATTCTTAGAGGGCTTGACAGGGTAGCTGCTGAGTGACTGTTTCCCCTGGCTGGAGCTTTTAGAACTAGAGGTCATAGTCTCAAGATAAAGGGGTCGGCTATTTAGGACCAAGATGAGGAAGAATTTCTTCACTCAGAGGTTTGTGAATCTTTGGAATTCTCTACCCCAGGGGGCTGTGGATGATCAGTCATTGTGTATATTAAAGACTGAGATTGATGGATATTTGGACATTAAGGGAATCAAGGGATATGGGAATAGGGCGGGAAAGTGGAGTTGAGGTTGAAAATAAGCCATGATCTTATTGAATGGTGGAGCAAGCTCAAGGGGCCATACGGCCTACTCCTGCTTCTATTTCTTATGTTCTTATGAGATCTCTGCGCTCCTCCAATTCTGGCTTCTTGCACATCCCTGATTTTCATTGTTTCACCATTGGTGGCCCTGTCTTCAGCTGCCTAGGCCCGAAATCTGGAATTCCCTCCCTAAACCTCTCTACCTCCTCTCTTCTCCTTTAAGATACTCCTTAAATCCTACCTCTTTCACCTATCCTAATATCTCCTTATGTAGCTCGCTATCAAATTTTGTTTGATAGCGCTCCTGTGAAGTGCCTTGGGACGTTTTATTACATTAAAAAGGTGCTATATAAATGCAAATAGTTGTTGGATGTGGTGCATGGTTCATTTTTAATCATCTAAATTTTATGGGCACATTTTCCCTTCAGAGTTTCCCAGCTCCACGGGGACTCTTAATTCAGAGATCAGAGTGCTTTAGACCATATAAACATTGCTGATGTTGCTTTTTGAGCACAAAACAAGCAGCGGGAGAACTGAAACAAGTTACATCTCGGCCCAACTGTTGAACGCAAGCTGAAACGTGAAGCGAAAACTCATGCTGAAAGCAGCAGGTAACGTTCAGGGACGATGTGAAACAAACACTAAACACTGGACAAGCAAGCTCATGGTAGTCGTATTGGGAAAAACAGCACTCTAAAACTGAACAGGTTGAGGATATCCTATTACTACACATAATGTGCAAACTCATTGCTTCTTGTACTTCTAATTAAGTATTCAGGGGATCAGGGAGACATCGGTCATCTCTCCTATGTGTACCTTTTATAATAACAACTTGCATTTATATAGCGCCTTTAATGTAGTCTGCAAGCTGAAGGTTGTAAGCAGAGTCTGGGCTGTCGTACATAAAGTTCTTGTCAGCTGTAATAAATCCAATTGTTTTTCCTTGTTCAATCCATGTTTGAATATTGGAAAACCTAAAGATATAAATTAACAAGAGCACAATGTTCACTGAGACACCTCAGCAAGGACAATGCAGTGCATGTGGTATACGTGGATGTTCAGAAGGCTTTCGATAAGATGCCATATAAGATACTCGTGACAAAGGTCCAGGAGGAAAATCCTGTGGGACCCGCTGACCTTCAACTCGAATCACTAGTATGGATGAATGAAATAATGCATCAGAAACATAAATTTGTAAAAATCTGTGCTATGCTGTCCTGTTATGATTGTGCCAAAAAAAAGTTACACTTGCATAGAGATATTTTGTCCCATGCATTGAATAAACACATCCAACTCACTGGCAATCCTAATTTGGTTAATCAGAAATATTCTTAAATTGTCACATTCAGACTACAGCAGCATTTTAACACCATCTGAGTCTCATCAGTGAAGTTTCTGCAATATTCTGCATTTGAAAAAATAACTCCTAAATCAATATGCACTTGTCCTGAAGATGTCACTCATTCCCAACTCAACCACAGTGCTAAATCTCAATCAAGGAGTCAATACTGGAAGAGGAGGCATGGGGAGAAAATTGGGGAGAGATAAAATATGTAGACATTATCCTAACCATCGCCCATGTCATTTCATTTTCCACTGTCAGTTAAGGTTGCCTGGTTGGAAACACGAATGGCATTCATGAATCTGCACCATTTTTAAAATGTGACTTTCACCTTTTTCATTTTCTGCTAAATTTCTCCCGTTCCCTCTCTTCTCTGAAGGTGCTAAATCCTTATTGGGGGTGTGGCTCCACAGGCCCCAGTCACCCTCTGGTAACTCACTCATGTGGTCATTCTTCACCTGTGCGATAGTGGAGTGATAGCAGACTGTTGACAACAAAGGCATTACAGCCATCCTGATCCAATGACCAAGCTTGCATTTTCAATGGTTAGTTTGGGGGGAGGGGGGGAGGCGTTACAAGTGCAAACCCCGATTGATCTTTCCCTCAAACCATCCCTAATACAAGACCAGTCAGGCCAGTTATAATGGCCCTTAACATGTCCCAGTTGAGATCAACTAACTCAACACAGACTGAAGATTGAACCCAAGAACTTCTCAGACAGTGTGGCTCAGCTGGTCACTGAAAAAAGTCTCTGAGCTGTTACACGATTAAACCTCTTAAGAAATGAAGACCTGTACACCCAATAAGATACAAAGTAACTAGACGTGGTAACTATTCTGTTGAATTTCTGTACTAATTAATTTGATATAGATGGCTATCGTATTGAAGATTTGTGCTCCAGAACTAGCCACGCCTCTAGCCGAGCTGTTCCAGTACAGCTACAACATTGGCATCTACCCGACAATGTGGAAAATTGCCCAGGTATGACCTGTCCACAAAAAGCAGGACAAATCCAATCCGGCCAATTACCTTTACTTATCAGCAAAGTGATGAAAGGTGTCATCAACGGTGCTATCAAGGGGCACTTACTCACCAATAACCTGCTCACCAATGCTCAGTTTGGGTTCCGCCAGGACCACTTGGCTCCAGACCTCATTACAGCCTTGGTCGAAACAGGGACAAAGGAACTGAATTCCAGAGGTGAGGGTGTTTGCCCTTGACATCAAGGCAGCATGTGACCGAGTGTGGCATCAAGGAGCCCTGGTAAAATTGAAGTCAATGGGAATCAGGGGGAAAACTCTCCAGTGGCTGGAGTCATACCTAGCACAAAGGAAGATGGTAGTGGTTGTTACAGGCCAATCATCTCAGCGCCATGACCGCTACAGGAGTTCCTCAGAACAGTGTCCGAGGCCCAACCATCTTCAGCTGCTTCATCAATGACCTTCCCTCCATCATATAGTCAGGAGTGGGGATGTTCGCTGATGATTGCAGTGTTCAGTTCCATTCGCAACCCCTCAGATAATGAAGCAGTCTGTGCCCACATGCAGCAAGATCTGGACAACATCCAGGCTTAGGTTGATAAGTGGCAAGTAATATTCACACCAGACAAGTGCCAGGCAATGACCATTTCAAACAAGAGAGAGTCTAACCTCCTCCCCTTGACATTCAACGGCATTACCATCGCCGAATCCCCCACCATTGACCAGAAACTTAACTGGACCAGCCACGTAAATACTGTGGCTACAAGAGCAGGTCAGAGGCTGGGTATTCTGCAGTGAGTGACTCACCTCCTGACTCCCCAAAGCCTTTCTGCCATCTCCAAGGCATAAATCAGAAGTGTGATGGAATATCCTCCACCTGCCTAGATGAGTGCAGCTCCAAAAACACTCAAGAAGCTCGACACCGTCCAGGACAAAGCAGCCTGCTTGATTCCCATGCACCCCATCCACCACCAGCACACCGTGGCTGCAGTGTGTACCATCCACAAGATGCACTGCAGCAACTCGGCTTCTTCGACAGCACCTCCCAAACCTGCAACCTCTACCAACTAGAAGGACAAGGGCAGCAGGCGCGTGGGATCACCACCTGCACGGTCGCCTCCAAGTCACACACCATCCTGACTTGGAAATATATTACCGTTCCTTCATTGTCGCTGGGTGAAAATCCTGGAACTCCCGAACTAACAGCACTGTGGGAATACCTTCACCACACAGACTGCAGCGGTTCAAGAAGGCGGCTCACCACCACCTTCTTAAGGGCAATTAGGGATGGGCAATAAATGCTGGCCTCGCCAGCGACACCCACATCCCATTAACAAATAAAAAAATAAAATTTTCCTTTTGGATTTTCACCTAGGATTTCTATTTGCCCCCCAATTAATGGGCCAGAAATTGCTTTTAAAACAACAGTGAGCCTAACAGTGCTCACCGTTATTAAGGGCGAAATCGAAGAGCAAGTTCTGGCGACCGCATATGCACAGTCAAACGCAGAAACCCGGAACTCAGTCTTCCTGGTTCGCCGGTGATCTGACAGCTTCACGTTAAAGGGACCTCGCTGGCTGCAATCAATGGACCAACGCCAACTTTCTCTCCTGCCTAGCGAGAAACAAACTAATCTCACCAGAAAACAGGTACGCTCAGTTATATCAGGTCTAAACTAAGTTTTAACAGCGGGTTAAGTCTTAATGACTGCCAAACAATCTTTCTGGCACTGAAAATTAAATTTTTAAAATGTGGAACTTCATTCCTTGTGATTTTAATAGTTGTTCGGCATTTCAAAAAAAAAATTACATTTCATCTCTGTCCTTTAATTCGATATTCCTTACCCTCTCTTTATTTTGCTTTCTCCAAATATTTTCACAATAATTTTACAGTTGTACTTTTCACTTCCTGGTTTTGACTCATTGTAACCTTGCACTTCAAGGTTTTGACTCTTCGCGGCCTGTCAATGATGCTGCAATCTGATTGATTGAGTGGAGAGATCGATCCTTTCGCTTCTCACACAGGTCCTAGGTTCCCGGGAGTTATTGCTGGACTGTTTTCGGCTCACCATTCAAGGAAGTTGCCGCACAAAAGCCCGCACTAAGTTTAGGCGAGAGTATAAATCTATGGAGTGGCAAGCACCATTTGTTTGCCGCTCGGTGCAATTTGTGGGCCAGTGTTTTTAATAAAAATGTTCAACAAAATTACCAAATCTTTGAATTTTTTTTTTAAAACTCTTGTGCAGATTTGATTTTCCTGTCAAAAGAACTTTAAACAAGAGAAAATAATTTTAAAAGGGTCAATTCAGTTTGTTAGTGTCAATCTAGCTCAGCTGGTAGCACTCTTGCTTCCAAGTCAGAAAGTTGTTGGCTCACATCCCATTGCAGACTTGTGTATATAATGCAGCACTGAGGGAGTGCTGCTTTGTCAGAAGTGATGCTCTTTGAGTGAGGTCTTCCTCTTCAGGTCGATGTTAAAGATTTTGTGACACTATTTGAGGTGGAGTAAGGGTGCCCTGGCTAATATTCCGCCTTCAACCAACACCACCAAAAAATAGATGAACTGATCATTCATCTTACTGCTGTTAGTGGGTCCTTGCTCTGTGCCACGTGAATGCATTTGCCTACATAAGAGCCGTGACCGTACTTGAAGTGTTTTCGGATGTCCTGAGGTGTTATAAAGGTGCTATGTAAATGTAGGTTCTTTATTTCTGTGTCAGAGGGTGCGCTTAAGATTAAAAGATGTGCTCAAGAGGATGGAAAGTGTCAACTCTCATTTCACAAATTAATGACGTTGCTGTTGGTTTAGGTTTTGGCAATTACTCTGCTCACATTTCCTTGTATTCTCAAACTTCACTTCAGTGAACTTTTATTGCCATTTGAAAGACCATGAGAGGCACGCCTTCCATTCGAGACGGTATATTCTCAGGGGGTTTACTTTACTTGCCAACAAAAAAACTTGCAAAAATAGATCCTCTCATCACTCTTTAAATGCTATATCTAAAATTGTATTTGAAAACTGAAGGTTTTACAGTCCCCAGCAGCTTTTACCAGTGTACTGTAAATATTATTCTAACACTACTAACTCATTTGCTTCCGTGCTCTCGTCACATCTGTTACTTCAGTAAGCAAATTATTCAATGGGCAATGAGCTTCAGGCTGAAGGGAACATAATATTTAGAAGCAGTGAGCAAAGTTAGAATCAGGGGAAAAAGACTTTATTCGCCCACAGCATAACTGACAAATGGAACAGAGTCCCTGTGAAAGTAGCTGATTCAGGGTCAATTGACACCATTAAAAAAGGAGCTGGATTGATATCTGTTGAGAAGGGGAACGGAGGGTCGTAGAGATAGTAATAGTGCTGCTTGATTTTTTTTTTCAGGGGAGGTAGGGGAAGAAACTTCGAGCAGAGGGTCAACAGGTCATAATGAGGAGAAAGAGAATGATCGTAAGTGGGCTGCAGAGCAGACTTCATTGCCAAGTGACATTCTCTCGCTCTGGAGACTTTCTAATGTTTGATGTAGATTATCGATACAATGATTTGTATGCAAATGTACCATCCACCACCCCCACCCCTCCCCAACCAGTCAAATAAGAGAATAACATTATCTTGTTTGATGAGTAGTGAGTAAACTGCACTAACAATAATAGCAGCACATACTGGCCTTGTGGATGGGATGGGAGATGTTGGTTTCAACAATACTTAAATCAGAAATAGAAATTCCAGGGAAGTGGGTGTGCACATCCTGGACACAAGCATATCACCTTTTGTCCTACCCTCACTCATTGCTGGTGCCCAGTAATTAATACCACTGCTAATATTCACAGCTGCAAGCACTTACCGTACTGTTCAAAACAACTTACAAAATATAGGAGCAAGAACGGGTGATTCAGCTCACGGCATCATTTGCATACAAATTTCCATAGCAGAATGCTCAACCTCAATTTTTAAAAAAAGCTGCTAACAAAGAGGAGGAGATACCACACACTTGAATCTAAACCATGTAATGGAATACAGTACTTAAGTCTGCACCTGTCAGACCATGGATTAATGTACAATGAAAGGGCATTAAAATATTCATTGTAAATGTGCCAGATTCAATGTACAGAAGGTCAAGCCACCACCTTTAACTTCACCCAGGTATTTTTTAATTAATTTATGGAGGCAAAATCATATTAAAAAAACTCCATCAAGTTTAGTTAAATAAGTTAACAGAGAGGGTAGATAAGGGCAATGCAGTTGATGTAGTGTATATGGACTTTCAAAGTGCTGCACGGTAGGCTTATCATCAAGATTGCAGCCCATGGAATAAAGGCGGCAGTAGCAACATGGATACAGAATTGGCTAAGTGACAGGAAACAGTAGTTTCTCAACCTGCCCTGCCCCTTCAACGATTTCTGCACATATACCACCAGATCTCTCTGTTCCTGTACCCCTTTTAGATTTGTGCCCTCCAGTTTATGTTGCCTCTCCTCGTTTTTCCTACCGAAATGTATCACTTTGCATTTTTCTGCATTAAATTTCATCTGCCCATTCCACCAGCCTGTCTATATCCTCTTGAAGTCTATCACTATCCTCCTCACTATTCACTACACTTCCAAGTTTTGTTTCATCTGCAAATTGTGCCCTGTACACCCAAGTCCAAGTCATTAATACATATCAAGAAAACCAGTGGTCCCAGCCCTGACCCCTGGGGAACACCACTGCACACCTCCCTCCAGTCCGAAAAACAACCGTTCACCACTACTCTCTGTTTCCTGTCACTTAGCCAATTCTCTATCCATGTTGCTACTGCCCCCTTTATTCCATTGGCCGCAATCTTGATGATAAGCCTACCGTGCGGCACTTCATCAAATGTCTTTTGAAAATCCACATATACCACATCAACTACATTGCCCTCATCGACCCTCTCTGTTATCTCATCAAAAAACACCATCAGGTTCGTTAAACACGATTTGCCTTTAACAAATCCATGCTGGCTTTCTCTAATCAATCCACACTCGTCCAAGTGACTGTTGATTCTGTCCTGGATTATCGTTTCTAAAAGTTTCCCCACCACAGAGGTTAAACTA
Source organism: Heptranchias perlo (assembly GCF_035084215.1). Lineage (NCBI taxonomy): Eukaryota > Metazoa > Chordata > Chondrichthyes > Hexanchiformes > Hexanchidae > Heptranchias > Heptranchias perlo. The sequence continues at coordinate 118,179,169 of NC_090329.1, read as the reverse complement.
ACTGGCCTATAGTTGCTGGGTTTATCCTTAAACCCGTTCTTGAACAGGGTGTAACATTTGCAATTCTCCAGTCCTCTGGCACCACTCCCATATCTACGGATGTTTGGACAATTATGGCCAGTACCTCCGCAATTACCACCCTTACTTCCTTCAGCAACCGGATGGGGTGCATCCTAGGACCAGGTGACTTATCTACTTTAAGTACAGCTAGCCTTTCAAGTGTCTCCTCTTTAGCAATTTTTAGCCCTTCCAGTATCTCAAATATATCTTCCTTTACTGAGACTCTGGCAGCATTTCTTCCTTAGTAAATACAGATGCAAAGTACTCATTTAGTACCTCAGCCATCCCCTCTACCTCCATGACGAGATCTCCTTTATGGTCCCTAATCAGCCCCGTTTACTTGCCTGAAAACGACTTTTGGATTCTCTTTTGTGTTAGCCGCCAGTCTATTCTCATAATCTCTCTTTGCCCCTCTTATTTCCTTTTTCACTTCTCCTCTGAACTTTCTATATTCAGCCTGGTTCGCACTTGTGTTATCAACCTGACATCCGTAATACGCCCCTTTTTATCCGTTTCATCTTACTCACTGTCTCTTGTGTCATCCAGGGAGCTCTGGCTTTATTTGCCCTACCTTTCTGCCTCATGGGAATGTGCCTAAACTGTACCCGAATCATCTCCTCTTTAAAGGCAGCCCACTGTCCAATTATGGTTTCGCCTGCCAATCTTTGATAAGTTGAAAGACTATCTCAGCAATGAGTTTCTAGCAACATACCACTCCAAATTCTGCCAGCCACTGCATATATTTCTGCAACAGTGTTGCTTAAGACTGACAAGGAGACAAGCTGACTCCCTACTCCTTCCATGACTGAAAACACAACGAAGAATTCGTAATTCCAAGCTGTGTTAACGTCTTTTTAAAAAAAATGGCACCTGGTGTTCTTCCAATCATTAGAAACAGTTATCACCAACTGAGCATATCGATGCTCAAATTCCTCCCCTACATGCCCACCGCTAAAAAAGGCTTTATTGGGAGCCCAAACATACCAACATTAGTTTGAGCTGCTCATTAGATACACAGAGTTTACCCCCACCCCCCCCTCCACCGTCAGTGACTGAGTTATTTTTCAGTAACTAGAAGTTGCCTATTCAATCTCTTTTGGTGTATATATTAAGAAAAATCTTTTGAAGAAAATACATTTCAAAAGCACTTGCCGAGTGTTGCTCTTAAGCTCTGTTAGTGTGACTACACTGTTCAAGGAAAGTTTATAATATGTAATCAATACCAAGATTTTACACAAGGTTGTTTTTTCTGTGGTAGATTAATCAGAGGGAACAACCCTATACTTTTCTGAATTCCAAAGTTATATAAATTTATTTATTAAGACTGTTCAAACGCTGCCTACTCAAACATCAGTACCCAAAAGGACTGTCCTTTTGGACAGATGCTCATATGCACTGCGCACAAATTGGCTGCCTTGTTTTACGTACAAACCAATAGTGACTACACTTCAAAAGTAATTAGTTGGCTGTGAAGCGCTTTGACAGCCCTGAGAACATGAAAGGTGCTGTATAAATACAAGTCCATTAAATTACAATAAGTTCTTTGATTTCTACTTGATCCAGGGCCGGAAAACTCAATATCCCCATGAGGTAAACAAGTTGCCTTTTATGTCTCAACAAAACTGAAAAGTAACTTGCTAGCTGGAAAATAAAACACCACACTACCACCTCAACAACGACCACTTATATTTCTGCACCAGTAAATAAAAGCATCCGAGATAGCTTTAAAGAGTAAATGAAAGATTGATAGAGTAGGAAAGGAAATTAAAAAATAACTGAAGAAAGGGGCTCTGAAAGCATGATTGAGGAGAATTTTCTTTTTGGAAAGCTTTTAAAAGAAATGGTAGAGGGGACAAGATGGGAGGTATTTAAGGAGGAAGTTCAGAGTGCAGGGAAGTAGTGGCTGGAAGAATGGTCATCAATGGTGGAGTGGAGGGAGTGGGGAACAATGAGAAATCCAATGTCTGATAAACAGAAGGTACCAGGTGGGATACATGGCCAGAGGAGATTGAAAGATAGCATCAGGCAAGGTCATGGAGTGATCTGAAAATGAGGAAGAGGAGTCAGTGGAACTTCACGAGGACGAGAATGTGGGAGAAGATGGAGGTTGTGAACAAGTTAAAGTTTGTGAAAGGAAAGCATAGAATCTCAGTGATGACTGACTGGAATTTTTTTTAAAATTCGTTCATGGGATGTGGGCGTTGCTGGCGACGCCAGCATTTATTGCCCATCCCTAATTGCCCTTGAGAAGGTGGTGGTGAGCCGCCTTCTTGAACCGCTGCAGTTCGTACGGTGAAGGTACTCCCACAGTGCTGTTAGGAAGGGAGTTCCAGGATTTTGACCCAGCGACTATGAAGGAACGGTGATATATTTCCAAGTCAGGATGGTGTGTGACTTGGCGGGTAACACGCAGGTGGTGTTGTTCCCATGTGCCTGCTGCACTTGCTCTTCTAGGTGGTAGAGGTCGCGGGTTTGGGAGGTGCTGCCAAAGAAGCCTTGACGAGTTGCTGCAGTGCATCCTGTGGATGGTACACACTGCAGCCACTGTGCGCCGGTGGTGAAGGGAGTGAATGTTTAGGGTGTTGGATGGGGTGCCAATCAAGCGGGCTGCTTTGTCCTGGATGGTATTGAGCTTCTTGAGTGTTGTTGGAGCTGCACTCATCCAGGCAAGTGGAGAGTATTCCATCACACTCCTGACTTGTGCCTTGGAGATGGTGGCTAGGCTTTGGGGAGTCAGGGGAGTTACTCGTCGCAGAATACCCAGCCTCTGACCTGCTCTTGCAGCCACAGTATTTATGTAGCTGGTCCAGTTACGAGTCTGTCAATGGTGACCCCCAGGATGTTGATGGTGGGGGGTTTGGCGTTTGTAATGCCGTGAATGTCAAGGAGAGGTGGTTAGACTCTCTCTTGTTGGAGATGGTCATTGCCTGGCACGATTGTTACTTGCCACTTTTCAGCCCAAACCTTGACGTTGTCCAGGTCTTGCTGCATGCAGGCACGGACTGCTTCATTATCTGAGGGCTTGCGAATGGAACTGAACACTGTGCAATCATCAGCGAACATCCCAATTTCTGACCTGATGATGGAGGGAAGGTCACTGATGAAGCAGCTGAAGATGGTTGGGCCAAGAACACTGCCCTGAGGAACTCCTGCAGCAATGTCCTGGGGCTGAGATGTTTGGCCTCCAATAACCACTACTATCTTCCTTTGTGCTAAGTATGACTCCAGCCACGAGAGAGTTTTCCCTCATTCCCATTGACTTCAATGTTACTAGGGCTGCTTGGTGCCACACTCGGTCAAATGCTGCCTTGATGTCAAGGGCAGTCACTCTCACCTCACCTCTGGAATTCAGCTCTTTTGTCCATGTTTGGTCCAAGGCTGTAATGAGGTCTGGAGCCGAGTGGTCCTGGCGGAACCCAAACTGAGCTTCGGTGAGCAGGTTATTGGTGAGTAAGTGCCACTTGATAGCACTGTCGACGACACCTTCCACCACTTTGCTGATGATTGAGAGTAGACTGATGGGGCGGTAATTGGCCGGATTGGATTTGTCCTGCTTTTTGTGGACAGGACATACCTGGGCAATTTTCCACACTGTCTGGTAGATACCAGTGTTGTAGCTGTACTTGAATAGGGTTTCGGCAATGGTGAGAGAGGTAGAAGCGGGGGCGTCAGAGGTCTAATGAAGCAGTTTTGGCATAGGATCAGATGTCTCTCTTCGATCCTTTACTTTATTTATCTATCGTCTTTTTGTATTTTACCCTATGTTAACTAGTAGATTTCACAGCACACCAAAAGAGGTAAGGTATATTTTATGATTAACGGTTTGGACAAAACGTGTTAGCCCATTGAAATACTCACTAAAATCAGTTCAATACTTCTATCCTTTAGAGCTTGTTTCTCACTCCTCGATTCAGAAAGTTGTGGGTTCAAGGGGACTGGAGTACATAAACTCGGCTGACACTTCAGTGCCGTGCTGAAGGAATGCTGCACTGTCAGTGGTGCCGTCTTTCAGATGAGATTTTAAACCAAGGCTCCATCAGTCCTCTCGAGTGGATATAAAAGTTCCCACGACACTATTCGAGGAACAGCAGGGGAGTTCGGTCAGTGTCCTGACCAATATTTATCCCCAAACAACACCCAAAACAGATGACCTGGTCATTTATTTTGTCGCTGTTTGTGGGACCTTGCTGTGCGCAAATTGGCTGCCGTGTTTCTCTGCATCACAACAGTGACTACACTTCAAAAGTTCTTCATTGGCTGTAAAGCGCTTTGGGATGTGCTGAGGCCATGAAAGGGGCTGTATAAATGCAAGTTATTTCTTTCTTGTAACAGAAGAATGTAAAAAGAGACAAACTGAGTCACCCTCCCCCATTGCGGCAGATAACCGCTGTCAGTCACACTCAGCAAATTGCAGTGTATGATAAGCCAGGGAACATCGGCTTCCAATGTTTTCATTCAGATTGCTAGCTCTCATTAATCCTCCTACTGTTGGGCAAACTAAACATTCCCAGCTATTAAAAAAGACCCAGAAATTGGGATTAAAAAGGACATAGCAGGAAAACACACGTGACAAACACGTATCGCTGCAATATATCGCTCATTTAATATCAAAAAAAGTGTAGATATTTTGGTGAAAACTTCCAAACAAATTAAAACACCCCATCAAGTTTATACACTATATAAAACACCGAAAAAGCTGAAAAATATGCAACGGGTCCGTCAGCATCTGGGGGGAAAAAGGGATACATGAAGATCTGGGAGAACCTTTCATATACTGTGTACTCCCAGCATTTTCTGCTTTAATCTCAAATTTGTAGATTTTCCCGTGTGGGGGGAGGGGGCGAAGAGAGAAACCGTCTACTTTACCTGTAAAATACCTTTAAAAATTCTAAACTAAAAAATCAGGCCACGCTACAATAAACTATCCCATCAATCACACCATGAAGTGGAAGGACATCAAAATACAGTATGAACATGCATCTCCTTTTTTGCTTTGCTTTTTTGAAAGTAATACAAAAGAAAATTACATCTGAATTTAACTCGAGAAAGATTTCCTCTTTCCCATTTACTGCGGTTTATCAATGACAGTATACGAAAGTTTTAAAATATATATATTCCCAGGTGTGAGAGAGTGAGTGCACAGGCTCCATAACTTTCTTGTAAAACAAAAAGTCGATGCACGTTTCAAAATCTTATCAAGCAACTCACCAGATCCGCGGGCAAAGTAAAGGAACAAAGTAAATATCCAGAAGGAGTTCGAGCGGTTCATGCTGAGGGAAAAGTGTGGCCGCAGAACGACTCCCGGATTCTCCGCACCGCACCTCGAGCACCCGCCGGTGGAGGCTCCCTCGTCCGCCCGCTCTTTCCAAGCGGCGACAAATCCACAGCAGCGACTTTTCTCTCAGCAAAGATAAAACCACCTTTGACGCTGGGTTTTCGTTTATTTTGATTTGAGCAATGAGGGTGACGCTGAATTTGCTCCAATGTCACTAACAAAAAAAAAACAACGCTACAAATACCCCCTTCATCTGAGGAGGCACCGACTAATATCACAACACTCAGTTGCTGAGTTTTCTTTTTCTGTTCCCTCAGCACATAAACTGTTGCAGGCAAGTGAGGCGGCTTGGGGGGGGGGGGGGGGAGAGAGAAAACACGTGATCCCAGCCCACAGTTGTGTGCGAGTTGGAGATGAATTTTAAATTATATCCACTGACTTGCTCGTAGATGAGAAGAGCATAATACGAATTCCGCTGGTTTACACCGAGCAGATCGGCGGCCGGTTTTTTTTTTGCAGGGTTGGGGGGAGAAACTGGCGCTCTCCACTGTTGCTGTTGCACTAAATCCGGATTGCACGCTAAACTCAGAGAATAGTGTTCTTCTGGCTTCGCCTCCCGCTTGCACCCAGCGGCTCCGGGTCAAGCAGCTGCCGGCCTGGGACACGCACCCGCTACCTTTGTCCGCAAAGGGTCTGCGGCTCTTGCAGGCGAACCCTCGGACCGCTTGCACCGATCTCTGTGCAATCTGTAAGGGGCTGGCGGGGTATCAAGCAGACAAATATATTCAGGTGTTCCAATTTATATTAAAAGAGTGTCACTGGACCGATAATAAATATGGTCGATTGTACCGGTGGGCACCGCAGGGACTGGAGTGCATCCCGGACCAGCATAATGAAATTTTAATTTGACACTTGTTTGGGTTTTTTTTTGGGTTCTTTGCACATAAACACACCCTAACCGCCCCCCCCCCCCCACTTATAAAAGGGGGCCTAAAACACACACAAAAAAAGAAGAGTCGCTGTAAAAAAAAAGAATTGATGCAAAAAGATCTGAGTGTGTCATTTCAAGCCCCTTGTTCTTGAAATAATTGTGGAAATGTCTTGGACTGGAGCTGTGAACAAAACATATGGTCGGCTGTACAGAAACGTGGATCAACAAACCAACGTTTATAATAAAATGCCAGGGATTTGACAGAAAGACACTTACGTAACTTTTATTGTGACCTTTTTTTTAAAAAAAAGTGAGACAACACTTAAAAAAAAAACTTGAGGTTTCAGGGGTAAGTTTGCGACGCGAATCGTGAAATTAGATAAGCTTCAGTTTGTTGCAAACAAAAAAGAAGCGAAGTGGCGGACTTCTCCTGTTAAAGGAAACATTGTGGTCCGGTGATTTTGGAGAAAAGTTGTCGGCGAGGCATGAGTGTCCATCTCATTAAAGATTGCCGGTGAAAGCGGGTTGTTCAGCGTGCAATTAAAGAGGAGGAGCAATGGCATCTCAGGAAAATCGCGAAGTCCAACCAGCAGTCTGACGGAAACATAGCAACAATCCTCCAGCTTCCTAAATAGCTTCCTCACTTCTGAGGAATTCTGAACGAAGTTCTGGATATATATCCCGATTATCATGAAATGAATACGGTCTGGGGCTTTTTACAGATTTTAAATTTTAGCTCTGAAGCAAACGAAAGCTCTTAAAATAGTTAAGATTGCGGGGATACGAAATTAGATTGTGTAACCATGCCTCGTAACTAGAACAATACAAATAAACTAACAATAAATATTACAAAATCTACATGACTAACAAAAACAAACAAAGTAACACCTCTCCTCTCGCAGCACACTGTTCAACGCGTTCGAGAAAAATTCCTTTGTGCCCGAGGTGATCCCAGTTATTAATTCGTCTAAAATAAATGAATTAACAACTGAGTTAAAATAACGGTCAAAGAAATTTTATGTACATATGTTAAACAATTCGAGTCCAAAAATTAAATTGTTAGGAGGTTTAAATCACACTGTGCGATATTTGTAACAAACCACGTTAGTGATGTTAATTCAAAATGCGAATGATCCAGTAATTCCAGTTAATGTAAACAAAACAGCCAGTTTGTGCTCGAAAGTTAACAAATAATTTGAATTAAGTTACTTTGAAACCAACAGCGGATTGTAATGCTTTTTTAGAAAAATTACATTTCCTTATCAGGGATGAGGAAGATCATTTGACTCGTCTTAATTCATCCATACAGAATAACCCAAAGCTTCCCCAATTGCTGCATCTCACTGCTTCTTAAATGATTCCAGGGTTTTCACCTCCACCACTGTGCCCAGAAGTCTATTCCAAGTGTTGATCTGTCTCTCTGTCCCGAAGTTACCTTTTACTAGTTTGAACCTGTGTCTCCTTATCCTGATCAATATTTACCCCTGAACGAACATCATTAATACATTATCTGATCATTACCTCTGCTGTTTATGGGACCTTGCTGTGCGCAAATTGGCTGCCGCGTTTCCAACATTATAACTGAGGTCATGAAAGCCGCTATATAAATGCAAGTTCTTTCTTTTTTACTCCCACTGTTTACGGGCGGCTTGTATGGAAGGATAACCATTTATTATGTTATATACTTCTAAATGATCAATTTTCAGCTGCCATCTTTACAGGCTAAAAAGTCCAAGTCTCCACTGTCTTTCCTTATAACTCAGACCCCCAACACTAGGTATAAGCCTCACAGCTCTTCTCCACACTGCCTCTAGTGCTTGAATGTTTCCCTTGCTTCTCAGCGATCCTGGACACCTTGCTCAAAGTGCAATCTAACCATAGCATGTTTTATTCTGACTTGTATTCTACTGTTTGGCTATATAGTTTAACATTCTATTGGCTTTGCTGCTTTATATTGGATGGACATGTTGAGTGTTGAATCTACCAGTACTCCTAGGTCTCTTTTAACCTCGATGTGGAGATGCCGGTGATGGACTGGGGTGGACAAATGTAAGGAGTCGCACAACACCAGGGTGCAGTCAACAGCTTTATTTGAAATCACAAGCTTTTGGAGCTTAGCTCCTTCGTCAGGTGAAGTGAGGAGGAGTTGCATTAAGGCACAGCATGTGTCGATATGCGCAATCTTCTTGGAGATCCTCTCCACTTGGAGCCGGCAGTTTGTGGTGTCGATAGTAGCCATGATGTAGAGATGCCGGTGATGGACTGGGGTGGACAAATGTAAGGAGTCGCACAACACCAGGTTATAGTCCATCAGCTTTATTTGAAATCACAAGCTTTCGGAACTTAGCTCCTTCGTCAGGCGGCAACCTCTGCAAGACATGCCAGATCATCGACACAGATACCACCATCACACGAGAGGACACCACCCACCAGGTACATGGTTCATACTCCTGTGACTCGGCCAACGTTGTCTACCTCATATGTTGCAGGAAAGGATGCCCCGGAGCATAGTACATCGGCAATACCATGCAGACACTGCGACAACGGATGAACAGACACCGCGCAACAATTGCCAGACAGGAGGGTTCCCTCCCAGTCGGGGAACACTTCAGCAGTCAAGGACATTCAGCCTCCGATCTTCGGGTAAGCGTTCTCCAAGGCGGCCTTCGAGACACACGACAACGCAAAATCGTCGAGCAGAAATTGATAGCCAAGTTCTGCACCCATGAGGACGGCCTCAACCGGCATCTTGGGTTCATGTCACGCTACATGTAACCCCACCTGACGCAGAATCATCCAGACTCAAGTTGTAATTGGCTTGTTCTCCATACACAGATGCGGCCGGACCTGCTGCGATTTCCAGCAAAAAAAGTTATCTGTTTTTAATACAAACCCCAGCATCTGCTACATTTGACCCCTTGTGACCCCACCTCAGTATTCTTGGATGTAAGGTTTCCCTGACTAACCTGTTTGAACACTCCTTTGATTGCTGTGATTATCTGTCTGCCGAGGTGTGATAACGGGCAGTTAGAAAGATTATCTGTAATCACCAGGCATTGTTCTCTGACTATATATGTTGTGCCTTTTATGCAACTCCTCCTCACTTCACCTGATGAAGGAGCTAAGCTCCGAAAGTTTGTGATTTCAAATAAAGCTGTTGGACTATAACCTGGTGTTGTGCGACTCCTTACATCTTTTAACCTCGTACTTGGCTATTTCAGCATGCATATTGTATGTGTGCTGCCTTTTCCCCCTTCCTATTGCTAGCTCAAATGCTAAATTTAAATCTGAGATGGATAGCTTTTTGGCAACCAAAGGTATTAAGGGATATGGGCCAAAGGCAGGTATATGGAGTTAGATCACAGATCAGCCATGATCTTATCAAATGGTGGAGCAGGCTCGACGGGCTAAATGGCCTACTCCTGTCCTATGTTCCTATGTTCCCATGTGCAATACTTTACACTTTCTCCAGTAAATTTCATCTGCCATTTTTGGCGATCTCGCATATTTTGTTTAGCTCATTCTTTAATTTCTGGGCTGCCTCCTTTGATTCCACTTCCCGTCCAAGTTAGGTATCATCTGAAAATTTGACCCATTTGCATTGAGTTTCTGAATCCAACTCTGTAGGAGAAATGCCCTAAAAGTTGCTTTAAGAATGGAGCGTCGCCTGGTTCCACTCTTACCGATCCAGTATTATCCAGAGAATCTTCTGCAATAGCTTTTCTTCCCACCCCCGCACCAGTACTTCTGGAGTCCCCCAAGGATTTATCCTTGGTCCCCTTCTATTTTTCATCTACATGCTGCCCCTTGATGCCAACATCTGAAGACGTGACGTCATGTTCCACATGTATATGGGAGAGTCTGTTGGCAGGCAAAGGGACGTCTGGTAAGTGGGAGGCTTTCAAAAGTGTGTTAACCAGGGTTCAGGGTAAGCACATTCCTTATAAAGTGAAGGGCAAGGCTGGTAGAAGTAGGGAACCTTGGATGACTCGGGAGATTGAGGCCCTAGTCAAAAAGAAGAAGGAGGCATATGACATGCATAGGCAGCTGGGATCAAGTGGATCCCTTGAAGAGTATAGAGATTGCCGGAGTAGAGTTAAGAGAGAAATCAGGAGGGCAAAAAGGGGACATGAGATTGCTTTGGCAGATAAGGCAAAGGAGAATCCAAAGAGCTTCTACAAATACATAAAGGGCAAAAGAGTAACTAGGGAGAGAGTAGGGCCTCTTAAGGATCAACAAGGTCATCTATGTGCGGAACCACAAGAGATGGGTGAGATCCTGAATGAATATTTCACATCGGTATTTACGGTTGAGAAAGGCATGGATGTTAGGGAACTTGGGGAAATAAATAGTGATGTCTTGAGGAGTGTACAGATTACAGAGCGGGAGGTGCTGGAAGTCTTAACGTGCATCAAGGTAGATAAATCACCGTGACCTGATGAAATGTATCCCAGGACGTTATGGGAGGTTAGGGAGGAAATTGCGGGTCCCCTAGCAGAGATATTTGAATCATCGACAGCTACAGGTGAGGTGCCTGAAGATTGGAGGGTAGCAAATGTTGTGCCTTTGTTTAAGAAGGGCGGCAGGGAAAAGCCTGGGAACTACAGACCGGTGAGCCTGACATCTGTAGTGGGTAAGTTGTTGGAGGGTATTCTGAGGGACAGGATCTACAGGCATTTGGAGAGGCAGGGACTGATTAGGAACAGTCAGCATGGTTTTGTGAGAGGAAAATCATGTCTCACGAATTTGATTGAGTTTTTTGAAGGGGTAACCAAGAAGATAGATGAGGGCTGTGCAGTAGACGTGGTCTACATGGACTTCAGCAAAGCCTTTGACAAGGTACCGCATGGTAGGTTGTTACATAAGGTTAAATCTCATGGGATCCAAGGTGAGGTAGCCAATTGGATACAAAATTGGCTTGACGACAGAAGACAGAGGGTGGTTGTAGAGGGTTGTTTTTCAAACTGGAGGCCTGTGTCCAGCGGTGTGCCTCAGGGATCGGTGCTGGGTCCGCTGTTATTTGTTATTTATATTAATGATTTGGATGAGAATTTAGGAGGCATGGTTAGTAAGTTTGCAGATGACACCAAGATTGGTGGCATTGTGCACAGTGAAGAAGGTTATCTAGGATTGCAACGGGATCTTGATAAATTGGGCCAGTGGGCCGATGAATGGCAGATGGAGTTTAATTTAGATAAATGTGAGGTGATGCATTTTGGTAGATCGAATCGAGCTGGGACCTACTCCATTAATGGTAGGGCGTTGGGGAGAGTTATAGAACAAAGAGATCTAGGAGTACAGGTTCATAGCTCCTTGAAAGTGGAGTCACAGGTGGATAGGGTGGTGAAGAAGGCATTCGGCATGCTTGGTTTCATTGGTCAGAACATTGAATGCAGGAGTTGGGATGTCTTGTTGAAGTTGTACAAGACATTAGTAAGGCCACACTTGGAATACTGTGTACAGTTCTGGTCACCCTATTATAGAAAGGATATTATTAAACTAGAAAGAGTGCAGAAAAGATTTACTAGGATGCTACCGGGACTTGATGGTTTGACTTATAGGGAGAGGTTAGATAGACTGGGACTTTTTTCCCTGGAGAGTAGGAGGTTCAGGGGTGATCTTATAGAAGTCTATAAAATAATGAGGGGCATAGATAAGGTCGATAGTCAAAATCTTTTCCCAAAGGCAGGGGAGTCTATAACGAGGGGACATAGATTTAAGGTGAGAGGGGAGAGATACAAAAGGGCCCAGAGGGGCAATTTTTTCACTCAAAGGGTGGTGAGTGTCTGGAACAAGCTGCCAGAGGCAGTAGTAGAGGCGGGTACAATTTTGTCTTTTAAAAAGCATTTGGACAGTTACATGGGTAAGATGGGTATAGAGGGATATGGGCCAAGTGCAGGCAATTGGGACTAGCTTAGTGGTATAAACTGGGCGACATGGACATGTTGGGCCGAAGGGCCTGTTTCCATGTTGTAACTTCTATGATTCTATGATTCTATATTGACGACATCCAGATCTCTCAACCCCTCCATCGCCTCTCTGTTATCCGACATTCGGTCCAGGGTAAGCCACAATTTCCTCCAATTAAATATTGGGAAGACCAAAGCCATTGTGATCAACCTCCACCACAAACTCCGTTCCCCAGCCACTGATTCCATTCCCATCCTTGGCCACTGTCTCGGGCTGATCCAGACTGTTTGCAACCTCGACATCCTATTTGACACTGAGCTGAGCTTCTGAACCCATATCCTCTCCATCACAAAGGCCGCCTAGTTCCACCTCTCTATTATCGCCCGACTCTGCCCTGCCTCAGCTGATCTGCTGCTAAAACCCTCATCCATGCTTTTGTTACCTCCAGACTCGATTAGAACCATAGAACCATAGAAAAGGTACAGTACAGAAGAGGGCCATTCAGCCCATCGTGTCCATGCTCGAAGAACAACTGGTGCCCATTCTAATCCCATCTTCCAGCACCCGGTCCGGAGCCCTGCAGCTTACAGCACTTTAGGCGCAGGTCCAGGTACTTCTTAAAAGAGTTGAGGGTCCTTACCTCTACCACCAATTTGGGCAGCGAATTCCATACGCCCACCACCCTCTGGGTAAAAAAGTTTTTCCTTATGTCCCCTCTAATCCTTCCGCCAATCAGCTTAAATTATTCCAATACTCCCCTGGTCGACCTCCCATCTTCTACTCTCCATAAACTTGAGCTCATCCAAAACTCTGCTGCCCGTATCCTAACTCGCACCAAGTCCTGTTCACCCATCATCCCTGTGCTCGCTGACCTGCATTGGCTCCCAGTCCACTAACGCCTTGATTTTAAAATTCTCATCCTTGTGTTTAAATCCCTGCATGCTCTTATCCCTATCTCTGCAGCCTCCTCCAGCCCTACAACCCTCTGTGAACTTGGCGTTCCTCCAACACTGGCCTCTTGTGCGTCCCCTACTTCCAACACCCCCACCATTGGCGGCCGTGCCTTCAGTGTGAAATTTTGTCTTATAACGCTGCTGTGAAACATCTTGGGATATTTTCCTGTGTTAAAGGCATTATATAAGTGCAATTTGTTGTCGTTAAATGTATCCTCAAAATGGAGTCAGTAGTCAGACTGAATGCTGGAAAAAAAGGCTAATGCTAATTAATCCATGTAAGCTTAAACAAACAAAACATTCCTTAGTACAGATAGAAGACAAGCTATCCAGATCACAGGCCTGGAGAAAGCTCATTAAAGAGAACATAAATATTTCCTTACTTATGTTGACTTATGTATAACCCTTTTGTTTGCAAAGATCTGAGAAGCTAGGGAGTAAACAAGCAACCTGGCATGTCCAGGTGCAGTTGCTTCATTGATTTATCAGGAGTATGAGGTGATGGACAGCAGAAGGACTGAACTCTTCTTACACACATGTCACTCAGATTGGTCAATAGAATTGAGGAGGTTTCTTTGGAAATTAAAGACAATAAGATAGTGTCTTTCACCGAGTCTTCAGCCTTTAGTTTTCAGTCTTCAGCTCTTAGTTTAGTTCTAGTTATTTTAGTAGTTCTTGTAGTATATGTAGAAGAGTGTAAAATTGGAACGTGCATCTCCGACAGAGAGAGAGAAAGGTTATAGAAGTTACGATTGTACAACTATACCAGCCAGATACAGGCAGATATAAGTTTGTCACATAGATGGATGACTTCGACAGACAGTGGTTCGTCACTCTGATGTCTCAGAAGGCTAACATCATCCTCCTAAAGTTAGGCGACACAACGAGTTCATCCACACCTGCTCATAAGTACAAGGTCGTAGAAGTTCTGAAACATTACTAAGCGCAAACATAGACTTTAATCTATTCAATAGACTGGCTATTTAATGCTCTTAACTTATCAGCTATCAAAAGAGTCTAATCCTAAATTAACATCACCAATTTATCTCAATCTCAGACACTGATCTCAACTGTATATAAATCAACAAGCAGTTAATGCTGAATTACTGTGACATAACTGAACTGCCTTTGTAACCTCTGTTATTTCATCAATGAACCCTATCTACTAATTATTTGCATACTCAATGTTTAAGTTTAAGTGTTGTTAAGTGAGATTCTAAAGTTAATGAACAATTGTTAGTTCATGACTTTGTTGTCTGACTTCTTCGATAATCGGCAAGAAGGGGTAAATTTATTCACTCAGTAGCTTGTGCGGATCCTAATTGGAGGTTAGTACTTAAATGCTAATAAAATCAGAACTGGTTGATGTACGACAGTTCAGCAAGCCAAATTTAAGCATCATTAACTCTTAGGCATAAACTGGGTGGTAAACCCCAGACAGTTCTTTGACAAAGAGTTAAAGTGAAAGGGTTAAGGATTCATCTGGTGCCCTTGATGAATATTCTTGTCCTGTTTCGATCCCAATGTTTTGGAGATATGTCACTGTGATGGAGATATAGCACACATCGAGGCCCCATGTACTTTTTCAGGTGGACATAAAAGATACCATCGCACTATTTCGAAGAAGAGATGGGGAGTTCTCCTCAGAGTACTGGCCAATATTTATCCCTCAAACAACATCACTAAAAAGAAACAGATTATCTAGTAATTATCACATTGCTGTTTGTGGGACCTTGCCACGCACAAATTGGCTGCCACGTTTCCAACATTACAACAGTGACTACACTTCAAAAATACTTCATTAGCTGTGAAGAGCTTCGGGGCGTCCTGAGGTTGTGAAAGGCACTGTATAAATGCGCCTTTCTTTCACAATGTATACAATCTATTGCCATTTTGATTTCAAACTTGTGCCTTGCTTTTAATTAGACTCAGTTCTTTTGGGTTTGGGAATGAAAAATAGTGAGGACAGGCTTAGGCTTGGCTTGGGTGCCCCCTTTTGGTCAAATAACCTGTCAACATCCACTGTCAAGGTTCACACATGAATATTGGGCCACTTTAGCAGAGAGTGATCAACACCCATGACCCATGCCCCGACAAGGAGCCAATGCCTGCAGGAGAGGAGAGAAACGGAAAGAAACTTCAGAAACAATTTATGTTCTCTCAGCTGAAGCCATAATTTCAAATCTAAGTGTATTTGATTTCTGTAGTGATTTTGCCATGTTTATTGATGGTAGGAACCTTTGACTTTTCAACTATTGACTTTGGTTAGTGACGAACGGATTCCATTGAAAACTCCAATGTTCTCACTTGAACAAACTGAGTACAGCACATTTTCTATGGTCAATATAGGATCGTCCCAGTGTGCTGCAAAACCAATGTCCTCACAAGGAGGTTCAGAGACTTGCATATTGAAACAGAAATGAACAAGTTAAACTAAACTAGAAGTTATATCAAAATTTAGAACATAGAACAGATTGAACCACAAATATCGCTACCAACTTGAAGAAACTTTTTGTGCACAGTTCACAAAGTAAGTTGTTTTCAGCATATATATCGTTTAAAACTGGAATTTAGAATTCAAATGACAAATTCAGTTTCTACGAATTACTTTTTTAGTCTATTGTTTTCATGTGTCATCTCGGTTCAGTTGGTTGCACTCTCACCTCTGAATCAGAAGGTTGTGCGTTTAAATTGAAGTTGATGTTTCAGTATATTGCTGCATTGTTGGAGGGGGGCCAAAGCTAAATTGTGGTCCTTTCAAGTGGATGTTAACGATCCCATGGGATCTATTTAAACAGCAAGAGGTTCTCCAAACGTCTTAATTCATATTAGGGCGGCAGTAGTGTAATGGTTATGTTACTGGACTAATAAACCAAAAGCCTGGACTAATTATCCAGAGATTACAACTTCAAATCTCATGAGAGAATTTGAATTAAGTTTTAAAGAATCTGGTAATAAATAAACTGATATAAATTGAAGTACACATGAAGCTGCTGGATTGTTGTTAACAGCCAACTGGTTCACTAATGTCCTTTAGGGAAGTAAACCTGTGACTGCAGTTCAACACCAACGTCGTTGACTCTTAGCTGCCCTCTAAAGTGACCTACTAAGCCAATGAGTTCTATCAAGTTCAAGAAGTGGGCCCACCATCACCTTCTCAGGCCAACTAGGCACGTACAATAAATGTTGGCCTTGCCAGTGACACTCACATTCCAAGAATGAATTTTAAAAAAATATTCTCACAAATAGGTTAGTCACTCATCTCATTGCTGTCTGTCGGGTCATGCTGTGTGCAAAATACTGTGTGCAAAACATGCTGCTGTGTTTCCATGCCATTGCTTATGAAGCCTCAGGGTGTGGTCGCATAGTGGTTATGTGACTAGACTAATAATCCAGAGGCCTGGACAAATAATCTGGAGTTATGAGTTCAAATCACTGCCAAGGCAGCTGGAGAATTTAAATACAATTAATTAAATTTTTAAAAATCTGGAATTAAAAAATAAAACTAGCACCAGTAATGGTGGCCATGAATCTACTGGATTGTCGTTAAAAAAAACATCTGGTTCACTAATGCCATTTCAGGAAGGAAACCTGCCATCCTTACCCGGTCTGGCCTAAATGTGCCTCCTGATCCACAGCAATGTGGTCGATTCTTAATGGCCTAGCTGTACAATCTTGCTACAAAAAGTCATAATAAGAATAAAACTGGGGGACCTGTGCCAAAATTGGGAGAGCTGTCCCACAGACATAGCCATACTCACAGAAACATACCTTTCAGCCAACGTCCCAGACTCTTCCATCACAATCCCTGGGTATGTCCTGTCCCACCGGCAGGACAGACCCACCAGAGGTGGCGGTACAGTGATATACAGTCAGGAGGGAGTGGCCCTGGGAATCCTCAACATTGACTCTGGACCCCATAAAATCTCATGGCATCAGCCCAAACATGGGCAAGGAAACCTCCTGCTGATTACCAACTACCGCCCTCCCTCAGCTGATGAATCAGTCCTCCTCCATAGCAAGGGCACAAAATGTACTCTGGGTGGGGGACTTTAATGTTCATCACCAAGAGTGGCTCGGTAGCACCATTACTGACCAAGCTGGCCGCGACCTGAAGGACATAGCTGCCAGACTGGGCCTGCGGCAGGCGGTGAGCGAACCAACATGAGGGAAAAACCTACTTGACCTCGTCCTCACCAATCTACCTGTCGCAAATGCATCTGTCCATGACAGTATTGGTAGGAGTGACCACTGCACTAGTCCTTGTGGAGACAAAGTCCCATCTTCACACTGAAGACACCATCCAACATGTTGTATGGCGCTACCACCGTGCTAAATAGGATAGATTCAAAACAGATCTAGCAGCTCAAAACTGGGCATCCATGAGGTGCTGTGGGCCATCAGCAGCAACAGAATTGTATTCCAGCACAATCTGTAATCTCATGGCCTGGAATATTCCTCACTCTACCATTACCAACAAGTCAGGGGATCAACCCTGGTTCAATGAGGAGTGTAGAAGAGCATGCCAGGAGCAGCAGCAGGTGTACCTAAAAATGAGGTGCCAACTTGGTGAATCCACAACTCAGGACTACATGCATGCCAAACAGCAGAAGCAACATGCTATAGACAGAGCTAAGTGATTCCACAACCAACGGATCAGATCAAAGCTCTGCAGTCCTGCCACATCCAGTTGTGAATGGTGGTGGACAATTAAACAACTAACGGGAGGAGGAGGCTCTGTGAACATCCCCACCCTCAATGATGGCAGAGTCCAGCACGTGAGTGCAAAAGACAAGGCTGAAGCGTTTGCAGCCAGAAGTGCTGAGTGGATGATCCATCTCGGCCTCCACCCAATATCCCTACCATCACAGAAGCCAGTCTTCAGCCAATTCGATTCGCTCCACGTGATATGAAGAAATGACTGACTGCACTAGATACAACAAAGGCTATGGGTCCCGACAACATCCCGGCTGTAGTGCTGAAGACTTGTGCTCCAGAACTAGCCGCACCTCTAGCCAAACTGTTCCAGTACAGCTGCAACACTGGCATCTACCCAACAATGTGGAAAATTGCCCAGGTATGTCCTGTCAGGTACCGCCCCATCAGTCTACTCTCGATCATCAGCAAAGTGATGGAAGGTGTTGTCGACAGTGCTATCAAGTGGCACCTGCTCACCGATTCTCAGTTTGGGTTCCGCCAGGACCACTCGGCTCCAGACCTCCAAACATGGACAAAAGAGCTGAATTCCAGAGGTGAGGTGAGAGTGACTGCCCTCGACATCAAGGCAGCATTTGACCGAGTGTGGCACCAAGCAGCCCCAGTAAAATTGAAGTCAATGGGAATCAGGGGGAAAACTCTCCAATGGCTGGAGTCATACCTAACACAAAGAAGTTGGTAGTGGTTGTTGGAGGCCAATCATCTTAGCCCCAGGATATTGCTGCAGGAGTCCCTCAGGGCAGTGTCCTAGGCCCAACCATCTTCAACTGCTTCATCAATGACCTTCCCTCCATCATAAGGTCAGAAATGGGGATGTTCGCTGATGATTGCACAGTGTTCAGTTCCATTCGCAACCCCTCAGATAATGAAGCAGTCCATGGCTTGGGCTGATAAGTGGCAAGTAACATTCGCGCCAGGCAAGTGCCAGGCAATGACTATTTCCAACAAGAGAGTGTCTAACCACTTTAACTAATCTCCTTAACTGGACCAGCCACATAAATACTGTGACTACAAGAGCAGGTCAGAGGCTGGGTATTCTGCGGCGAGTGACTCACCTCCTGACTCCCCAAAGCCTTTCCATCGTCTACAAGGCACAAGTCAGGAGTGTGATGGAATACTCTCCACTTGCCTGGATGAGTGCAGCTCCAACAACACTCAAGAAGCTCAACATCATCCAGGACAAAGCAGCCTGATTGATTGGCACCCCATCCACCACCTTAAACATTCACTCCCTTCACCACCGACGCACAGTGGCTGCAGTGTGTACCATCCACAGGATGCACTGCAGCAACTCGCCAAGGCTTCTTGACAGCACCTCCCAAACCCGCAAACTCGACCACATAAAAGGACAAGGGCAGCAGGCACATGGGAACAACACCACCTGCACGTTCCCCTCCAAGTCACACACCATCCCGACTTGGAAATATCTTGCCATTCCTTCATCGTCACTGTGTCAAAATCCTGGAACTCCCTTCCTAACAGCACTGTGGGAGAACCTTCACCACACGGACTGCAGCGGTTCAAGAAGGCGGCTCATCACCACCTTCTCAAGGGCAATTAGGGATGGGCAATAAATGCTGGCCTTGCCAGCGACGCCCACATCCCATGAATGAATAATAAAAAAAGAAGCACTTTGAGACATTTCCAAGAGGAGTGGTAAATTGCTGTATAAATGCAAGTCTTTCCGACTAAATTTTAATGAGGTCTATATTTATTCTGGATTCAGGTGCATTAAACCTAGCACTTACTATTCCCAATTCGCCAATGGTTCCAATGTGAATTTGGGAAGATGATAACAGCATGCAAACTGAAAACAGGTATCATTTTCTGGATCCCAACTTCAATGGTAAAATGCTTCAAGTTCTCTTAAATAAACCTGGGTTTTCTAATTGAGTCCACCTGATTTGCAGGCATAAATCCTGCAGACCCAATCAGAAAGTGGGCGGAGTTTTGTGAAGTTGGGCCCCCACCCACTTTTATGCCAGTCCTATTTTAAATCATAATTTCCATCAACCTAAATAAACACCCACCCATTTTCACGCAGTTGTACACTTATGAAGCGAAAATGACTTTTGAGCCCCAATTCCTGTCACTTCTGCCTCATTTGGGCTGTTTCGTCTTCTCACCAGTTTAAAATGGACACTCAGAATTGCTCGGTGCTTGGCAGAAGGAGGAAGATCAAAGGAACATAAGAAATAGGAGCAGGATTAGGCCATATGGCCCCTCGAGCCTGCTCCACCATTCAATAAGATCATGGCCGATCTTGTACCTCAACTCCACTTACCTACCCTATCACATATCACTTGACTCCTTTAGTGTCCAAAAATCTATCAAACTAAGTTTTGAATATACTCAATGACTGAGCATCCACAGCCCTCTGGGGTAGAGAATTCCAAAGATTCACAACCCTCTGAGTGAAGAAACTTTTCCTTTCCTCAGTCCTAAATGGCCGAACCCTTATCCTCATCACTAGTTCTGGACTCTCCCATCAGGGGAAACAGCCTCTCAGCATCTACCCTGTCAAGCCCTCTAAGAATTTTATATGTTTCAATGAGATCACCTCTCATTTTTCTAAACTCCAGAGAATATAGGCCTATTCACTCTCATCCCAGCAATCAATCCAGTGAACCTTTGTTGCACCCCCTCTAAGGCAAGTATATCCTTTCTTAGGTAAGGAGACCAAAACTGTACACAGTACTCCAGGTGTGGTCTCACCAAAGCCCTATATAATGCAGCAAGACCTCCTTACTCTTATACCCCAACCCGCCTCGCAATATAGGCTTTTGCTTTCCTAATTGCTTGCTGTACCTGCATGTTACCTTTCTGTGATTCGTGTACAAAGACATCCAAATCCCTCTGACGACCAACATTTCATAGTCTCTCACCTTTTAAAAAATATTCTGCTTTTCTATTCATCCTAACAAAGTGGATAATTTCACATTTCCCCACATTATCTTCCAGCTGCCACCTTCTTGACCAATCACTTAACCCGTTTATAGCCCTTTGTAGCCTCTTTGTGTCCTCCTGACAACTTACTTTCCCACCTAGCTTTGTATCATTTGTAAATTTGGATACATTACACTCGGTCCCCTCATCTAAGTCATTGATATTATTGTAAATAGCTGAGGCCCAAGCAACGATCCCAGCGGCACCCCACTAGTTACAACCTGCTAACCCGACAATGACCCATTTATTCCTCCTCTTTGTTTTCTGTCCATCAACTAATCCTCAATTCATGCTAATATATTACCCCCAACCCCATGAGTTCCAATTTTGTGTAACAACCTCTTGTGTGGCACCTTATTGAATGCCTTTTGAAAATTCAAATATACTACATCCACTGGCTCCCTCTTATCTACCCTGCTAGTTGCATCCTCAAAAAACTCTTTCATAAAACTGTGTTGACTCTGCCTAATCATCTTATGATTTTCTAAGTGCCCTTTTACCACATCCTTGATAATAGATTCTAGCATTTTCCCTACTACTGATGTCAGGCTAACTGGCCTATATTTCCCTGTTTTCTCTCTTCCTCCTTTCTTGACTAGCGGGGTTACATTTGCTACCTTCCAATCCATGGGGACCGTTCTAGAATCAAGGGAATTCTGGAAGATCAAAACCAATGCATCTACTATCTCTGCAGTCACCTCTTTTAAAACTCTAGGATGTAGGCCATCAGGTCCAGGGGATTTTCTGGCTTTTGGTCCCATTAATTTCTCCAGTACTTTTTCTTTACTAATCTTAATGACTTTAAAGTTCTTCATTTTCATTAGACCCTTGGTTCTCCACTATTTCCGATATGTGTTTTGTGTCTTCTACCGTGAAGATAGATACAAAATATTTGTTTAATGTCTCTGCCACTTCCTTATTCCCCATTATAATTTCCCCTGTCTCTGCTGCTAAGGGACCCATGTTTACTTTCGCTAATCTCTTTGTTTTACATACTTGTAGAACCTCTTACAATCTGTTTTTATATTTCTTGCTAGTTAACACTCATTCTATTTTGTCCTTCTTTATCAATTTCTTGGTCATCCTTTGCTGATTTCTAAAACTCTTCCAATCCTCATGCTTACTACTCTTTTTGGCAACATTGTGAGCATCTTCTTTTAATCTAATACTATCCTTAACTTCTCTAGTTGGCCACAGTTGAAACACTTTTCTAATGGAGTTTTCATTCCTCAAGGGATTGTATATTCATTGAGAATTATGAATTATTTCTTTAAATGTTCACCATTGCTTATCTATCGTCATATCTTTTAATCTAATTTCCCAATCTACCTTAGCCAACTCGCTCCTCATACCTACTAATTGGCTTTGTTTAAATTTAAGACCCTAGTTTTGGACTTAACTACATCACTCTCAAACTCAATATGAAATTCTATTATATTATGCTCACTCTACCCCAGAGGATCCTTTACAATAAGATTACTAATTGACCCTGTCTCATTGCACAATACTAGATCTAAAATAGCCTGTTCCCTAGTTGGTTCCTTGATATATTGTTCTAGAAAACTGTCTCGAAAGCATTCCATGAATGCGTCCTCCAAACTTCTTTTGCCAATTTGATTTGTCCAGTCTATATGAAGATTAAAGTCCCCCACGATTATTGCATTACCCTTGTTACAGAGAATTTAAGGAGCCCAAAATCAACATTTGCAGCATCGGTTCTAAACTTAATTCTGACTCATTTTGGGAGAGGTTTGATCAGTCACATAAAGACCAAATGCATCAAAGAACAACCCTCACCCTAATCTCATTAAACCCCAGGACCTCTTCCTCATTGCGACCAAAATACAGGACCCCCGAAGTCCCATGTTGTTTAACTCCAGGGCCTCCTCACAGTGCCACCGAACTGCAGAACCCCCACTGCAGTGCTATGAAATCATAGGACCACACCCTCAATGTTGTCAAACCTCAGAATGCTCCTCCTGCAATGGTAAAGTCCAGCATCACCCCCCCACCCTCCCCAATTCTGTAAAACCTTTGGACAACCCTCCCCACCCACCACCCCACTGACCTGCTGCAAAATCCAGAACCCCACCCTAGTTACACCAAGCGCCAGGACCATTCCCCACTGTTAACAAACCCCATGACATTCCCGAGTGCTGCCCAACCCCATCACTCACCTCTGCAGTGCTGCCAGGTTCCAGATACCTACCTCCAAGCTGATACATCTTGGCTACCGTATTGATGTGTAACCCGGGCTTTAAAAAAGGTAAGAGGTAAAATTAGGGATACCGTAAAGAAGCATATAATAATAATCAAGACCATCGATCTGCAGTTTACAAAGAAAAATGGGTAGAATTGTGGAATTCAATTCACAAAACACTGATTAAAAATCCCAACTATCCATGTAATGAAAGCAAAATTTGACTTATTCAAGTCACTGTAAATCAATGGCCTTATGCAATATGTGGCTCAACACCCCTTGTTATAAAACATTGCCTTCTGATTAATTGTATGCAATGCCATGGATTTCTACTAATATATATGTACTCGTGTAGCTCCTGTGGCATTATTCATCGTGAGTCTGAGGATAGAAAGACTTGAATTTTTACGGTGCCTTTCACAACTTCAGGGCGTCCCAAAGCACTTGATGTAATGTATAATATATTATCAGGGCCACTGACTTACAATGATTGAATAAGTGAAATTCAATTTTTGTTACACAGAAATGTGGGAGTGTCAGCCATGTTTTCAGGTCAAATTACATGATTATGACTATATTTTTGTGACAATTATAAGTCAATGACTTTGATTATGTTTAGCTGTGTACTCAATTTTAACTGACATTTAAAAAAAAACCCAGGATATGCATATAAACAATTGGGAAGATGTTCCAGGTTGCTGGTTGGGAGGAGATGTATAGCAGTATTGGGGAGGGAGAGTCATGGGGTCTGAGGGCAGTGGGAAGGGGTTATGGAGTGTGGGTGAAGTGGACAAGTGTCGGGATCGGGAGTATTGAGCAGGGAGTCGAATACCCAGGGGTGGGTCAGAAGGTGTTAGTTTCTTGTCCCTGCCCTTTCAAAACCGCCATCATCACCGCCTCCTCAAAAACCCACCCTTGACCCCTCCGTCCTTACAAACTACCACCCCATCTCCAGCCTCCCTTCCCTCTCGAAATCCATGCCCACCTTTTCCACAACTCCATGTTTGAACCTTTACAATCAGGTTTCTTTGCCACAGCACCGAAACGGCCCGAACTAAAGTCACAAATTCCATCCTCTGTGACTGTGGCCATGGTGCACTACCCCTCCTCGTCCCTCTTGACTTCTCTGCAGTGTTTGACACAAGCGAATGCACCATCCTCCTACAATGCGTCTCCTCCATTGTCCAGCTCTGTCGGACTCCCTTTGTTTGGTTACGCTCCTACCTAACCAGTCATAGCCAGAAGATCTTCAGCAATGGCTTCAAAAGCAAAATACTGCGGATGCTGGAAATCTGAAATAAAAACAGAAAATGCTGGAAGTGTCAACGACCTGAAACGTTAACTCTGTTTCTTCCTCCCCAGATGATGCCTGATTTGCTGAGTATTTCCAGCATTTTCTGTTTTTATTTCAGCAATGGCTTCTCTTTCTCCCACCGTATTGTCACCCCTGGAGTCCCTCAAGAATCTATCTTTTGCCTTATCCTCTTCCTCAACTACATGCTGCCCCTTGGCGACATCATCTGAAGACATGGGGTCAGGTTCCACATGTATGCTGATGGCACTTAGCTCCAACGCTCCACCACCTCACTCTTAACCCCTCCACTGCAACTCTATTGTCAGCCTGCTTGTCTGACATCCAGTCCTGAATGAGCCACAATTTCCTCCAATTAACCATTGGGAAGACCAAAGCCATTGTCTTCGGCCCCTGCCACAAACAACATACGCTCACCACTGATTCTAACCTCCTCCCCAGCCACTGGCTCATGTTGAACCAGACAATTCGCAACTTCGGTGTCCTATTTGACCTTAAGCTGAGCTTCCGACCCCATATCCACTCCATCACCAAGACTGCCTACTTCCACCTCCATAACATTGCTCGTCTCTGCCCCTGCCTCAGCCTGTCTGCTGCTGAAACCCTCATCTATACTGTTGTCATCTCCAACTCGACAATTCCAATTGCTCCCATTTCCACCCTCCATAAACTTCAGCTCATCCAAAACTGTGCTGCCCTTATCCTATCCTGCACCAAGTCCCGCTCACCCATCAGCCCTGTGCTCGCTGACCTACATTGGCTGTCAGTCCCCCAACACCACAAATTTAAAATTCTCATCCTCGTATTTAAATTCCATACAGCCTCTCCTTTCCCTGTCTCTTAACCCATTCCACCCTACAACCCTTTGAGAACTTTGCATTCCTCCAACTCTCTTCTGTATCCCCCACTCTCTTCGCCTCACCATTGCGGTCATGCCTTCAGCTGTTCTTCCCTAAATCTCTCCACCTCCTCTCCTCCTTTAAGATCTTCCTTAAAAACCACCTCTTTACAAAGCTTTTGGTTACTCCTCCAACTATTTGTCTGATTATGCTTCTGTGAAGCATCTTAGCATGTTTTTCTTCGTTAAAAACGCTAGATAAATGCAAGTTGTTATTTTAATACACTCTGCCCCTTGGTGACATCATTTGGAGACAAAGGGTCGGCTTCCACATTTGTGCTAGCGACACCCAGCTCGACCCCTCCACCACCTCTCTCGACCCTTCCGCTGCTTCTGAGCTTTTGCATATTAAAGGCACTATATAAATGCAAGTTGTTGGCGTTACTGGGGGAGTCACAGGGTTTGGGATCACCGGGGAGAGTCCGGTGATCTAGGAGTACTGAAGAGGGTTGTGGGGTCTGGAAACAAGAGAGAGGAAACCGGAAAGAGGGTTCAAGTGTAAGGGAATGTTGCGCTAGTCCTAGGGTGTGTGAGCAGTAGGAGGGATGTCTAAGTAATGAGAAGAGTGTCGGGGAATTTAGGACTACTTGCGAAGGGGATCAAGGGTTTGGTAATACTGAGAGACCAGAGTCTGTAATCCATCATGTGAAGCACTTTGAAATATTTTGATTTGAAACAGTACTTTCTAAACGCAACTTTTGTTTTTCTTTTTAATAATCATAAAGTTATGTCTGCCATCACACATTGTGGAACAAAAAATATTTAATGCACAATTCCATGGTCATTCATCCAAACACTTTGGAGAACTCCACTTCCACTTGTGTCACTTTATTTGGAGTAAGACGGGACTCAGTTAAGAATTTACGAGCACTTTTAAAAAAACTAATTAGTGGTTTGGCCGGCCCATTTGCATGATTGTTGCAAATTGGCCCTATGAGGTTTCCGTGGCTAAGAGTTATTCTTCAACTGTTTACACATACGGTCATATTTAGCGAGATGGGTTTGTTCGTCTGCTGAAGAGATGCCACTGCACTTCCTATTTTTAGCACATTTATGGTCTTTCAGACTGATGTGCTGCTCCGT
Source organism: Heptranchias perlo (assembly GCF_035084215.1). Lineage (NCBI taxonomy): Eukaryota > Metazoa > Chordata > Chondrichthyes > Hexanchiformes > Hexanchidae > Heptranchias > Heptranchias perlo. The sequence continues at coordinate 118,152,885 of NC_090329.1, read as the reverse complement.
GTAGCAGCTTCAACCTTTAGAGAAAGATGTTGCAGATGTCTCTGAACCGTGCTGAGATGCCCCAGCAGCGCTTGCAGGTACATTAAACGGGTGCAAGTCAGAAATCTCTAGTAATTGCTGCCCAAATTTAACAGCAACTGGTTTGGGGGCCTTCGATTAGCAAGAACCATCCCGTTACTTGTTAGAGTGACCAGAGACCTGGCAGTTTTGCAAAAGTGCTTTGTTAAGACTCATTGCTCTAACAAGGAGTCTTAATTTGACACATTGCAACCCCAGAAACCAAATGCGAAATTGAATCCGATAGTTTCAAACATTGCACGGGGTCACCCCTGGGTCATTTGACTTATTGCATTAGGGCTGCTGCTGCTCGAAACTCCCAATTCACCATCCAAATATAAGCCTTTAAATGACTTGTTATGTTCCCTGGCACTTTTGCTAGAGTGGATACATTTGCCAACAAAATCAGAGTCCTTAACCCAATTCTGCGCTTTTGCAGCATTGCCTGTCTCATTTGACAGATTGGGGTCATGCAACATTCCTATATTCTGTCAGATTCAACAGGTGCCAAAATATTTGCATATCTAAGGCTGTGGTCTGATCTGTCCACAGAGTGCGCTCTCCTTGTGGTTCTGTGAGCTCCACTATACCTCTTTTTCGTGCTTAGGTTTGGAAATTTTGTACTGGTGTAATCATAGAATCTTACAGTACAGAAGGAGGTCATTCAATCAGGATCGCTGCTCCTGATCACTATCCACCCATCCCTGCTGGAATGCGGGTGTGCGTGGAGATTGGGCAAGGGCAGAACCCAGCACGGCTGCGATCCCACTGCGGACAATTAGCTGATCGACACTCAACGCACAAGCTTAGACGTGAAGCATGCCGAAGGGTGGCCAATATCTGCGAAAAAGTGAATGGAGGGAGAAAGAAAAACAAAGTAATACAAGTTGTGTAAGATTGTACAGTGCTATGTGAAATAGAAGCTTGCAAGAAACAAAGTGAGTTTCAAAAAGGCTGAGAAGTAATCTCAGGAAATTATCGTATGAAGTAAGTTCTTATTTTTTTTTATTCGTTCATGGGATGTGGGCGTTGCTGGTGAGGCCGGCATTTATTGCCCATCTCTAATTGCCCTCGAGAAGGTGGTGGTGAGCTGCCTTCTTGAACCGCTGCAGTCCATCTGGTGAAGGTTCTCCCACAGTGCTGTTAGGTAGGGAGTTCCAGGATTTTGACCCAGCGACGATGAAGGAAAGGCGATATATTTCCAAGTCGGGATGGTGTGTGACTTGGAGGGGAACGTGCAGGTGGTATTGTTCCCATGTACCTGCTGCTCTTGTCCTTCCAGGTGGTAGAGGTCGCGGGTTTGGGAGGTGCTGTCAAAGAAGCCTTGGCAAGTTGCTGCAGTGCATCCTGTGGATGGTACACACTGCAGCCACTGTGCGCCGGTGGTGAAGGGAGTGAATGTTTAGGGTGGTGGATGGGGTGCCAATCAAGCGGGTTGCTTTGTCCTGATGGTGTCGAGCTTCTTGAGTGTTGTTGGAGCTGCACTCATCCAGGCAAGTGGAGAGTATTCCATCACTATGTAAGAACACCAGGGAATAAGTCGTTGAGACCATTAAACAAACAAAGCCCAAAGTATGCAATTCACTGTAAGGCAATTACTGAGCCATTGCTTGTGGTCAAAAAGGCAGCCGGTCTAAAACCAAATAGGCGTAGAGCATTTAAAAAATACATGCACACATGCACTAAAAGAATCCATTCCAAACATTTTTATTTAATTTGACACGTTTCCTTTCTCTTTGTATAGTTTGGGTGTATATTGTTTGTGCCGCCTCAAAATAAGGGGGCACATGTGTTAGTTTTCTTCAATTTGGGTTGGTGACACTGGGGCAACCCAGTGTCTCCGAACCTTCTGATCTGCATACACAGTAGATTTTTTAAAAATAATTATCAAAAATTGTCATTTTTCAATTATTAAAATTACTTGCCAGTACCAGACAGATGCTTATCTTATCTTTTACTTCTAAAATGCAGCATTCCATCACCACAAAAAAAACCAATAACTAGCAAATACTCAAAGAAAAGAAAAATAAAGAACTTGCATCCATAAAGCACCTTTCGTGACCTCATAGCACTCTCGCCTGTCGGATGGTTGTGAGTCAAGCCCCGTCCAGAGACTTGAGCACATAATCTGACGAGTCTGACTAGTCTTTCGGATGAGATGTTAAACCAAGGCCCCGTCTGCCCTCTCAGCTGGACATAAAAAATCCCATGGCACTATTCGAAGAAGGGCAGGGTACTGGCTAACATTTATCTCTCAACCAACAACACCAAAAAAAAATAACAGATTATCTGGTCATTTATTTCATTGCTGTTTGTGGGACCTTGCTGTGCGCTAATTTGGCCACTGTGTTTCCCTACATTACAACGCTTCAAAAATACTTAATTGGCCGTAAAACGCTTCGGGACGTCTTGAGGTCATGAAATACAGCAGCTGGTTTTGTTTACATCTTCGTTCCCTCTGCAACACTGCAGTAGGTGGGAGCTTTCCTAAAGGTTGGTTTCAGAATTATTACTAATTCTCTATTAACTTAGTAGCATATTATTTTTCCAAATCTTGAACCACCCACCTCTACATCCCATTCAGTTGAAGAGGAGAGAGGAAGGTACATCCGACTACTGGGTATCTGAATTACAACTATCTGAAAGTATTGAGGGAGAGAAATGCTGCCTCTCTGCATTCTCCCCATTGCCAGCAGGGGTCTCTGTCTCATTGGAGCGAGCCCGGGAGGTAAAACCCTGACTGCGCAGGCGCTGACTGAGCGCGGTGACTGATGGGAGTCTAAGATGGCGGCGCCCATCTGAAAGTGGAATTCGGATCAAAACTGAAATTTTGTTTTTGGCGCGGATTCGGAGCAGAAAATAAACTCCCCGGATTTAGGATTTCAGCAGCGGAAGGTCGCAGAGAAACAGTTATTACAAGTTCCACTTGTTATTTTAACAGGTTAGTTTGATCGCCTTTTGATAATTGTTGGAGCCCAATGAGTTTCCATCACCCCCCCCCCCACCCACCTCCCCCTCCCCCCTCCATCCTCCCCCCCCCTCCATCCTCCCCCCTCCATCCTCCATCACCCTCCCCCTCCCCAACCCCCTCCCACCACCCCCCTCCCCAACCCCCTCCCACCACCCCCCTCCCCCCCACCCACCACCCCCCTCCCCCCCCACCCACCACCCCCCTCCCCCCCCACCCACCACCCCCCTCCCCCCCACCCACCACCCCCCTCCCCCACCCACCACCCCCCTCCCCCCTCCATCCTCCCCCCTCCCCCCTCCATCCTCCCCCCTCCCCCCTCCCCCCTCCATCCTCCCCCCTCCATCCTCCCCCCTCCCCCTCCATCCTCCCCCCTCCCCCCTCCATCCTCCCCCCTCCCCCCTCCATCACCCTCCCTCCTCCCCCCTCCATCACCCTCCCTCCCCCCTCCATCACCCTCCCTCCCCCAACCCCCCCTCCCCCCCCAACTCCCCCCTCCCCTCCCCCCTCCCCTCCCCCCTCCCCTCCCCTCCCCTCCCCCCTCCCTCCCCAACTCCCCCCTCCCTCCCCAACTCCCCCCTCCCTCCCCAACTCCCCCCTCCCCCCTCCCTCCATCACCCTCCCCCCTCCCCCCATCACCCTCCCCCCTCCCCCATCACCCTCCCCCACCCCCACCCTCCCCCTCCCCCACCCACCCCCACCCTCCCTCACCCCCCCTCCCCCTCCCCCTCACCCCCCCTCCCCCTCCCCCACCCCCCCTCCCCCTCCCCCTCACCCCCCCTCCCCCTCCCCCTCACCCCCCCTCCCCCTCCCCCTCACCCCCCCTCCCCCTCCCCCTCACCCCCCCTCCCCCCCCTCCCCCTCCCCCCCCCTCACCCTCCCCCCCCCTCACCCTCCCCCCCCTCACCCTCCCCCCCCTCACCCTCCCCCCCCCCCCTCAGCCCTCCCTCCTGCCGCCTTGGTCCCTCCATCTCCAGTTTTAATGCTGGAGTAAATGCAGAAGCCATTCTGCTGCCAGCAACATCTCTCAAGCAGCAATGAGACAAGTGACCACTTGATATTTGGTATTTGAAGGAGCATTTTTGGCGAGGACCCTGCTGTTCTTTGAATATTCCCATGATATCTTTAATGTCCACCTGAACATGCAGATGGGACCCTGATTTAATGTCTTATCCGCAGGATGGCATCTCTGACAATGCAGCACTCCCTCAATGTTGCACTGAAGCATCATCGCAGATTGTTCGATCAATTCCTGGTGTGGGTCTTGAACCCACAGCCTTTTGACCCAGAGGCAGGAATGTGATCAACTGAGACGGTTTGACGCCTGCAGAGAGCATGCTTTGAAATTTACGTCTTTGTAAATAACTGCCTTTCGTCATGCAGAAATAATGCTGATATCTGGAACCCATGTCGAACGTCTATGAAGAGAGGGTAACGATGATCGCAGCAGGGGAAATGCAGGAGTTTGTTCCTTTTGGCCGTGACCACTGCAGGCGCCACCCTAATGCCACGAATCTTCAACTTCGGCAGCTGCAACCTGCTTCAGAACTGTGGTCCTCTGATGGCGATGCGGGATTGGTGGGGTCATTGAGGGAAGTTACAATCCATGAGAAACAAAAGGTACAGTATTACAAGCCTTAATAGAAATAATAAGTAGATCCTGAACTAGAGCAGAACATCGTCCCTGGTGATCTACCATTTTGCAGAATACAAGGATGTGATGTTGAATCTGCACAAGACATTGGTTAAGTCACAGTTGGCGTAATGTGTGCAGGTTTTGGGAAGTCCCATTATAGAAAGGATATTGGAAAGAAAGAAAAGGAAAAGAAAGAACTTGTATTTATATAACGTCCTTCACGACCTCAGGACGTCCCAAAGCACTTTACAGTCAAGGTAGTCACTGTTGTAATGTAGGAATTGCAGCAGTCAATTTGCACACAGCAATGCAATAACGATCAGATAATCTATTTTAGTGATGTTCGTTGAGGGATAAATATTGGCCAGGACACAGTGGAGAACTCCCCTGCTCTTCTTCAAAATAGTGCCATGGGATCTTTTACGTCCACCCAAGAGGGCAGATGGGGCCTCGGTTTAATGTCTTATTGGAAAGACAGCCCTCCGACAGTGCAGCACTCCCTAGAGTGTCAGACTAGATTTTGGAATGGGACCTGAACCCACAACCTTCTGACTCAGAGGCGAGAGTGCCACCACTGAGTCACAGCTGACAGTGCAACGGTGCATGTAGATTCACTCGCATGTTACCGGGAGAGACTTGGAAAAACTGGGGATGTATTCACTGGAGCAGGAAAGGCTGAGGGGAGGATCTAAAAGAAAGGTTCAAAATTTGGAAAAGACATGAGAGGGTAAATAGTGAAAAATTATTTCTACTGGTTAGCGAATCAGTAACTAGGGGCATAGATTTAGGATTAGTATTGAAAGCAAAAAGGAGGAACATGGACCAATTTCACTCTGGCGTTTTCACTTAGCTGGTTCCTCTTGAAGCTGAAAAGTAGTTGAAAATAAACAAATCAAGAACTATAATGTTGGTGCTTAGCATGTTTTGGTATTTGATAAGTTTGTGAAATTATAGAACATACAGAGCTATAAATGGGCTTGTGTTGTCCTGTTTTTTTAAATGTATGTGGATGTTCCTTATTTTTATAGCCCAGCTACTACTGGATAAACTCACGGAACCATCAGAAAAGCTGGTAGAAAGTCTTTAATCCAATATGAAAAGCTCTTGCAAACACATAAAAATATATATTTTTTAAAAGTGCCCATGTTCCTTTGGAAGGTACTAATACTCTCATTTAACATTTAAATAAAACCTTTTGAAGTCGAATTGGAGAAATTTTCAGAACCAGATAACTTTACCTAATTTAGAGCATTTCTAAATCGAAATGATAATGCGATACCATGGTGCTCAATGGGCAAATTGCCTCTTGGCACGAGTGTGAGGCTGATGTGACTTGTCTTGTTGCAGGAGAGCTGGCATCTAAGGAAAGGCTGTTGTGATGTTGGCGAAGAGCTGGACTATGATGAAGAGCTGTACGTGGCTGGTAACATGGTCATCTGGAGCAGAGGAAGTAAAAGCCACGCCTCTTCAGTTTATAAGGCATTCACAGTGGACAGCCCTGTCCTGCAGGCAAGATGATGATTTACCACATTTACTTTTCATAAACCCACAGAATATAACCTTGCTTTTTAATTTATGTTTGTTCCCTGGTCAGATTGGAATTGGCCATACCTTTGCATGCTGTCATTTACAAGCAAGATAGTGTCCATTTGCAGTTTTGAAATGTTTGGAAGAAGTGTTCCAATGACATTTCTTTGCATAACTAGGATTGCGTGAAAAACATTCTATTTCTGCTCATTTTCCTGAAATGTTTTTGTTTTAAACGGTGGGTGCTGCTGGGTTGGAAGGGGTTAGATTTCAAGTCTACCTGTGTGAAACGTGCACCATTTATTGAAGTACTCTGGGTATGTGGTTTTGCTGTACCTGCATGACCCCATTATTCAGCTATCCAAATACTCTGTTCGAATCAGAGTTGATTTTAATTAGAACGTGGAACCCATTACCACAAGGAGTAGTTGAGGCAAATAGCATAGATGTAATTAAGGTGAAGCTAGATAAACACATGAGGGAGAAAGGAATAGAAGGATATGCTGATCGGGTTAGATGACGAAGGATGGGAGGAGGTTCGTGTGGAGCATAAACACTGGCGTGGACCCGTTGGGCCGAATGACCTGTTTCTGTGCTGTACATTCTAAGTAAATAGGGGTGCTGTGAACAGGGCAAAAAGGTGGTTTCAGAACAATCTCGAGCACCACACTTTAACCTGGTCTTCGCCTCTCCATGTGTTCCCTCTTCAGAATCCTTAACCCACATTGCGTAATTGTAATCAGCTGACCAAAGATCTCATCATCGGGCTCTGTCTCTCCGAGCTTGTGCTGCTGTTTTGCCCACTGACGCTCTTGTTCAGATCTTCCCGTACAAAGTTCCATCATCTTGGGTTTGACTTTTCATGTGTTTCTTTCTCCCTACTGAGACCCATTACAAGGATATCAATCTTCATGGCATAACATTTTCTGTTGCACATAGAAGCCACTCCTCACCACTTCAGTGATGGCCATCCTGTCATTTCAGCTGATATTCTGTACAATCCTTTCCAAAATAATTCAATCTCTGCTTCTGTGCCTTTATCAGGAATGAACTCTCAGCATTATATAGAAGTGTTGATTGGATACTAGTTTCATTTAGTCTGCTTTGTACATCCTCTATCCTAGAATGGTTCCCCATCACAAACACTTCTATACTGCTACCGGGACTTGATGGTTTGACTTATAGGGAGAGGTTGGATGGACTGGGACTTTTTCCCTGGAGAGTAGGAGGTTTAGGGGTGATCTTATAGAAGTCTATAAAATAATGAGGGGCATAGATAAGGTAGATAGTCAAAATCTTTTCCCAAAGGTAGTGGAGTCTATAACGAGGGGGCATAGATTTAAGGTGAGAGGGGAGAGATACAAAAGGGTCCAGAGGGGCAATTTTTTCACTCAAAGGGTGGTGAGTGTCTGGAACGAGCTGCCAGAGGCAGTAGTAGAGGCGGGTACAATTTTGTCTTTTGAAAAGCATTTGGACAGTTACATGGGTAAGATGGGTATAGAGGGATATGGGCCAAGTGCAGGCAATTGGGACTAGCTTAGTGGTATAAACTGGGCGACATGGACATGTTGGGCCGAAGGGCCTGTTTCCGTGTTGTAAACTTCTATGATTCCATAGATAGAAAATGCATTTCACCTTTTTGATCTTTCTTTGCCGTGTATCCAACTTCCCGTAGGGAAAAAAACAAACTTGCCCAATGCTTCTACTTTCTACCTTCTCACCATCAGTGCCCACAATCTACAATAATTCAAAAGCAAAATACTGCGGATGTTGGAAATCTGAAATAGAAACAGAAAATGCTGGGAACACTCAGCAGGTCAGGCAGCATCTGTGGAGAAAGAAACAAAGTTAACGTTTCAGGCCGAAGACCTTTCATCAGAACGGAGCTACGCTCTACCTTCATTCTCTGTGTTCTTCATAGAATCTTACTGCACAGAAGAAGGTTATTCGGCCCATCGTGCCTGTGCCGGCTCTTTGAAAGAGCTATCTGGTAAGTCCCACTCCTCTGCTACTTCCCCATCGTCCTGCAAATTTTTCCTTTTTAAGTATGTATCCAGTTCCCTTTTGAAAGTTCTTCTTTGTACTATGGACATAACTTGCATGTTTGGGGAGTTTATATTGAGCCCTCGGTTTTGTATTGATCGGCTGGTTGCCTCGTCATTACGTTGGTGGAAGTCAATAATCAGGAGAAAATAGAAGCGTCATCTGCATATCCTGGGTCCTTTACCAGGTCCTGGTCTACCCTCAACCATCACGCTCCCCCTCCTCTGTCTCTACATCCCATTGCCTCACTCATGATAGGATCTATTGCTGTATTGCACAAGGTGGTGAAAAGATGCAGCTTTGACTGACTCCTTTGCTCACTTCAACCACACTGATATTTTTCCTTCAGTACCACGCATGCCTGTGTTGCTTCGTACATCACCTTTAGCAGTCTAGTAACCTTTCTGCTACTCCATTGACCTCTGGCAGTTCCCAGTCACTCATTTCTATTCCTTTACAATCTTGGCATGAAGATGTGTTCTGCACTCGACACTCACCCGCTCCTCCAACGGTATATTGTAGCTGCAATATGTACTATCTGAAGGATACAACTCAGACAGCAGCTCCCTCTGCTGTCAGGACGACAAGAGCAGCAATATCATGAAAACACCAGCATCTCCAAGTTCTGCTCCAACTCGCACAACCTCCTGACTTGTACAGTCATTCTTTCATTGTCGCTGGAATTCATCCTGGAATTTCCAACCTAACCATCATGGGAACACCATCAGAAGGACTCAGAAGCGGTTCAAGAAAAAGGTCTGCAGCTGGAGATAGAGAATAAATGCTGCCTTGCCAGTGCCACCCTCAGCCTGAAAACACGTTTTAAAAGAAGTCCAAATCCTAAATCTTCAGACTTTCTCACATCCTTCCATTGAGGTGTCTGGATTTGATATTCAGGATCACTGCCTTGAAAACTAAGTGTTTTCACTCCTTCCTGCCCCCCTTGTGTAATGGAATTATTGGGCCAGATTTTGCTGAAAAAATAACGAGAGCTGAGGTGCTGTTCCTCGAGCTTACGTTGAGCTTCATTGAGAGTTCCAATGTTTCACTGTTCCAATGAAGCTCAATGTAAGCTCGAGGAACAGAACCCTCATCTTTCATTTAGGCACTTTACAACCTTCCAGACTCAACATCGATTTCAATAACTTCAGATCACAACCACTGCTCCCATTTTTTTCGGACAGCAGGTGCTGGTAATGGTTCTGCTGTTGCCATTCACAGCTACTCCTGACCAATCTTTTGTTTTTTTTTTACTTGCCCCATTACCACCCTCCTTGCCTTGCACCATCATCCCTCTTGTCATTCAATCTCTCGTGCCCTCTACCCTAACACAGACCTCCCCTCCCGTTCTTTCCTCCCCTCCCTCCGCCCCCCCCCCTTTCCTTGGCTCTGTACTTGCTTAAAAACTTGAACTCTTTTAGCATCTTCCAGTTCTGACGAAAGGTCTTTGACCTGAAACGTTAGCTCTGTTTCTTTCTCCTCAGATGCTGCCTCACTTGCTGAGCTTTGCCAGCGTTTTCTGTTTTTATTTCAGATTTCCAGCATCCGCAGTATTTTGCTTTTGATTTAGATATTTTATGAGCTCATTGTATACTTTGAGATACATAGTTTATGAACTTGCATATGTTGACTGTGTGGCATGAGAGAGCAAGGTATCGCTGCATTCACTTGGAGCAGTGCAGGTTGAAGGGCTAAGACAGCTTGTTTGGCCTCAGGTTTGGGGTGGTGCAAAGGGTATTCTGTACGCTCATCACGTTCGGGTTGGTGCCTCTCACGGCTGGGTTGCTGCACTGAGGTGGTAGTGTGTGTTAAGTGGGTTTCCAGACTTGCCAGGCATATCGTCAATTCCAAGGGGAAACCAAACATGACTCTTTCCAATTGGCAGATGTCCCTAGTGCTGCAATCATGTGCCTGTCATGGTCGCGCCTACACTCCACGGTCTCCATGCTAGTAGCGAGAGCCGTGCTAATCTGCTGGTTCCGGGGCCGGGATCCTTTCTGTCCAGTGGGCAGACCCAGCAAGCACCGAGCGAGCTCCTCTGACCTCCTGATGCCGGTCATGTTCCTGGTGATCTTCTGGACTCTTGTCTGGAATGCCAGATGAGGGAGCATGACCAGAATATGACGATAAGTGAGCGCTTCTAGACGCAGCCCACCCAGCGCTTGTCTGGATTCAATACGGAGCACCGGTACGCCGGATAGCTCTGCGTTCTGGACCAATTGTCCGCCAGCCTCTAATCTCACTTCACCTGAAGATTATACTTGCTTTTGACCCCTGCGCGCACCCCACCCCCTGCCAGTGTGCAATGCCACAGAAGGTGGATTAGTGGCATATTGAAAGTGTTGTGTATCGAGTACACCTCCTGCACGCGACACACTTAATTCCCTAACACTTTCTCCGTCACACTTGGTTGATATCACCCCAATTGCGTCATCTAACTCCCCATGAGCAGTGCTGTGGAAGACTGCCAATGTTTTGAACTTGGCCAGTGTATTTGCATTAAATTATGTGGTTTTCAAGGTAGACTAATCAGGGGGGAAAACCAAAACCAAAAAGTGAACAGTTAACGAAAAACATCCTTTTGTCTCGATTTTAGGCGCTATGGTGTGATTTCAGCATACCACAGGACAAGACCGAAGGTACAGAAGGTAAATTTGCACTCAACGTTAAATTACAATTCTCAGTTTAAAAAAAATATATTTTTCTTGCTGATTTTCTCCATTCCCCTCCCTTGCTGAATGCGCTGCCTGCTTACTGGGAAAAAATTAATTAGAGAACGATTATATCTAATAGCTTTTATAAAAGTAATTGCCTGCCTTACATCTTCCAATTTATTCAATAAATTTGTTCTAACAATGCTGCGACCCGTATTCTGTTCCTATTCAGTGTACAACCTGAGTAACTGTGAAGAAAATTACCAGAAATATATACTGTACCATTGGCAAAATATTCTAGAACCTTCAAACTTCAGTGTGACCGGCCATTTTTGAGTCTCCGAAGATTTTTTTTTCTCTCTGTGTTCGTTCTTGTGAAGTGGGCATCGCTGCCAAGGCCGCCATTTATTGCCCATCCCTAGTTGCCCTTGAGAAGGTGGTGGGTCTAAGCAACGTGTTAAGCTGATAGTGAGATTTCCTGGGCGAGGACGCATGCAGATCAGCTCGCCATTAATACGAATGGGGATGCTCCCTGTGACTGCCACCAGCATGGCTCTGTCCCTGCACGGAAGGAGACTGAAAATGGCCGGGGTCTGTGAAGCCTTGAGATTTTGCTGTTGCAAAACACGTCTCTAATTCTGTTTTTCTAGGTCGATATTGGGGGGAGTATTTTGAACAGAAAATGCAGCCTTTGGGCTTTTTCTGTTTTTTTTTGGGACTTTCATAATCCTTCTGTAACACTGATGGTATCAGGAGGGGTAAACCTGTGTTACTAAGGTCTGGGGTTCTTGGCTCCAGATAACCTGCAATCCAATGCCTAATAAGCAGGGTGGTCCTAGCTGGACTAGCGTCTTATCTGCATGGTAAGCTACATGGTTTTGGCTGGTTAAAGTCCAGTTGTGGCTGCGGTGTGTACCATCCACAGGATGCACTGCAGCAACTCGCCAAGGCTTCTTCGACAGCACCTCCCAAACCCGCGATCTCTACCACCTAGAAGGACAAGGGCAGCAGGCACGTGGGAACAACACCACCTGCACGTTCCCCCCCCCAAGTCACACACCATCCCGACTTGGAAATATATCGCCGTTCCTTCATCGTTGCTGGGTCAAAATCCTGGAACTCCCTTCCTAACAGCACTGCGGGAGAACCTTCACCACACGGACTGCAGCGGTTCAAGAAGGCGGCTCATCACCACCTTCTCAAGGGCAATTAGGGATGGGCAATGAATGCTGGCCTTGCCAGCGACGCCCACATCCCATGAACGATTTTTTAAAAAAGTACCCTCATGCATGCTTGGATATCCCAAAGCCTTGGCTCTTGACAAACCTGCACCGAAATTCAAACCAAAGCAAAATACTGTGGATGCCGGAAATCTGAAATAAAAACAGAAAATGCTGGAAACACTCAGCAGGTCAGGCAGCATCTGTGGAGAGAGAAATAGAGTTAACGTTTAAGATTGGTGATCTTTCGTCAGAACCACTAAATTGGGTAAGCGGGGTGTGTGTCTCCAGGGAGAGTGTGCGCGTTCCTGGTTGGGCAAATAGAAACCCTACTTATGTAGATTTTCCAGTAGCTTGGGAGTCTCTGCAACATCGTGCTGGGCTTCTGTCAGACACCTGGCTGAGAAAACAAAAAATGTTTGCCTTAAATGTGCTTCTTAATAATACTGTTGTGGTAAAGGAAAGATTTTTTTTTAAGGTTACTCTTGTGAATTTCATTCTTGATTCACGTCGCTGTTGGCCTGTTTGCTGTCTTGACTCATGAACTGTGATAAAACTCTTCCTCTTTCAGCTCAAGAGAAGAGAGAGAAGTGCGTGTGCATAGTGCAGAGGTCCTGTGTGAATGTGCACACTGTGGACGGGAAGGACTACATTGCCCCGTTACCTTTCCAGGTCATAGTTTCTGTTCTTAAAAATTTCTTGCCCAATGTTCCTCCCTCAACCAGCATCGCCAAAAATAGATCAACTGGTCATTCATCCCACTGCTGTTTGTAAGATCTTTCTGTAAGCAAAATGACTAGACATCAACTGTGACTGTACTTCAAAAAGTAATTTGTTTTATGTGACATTCTGAGAGTTGTGATAAGGAGCTACATGAATAAAACTTTCGTCTCTCTTAAATTGTTAAGACAACAGCTGAAAGGAAATGGTGATGTTATTTGGCAAGTTCTGACCACGTCACCAAGAAAAAAAATTCCTACTCTGGTTTTGTAAATGGTTGGTTCATAGTTTAATATTATTGAAACAAACTAGGTCAAACCTATTTCTGAAACTCTGTGTTTTCCCCTTCAATTCTTGGTTTAAAATATGCTGCTTTTCTTTGTAAATGAGTTATTTTAAGTAATATTTTGCTATCTCCTCTTAGGTTGCAGATGTGTGGGCAACCAAGTATGGGTTAATGTTCGAACGTAGTAATCCTGTACAAGAAATACCTTTAAGTCCTCTGAGGTAGGCAACTTAAAAAAAACAAAACACATGCCTAAGGTTGTTCCTGTTAAATGTGCTCTTGTAAGTTTATCACTCCTATTTTTTGACTTTGCACTGTTTTCACAAGATAGGTTTGGATTAAGGAGGACCTTTCAGCCCATTTGACCTCATTCTAGCAGAAAACCAACCCTACCATCTTACCATAGCTTTTAGTTAGTTGGAAGATGCAGACTTAACTTGGACCTCTCCATGATAACATCAGTGCTGTGCCATTTCGATTGAAATGGAGGGGAGGAGGGCGCGTTATGTGGAGGTGGGACAAGTCTCCCAACCAGTTTTGCCATGAGATACTCTGTTTATCAGCCTGGCTAAAACTGGCAAAGCTGATCAGTGTAAGAGAGCCAAGCTCACAATTCAAGTCTGGTTTCGGATTCAAATGTCTCTCATTTCCTCCTCCCCAACTTATTTTATCTTCTGAATAGGCGAAATGACGAGATCAAATTCACCACCAGCTGACATTATGAAGCCATTGCAACATTGAATTTTCTAAAGCTACAAAAATATTTTAATATTTACACATAATTTTGTAAAAATGGTCTCGCTTACGCACCATAAAAAAACTAAATGCATCAACAATAGGTCATATAAAAAGAATAATCTATCCATATGCTACGTGTGGAAAAACTGATTTGTTCCCCGCTCCCAATTTTCTGCCCCCCTCCCTTTTGGTGACTCGTGCTTGGGGTACAGTTCCAGAGGCTCCAAAGAACCTTGGGTACCACACCCCAACCGATCATTCTACGAGTGTGAACAGATGGTGAGTGTCAACGAGCTGTCTGACCATGGAGGGAGGCACCACAGGCGTGACCTGTCCCGTCTTTGCCTGGCATGTGTTTGCGCACGCGCACACTTTCCATTGTGGGGGGGGGGGGTGTCACTCACTGGGTAGCGAATGGGGACCTTGGTTAATTTCCTGGTGCCCCCTCTTCTCTACCCTTCTGGGATGCTCCTATTGCTGCACTGTGCTGACATGAGTTAACTCAGCCCTAACCGGTGACGTCCTTCGTTTGTGTCACGCCAAGCACACACTAAGCCACGGAGGAGCTTAGCTCGATATTTTTTGCAGCATTAATGGCTCAGTGACGGTTTGCAGGACGCGGCGGGGATGGAATATTCCAGGCAGGACAGGTTTTGTGTCTTTGTCGGATCCGACTTGTTCTAAAATCTCTCGCACGCTCTGTTTGCGCAGGGGGAAATCTCGTTGAATGGTGCTGTGTTCAATTTTGTTAACTGTTGCTGTGTAACTGGTTGCAGGGAGCCACTGCCCACGATGTTCAGCATGCTGCACCCGCTGGATGAAATCGCACCCCTTGTGTGTAAGTCAGGAGGTGAGGATGACATTGAGCAGCAAGTTATTTTGTGCAGCTGACTCTGTTTATTACCTATCTTTAGTTCCGAGAGGTGTTCCTTCTTCGGATTTGTGATGGGAAATGCCTTGAGTAATTGGTGTTTTTCAAGGGTAATGATCAAACAAGTATACAGTGCCCTTCAGAGTAGTTCCAGTAGCGCAAATACAGTATCTGAATTCACCCCAGCGATTCCCCACGCAGGGAGTTCCCAATCTCAGTTTGGGGCTGAGGAAGGAGCCACTTTTGTGGAGGGAGCGGTAAATCTGAAACAAATCTGCTACTGACTGGACTGGACTGGACTGGAAGGTTGGGTTGCCAACTCTGGTTGGACGTATTCCTGGAGGTTTCATCACATGACCCCCACCTCTAACCGCTCCGCCCCCCCCCCCCCCCCCGCCACCAAATGTCCAATATTTTTTATAAATCATAAATGAAAGCGTTCAAAGAAAATGAAATAACACATTTCTTTTAATACCCCTATGATGTTTCTCCTGGGCTGCTCGCAGCAGTGCCCATGAAATTAACCTTTAATTCCTGGAGCCCCCAGGACAATCCTGGAGGGTTGGCAACCCGATGTGTGTGTGTGTGTTGCGCGGAGGGAAGTAAAATGTGTTACCTAGTTTGAACTTTTCAACTTAATCTGTAAATTATCTGCAGTGTTGCGTACCAACAATATAGAATCCATCAGAGAGCTTGTTGAAGTTGTTCCACTTTTATTGGGGATGGTTCTGTGATGTGCGCCAATTTCCTTATTGCAGAATATGTCCTGCGGGTTGGATGACTGTGAGGTTCATGGACATACGCTTGCTCTCAAGGTGTGAGCTCCATTTTAACCAAACAGTGAAAGCATTTACTCGATTGCCAGCTCGGCAACAATCTACTTTGATGTTGGAAGGAGTGGTCAGTGGGAACAGGCCAGCCATGCATTGCTCTCCGATGCAATCCTGGACTTCACCGCTTCCTTCCTTCCTTCCTTCCAGACTTTTCCATTCATTCCCTTTCCTCCTTTTTTTAAATCGACTGGACGCATTGTGATTAAACTTGAGCTTTACTTTTAATCAGTTAATATTATTAAGGGGTAAATGCATAATATATAAATATACGCACAGGTTCGATTTAAAGATAAATTGTAACTTCGCGGAAACAAACCTATTTTAGACCAGTGGAAGAAATTACAAAAGAAGGAATGTTATACTGAGTACAAAGTTAACAAAGATTGCAAGTCACATATTGGAGAAGGAAGAAATTTTAAATATAAATTGTGGCGAGCAATCAAACACAAATCATTAGGAAATTGCAATAGATTAATTTTAAGATTAGTTTTAAGTTTAATTTTTTTTCATGAGCAATGCCATGGGAGATTAACTAGTATTTACAAAAACAAAATAACTTTGAATTATTAATAATTATGCTAGTACATTTAAAATATATATTCTTGGGGCCATGTGATGAATCTGCCCTCGAGTTAGATATCAGGAATATTATTGATGATAATTGCATTTATTTGGTGTCCCATTACATTGCTGAAATCACAAAGCACTTTGTACAATTAATTACTTGTGACAGAATTAATTAATTTATTCTTCCATTCATTAGGCATGACCAATATAACAAGAGTACAGTATGTTGCTGACTATACCCTGAAAATCGTTTTCTCTAGCACGGAGCCATCAATCGTCATGACTTATGACACAGTCCAGTGTCTGCACACAGTTTGGGCATTACGCAAAATTAAAACAGAGGTACCTACTTTGCAGAGTTTTTTTAAACATTTATTCTTACTCCTCCTATTTTGTTAACTTCTGGTTTGAGAACAGCAGCTACAGGGATTCTGTAGTAGTTTTCTAGGGGTTCACGGTAGTGGGGATGCACAGAGCTTGTGAGGTTACTAATGTTCGATTATAAAATCAGAGAAAAAAATTAACAACTTGCTTTTACTTAGCATAGAAAACGTATCCCAAGGGGCTTCGTGGAGGCTTGAGATGCTGAACCTAAGAAGGAGGTATTAAGAGGGCGACTAAAGGCTTGGTCAAAGCAGTAGCTTTTAAGGAGGCTCTTACAGAGGAGAGGGAGGTGAAGAGACGAACAAACATATGAAATGGACGGGCAGGAAAAGATTCGCTGGTCCATGAAGCCTGCCCCATGCTCTTGATGGCCGGAGCATCATGACAAAACACTTCTTGTTTCCCTCCCCCACTGCCCCACCCTCCCCTCCCTGTAACCATGTAATCTCCTGGGAGAGGCAAAAAAAAGGGAGAGACAGGGGTTTACGGAGGGAATTCCCGAGAGCATCTTAAGCAGCTAGATTGAGGTAATTATCCTTCAAGCTGCTGCTCTCAGGAGGAGCCCTCCGCATGTTGGTCTAAGATGCGGTTACTGCAGATTGGAATGGGCACCAACTTTCCCAGATGAGTCCCACTCTGCAGGGCAATAACACAGTGGAGCATGTTCCACTGTCACTGCCCAGCTTGCTTGCTCCTGGTTAGTAATGGAAACCTGTGATTAATGCCACATCAAAGGCTACTACACAAAAAAAAGCTCATGGTGTAGGGGGTAACATATTAGCTAATCAATCCTTTATCCAAGCTAACAGGAAACAGAGAGTCGGCATAAATGGGTCATTTTCAGGTTGGCAAGATGCACCGAGTGGAGTGCCACAGGGATCAGTGCTTGGGCCTCAACTATTTACAATCTATATCAATGACTTGGATGAAGGGACCGAATGTATGGTTGCTAAATTTGCTGATGACACAAAGATAGGTTGGAAAGTAAGTTGTGAAGAGGACATAAGGAGTCTGCAAAGGGATATAGATAGGATAACTGAGTGGCAGATGGAGTATAATGTGGGAAAATGTGAACTTGACCACTTTGGCAGGAGGAGTATAAAAGCAGTATATTTAAATGGCGAGAGATTGCAGAGCTCTGAGGTACAGAGGGATCTGGGTGCCCTAGTACATGAATCACAAAAAGTTAGTATGCAGGTACAGCAAGTGATTAGGAAGGCAAAAGGAATGTTGTCATTTATTGCAAGGGGAATGGAATATAAAAGTAGAGATGTTTTGCTACAGTTATACAGGGCATTGATGAGACCACATCTAGAATACTGTGTGCAGTTTTGGTCTCCTTATTGAAGAAAGGACATAATTGCGTTGGAGGTGGTTCAGAGAAGGTTCACTTGACTGATTCCTGGGATGAGGGGATTATCTTATGAGGAAAGGTTGGACACGTTGGGCCTGTATACACTAGAGTTTAGAAGAATGAGAGGTGATCTTATTGAAGGAGATAGATATATTTCTTAATGCTAAAGGGATCAAGGGATATGGGGAAAAAGTGGGAACAGGGTACTGAGTTAGACGATTAGCCGTGATCATTTTGAACGGCAGAGCAGGCCCGAAGGGCCGAATGGCCTACTCTTGCTCCTATTTTCTATGTTTCCATGAAACATATAAGACCCTGAGGGGATGAGAAGAGGGAGATGCTGAGAGGATGTTTCCCCTTTGGGAGAGATTAGAACGAGGGGCCACAGTTTAAAAATAAGGGGTCTCCCATTTAAGACTGAGATGAGGAGAAATTTTTTATCTCAGAGGGTCGTGAGTCTGTGGAACTTCCTTCCTGAGAGAGCAGTGGAGGCAGGGTCATTAAATATTTTTAAGGTTGAGTTAGATAGATTCCTGATTAACAAGGGAGTGAAAGGTTATAGTAGGTAGACGGGAAAGTAGGGTTGAGGTCACAATCAGATCAGCCATGATCTTATCAAATGGCAGAGCAGGCTCGAGGGGCCGAATGGCCTACTCCTGCTCTTAATTCGTATGTTCGTATGTAAATAATGTAACATTATCCAACAAGCTGGCCTTTGCCTTGTCCTAATATATATTTGCCCTACTTCTTAATGCCTGGCATTAATTCTTCTATTTCTCCCGACAGGAGCAAAACACAGTTCTAAGGTATCCAGGCTCGTCAGGCACTCCTCAGCAGATTGCCACCAGCAGCTCTCTGACTGCCCACCTCAGGAGCGTCTCAAAGGGAGAGTCACCTACAGCGTCTCCGTTCCAAAACTTCTCCTCCTTTCCGAGCCAGAACAGATCCACGGTCTCTCCTGGTGCACACTCCCGCTCTCATTCTCCTTCCATTTCAAACATGGCGGCCCTGAGGTTAGCAAACTCAATAGTTTCATTAAACATTTGGAGAAAAAAAATATTGCAGCATCAAATGAATTCTACATTAGTGTGAGCACAGTAAATAGTTGCGCTGTTCATTGCAAAAACAAAAGAAATCATTTTGGTTCTTCTGACGTTAGTAACATTGGGGAAGGGAATTTGACAGTCTGTTGGGGTCCTAGTTGTCCTACTAAAAAGAGAAAGTGATGCTATTGGGTTGGGGGATCGTCACAACATTGTGTGAGTTTATGAGACAGTATATTTCCTATATAAGTTTGTGTGCGTAATTGCTTGACTTTCCAAGTTGTGTAAACGTGGAGATTTCGACTGCCATGTCTCCCACCAGCCGAGGGCTTCGCGTGTGTTTCACCCGTGGCCTGCACCCTCTTGCTGGGGCCATTTTCCCTTATTTTCTCCCCTTGCCATGCCCACAAGTGGCTCAAGCTCAGCCTTGGCCTTAGTTTGCACCCTCTTCCTGTACCTGCCATGCTCACACCAGTCTATGGGCCCCGACAACATCCCGGCTGTAGTATTGAAGACTTGTGCTCCAGAACTAGCTGCGCCTCTAGCCAAGCTGTTCCAGTGCAGCTACAACACTGGCATTTACCCGACAACGTGGAAAATTGCTCAGGTATGTCCTGTCCACAAAAAGCAGGGCAAATCCAATCCGGCCAATTACCGCCCCATCAGTCTACTCTCAATCATCAGCAAAGTGATGGAAGTTGTCGTCGACAGTGCTATCAAGTGGCACTTACTCACCAATAATCTGCTCACCGATGCTCAGTTTGGGTTCCGCCAGGACCACTCGGCTCCAGACCTCATTACAGCCTTGGTCCAAACATGGACAAAAGAGCTGAATTCCAGAGGTGAGATGAGAGTGACTGCCCTTGACATCAAGGCAGCATTTGACCGAGTGTGGCACCAAGGAGCCCGAGTAAAATTGAGGCCAATCATCTCAGCCCCAGGGCCTTGCTGCAGGAATTCCTCAGGGCAGTGTCCTAGGCCCAACCATCTTCAGCTGCTTCATCAATGACCTTCCCTCCACCATAAGGTCAGAAGTGGGATGTTCGCTGATGATTGCACAGTATTCAGTTCCATTCGCAACCCCTCAGATAATGAAGCAGTCCGAGCCCGCATGTAGCAAGACCTGGACAACATTCAGGCTTGGGCTGATAAGTGGCAAGTAACATTTGCGCCAGACAAGTGCCAGGCAATGACCATCTCCAACAAGAGAGAGTCTAACCACCTCCCCATGACATTCAATGGCATTACCATCGCCGAATCCCCCACCATCAACATCCTGGGGGTCACCATTGACCAGAAACTTAACTGGACCAGCCATATAAATACTGTGGCTACAAGAGCAGGTCAGAGGCTGGGTATTCTGCGGCGAGTGACTCACCTGACTCCCCAAAGCCTTACCACCATCTACAAGGCACAAGTCAAGAGTGTGATGGAATACTCTCCACTTGCTTGGATGAGTGCAGCTCCAACAACACTCAAGAAGCTCAACACCATCCAGGACAAAGCAGCCCGCTTGATTGGCACCCCATCCACCACCCTAAACATTCACTCCCTTCATCACCGGTGCACAGTGGCTGCAGTGTGTACCATCCATAGGATGCACTGCAGCAACTCGCAAAGGCTTCTTCGACAGCACCTCCCAAACCTGCGACCTCTACCACCTAGAAGGACAAGGGCAGCAGGCACATTGGAACAACACCACCTGCACGTTCCCCTCCAAATCACACACCATCCCGACTTGGAATATATCGCTGTTCCTTCATCGTCGCTGGGTCAAAATCCTGGAACTCCCTTCCTAACAGCACTATGGGAGAACCTTCACCACACGGACTGCAGCGGTTCAAGAAGGTGGCTCACCACCACCTTCTCAAGGGCAATTAGGGATGGGCAATAAATGCCGGCCTCACCAGCGACGCCCACATCCCATGAACGAATTTTTTTTTAAAAAGCCTCAAACCATTCGGCCACATACTGCACCCAGTCCCATCCCCAGCCTCTGCCCAGGGTATTAACTCGTTAATATAAAACACTTAACCTTTCGCTCTCTGTTTTACTACCTCCTCTCTCTTTCCCCCCCTCCCCACCCCCGACTTTTGTTTTCTCCACAACATTTACTTGTAAGCACTTTTCTTTGTGATCCCAGCTTTCCCCATTTTAAAAAAATTCCAGGAGTTTTCTATATTGGTGACTAATCTACCCTCCTACCTGCTTGAGGCACAGCACATAACTCCGGTACTAACATCCTCCAGAAGGCACTATATGGACAAACACCGTTTACCTCCCAAATTCTGCACAAGAACTGGCTATTTTTACCAAAGTCGGGCAATAACCGAGAAAGAAGAACCCTGCATCCTTCATATTCCAAGTGGGACACTTAAACCTAATTTTGCTCAGCTCTGCCTGTTACTTATTTCATCGATTCCCACCAACTCATCTCTTTTTAATGAGCGTCCGACCTCTCCTAAATATCCTGAACTTTTCTGCCTGGCAGAAAAAAGCACCATAGCTCCAATGCAGAGAGCAAAGATTCCTTCTCTGCATTAGTGCTCCAAATCAGCAGCTTGCGCTCCATTAATGGTACCCGTTGGACACGCAGTGCCAGATTTTTGTGTAGTTTTTTACTCTCCCTGTCTCGTGCGTGTATAATTTTGTTGCACTTTCTCCTTTCCAGTCGCTCTCATTCCCCGTCCCTGGGAAGTTCAGCGTTCTCTGGCGTGCAGCGATTCAACTTATCAACCTACACCCCGTCTCCGAAGCGTGGTCGAAATTCCCACTCCCCGAACAGTACTCTGAGTGACTCCTTGATGGTGCCTGAAACGGAGCCGGTCATTCCGGAGCTGTGCCTTGATCACTTGTGGACAGAAATCTTGCTCAACATGAGGTCAGAGCCGAGGGTATTTGTAATGAGAAGCAGGCTTTTTTTTTCTCGAATATTTGAGTTAGTATCAGTCCAGAAAGAAAAATCCAAGGCGACGTTTAGAGACGCAACCATTTCTGTCACCTCCTGGAGTTTGTACAGCTGATGCTGCACTCGCAGGTGCTTTTCCCTCAATAAATTATGTATATTGTTTCTTTTCCATTCGTTTTTTTTTGGTCCTTTCATGTGCTGAGGAGAAGAGAGGTCCGGTGATCTCCTCTGAGACCTAAGCCAGTGCCGCGCTGTAACCAACCGCAGGGTATGTGCGTGAACCAGGACGATTTGCCGTCAAATGCCTCTCGCGCTCCCTGTACGTGGAAAACAACAGGCGTCCGCTTGGCATTCCTGCACTGGCAAAGATGACAGTGGCCTTGCGCCATCTGGGGAATTATGGGCATGAACTGGCATCTGATCAGCTTGCAGTGTGAAGCTAGACTCTTCAGCCAGTGGAAACAGCCTCTACCCTGTCAAGCCCCCTCAGAATCTTATATGTTTCAATGAAATCACCTCTCATTCTTCTAAACCCCAGAGAGTATAGGCCCATTCTACTCAACTGAAGTATGGAAAGGATTTAAGACTGGAGTGTTGTAAACCCAGAGCATGTGTATTCTTGGGGCAAAGCACTCTTTTAGTTAATTAACTTCCATTATAAATCTAGATGCCATATGTTGTACAACCTCACTTGTCATATAGTGCAGAATACTACAGGAGAAAAACTCTTAAGTTCATGTCGCACTGTAATAAAAGATACAAACGACCAGAAAAATTGTGTGGGAAAGCCCTGAAAAAAATGACAAAACATGTTAATATAATTTTAAACACATCTTCGGGGTATGTCGTCAGTTTGGATTTCGATCCTGTAGTCGATGGTCTGATTCAGATCCCTCATGTGAGTTCTCAGTCATGTAGCACACCCTCAGCTGTTGTATTTTCTCTCTAATCACGTGAAACAAAATAACATGGAGTTCATTTTACCGTAGGCAACATGCTAGGAATGCCCAGCAGTGCATCGTTCGTTGTGACACCAAAGTAACCAGACCCGCATGTCCCAGGTTTGATTCGAGGTCTGTGCCAAGTTGGTTGATCTCAGCCGGTGCAGCAGTAAAGATGCTGCAAGTGGGCTCCGATCCCCCTGGGCGAGAGAGCAAAAAAATAAATCCGCTGTGGTTCGTGCTCCAGATTTATCTCTAGTGACCCCCTGCTCCAACTCCCGTTCACCCATCACCCCTGAGCTCACTGACTTACATTGGCTGCCGGTCTGTCAACGCCTCGATTTTTAAAATTCTCATCCTTGTTTTCAAATCCCTCCACGGCCTCGCCCCTCCCTGTCTCTGCAACCTCCTCCAGCCCTACAACCCTCCGAGATCTCTGCGCTCCTCCAATCCTGGCCTCTTGCACGTCCCCGATTTTAATCGCTCCACCGTGGACGGCCGTGCCTTCAGCTGCCTAGGCCCAAAGCTCTGGAATTCCCTCCCTAAACCTCTCCGCCTCTCTCTCCTTTTTAAGGTGTTCCTCAAAACCTACCTCTGACCAAGCTTTTGGTCACCTGGCCTAATATCACCTTTTGGCTCGGTATCAAATTTTATCTGATTACGCTCCTGTGAAGCACCTTGGGACATTATACTATTGTAAAGGTGCAATATAAATGCAAGTTGTTGTTGTTGCCCATGCCTACGTGTGAACGTTGGGCAAGATCATGAACAGACTCAGCTGTGATATCGTTTGGGGTCAAAAAAAAATCACCCGTCAATACTTGCTGACCAGGCTCAAACATGGAGAATGGCCACTTGGGTGAGGTAGCGTGGAGTTTTCACTACCTGTGGGTTCATATCCGGAAGAGGCAGGGATTTTAGAGAGGAGGGAAAATTGGAAGAAAAAAAAAACGTGTTGCTCTGGACAAAAAATAATAAAATAAAGAAATGGGCCACAGGTCGGTCAGCATCTCGGAGCATAGGAACAGGAGTAGGCCATTCAGCCCTTCCGCCATTCAATTAGATCACGATCTGTACCTCAACTCCATTTTACCCGCCTTGGTTCTGTAACCCTTGATACCCTTACCTAACAAGCATCCGAAAGGTCAACGTTTCGGGGAGAACTCTTCACCGGAACCACAGGGAGTAATCTCTCTCCAGCAACACCGAGCCATTGCAGTACACCTGTGCGCGTTTCGCAAACCTCAAGTGTTGACTTCTTTCTTCGTAGAGAAAAGAATTCTCAGGCCACAAAAGTATTTATTACCAGTGATCTCTGCGGTCAGAAGTTTTTATGTTACTTGGTGGAGTCTCGCCATCAGCTGCGGTAAGTGTGTCCACTGAAAACCTAAGTTACAAAACAAAGATGTTTAGGTTAAAAGCTGAAATATAACTGAGTTTAACTGTATAGCTTTATTTATAATTGATTTATACAGAACAATAAGTGTTTGGATTGAGTTTTTGTAAGATTTAACTTGGGGATTCAGATACATAACTCACTCCCGGCCACATTACTTTCCGTAATCCAGCGGCACCTGATTTTTGCCCTGTTCATAATTTTATAGAAGTTGAAAGTGAGGAATGTTCATTCAAGCTCTATGCAAAAAATATGATTTGTTGTCCATCGATCATGAGAGAAAATCACGTGGGGACTGCACTTCAGTAAATTTTATACACTTGTGTGCAGCCATTTTTTTGTCAAGCAGGCGGGAAGGTCCATTTGTAAATGGAAGGAGCTGGCTATTAGCGCAGAGTGACTGCTGTCATGCTCTGATTTCACATCCTTGTGATCACACATTCTAACCGTAGTTTTTAAATCTGATGAAATTTAGATTTAAGATTTTATAATTTATTTTAAATCGAGTTGATAAGATGACTACCTGGTAAAAATGGTGTGGTGGTTTGGCTAGGCAGTTGGTTGCATATTCAGTGTTTGGAAATGCAGGTCACCTGGAAACCTTTGCACTGATAGATCTGCTTAAATCCTAAACAGATGTGTGAAATTTGAAGAAAGCAATGACTTGACTCAGCTGATTTTTGGAACAGTTACTGTCATACAAGCGAAGGATGCTGCCCCTGTGGAGGTGAGCTGTGTTTTAAACCCTGCTGCTTCTCATACAGAACGTGTAATGAGGTACATTAAAAAGAGCTGCTTGCATTATCATTGGTGATGTAACTGCTGATTGCAATTCTATTGGCAATGCACCCTCCAAATTTAAAATCAGAGTGTTATTTAGATCATTTAATTTTAAAGTTTAGTATTACTTCAGTTATCTTGTTGGACTAATTACTCCCGTACTCCTGCAGCTCGACCCTGTTTCTGTATATCGCTTGACGAGGTCTTTTCAGTTAGTGCTTCACAATAATGTTTTTTAAATTGTGGAATGGAGATGCAATAAATTTTTGGCAGATTGCGCACAGTTCTGGTCTCCATGTTATAGAAAGGATATAGAGGAATTGGAGAGGGTGTAAAAAAGATTTACAAGGATGATACCAGAACATAAGATCATAAGAAATAGGAGCAGGAGTCGGCCATATGGCCCCTTGATCCTGCTCCGCCATTCAATAAGATCATGGCTGATCTTCGACCTCAACTCCACTTTCCTGCCCGATCCCAATATCCCTTGATTCCCCTAGAGTCCAGAAATCTATCCATCTCAGCCTTGAATTTATTTAATGACTCAGCATTCACAGCCCTCTGGGGTAGAGAATTCCAAAGATTCACAAACCTCCGTGTGAAGAAATTCCTCCTCATCTCAGTCTTGAATGGCCGACCCCTTATCCTGTGACTATACCCCCTAGTTCTAGACACTCTAGCCAGGGGAAACAATCTCTCAGCATCTACCCTGTCAAGCCCTCTCATAATCTTATATATTTCAATGAGATCACCTCTCATTCTTCTAAACTCCAGAGAGTATAGGCCCATTCTACTCAACCTCTCCTCATAGGACAACCCTCTGATCCCAGGAATTAATCTAGTGAACCTTCGTTGCACCGCCTCCAAGGCAAGTATATCATTCCTTAGATAAGGAAACTAAAACTGTACACAGTACTCCGGGTGAGGTCTCACTAAAGCCCTGTACAACTCTAGTAAGACTTCCTTACTCTTACACTCCAACCCCCCTTGCAATAAAGGCCAACATGCCATTTGCTTTCCGAATTGCCTGCTGTACCTGCATACTAACTTTTTGTGTTTCTTGTACGAGGACACCCAAATCCCTCTGAGCGCCAACATTTAATAGTTTGTCACCATTTAAAAAAAATTCTGTTCTTCGAATCTTCCTACCAAAGTGAATAACCTCACATTTCCCCATATTATACTCCATCTGCCTGCCCACTCACTTAATCTATCTATATCCCTTTGCAGTCTCTTTGTTTCCTCCTCACAGCTTACTTTCCCACCTAGCTTTGTATCGTCAGCAAACTTGGATACATTACACTCGGTCCCTTCATCCAAGTGATTAATATAGATTGTAAATAGCTGAGGCCCAAGCACTGATCCTTGCAGCACCCCACTAGTTACACTTGCCAGCCTGAGAATGACCCGTTTATCTCTAATCTCTTTTCTGTTCTTTAACCAATCCTCTATCCATGCTAATATATTCCCCCCAACCCATGAGCCCTTATCTTGTGTAACAACCTTTTATGTGGCACCTTATCGAATGCCTTTTGAAAATCCAAATATACGACATCCACTGGTTCCCCTTTATCTACCCTGCTCGTTACATCTTCATAAAACACTAATGAATTTGTCAAACATGATTTCCCTTTCATAAAACCATGTTGACTCTGCCTAATCATATTATGATTTTCTAAGTGCCCTGTTACGACTTCCTTAATAATGGATTCCAGCATTTTCCCGATGACCGATGTCAGGCTAACTTCCCTGTTTTCTCCTTCCTTCCTTTCTTGAATAACGTGATAACATTTGCTACCTTCCAATCCGCTGGGACTGTTCCAGAATCTAGAGAATTTTGGAAGATCATACCCAATGTATCCACTATCTCTGCAGTCACCTCTTTTAGAATCCTAGGATGTGGGCCATTAAGTCCAGGGGATTTGTCAGCTTTTAGACCCATTAGTTTGTCCAGTACTTTTTTCTCTAGTGTTAATAATTGTTTTAAGTTCCTCACTTTCATTTATCCCTTGGTTCCCTACTATTTTTGGTATGTTTTTGTGTCTTCTACTGTGAAGACAGATGCAAGATATTTGTTTAACGCATCTGCCATTTCCTGATTCCCCATTATAATTCCTCCTGTCTCAGCCTCTAGGGGACCAATGTTTACTCTTGCTACTCTATTCCTTTTTACATACTTGTAGAAGTTCTTACAATCCATTTTTATATTTCTTGCTAGTTTACTTTCATATTCTATTTTCTCCCTTTTTATCAATTTTTTGGTTGTCCCTTGTTGGTTTCTAAAACTCTCCCAATCCCCAGCCTTATTATTATTCTTGGCAACATTCTAGGCCTCTTCTTTCAATCTCATACTCTCCTCAAATTCTTTAGTTAGCCATGGATGGATCACTTTGAACTAAGAGGATGTACTTATCAGGAAAGGCTGAACAGGCTGGGGCTCTTTTCTCTAGAAAAGAGAAGTCTGAGGGGTGACCTGGTAAGAGGTCTTTAAAGATAATGAAAGGGTTTGATAGGGTGAATGTAGAGAAAATGTTCCCACTTGTGGGGGAGTCCAAAACTAGAGGTCACAAATATAAAATAGTCGCTAATAAATCCAATAGGGAACTCAGGAGAAACTTCTTTACCCAAAGAGTGGTAAGAATGTGGAACTCGCTACCACAAGGAGTGGTTGAGGCAAATAGCATAGATGCATTTTAAGGGGAAGCTGGATAAGCACATGAGGGAGAAAGGAATAGAAGGATATGCTGATAGGGCTAAATGAAGTAGGGAGGGAGGAGGCTCGTGTGGAGCACAAATGTTGGCATAGACCAGTTGGGCCAAATGGCCTGTTTCTGTGCTATAGTTTTGAAGTAACTCGATATGACCTCACTGTTATGTGTGGCTCCAGCTGACAGTGTGGAGGGAGGTGGAACTGGCTCAATTGGGGAATTTATTCACTAATTCACATTCACGAAGTGAGAATACATGTGGAAAATAAAAACTATACTCTGATTTATTTTTCTGATATCTTTTTTCCCCTCTAATTTTTGATCCAATACCATGGGGCTAATAGGATGGCAAATCTCAACCAGTCTCTACCAGTTGTGCAAGTGTATTGTGTAATGATGGCCTTTTGTTCCCCTCCCTTCTTTCCTACCACCTTCACTGTTAGGAGGTGCTGAGACTGCACCCAGTGCCCGTCCACAGTGATACAACCGTGAATGCCAGCTCAGGGAGTGAAACAGTCTTCCACTGCTCCATATCACAACTTGTTGGTCGTTACTGTGTCCTCTGTTACTGTGCTACCCTAATTTTAAAAAAAAGTGTGGAATTGATTTGCCATTTACAATGATTGCAGCAAGATGCAATGGCACATTTGCTGCTTGAGTATCAGGACCTGCAGTTAAAACTCATGGATGCCGTGCCAATGTTGGTTTCTGAGCAGGCGTGAGTGATAACAAATCACGTGTCCCAGTTATAAACTGCACAAGCTTCATTCTCTCAAATTATGGAGTCACCTGAACCCAATGATTGGATCCATTATTCTATGGAAAGGTTTGTTTTTCCCATTTAACATAGTGAAATAAACCATTTAGCACTGCAGTTCAAATTGTGCTCTATATATAAAAAAAATGCTTTCTGTATTGGCATCTGAGAAGCAATGACTGAAAATGAAATAGCCAACAAAAAACAGCACAGGTGATAAATAATAAAGCAGATTGGAATGTGCTTTCAGGGCACAACACATCATTGTTTTGTTGACATTGATGAATTGATGTTGTGGTTTGTAATGTTACTGAAGTATTACTAACTTAAAACATACAGCAGTCCATTTGTTATCCTGGAAACAACTGTCTATATATATATATTCTAGTATGTGGCTCTGATATTGTCAACATTTGTTTGAAATTTTCAGAATAGATTCCAACTACCCTATTGTGATGGGGTTAAATTAACGTGCTCAGTATACCTGCCCTAAAGGTTATATGATCTTCATCTAAAATTATCCTTGCTTTTTTTGCCTATTCCACCTGGGGACTTATTCAACCCAACCTCGCTCCCCTCAAAATCAGTGGTGAGATGAGGACAGAAGGAATTTGTTCCCAAACACCCACTCTCAGATTAGGGATGAGGGGGGTTGCAGGATATTAATTATTTTTTACCCATTGTGTGAACAGTGGACCCCAAGACACGGGCATGGTCCGCCTTTCCATATTTATATTCTCTACATGCTTTAACGGCCTCTTTTTCTTCTGTTTAATTTTTTTCCCCTAATATCCATTTTGAATTGCGCAGTTAATTGTAATGAGGCCGACTTTACAAATTATTTAGACTCCGAAAAATATAAAATCTTGGCATTAATTCTGCAACTTCAGACTGTTTTATTTCTCCCTTTTGTTTTGAACAGAGCGTCAACACAATGGTGGTCCTGGAGAGTAGCGGGAATCTGGTGCTATACACAGGTGTTATTCGGGTATGTTGCGACGATAATTTTACATTAGTAATTAATTCATAGGCTGCTGTGTTGAGTCACGCTGCCCAATACATCCTAAAAAAAAAAGTTTAAAACCAGATGAAGGATAGAACACTAGAGCCTGGTCTTCAGTTGCTTCCAAGCCTTTATTCACAGAGCTCACCCTTACACAGTGTGCACCCCCTATATAAGCTCCCTCCTATAAATGGATACAAGAGCGTCCCCAATTGATACCCACCACATGAATACAATAAACACTAATTGATATAAACCACATGGGTGCAATTAACACCAGAGAGGTTGTTTGGCAGTCATTAAGATATATCACACCGTTGAAAGTTAGTTTTGACCTTAAAAAGCCCAGCGTATCTTTTTTATGGTGAGATTAGTTCGTTTCCAGCTGGGCAGGAGAGCAAGTTCACACTGGTCCATTCATTCAGCCGGCGAGCTGTCCTTCCCGCGCAGGTTTCGGAGGAGCAGGCCAAATGTTAGAGCGATTTCCGGATTTCCATGTTTGACTGCGCATGTGCGCTCGCCTGTACTTGCTCTTCCGTTTGCCCTGAAATAACGGTGAGCCCTGTTAGCGTCACCATTATTTTATGAGCAGTTTCCGGGCCAATGTTTTGTGATATTTTGCATTACAAAGATGGGTGGAAAAGTAAGTTGTGAGGAGGACACAAAGTGTCTGCAAAGGGACAGAGACAGGTTAAGCAAGTGGGCAAAATGTGGGAAAATGTGAAGTCATCCACTTTGGTAGGAAGAATGAAAAAGCAAAATATTATATAAATGGAGAAAGACTTCTGAATGCTGCGGTACAGAGGGATTTGGATGTCCTCATACATGAAACACAAAATGTTAGCATACAGGTAATTGGGAAGTCAAGTGGAATATTGGCCTTTATTTCAAGGGGGATAGAGTATAAAAGCAGGGAAGTCTTGCTACAACTATACAGGATGCTGGTGAGATCACACCTAGAGTACTGCATACAGTTTTGGTCCCCTTATTTAAGGAAGGATATACTTGCATTGGAGGCGATTCAGAGAAGGTTCACCAAGTTGATTCCGGGTATGGAAGGGTTTTCTTATGAGGAAAGATTGAGCAGGTTGGGCCTATACTCACTGGAGTTTAGAAGAATGAGAGGAGATCTTATTGAAACATATAAGATTCCGAGGGGGTTTGACAGGGTAAATGCTGAGAGGATGTTTCCCCTCATAGGGGAATCTAGAACTGGGGGCATAGTCTCAGAATAAGGGGTTGCCCATTTAAGACGGAGATGAGGAGAAATTTCTTTGCTCAGAGGATTGTGAACCTTTGGAATTCTTTGCCCCAAAGAGCATGGAGGCTGAGTCATTGAATATATTCAAGGCTGAGTTAGACAAATTTTTGATCAGCAAGGGAGCCAAATAATATGGGGCACAGGCGGGAAAGTGGAGTTGAGGCCAGAATCAGATCAGCCATGATCTCGTTCGATGGCGGAGTAGGCTCAAAGGGCCAAATGGCCTAATCCTGCTCCTATCTCTTATGTTCTTATTAAACTTGTGCAAGGAGACCAGTTTATATGTGGTAGCTGGTGGATGGGGACATCATTAAACACAGATATCAGTGCACAAGTTGGTCGCATAATTCCTGAGGTACACAGTTTTCCACAGACTGTCCTCAGAATCGTTAAAAGCCACATTCAGAAACTTACCATCATCTTTCTGTTTTTACAAAATGTGACGATGTTATGATGGAGAATGGAATTCTCATTAAGGTTCCCTGAGTTGTAGGAGGAAGGAGGCAAAGAAGGGAAGAAACTTGATGCCCAGAGCAGGGAGATGTCAGTGTTGTGTATGTTTGGAGAAAGGCGACGTGGTCGTGATGATGGTGGATGTTCATTTATGGTATGGGCTCTTGATATAAATTCAGGGAGCCTGTGTGAAAACAGCAACATGTAAATCGGAGCGGCAGTACTGGAACGTAAGCTGTCATATCTGGAATAAGTACTGAGGTTCTGGGAATGGGATCAAGGTAAAGACTGGGTTAAAAATCCAAAACGCGCTTCGTTCTTGAACTGGTTGTCGATGGTTCAGGACAGATTTATGTTTCTTATGGTTTTTGGTTTTTTCTCCTCTTTCAAGCCATGGACTTTCTTAAGCCAAAAGGAGAAGTGCAGGTGGCCTGAATGGAGCCAAGGGTTGACGCAGCTTATTTAGCTAGCTGGCAGCGAACAACAGCAGCCTGCAGAAGATTCCCCATCCAACTCTCCTTTTTTAAAAAATTTTTTTATTCGTTCACGGGATGTGGGCGTCGCTGGCGAGGCCGGCATTTATTGCCCGTCCCGAATTGCCCTCGAGAAGGTGGTGGTGAGCCGCCGCCTTGAACTGCTGCAGTCTCTGTGGTGAAGGTTCTCCCACAGTGCTGTTAGGAAGGGAGTTCCAGGATTTTGACCCAGCGACAATGAAGGAACGGCTCCCCCTTATTGAAAGGTGTCTGCCCTCCCATCAGCGTGCCTAAGACCAGTAACTCACCAGAAATGGCGCTGCTTGACCTCCCCAGCGTGATGCACCGCTGCCCTCTGCCTTAGTTATTTTTCTTCTGCAATTTGCCTGTTTCTCGCAACAAAAAAAAATCCTGTTAATTTTCTCCCCTCCTTCTACCCCCCCACTTCAGGACTTTCACTCCTTGCTGGAGTACCAATCCATGGTTGCTATGGTACCTCGCTCAAGTGTCCATTAATCATGCGTGAATCTTGGCGATCAGTGTTGGCAGGCTATTTGACTGCAGGGAGTGTCGCTGCTGAGCCTGGTTCTGTCCCCGTCTTGCATTCTGATGGTGTATGCATGCATGTGTCACTGGCGAGCAGTCAAGCAGGAGCAGCAAGGATGGTGGGGATTGTGGTGTGAAATGTGAAAGTGCAGACTTGCAGTACAACCAATTGTAGTGTGATTGATTGGATTGCCTAAACCGATGGAAGAGGACAGCCACACTTGACGAAATAGGATTTTGCTGGACCGCCAATTCCTATTCAAGTGGGTGCCCCTGGATGCACTGGAAACAGTGCAGTGACCTGCACATGGCGAAGCAGGTCCGAGGGACTGTATGGCCCACTCCTCCTATTTCTTATGTTCTGCCCAAAATATTGAAAGCAGCCTGACCCTGGGATTTCCAACTGAGTCAATGCCACTGGCCTAGGATTGCTCCCTCTCCCCAGGAATTTTAGAGCTGGTGTTTTACCTATAAAACCATATTTATGTAAGGTCAGTAAGTGCTGCTCCTTATTACATTAGTTTGCTAGGCGTCCTCTGTTTTCCTTAGCTACATGCTACAAGCCTGGTGGAATTTTCCAAGAATGCCACTATTGTTTACGTATTTGTGAATGAATATGCACATTGAAAGGACAGGGAAACTGTAAGGTGTATAATTCTGTTTCTTTTTAAAGGTAGGAAAGGTGTTCATTGCTGGACTTCCAACTCCATCATTATCTGTGTCCAACCCAATGCCACGACCAAGCACTCCCTTGGGCAGTGTTAGCACCCCAGCTAGGCCTTCAAGCAGGCACCCTGGAGCGCTGGATGAGGTAGGAGGCTATATCAATTTGTTCTTCCAGATGTCGCTTAATGCCGCTCTTCTCAGACACCTTACGATTCCAGGAAGAATTCTGCCTGTTTCAGAAAATGACCAATGTTAATAGTTTCGTTCTGGGTCATGTATCAGCTTGTAGTGTAGAAATAGAACAGTACTATTCTGTATCATGTTTTCCAATTTTCTGCTGTTCTCTCACTGGTCCAACTCCCTAGCCGCCTCCTTTCAGACAAGCGGCATTATCAAGTTAGCTGCTACGAGTAGCTAAATAGAGAATAATGGTGTTTCCGGAAACTTTTTTTTATTGTACTGTTGATAAGAACATAAGAAGTAGGAGCAGGAGTAGGCCATACGGCCCCTTGAGCCTGCTGTACCATTCAGTAAGATCATGGCTGATCTTCGACTTCAACTCCACTTTCCCGCCCTATTCGCATATCCCTTGATTCCCTTATTGTCCAACTATCTATCAATCTCTGTCTTGGACATATTCAACGACTGAGCATCCACAGCCCTCTGGGGTAGAGAGTTCTAAAGATTCACAATCCTCTGAGTGAAGAAATTTTCCCTCACCTCGGTCCTAAATGGCCGACCCCTCATCCTGAGGCTATGCCCCCTAGTTCTAGACTCTCCAGCCAGGGGAAACAGCCTCTCAGCATCTACCCTGTCAAGCCCTCTCATAATCTTATATGTTTCAATGAGATTGATGATGGGAACAGTATCTGTATAGTGCAGTACGCACCCAGCAGGCTCAGGTTATACTGCTGACTGTGCCTCCTAATGGATGATGCACTTCCCCAGCCAGGAGAGAAGTTTGTCCATGGGACACGATGGGCCGAATGACCTCCTTCTATGCCATAAATTTTCTATGATTCTATGTTGGCTTCAACATGCGAAGGAGTCAGATGACTTGCATCATTTCTGAGTATTACCGAATCTCTAATGTTCGTACTCCGAAAACACATTGCAGCGGTGCTGAGCTGGTAGTATAATAGCAGCCTTTGACACTCAAATATCTAAATAATAATAATAATACAAAAAAACCCAGCAATTTATTAGATGCGCGTTGTTATTTCAACTTGTAACACGGCAAGTTTTCCAGTAGTCAAGTACTGCAGTAGTATTTTTTTCCAGATGGCACGTGTTACTTGTGGTTCTTGACAGTAAAATACTTCTCTATGAGGAACAATCATTATTTTGCAAACCACGGTTTAAGGCAAAGAATTCATTGGCAGAGTGTTGTGAGGAAATAATTAAAAATAACTTCCCAGAAATGCTAGGGAACCAAGGGACTAGTGAGAAGGAGGAATTAAAGGAAATTAGTATTTGTTAAAAAAAAAAATAGTGCTGGAGAAATTAATGGGACTGAAAGCCGATAAATCCCCAGGGCCTGATAATCTGCATCCCAGAGTACTAAAAGAGGTAGCCATGGAAACAGTGGATGCGTTGGTTGTCATCTTCCAAAATTCTATAGATTATGGATCAGTTCCTACAGATTGGAGGGTGGCAAATGTAACCCCACTATTTAAAAAAGGAGGGAGAGAGAAAACAGGGAACTACAGACCGGTTAGCCTATAATCAGTAGTAAGGAAAATGCTAGAGTATTATAAAGGATGTGATAACAGGACACTTAGAAAATATCAATGGGATTCGACAAAGTCAGCATGGGTTTATGAAAGGGAAATCATGTTTTACAAACGTACTGGAGTTTTTTGAGGATGTATCTGGTAGAATAGATAAGGGAGAACCAGTGGATGTGGTTTATTTGGATTTTCAGAAGGCCTTTGATAAAGTCCCACATAAAAGGTTAGTGTGCAAAATTAAAGCACATGGGATTGGTGTTAATATACTGGCACGGATTGAAAATTGGTAAACAGACAGGAAACAGAGAGTAGGAATAAATGGTTCTTTTTCAGGGTGGCAGGCAGTGACTAGTGGGGTACCGCAGAGATCAGTGCTTGGGCCCCAGCTATTCACAATATATATCAATGATTTGGATGAGGGAACCAAATTGTAATATTTCCAAGTTTGCTGACAACACAAAACTAGGTGGGATTGTGAGTTGTGAGGAGGATGCAAAGAGGCTTCAAGGCGATTCAGACAAGTTGAATGAGTGGGCAAATACATGGCAGATGCAGTATAACTAAACTAGAGTGGCAGGGGGATGGGAACCTGAGCGGGGAGTCAGAAGGGAATAAAGTTGAGAGCAGCAAGAGAGGGGAAGACCCACAATACAAATAGTACAAACAGTTGTTCAAGAACGAGTGAAAGGGAAAAGCGTAGAGCAGCGGAAAGAAAGTGTACTTTAGGCACGACAGATAAAATAAAAACTAGAAGGCATAAGGCGATTAACCCAGCATCAAAGCTGTGGCAGGGGGTTGGGAACCTGAGCAGGGAGACAGAGGAAAGAGTGTCAGGAAGGGACAGAAAGTATGGAGTAAAAGGTAAAGTGTTAAAAAAGGAAAAAGCAGGAACTAAGTGTCACAAAACATATTTGAAAGTTCTTTATCTGAATGCACGTAGCATTCGTAACAAAATGGACGAGTTAACGGCACAAATAACGACGTATGGGTATGATCTTGTGGCCATTACAGAAACATGGCTGCAGGGTGACAACGACTGGGAATTAAATATGCCAGGGTATTTAACTATCAGGAAGGAAGGGGAGGTGGGGTGGCTATGATAATAAAGGAAGGAATCACTGTAATACAGAGATATGATATTGGGACAAAGGATCAGGATAATGAAACAGTTTGGGTAGAGATAAGGAATAATAAGGGGAAAAAAACACTCGTGGGCGTAGTATATAGGCCTCCTAATAGTTGCAACTCTGCTGGAAGAAATATTAATCAGGAAATAGTCGGGGCATGCAATAAGGGAACAGCTATAATTATGGGGGATTTTAACTATCATATTAACTGGACAAATCAAATTGGGCAGGGTAGCCTTGAGGAAGAGTTTATTGAGTGTATTAGGGATGGATTTCTTGAGCAGTATGTAACTGATCCTACAAGGGGGCAGGCAACCTTGGACCTGGTCCTGTGTAATGAGCCAGGATTAATTAATAATGTCCTAGTTAAGGATCCCCTTGGAATGAGTGACCATAACATGGTTACATTCCATATCCAATTAGCGGGTGAGAAGGTTGGTTCTCAAACAAGCGTACTGAGCTTGAATAAAGGAGACTAAGATGGTATGAGAGCGGAATTGATTAAAGTGGACTGGGAAAATAGATTAAAGGGTAAGACGGTACATGAGCAGTGGTGTTCATTCAAGGAGTTATTTTACAACTTTCAAAAAATATATATTCCACTGAGGAAAAAAGGGTGTAAAAGAAATGACAGCCATCCGGGGCTAAGTAAAGAAATTAAGGATAGTATCCGACTAAAAACAAGGACATATAAGGTAGCCAAACTTAGTGGGAGGATAGAAGATTGAGAAGTCTTCAAAAGACAGCAAAAAGTAACTAAAGGATTGATTAAGAAAGGGAAGATAGATTATGAAAATAAATTAGCAAAAAATATAAAAACAGATAGCAAGAGATTCTATCGTTATATAAAACGAAAAAGGATGGCTAAGGCAAACGTAGGTCCCTTCGAGAATGAGACCGGGAAATTAATGGTGGGAAATATGGAGATGGCAAAAATGCTGAACAAATATTTTGTTTCAGTCTTTACGGTAGAGGACACTAAGAATATCCCAACACTGGACAAACAGGGGGCTTGAGGGGGGGAGGAGCTAAATACGATTAAAATCACTAAGGAATTGGTACTCAGTAAATTAATGGGACTCAAGGCGGATGAATCCCCTGGACCTGATGGCTTACATCCGAGGGTCTTGAGGGAAGTGGCAGTAGGGATTGTGGATGCTTTGGCAATAATTTTCCAAAATTCTCTGGACTCGGCAAAGGTCCCGGCAGATTGGAAAACTGCCAATGTAACACCCTTATTTAAAAAGGGTAGTAGGCAGAAGGCTGGAAATTATAGACCAGTTAGCCTAACATCTGTGGTGGGTAAAATTTTGGAGTCTATTATTAAGGAGACAGTAACGGAACATTTGGATAAACATAATTTAATAGAACAAAGTCAGCATGGCTTTACGAAGGGGAAGTCATGTCTGACAAATTTGCTTGAGTTCTTTGAGAACATAACGTACAGGGTGGATAAAGGGGAACCAGTGGACGTAGTGTATTTAGACTTCCAGAAGGCATTCGACAAGGTGCCACATAAAAGATTATTGCTCAAGATAAAGAATCACTGGATTGGGGGTAATATTCTGGCATGGGTGGAGGATTGGTTATCCAACAGGAAGCAGAGAGTTGGGATAAATGGTTCATTCTCGGACTGGCAACCAGTAGCCAGTGGTGTTCCGCAGGGGTCGGTGCTGGGTCCCCAACTCTTTACAATCTATATTAACGATTTGGAGGAGGGGACCGAGTGTAACATATCAAAGTTTGCAGATGATACAAAGATGGGAGGGAAAGTAGAGAGTGAGGAGGACATAAAAAACCTACAAGGGGATATAGACAGGCTGGGTGAGTGGGCGGAGATTTGGCAGATGCAATACAATATTTGAAAATGTGAGGTTATGCACTTTGGCAGGAAAAATCAGAGAGCAAGTTATTATCTCAATGGCGAGAAACTGGAAAGTACTGCAGTACAAAGGGATCTGGGGGTCCTAGTGCAAGAAAATCAAAAAGTTCGTCTGCAGGTGCAGCAGGTGATCAAGAAGGCCAACGGAATGTTGGCTTTTATTGCTCGGGGGTTAGAATATAAAAACAGGGAGGTATTGCTGCAGTTATATAAGGTATTGGTGAGACCGCACCTGGAATACTGCATACAGTTTTGGTCTCCATACTTAAGAAAAGACATACTTGCTCTCGAGGCAGTACAAAGAAGGTTCACTCGGTTAATCCCGGGGATGAGGGGGCGGACATATGAGGAGAGGTTGAGTGGATTGGGACTCTACTCATTGGAGTTCAGAAGAATGAGAGGCGATCTTATTGAAACATATAAGATTGTGAAGGGGCTTGATCGGGTGGATGCGGTAAGGATGTTCCCAAGGATGGGTGAAACTAGAACTAGGGGGCATAATCTTAGAATAAGGGGCTGCTCTTTCAAAACTGAGATGAGGAGAAACTTCTTCACTCAGAGGGTAGTAGGTCTATGGAATTTGCTGCCCCAGGAAGCTGTGGAAGCTGCACCATTAAATAAATTTAAAACAGAAATCGACAGTTTCCTTGAAGTAAAGGGAATTAGGGGTTACGGGGAGCGGGCAGGAAATTGGACATGAATTTAGATTTGAGGTTCGGATCAGATCAGCCATGATCTTATTGAATGGCGGAGCAGACTCTTGGGGCCGATTGGCCTACTCCTGCTCCTATTTCTTATGTTCTTAATGTGGATAAATGTGTAGTTATCCACTTCGGAAGGAAAAACAGAAAGGCAGAGTATTATTTAAATGGTGATAGATTGGGGAATGTTGATGTACAAAGGGACCTGGGTGTCCTTGTGCAGCAGTCACTGAAAGCAAACATGCAGGTGCAGCAAGCAGTTAGGAAGGCAAATGGTATGTTGGCCTTCATTGCAAGAGGATTTGAGTACAGGAGCAAGGATGTCTTACTGCAGTTATACAGGGCCTTGGTGAGACCACACCTGGAATATTGTGTGCAGTTTTGGTCTCTTTACCTAAGAAAGGATATTCTTGCCATACAGGGAGTGCAGCGAAGGTTCACCAGACTGATCCCTGGGATGGCAGGACTGTCTTATGAGGAGAGATTGGGTCGACTCGGCCTGTATTCACTCGAGTTTAGAAGAATGAGAGGGGATCTCATTGAAACATATAAAATTCTGACTGGGCTCGACAGACTGGATGCAGGGAGGATGTTTCCCCTGGCTGGGGTGTCCAGAATGAGGGGTCACAGTCTCAGGATACGGGGTAGGACATTTAGGACTAAGATGAGGAGAAATTTCTTCACTCAGAGGCTGGTGAACCTGTGGAATTCTCTACCACAGAAGGCTGTGGAGGCCAAGTCACTGAATATATTTAAGAAGGAGCTAGATAGATTTCTTGACACAAAATGCATCAAAGGGTATGGGGAGAGAGCGGGAATATGGTATTGAGATGGATGATCAGCCATGATCATATTGAATGGCGGAGCAGGCTCGAAGGGCCGAATGGCCTACTCCTGCTCCTATTTTCTATGTTTCTACGTTTCTATGTAAATTATTAATTGGCGTCTTTTTTTAAAAAATCGCGTAGGCTGTGTGGCCCTCTCCGGTCCCTGAGCTGAGCGATTCCACGAAGATTCATGACTCGTCATACATGGACGACTGCACTTTCCAGCAGATTGGAACATACATTCACTCCCTGCGGGATCCTGTCCAAAACAGAGTTACCCTGGTAAGTTTGTGTTATGGAACTTGCTGGTGGAAGCATTGACATTCTAGAGTTTCCAGCATTGGTTGAGAAGTTTGTGAGCACTAGCTCTGCTTAGTATTTTCTTACAACAGCAAAGATAATATTGGAAACCAAAAGTGTGGGGCACAACGTATCGGAATCTCAACACCTTTCTGCCCCGGGGGTGCTGCTTGATGGGATTTTCGTTGATTATGTAACTGTGCTGTCCCTTAGCTACTCAGATCGGCTCAAGGACCTTGGTCCATTTACTTTAGTGTGGAGATGACGG
Organism: Heptranchias perlo; assembly: GCF_035084215.1. Classification (NCBI taxonomy): domain Eukaryota; kingdom Metazoa; phylum Chordata; class Chondrichthyes; order Hexanchiformes; family Hexanchidae; genus Heptranchias; species Heptranchias perlo. The sequence goes on along the minus strand of NC_090329.1, from coordinate 118,113,257 downwards.
TGATGGACTGGGGTTGACAATTGTAAACAATTTTACAACACCAAGTTATAGTCCAACAATTTTATTTGAAATTCACAAGCTTTCGGAGGCTTCCTCCTTCCTCAGGTGAATGTTGTGGAAAATTTTCCACAACATTCACCTGAGGAAGGAGGAAGCCTCCGAAAGCTTGTGAATTTCAAATAAAATTGTTGGACTGTAATTTGGTGTTGTAAAATTGTTTACAATTATTTACTTTAGAGCAGCGTAGACTTAGAGGTAACCTGATAGAGGTCTATAAAATAATGAAAGGGCTGGATAGTTTCCCTATTGATAAGACTATTCCAATTCAACAGATTGGGGGGGACCTGGTGACATGAGTTTAAACTGTGTAAGAGCAGGAATAGGCTGGATGTTAGACCGTTCTTTTTCCCCCCGAGAGTAGTGAGCCTCTGGAATACATTGCCGGCTGGTGTGGTGGGTGCTGACTCTCTGCCTTCAAGGGGGAGCTGGACCAGTTCCTTCGTGGGGCAGAGATCACATCATATGGACCGTAAGTGTCTTTATAGATAACACTTGGTCCATGTGATCTCCTGGACTGGTTTTGATTGCCCAAGGGGGGTCGCAGAGGAATTTTCCACAGTATATTTTCTATTATTGGCCCTGGGTTTTTGCCCTGGTTTTTTGCTTCTCCCAGGAGATTACACGGCTGTCGGGGAGGGAAGAAGTGTTGCCATGATGGTCCGGTCATCATGTGTGGGCAGGATTAATGGACCAGCTGGTCTTTTCCTGCCTGTCAATTTCTTGTATTTGTAGTGATGCAGTACATGCTGAATGACGGGGTGCGAGGGGGTGGAGAACGAGTACCACACACATTGCATAAAGGCTGCACACCCAGTTTAAACTGATTTTAACTTTTCTTCGCTTTTATAAAGTCCACCTAATGTAGAAAGAAAGAACTTGCATTTATATAGCGCCTTTCACGACCTCAGGACATCCCAAATCGCTTTACAGCCAATTAAGTACTTTTGAAGTGTAGTCACAGTTTTAATGTAGGAAATGTGGCAGCCAATTTGCCCAGATCCAACACACAGCAATGAAATACCAGATAAACTGTTTGTGATGTTGGTTGAGGGATAAATGTTGGCCAGGATAGTGGGAGAACTCCCCTGCTCTTCTTCTAAATAGTGCCATGGGATCTTTTACATCCACCTGAGAGGGCAGACGGGGCATCGGTTTAACGTCACATCGGAAAGATGGCACCTCCGACAATGCAGCACCTCCTCAGTCGTGCATAGAAGAGCCATTCTAGATTTTGTGCTCAAGTCTGTGGTGTGGGACCTGAACCTACAACCTTCTGACTCAGAGGCAAGAGTGCTGCCACTGAGCCACAGCTGACGTATTGCATGAAGGCCACACAGCCAGCTTAAACTGATTTTAACTTTATTTGCTTTTATAAAGTGTGCCTTATGTGTGTCTTCATACAGTGATTCTTTTTTTAATGTTGAGCATTTTGCTTTCTTTCTCTTCAGGAAATGAGTAATGGCAATTTGATTCGGATCACTACACCCGAAATAACTAACTCTCAATTGGGTGAGTGTTAACGAATCTTAATGTTACTCAATTAGAACTGTGTAGTTAAACACAATTAATTATATATAAAAATCACAGGATCTGTGGTTAGATTTATGATGAATTATAATGAATTTTGTTAATATTTCAATGAGCATTATGGACAAAGTTTTGACCAACAAAAATTTTTTTTTTAAACTTCCAACAGTGAAAAAATGCTTGCAAGCAGTAAGATATATCCTTCCAAAAGAGGTTGCGGTGCAAGTTTTAATTAAGTGGTATAACGCATACAATGCACCTGGAGGACCCAGTTATCATTCAGAGTGGAACATGTTTGTGACCTGCCTCATGAACATGATGGGCTACAGCACAGACCGACTCACGTGGACACGCAATGTAAGTACACTTTAGAAATGCGAGTGGCTTTCATTTTGGGGAGGGGGACAGATGTTGAAAAGCACACGTTTTTGATGCTGGATCTTAATGCAGTACAAATGTTGCTAAAAATGTTTTCGAAATGCAGTAGAACCTTGATTTTCCGCAAGCCCATTATCTGTCACAAATTTTGTGGAAGTCGGCGCTTGTGATTGGAGGGGGGGAGAAAAGACTTAAATTTCCATAGCGCCTTTCATGACCTCAGGACATCCCAAAGTTACCCCAATGAAGTACAGGAAGGCCGGATCCAATGAAGTTCAGGGAAGGCAGGATTAACTATTATCTAATTGCTGCTTGTGGGATCTTGCTCTGTGCAAGGTGGCCACCACCATTTGCCTAAACAACCACGGACTGCATTTGATTGTGTGGGCAACACCTCGATGCCTTTCAGAGAGAATTGTAGGCATGCTCTATAAATGCAAGTCTTTCTGATCCCAATTGTGCAAAGTATTGAGCCGTTTACTTTCCACCAGAGCTGAGGTTTTTGTTTTATTTGATGGGAGTGAGAGAAGTGAAGTATTTCCCCATGAGGAGGAAGAAGGAGGAAGGAAAAGCCTCACTGGCTGCATAATTTCTGGTCTATACCCAGCCCGTCACCTCCCTGAGGCCCAGTCCAGCAGTGTTGTCATTGGCTTTGGAGCAGTTTGCTAAAAAGAAAGATTTACATTGACGCACTTACCACCTCAGATGGGGATAATGCATCGTGCAGCAAAATAAAACTTGAATTATTAAAATAGGAAACCATGCACATCTTTATTAAAGTAAAAAGGAAAAAACTTTTTCTGCTGGTCGGTGAGTTGGTAACGAGAGGATATATATCTAAAATCGTCAGAGGGAAGGGAAAGATTGGGAGAATTTTTTTTTAAAACAGTGGGTTGTTAATTCTCGTGGGAATTACACATTTTATCAGTGAAGCAGAATCCATAATTGCTATTTGAAGCGAGTTGAAAAAGAAAAATTTAAAAGGATGTGGGGAAAGGGCAGGGAAATGCGACTAAGTGGATAGCTCTATCAGAGAGCCGACTCGGGCACGATGGGCTGAATGACCTCCTTCTGTGCTGTAAAATTAAAAGATTATATAACATTGCATGTAAAAGTTAAAACTTTGACTGTTTATTGAAAAGCTTTTCTGATAAGATTGGAACGCACGATACCACAAGTTTGCATCAATACGAAGAGGTATGTAAGTGTAGACTTGCCCGCAAGTATACTTCTTTGGTGGATGCATTTTGTATATTTCTCAGAGTATGTTAAAGGGGAAAAAAAAACTTGCATTTATAAAGTGCCCTCTTCACATCATTGGAATATCTCAAAGTGCTTCACACAGTTAATTACTTTTGGATTGTCGTGACTGTTGCAAATGAGTCTAAAACAGTTGTGCTGTTTTTTAAAAAAAGCACTGCTGATAAAATGTGCTTTAATTCACGCAGCTTGATTTGGAAGGGTCGCTGTCCCCTGTGATTGCTGCCAAAAAAGCCAGGCCTTCGGAATTTGGCTCGGATGAGGTAAGGAAATTATTCCATAAATGTTTCAACAGGAAATAATTTAAACTATTGTTTTGCTGGGGAGAGGTATTCCCATTGCATCTGAATTGTTTGCACTTGAAGGGTGCAGTAGCCTCGTAGTTCTGATACTGGACCGGCAACCCAGAGGTCATGAATTCAAATCAGGCCATATGGCAATTAACCTGGTCATTTGTGGGCTTGCATCAGATTGTTGCAAAAACCCAGCCGGTTCATTAATATCCTTCAGGGAAGGGAACTCCTACCCGGTCTGGCCTACATGTCGCTCCAGGTCCATGCAATGGCTGAATGTTAATGAAAGTTGAAATGGACAATAAAAACTGCCTTGCCAGGGTCCCAAGAACAAATAAAAAAAGGTATTGAGATAAATATGGATGAGGAAGACCAGTTGGCTCATTTTAGCTCATCCATCTCGGAACACCTACATCCAACTGTCTCTCCCATGATTCCAAAAGATTTTGTCTCCGCTACCCTATTTGGAAGTCCATTCGCTCTTTGCATCAAATTGATGTTGGAAGCTCCTTTTGCTATTTTTTTGTGAATGGTGATTTTTTTTTTAATATTCTTCTTGCCCTCATGCATCCTCCATCTTGCAATACGCAGTATGTTGTGAGTCACTTATTTCTTCCCAGTTGCTGCCCATGCGACTCCACGATTTCAGTTATTCAGGAAGTTGTTTCACCTCCTCACTTGGTTACCTCCTCACCTGAAAAAGAACAGTAGCTTTGCATAAGACAAGTGCTCCTGTACACTTAATGCCAAGGTGATGTATTGGTGCGGTTCCAGTTCTGTGACTGGTGGTGGGAGCAATCTGAAGTGATAAATTAAGCGTATCACACATGAGACACATATTGGCACAACAATGAAACATACTGGCTTGAGTGCAATTTCTGCTACAGTATATTGGACTCAGTGTTTGAAAGCCTATTGATCACACTGTAGGAGCAACAAAATTGGACATAAAAAGAAAGTAGATTTGTATAGGAAATGCTATTCGAAAAATTGCACTCAAGCGAGTGTGTGATGCCAAGGTATTACTCGTAGCACCGGTTCTCGAGACAAACTGTTTCATCATTCATATTTTTATGTAAGAAAGTTGCAGAGCCCTATTATGTATGCTAGATTTAATTAAAATATATTTTATTTTTAGGACTGGGAATACCTGCTGGCATGTGACTATCATCGTAATTTTGAATCTCACCTTTTGGCCGGTGCTCTTCATTTAGACCCTTTAGAGGTGTTGCATCCCAAAGAAGAGATATTTCCGAACCTTGGCCTGGATTCAACGACTCTTCTTTTCAATCACATTCCTGCCATTTTCTTTGTGCTGCACTTGATCTACGAGGAGCTGAAGCTGGATAATCTGATGAGGGGAGGTGCACGTTCGCTTGTCATTCTTCTCCATCAGCTGGCGAGGTAACTATAAAAATGCCCCTTCAAGGACGTCGCTGAGGGCCAAATTATGCTCTGTGGCCAATAGGCTTTTTTAAAACATTGATTTCAATATGGTGCAGGAAAAATTGCACTCAAGCCAATATGCTTCACTGTTGTTCCTTATATGTGTCTCGTGTGTGATGCGCTTAATTTATCACCTCAAATTACTCCCACCACCAGTGACAGAGCTGTAACTGTACCAATACTTCACCTTAATGTTGTGCATACAGCTCAAAATGCTTTCTTCCAACACAACCCAAGTTTGGAAGGATATCATTTTTATTTGTGCTGCTAGTATTTTTCACAGTCCAAATGGACACTGCATACATCTTTCACAATTACTGTTCGGCTTTACTGAAATCCTAATGGCGATACAGCTTTTACAAAAGCTGGTTATCAACATTGCAATAATGAAACCATGTATAGATCGCATAGGGCTGGAATGTTCTGACGGGGTAACTGTCAGTGCAAAGCTACAAGTTGTTTTCATCCTTAATACGCGTGAAAAGTGTGGATACAGGTATACTGTCACGATGCCTATAGACTTTATAAAAACTAGGTGTCGAACTACCACTGTAAAATAGAAAGGTGTTGAATTACTGTCCTGTTTCATCTATGTTATAAATTAGCATTGCTATACCTAGGATACTTGATAAACTGTCAACATGATTATCAGAGCAGAATAACTGTCCAAGGATGGGGATTTCGTATACTGATGATTTAAAAAAAAAAGGTATTAAATTGTAAAGGGTTGCTGGTTGAAAATATGAAGCTGTGGCAATTAAGTTTAAAATCCTGTTTCATAAAATAACATGTTGAACTGATGCATAGAAGCTCTCTGCATAGAAGGTATCTGTTTATTTCAGTAGTCATTTTTTAAAAACTCATTGCAAGTACATTCCATAATGTGCTACTCAGACTGGCAAAAGGTGGGAAGTGGTGTTCCACAAGGATCAGTGCTGGGACCTCTGTTTACCATTTACATAAATGATTTGGACTAGGAAATCGGAAGTACAATTTCAAAATTTGCAGCCAACACCAAATTGGGGGGTATAGTTAATATCGAGGAGAACTGTGACAAAATACAGGAAGACATTAATAAACTTGGAGAATGGGCGTGTAAATGGCAAATACATTTCAATATAAATAAATGTGAGGTATTAAATTTTGGTCGGAAGGATAAGAGGGCCACGTACTGCTTGGATGATAAGAGTCTAAGTGGGGTAGAGGAGCAGAGGGATCTGGGAGTACAGATAAACAAATCATTAAATGTAAGGATTTGCACAACACCAGGTTTTTGTCCAACAGTTTTATTTTAAATCACAAGCTTTCGGAGCTTTCCTCCTTCGTCAGGTGAGTGACTCACTTGTGATTTAAAATAAAACCGTTGGACTATAACCTGGTGTTGTGCAAGTCCTTACATTTGTCCATCTCAGTCCATCACCGGCATCTCCACATCAAATCATTAAAAGTAGCGATGCAGGTTGATAAGGCCATAAAAAAGGCAAACCAAGCACTGGGGTTCATTTCTAGAGGGATAGAATTGGAAAGCAGAGAAGTTATGTTAAACTTGTATAGAACCTTGATTAGACCATACTTGGAGTACTGTGAACAGTTCTGGTCTCCATATTATCAAAAAGGATGTGGAGGCACTGGAGAAGGTGCAAAAAAGATACACTAGGATGATACCAGAAATGAGAGGTTATACCAATCTGGAAAGATTGAGGAGGCTGGGCCTCTTTTCTCTAGAAAAGAGAAAACTGAGGGGCGATCTGATAGAGGTCTTTAAGATTTTGAAATGGTTTGATAAGGTAGACAGACATAGAGAAGATGTTTCCACTTGTGGGGAAGACTAGAACTAGGGGCCATAAATGTAAGATAGTCACTAATAAATCCAGGAGAAATTTCTTTACCCAGACACTGGTTAGAATGTAGAACTCACTGCCACAAGGAGTAGTTGAGGCAACTAGCATCGATGCTTTTAAGGGAAAGCTAGATAAACACGAGGGAGAAAGGAATGGAAGGATATGCTGATAGGGTTAGATGAAGTTGGGAGGAAGCAGGCATAAACACTGGCATGGACCTCTTGGGCCGAATGGCCTGTTCCTGTGCTGTACATTCTATGTAATGTGGGTTGTTTTCCTCTATCAGAGATTTGAAGCTGGACGCCTACATGGATTTCTATTGGAGAGACTACCCTTTGTTGGTGAAGACTTTAAAACAAACCTGTAAAATTGATCAAGGTAACATCACTTTTCACATCAGCTTAAGTGTGGGATTTATTTTGTGCCGTTGAGACTGAAGTAGTGTCTGCCCTGGTACTTCATTGAAGGTGTAACTATGGAAGATTCCTCAGGCTGGAACTACAGAGGATGAACTGATCTTACTGTATTGAGAAACGTGTGATGAAAATATTTAAACACGTGGATTGTGTAAGGCACAGTTACTTGCGTGTTATTTTGGTCTTTGATTTAGGTGTTGCTTCATACCAGTCCCAGTGTGGGACTCCACCTATGCAATGATTTGTTTTCAGGGCAAAAAAAAAAGTATTGTGGAACTTCTATTTTTGTGGTCTGAAGACAACAAACTTCTGTGGTAGTGTTGACGAAAGGTCACAGGTCATATGATGTACTTGGGCATTAATGGAGCTCGGATTAAAAGTGTAAGCAAAGCAGGTCATAAAGAAACGCGATTGTGAGGGAGGTTGAACTGTAAAGCAGGGAAAATTTGCAAGTAACGTAAATAGGCAGGAAGGGGAAAGAAATTCTCGCCGAGACGGGGAGGCAGAGAAAATAATTTGGGACAGTAAAGTAAGTAGCTGGTTATAAAACTTGAATTGTTTTATAGTAACATTTCATCTCGTTTACCTCGGAGGTTACCGCTTCACGTCCTCTGTTATTTATGGCGTAGCATATTGTATGAGAGCCTTTTAGCGATGATCTGCTACATTTGCAGTATTTTTTATGCCAGGTTTCTCCACTCCCCTCCCCTCGTCTCCTGAAGATCTCGATTCTTTGCCATGGGTGCTTGTTGCCGTCTTGTACTATGTCGGAGTGGCTGGTAATCATATGTGAGCCCTGACAATGAGTGCTCTCAGGTTCCATAACCCTAGAGACAACACCGCTGAGGCTGATCCTCTCTTCAACCACAACATCCACACACCGCACTTGCACTGAGTGTCATGTTGTAGCAGAAAAGTGACCACTACACAGTCTCCCGACTTCTGCAATATCCGATGTTGATCAGTAATCAGGTAACCATTGCTGTTGACATCGTGGGAGTTTGTGTCCATTTGATGGTGACACGTGATCGCAGGTCTCCACCGAACTCACCTAGCCTTGGGTAAGATCAACTAACGGCCCTGATTGGGGGCTTGAATCTGAGTCCATCCTGGTCGCTATGACTTGGTATCTCACTAGGCAGTCCATTTATCCACAAGTCATTGGGGGAGCTACAACTATAGACACCTAATGTAACAGTGATTATGCACTGACCACATATTCAATGTGAATCTCAAGAAAAACTAAGAAAGAAATACTTTTTGACAGAGAATTTAAACATACTGGATTCTGCTGTTGCCACCAGGAGATGAATCTAATAGGAAACTAGTTACCGATCTAAACCGTAGAATGTTACAAAGCCATTAAGATTTTAAGATCTTGCTTCTTCAACACAGCGCAAACGAGACTCATGCACCAGCCGCCTTATCTCACCGCTGAGCCTCCAAGCATCTATCACTGGCTGAGTTCTTGTCTGAAGGGCGAGGTAATGTCCCCTTTCCCTTACCTGCCTGGTATCTGTGAAAGAACAAAATTGGTGGTACAGGTAAGTCACTTTATTACCCTACTTTTAGATTGCTCTATATTTTTGGAAGGGTGATGGCGGGAGTTGGGAGAGGGTGACTTTAATATGAAATTCAAGCTGATTACGTATTTCCATTGAACTGTAGAACATAGGCAGCAAGTCTATACCTTGCGTTGTTTGTTTCTAAATGATAATACATTGGCTAAAATGTTCAATGCATTATTGATGCTCTTCTGTAAAATTTTCCTTCTAATAACATTTTCCTCATTGATTTGAAGTCGTAATGTTGGGTATGGAGCCAGCAGTTTCAGTGCAAAATCCGTTGTTTGCCAGCTAGAGATCGCCGTGATAGCCATTTTTTCCCCTGCAATCTCTCGCCGATCTTGCAATATTTAATGTACTTCAAAAACACGAAACACACAACATGGGAGCTCGCGCAGTGTCACATTCAGAGAGAGAGAATGTAATAGCCAAGATGCATTTCAAAACTGGTGTGGCCCCTGTAACGGTGACTAAAATGAATCATTTGTTTAGTATTGAAGTGGTTGAGTGGTGCCAGCAGAAAGCTGTAGTGCTAGCACATAGTTTCATAGAATCATTGAAATTTACGGTTCAGAAGGAGGCCATTTGGCCCATCGTGTCTGTGCCGGCAGAAAAAAAGCTTTCCAGCTCTTGGTCCATAGCCTTGTAGGTTACGGCACTTCAAGTGCACATCCAGGTACTTTTTAAATGCAATGTGGGTTTCTGCCTGTACCACCCTTTCAGGCAGTGAGTTTCAGACCCCCACCACCTTCTGGGTGAAACAATTTTTCCTCAGCTTACCCTCTAATCCTTCTACCAATTACCCTGCCCCCAATCTATGCCCCCTGGTTATTGACCCCCTCTACTCAGGGAAATAGGTCCTTCCTATCCACTCTATCTAGGCCCCCAGTCTATCCAATCTTTCCTCATAGCTAAAATTCTCCAGCCTTGGCAACATCCTCGTAAATCTCCTCTGTACCCTCTCTAGTGCAATCACATCTTTCCTGTAATGTGGTGACCAGAACTGTACGCAGTACTCTATCTGTGGCCTCACCAATGTTTTATACAGTTCTAGCATGACCTCCCTGCTCTTATATTCTATACCTCAGCTAATAAAGTATCCTGTATGCCTTCTTAACTACCTTATTCATCTGTCCTGCTACCTTCAGGGATCTGTGGACATGCACTCCAAGGTCCCTCTGTTCCTCTGCACCTCTCAGCATCCCCCCATTTATTGTGTATTGTGTATTTATTGATGAATAACATCAAACAGCTTTTCCGGTCTTAATGCACTTTTACAAGATGGAATGTGCACCCCAGTATGAGAAGCATTAACAATCATACCCTTTGCATGTGAATAATTTTGGGATCCAGTTTGAAGAAAATCATTAGTGTGTCTTTTATTCTATTTTGACTTAAACATCGAGAAATGGCTGAGCGCTGGAGCAAAGTATAACTTGTAAACGGATCGTTCTTCAGTCTGTTGCAGAGAATAAGAGAGTTTAACTGCATCAAAATCCGTCTTTAGTCTCAAAGCAGCCAAGAATAATTTTGACACGAACCAAATAATTTTTTTTGTGTTTCACTGTCATGGCTGTTCAGAAGTTAGGGTGCCTTTTATTACAGTAAATCAAAGGCCATACAATCACAGAATCATACAGCACAGAAGGAGGCCATTCGGCCCATCGTGCCTATGTTGGCTCTTTGAAAGAGCTATCCAATTAGCCCCACTGCCCTGCTCTTCCCCCTTAGCCCTGCAAATATTTGCTTTTTAAGTAGAGATCCAAATGTAATCAAAGAGTAGATGTCCAAACTAATGAGCTCTGGGATTCTGGCCCTCGAAGCCCTATTTGTGGACATGTTTTTTTTATTTTGTTGAGTTGTCCAGTTTTTTATTTATGGGACTGGAGATTTGGAAAGAGCTCGTCTTTGCACTTAGCCTCATTGCTGAATCAATCCTAAATGAGCACACCAAGGCCCATGGGCGTGAGCAACCCCCAAGGCTCCAGGCTATGCATTGCTACAGCCCTAGAAGCCAAAGAAAATGCAAGCAGTCCTACGGTCAGCACGCCATCCTTTGACCCCCTTCCAAGAAGCAACAGATTTCTTTCGAAAATTCATTCTCTGATTGAAACCCAATTGAAAGTGAAAGACCGCCATTGTCTTTTAATGCCACTGCTACTATCTGATTGATTGATTGTACCAATGACTGAATGGAAACAGAAAATGATGGAAATCTGCAACAAACCTGTCAGCATCCCGAAAGAGAAGAGACGGGTTAATGCTACATGGTAGAGATCTTGGCCTAAAATTTAACGTGGGAATAACAGGGGTGGGGGGGGGGCGGCAGTAATAGTTTTAAATCTAAAACCTCCACCCAATCTGCCTCCAACCCACCCATTTCCATTCTTAATGGAGGCGGGACGAGGGGCATGCAACCAACCTGCTCTCAGGAGGTGGGTCAGCCAGTAAAAGCTTCCAAGAAGGATGCGGGCCTCCATTTTTACAGCTTTTTTGTTTTTAACCCTTGGGGACTGGGATTCCTGGGCCTTCTACTTCACGCCACATGAGAGAAGGCGAGAAGGCCCGAAACAGCAAGTAAGTTCCTTTTATACACAGCATGTGGGCCCAGAGGAGCAGGAGTGCTTCCCCCAGACCCAACAAGCCTAACTGAAGCGACCACACACCCCCACGATCTCCGATCCCTGACCTCTCCCCACGATCCCTGGCCTCCCCCTCCCCCCACCACGTCCCTGACCTCCCCCTCTCTTCCCGCCCCCCCCCCACCACACAACGGTCACTGACCAACACCCCCGCCCCCCCCCCCCCCCCCCCACAATGGTCACTGACCGACCCCCTCCCCCTCCCCCCGCAATGATCCCTGACCCCCCCCCCCACAACGATTCCTGACCCCCCTCCCCCCCCACAACGATCCGTACTTCCGGATTTCCTGTCAGGAGTTCCACCCCCCCACCCTCTTCCTGGCTCTGAGTAACAACTTAGACCCTTGTGTCAAAACAGTTCTGAGGAACGCACTCTGCCCGAAATTGTTAAACTATCTTTTCTTTTGCAGATGCTGTCCAATTTGCTGCATATTTCCAACATCTTATGTTTTTTTTATTTTTCCGCATTTGTAGTTTTTTTTTCTTTTTATCAAGGACCTCTCTCCATAGTCGCATTTCAGATTATTTTTGTATGCTGGTGATGTCTCTCAGATGTACCTTTTTGTATCCCTGGTAAACCAGTTATAAACATTAGTTGGCATATCAATGTTTCCCAGTAACCCACTAACAACCAGGTCACTGTATTCCTAAACAAACCATTTTAATTTAGGTCATCTCAACATTTTCCAACAAAAGCCCCTTAATAATCAGACAAGAACGGTTTTATCCTTGAATATTAGATCTGTAAATTTAAAAGAAATCCTAGGTGTCTAGTTAAACGTATTGACCTTCAATTTGTTCAAACTGTTCAGCTAAACAATTTTTCATCTTGAGCACATCGTGTCCTGCTTCAGACGGTCAAGGTCGCACCCTTGCGCTTTGGAACTCTCTTGCTAAACCTCTCCACCTTGCTGCATCTCCATCCTACTCACTGTAGGAAGGATGTCAAGGCCTTGGAGAGGGTGCAGAGGATTTTACCACAATGGTACCAGGGATGAGGGACTTCAGTTATGTGGAGAGACTGGAGAATCTGGGGTTTTATGCTTTGAGCAGAAAAGGTTAAGGGGAGATTTAATAGAGTAAATAAGGAGAAACTGTTTCCACTGGCAGGAAGATTGGTAACCAGAGGGGACAGATTTAAGATTATTGGCAAAAGAACCAGGGGGGAGATGAGGAGAATTTGTTTTACGCAGCGAGTTGTTATGATCTGAATGCACTGCCTGAAAGAGAGTTGGAAACAGATTCAATAGTAACTTTCAAAAGAGAATTGGATAAATACTTGAAAAGGAAAAAATTTGCAGGTCTATGGGGAAAGAGCAGGGGAGTGGGACTAAGTGGATAGCTCTTTCAAAGAGCCGGCACAGGCACGAGGGGCCAAATGGCCTCCTGTGCTGTATCATTCTATGATTATATTCTATGAAAAGGTTCCTCAAAGCCTACCTCTTTGACCAAGGCTTTGGTCACCTCCTCGAACCTTCCAGTTCCTGCTCGGTGTCTGATGTTTGTGAAACTTGGCATATGCCAAGGTAAAGAAGCTGTACAGTCTAAGCTGTAGCAGATACCTTGATACTTTCCTGCGTGATCATTTTTAATGAGTTCAAAATGCATTTACAAAGAATACATTCATGAATTTGTTACTACTAATAAACAGAGGAAAATAGCTGGGATAGTGTACTGATTCTGCCCTGCGTTCAAATAGCTACTGCAAAATCTGTGAATGATTTGAAAAACAAAGCAAATAAGATTCCATTAAACTGCGATCCTTGAATCTGAAAGGAAATGACCCTTGCCAAACTCCAATAGCATTCGGTCTGCTCCGGAAACCCCCATTGAAGACTTTGTACTGATGATTATCGATGTCCCTCACATATGTGAGGTGAAATTATACCTACCCTTCACTCTGAGACTTGGCTCTGAGAATCTCCCACTACCGTCACTGGAAAATAACACAGGAGAAGTAAAATGTTTGGGACTTTTATCTTCCTATTTTGGCACTGGCAGCCTCCCCTCAGTCTATGTTCTAACTTCATGCTCTGGAGAACAGGGAGAGTGGGTCTGCTAACAGTACACATTCTTATCAGCAAGTTGAAGTCCACAGATATTAGCTTCTCAGGCACTAGGAACAGTTCACAAATCCTGCAAAAGGTAGAGTTAAACGTAATGAGCTCATCTTGAAAGTGAAGGCAGGCTTATATTGTGTATAGGGAGACCATGTTTTATACAGATTGTTCCTTGTGCAGGCTGCACAATACGGTGGAGCGATAGGATGCAGGTTGTGATCCATGTTTGGCCAGTGTGGTGAGTTCCCAATCTCCACAATACCATTATGGGGAGATGTCAAGCTGAGGTCACATGTTTCCCAGCAGGGAAGGAAATTGATGGTTCAGTCATCATCGTCCTTATTCTTAGGACATTTTGCAGCCACTTATAGAATGTCGTCGGCAGGGGCCAGGGTGCAGATATCTAGACCATAATTTCAGATTGGGAAAGTGTAGAGAAACTCCTGAGGGGAGAAAAAGAGAAGGAAATAACTTACAGTTCTACAGCCAGGGAGCACGGAATTGAGATAATAAGAAGAAAAGGTCGACAGACAATTTAAATTTAACTACTTAACACGGGTTATTGAATATATCGAACAGACTGTCCAGGGAAGAAGTGGAGGGGGAATGCTTTTGGCAAAGCCAAGTGGGAACTGGATGGATATTTGGCAGACAAAATGATTGGAGCCTACGAGAGATAGAGTACTGCGTGGTATTCTATTGCTAAATTGTACATCCTTTTTTTGCGTTGCAGAGTTTTGCGTTGTACATACTTGGTGATGAAAAGGCACTTTCCAATGAGCCATCCATGTATTTATCCAGAATCTCAGCAGGTACTTTAGTCTTTTTTCAAATATGAATTCAGTTGTCTACCATATTTGGGAAGAACACTGGGAAAATTCTACTTTTATGGTAAATACAACAACCAAACAATTTTGATGTGCGCCGCAATTTTGCAACCAGTTCGTGACAAAGACTGCAGGCCAAATACTGCTTTCAGTAGGTAGTGCAGGCTACTGCTGGCAGTAATTCCACCAACCTACGTACCACTTGGTCCATTTTCCACTACCGCTGGCAACCAACAGGTAAAATACTCGCACACCAAAGTTGTAGCTGGTGGGGGACAGAGAGATCAGAAAATACGGCCCTAAGCACATAAACACAGGCAAGGGATGCAATCCCTTCCATCCCCTGACACAAATGAAACCAGCAACACGAGAGCTGCTCTGCTGAGTACAGGACTCCAGGACTATGTACTTGAAGTGCACACTCCCCAAGAGCCAGTAATAAGGATGCCAGGCACATTTGTTTGTCAGAAAATCACAACGAGTTTTAACTACACCCAAAGAATTTGCTTGGCGAAGAACAGTTTTAAAATGCACTCACTGCTAAAGGCAACAAGAACAGCAAGGAATGTGACCCAGTAATGGAATTTATGGGGGAGCTGCCTCTTAAAGCTGCTGTGTCCCAGAAATTACATTTTATGCTTTTAAGTTAATCGCTTTGGTGCAATGTTATAGATAAGACTATTATTGGAGCAACACAAAAAGCATTTTATAGAAAGGTATGAGATGCAGGTTTGATTGTCTCCCACACAACCTCCCCACCCCCAAAGAACTAATCATATTACTGATTGGAGGCACAAACTGAGCGTTAGCAAGGGATGTAAGAAAGAAAACCATCCCCCAGGTTGTTCTTGGAAAATCACCTAGGCAACCAGTTCAGAAGGGCATAGGTGAAGTCCTGGGAGCACATCATCAAATACTTATAGTAAAAGGTGTGTCCGTAATAGGCGTTCTGTACCAGCGAGTAACTAGAAGTTAGCTATAAGCAGCAGGGGTTAAAAGGGAATTCAGTTGTCCTCCACTCACCAAAAGTAATCTGTTTAGATCCCATGGCACCATTCGAAGCAGAGCTTTCCTGTGTCCTGGCCAGCATTTATCTCTCAACCAAAGTCACTCAAACAGATTACCTGGTCATTTATCACATTGCTCTTTGTGGGACCTTGCTGTGCTTTTCCCTACGTAACAACAGTGACAGCACTTTGCTAGTACTTCATTGACTGTGAAGTGCTTTGGAACACCCAGAGGTCGTGTAAGACGCTATATAAATGCAAATTTTTTTGTTCTTTCCTTTCATTCTTTCTAATTTATTTTGCTTACTCTTTTTTTTCTTTTTCTCATTTTCTTTCTTGCTCTCATTTTCTCCTTTCTTTCTCCTCCCTTCCTTCCTTCATTTCTTTCTTTCAATCAATCAACCTGGGTCAATCATGGGTTAACAAACAATCCTCCCTGCTGCATTTATTCTTTGATTTCTTTTTAACTGTACTTTTCAGAAACTTGAGAGTGAGGATGACCTTCACTGGGAGCCCATGTAATAGAAAAAACAAGAGAGATTAAAAAAAAACCTGCAGGTGCTGTAAGTCTGAAATAAAAACAGAGAATGGTGGACACACACATTGCGAAGGAGAAGGAACACCCTGCTATCAGTTTTTGCTTTGCCTGTTTTTCTGCGTAATAGGGTGGGTGATTCGTCGTCACACAGAGAGTGACATTCTCACTGTCCCTTGGGCCTCAGTAGAATCATGCTACATGGGGTAAGTGTACAAATTCATGGCACTTGTTGGACTGTGATGGTCCCAACCGTAGTGTTGGAAGAATCAGGCTGAATTACAAGAGACCGAGTGAATGAATTAAACAAACAGAACGCATACCCGTCTCATTATTGTTCTCTTCAATCATGATGCCCTCCATGTTCCATAAAGGGTCTGAGTTCCGGTTTCTGAGAGAACTTTAAGTTAATGCTGTTTCTTTCCCATTTTGTTTTTCCCTGCGAAATGGGCGGAGTGAAATTTGATGGCACGACGGTGTTTTTGCCCCTCACAATGTTTCTTCATCATATGAGCTCATAAGAAGGCCCCCAGTGATGGTCATCCTATGCTTGGGTTTCTGCTTAGTACAAAGTATTGGTGAAATGTGTGCATCCAGAGTGGAGTCATAACACTACTAATAAGATGCAGCAGCATTAAATAGCGATTGGAAGGGTTGAGGGTAAAGTGATATCCTCTCATGTAATATCTCCGTCACTTTTGAACCGCTGCATGTTCTAAACAATTTAACAGGGCAAAGGAAACAGCAAGCAGAGGAAGACAGCAAAAGGTAACGAACGTCGAAACATTGCAATTTTCTCCTGCTCATTCTGCTAATGCAGAGCCCCGTGCTTACTTTTATATTTCTCTCTCCTCAGGCTCAGTTTGAATCCGTGCACCTTGTCCTCCAGCTTAGCGGCGAAGCTGGTGGTCTCGCTTACAAACCTAGGTGAGCTTCCAAGCCTGAAATGTTACTGTATTGTTTCGGATACCCGATCAGGCGTGACCAGCGATACATCAAGTCGGAGCACAGGGACACCGGGCAGTCGAGTGGGTTCACAGCTGCTGCTTCCCACACTATAAGCTCTTGAGAACTGAGCTGTGCTATTGTGGGGAAGGGTTTTCGTGCAGAGGCCAATACTTTCCCCTCGTGAGGGGGAAGCAAAGGAAAGTGGGGGGGGGGGTGGCCAGTGGCAGGGGTAGTGCATTTATCGCCATCCCAGCTGAGATCAGCCAATTCGACACAGACTGCGATCAAACTTGGGACATTGCGAATCTGCATGACTCAACAACAACATCGACTTGCATTTATGACGTGGTAAAACATCCCACAGTGCTTCACAGGAGTACAATCACAACCTTTGACACAGAGCCCCACAAGGAGGTATTAGGACAAGTGACCAAAAGCTTGTTCAAAGTGGTAGGTTTTAAGGAGCATGTTTAAGTAGGATAGAGAGGCGGAGAGATTTAGAGAGGGAATTCCAGAGCTTATGGCTTAGACAGCTGAAGGGACTGCCGCCAATGGCAGGTCGTAAGAAATTGGGGAGGCGCAAGAGGCCAGAATTGGAAGGGCGCAGATCTCGGAGGGTTGTAGGGCTGGAGGAGGTTATAGAGATAGGGAGGGGCGAGGCCATGGAGGGATTTGAACACAAGGCTCAACTTGGCAATGAAGAAACTTACTGAGTTACGAGGTGAGCCCCATGAGTTCTGTGTCTTTAACCATTGGGGAGGGGCTGAGCAGCAGAGTCCTCCTCTGCCGCTTCAGCTCATTTAACAGGTAACATTAGAGTAACATTGGTAGGGGCATGGGTTGCCCTCAAGAATATAGTTGGGGAAAGAGTAGAAAACATCCCCACTGTAACCCATTGGTGATTGCTGGCACTGGATGCTTGTAATTATTTGCATCCAACAGTTCGAAAAGCAGAAGTGCAAAATCAGATTCTCTAGGTGTTTGGAGGAAAATGGTGGCACATTTCATTAACTTAATTACAGTCGTGGCAAACTGTGGCCCCTCTAAATCAAGAACTAAGGTACCCGATATCAGGACGTGAATTTAAGGCTGTGTTATAAATTTGAGGTTCAGTTTGTGATTTGGCCATCTGAATCCATTGGTTTAGATTGTACTCTTGTTATAACTCACACTGGGAGGCAGAAATTTAACTTGAGCGGTGACGCTAAAGGGGGCATGTCGCGCCGGCCGCCCGTTACGTTCCTCGCATCGGCCGCCCGTTACGTTCCTCGCATCGGCCGCCCGTTACGTTCCTCGCATCGGCCGCCCGTTACGTTCCTCGCATCGGCCGCCCGTTACGTTCCTCGCATCGGCCGCCCGTTACGTTCCTCGCATCGGCCGCCCGTTACGTTCCTCGCATCGGCCGCCCGTTACGTTCCTCGCATCGGCCGCCCGTTACGTTCCTCGCATCGGCCGCCCGTTACGTTCCTCGCATCGGCCGCCCGTTACGTTCCTCGCATCGGCCGCCCGTTACGTTCCTCGCATCGGCCGCCCGTTACGTTCCTCGCATCGGCCGCCCGTTACGTTCCTCGCACAATACTCAGATCCATTGACTTCAATAGAATTGAATATCAAGCGGGGCGTATAACGGGCAGCGGGTAAGCAATATAACGGGCAGTGGATCTGATACCACCCGTTTTTGCACCATCAAACGACGAATTTCTACTGCTGAGTTTCTTTAATTCAGAAGGTACTGAAACTGTCTAAATTTGTGAATGAAGCAGAGTTGTGCCAACTGGTGAGAATGTGTTGCAGAAATTCAGTCTTCAGATCCTCCATCCCTTCACACGATTTGTTTTTGTTGTACATTTATTGCTTATACTTTTGCTGTTCCGCTCTGGGGGAGGGAGAGGGCTGGTTTATAAGTTGTACTGGATTTGTTTTTATGCGTAATGCCGTCTGAACACCACAGAATTGGACAAGTTTCTGCGAGCTATGAGGACTGCATTTTCAAATTGCTACAGAAAATGTTAGAGTATACCTTTTGCATTCCTGCCTCTGGATGGAAGGTTGTGGGTTTGAGCCCCACTTCAGGACTTAAGCAGGCGATGTAAGATGACACTCCAATGTTGCACCGAGGGAGTGCTGCATTGTCAGAGATCTTAGAATCATGGAAAGGTTACAGCACGGAAGGAGGCCATTCGGCCTATCGAGTCCGCATTGGCTCTATGCAAGAGCAATCCTACTAGTCCCACTCCCCTGTCCTACCCCCGTAGCCCTGCAAATATTTTCCTTTCAAGTACTTATCCAGTTCCCTTTTGAAGGCCATAATTGAATCTGCCTCCACCACCCCCTTGGACAGTGCATTCCAGATCCAAAGCACTCGCTATGTAAAAAAGTTTTTCCTTATGTCACCTTTGGTTCTTTTGCCAATCACCTTAAATCTATGTCCTCTGGTTCTTGACCCTTCCGCCAATGGGAACAGTTTCCCGCTATTTACTCTGTCTAGACCCTTCATGATTTTGAATACCTCTATCAAATCTCCTCGCAACCATCTCTGTTCCAAGGAGAACAACCCCAGCTTCTCCAGTCTATCTACGTAACTAAAGCCCCTCATCCCTGGAATCATTCTAGTAAATCTCTTCTGCACCCTTTCTAAGGCCTTCACATCTTTCCTAAAGTGCGGTGCCCAGAACTGGACACAGTGCTCCAGTTGTGGCCGAACCAGTGTTTTATAAAGGTTCATCATAACTTCCATACTTTTGTACTCTATGCCTCTATTTATAAAGCACAGGATCCCGTATGCTTTTTTATCCGTTTTCTCAACCTGCCCTGCCACCTTCAACGATTTGTGCACATATACCCCCAGATCGCTCTGTTCCTGCACCCCCTTTTAGAGTTGTGCCCTCCAGTTTATATTGCCTCTCCTACCAAAATGTATCACTTCGCATTTTTCTGCGTTAAATTTCATCTGCCACGTGTCCGCCCATTCCACCAGCCTGCCTGTATCCTCTTGAAGTCCATCACTATCCTCCTCACTGTTTACTACCCTTCCAAGTCCGAGATGCCACCCTTGAATGAGGTGTTAAACTGAGGTCCTGCCTGGATGTTCAGTTGGATGTTAAAAGCCGTATGGGAAGACAGTTGGGTGGATGGGCGGGATCAAATGGTCTTCATCCAAACCGCAGGGGTACAATATGGTAGTGGTTAAACTACTGGACTAATCATCCAGAGAACGTTAATTCAAATCCTGCTGCGGCAGTCTGAGACTTGGTGTTCAGTTTTTTAAAATAAATCTGGAAATCAAAAGCTGGTATCAGTAAAAGCTACCATGAAGCTGTCGGATTGTCATAAAAACCGAACTGGTTCACTGGTGTCCTTTAGGGAAGGAAACCTGCCTTCCTTACCAGGGCTGACCTACATGTGCCTTACCACCAGTGCGGTTAACTCTGAACTGCCCTCTGAAGTGGGCTAGGAAGCCATTCAGTTGGGAGGCTTTAACTGCGGGCTTACCACATCCCAAGAATGAATAAAAAAATAAACATTCTTGCTTTCCCTTTCCCACAAAAAAAAACTGTAGCGTTGTTAGACTTAAAAAGGGAAATACCCGTCTTAGTCAGAGACTTTGTGCATTCATGAGTGTGAACCAGTTGTTTGTATATTTACTACCTTTTGTAAAGGAGGAGCTTTCAGCGTAAGTGTCACCTGTGTTGTATTACTTTCTAGGATTCACCCTGAAGGATTTGGAATCTGTTCCCTTTGGGGTTGCACTCCCCATACGGGACGCTATTTATCACTGCCGTGAGCAGCCTTGCTCAGATTGGTCTGAAGCTGCCTGTTCGCTTATTGGACGTCAGGATCTTTCCAAACAGGCACATGAAGGAAAGCTACACAAGACAAAATCTGTAGGTTCATATAAAGTTTTCTGGCAATCTGAGCTGTAAGAATGGAAGGTTTTGTTCTCGAGGCCTGAAGGTTGCTCTGAATGTTCAACTATGAATTTAGTTTCAACGAAACATTAATATGATTCCTACATAACTTAGATGTTGAATTTACGCTGAAATCTAAGTCGGAACTGGTGGCATTCCTTGAGTAGCTAGAAGCAAGAGGCATCTAAATCCGAAATTACTATAAAATCTGCCATATACAGCGCATGCCTGTGGTCTGAGCTATGAGGGCCTTATTTTTAAAATGCTACAGAAAATTTTTAAGAGTGTGTGCTCTTTGCTCTTGAACAAGTGTCAGCTACCCTGACTCTATGATAGTACTCCTGCCTCTGGATCGGAAGGCTGTGGGTTTGAGCCTCATGTTCCAGGTCCCTTGGGTATAGGGGAACCAATGTTAATTTGAATTTTGCATTGTGTGGAATAATCTACTGTAGCTCCAGTGACGGTTCTGGCATCTTCAAAGGCAGGCAGGTAGGTCCAGGAGATGCCCGGGGGGAGGAGGGGGAAACAGGTCCTGGAGATGCCGGGGTTGGGGGAGGTGTGGGGTGGGGGGGGGGAAGGTGGAGCAGGACCTGGAGATGCCCGGGGTGGGGGTAGGGCAGGTCCTGGAGATGCCTGGGGGGGGGGGCCAAAGCAGCAGCTACAGTATAGAGAAACTTATGAAATATCTTTCAATATTGTGGGTTTATGCCTGTAAAGATCTAGGCAGTGATCACATTAAATTGAAACCAGTGAACGTTGGAAGATTATAGATGGCTGTGTATGGAACAATTGGTTTCTCCAACATGACAGTGCATTAAATAACTAAACCACTCCTCCGATGTGACCTAAAACTATTGATATAGATGAAGGTATCGTTTCATTAAATACTACTATTGTATTCCTGAATATCTGTTTGTTCTTCCTGGGCCACTCAACCCATGGCCAAGGTTGAGGGGCTCCTGCTCGGAGATCTGCAGCCATCCTGCTGTTTGTATATTCCCCCTCTTTTTTTCGCCAATTTTCTGTCTCCTCCTCCTGAAGGCGTTGACTGCTGGCCAGGGTGCAGTTCCACAAACGCTGGTCACTCAACGCTACCTTGCCCAAGTGGCTAGTGTGTTTGTATGTGAGTCTCGACTGAGTGTCAGCTAGCTAGCTACACAGGCCAAGCCCTGTCCTGTCCTTCCCCCATGTCCGCATATACACACTTCCAGTAGGGATCGCTGAAAATTGATCAGGAGCAGGAGCCCTGGGTACTTTTCCCCTCCCTCCCTAACCCAGGACGCTGAGGCCAATTGTAACACTGCCCCGCCCCAAATCAGGTAACTCAGCACAGACCGGGATCGTGACTGCGATCCTCATGGTCTGTGTGGCTGAGTTATTCAGCACCTTAATCATCTGGGCCTTGAGGGGACTGCAAGCTGTTCCTCTTCGAAATGTCCAGAAACGTCCGTCTGCTAATCTGTTCTCATTTGTAGGCTATTGGACACTTGTTGCCCTCTGACGGAGCCTCTGGAAATGAAGCCGAGGAGGAGGAAGATGGAATGAATGACATGAATCAGGATTTGATATCCTTAATCTGGAACGAAGATCTGCGTGTTCAGGAGGTTCGACGTCTCCTCCAGAGCACACACCCTGTACGTGTTAACGTCGTACAGATGCCAGAAGTGAGCGACCACGAGTATATTGAGGAGAAAGAAAACAGGTTTGTGTTTTTTCTTTTACAAGTTTAGTTTTCACAAAACTGATCAGAGTTGCAATTGTTACAGTTTTAAAAACTTACGGGCTGGTGCAGAGAGAGCACATTGAAGCCCCGGGAGTGGTGTGTGATGGGAGTAGTGGAACACGAGTCCATGTCTGCAGTCCACCACGCAGATCTCAGCGAGCAGTCTCCTGAGGGATGGCAAGTGGAAAGTCGCCCGTCGGTTGGGGGAGGGAAGGGAACGATCCAGAGAAGGATTCTGCGCCGTCTTTGAGCAGATCCCAGCAGCTGGGTTTCAGAGCAGCGTTTGTGGATGTCTTGGAGTCAGTGGGCTGCCTGCTTCCTCAGCGAGGGCATTTGCTCTATCAAAGAGCCGGCACAAATATGATGGGCTCAATGGCATGCTTCTGTGCTGTGAACTTCTCTGGTTCCAGAATAGTAAGTGATGCTTGAAGATCCAAGAAAGGGAGAACATATCGCAACAAACGTTGATAAAATGAGTGCTGTTGTGACCTATTCATTAATTTATGGAGATTATATCTTGGAAATAGAAGGTGTTGTGCTGGACATGGTTTTCTGATAGAATAGGAGGGATCCTCCAGCAGGTGTCAGCCCTCACCTCTGAGTCAGAAGGTTGTGGGTTCAAGTCCCACTCCAGAGATTTGAACACAAAATCCAGACTGACACTCCAGTGCAGTACTGAGGGAGTGCTGCACTGTCAGAGGTGCCGTCTTTCAGATGAGACATTAAACCAAGACCCCATCTGCCCTCTCAGGTGGACATTAAAGATCCCATATCGCTGTTCAACGCCACCTGCACGTACCCCTCCAAGTCACACACCATACCGACTTGGAAATATATTGCCGTTCCTTCATCGTTGCTGAGTCAAAATCCTGGAACTCCCTTCCTAACAGCACTGTGGGAGAACCTTCACCACACGGACTGCAGCGGTTCAAGAAGGCGGCTCACCACCACCTTCTCAAGGGCGATTCGGGATGGGCAATAAATGCCGGCCTTGCCAGCGACGCCCACATCCCATGAACGAATAATAAAAAAAGAGCTGGGGAGTTCTCCCCGGTGTCCTGGCCAACATTTATCCCACAACCAACACCTAAAACAGATTATTTGGTCATTATCTCATTGTTGTTTTTGGGAGCTTGCTGTGCGCCAATTGGCTGCCGCATTTCCTACATTACAACAGTGACTACATTTCAAAAGCACTTCATTGGCTGTAAAGCGCTTTGGGGCATCCTGGGGTCATAAAATGCGCTACATAAATGCAAGTTCTTTCTTTCTAAGAATGAGACCTAAAGCCAGTAATGAGGACTAAAGGACGGGCTACAGCATTTCCGTTTCTCCACCAGCTTCTTCTGTCACCAGTTTTCTCCCTGAAGGCATCGATCACCCCCCAGCTGGGGTATGGTTCCACGGGCGCGAGTTGCCCTCCGATATCTGCCCCAAGCAACAATCCTTAAATTGCGAACCCAAACGTTGGCAGGTAATTCAACCGCGGGGGAAGCATCGCCGCCAAATTCGCTCTTGCCCTCCCCCAACGTCCATACGCGCACGGACCTCCAGGAGGCGTCCGGTTAGCCATCAGAGTCGGAAGCCCTGGCTGAGATGAGCTAATCCGGCATACACCGGGGATTGAACCTGTGACCTTCCTGTCCTGTACAACTCAGCTACTCACTGTTTTAATCAGCACGGTTAAACCGAATTGGGAGAACCGAACAGAAGTGTTTTAATCTGAACCTTGTTTTCGACAGATCTGTTTTCTTTCTGTGGTTTGGGCAGGGCTCTGACATAATGCACACCTCAGCATCGCAGTTTCTGAATTCCACTAAACAGGAAATTACTGGTCTGCCCTTTTGTTCACCTTTTGAATCAGAAATGAAACAGATTCCTGGTGGGAAGTTTAGACTTTCCCCCTCCCTCCCTCCCTTCCATGCCCCCTAAAACCACCACTTGGCTTGTAAAGTGAAGTCTCTAAAGCAGCCATTTTGAGAGGGGGAAACTAACCTGTATTGCAACTTGTGATGAAGGATTGTATTATTTTGGCAGCAATGTTGTGCATCTTCTTATTCTAGAAGTTCACAGCATCTTGAAGAGGTGGTTAATATGTTCCCTCAGTTTTGAGGCTAGGTCAATTGAAAATTTCAAAACTGAGATAGATAGATTTTTCTTAGGCAAGAGTATTAAGAACATAAGAAATAGGAGCAGGAGTTGGCCAATCGGCCCCTCGAGCCTGCTCCGCCATTCAATAAGATCACGGCTGATCTGATCCTAATCTCAAATCTAAATTCATGTTCAATTTCCTGCCCGCTCCCCGTAACCCCTAATTCCCTTTACTTCTAGAATTCCCTTTACTTCTAGGGTACGGAATCAAGGTGAAATTGAGGTACAGATCACCTATGATCTAATTGAATGGTGGAACAGCCTCAAGGGACTGAATGGCCTCCTCCTGTTCCGATGTTCCCTTGCTCCACGCACCATCACCTGGCCTCATTGGCAGGCAAGCGCCCTGCCTCTGTCTCTGCCCGTGCAGATTTCCAGTTGATCACTAGGGGGTGTGCACGTGCAGCCTCGAGTGACAGTGCCTTTGATTTTTTCATTCCTTCCTGGGTAGACGGCTCGCTCTTGTTTGGAACAGGACCTATTGCGTGGGTGCGGATGGGAGTGCAGCGTATCTGTGTGTAGATGTACGGAGGGGAAGGGCACATTGTGGGTTCAGATGTGCGGTCTACAATCTGTTGGAGGACGAATGCACCACCCCACCCTATTCTTTGTCACTATTGTCCTGCATATCCTTGCAGCTAACTTGTCCTGAGAAGAAACCAACTTTTTTTTAAAATTAAAGAAGGCAATTGAGCAAGTATTTTGTGCATGAGATAAATATTGGTCAGGATGGAGGTGTCCAAAATTAGGGGCCATAAATATAAGAGTCACTAAAAATTTACTAGAATGATTCCAGGGGTGAGGGACTTCAGTTACGTGGATAGACTGGAGCAGCTGGGGTTGTTCTTCATAGAGCAGAGAAAGTTAAGAGGAGATTTGATAGAAGTGTTCAAAATCATGACTGGTTTAGATAAAGTAAATAAAGAGAAACTGTTCCCATTAGAATAAGGGTTGAGAACCAGAGGACACAGATTTAAGGTGATTGGCAAAAGAACCAAAGGCGACATGAGGAAAAGCTTTTTTACCAGCGAATAGTTGTGATCTGGAATGCGCTGCCTGAAAGGGTGATGGAAGTAGATTCAATTGTGGCTTTCAAAAAGGAATGGGCTCGATGGGCCGAATGGCGGCCTCTTTTTTTTTATTCGTTCATGGGAGGTGGGCATCGCTGGCGAGGCCAGCATTTATTGCCCATCCCTAATTGCCCTTGAGAAGGTGGTGGTGAGCCGCCTTCTTGAACCGCTGCAGTCCGTGTGGTGAAGGTTCTCCCACAGTGCTGTTAGGAAGGGAGTGCCAGGATTTTGACCCAGCGACGATGAAGGAACGGCGATATATTTCCAAGTCGGGATGGTGTGTGACTTGAAGGGGAACGTGCAGGTGATGGTTTTCCCATGTACCTGCTGCTCTTGTCCTTCGAGGTGGTAGAGGTCGCGGGTTTAGGAGGTGCTGTCGAAGAAGTCTTGGCGAGTTGCTGCAGTGCATCCTGTGGATGGTACACACTGCAGCCACAGTGCGCCGGTGGTGAAGGGAGTGAATGTTTAGGGTGGTGGATGGGGTAACAATCAAGCGGGCTGCTTTGTCCTGGATGGTGTCGAGCTTCTTGAGTGTTGTTGGAGCTGCACTCATCCAGGCAAGTGGAGAGTATTCCATCACACTCCTCACTTGTGTCTCGTAGATGGTGGAAAGGCTTTGGGGAGTCAGGAGGTGAGTCACTCCCCGCAGAATACCCAGCCTCTGACCTGCTCTTGTAGCCACAGTATTTATATGGCTGGTCCAGTTAAGTTTCTGGTCAATGGTGACCCCCAGGATGTTGATGTTGGGGGATTCGGCGATGGTTATGCCATTGAATGTCAAGGGGAGGTGGTTAGACTTTCTCGTTGGAGGTGGTCATTGCCTGGCACTTGTCTGGCACGAATGTTACTTGCCACTTATCAGCCCAAGTCTGAATGTTGTCCAGATCTTGCTGCGTGTGGGCTCGTACTGCTTCGTTATTTGAGGGGTTGCGAATGGAACTAAACACTGTGCAATCATCAGCGAACATCCCCACTTCTGACCTTATGATGGAGGGGAGGTCATTGATGAAGCAGCTGAAGATGGTTGGGCCTAGGACACTGCCCTGAGGAACTCCTGCAGCAATGCCCTGGGGCTGAGATGATTGGCCTCCAACAACCACTACCATCTTCCTTTGTGCTAGGTATGGTTCCAACCACTGGAGAGTTTACCCCCTGATTCCCATTGACTTCAATTTTACCAGGGCTCCTTGGTGCCACACTCGGTCAAATGCTGCCTTGATGTCAAGGGCAGTCACTCTCACCTCACCTCTGGAATCCAGCTCTTTTGTCCATGTTTGGACCAAGGCTGTAATGAGGTCTGGAGCCGAGTGGTCCTGGCGGAACCCAAATTGAGCATCGGTAAGCAGGTTATTGGTGAGTAAGTGCCGCTTGATAGCACTGTCGACGACACCTTCCATCACTTTGCTGATGATTGAGAGTAGACTGATGGGGCGGTAATTGGCCGGATT
Source organism: Heptranchias perlo (assembly GCF_035084215.1). NCBI lineage: Eukaryota > Metazoa > Chordata > Chondrichthyes > Hexanchiformes > Hexanchidae > Heptranchias > Heptranchias perlo. Next base: position 118,086,152 of record NC_090329.1, on the reverse strand, counting down.
GGAATTGTCCTGCTTTTTGTGGACAGGACATACCTGGGCAATTTTCCACATTGTCGGGTAAATGCCAGTGTTGTAGCTGTACTGGAACAGTTTGGCTAGAGGCGCGGCTAGTTCTGAAGCCCAAGTCTTCAGCACTACAGCCGGGATGTTGTCGGGGCCCATAGCCTTTGCTGTATCCAGTGCGCTCAGCCGTTTCTTGATATCACATGGAGTGAATCGAATTGGCTGAAGACTGGTTTCTGTGATGGTGGGAATATTGGGAGGAGGCTGAGATGGATCTTCCACTCGACACTTCTGGCACAAGTCCCCAGATGTTAGTGAGTAGGACTTTGCAGGGTCGACTGGGCTTGTTTTGCCGTTGTCGTGTCCGGTGCCTAGTGGTCCGTCCGGTTTTATTCTTATTATGACTTTTTTTTAAGCGAGATTGTACAACTGAGTGGCTTGCTAGGCCATTTCAGAGGGCAATTAAGAATCAACCACATTGCTGTGGGTCTGGAGTCACATATAGGCCAGACCGGGTAAGGACGGCAGGTTTCCTTCCCTAAAGGACATTAGTGAGCCAGATGGGTTTTTACGACAATCCGGTAGTTTCATGGCCACCATTACTGATACTAGTATTTTAATTCCAGATTTTATTTAATTAATTGAATTTGAATTCCCCAGCTGCCGTGGCAGGATTTGAACTCATGACTCTGGATTATTAGTCCTGGCTTCTGGATTCCTAATCCAGTAACATAAACACTGTGCTACTGTACCCGTGCTGTAACCATTCTATGATTACGTGAAATACAATGAAGAAGTCAGGAGAAACTTTTTTATTCAGAGAATGGTCAGAATGTGGAACTCGCTACCACATGGAGTGGTTGAGGTGAATAGCATAGATGCATGTAAGGGGATGCTAGATAAGTACATGAGGGAGAAAGGAATAGAAGGAGATGCTGATAAGGTTCGATGAAGTAGGATGGGAGGAGGCTCGTTTGGAGCAGAAACACCAGCATAGACCAGTTGGGCTGAATGGCCTGTTTCTATGCTGTAAATTCTTTTTTGTTTATTCGTTCATGGAATGTGGGCATCGCTGGCAAGGCTGGCATTTATTGCCCTCGAGAAGGTGGTGGTGAGCCGCCTTCTTGAACCGCTGCAGTCCGTGTGGTGACAGTTCTCCCACAGTGCTGTTAGGAAGGGAGTTCCAGGATTTCGACCCAGCGACGATGAAGGAACAGCGATATATTTCCAAGTCGGGATGGTGTGTGACTTGGAGGGGAACGTGCAGGTGGTGTTGTTCTCACGTACCTGCTGTTCTTGTCCTTCTCGGTGGTAGAGATCGCGGGTTTGGGAGGTGCTGTCGAAGAAGCCTTGGCGAGTTGCTGCAGTGCATCCTGTGGATGGTACACACTGCAGCCACAGTGCGCCGGTGGTGAAGGGAGTGAATGTTTAGGGTGGTGGATGGGGTTCCAATCAAGCGGGCTGCTTTATCCTGGATGGTGTCGAGCTTCTTGAGTGTTGTTGGAGCTGCACTCATCCAGGCATCTATGTAAAGGATAGCCATGAAAGTAAGAGGTCACTGTATTTTTTGCTCTTGTATAATGTATACATGATATGGTCACCATACACTGTATATTGTAGGAGTCAATCTACTGTTACACCTTGCAATTTATTTTCAAATATCTATTACTTATTGTATAATCCAAGTATTTTCTTCTTGGGCCAGATTGCTACAGTTGTGCCAACGAACCATGGCGCTTCCTGCAGGAAGAGGGATGTTCACTCTGTTTTCCTACCATCCCGTGCCAACTGAACCGCTTCCTATTCCGAAGTTAAATCTGACCGGTATGTATTTCTCACCTAAATCTGTTACGGGTAATGTTTTTCAAATTGTTGCCATGGTTGTTCGCTTTGATGCTTGTCCTGGGGATCAGCTGGTTTTGCACATTGTAACAGGTTGTTGTATGGAGACTGCCTGCCATCTAGCTGAAAAGTTTAGGTTGCCCGCGCTGTCCTTTCACCTCAGGCATCAGAGTTTCGACCCGGACTAATAATGAAAGTCGGCCCTCTCTGCTGGTTATAGATGTCTTCTGTGCAACAAGCTTGGGGAATCTCAACTCGGTGCTTAATGGGTGAGACTCCACAGCGTAAAACTGCCTTCATTCAAAGTTAACTGACACGTGCTGGCAATCTTGTTTCAGATGAATCATGACGATGACTGATAAGAGAAATAGAAATATTGCACTGGTGCAGTGGGTTTGGGGTTACAGTGTGCTATTGGTTGAAGAACCTTTAATCTGGGCTCTTACCCCTCTTTTCCCTTCTTTACTCATTTTTCTCTTCTTTTCCCCCCTGTACTTCTTCGCCCCTATCCCCCTCTGAATGTGAAATGATGACCTAAGGACAAGTCAGTTCATTACTGGGATGACATTTGATTGAGTATTCTGGGATGAATTTTAACAATTGATTGACACTGGCCATTCTGATCATCACTTTGGGTTGATAGATTTTTTTTTTGTACCTTAGTTTAATTTTTATATGCCAAGTCAAGAATTTGCTGTTAGATTGGAAAACACTTAATGGTTACAAAATTTTTAAAATATATATACCTGAAATGGTTTCACTTTTACATGACTTTTCAAATGTGGTTGTACTGTTTCATTTGGTTGAAAGCAGATTTGTAATCTGTAATGTTCTTGTGTCCTTGTGCATTTGCATATAATCGGACTGTACTGTATGAGACTTTCCTGATGGCAATATTTGGTTTTAATGTTTGGTTTTGACACGTATAGTGAGTTGCAAAATATTTGGGCAATGAAAAATGAAAATTTAAATCCTTCAAAATATAACTCGTGCCCCTCTGGGGGTATTTTCTGCATTGGACTTTTTGTGAACTGCTGCTCTGAATCATCCATGGATCTACAGAAGAATCGAGACAAAATTTGCATGTGACAGATGAAATTCAATGCAGATAAGTGCAAGGTGTTAAAGTTTGAAGAAACGGGGACATGCTTAATCAACAGTGTTGAGCTAGCTATGGGAACATGTTTTTTTAAAAATTTGTTCTCAGGATGTGGGCGATGTTGGCAAGGCCGCATTTTGTGCCCATCCCGAGTGGCCCTGAGAAGGTGACGTTAACCCTTCACGAACCACTGTGGTCCTTGTGCCGAAAGTGCTCCCACAATGGCTTTGGGTGCAGAATTCCAGGCTATTAACCCAACAACGATGAAGGAGCCGCGATATAAGTCAGGTTGCTGTGTGACTTTAAAGAGATCTGATTAAGTGAATACTTATGCTGAGTCATTGTGGAGTAGCAGCTAACAAAGAAAACTGAATGCTGAGTTATGCGGCCAAATCAGTAGAGTACAAGTCTGAGGTCAACAAGCTGAAGCCATGTAGTGCTCTGGTCAGGCCACATTTTGAGCACTGAGTTTAGTTCTGGTCAGCTAACATGCAAGGGAAACTTCTAATTCCTAGATAACAAGTCTAGTTCAGCTATCACCCCTGTGCTCGCTGACCTACGTTGGTTCCCAGTCCAACAATGCCTTGAATTTAAACTTCTCATCCTAGTGTTCAAATCGTTCCATCGCCTTGCCCCTCCCTATCCCTGTAACCTCCTTCAGCCCTACAACCTTCTGAGAACTCTGCATTCCTCCAATTCTGGCCTCTTGTACATCCCTGACTTCCTCCACCCCACCATTGGTGACTGTGCCTTCAGCTGCCTAGGCCCTCAGCTCTGGAATTCCCTTACTAAATCTCTCAGCCTCTTTCCTCCTTTAAGATGCTCCGTAAAACCTACCTTTTTGACCAAGCTTTTGGTCACCTGTCCTAATGCCTCCTTCTTTGGCTATGTGTCAGTTTTTGCTTGACAACGCCCCTGTGAAGTGCCTTGGGACATTTTACGACATCAAAAGCGCTTTTTGAATGCAAGTTGTTATTGATCCCTTGTGTCAGCGGGTTTGAATTATGAGGAGAGGTTAAGAGAAACTAACTCTTAGCTCTTGAAGGGAGGCAAATAAGAGTAAACTTTATAGAGATTATTATAAAATAGGAAAAGAAAATGTTAATCCAAAGCACTGATTCAAGTTAAACAGCAACTGTAGCACAAGGCGGGGGGGAAAGGTACAAAATGATAGAGGGCAAGTTCAGGGTTTATGCACTGAATACCACCTGCTGATCACCACTTAATGCCCTCCCTCAGTTGATGAATCAGTCCTCCTCCATGTTGAGCACCACTTAGAGGAAGCACTGAGGGTAGCAAGGACACAGAATGTATTCTGGGTGGGGGACTTCAACGTCAATCACAGAGAGTGGCTCGGTAGCACCACGACTGACCAAGCTGGCCGACTCCTGAAGCAGTCCGTGCCAGCATGCAGTAAGATCTGGACAACATCCAGGCTTGGGCTGATGTGTGGCAAGTAACATTCACGCCAGACAAGTGCCAGGCAATGACCATCTCCAACAAGAGAGAGTCTAATCGCCTCCCTTTGACATTCAACAGCATTACCATCGCCGAATCCCCCACCATCAACATCCTGGGGGTCACCATTGACCAGAAACTTAACTGGACCAGCCACACAAATACTGTGGCTACAACAGCAGGTCAGAGTAGTGGGTATTCTGCGGCAAGTGACTCGCCACCTGACTCCCCAAAGCCTTTCCACCATCTACAAGGCACAAGTCAGGAGTTTGATGGAATACTCACCAATTGCCTGGATGATTGCAGCTCCAAGAACACTCAAGAAGCTCGACATCATCCAGGACAAAGCAGCCCGCTTGATTGTCACCCCATCTACCACCCTAAACATTCACTCCCTTCGCCACCGGCACACAGTGACTGCAATGTGTACCATCCACAGGATGCACTGCAGCAACTTGCCAAGGCTTCTTCGACAGCACCTCCCAAACCCGCGACCACTACCACCTAGAAGCTCGAGGGCAGCAGGCACATGGGAACAACATCACCTGCACATTCCCCTCCAAGTCATACACCATCCCGACTTGGAAATATATCGTCGTTCCTTCATTGTCGCTGGGTCAAAATCCTGGAACTCCCTTCCTAACAGCACTATGGGAGAACCTTCACCACGCGGACTGCAGCGGTTCAAGAAGGCGGCTCACCACCACCTTCTCGAGGGAAATTAGGGATGGGCAATAAACGCTGGTCTCGCCAGTGACGCCCACATCCTATGAACGAATTTTAAAAAAACATAGCTGCCAGACTGGGCCTGCGGCAGGTGGTGAGCAAACCAACACGAGGGAAAAACCTACTTGACCTCGTCCGCACCAATCTATCCATGACAATATTGGTAGGAATGACCACCGCACAGTCCTTGTGAAGACGAAGTCCCGTCTTCACACTGAGGACACCATCCAACGTGTTGTGTGGCACTACCACTGTGTTAAATGGGATAGATTCAGAACAGATCTAGCAGTTCAAAACTGGGCATCCATGAGGTGCTGTGGGCCATCAGCAGCAGCAGAATTGTATTCCAGCACGATCTGTAACCTCATGGCCCGGCATATTCCTCACTCTACCATTACCAACAAGCCAGGGAATCAACCCTGGTTCAATGAGGAGTGTAGAAGAGCATGCCAGGAGCAGCACCAGGCATACCTAAAAATGAGGTGCCAACCTGGTGAAGCTGCAACACAGGACTACATGCATGCTAAACAGCGGAAGCAACATGCTCTGGATAGAGCTAAGCGATTCCACAACCAACGGATCAGATCAAAGCTCTGCAGTCGTGTCACATCCAGTCGTGAATGGTGGTGGACAATTAAACAACTAACGGGAGGAGGAGGCTTTGTGAACATCCCCATCCTCAATGATAGCAGAGTCCAGCACATGAGTGCAAAAGACAAGGCTGAAGCGTTTGCAACCATCTTCAGCCAGAAGTGCCAAGTGGATGATCCATCTCGGCCTCCTCCCGATATCCCCACCATCACAGAAGCCAGTCTTCAGCCAACTCGATTCACTCCACGTGGTATCAAGAAACGGCTGAGTGCACTGGATACAGCAAAGGCTATGGGCCCCGACGACATCACGGCTGTAGTGCTGAAGACTTGTGCTCCAGAACGAGCTGCGCCTCAAGCAAAACTGTTCCAGTACAGCGACAACACTGGCATCTACCTGACAATGTGGAAAATTGCTCGGGTATGCTCTGTCCACAAAAAGCAGGACAAATCCATTCTGGCGAATTACTGCCCCATCAGTCTACTCTCAATCATCAGCAAAGTGATGGAAGGTGTCGTCGACAGTGCTATCAAGCGGCACTTGCTCACCAATAACCTGCTCGCCGATGCTCAGTTTGGTTTCTGCCAGGACCACTCAGATCCAGAGCTCAATACAGCCTTGGTCCAAACATGGACAAACGAGCTGAATTCCAGAGGTGAGGTGAGAGTGACTGCCCTTGACATCAAGGCAGCATTTGACCGAGTGTGGCACCAAAGAGCCCTAGTAAAATTAAAGTTAATGGGAATCGGGAAAAACTCTCCAGTGGCTGGAGTCATAACTAGCACAAAGGAAGATGGTAGTGATTGTTGGAGGGCAATCATCTCAGCCCCAGGGCATTGCTGCAGGAGTTCCTCAGGGCAGTGTCCTGGGCCCAATCATCTTCAGCTGCTTCATCAATGACCTTCCCTCCATCATAAGGTCAGAAATGGGGATGTTCGCTGATGATTGCACAGTGTACAGTTCCGCTCGCAAACCCTCAGATAATGAAGCAGTGCATGCCCGCATGCAGCAAGACCGGGACTACATCCAGGCTTGGGCTGATAAGTGGCAAGTAACATTCGTGCCAGGCAATGGCCATTCTCCAACAAGAGAGAGTTTAACCACTTCCCCTTGACATGCAACGGCATTACCATCGCCGAATCCCCCACCATCAACATCCTGGGGGTTACCATTGACCAGAAACTTAACTGGACCAGCCACATAAATACTGTGGCTACAAGAGCAGGTCAGAGGCTGGGTATTCTGCAGCGAGTGACTCACTTCCCGACTTCCCAAAGCCTTTCCATCATCTGGAAGGCACAAGTGAGGAGTGTGATGGAATACTCTCCACTTGCCTGGATGAGTGCAGCTCCAACAACACTCAAGAAGCTCGACACCATCCAGGACACAGCAGCCCGCTTGATTTGCACCCCATCCACCATGTAAACACTCACTCCCTTCACCACCGGCGCACTGTGGCTGCAGTGTGTACCATCCACAGGATGCACTGCAGCAACTCGCTAAGGCTTCTTCGACAGTACCTCCCAAACCCGTGACCTCTACCACCTAGAAGGACCATGGTGGTGAGCACATGGGACCATCACCACCTGCATGTTCCCCTCCAAATCATTCACCATACCGACTTGGAAATATATCGCCGTTCCTTCATCGCTGAGTCAAAATCCTGGAACTCCCTATCTAACAGCACTGTGGGAGAACCTTCACCACATGGACTGCAGCGTTTCAAGAAGGCGGCTCACCACCACCTTCTCAAGGGCAATTAGGGATGGGCAATAAATGCTGGCCTTGCTGGCGACGCCCACATCCCATGATCGAATTTTTAAAAAATAGCTGAGCAGCAAGCTCCCAAGGTTGACCCTCAGTCTGTACTGCAGTAGCTAATCTCAAGCCAAGGCCGGTGGTTAAAAGTTGCTACAATTAGGTTCAATAGCCCCCGAGTTAGGAAGGGAGAGTTTGGGTTCTTGCCCCGAATCGCTATCTATCACCCTCTGCTAGAAATGTATGTGTGTGAACACTGGTTGAATTGAGCCCAGAATTGGGCCCGGCTCCCCTAAGGTCGAGTAGCCTGCTGATGGTCACTGTCGAGGCTCGCATATGAATAATGGCCACTGGCCCAAGGACCAAAGGTTGTCTCTGGAACCCTGCCCTGGCAAGGAGAGCAGGGGAAATATTTTACAAATATGAGCAACCTCAGAAAACTGAAGGTTACATTTCCGTTGATGATAAATGTGCAAACTTCCTTCTGTGATAATCTGGGGAGTGTAAAGCAAATGCTTGGAATGCCATTGTTATTACATCTTTTCCTGATTTGACCCAGTTCCAAAATGGACATAGAGTTTGGATAAAATGGTCACTATTGCTTATGCTGGCTTCTGAAGGTACTTTTTGGGATTATTATGTGAACAGCTGCACTCAATTTAAAATTGTACTTAATTACTTCCCCCTTTTACATATTTTTTTAAAAATGAATTGCTCAATCTCGTGTGGCTAAATGCCACTTGTCTAACATTACATAAAAACACAGGCCAAACAGGCATGTATGGTAAATATATCTAATCTGTGGGCGGGAGGGAACAGCACCGGAACATTTGAGTAAGGCCTTGAGGCGGGGAGCGGAACACTCTGGAGGGAGGAGGTATCTTGAGAGAGAGGAAAGGCCTAGCAATGTGGGTGAAGTTTCCTGATTGTAGGACTAAAGAAATGGGAGGGTGAAGTGGGGGGGGGGGGGGTGGGTTGGTAGGAAGGAAATAAGGAACTATCATTTTTTTTTAAAAATGGTTGTAATTTATTTCCAGTGGTTTAGTTGATCTGTCGTGTCACATGGAGGATCACGACAATACTACCTCACCGACACAGACACAAGAATTTTTATAGAGGTGCAAGAACGATAGAGTAGTGATAATGGGGGACTTCAACTATCCTAACACAGACTAGGATATTAATGTAAGGGGCAAAGAGGGGGAGGATTTTATGAAGTGTGTTCAGGAGAACTTTCTTGATCAATATGCTTCCAGCCCAACGAGGAAGAAGACATTGCTGGATCTGGTTCTGGAGAATGAGGCTGGCCAAGTGGGGCAAGTGTCAGTGGGGGAACATTTCGGGAACAGTGATCAAAGTATCATGAGGTTTATATTAGTTATGGGAAAGGACAAGGAGCAATCTGGAGTAAAAATACTTAATTGGAGGAGGGCCAATTTCAGTGGGTTGAGAACAGATCTAGCCTGAGTAAATTGGAATCCTAGATTGGCAGGCAAAACTGTAATCGAACAATGGGCGGCATTTACAGAGGAGATGGTTCGGGTACAGTCTAGGTAAATTCCCTTGAGGGGGAATGGTAGGGCAACCAAAGCCAGAGCTCCCTGATGACCAAAGAGATAGGGAGTAAGATGAAGCAGAAAAAGGGGGCGTATGACACATGTCAGTTTGATAATACAGGTGAGAACCAGGCTGAATATAGAAAGTACAGAGGAGAAGTGAAAAAGGAAATAAGACCATAAGAGATAGGAGCAGGAGTTGGCCATTCGGCCCCTCCAGCCTGCTCCGCTATTTAATGAGATCATGGCTGAAATAAGAGGGGCAAAGAGAGGGAATGAGAATAGACTGGCAGCCAACATTAAACGGAATCCAAAAGTCTTCCGTAGGCATATAAGTAGTAAACGGTTAATAAGAGGAGGGTGGAGACAGTGGGCGTGGCTGAGGTTCTAAATGAATACTTTGCATCTGTCTTTACGAAGGAAGAAGATACTGCCAAAGTCACAGTAAAAGAGGAGGTCGTTGAGATATTGGATGGACTGAACATTGATAAAGAGGAGAGAGTAGAAAGGCTGGCTGTACTTAAAGTAGATAAGTCACCCGGTCCAGATGGGATACATCCTTGGTTGCTGAGGGAAGTAAGGGTGGAAATTGCAGAGGTGCTGGCCATAATCTTCCGAACATCCGTAGATATGGGGTTGGTGCCAGAGGACTGGAGAATTGCAAATGTTATACCCTTGTTCAAAAAAGGGTGTAAGGATGAACCCTGCATCTACAGGCCAGTCAGTTTAACCTCAGTGGTGGGGAAGCTTTTAGAAACGATAATCCGGGACAAAATTAACAGTCACTTGGACAAGTGTGGATTAATAAAGGAAAGCCAGCACGGATTTGTTAATGGAAAATTGTGTTTAACTAACTTGATTGAATTTTTTGATGAAGTAACAGAGAGGGCTGATGAGGGCAATGTGGTTGATGTTGTGTATATGGACTTTCAAAAGCCGTTTGATAAAGTGCCACATCTTAGGATTGTCAGCAAAATTGAAGTCCATGGAATAAACGGTGCAGTGGCAGTATGGATACAAAATTGGCTAAGTGACAGGAAACAGAGTCGTGGTGAATGGTTGTTTTTCGGACTGGAGGAAGGTATACAGTGGTGCTCCCCAGGGGTCGGTCCTTGGACCACTGGTTTTTTTGATATGTATTAATGACTTGGACTTGGGTGTGCAGGGCATAATTTCAAAAATTTGCAGATGACCCAAAACTTGGAAGTGTAGTAAACAGTGAGGAGGATAGTGATAGACTTCAAGAGGACATAGAAAGGCTGGTGGAATGGACGGACACGTGGCAGATGAAATTTAACACAGAGAAGTGCGAAGTGATACATTTTGGCAGGAAGAATGAAGAGAGGCATTATAAACGAAATGATACAATTCTAAAGGGGGTGGAGGAACAGAGAGACCTGGGGGTATATGTGCACAAATCATTGAAGGTGGCAGGACAGGTTGAGAAAGGGGTTAAAAAAGCATACGGGATCCTGGGCTTTATAAATAGAGGCATAGAGTACAAAAGCAAGGAAGTTATATTGAACCTTTATAAAACACTGGTTCGGCCACAGCTGGGGTATTGTGTCCAATCTGGGCACCATACTTTTGGAAGGATGTGAAGGCCTTCGAGAGGGTTTACTAGAATGGTTCCAGGGATGACGGGCTTGAGTTACGTGGATAGACTGGAGAAGCTGGGGTTGTTCTCCTTAGAGCAGAGAAGGTTGAGAGGAGATTTGATAGAAGTGTTCAAAATCATGAAGGGTTTAGATAAAGTAAATAAAGAGAAACTGCTCCCATTAGCGGAAGGGTCAAGAACCAGAGGACACAGATTTACGGTGATTGGCAAAAGAACCAATCGAAATCAAAAGAACGCGTCGTGAGTTTCCCTTGTATGTGTCGACTGACATTCAACAGTATGGCTTCCTTTCACGGTACAGGAACAGAAAGACTTGCATTTATATGGCAGCTTTCACGACTCCAGCGTTTTACAGCCAATGAAGTACTTTTTTTTTTAAGTGTAGTTGCTGTTGTAATGTAGGTAAACGCAGCAGCCAATTTGCACACAGCAAGGTCCCACAAACAGCAATGTGATTATGACCAGATAATCTGTTTTAGTGATATTAGTTGAGGGATAAATATTGGCCAGGAACTCCCCTGCTTATCTTTGAAATAGAGCCATGGGATCGTTTGCGTCCACCTGAGAGGGCAGACATGGCCTCGGTTTAACTTCTCATCCGAAAGACTGCACCTCCAACAATGCATCACTCCCTCATTACTGCACTGGAGTGTCAGCCTGGAATATGTGTTCAAGTCTCCAGAGTGGGACTTGAACCCTCAACCTTCTGACTCAGAGTCAAGAGTGCTACCACTGAGCCACGGCTGACTGCTATTGGTCCCACATAACAGGTGGGGACACCTGTTCTATTAAATGGGCGACCATGGCTTTTAGGAATCTGGGATAGCTGCCAATCCAAATTGAAGCAGGAGGTATGGAAGAGTAGCTTGAGTAACATGTGATTTTCTGTCCCCAGATGGTATTGGTTGGGAGTGAGATTTCACCATGTAGAGAATTATGGAGTACAATGATGCCATCATACTGTAATGTACGGCTGTACGGTAGATATTTTTGGATTTTTTTTTGTACTCAGAGTTTGAGTGATATCGCTGCTGATGAACTGGAGAATAGGAGACTTATTTTCCACAGCGGTCTCCCAGTGTCAATGTCAAGCACTACCAGGTTAGACCTATTACAGCGTGATAGAGTAAAGCTCCATCTGCTTTTGCCTCAACGATATTCTTTGACCTCAATCTCAGAAGATCACTTCTACTGCACCATTTAGAATATTCCATTTCTCATGCCAGCAATTCCTGTGACCTCTCTGAGTGTGACTGATAATATAGTGCCACTTGTGTTAAATTAAGGACAGTTTTGTGCTGTGGATTCTAGTAATCTGATTGTTACTGACCAAACACATTTCACATTGTATTCTTACAACTATCGATGTAATCTTTCATCCCATCATTCTGGACTGGATCCAAACCCAGTTTCCAGTGTTTAAAGACCAAAGTGCAAATACTCTCTCACCCGTTCCCCTCATTCAGATATTCTAAACATCTTGTCGTTGATGCAGCCTGACCTCCTACATTGTAAAACACATACTCTCTCTAATTATATTTGTTTGATTTTAGACCCTTCTTAAAATGCACCTCTTAACCCTCCTAATATTTGCTTTGGCTCAGCGTCTTTTTTTGTCTAATTACGCTTCTGTGGTATGCTTTCAAATGCTTTTCTATGTTAATGGTGCTTTTAATGGGGCATAGATAAGGTAGATAGTCAAAATCTTTTCCCAAAGGTAGGGGAGTCTATAACGAGGGGACATAGATTTAAGGTGAGAGGGGAGAGATACAAAAAGGTCCAGAGGGGCAATTTTTTCACTCAAAGGGTGGTGAGTGTCTGGAACGAGCTGCCAGAGGCAGCAGTAGAGGCGGGTACAATTTTGTCTTTTAAAAAGCATTTGGATAGTTACATCGGTAAGATGGGTATAGAGGGATATGGGCCAAGTGCAGGCAATTGGGACTAGCTTAGTGGTATAAACTGGGCGACATGGACATGTTGGGCCAAAGGGCCTGTTTCCATGTTGTAAACTTCTATGACTCTATGAACCGGGAGCCAATGTAGGCCAGCGAGCACAGGGGTTATGGGTGAACGGGACTTGGTACTAGTTAGGAAACGGGCAGCAGAGTTTTGGATGAGCTCAAGTTTATAGAGGTTGCAAGGTGGGAGGCCGGCCAGGAGAGCATTGGAATAGTCAAGACTAGAGGTAAGAAAGGCATGGATGAGGGTTTCAGCAGCAGGGGCGGAGGCAAGCGACGTTACGGAGGTGGAAGTAGGCGGTCTTGGTGATAGTGTCGGACATGTGTCGGAAACTCATCTGAGTCAAATAGGATGCTAAGGTTGCGAATGGTCTGGTTCAGCTTCAGACAGTGGCCAGGGAGAGGGATGGAATCAGTGGCTAGGGAATGGAGTTTGTGGTGGGTACCAAAGACAATGGCTTTGGTCTTCCCAATATTTAGTTGGAGGAAATTTCTGCTTATCCAATACTGGATATATTGTAGTATTAGATAAGCAGTGTGACAAATGAGAGACAGTGGAGGGGTCGAGAGAAGTGGTGGTGAAGTAGAGCTGGGTGGTGTTGTCAGCGTACATGTGGAACCTGACATTGCGTTTTTGGATGATGTCGCCGATGGACAGCAAGTAGATGAGAAAAAGGAGAGGGCTATGGACAGATCCTTGGGGACTCCAGAGGTAACAGAGCGGGAAGAGAAGCCATTGCATGTGATTCTCTGGCTGTGACTGGATAGATAAGAAAGGAACCGGACGAGCGCAGTCCCACCCAGCTGGACGAAGGAGGAGAGACGTTGGAGGAGGATGGTGTTGTCAAAGGCAGCAGACAGGACGAGGAGGGATCATTTACCATCGTCACAGTCACATCGGATGCAATTTGTGACTTTGATAAAGGCCATTTCAGTACTGGGGCAGGGGCGGTAACCTGATTGGAGATTTTCAAACATGGAGTTGTGGGAAGGATGGGAATGGATTTGGGAGGCAACATGTTCAAGGACTTGAGAGGAAAGGGAGGCTGGAGATGGAGCGGTAGTTTGCAAGAACAGAGGGGTCAAGGGTGGGTTTTTTGAGGAGGGGGGTGATGACGGCAAATTTGAAAGGGAAGGGGACAGTAGCTGAGGAGAGGGAACCGTTAAGAATACCAGCAAACATGGGGGCTAGGAAGGGAAGTTGTGTGGTCGGTAATTTGGTGGGTATAGGGTTAAAGGAGCAGGAGATGGGTCTTATGGTAAAGATGAACTCGGAAAGGGCATGAGGGGAGATCGGAGAGAAACTAGAGAGAGGTGCGAGTTCGGGGTTAGGACCGGGGGGATTCTTCGGGAAAATTAAGCTTGGTGGGCTAGGGGAAGGGGGTGGGAAGCGGCAGAGGCAGCTGAACGGATGGTCTCAATCTTAGTGACAAAGAAGTCCGTGTGCTCCTTGCAATTGTCGTTGGAGGTGAGGGTAAAGGGGGCAGGGGAGAGGGGTTTAAGAAGACGGTTTGTAGTGAAGAGAAGCCAGGGGTTATTTTTGCAATCCAGAATGGTCCTGGAACAGTGAGCCGTTTTGGCAGAGGAGAGTAGGGCCCGATAGTGCTTTATGTGGTCCAGCCAGATCTAGCAATGAATCGCGAAACCGGTTGTCCGCCATAAATGTTCAAGAATGTGTCGATTGGACTTAAGGGCATAGAGATGAGGGCCATACCAGGGGGAATGACCAGGGTGAGAGAGAGTAACGGTTTTAATGGGGACGAAGACTTCAAAGGTGGCGGTGAGGGTGTGATTGAGCAGATCGGTAGCTGCAGAAATGTCGTGAATGGAAGGCCAAAGGCTAGACAATTGGGAATTTTGAAAGTGCTGTTGTAAGTGACTTGGGGAAGAGTTTTTTCCAGGGGCAGACACAGAAAGAAGTGGGGTTGGGAGGGTGATGTGAGTGGAGAGGGATACAACATTGTAATGTGCATTATTACATTACAATAGTGACCACACATCAAAAGTGCTTCATTGGTAGTGTGGCGCGTTGGGATGTCCTGAGGTTGTGATCGGTGCTATATAAATGCAAGTCTTTCATTATTACATTTTACTTGAAGACTTTTACTACAATACTATAGAATGGGACTAATTGGATAGCTCTTTCAAAGAGCTGGCACAGGCAAGATGGGCCGAATGGCCTCCTTCTGTGCTGCACCTGCTATGATAAACTGCTGGTGAGAAATAAGCATTGTTACCCTGCTCATTGGCGTTGTGCGTTGTTGTTTCTGATTATTAGGACGAGCTCCTCCTCGAAACACGACAGTTGACCTGAACAGCGGGAATATTGATGTGCCGCCCAACATGGCCAGTTGGGCCAGCTTTCATAATGGGGTGGCTGCTGGACTGAAGATAGCCCCGGCTTCCCAGATCGACTCTGCCTGGATCGTGTACAACCGACAGAAAAACACAGAGCTGACGAACGAGTACGCTGGCTTGCTAATGGCACTGGGGCTCAACGGGCACCTGAGCAAACTGACTACGATGAGCATTCATGACTACCTCAGTAAGGTAGGCGTTGAACGCGCAGAAAATATTAACCCGTTTGTGGCAACTCCTGTGTGCTTAAGAGTCGTGATGGATTGAAGCAGGATGTCTGGTGCGTTGGGTAAATCAGCCATTAAACTGGTACTTCAAGTATTCGTAAACTCCTCCCAGTCAGGGCACAGTTTTCCTATCCACTTACGATTTCCAACGCAGGAGCCTTTGCTCTCTTTAAAAGTGTATCGTATCAGATATTTGTCGGCTGCAATTTTAAGTGGTGACTAGAATTATCCAAGGGGCCTTGCCTGACACATGTTGGTAAAGTCAACATGTAACGGAGCTTTATGGACCAGGGTTCAGTCCCTGAGTTATGCTGACTGAGCCCGATCTCAGCCAGGTGACGTCGGAGCCTGTGGGCTAGGGGCACGTGAAGTCGGCCAAGATTCCTGCTCCTGATCTCCACCTGGTGACTCTTGCTTGGAAATTCACGTATGTGGACTTCAGGCGAGGACAGAATGAGGCTCCGCTGCCATCTCCCTTCTGATTAGCCTGCTGAGACCCACTCTTTAGAGCAATGCACGATTCATGGTCATTTTCATGCGCAGTTGACGATGGCTTGAGCAAGGTATCGGGGGATAACCACCACCGATAGAACCCACACCACAGCAAAAGTTCAGGACCTTCGTAAGTGGAAGGGAAGAAATTGGCAGAGAAAAGTTGGGGGCGGGTGGGGGAATTAAAATAAGAATAAAATAAAGGCTGTGGTTGAAAGGGTGGTACGTTTATTACAGTTGACAGAATTGTCCCTCTATTGATTCAGTGAGAATATGTGTGCAAACTGCTACTGAGATTTTAGGGACAATGTTATTTCATTCTCCAATGAGAATGGTGTCGTGCCTGAACTGAGTCAGCACTGTCAACAATTCATTTAAAATACCCTTTTTTTTAAAAAAAACTTAAGTTTAATTTCATTTTAGCATTACCTCTTTTGTGGGTTTTACCTCTGTATTAGCATTTCTTCAATCAAACTTTTAATGTGGCAATCATTCAATTCTGTTTACATAGAATGTACAGCACAGAAACAATCCATTTGGCCGAACAGGTCCATACCGGTGTTTATGCTCCAAAGGAGCCTCCTCCCTCCCTACTTCATCTAACTCTATCAGCATATCCTTCTATTCCTTTCTCCCTCATGCCCTTATTTAACTTCCCCTTAAATGTATCTATGCTAGTCGCCTCAACTACTCCTTGTGGTGGCGTGTTCCAAATTCTCACCACTCTCTGGGTAAAGAAGTTTCTCCTGATTTTCCTATTGAATTTATTAGTGACTATCTTATATATATGGCCCCGAGTTCTGGTCTACCCCGCAAGTGGAAATATCTTCTCTGCATCGAAGTTGATGTTTGGTTGTCCAATTTGTATTATCTCTTTTTTTAAAAAAAAATTGCAGGTCTGTGAGTTTTCTGAAGAAAGGAGCCAACTTGTGTTTGTGTTGTTTCAAGGTGTTGGACAAGTTTTGGTTACAAAATCTTTTACTGACCAGAATTAAAATTTCATATTTTTTTTAAAAAGCACCCACACAGTTTGGCTACGAAACAAGAAATGTCACTTTTCCACAGTGGGAGGAAAAAGGCTATTAATCTGCCGGCAACATTTTTTCAAAAAAAAAATCACAGTGAATACAGATGAGGACGATTACTCAGCCCATTTTACCTTATCCTTCTGGAAAAACAAGCTTGCAATCCAGTCTTCCTGTCACTCCACTAAACTGGACTACTGAGTGACTCTTGGGATTTTGCTTCCATTGCTGCACCCAGAAGACCGTTCCAAGTGCTGATCGCTCCTTCGCACGAGGAAGGTCTTCCTATTATCTGTCCTAAATTGACCTTTCGCCAGTTTTAACCTATTCCCCCTTGAAGTAGTACTTCAGATTTACCTTATCTACAACGCTTAAAATATTTTATGCCAATATATGATTCTCTCTCAGTTGCCTCCTTTCTGGGCTAAATTGCCCAATTCCCCAGACTTTCCTCGTGACTTGACCATCTGATGTTCGGGGTCAACCTCGCTGCTCTTCTCTGCGCTGTCTCTTTGGCCTGAATGTATTGCTTGTATCTTGGTGTCCAATCCAGGCACAATATTCCAGGTGCAGCCTGACCAGAACACTTGACAGTACCATGACATCTTCTAATTTACAGATTTTAGCGTCGTGGTGCAGCATTTTACTCACTTGCAGTTTGCCCATAGGCCAAGAACTCATGGCAGGCACTTTTGCAGAAATTCTATGGAAGAGAAAGATAGACTTGCATTTATACAGCGCTTTTCACGAGCTCAAGACATCCCAAAGTGCATTACAATTAATTAAGTACTTTTGAAGAAGCTTCCTCCAGATACCTTGTAAAAATATTAAGTGATGCTTTGGACCATGAATCATACCTTTCACCCAACGTCCCAGACTCTTCCTTCACCATCCCACCGGCAGGACAGACCCACCAGAGGTGGCGGTACAGTGATATACAGTCAGGAGGGAGTGGCCCTGGGAGTCCTCAACATTGACTCCGGACCCCATGAAATCTCATGGCATCAAGTCAAACATGGGCAAGGAAACCTCCTGCTGATTACCACCAACCGTCCTCCCTCAGCTGATGAATCAGTCCTCCTCCATGTTGAGCACCACTTGGAGGAAGCACTGGGTAACAAGGGCACAGAATGTACTCTGGGTGGGGGACTTCAATGTCCATCACAAAGAATGGCTTGGTAGCACCACGACTGACCGAGCTGGCCGAGTCCTGAAGGACATCGCTGCCAGACTGGGCCTGCGGCAAGTGGTGAGCGAACCAACACGAGGGAAAAACCTACTTGACCTGGTCCTCACCATACAGTCCTCGTAGAGACGAAGTCCTGTCTTCGCACTGAGGATACCATCCAACATGTTGTGTGGCACTATCACCGTGCTAAATGGGATAGATTCAGAACAGATCTAGCAGCTGAAAACCGGGCATCCATGAGGGGCTGTGGGCCATCAGCAGCAGCAGCAGAATTGTATTCCAGCACAATCTGTAACCTCATGGTCCGGCATATTCCTCACTCTACCATTACCAACAAGCCAGGGGATCAACCCAGGTTCAATGAGGAGTGTAGAAGTGCATGCCAGGAGCAGCATCAGGTGTACCTAAAAATGAGGTGCCAACCTGGTGAAGCTACAACACAGGACTACATGCATGCTAAACAGCGGAAGCAACATGCTATAGACAGCTAAGCGATTCCACCACCAACGGATCAGATCAAAGCTTTGCAGTCCTGCCACATCCAATCATGAATGGTAGTGGACAATTAAACAAATAATGGGAGGAAGAGGCTCTGAAAACTTCCCCATCCTCAATGGTAGCAGAGTCCAGCACGTGAGTGCAAAAGACAAGGCTGAAATGTTTGCAACCATCTTCAGCCAGAAGTGCCGAGTGGATGATCCATCTCAGCCTCCTCCCGATATCCCCACCATCACAGAGGCCAGTCTTCAGCCAATTCGATTCACTCCACGTGATATCAAGAAATGGCTGAGTGCACTGGATACAGCAAAGGCTATGGGCCCCGACAACATCCCAGCTGTAGTGCTGAAGGCTTGTGCCCCAGAACTAGTCGCGCCTCTAGCCAAACTATTCCAGTACAGCTGACATCTACCCGACAATGTGGAAAATTGCTCAGGTATGTCCTGTCCACAAAAAGCAGGACAAATCCAATCCAGCCAATTACCGCCCCATCAGTCTACTCTCAATCATCAGCAAAGTGATGGAAGGTGTCGTCGACAGTGCTATCAAGCGGCACTTACTCACCAATAACCTGCTCACCGATGCTCAGTTTGGGTTCCGCCAGGACCACTCTGCTCCACGCCTCATTACAGCCTTGGTCCAACATGGACAAAAGAGCTGAATTCCAGAGGTGAGGTGAGAGTGACTGTCCTTGACATCAAGGCAGCATTTGACCGAGTGTGGCACCAAGGAGCCCTAGTAAAATTGAAGTCAATGGGAATCAGGGGGAAAGCTCTCCAGTGGCTGGAGTCATACCGAGCACAAAAGAAGATGGTAGTGGTTGTTGGAGGCCAATCATCTCAGCCTCAGGTCATTGCTGCAGGAGTTCCTCAGGGCAGTGTCCTTGGCCCAACCATCTTCAGCTGCTTCATCAATGACCTTCTCTCCATCATAAGGTCAGAAATGGGGATGTTTGCTGATGATTGCACAGTGTTCAGTTCCATTCGCAACCCCTCAGATAATGAAGCTGTCCGTGCCCGCATGCAGCAAGAACTGGACAACATCCAGACTTGGGCTGATGTCAGGTGCGAATGTTACTTGCCACTTAAGTGCCAGGCAATGACCATCTCCAACAAGAGAGAGTCTAACCACCTCCCCTTGACATTCAACGGCATTACCATCACCGAATCCCCCACCATCAACATCCTGGGGGTCACCATTGACCAGAAACTTAACTGGACCAGCCATATAAATACTGTGGCTATAAGAACAGATCAGAGGCTGGGTATTCTGCAGCGAGTGACTCACCTCCTGACTCCACAAAGCCTTTCCACCATCTACAAGGCACAAGTCAGGAGTGTGATGGAATAGTCTCTACTTGCCTGGATGAGTGCAGCTCCAACAACACTCAAGAAGCTCGACACCATCCAGGACAAAGCAGCCCGCTTGATTGGCACCCCATCCACCGCCCCAAACATTCTCACTCCCTTCACCACCGGCGCACTGTGGCTGCTGTGTATACCATCTCGCCAAGGCTTCTTCGACAGCACCTCCCAAACCCATGAACTCTACCACCTAGAAGGACAAGGGCAGCAGGCACATGGGAACAACACCATCTGCACGTTCCCCTCCAAGTCACACACCATCCCAACTTGGAAATATATCGCCGTTCATCGCCGCTGGGTCAAAATCCTGGAACTCCCTACCTAACAGCACTGTGGGAGAACCTTCACCACAAGGACTGCAGCAGTTCAAGAAGGTGGCTCACCACCACCATCTCAAGGGCAATTAGGGATGGGCAATAAATGCTGGCCTTGCCAACGACACCCACATCCCATGAACGAATAAAAAAAATGTATTGTCGCAGGGCGTAGTTTATTCCCATTGTTATTGGCCTCATGCACAATTCCTTTTAAGACCGAGAAAAGTTCCACTGAAAATTAGCAAAATTATAAATACAGCCTTAAAAACAATCAGTTGTACCAGATCCATTAGGAAAGTGAGAGTTGTGTGCGTTCTGTGACATATCCTTCAAGGGAAGATGCAATGTCAGTTGATAAAACCTTGGTCTCAGTTTTACCGCAGGCTGTAAGTGTTGATCGCTCCTTCGCATGAGGAAGGTCTCCCTATTATCTGTCCTAAATTGACCGTTCACCAGTTGTAAGCAGATGCTGCCTATGTTTTCCTGACCGAAGATGCAGGGTGAGCTAGCTTTCTGCTGTACTACACTTACTTTCAGTACAGCACTATGATACAGCTCATCTATAATTGAAACATGGTGATGGGCAGTTTTGAAAGAATCATTAACACTTGAAAAGGGTACAGTCCCATGATCAGAAGTGAAAGTAATTAGGAAAGGAAGAGGAAAATAAAAAAAACTGCTTCAAATGTTGAGGTTGAAGGGAAACTCACTTCTTAAAGGGTTGAGGGTAGTTACTGGTGAGTGAAGTAACCTTTGACTGCAGAATTTCCTCTGCACCTTGCGACTCCCTTGATGTTTTCTATTACCTTAAACCGGCAAGAATTACAATCTTAATACTTTTTGTAAAAGGAAGGAATGAGGCCAATAACAGCAATCTTTCATTAAGTGCTAAACAGTTTCTTCAGTGTAATGCATGTCGACAAGGAGCAGCATTAGTGTTGTGGGATCAACGAGAGTTAAGGTAGCACGTTGCACAACTTTGAGGTTTTGTCATTCTGCTCTCACTATGCTGAAAGTGAAGAAGGAAATGTAAAAGTGGAGTATGGTTTCACTTTTACTGTATAATTTTCCATTGTGGAGAATTCTTGCAGTTCCAGCTAAAATCTTCCTTGACATCAGTGTTGAAGTTTCAATCATTTCCTCACTCCTCCTCCAGCATCCTACATAACCCCGCAAATAACTTGATACTTTTTTTAGATCTGAAATTTTGGAAAATAGTTTTTTTTTTAAAAAAAGGAAGCACAAGCCATGATGTGACACAACTCTTGTGTAATGAGGGTTTTGAGCAGCCACATCAGGAATTTATGATCAGATAAAATATTATTCTGAGTTTTTGTTTCAGGTGCACAGGTTTACATCTTGCTCAGATATGAATCAGAAATATAAACTATGAAGTTGCAACAGACACAGAATAACCGTGAGTTTAAGAATGATTGATTTACATAGAGGATTTACATAGTCTGCAGTAGGTTACAAAGTTATAGCACATTATGGGATTTAAATGATGTCCTAAAATACAGGAGAAAATGCCAAGTGGTTTTATTTGCTTCACTGCCTGAGAATACATTCCAGAGTATGGTATAATGCATATCATATTTGGAAACTTTACATTTTTTCCCCTGTTACGTTTGTTGCTGAAGATGAAAGAGTCAGAGCACAACAGTGACAGAAAATTGGCCTACATTTAAATTATTTAACTCTGTTTTGCTAGTGTCTATTTTATTTACGGCACCTCCCAGCCCTACTGAGAAGAACAAGAGCAGCAAGATCGTGGGAACCCCACCACCTCCAAGTTCCTGACTTGGACATATGCCCCGTTCCTTCACCATCACTGGGTCAAAATCCTGGAATTCCCTCCCAAACACCATTCAATGGGAACACAGTCAGCTCAAGGGCTGCAGCAGTTGAAGGAGGAGGCCCACCACCACCGCCACCTTGGGGCAGCTAGGGATGGGCATTAACTGTGGCCTTGCCAGCATTGCCTGCATCTTTAGAACAAATAATTAACAATAAAAATGATTACTGGTGGGATTGTTGTGGCAGATAGCCAGCTCCAAGGATCATTTTGCATGAGTTAAACTGAAATATCACTGTAGCACTTCAAACCGTCGTGATATCGGGACTTATTTCATCGGGTGTTGTAAAGAAAAGAAACATTTATATAGCACCTCAGCAGATCCTCAGGAGGTCACAGATATATAGGAGGATATCATAGCTTGTATTTATGGAAGCCTTCAGAATTTTAAGTCCTGAACTGCAAGATTTGTAGCAGTTGTGATTTATCAATGTGGTTTGATCCCCTCTCGTGTTACTGGCTTAAAACATGCTCCGACTCGATATTCTTTTGGTAACAGCTGCCTGAAGGTATTTATAAGTCCATGCAGTGAGCCAGTTTGAAAGTCATCTGTTTCACGTGCACAGCAGGCTCTCGCAATTGAACCAGCTGATTCAAACTTTAGTGCTTCTATTTCACTGAATATTATAGAGAAAAAAGCATAACCTACATATCACGTTGGAGCTTTCCAGACCTCATTCGAGACATGTAGGGCTGTAAATTGGGCCGTGTAGCACCCATTTTGTAAGCGCGATGCGGTCTCCTAAGGACCCAAAATGACATCCGGAATGCGCGCGCGAGCTTCCAGCGTGACTTGTGCTGGACAGCATCGTGGTGAAGGCGTTTGCGCACATGCAGAAAACGAACGCCGGCAGCGTGTAAAGTAAGGAGAAAATATGTTGGATCAGTGTGCAATGCCGATTTAAAGGGACAAATACAAATTTGGAACTTAACGCTCCAGCCAACGCACTGTCCTAATCTCGCACATCTGAACAGGCGTAAACAGCATGGAAGACCCCCCGCCACCAGCGCTATTTAAAGAGATCATGCAGGATTTACAGGTTAGTTGCTGGATTATTGCTTCTGGCTGCTGATGCATTGGTACCTGTTTTTGGAGGTCTTCTATACTTGAATACTAGGACTAGGGGACATAGCCTAACATTTAGAGCCAGGACTTGCAGGAGTGAAGTTAGGAAACACTTCTATACGCTCTTCTGCAAACGGCAGTTGATGCTCGCTCAATTATTAATTTTAAAACTGAGATTGATAGATTTTTGTTAACCAAGGGTATTTTTAAAATTCATTCATGGGATCTGGGCGTCGCTGGCAAGGCCGGCATTTATTGTCCATCCCTAACTGCCGTTGAGAAGGTGGTGGTGAGCCGCCTTCTTGAACCGCTGCAGTCCGTCTGGTGAAGGTTCTCCCACAGTGCTGTTAGGAAGGGAGTGCCAGGATTTTGACCCAGCGACGATGAAGGAACGGCGATATATTTCTAAGCACGCTGTGTGACTTGGAGGGGAACGTGCAGGTGGAGTTGTTCCAATGCGCCTGCTGCCCTTGTCCTTCTAGATGGTACAGGACACTGGTTTGGGAGGTGCTGTCGAAGAAGCCTTGGCGAGTTGCTGCAGTGCATCTTGTAGATGGTACACACTGCAGCCACAGTGTGCCGCTGGTGGAGGGAGTGAATGTTTAAGGTGGTGGATTGGGTGCCAGTCAAGCAGGCTGCTTTGTCCTGGATGATGTCGAGCTTCTTGAGTGTTGTTGGAACTGCACTCATCCAGGCAAGTGGAGAGTATTCCATCACACTCCTGACTTGTGCCTTGTAGATGGTGGAAAGGCTTTGGGGAGTCAGGAGGTGAGTTCCTCGCCGTAGAATACCCAGCCTCTGACCTGCTCTTGTAGCCACAGTACTTGCGTGGCAGGTCGAGTTTAGTTTCTGGTCATTGATGACCCCCAAGATGTTGATGGTGGGGGATTCGGCGATGGTAATGCCGTTGAATGTCGAGGGGAGGTGGCTCGACTCTCTCTTGTTGGAGATGGTCCTTGTCTGGCGCGAATGTTACTTGCCACTTATCAGTCCAAGCCTGGATGTTGTCCAGGTCTTGCTGCATGTGGGCTCGGACTGCTTCATTATCTGAGGGGTTGCGAATGGAACTGAACACTGTGCAATCATCAGCGAACATCCCCATTTCTGACCTTATGATGGAGGGAAGGTCATTGATGAAGCAGCTGAAGATGGTTGGGCCCAGGACACTGCCCTGAGGAACTCCTGCAGCGATATACTGAGGCTGAGATGATTGGCCTCCAACAACCACCACCATCTTCCTTTATGCTAGGTATGACTCCAGCCACTGGAGAGTTTTCCCCCTGACTTCAATTTTACTATTGTAAACAATTTTACAACGCTAAGTTATAGTCCAGCAATTTTATTTTAAATTCACAAGCTTTCGGAGGCTTCCTCCTTCCTCAGGTGAACGTTGTTGGAAATGAAATCCTCGAAATGAAATCGCATTTATAATTCACAGAACAATGCTTGGTGATTACAGACAGTTTTTTCAACTGCCCGTTGCCAAGGCAATCAGTGTGCAGACAGACAGGTGTTACCTGCAAGGTCTCCGAATATACAAATCACAAAAAAAAACAGAGGTAGAGAGGTAGAAACATAGAAAAGACAGCAACTGACCCGTTATATTAAAAACAGATAACATTTGTTCGCTGGTGGGGTAACGTGTAGCGTGACATGAACCCAAGATCCCGGTTGAGGCCGTCCTCATGGGTGCGGAACTTGGCTATCAATTTCTGCTCGACGATTTTGCGTTGTCGTGTGTCTCGAAGGCCGCCTTGGAGTACGCTTACCCGAAGGTCGGTGGCTGAATGTCCTTGACTGCTGAAGTGTTCCCCGACTGGGAGGGAACCCTCCTGTTTGGTGATTGTTGAGCGGTGTCCGTTCATCCGTTGTCGCAGCGTCTGCATGGCCTCGCCAATGTACCATGCTCTGGGGCATCCTTTCCTGCAACGTATGAGGTAGACAACGTTGGCCGAGTCACAGGAGTATGAACCATGCACCTGGTGGGTGGTGTCCTCTCGTGTGATGGTGGTATCTGTGTCGATGATCTGGCATGTCTTGCAGCGGTTACCGTGGCAGGGTTGTGTGGTGTCGTGGACGCTGTTCTCCTGAAAGCTGGGTAATTTGCTGCGAACGATGGTCTGTTTGAGGTTGGGTGGCTGTTTGAAGGCGAGTAGTGGAAGTTTGGGGATGGCCATAGCGAGGTGTTCGTCGTCATTGATGACATGTTGAAGGCTGCGGAGAACATGGCGTAGTTTCTCCGCTCCGGGGAAGTACTGGACGACAAAGGGTACTCTGTTGGTTGCGTCCCGTGTTAGTCTCCTGAGGAGGTCGATGCGATTTTTCACTGTGGCCCGTCGGAACTGTCGATCGATGAGTCGAGCGTCATATCCCGTTCTTACTAGGGCGTCTTTCAGCGTCTGTAGGTGTCCATCGCGTTCCTCCTCGTCTGAGCAGACCCTGTGTATTCGCAGGGCCTGTCCATAGGGGATGGCCTCTTTGACGTGGTTAGGGTGGAAGCTGGAAAAGTGGAGCATCGTGAGGTTGTCCGTGGGCTTGCGGTTGAGTGAGGTGCGGAGGTGCCCGTCTTTGATGGAGATTCGTGTGTCCAAGAAAGAAACTGATTCTGAGGAGTAGTCCATAGTGAGCTTGATGGTGGGATGGAACTTGTTGATGTTATCGTGTAGTCTCTTTAGTGATTCCTCGCCGTGGGTCCATAGAAAGAAAATGTCGTCGATGTATCTGGTGTATAGTGTTGGTTGGAGGTCCTGTGCAGTGAAGAAGTCCTGCTCGAACTTGTGCATGAAAATGTTGGCGTATTGGGGTGCGAATTTGGTCCCCATGGCTGTTCCGTGTGTTTGGGTAAAGAACTGGTTATCGAAGGTGAAGACATTGTGATCCAGGATGAAGCGGATGAGTTGTAGGATGGCGTCTGGAGATTGGCTGTTGTTGGTGTTGAGTATTGATGCTGTCGCAGCGATTTTACTGCTTGATGCCACACTCGGTCAAATGCTGCCTTGATGTCAAGGGCAGTCACTCTCACCTCACCTCTGGAATTCAGCACTTTTGTCCATGTTTGGACCAAGGCTGTAATGAGGCCTGAAGGCGAGTGGTCCTGGCAGAACCCAGTGCATCATTAGAGAACCTTGGTGCACGCCCTCTCGCAGGCCTGATACAAGCTCAGACTGGCAGATTAGTGAGGTCTGGCATGCAGATTGGGGGATGTGGTATTTAGTAGTGCGTAACCTTTATTCAATATTTTACCATAACTCATCAGTTTGTAAACGTAGGGACGGGACCTGCATCTGTGTTTTACGTGTGCGATGTCTGATCTCCGTGTGGACCCGTATCTTATATTTTGCAAATAAGAGGTGCAGGCTGCCTTTACGTGATGTTAGCCACACACGTGATATCGGGGCCATCCTGCTGATGAGCAGCCACTCAACAGCGCAGGTAGGCCTGGCTGCTCGCGGATATCAGGTACGTGACCAGGCAGCACGAATCTCACATACTGCCTGCATCTCAACGACACGGGTTAATCGTGTGCCGCGACCCTCGCGCCCGGATTCGGAGGTTATTGAATTTAACTCTTACTATCAAGTTTACCATTGTGTGTCGCTGTAGTTTTATTTAAACTGAAGGATTGATAAATAAACTGGTTAAGAACAGCGCAGCCTCGTCAACACTGCAGCATGTTCATACCATGATTGGTGATATTCTGGGTTTGCGCCTGCAAATCCATCAGGCAAATGGTATGTTGGCCTTTATTGCAAGGGGGTTGGAATACAAGAGTAAGGAAGTCTTGCTGCAGTTGTGCAGGGCTTTGGTGAGACCTCACCTGGAGTAATGTGTATAGTTTTGGTCTCCTTATCTAAGGAAGGATATACTTGCCTTAGGAGGTGCAACAAAAGTTCACTAGATTGATTCCTGGGATAAGAGGGTTGTCCCAGGAGGAGAGATTGAGTAGAATGGGCCTATACTCTCTGGAATTTAGAATTGTAAACA
This sequence comes from Heptranchias perlo, assembly GCF_035084215.1. Lineage (NCBI taxonomy): Eukaryota > Metazoa > Chordata > Chondrichthyes > Hexanchiformes > Hexanchidae > Heptranchias > Heptranchias perlo. Next base: position 118,059,168 of record NC_090329.1, on the reverse strand, counting down.
ATTTTACAACACCAAGTTATAGTCCAGCAATTTTATTTTAAATTCACAAGCTTTCGGAGGCTTCCTCCTTCGTCAGGTGAACGATGTGAAAACGATGTTCACCTGACGAAGGAGGAAGCCTCCGAAAGCATCTCCACATCATGGAATTTAGAAGAATGAGAGGTGATCTCATTGAAACATACAAGATTCTGAGAGGGCTTGACAGGTTAGATGCTGGGAGGTTGTTTCCCCTGGTTGAAGAGTCTAGAACTAGGGGGCATAGTCTCAGGATAAGGGGTCAGCCATTTTAGACTGAGATGAGGAGGAATTTCTTCACTCAGGGCTGTGAATCTTTGGAATTCTCTGCCCCAGAGTGCTGTGGATGCTCAGTCGTTGATTATATTCAAGACTGCGATTGATAGATTTTTTGGGCACTAAGGGAATCAAGGGATATGGGGATCAGGCGGGAAAGTGGAGTTGAGGTTGGATATCAGTCATGATCTTATTGAATGGCGGAGCAGGCTCAAGGGACCGTATGGCCTACTTTTGCTCCTATTTCTTACGTTCTTATGTTCTATTGACGCAAAATTATCTGTCAGTCACTCGGGCCTACTTGCCAGCAAACCAAGCAACCAATTCATGGGGCTGTGTTATTGAAGGCCAAATAGCAGGCTGGCTGCTCTCCCTGCCTCTTCTCCCCATGGAATGGGTGGTGACCTAAAATTGGTGGCGACATATGCAGAATTTATTTTGGGAACTGGTAACAGGGCTGATGAAGATTAAAAAAAATAAGTTCTAACCACTTGCCTGGACTCCACTGTTACTTTCATAATTGCTTCTACTACAAATTTCACGAGTACCACATGTAGTTTTAAGTCTTGCTTTACAAACCTGGTATGCAACAATTGTTTTGATAAGAACCATGTCTTTTTTCAGTTTTTATTTTTTTAACCTGTTATCTCTGAAATTACATGTTTTTCTTGTGTTTTATGGCAGGGCCATGAAATGACCAGCATTGGATTGCTGCTGGGAATTTCAGCTGCAAAACTAGGCACGATGGATATATCAGTCACCCGTCTCCTGAGCATTCATATCCCCGCACTGTTACCACCTACCTCAACTGAGCTGGACGTCCCCCACAACCTACAGGTTGCAGCTGTTATGGGAGTAGGGCTTGTATACCAAGGAACTGCTCACAGGCACATTGCCGAAGTACTTCTAACTGAAATAGGTGAGCTCTCTTCAGCTCTGAACTCAAAAAGTATACGTATGTTTTTTGAAATGTTGGCTGGGCTCAGTTGGTCTGTGGAGCAGAAGTTTGCGTTTTAGCCCTTGACAGAAGTTTGACCTCATAAGATGGCACTTCGGTAAAGTCCGAGGTGCCGTCCTTTTGAAGGAGATGTTAAACTGTGATCCCTTTCTGTAAAAGACCCGGGACACACTATTCATCAAAGACAAGCAGAGTTACAGAATCTAGGGTCAGGGGTTCATTCCAAAACCATTATTTCTGTTCCCCTACCGCCAAAAGGAAACTTAGTCAGTTAATCTCAACTAGGCAGATAAGAGTGGTTTCGGATGAAGAAGCGACGTGTTGACCTGATTATTGCTCATCACCTGAATGATAAGGATATGGAAACCTTTATGGTAATGCGTGCCGTTGAATTGACTGACAGGTATTATATGCTTCTTGTCATGTGGTGCTCAAAAAATGTATGCTTAATTATAGAAAGGATATGAGTGATGGGAAAGATACAGCACAAATTAACTAGGATGTTGCCAGAGACATGGAGGTTACAGTTATGAAGAGAGCCTTGAGAAGTTAGAGCATTATTCACTCGTGCTGAGAAAGTTGAGAGGTGACCTGATCGGGTTGTTGGAGATTAAGATTGAGAAATAGTTCTTTTTTTAAAAAAAAAAAAAAATCCATTTTATGTGAAAGAATCACTTGTGTCACTTTCATTTTTGGTTCTGTGGTTAAAATCTTAGAATTAAAACAACCTGCGTATGTAGCGGACAGGCAATATCTGTAGAATGTCAACCAAATCTGTGAGGCTGTAATTGTTGTAATATAAGATAGCCTGGGATAGTTCTAATTTTCTCATTTATGTTTATTACATCTACATGTTTATTCTTTTCTATACAAGTAAATAGATACGCTATTTTATATTATGGCCTGGAATCGTGCTGCGGAGCCTTTCTGAGTCTTTGATATGTTTGTAAAAAATCGGAGAGTTGGTGGTGGAGGATGGAACATACAGCCTGATCTTCAGTTGCTTCCAAGTCTTTATTCACAGCGATCGCCCTTCCATGTCGTGCATCCCCTAGACAAGCTCCCTCTTATAAATGGATACGAGAGTCTCCAATTGATACCCACCACCTCAATACAATTAACACTAATTGATACAATCCACCTGGATACAATTAACAATATTGAGCTCATAAACCCTAACGTAAAACCAAGACTGAAGGTCATGGAGGAGGTGCTGTAATGACCTTCAGCTGTCTGGGGCCTGAGCTCTGGAATTCCCTCCCTAAACCTCTCCGCCTCTCCCACCTCCTTTTAAGACTCCCCTTAAAACCTACCTCTGTGACCAACCTTTTCCTGTTTTAATATCTTCTTTATGTGGCTTGGTGTCAAATTTTTGTTTGATAACGCGCCTGTGTTGCGCCTTGGGACGTTTTACTCCGTTAAAGGCACGATATAAATGCAAGTTGTTATCTTGCACTGTAATATTCTATATTTCTACAGCAGCTACATACCTCTCGTTGACTCACTCCACCACACCCGCAGTAGTCTGGGAAAGCCTGTCGTGTCAGCTGGACTCAGTTGGTAGAAGTGTTGTCTCTGAGTCAGAAGATTCAAGCTTCTCTCCATTTTTTGGAGGTGCTGTCCTTCAGATGAGAGAGATTAAACCAAGTGGTTCAGATAGATGTTAACGTTTTCGAGTTCAAAATTGTAGAGATCGTTGAGTTTTCGACTCCAAAGGTAGACTTGCCATTGATGATGTTTGACTGCCTGTAATTGTCAATGCCCAGGCCAGATCAGACATCACCTCTGTTTGCAGCTGAAGGAGGGGCTGGGAATTAAATCTCGTGAAATTCACAACAACAAAAATCAGGAAAGAAAGGATTTACAGTAGCGCCTTAAACATATCCTTCGGACATCGCAAAGCATTTCACATTCGAATGAATTGCTTTTGAATTGCGGTCATTGTTATTATGATGGCAAATGCAACAGCAACGTTTGGGCACAGTAAGATCCCGCAGAGAGCAAATGAAATATATGACCAATTAATCTGTTTTTGGTGGTGTTGACTGAAGGAAGAATGATGACCAGTACAGCCTAGGTTAAGTGTCCCTTCTTCATCTCTCAACCTCACGTTACAATGGTTTTGCTTTTAAGCTCAGCTAAAAGGCCATTACAGCACCTCCTCCATGACCTTCAGTCTTGGTTTTACGTTAGGGTTTATGAGCTCAATATTGTTAATTGTATCCAGGTGGATTGTATCAATTAGTGTTAATTGTATTGAGGTGGTGGGTATCAATTGGAGACTCTCGTATCCATTTATAAGAGGGAGCTTGTCTAGGGGATGCACGACATGGAAGGGCGATCGCTGTGAATAAAGACTTGGAAGCAACTGAAGATCGTGCTGATATTCAGAAATCTTTGAGTTGGCAAGTCTTGAGTATTCAGATACACAAAAACTATACAGTAAAAACTGTTCAGGAATCATTTAGAAATCTTTTGGGGGTGGGGTGGGGTGGAAGGATTGTCATGGGTGATTATGATGTAGAAATGGTGCTTTTGTTGAAGTGGCAGTAGCTGCCAACACTCAGCTGCCAATGCTGCACATTAAGTTTTACCTCACAAGTGTTTATTGAAGTAAATGATTTAACAATTGAAAATAACGATCTTGTACTTCTGGAAACCAAACACTTAAATAAATAGCAAAATGCTGCAGATGCTGGAAATCTGAAATAAAAATCAAAAAATGCTGGCAACGCTAAGCAGGTCAGCCAGAGTCTGCTGAGAGAGGAAGGTAGAGTTAATGTTTCAGGGTGATGACTTTTGGTCAGCATTTTCTTAAATAAAACAAAATTTGAAAAGGTTGAATCCATCTCTTGTTTAGTTGACTATTCTGGTGGCAGATTTTATCTTTTTTTTTAAAAAATGATTTCATTTGAGAATTACTTACAAGTCAACAAATTCTGTTTCTTTGGCTTAGGTCGCCCTCCAGGACCTGAGATGGAGAACTGTACCGATCGGGAGTCGTACTCACTGGCGGCTGGTCTGGCCCTTGGCATGGTCTGTCTTGGGGTAAGTATCAGCTGGACAGATGGTTGTGATTTTGTTTTATTTATCAACATCCTTTACATAAAGGATTTAACCACTTGAAAACTGTAGTTATGCTTTCGTCTTCAAGCTGTGGTATTGGCAGTCTATACGGTCCTGGGGAAGATCAGAGTGAGTCCAATCCTCGCCACACACACACACACACACACACATCAGGAGCAGGACCTCTTGTTGACTTTTGCTGAAGTTTACAGCATGTCATAGAATGGTACAGCTCAGAAGGAGGCCATCGTGCCCGTGCCAGCCCTTTGAAAGAGCTATCTAATTAGTCCCCCCTTCCCTGCTTCTTTTTCCCCATAGGCCTGCAAACTTGTTTCTTTTCAAGCATATGTCCAATTCCCGTTTGAAAGTTACTATTGAATCTGCTTCCACCACCCTTTCGGGCAGCGCATTCCAGATCATAGCAACTCGCTGCATTAAAAAAAAATCTCCTCATCTTCTCCCCTGGTTCCTTTCCCATCTGACACTTGTCATTGACAAACTAACTTCGTAATGCAGCTTCACATTGATGAACCTGCCAAGTTCTCATGAACTTAAACTTTCAGCTGTAATTTTCCTCTCCTGGTTACAGAACATAGTTAGGTGATTATTGCATTCTGAGATGGGTTCACTGGTTTACTTTAATGTGTAGCTTCTGCCTTTGAAGGACTGGATTCCTTTTCAAGGTAACGTGAGGTACATCAAATACACAGCAGGTCAGGCAGAATCTGCGAAGGGAACAGGTGAATTAGCATTTCAGATCTGGACCCTACGTCGGAACTGAAATGTTCTCTCTACAGTTGCTGACTGACCTGCTAAGTGTTTCCACCATTTTCTCTTTTGATTTCAGATTTCCAGTACTGCAACTGCAGTTTTTTTTTGTTGTTTTGGACTATACACCAGATGCAACAAATAGGCTAATTTTATATCAGGATCAAATAATTGAATGTACCACACTCATTTTTTTCTTCTGTGTATTTTTAATTCTTCCGTTATTGCAAGAAGAAGAATTCTCGCAATCGCAAGGGAAGTATTTGAAAGTTTGAACCGAAACCTGTTGTGGCAATAGGAAGCAGATGGTGGTGATAAATGGAGAAAGCTCCACCTGGGAAGCAGTGACTGGTGGAATCTGCCAGGGTCTTTTCAGGGTCACCTGCTGTTCACCTATTCACTAAAGGTGAACAGCAGGAAAGTACTGAACAATATAACATTTGCTGGTTGTGGCAGCCTCTGTGGCTCAGGGACTTTGTAACACTCAAAGCTGTCTGGACAAATCAGACTAATAAGTGGATTTTAATTTAGGTAAATGTGAAGTAAGGCAATAATTGAAAGAGAAATTATGTACATGATGAAGGTCTAAAATTAACAAAGATGGAAAACAAAAGGATTTCTGCGCAATTATTGACTATTCATCGGACACATCTACTCAATATGAAGCTGGTGTCAACAAAGCTACGAATGCTGACATGGATCTGGTGGGCATTTGACAACATGTCAAAGATCCTAACATCCTCTAAGCCAATGCTGAGGTCACATTTTGGCACCCTGCCTTCAAAACGGAAGCGTTGGCAAGAGCTCAAAGAACGGCAGGAGTAATTATAGAACTCGGAGCTCTAAGTTATGAAGAAAGACTTGCAGAGCTGAACTTGTTTTCATTGCAGGAGAAAAAAAGCAAGGGGCACAGGTCTCTGAATTGTTGAGAGGCGTAAATGATGTAGAGGTAAGCAAGCTGTCTGACTTGGACAGAGGCTGTAGAGATAGAGGGTACAGTTTCAAAATTGGCCAGCTTCTAGTAAGACTAATGAGTGGAAACTTTTTCTCTCCCAATAGAGTAGTGGATATGTGAAACAGACTCCTGAAGGAGCTGACGCTCTGTTGATAATTCCTTCCAAGAGGAGTTGGATAAATACCTGGTTGAGAATGGGATTGAATCTTGGTATAGAAGTATACAACAATAACTTGCATTTATATCGCGCCTTTAACATAGTAAAACATCCCAAGGCTTCTTGGTATAGATCAAGACAGTGAAGTACTGCACACGACATGATGGTCTCTGGGTCTGAGAAGGGCAGCCAGACAGGGCTGCATTGTGGGGATGACAAATGTTTTGCAGTTTTGCTTAATTATCTTTGGGGATCAACAACAGCAAGTTACATTAATATAACACTTTTAACTGAGTAAAACGTCCCAAGGCGCTTCACAGGAGCATTATCATTGACACCGAGCCACGTAAGGAGATATTAGGACAGGTGACCAAAAGCTTGGTCAAAGAGGTAGGTTTTAAGGAGCGTCTTAAAGGAGAAAAGAGAGGCGGAGAGGTTTGGGGAGGGAGCTCCAGAGCTTAGGGCCTAGGCAGCTGAAGGCACAGCCACTAATGGTGGAGTGATGAAAATCGAGGATGCGCAAGAGGCAAGAATTGGAGGAGCACAGAGATCTCAAAGGGTTGTATGGCTAGAGGAGGTTACAGTGATAGGGAGGGGCAAGGCCATGGAAGGATTTGAAAACAAGGATGAGAATTTTAAAATCGACGCATTGCCCGGCTGGGAGCCAATGTAGGTCAGCGAGCGCAGGGGTGAAGGGTGAACGGGACTTGGTGTGGGCTAGGATAGGGGCAGCAGAGTTTTGGATGAGCTCAAGTTTACAGAGGTTGCAAGGTGGGAGACCGGCCAGGAGAGCATTGGAGTCGTCAGGTCTAGAGCTAAGGCATGGATGAGGGTTTCAGCAGGGATCACCCGCGCTGAATTTGTCTTCGGGTAGAGCAGAGTACTTGATGGTGCAGATTGTACATGATCTGCGGATGGGCTGAAAGCTTTCCCCCTCCCATTTCTTGCTTTTAAGTTCCAAAGTGGTACTTGTATCCCTTTGTGTTAATAATAACATGACATACTCTGTTGTCTTGCTGGGTTTCCTTGTAGCATGGGAGTAACCTTATAGGCATGTCTGACCTGAATGTCCCAGACCAGCTATACCAATACATGGTAGGAGGACACAGACGTGCCCAGCCTGGAATCCACAGAGAAAAGCACAAATCGCCCAGTTACCAAATCAAGGTACGTATTTTTATTTAGTTGTTCAGTTGTTGTGGTGTGTAATATTAACAAATGCTACAAAACCTAAATGATAGTTTTACGTTGTGGATCTGTAGTTTCTATGTGAGATTCATGAATATTGAAATCTTATCGAATTTTACAGCACAGAAGGAGGCCTTTCAACCCATCGTGCCTGTGCCAGCCCTCTGAAAGAGCTATCTATTTTATTCCGTTCCCCCATCTTGTTTGATTTTTGTCTTTTTCAAATATATATCCATTTCCCTTTTTAAAAGCTCTTATGGATTCCATTTTCACCACTGAGAGGACATTCCATGTCCTAAGAAACCTCTGTAAATAAATAAGTAAATATCTTCTAACCTCTCCCTTTGTTCTTTTGGTGATGATCTTAAGTTTATGCCTTCTTGTTCCCAACTTGCTGATCACTGGAAATGGTTTCCCCAATTTATCTGCTCAGAACCCTGTAAAAACCCTGTCAGACCTTCTCTTAACCTTCTTTGTTCTAATGGAAAGAGCCTTAGTTTCTCTAGCCTCTCCTCATAACTGAAGAATATTATTCTTGGGGTCATCTTTGTTGACTCCCTTCTGCATCCTCTCCATCACAACGTTGCTGAAGTAAGTTGCTCAAAACTGGGCCTCATATTCTAACTGCAGATGAGCTAATGATTTGTACAGGTTTAGCATTACCTCTTTGGTTTTATACTCTATACCTGTTCTTAAAAAAAAAACCACTAGAATCATATATGGTTTTTATTTTACTGCTTCAAAAGCTTGTCCTCTCTTTTTAAAAAAAAATTGTGGTATCTGAACCCTTAAGTCCCTCTACTCCTCTCCTTTTAAAGTTCTGTCATTTAGTGTTAGAGAGGGAAACGGTTGCATTAGGACTAGGTTTGTTTTCATTGATGATTCTTAAAGACTGATTACAATTCTGCTCTGACAGGAAGGGGACACTGTGAATGTGGACGTTACATGTCCTGGAGCTACACTGGCTTTGGCCTTACTTTATCTGAAAACGAACAACAGGTATGGTACAAGAGAGGTAAAATACTCCAGCTAAGCAGGTATTGCTTGGACGGTTGTGGGGGGATCTTCATTTTCATTATTTCTCCTTCAAAGTAGTTACTGTACAGTAATTAACCACAGCTCCATCGAGTGACGTTTTTAAAAAAAATACAAAGCTGATTATTTCAGAGTAACCTCGTTATTGCCGAGGTAAATTGTAAAAGTGAATAAGAAATCTTCTCATCGCACTGCAAAACAAAAAGCAGAACTGAGTAATCAATTATCACATGATCATTAATCATAGAATCATACAGCATAGAAGGAGGCCATTCGGCCCATTGTGCCTGTGCGGGCTCTTTGAAAGTGCTATCTAATTAGTCACATGTTTCAAAGTACTACCTCGACAGTTAGCTGGACTTTAGTTTTAACAAGAATAACTCCCATAACTTGACTACATTCCCTAATTTTCCAGATCTATGGCAGGTGCCTTTTCAAGGCTGGAGCTAACAAAGTCTGTTGCCTTGCTGAATCTCTTATCAGCAAAGACTGTCCCTGCTTGTTCTACGTCTGTGCAGTAACTTGTTATCAGCTAAAGCCCTCAGACTGGAATTCCTTTTAATTTAAATTGCCCTTCCAACAGAAACTTACTTAACAGGCAAAAGCTAAAGTGAACCTGGAATGTAAAGCGTCTGTGATGGAATTTCCAAGGTTTTTTTTTTAAAAAAAGGGCTGAAGGTCTCCATTGCACCAATCCAGCCATTCCTGAGAGAAGTAAAGCCCAAGATTAGCACCTAAGCAAAGTTTGGGGGTAGGGGGGAGGGTGGTCTGCTGCGTAGGATCCTGGAGTTCCCAGCTTTCCTCGATAGTCTGCAGCTCAGTCAGACGGTCATGCAGCACTGCACAGATGTGGGTTGCATGCCTCCAAGTTGTACAAGCTGTGTGGCTTGTATTACTCCATGAAGTGCTCAAGTTATGCTATTTAAGAACGTTTGTAAGCTGGCCCTGTGAGGTCTGAATCCCTGGGTCACAGCAACTGACTGAGGCCTTGGGTCAGCAGGTTGCATCTTCTCCAATTCCCTTTTTCTTCCTCACTTGCGCTCGGTGCTTCATCAAATGCTCACTAACCGATCTGCCTGGAGTTGATATATCTCTGTTAATGCTTGCCACTGTAGGAATAGGTGATGCTGGATTGTATGAGGTACTGGATTGAGATTATATAATTGACTGGGCCAGTTCCTCCTCTTGAGCACCTGGAGGAGCAGAAGGACAAATATACAGTGCTTGAAGTAATAAACTGCTCGAAACATAGCTACACGTCGCAAGAGACGTCAGTGTGTTACACTGAACTGCTGCTATGAGGCCTGTGTGTGACAGAATGAATGGTTAAGTAAAAAAGATAAGTGACGACAAAGCAAACTATGCTAACCATGACCTTGAGGGAGGTCTTCAAAATTTACACTTGTGCTGATAAGCCTAGACTAGGAGCATCTTCAGAAAGGTGCCTAACTGAGGAGCATCTTCAAAATATTGCCGAGGCAAGGGGCATCTTCAGGAAGTCGCAAGCCCCTTTGAAAATGTAGTATGAAAATTCTTAATTTACCTTCTCCCTCCTTTTCACATATTTGAAAAATGTTGCTTTCAATTGTTTTTGTGAGATGTACAGTAGTATAACCAACCCTTATTACTACATTATTACTTACAACCCTCCTTCTACATTACTTAGATCTATAGCAGACTGGCTACGAGCCCCAGACACTCAGTATTTGTTGGACTTCGTGAAGCCAGAATTTCTTTTAATGCGGGTAGGTAATAAGATTGAAAAAAAAACAACATGAAGCAAATTCTGTGATGACCTTCTTTGTCTGAACATAATTAGAGCAGTGCTCTCATTTGTTGGATTGAAATCAAAAGCATGAGAGCAAGCCACGTGTTCAGTAGAAATACGTGAAACACATATAAAGGGCCGTGGAGGCTGCATGTGGATTTTCAGAAGGCGTTTGATAAGATGCTACACAAGAACATTGTGTAAAGGTTAAAGCACATGGTATTAAAGAGAATTTACCTGCATGGATAGAGAGATAGCTAGGGGACAGAAAGCAAAGAGTGGGGATAAATGGATGTGTTTTGGATTGGCAGGATGTATTTGTGTGACCCATGGGCCTGTGCTGGGACCTCTCATGTTGTCCAATTATGTAAATGATTCGGACATGGGCACATACGGAATGTTATTGAATTTGCTGATGATACCAAATCATCAGGGGCACGGTAAAATGTGAGGGAGAATGCAAGAGGATGTTAACAGGTTTGCAGAATGGACGACGACAGTTCAATGCAGAGAAGTGGTGCACTTTGTGGCAAGGAATAGTGAAGGGAAGAGTGCGCTAAATGGTAAGATTCGTAACAGAACAGAGGAACAGAGAGATGCAGGTACACGGAGCTGGATTATTTGTCCATTGACTGAACAGGTGGAAAATCTAGCCTATAGATTTTTAAAGGTGGGAGTGCAGGTACAAAAGGGCGTTCAAAACACACATGGAGCTCTTTGTGTAAAAGGTATTGAATACAAAAGCAAAGAAGTTACTTAAATTTGTACAAGACATAGGCCACAGTTGGAGAATTGCATACAGCTCTGGACATCCCATTATAGGAAGGATGTGAAAGCCAAGGAATGAGCGCAGTGGAGATTCACTTGAATACTAAGAATGAGAAGTTATAAATCATAGACTTGAAAAATTGGGGCTTTTTTCACTGGAACAGAGAGGGTTAACGGGCAGTCTAATAGAGGTTTTCAAAATGAGTGGTTTTGAGAGGGTAGTGAAAAATTGCTAGTGCTGATTCACAAATCAGTTACAAGGAGGCATAGACTCAGAATTATCACAGGAAGGATTGGGGTGGATTTGGGCGCTCCTGTGAAGCGCCTTGGGACGTTTTACCATGTTAAAGGCGCTATATAAATGCAAGTTGTCGTTGTTGTTGAGAAGAAACGTGGAATGCTTTACCACAAGTCGCAATTGAGAGAGACTACAACATTTAAAATGGAACTGGATAAGTATCTAAAAAGGGAAGATATAAAAGGAATGGGATATGAGTAGATAGCTCTAGTTGAAGTGATAGCACAGGCCTTTTGCTGTTGTTTCTATGAGATGTGCTATTTTGTGTTGCAGAAATGGCGTTTATGACTGTTGTAACTTGTTGTATGAAGTTAATGTTACAAATAAGCAGATCTGTTCATCGAGGTACCACAGTGAAAAAGCACCAATGTCTTACAGAAACATGGATTGTAATTTGCTAGATTATTCATTGGAATATTTCACGAAGGCTGTACCTTTGTCACTTGAGTTTAATGTTTTGACCAATACTCGTAGAGGGTGGCAGCAGTGCAGTGGCTCCTCCCAACTTGCTGGAGTCGATGCCAATCAAGACAATCCCCCCGCCCACTCCAGCAGAATGGGTCTTAATGCACTCTGTCTTCCCACACATCCGTCTGCCAGCTGGCCTGAGTCCCTGTGTTACTGCCTCTTCCTCCCCTCCCCACCACCACTCTCCAGCCTGTGCCTCGATGCTGCTGCCAGTCCCCACTTGCACTGCTCCATGTGGTACTGAACCACACGTAGAAGTTACAACACCGAATCAAGGCCATTCAGCCCAACCAGCCCGTATCGATATTTCCCCTCAACGTGGGCAAATGGTCCTAATCATGCTTATCCACCCTGTTTCCATATGCCTTCATCCCCTTTTCCTTCTCTGCCTATCCAATATGATCTTGAATGTTGACATACTTTCCCTCCTCAGCCGTTAACCTTAGAATTGAATTCCACAGCCTAGCTACTATCTAAAGAAGGCTCCCCTGCTCTCTGTTCTTAATCTTGCATCTATGGCCCCTCGTTCCAGACCCCTCAACTACTGTAAACAGACTGCTTCTATCTATCTTGTCCCAACCTTTTATAATGTTACATACTTCTATCATATTGCCCCGTGATCTGCGTCGCTATAGCGAAAGAAGCCTCAATTTTTCACGTCTTTCTTCATATTTATATCTCCTCGTACCGGGCAGCATCTGTGTTGTACTCTCTCTAAAGCTTCAATATCCTTCCCATAGTGCGGAGCCCAAAACTGCACACAGTACTGTAACTGAGATCTTAGCTTTCATATTCCCTACCTCTTGAGAAAGAAACCTAGAATTCCATTTTTTTTTTACACCTCGTTAACTTGAGATGCTGCCTATATTATATTCCCAAATCCCACTGCTCTTCTACAGCACCAAGCTTACTTCCATTCAGATTATAATTACTGCCAGTATTTTAAACCAAAATGCTTCAACTTACAATTGCTAATGTACAATTCCATCTGCCACTTTCTAGTCCATTCACCCATCTTATCAATGTCTTTACAGCTTCCTTTGGTGTTGTAAAGAATTAACTATACCTCCGATTTTGATATCATCTGCAAATTTGCACACCACTTCCTCTGGGCCTATATCCAAATAACTGATATGTACAGTGAACGGAAGTGGCCCCAGAACTGAACCCTGTGGGACACCATTATCCCTTTTCAACCGCTCTGAAAACTGCCCTTAACTCCTACTCCCTGTTTTCTAATTTTTAATGTTTATTCCACTTTGCTGTCCTCCCCCTAATTCCATCCTCCTAAATCATCTCTGGCAAAGCCTTAGACAAGGTACCACACGGAAGATTACTAAAGTTTACATACACGCTACATCCACTGCATTTCTCCCATCTACCATGTCTGCTACCAGGGCGTTTGTCAAGCCCGATCGCCCCTTTTGAAATCCATGCTGGTTACTTCTAACTGTTTTCTCTTAATCTATACACACCTACAACAACATAAGAACATAAGAAATAGGAGCAGGAGTAGACCATCCGGCCCCTCGAGCCTGCTCCGCCATTCAACAAGATCATGGCTGATCTTCTACCTCAACGCCATTTTCCTGCACCATCCCGTATTCCTTGATGGCTTTAATATCTAGAAATCTATCGATCTCTGTTTTGAATGTACTCAATGACTGAGTTTCCACAGCCCTCTGAGGTAGAAAATGCCAAAGATTCACCACTGTCTGATGAAGAAATTTCTCCTCATCTCAGTCCTAAATGGCCTACAAAGACAACTTGCATTTATATAGCGTCTTTAACGCAGTAAAATGTCCCAAGGCGCTTCACAGGAGCATCATCAAACAAAATTTGACACCAGGACATTAGGACAGGTGACCAAAAACTTGGTCAAAGAGGTAGGTTTTAAGACCTATAGTAGAGATGGGGAGGAAATTGGAACAAAGCTCCTTCTACCTGTCATAATGCAACAAATAATTTATGGGATTGTATTAGATATCATCAGATCACACAGAATCTTCCTGAATTTTATTTTTGCAATGCATAATATGTTTTTGATTCTTTCCTCAGACTCTGGCAAGGGGATTAATTATGTGGGACGAAATAAAGCCCAACCCAACGTGGATTAATAGCAACGTACCGCCTGTAAGTACTTTTTCTCATTTAATATTGTTTCATCTCTCTTGCACCTGTTTTTTTTTTCCTGCATCTTTTCAGGAGCTTTAGTACCTCATTACATCACCACCAACATAAGAGTCAGTAAAAGTTTCTCAAAATATTAAATTCTAACAAGCAGTAACTAGCAGGTGATATAAAGGTGAACCGGAAGTTACTGCTATAAGGTGTAAAGTCAAAGAGACCAAGGGGGATTTGAAGCCTTTTCGGGATACCAACTACATTTGTGGAAACGCCTATATCACAAGTAGGGGCGCTTAATTCCCAGATTTCCATCCTCAGTTCCACACATGTCGCAGCCCCCGCTTCAGCTAGCCTGTATGGGAGGTAAAGGTGAACCGGAGAGTTACTGGCTATAAGTGTGTAAAGTCAACTTGGAGTACCAAGGGGATTTGAGCCTTTCGGATACCAGGGGAACGCCTAGAGGGGCTGAGAGCCGGTCCCATTGCTTGATCTCTCTGTAGGTAACATCAGGGCGAGGGGAATGGTTAAAAAGATGGGAGGAGAAAATTGACGTTAAAATTCCTGCCGTGACTACTTTCGATACAAGCTACCGACCGTACTGCTGACTGTACACCTCATGCTACAGTTCAAGGTTTTTTTCTAAACTCATGAGAAATAACTTCTGTTTAAAGGATGTTACTGTAAGATTTAACTTATTAGTTACACTGATGTTGAAGTGGCACCCACTGCTTTCCCATTTGCTGGCTGGCAAAATCGTGAGAGTGTGCTGGTGTGTTAGTTGCACCCGCAGGTTTGTAAGCCAAAGAAATGTAGGAAGGTGCAACATATATACGTTTGGTTTTACAGCAACGCTATTCAGTGTCATGTTGTGGGAACTGTCAAATTGTGATGTTACAAAATACGTACTTCCAAAGATATGTTTTTTCTTCCAGCGCCAAACAACTTTCAGTGGTAATCTATTGAGGTTAGAAGTGACAGACCTTGGGCACCTGGTGGCACACTCGTGAATACGTTAATTCGTTTGCCCAGGGAATTTGCCACATGTTAAGTTCCTGATTGTGGTTCTGCTATCTGCAGCACTCATCAAAAAGGGTTGAATTGCTCCTGCTGAGGGGTTAACCATTTGGGAAAGTCAGCAGAGACCTGCCATCAGGATGCGTCTGTCTTCTGTCTGCTGTCTTAGTTGGGGAATAGTAAGTTAAATGGGGTGGAGGGAAGAATGGAAGGTTTTGGGGAGGGGATGAAGAACAAAATGGGTTTAACAATAATTGCTTTGATCATTCTTAAAAACTGGGAAAGATTAAATAAACTAGTGAACAAACACAAGATCTGTGCATGGAAGATGCCAAAGGTTCCTCCATGTGGGTTTCCAGTGAGGAAGTGAAGGTGGGAAAGATATTGTGTAGAAACAGAGAAACTGACCGGTTAAGTACAAGAGTGCGTAGCAGAAACAGTGTGTCTTGAGAGAAAGCTATTTGATTAATATCTGCTTTGCCTGACCTAATTGTCTCGTTCAGCATCTAACTCAAATTGATGCCTCCACTGAGCTGGGGAAGGTCCAGATTCTACAACATTTGCTGGAAGAAGCGTGCGTTATTGGCCAAATGGCATTTCCTTTCTCCACGCTCTCTATTTTTACAGTAGCATGCATGAATAGACTTCTTACAGTTAAGGTTTGTTGTCCATCTTCATTACTGAAACGCCCTTGTGGTTCATTTTACAATGTTGCCCACAAACGTTTGAGTAGTCATCCAGTAAATGATGATGGATGACACCTTTTTAATATTGCCTTCTAAACCGAAGATTTCCTTGATGACATAAACTGCTACTGTGCTGTTGCAGTGTGCAATGGTGCCTTTTATCAACTGACTGTTAAAACAACAAATGTTTTCACTATTAGTTGGAGATGAGCTAAGACAATGTTTCTGTTGTCATCTAGTTGATGAGACACAGTTCCATTCTTCCTCATTCGTTATATTTGTCTTAGCATTAATACTGTGCTCAGTGCGTTGCATTGGCTACCTTTTCACTGAATTAGTCAAAGCAACTTAGATCTGTTTTGACCATTTTGGTGCCTTAATCCTTCTCGGGGATAGAAAGCATGCTTTTGCAACCTCCAATTGCCATTGCTGTCACCCTAATGGACCCAACATCTTGTCTGATAACGCTCCTGTGAAGCGCCTTGGGACGTTCAAGGCGCAATGTAAATGCAAGTTGTTCACTTATTGCACCAACTTCTGACTTTGGCCCCATTCTTCACAAAGATCATGACACAGTATTATTGCACACCTCATTGTCCAAGTTGCATCGGTGCTTAATATCCTTCCACTCGAGAATTATGCTCCAAGAGGCTGATGTGGTTTTTCGCATCCTGTCGAAACCACCTCCATTTGGTTTCCTTTTGGGCCATGACAGAAAAGGGCTTGGACAATAGCTTGCATCCCTTGTTAAGGTGTACAAACTTGAGAGTGCCATGCACCATAGGCTCTGTTCATTACCCTTGTAGCAGAAACCTCCTGCTTGCCCGTCACCCCAGTCCCTATTGGCCTTCGTTGGTTCCCGATCCTCCAAAGCCTCAAATTTAAAATCCTTGTCTTCAAATTCCTACAATATCTTCCCCCGCTCCTCCCACATCGTAACCTCCTCCAGACCCATAATCGCTCCTGAACTGTCCATTCCTCTGACTCGGTCTCGTGGTTTCTTTCTACCCCTCCCCTCCCTTCACCCCACCATCGGCAGCAGTGCTTCAGAGGTCCCGTTCGCTGGAATTGTCTCCTTAAACCCTCCTTACACCATCTCCCACTTTCTTTAAATCCCTTCTTAAAACTCTTGACCCTTTTACCAAGGCTTTTGAATCTCTTCTTCAGCTTGGCGTCCATTTTTCCTTATACCTGTGAAGTGCTGTGGGACTTTTTTCTATGTTAAAAGCTTCATCTAAGTGTGATTTATTGTTGATGGCAGTGTCTGTTGTGCTGGATGCAAGATTCATTAAGATCACTGCATTGGCGTTCCTCAACTCTGCAGTTACCCAGCTATTTTTCTGAGGGTAGAGATTCGTTGAGCTTCTATGGTAGCTTTTAAGCTGCATGGTCCAGAAAGATTTTTTTGAGATGCTGGTTGCAAACTGCGCCTTTCTTTCATACTGTGATGGTGAATCTTTATTCCCTAGATAAACAGGTCTGAAACCTAATGGCTAACTAAAACTGCTGATGCTGTGGCTTTGCTCCGAGGTCTTCCAGACCCTGATGGACCTATTATCGGATAGTTATGTTTTCCCGATAAACAGGAGAACCCAATCCTGAGCATTCTGTCAGAAAGTCCTTCACTGGCACCAAGCCCAATAAATGGCCTTCTCAGCCCAAACTGCGTTTGTTTTCTGGCAAATCAAATCACTCTGGAAACAAGCCACAAAAAAAATGGAGCAACTGAAGGCCGTTCAAGAATGATGAGCAGTAGCCTTCAAGTACAACTGTTTTTTCTCTGTTAGAGAAGCCTAATGATGGCTTTCCTCTGTTTCCGCTTCTGTTTTCCAGGGTTCTGCAGAAAATATGGGCAAACTGAGCCAGGGTCGCTGTTACAGCTCCTTTCTGGTCTCGGGGGTCCATTTTCAATCAGAGTGTGGGATTCATGTTAGATTTGTTTCATTGCCTGGCTGTTGAAAGGTACAAGTTAAATTCCCGGGCCTCTTACCTTCTGAGATCACCATCTAGCGAGAAGCATCTGAAGGGCTTGGGGAGGTCAAGTAGTAAGGAAGAAAGATAAATTCTCCCTTGCATATCCTGCACATACCACTTAAATTGCTCAGTTGTTCAAAGGAGAACTGACACAGGTATGCATGCAGGAACTGGAACTCAGAGGGGCACCACAGCATCCAAAGAAAACAGGAGAACCTTTTTAAAATGTTTTGCTAAAACAGACATACTGTAAGTCGCCTTATTTCCTCCCTTCCCACATCCTACGTTCCATCCCTCACTAGATTTTTTTTTCTCCTGTTTTCTTTGGCCACTATGAGTTCTAGTTCCTGCATGCATTCTGAGTCTTGCCTTTATGAAATTGTCTAATCCAGTTTCTGGTCACTTATCAGATGTCTTTTTTTTTCCCCCCGATAATGTAAGCTGGTTCGCAGAGCTGCTGCGCACATCTCGTGAAATTAGTAGTTCTGGGACCTCCTGATGGTACATCCTTTTGCGTATTGCGTTCTCCTCCTTTCAGTTAAAGAGGGATTGTCGCACCAGATGGTGAAAAAGATTGTTAGAGCGATAATGACATTGTCCCTGCACCAGCCCAAGAAGAGAGAAAAGTGATGGGGGTTGATTATGATCAGAAAAATGATGTGCAGTTGGTACGTTATGTGAGAATCACCAGGACAGTTGTTGGTATTGCTGTCTGGGAAAAGTTGGCAGTGGATCAAGGGGAAGGCAAAGGATTTGGCTGAATGACGTAATGTGATAAGATGGACTGGGCAGCAGCATCATTAGGGACTTATACACACAATTAGATATAGACCGAAGTGTGGAGTCCACTGTTTGCCACCTCCACAGCAGAGGCGGCGTATTGAGGGGATTTTCCACTTAGCTCGGTGGTTATTGACACGTTGGGGTAGAATTTAACAATCGGTGGTGGCGGGACACGGGCTGTAGCGGATCAGCTGCCTGATTTATCCTTTAAAAGGAAAATTGGACGGGACGCCAAAGGTGAAAATCTAACGCATGTTGTGTCCATGTTTATCTCAAACAGTACTCAGGCATGTCAGGCAGACCTTGTTGCAATAAGCAGGCCATTTAAAAAAAAAAATTAGTTAACTTTCTAATTTATGATCAGTGGCACATTTTAATCTACGGTATTTAAATGCAATGGAAATTGCTTGTACAATTTCTTTTAGACTTAAGATTCCAATGCCCCCATTTACTTATCATGTAACTGAACTCTTAATTTGTTTAATGACCACCCACATACTGAGTGGAAATCTCAGTGATGCTCTTCCATTACGTAGCACCCTAAGGTGCTCTGGGATGTGACTCACTAAATATGAGCAACCTTGAATATATTAAAAAGAAGTACAAGAATCAGCGTTGGTGGAGGAATAAGTTTTGGGCAAAGTGATTGGTGACCTATCCCCCATCAATATGATGAGGCGTTTTACAAAGTTTGCATAATATTTTAACTCTGCATTACCCTATTTTTGCCAAGATCGATCTTAGTTAAGTCACATCGACAGTTATGACCCTTTGTGACTTCCAACGTCCGAGTAGGATTGAGAGCATCTATGTGTTGAGACGACGTTTGGGGTAAAGGCAGATGTAAGAGCTTCTCCAGGTTCGAGTTGGCGAGATCATAGTTACAGCAGCAAATCCAGTACAAAGTTTTAGATCTTAAAAGTGAATGAATCTGCCTGAAGAACAAAAACAACTGCTAAGATGGCTGGACCAAGTAGCCGCCATAACCACTTTTGACATTGTGGCTTTTGTCAGGAGATCTGGTGAGCTGGGCCTCGGGGAGTTTATACAGGTAATATAAATCTCCCGCTGTGGATGGAAAATTAACATATCCTATTCATGATGTCTCTACAAATCCTCGAGTCCACACTGAGAAGTTGTGCAAGTTCTGGACCTCAATGATTTGGAATTTTTCCATTCTTCTGGATATTGATGGCAGTTTTAGAAACAAATTTCAACTGTCAACATTGCTGTTTGTGGGACCTTGCTGTGTGCTGATTGGCTGCTGTGTTTCCTACATTAAAACAGTGACGACACGTCAAAATGACATCATTGACTGTAAAGAGCTTTGGGATGTCCTGAGGTCGTGAAAGGCGCTGTATAAATGCAAGTCGTCTTGTTTTCTTTTGTTAGCTTTGGTGTTTCAAGATGGATACGTCAGGGTTACCTGCTGTGACCTCTATTTGGCCGAATGATTTGAGCCCTTGCAAGTCTGAACCGATCCAGATAGTCACAGTTCCACGATGGCCAGGGTGGGTCACAGAATCTCGCTGTACATGGATGATTAACATCTCCAAGCCATCCCGTCTACCCTGTGGCCACTCCCCCACCCCTTTCTCTCGCTGCCTCTCTTCCCACCCCTTTATCTATCTATCTATCTATCCATCTATCTCTCTCTCTCCCCCAACATCCCTTTTTCTCTCTCTCTCCCCCAACATCGCTTTCTTTCTCTCTCTCTCTCTCTCTCCCCACCCCATTCTCTCTCTCTCTCTCTCTCTCTCTCTCTCTCTCTCTCCTCCATCTCTTTCTCTCTCTCTCTCTCCTCCATCTCTTTCTCTCTCTCTCTCTCTCCTCCATCTCTTTCTCTCTCTCTCTCTCTCCTCCATCTCTCTCTCTCTCTCTCTCTCTCCTCCACCTCTTTCTTTCTCTCCCTCTCTCTCTCTCTCTCTCCTCCACCTCTTTCACTCTCTCTCTCCCCCACCTGTTTCTCTCTCTCTCTCCCCACCCCTTTCTCTCCCTCTCTCTCTCGCTCCCCACTCCTTTCTCGCTCTCTCTCTCTCGCTCCCCACTCCTTTCTCTTTCTCTCTCTCTCCCCACCTCTCTCTCTCTCTCTCTCTCTCTCTCTCCCCTCTCTCTCTCTCCCCCCTCTCTCTCCCTCTCCCCTCTCCCCTCTCTCTCTCTCCCCCCTCTCTCTCCGTCTCTCTCTCTCCCCTCTCTCTCTCTCCCCTCTCTCTCTCTCCCTCTCTCTCTCTCCTCTCTCTCTCTCTCTCTCCTCTCTCTCTCTCTCTCCCCTCCCTCTCTCTCTCTCTCTCTCTCCTACCCCTTTCTCTCTGTCGCTCCCCACCCCTTTCTTTCTCTCTCTCTCTCTCCCCTCTCTCTCTCCCCTCCCTCTCTCTCTCTCCCCTCTCTCTCTCCCCTCCCTCTCTCTCTCTCTCCCCTCTCTCTCTCTTTCTCTCTCTCTCTCGCTCCCCACCCCTTTCTCTCTCTCTCGCTCCCCACCCCTTTCTCTCTCTCTCTCTCTCGCTCCCCACCCTTTCTCTCTCTCTCTCTCTCTCTCGCTCCCCACCCCTTTCTCTCTCTCTCTCTCGCTCCCCACCCCTTTCTCTCTCTCTCTCTCGCTCCCCACCCCTTTCTCTCTCTCTCGCTCCCCACCCCTTTCTCTCTCTCTCTCTCGCTCCCCACCCCTTTCTCTCTCTCTCTCTCTCTCTCGCTCCCCACCCCTTTCTCTCTCTCTCTCTCGCTCCCCACCCCTTTCTCTCTCTCTCTCTCGCTCCCCACCCCTTTCTCTCTCTCTCTCGCTCCCCACCCCTTTCTCTCTCTCTCTCGCTCCCCACCCCTTTCTCTCTCTCTCTCGCTCCCCACCCCTTTCTCTCTCTCTCGCTCCCCACCCCTTTCTCTCTCTCTCTCTCTCTCTTTCTCTCTCTCTCTCGCTCCCCACCCCTTTCTCTCTCTCTCGCTCCCCACCCCTTTCTCTCTCTCTCGCTCCCCACCCCTTTCTCTCTCTCTCGCTCCCCACCCCTTTCTCTCTCTCTCTCTCTCTCTCGCTCCCCACCCCTTTCTCTCTCTCTCTCTCTCTCTCGCTCCCCACCCCTTTCTCTCTCTCTCGCTCCCCACCCCTTTCTCTCTCTCTCGCTCCCCACCCCTTTCTCTCTCTCTCTCTCCCCACCCCTTTCTCTCTCTCTCTCTCGCTCCCCACCCCTTTCTCTCTCTCTCTCTCGCTCCCCACCCCTTTCTCTCACTCTCTCGCTCCCCACCCCTTTCTCTCTCTCTCTCGCTCCCCACCCCTTTCTCTCTCTCTCTCTCCCCACCCCTTTCTCTCTCTCTCTCTCTCTCTCGCTCCCCACCCCTTTCTCTCTCTCTCTCGCTCCCCACCCCTTTCTCTCTCTCTCTCTCTCTCCCCACCCCTTTCTCTCTCTCTCTCTCCCCACCCCTTTCTCTCTCTCTCGCTCCCCACCCTTTCTCTCTCTCTCTCTCTCTCGCTCCCCACCCTTTCTCTCTCTCTCGCTCCCCACCCCTTTCTCTCTCTCTCTCTCTCCCCACCCCTTTCTCTCTCTCTCTCTCCCCACCCCTTTCTCTCTCGCTCCCCACCCTTTCTCTCTCTCTCTCTCGCTCCCCACCCCTTTCTCTCTCTCTCTCTCGCTCCCCACCCCTTTCTCTCTCTCTCTCGCTCCCCACCCCTTTCTCTCTCTCTCTCGCTCCCCACCCCTTTCTCTCTCTCTCTCGCTCCCCACCCCTCTCTCTCTCTCTCTCGCTCCCCACCCCTCTCTCTCTCTCTCTCTCTCGCTCCCCACCCCTTTCTCTCTCTCTCTCGCTCCCCACCCCTTTCTCTCTCTCTCTCTCGCTCCCCACCCCTTTCTCTCTCTCTCTCTCGCTCCCCACCCCTTTCTCTCTCTCTCTCGCTCCCCACCCCTTTCTCTCTCTCTCTCGCTCCCCACCCCTTTCTCTCTCTCTCTCTCTCTCTCTCGCTCCCACCCCTTTCTCTCTCTCTCTCTCGCTCCCCACCCCTTTCTCTCTCTCTCTCTCGCTCCCCACCCCTTTCTCTCTCTCTCTCGCTCCCCACCCCTTTCTCTCTCTCTCTCGCTCCCCACCCCTTTCTCTCTCTCTCTCTCGCTCCCCACCCCTTTCTCTCTCTCTCTCGCTCCCCACCCCTTTCTCTCTCTCTCTCGCTCCCCACCCCTTTCTCTCTCTCTCTCGCTCCCCACCCCTTTCTCTCTCTCTCTCTCGCTCCCCACCCCTCTCTCTCTCTCTCTCGCTCCCCACCCCTTTCTCTCTCTCTCTCGCTCCCCACCCCTTTCTCTCTCTCTCTCGCTCCCCACCCCTTTCTCTCTCTCTCTCGCTCCCCACCCCTTTCTCTCTCTCTCTCTCGCTCCCCACCCTTTCTCTCTCTCTCTCGCTCCCCACCCCTTTCTCTCTCTCTCTAGCTCCCCACCCCTTTCTCTCTCTCTCTCGCTCCCCACCCCTTTCTCTCTCTCTCTCTCTCTCTCGCTCCCCACCCCTTTCTCTCTCTCTCTCTCGCTCCCCACCCCTTTCTCTCTCTCTCTCTCGCTCCCCACCCCTTTCTCTCTCTCTCTCTCGCTCCCCACCCCTTTCTCTCTCTCTCTCTCGCTCCCCACCCCTTTCTCTCTCTCTCTCTCTCGCTCCCCACCCCTTTCTTCTCTCTCTCTCGCTCCCCACCCCTTTCTCTCTCTCTCTCGCTCCCCACCCCTTCTCTCTCTCTCTCTCTCGCTCCCCACCCCTTTCTTTCTCTCTCTCTCGCTCCCCACCCCTTTCTCTCTCTCTCTCGCTCCCCACCCTTTCTCTCTCTCTCTCTCTCTCGCTCCCCACCCCTTTCTCTCTCTCTCTCTCGCTCCCCACCCCTTTCTCTCTCTCTCTCGCTCCCCACCCCTTTCTCTCTCTCTCTCGCTCCCCACCCCTTTCTCTCTCTCTCTCTCTCTCTCTCTCTCTCGCTCCCCACCCCTTTCTCTCTCTCTCTCGCTCCCCACCCCTTTCTCTCTCTCTCTCTCGCTCCCCACCCCTTTCTCTCTCTCTCTCGCTCCCCACCTCTTTCTCTCTCTCTCTCGCTCCCCACCCCTTTCTCTCTCTCTCTCGCTCCCCACCCTCTTTCTCTCTCTCTCTCGCTCCCCACCCCTTTCTCTCTCTCTCTCGCTCCCCACCCCTTTCTCTCTCTCTCTCGCTCCCCACCCCTTTCTCTCTCTCTCGCTCCCCACCCCTCTCTCTCTCTCTCTCGCTCCCCACCCCTTTCTCTCTCTCTCGCTCCCCACCCCTTTCTCTCTCTCTCTCGCTCCCCACCCCTTTCTCTCTCTCTCTCTCTCGCTCCCCACCCCTTTCTCTCTCTCTCTCGCTCCCCACCCCTTTCTCTCTCTCTCTCTCTCGCTCCCCACCCCTTTCTCTCTCTCTCTCGCTCCCCACCCCTTTCTCTCTCTCTCTCGCTCCCCACCCCTTTCTCTCTCTCTCTCGCTCCCCACCCCTTTCTCTCTCTCTCTCGCTCCCCACCCCTTTCTCTCTCTCTCTCTCGCTCCCCACCCCTTTCTCTCTCTCTCTCTCTCTCTCTCTCTCGCTCCCCACCCCTTTCTCTCTCTCTCTCTCGCTCCCCACCCCTTTCTCTCTCTCTCTCGCTCCCCACCCCTTTCTCTCTCTCTCTCGCTCCCCACCCCTTTCTCTCTCTCTCTCTCTCGCTCCCCACCCCTTTCTCTCTCTCTCTCTCTCGCTCCCCACCCCTTTCTCTCTCTCTCTCTCTCTCGCTCCCCACCCCTTTCTCTCTCTCTCTCTCTCTCTCTCTCTCTCTCTCGCTCCCCACCCCTTTCTCTCTCTCTCGCTCCCCACCCCTTTCTCTCTCTCTCTCGCTCCCCACCCCTTTCTCTCTCTCTCGCTCCCCACCCCTTTCTCTCTCTCTCTCGCTCCCCACCCCTTTCTCTCTCTCTCGCTCCCCACCCCTTTCTCTCTCTCTCGCTCCCCACCCCTTTCTCTCTCTCTCTCTCTCTCTCGCTCCCCACCCCTTTCTCTCTCTCTCGCTCCCACCCCTTTCTCTCTCTCTCGCTCCCCACCCCTCTCTCTCTCTCTCTCGCTCCCCACCCCTTTCTCTCTCTCTCTCTCGCTCCCCACCCCTTTCTCTCTCTCTCTCGCTCCCCACCCCTTTCTCTCTCTCTCTCGCTCCCCACCCCTTTCTCTCTCTCTCTCGCTCCCCACCCCTTTCTCTCTCTCTCTCGCTCCCCACCCCTTTCTTTCTCTCTCTCTCTCTCTCCCCACCCCTTTCTCTCTCTCTCGCTCCCCACCCCTTTCTCTCTCTCTCTCGCTCCCCACCCCTTTCTCTCTCTCTCTCTCCCCACCCCTTCTCTCTCTCTCTCGCTCCCCACCCCTTTCTCTCTCTCTCTCGTCTCCCACCCCTTTCTCTCTCTCTCTCGCTCCCCACCCCTTTCTCTCTCTCTCTCTCGCTCCCCACCCCTTTCTCTCTCTCTCTCTCGCTCCCCACCCCTCTCTCTCTCTCTCTCGCTCCCCACCCCTTTCTCTCTCTCTCGCTCCCCACCCCTTTCTCTCTCTCTCTCTCGCTCCCCACCCCTTTCTCTCTCTCTCTCTCGCTCCCCACCCCTTTCTCTCTCTCTCTCTCGCTCCCCACCCCTTCTCTCTCTCTCTCTCGCTCCCCACCCCTTTCTCTCTCTCTCGCTCCCCACCCCTTTCTCTCTCTCTCTCGCTCCCCACCCCTTTCTCTCTCTCTCGCTCCCCACCCCTTTCTCTCTCTCTCGCTCCCCACCCCTTTCTCTCTCTCTCTCGCTCCCCACCCCTCTCTCTCTCTCTCTCGCTCCCCACCCCTTTCTCTCTCTCTCTCGCTCCCCACCCCTCTCTCTCTCTCTCTCGCTCCCCACCCCTCTCTCTCTCTCTCTCTCGCTCCCCACCCCTCTCTCTCTCTCTCGCTCCCCACCCCTTTCTCTCTCTCTCGCTCCCCACCCCTCTCTCTCTCTCTCGCTCCCCACCCCTTTCACTCTCTCTCTCTCGCTCCCCACCCCTTTCTCTCTCTCTCTCTCGCTCCCCACCCCTTTCTCTCTCTCTCTCGCTCCCCACCCCTTTCTCTCTCTCTCTCGCTCCCCACCCCTTTCTCTCTCTCTCGCTCCCCACCCCTCTCTCTCTCTCTCGCTCCCCACCCCTTCTCTCTCTCTCTCTCGCTCCCCACCCCTTTCTCTCTCTCTCTCTCGCTCCCCACCCCTTTCTCTCTCTCTCTCGCTCCCCACCCCTTTCTCTCTCTCTCGCTCCCCACCCCTCTCTCTCTCTCTCGCTCCCCACCCCTTTCTCTCTCTCTCTCGCTCCCCACCCCTCTCTCTCTCTCTCTCGCTCCCCACCCCTTTCTCTCTCTCTCTCGCTCCCCACCCCTTTCTCTCTCTCTCGCTCCCCACCCCTTTCTCTCTCTCTCGCTCCCCACCCCTCTCTCTCTCTCTCTCGCTCCCCACCCCTCTCTCTCTCTCTCTCGCTCCCCACCCCTTTCTCTCTCTCTCTCGCTCCCCACCCCTCTCTCTCTCTCTCTCGCTCCCCACCCCTCTCTCTCTCTCTCGCTCCCCACCCCTCCTCTCTCTCTCTCTCGCTCCCCACCCCTTTCTCTCTCTCTCTCGCTCCCCACCCCTTTCTCTCTCTCTCTCGCTCCCCACCCCTTTCTCTCTCCCTCTCGCTCCCCACCCCTTTCTCTCTCTCTCTCGCTCCCCACCCCTCTCTCTCTCTCTCTCGCTCCCCACCCCTCTCTCTCTCTCTCTCGCTCCCCACCCCTTTCTCTCTCTCTCTCGCTCCCCACCCCTTTCTCTCTCTCTCTCGCTCCCCACCCCTTCTCTCTCTCTCTCGCTCCCCACCCCTTTCTCTCTCTCTCTCTCTCTCGCTCCCCACCCCTTTCTCTCTCTCTCTCTCGCTCCCCACCCCTTTGTCTCTCTCTCGCTCCCCACCCCTTCTCTCTCTCTCTCTCTCTCGCTCCCCACCCCTTTCTCTCTCTCTCTCGCTCCCCACCCCTTTCTCTCTCTCTCTCTCTCTCGCTCCCCACCCCTTTCTCTCTCTCTCTCGCTCCCCACCCCTTTCTCTCTCTCTCTCGCTCCCCACCCCTTTCTCTCTCTCTCTCGCTCCCCACCCCTTTCTCTCTCTCTCTCGCTCCCCACCCCTTTCTCTCTCTCTCTCTCTCCCCACCCCTTTCTCTCTCTCTCTCGCTCCCCACCCCTTTCTCTCTCTCTCTCTCGCTCCCCACCCCTTTCTCTCTCTCTCTCGCTCCCCACCCCTTTCTCTCTCTCTCGCTCCCCACCCCTCTCTCTCTCTCTCTCGCTCCCCACCCCCTTTCTCTCTCTCTCTCGCTCCCCACCCCTTTCTCTCTCTCTCTCGCTCCCCACCCCTTTCTCTCTCTCTCTCGCTCCCCACCCCTTTCTCTCTCTCTCTCTCGCTCCCCACCCCTTTCTCTCTCTCTCTCGCTCCCCACCCCTTTCTCTCTCTCTCTCTCTCGCTCCCCACCCCTTTCTCTCTCTCTCTCTCTCGCTCCCCACCCCTTTCTCTCTCTCTCTCTCTCGCTCCCCACCCCTTTCTCTCTCTCTCGCTCCCCACCCCTTTCTCTCTCTCTCTCGCTCCCCACCCCTTTCTCTCTCTCTCTCTCTCCCCACCCCTTTCTCTCTCTCTCTCTCTCGCTCCCCACCCCTTTCTCTCTCTCTCTCTCTCGCTCCCCACCCCTTTCTCTCTCTCTCTCTCTCTCCTCTCTCTCTCTCTCGCTCCCCACCCCTTTCTCTCTCTCTCTCTCGCTCCCCACCCCTTTCTCTCTCTCTCTCGCTCCCCACCCCTTTCTCTCTCTCTCTCTCTCGCTCCCCACCCCTTTCTCTCTCTCTCTCTCTCGCTCCCCACCCCTTTCTCTCTCTCTCTCGCTCCCCACCCCTTCTCTCTCTCTCTCTCGCTCCCCACCCCTTTCTCTCTCTCTCTCGCTCCCCACCCCTTTCTCTCTCTCTCTCGCTCCCCACCCCTTCTCTCTCTCTCTCGCTCCCCACCCCTTTCTCTCTCTCTCTCGCTCCCCACCCCTTTCTCTCTCTCTCTCGCTCCCCACCCCTTTCTCTCTCTCTCTCTCGCTCCCCACCCCTTTCTCTCTCTCTCTCGCTCCCCACCCCTTTCTCTCTCTCTCTCGCTCCCCACCCCTTTCTCTCTCTCTCTCGCTCCCCACCCCTTTCTCTCTCTCTCTCGCTCCCCACCCCTTTCTCTCTCTCTCTCGCTCCCCACCCCTTTCTCTTCTCTCTCTCGCTCCCCACCCCTTTCTCTCTCTCTCTCTCGCTCCCCACCCCTTTCTCTCTCTCTCTCGCTCCCCACCCCTTTCTCTCTCTCTCTCGCTCCCCACCCCTTTCTCTCTCTCTCTCGCTCCCCACCCCTTTCTCTCTCTCTCTCTCGCTCCCCACCCCTTCTCTCTCTCTCTCGCTCCCCACCCCTTTCTCTCTCTCTCTCGCTCCCCACCCCCTTTCTCTCTCTCTCTCGCTCCCCACCCCTTTCTCTCTCTCTCTCGCTCCCCACCCCTTTCTGTCTCTCTCTCGCTCCCCACCCCTTTCTGTCTCTCTCTCGCTCCCCACCCCTTTCTCTCTCTCTCTCTCGCTCCCCACCCCTTTCTCTCACTCTCTCGCTCCCCACCCCTTTCTCTCTCTCTCTCTCGCTCCCCACCCCTTTCTCTCTCTCTCTCTCGCTCCCCACCCCTTTCTCTCTCTCTCCCCTTTCTCTCTCTCTCTCTCCCCACCCCTTTCTCTCTCTCTCTCGCTCCCCACCCCTTTCTCTCTCTCTCTCTCTTTCTCTCTCTCTCTCGCACCCCACCCCTTTCTCTCTCTCTCTCGCTCCCCACCCCTTTCTCTCTCTCTCTCTCGCTCCCCACCCCTTTCTCTCTCTCTCTCGCTCCCCACCCCTTTCTCTCTCTCTCTCTCTCGCTCCCCACCCCTTTCTCTCTCTCTCTCTCGCTCCCCACCCCTTTCTCTCTCTCTCTCTCTCTCCCCACCCCTTTCTCTCTCTCTCTCGCTCCCCACCCCTTTCTCTCTCTCTCTCGCTCCCCACCCCTTTCTCTCTCTCTCTCGCTCCCCACCCCTTTCTCTCTCTCTCCCCTTTCTCTCTCTCTCTCTCCCCACCCCTTTCTCTCTCTCTCTCGCTCCCCACCCCTTTCTCTCTCTCTCTCTCTTTCTCTCTCTCTCTCGCTCCCCACCCCTTTCTCTCTCTCTCTCTCGCTCCCCACCCCCTTCTCTCTCTCTCTCTCTCTCTCCCCCACCCCTTTCTCTCTCTCTCTCTCGCTCCCCACCCCTTTCTCTCTCTCTCGCTCCCCACCCCTTTCTCTCTCTCTCGCTCCCCACCCCTTTCTCTCTCTCTCTCGCTCCCCACCCCTTTCTCTCTCTCTCTCTCTTTCTCTCTCTCTCTCGCTCCCCACCCCTTTCTCTCTCTCTCTCGCTCCCCACCCCTTTCTCTCTCTCTCCCTTTCTCTCTCTCTCTCTCCCCACCCCTTTCTCTCTCTCTCTCGCTCCCCACCCCTTTCTCTCTCTCTCTCTCTTTCTCTCTCTCTCTCGCTCCCCACCCCTTTCTCTCTCTCTCTCTCTTTCTCTCTCTCTCTCGCTCCCCACCCCTCTCTCTCTCTCTCGCTCCCCACCCCTTTCTCTCTCTCTCTCGCTCCCCACCCTCTCTCTCTCGCTCCCCACCCCTCTCTCTCTCTCTCTCGCTCCCCACCCCTCTCTCTCTCTCTCGCTCCCCACCCCTTTCTCTCTCTCTCGCTCCCCACCCCTTTCTCTCTCTCTCGCTCCCCACCCCTTTCTCTCTCTCTCGCTCCCCACCCCTTTCTCTCTCTCTCGCTCCCCACCCCTTTCTCTCTCTCTCTCGCTCCCCACCCCTTTCTCTCTCTCTCTCGCTCCCCACCCCTTTCTCTCTCTCTCTCTCGCTCCCCACCCCTTTCTCTCTCTCTCTCTCTTTCTCTCTCTCTCTCGCTCCCCACCCCTTCTCTCTCTCTCTCTCTTTCTCTCTCTCTCTCGCTCCCCACCCCTCTCTCTCTCTCTCGCTCCCCACCCCTTTCTCTCTCTCTCTCGCTCCCCACACCTCTCTCTCTCGCTCCCCACCCTTCTCTCTCTCGCTCCCCACCCCTCTCTCTCTCTCTCTCGCTCCCCACCCCTCTCTCTCTCGCTCCCCACCCCTTTCTCTCTCTCTCGCTCCCCACCCCTTTCTCTCTCTCTCGCTCCCCACCCCTTTCTCTCTCTCTCGCTCCCCACCCCTTTCTCTCTCTCTCGCTCCCCACCCCTTTCTCTCTCTCTCTCGCTCCCCACCCCTTTCTCTCTCTCTCTCGCTCCCCACCCCTTTCTCTCTCTCTCTCTCGCTCCCCACCCCTTTCTCTCTCTCTCTCGCTCCCCACCCCTTTCTCTCTCTCTCTCTCGCTCCCCACCCCTTTCTCTCTCTCTCTCTCGCTCCCCACCCCTTTCTCTCTCTCTCGCTCCCCACCCCTTTCTCTCTCTCTCGCTCCCCACCCCTTTCTCTCTCTCTCTCGCTCCCCACCCCTTTCTCTCTCTCTCTCTCTTTCTCTCTCTCTCTCGCTCCCCACCCCTTTCTCTCTCTCTCTCGCTCCCCACCCCTTTCTCTCTCTCTCTCTCGCTCCCCACCCCTTTCTCTCTCTCTCTCGCTCCCCACCCCTTTCTCTCTCTCTCTCTCGCTCCCCACCCCTTTCTCTCTCTCTCGCTCCCCACCCCTTTCTCTCTCTCTCGCTCCCCACCCCTTTCTCTCTCTCTCTCGCTCCCCACCCCTTTCTCTCTCTCTCTCTCTTTCTCTCTCTCTCTCGCTCCCCACCCCTTTCTCTCTCTCTCTCGCTCCCCACCCCTTTCTCTCTCTCTCCCCTCTCTCTCTCTCTCGCTCCCCACCCCTTTCTCTCTCTCTCTCGCTCCCCACCCCTCTCTCTCTCTCTCTCGCTCCCCACCCCTCTCTCTCTCTCTCGCTCCCCACCCCTTTCTCTCTCTCTCGCTCCCCACCCCTTTCTCTCTCTCTCTCTCTCCCCACCCCTTTCTCTCTCTCTCGCTCCCCACCCCTTTCTCTCTCTCTCTCGCTCCCCACCCCTTTCTCTCTCTCTCTCTCGCTCCCCACCCCTTTCTCTCTCTCTCGCTCCCCACCCCTTTCTCTCTCTCTCTCTCTCGCTCCCCACCCCTTTCTCTCTCTCTCTTTCTCTCTCTCTCTCTCGCTCCCCACCCCTTTCTCTCTCTCTCTCGCTCCCCACCCCTTTCTCTCTCTCTCTCGCTCCCCACCCCTTTCTCTCTCTCTCTCGCTCCCCACCCCTTTCTCTCTCTCTCTCGCTCCCCACCCCTTTCTCTCTCTCTCTCGCTCCCCACCCCTCTCTCTCTCTCTCTTGCTCCCCACCCCTCTCTCTCTCTCTCTCGCTCCCCACCCCTCTCTCCTCTCTCTCGCTCCCCACCCCTCTCTCTCTCTCTCGCTCCCCACCCCTTTCTCTCTCTCTCTCGCTCCCCACCCCTTTCTCTCTCTCTCTCGCTCCCCACCCCTCTCTCTCTCTCTCTCGCTCCCCACCCCTCTCTCTCTCTCTCGCTCCCCACCCCTCTCTCTCTCTCTCGCTCCCCACCCCTTTCTCTCTCTCTCTCGCTCCCCACCCCTTTCTCTCTCTCTCGCTCCCCACCCCTTTCTCTCTCTCTCGCTCCCCACCCCTTTCTCTCTCTCTCGCTCCCCACCCCTTTCTCTCTCTCTCTCGCTCCCCACCCCTTTCTCTCTCTCTCTCTCTCTCTCGCTCCCCACCCCTTTCTCTCTCTCTCTCTCGCTCCCCACCCCTTTCTCTCTCTCTCTCTCGCTCCCCACCCCTTTCTCTCTCTCTCGCTCCCCACCCCTTTCTCTCTCTCTCTCTCGCTTCCCACCCCTTTCTCTCTCTCTCTCTCGCTCCCCACCCCTTTCTCTCTCTCTCTCGCTCCCCACCCCTTTCTCTCTCTCTCTCTCGCTCCCCACCCCTTTCTCTCACTCTCTCGCTCCCCACCCCTTTCTCTCTCTCTCTCTCGCTCCCCACCCCTTTCTCTCTCTCTCTCTCGCTCCCCACCCCTTTCTCTCACTCTCTCGCTCCCCACCCCTTTCTCTCTCTCTCTCGCTCCCCACCCCTTTCTCTCTCTCTCGCTCCCCACCCCTTTCTCTCTCTCTCTCTCTCTCTCGCTCCCCACCCCTTTCTCTCTCTCTCTCGCTCCCCACCCCTTTCTCTCTCTCTCGCTCCCCACCCCTTTCTCTCTCTCTCGCTCCCCACCCCTTTCTCTCTCTCTCTCGCTCCCCACCCCTTTCTGTCTCTCTCTTCCCCCCCCACCCCTTTCTGTCTCTCTCTTCCCCCCCCACCCCTTTCTGTCTCTCTCTTCCCCCCCCACCCCTTTCTGTCTCTCTCTTCCCCCCCCCCCCCACCCCTTTCTGTCTCTCTCTTCCCCCCCCCCACCCCTTTCTGTCTCTCTCTTCCCCCCCCCCCACCCCTTTCTGTCTCTCTCTTCCCCCCCCCACCCCTTTCTGTCTCTCTCTTCCCCCCCCACCCCTTTCTGTCTCTCTCTTCCCCCCCCACCCCTTTCTGTCTCTCTCTTCCCCCCCCACCCCTTTTGCTCTCTTCCCCCCCCCACCCCTTTTGCTCTCTTCCCCCCCCCACCCCTTTTGCTCTCTTCCCCCCCCCACCCCTTTTGCTCTCTTCCCCCCCCCCCCTCTTGCTCTCTTCCCCCCCCCACCCCTTTTGCTCTCTTCCCCCCCCCCCCCCACCCCTTTTGCTCTCTTCCCCCCCCCCACCCCTTTTGCTCTCTTCCCCCCCCCCACCCCTTTTGCTCTCTTCCCCCCCCCCACCCCTTTTGCTCTCTTCCCCCCCCCCCACCCCTTTTGCTCTCTTCCCCCCCCCCACCCCTTTTGCTCTCTTCCCCCCCCCCACCCCTTTTGCTCTCTTCCCCCCCCGCACCCCTTTTGCTCTCTTCCCCCCCCACCCCTTTTGCTCTCTTCCCCCCCCCCACCCCTTTTGCTCACTTCCCCCCCCCCCACCCCTTTTGCTCTCGCTCTTCCCCCCCCCACCCTTTCTTTACCCCCCCCCATCCTTTCTTTACCCCCCCCACCCTTTCTTTACCCCCCCACCCTTTCTTTACCCCCCCCCACCCTTTCTTTACCCCCCCACCCTTTCTTTACCCCCCCCCACCCTTTCTTTACCCCCCCCACCCTTTCTTTACCCCCCCCACCCTTTCTTTACCCCCCCCACCCTTTCTTTACCCCCCCCACCCTTTCTTTACCCCCCCCACCCTTTCTTTACCCCCCCCACCCTTTCTTTACCCCCCCCACCCTTTCTTTACCCCCCCCACCCTTTCTTTACCCCCCCCACCCTTTCTTTACCCCCCCCACCCTTTCTTTACCCCTTGCCTGCACCCATCATTGCTGACCTCCCAGAATTTTGTGCTGTTGGCAAGGATATAATCCATTTGTTCTGCCGGAACCTTTTGCTTTAACTGACCTTGTTGTTACCTTGGGAAGCTAATCAGTCGAATACAAATCATGTTACCTCACATAATTAGCATTGAACCTAGATTGGTCAATAGGAGCATTATGTCCCAACTAACAGATGCCTGCAGCTGTAGCATCCCTTCAGCCTTTGATGCTGAAAAATACAATGGTGGAAGATTGAAGACTTTATAGTTTTTTTCTCTGGTGTTTATTTCTTTGACTTCTATTTTATCTAGTATGATTTTTGAAAATTAAAAAAAAAATTGCTCCATTCCCATACATGAAAGAGTTGGCGTTAGGATAATGGTTTTTGTTTTACGAAGTGTAAATATCTGACAAACTCAGCAAGCGTAAATGGTGTCTTCTGGATTAGATGCTTTGAATCTATGTCCTGAATGTGGCAGTTACTTTGGATCGTAATGTGGTGAAATTTCATTGTTGGATAACATTTTTCTATTATAAAAGGGGTTTAACTGCATTAGAATGATATTGTTCCATCCGTGTCCTCCAATTAATACTTCAACTTGGCACATCTTTTTTATAGATTGTTAGACAAAACAATGCATCATTAAACACGATGGATGGGCAAGCACCAGAAGATGTTGACTTGCAAACCATGCGGTAAGTTTTAAGTTCAGGCTATTCTTTTTTTTTAAAAGAAGCATTTTAAGTGTCAATCATAGCTCAGTTGGTAGCACTCTCGCCTCTGAGTCAGTAGGTTGTAGGATCAAGCCTCACTCCAGAGACTTCAGCACATAATCTAGACTAACACTCCAGTGCGGTACTGAGGGAGGGCTGCACTGTTGGAGGTGCCGTCTTTCAGATGAGACGTTAAACTGAGGCCTCATCTGCCCCCTCAGGTGGACATAAAAGATCCCATGGCACTATTTCGAAGAAGAGCAGGGGAGTTCTTCCTGGTGTTCTGGCCAATATTTATCCCTCAACCAACATCACTAAAACAGATTATCTGGTCATTATCACATTGTTTGTGGGACCTCGCTGGGTGCAAATTGGCTGCCACGTTTCCTACATTACAACAGTGACTACACTTCAAAAGTACTTCATTGGCTGTAAAGTGCTTTGGGACATCCTGAGGTCGTGAATGGCGCTATATAAATGCAAGACTTTCTTCTTTTGTAAGACTTCCACACACAAACTGTTCACAAAGTGGATCACAAGCAAGAAGCCTGATTTATGGAATGTAGCTGGTTACCAGTATCGCCGGTGAGGGAGGTCATTCAGCCCATCTAGCTCATCCTTCCTATTGGAGTGTCGTCTTTCAGATGAGACGTTAAACTGAAACCTATGGTCTGCCCAGCACAGCACCCATCTCCTGACCCATTCTGCCTCCACTATACTACCTGGAAGATTATTCCCGATATCAATCGCTCTTGTTTGAAGAATTGCTTCCTACCATCAGCCTTGGACTTGCTTGTTACCAGTTAGCACCTTGACTTGCACTTGTGGTCCAACTTAAACTAAGAAATGGAATGAAAGGCGATTTATTTGTTTTTTTTTTAAGTCAAAAAGGTGTAAAACGACGCTTTTGTACGATTTCACACTTCCCTCCTTGTTTGAGTTCCTCTTCTAAACACACCTGAGTTTTGAGTGAGTGATTTTCTGAAACCATGTGCTGAAGTGGTTCGACAGGGGAGGGTGGAGGTGATTTTCTGTCAGATTACTCAGAGGAAGAAGTTCCTGATATGATTCAACCATATCAGTGTGAACTACAAGTATCGGAAAGTGGTGTAGAATAAATGATGGAACAAAAATAGAATAGGAAATAATAGTCAGTAAATTGTGAGTTGACTGAAAGGTAGAAGGTTTTTGGGAAAAAAAACATTGCAAATTAGATGCAAGTTGTGCCTTAAGCCGACATTTCTTTTATCTTTTAGTTTCAAATTATGTTGTGCACTAATGCGTTAGTTACTAAACGCACAACGCGATTTCAACTCATTTACTGTTTGTAATTGTTTTAAGAAAATTCAGACAAAAAACATGATATTTTACCTATGGAATTGCTTTTAGGCTGAAAATATGCACATATTAGAAGAACACATAAACTTCCAATTTAATTGGACAGTGTCCCTAGCTTTACAAATTTCAAGTTTGACAGGGTATCTGCATGAAAATTTGGACACGTAATTGCTACCTACAGACTTACATCCGTTATGATTATTTTCCCTTCTGTATTAAACCTTTATCTGGATTTCCTCAACCTCAGTTTCCATCTTACTAAGCTGCAAGGTTTATTTTCTCCCCAGTTACTTGTCATTTGTTTGTCAAATTTTGTTTGCTATTGCTCCTATGAAGTGCCATGTGTCGTTTTACTACATTAAGGACACTATATAAATGCAAGTTGTTGTTAAATAAGGCATATATCCAGAGTGGTCTGTGGATGCAAGACAGCATTGCACCTCAATTAATCGGAAGTGGACAACCCACTGCTTAAGACACAATTTTCCAAATACAGAATTGTTGAAATAGATGCTTCCTGTACCCACTAAGCCAATATTTTTCCATCCTCCCACCCCATCCTTCCCACCGCCTAATGCTAGTTGGAATAGCTGGACGTTCTGGCCTGCCTCCATCTGTCGTCCGTCTTCCTACATTACAATAGTGACTACGCTTCAAAAGCACTTAAATGGCTGTAAAGCGTTTTGGGACGCCCTGAGGTCATGAAAGGCGCTATATAAATGTAAATCTTTTCTTTCTTTCTTTCTTTCTTTCTTTCTTTCTTTCTTTCTTTCTTTCTCCCTTTTCCCCCTCGGCCCAACACTTGACTACTGGAAGTTGCAAAGGGCAACTTGCTGACCGTGCTCGATCAGTTTGCAAATATCAACGGTAACCATTCCCCTCCAGCATGTGCAACACCGATCTAACATGTTGCCAGAAGAAATGGAAACTGAAAGTATTTTTTTGAAGAAGTTATCCAGGTACTTGTTTCAGAATGTGGAGCTCCTCCACCCCCACCACCCTGTCAAAAACAATATTCATTCTAACAACAAAATTGTGTACGTGAATAAATTGTTACTATTCCTTTGAGTAATTTGTACCCCATTCATGTAATTACCTTACAGCCAAGCTCATATCAACATTATTGCTGGTGCCTGTATGGCAATGGGCCTTCGATTTGCAGGTTCATCCAATGCAGCAGCTTTCAATTGTTTGGTGAGTAATGTCATCAAATTCAATGCTGTTTTTTTTTTAAATGGGGAACCTTAAATTCATGAAGTTTTTGTCACTTTGCAATTGTTGTTGGCTGCTGTTACCAATTAATGTACCAGAAAATGTTTCCATATGTACTGTAGTAACTATTGTTTTTATTTTCTAGTACAAATATGTGAAAATGTTTCTGGAGTCTGTCTCCTCACCTGTGGCAGCACTGGTAAGTTCTATTTTTAGTCTCCTTGCATTTTATGATCAATGAATAACTAAAGGGTTAAATTATTTGTAGCTGTCCTTTTTTTGTGTTTATCAAGGTAAGGGATGTTTTATCAAGCAAGTCCAGCTCTGGTAGAACACAGCCAAAAGCAGAGAAAGGTCATTCTAGGAATATGGGAATTGCTGGACGAAAAGAGATCAAGGTCCATCTAGTTCGCCTTCTACCATCCTGTTAGTCGCTTGATACGATGATAATGGAGTCGTTGACTAATCATAGATTTCAAACTCTATCAATTAGTTTATAACAGACCCTGACATGAGACGAGGAAAACCCACAGTGGTGGAGAGTTTTGGGAACCATAGGTCCACAAAAAGCAGGACAAATCCAATCCGGCCAATTACCGCCCCATCAGCCTACTCTCAATCATCAGCAAAGTGATGGAAGGTGTCGTCGACAGTGCTATCAAGCGGCACTTACTCACCAATAACCTGCTTACCGATGCTCAGTTTGGGTTCCGCCAGGACCACTCTGCTCCAGACCTCATTACAGCCTTGGTCCAAACATGGACAAAAGAGCTGAATTCCAGAGGTGAGGTGAGAGTCACTGCCCTTGACATCAAGGCCGCATTTGACCGAGTGTGGCACCAAGGAGCCTTAGTAAAATTGAAGTCAATGGGAATCAGGGGAAAAACTCTGCAGTGACTGGAGTCATACCTAGAACAAAGGAAGATGGTAGTGGTTGTTGGAGGCCAATCATCCCAGCCCCAGGACATTTCTGCAGGAGTTCCTCAGGACAGTGACGTAGGCCTAACCATCTTCAGCTGCTTCATCAATGACCTTCCCTTCATCATAAGGTCAGAAATGGGGATGTTCGCTGATGATTGCACAGTGATCAGTTCCATTTGCAACCCCTCAGATAATGAAGCAGTCTGTTCTCACATGCAGCAAGACCTGGACAACATCCAAGCTTGGGCTGATATGTGGCAAGTAACATTCGCGCCAGACAAGTGCCAGGCAATGACCATCTCCAACAAGAGAGAGTCTAACCACCTCCCCTTGATATTCAATGGCATAACCATCGCTGAATCCCCCACCATCAACATCCTGGGAGTCACCGTTGACCAGAAACTTAACTGGACCAGCCATATAAATACTGTGGATACGAGAGCAGGTCAGAGGCTGGGTATTCTGCGGCGAGTGACTCACCTCCTGACTCCCCAAAGCCTTTCCACCATCTACAAGGCACGAGTCAGGAGTATGATGGAATACTCTCCACTTGCCTGGATGAGTGCAGCTCCAACAACACTCAAGAAGCTCGACACCATCCAGGACAAAGCAGCCTGCTTGATTGGCACCCCATCCACCACCCTAAACATTCACTCCCTTCACCACCGGTGCACTGTGGCTGCAGTGTGTACCATCCACAGGATGCACTGCAGCAACCTGCCAAGGCTTCTTCGACAGCACCTCCCAAACCCGCGACCTCTACCACCTAGAAGGACAAGAGCAGCAGGCACGAGGGAACAACACCACCTGCACGTTCCCCTCCAAGTCACACACCATCCCAACTTGGAAATATGTCGCCGTTCCTTCTTCGTCACTGGGTCAAAATCCTGGAACTCCCTTTCTAGCAGCAGTGGGAGAACCTTCACCACACGGACTGCAGCGGTTCAAGAAGGCGGCTCACCACCACCTTCTCAAGGGCAATTAAGGATGGGCAATAAATGCTGGCCTCGCCAGCGACGCCCACATCCCATGAATGAATAAAAAAAGGTCCACAGTCACCTGTTCCTCCAAAGCATGCTACAGTTACCACATGTCATGTCTCAAATTACTCCTGCTGTATACTCTACACTGCTGCACCAATGTGCGCAAATTGGCTGCCACTTTTCCTACATTACAATAATGACTACATTTCAAAAGTACCTCATTGGTTGTAAAGCGCCTTGGAACGTGCTGAGGTCGTGAAAAACACGATATAAATGCAAGTCTTTCTTTTTATGTGCCCCAGTGACATTGCCAGTTAGTGTGAATTATGGGCAGTTTTTTTCCTGTAGATCCATGCTCACTAAACTGGCCAAACTCATTTCACAAATTACACTTACAGCCAGAGAGGACTCATCATCCCATCAATCCAGCCTGGATTTGAACCCAGGTCCCAGAGGTGAAAAAACCCACAGTTCCCACTTTTTTGAGGATGCATTCATCTTAAGATAATATTCAAAAGTGTGAAACACGTAATAAGCGAATTGTAAGGAACATTTAAAAAATGGGTGTCCTTAATTGATGCTTCACATAGTTTTCTTAAATGATGGCCCGTTACAGAATTGTGTTTGGAAAGTGTATTTCAGCCTGCTACTGTGTGACTTGATGGTAAGGTGCCCCCTCCTTCCAAACAGCTGAGCTGTCAATCTCGCCATGTTAATTGGAGGTCTGAAGTTTCCCTGCGGGAATTCTTGCCAGGTCCCACCTTGTTCACCTCCTTCCTGTCGGCAGTGACAAAGTTGGCTGCGAGCTGGGAACAGCTCACCTGGCCAGTTCCTCGGCTACGGCCGATGCATGCGCCAGAAAGATCAGCAGCAGCAACGAAGGAAGCTCCCTGATGGTTCAGGGAGTTTATCCAGTTAGCAGCTGTACTCTGCTGAGTTACGGGTCTCGGGTGGGGCAGTACGTAGGGGCATTGCAATTGCCCTCAGTTAGGGAAGAGGGGGAAAATCGACTTTGGGTTCCACTCCTGATCACTGTCCAGCCGCCCCTCCTGGTAGTGTGCATATGCAGACATTAGGTGACGACAGGATCTCTATAATGCCCTCCACAGTCAAGTTATCTACCAACCCCTAACAGTCAAGGCTCACACTTAAATAACGGTCAGTCAGGCGAGGTACCAGAGGGCAACCAGTGTATGTGGAACTGTCCGCCAGCAAAGAGACACCTAAGGGAGTGGAAAAGAAAGGCCGATAAGATCGTGGTTTGTGGAGGAAGAGCGAAATAGAAAGGCATGTGCTTTAACCAAAGATGATGATGCTGGAAATAACTGCGATGTGCATAAGTTTACATGTTGTAACCCACAGTATATTTTGTAGTACTAAAGCTGTTAAACCTGTCAACATAAATGATTCTTACCATTAAAGACTTCAAATTATAGAATCTTACATCACAGAAGGAGGCCATTCAGCCCATTATGTCTGCACCGGCTCTTTGAAAGAGCTATCCAATTAATCCCACTCCCCTGCTCTTTTCCCCAAGTTCCTGCAAATTTTTCCTTTTCAAGCATATGTCCAATTCCCTTCTGAAAGTTACAATTGAATCTGCTTCCACCACCCTTTCAGGCAGTGCGTTCCAGATCATAATAACTCGCCGCGTGAAAAAAAATGTCCTCACCTTCCTGCTGGTTCTTTTGCCAATTACTTTAAATCTGTGTCCTCTGGTTACTGACACTCCTATCAGTGGAAACAGTTTCTCCTCATTTACTCTATCAAAACCTTTCATAATTTTGAACACCTATGTTAAATCTCCACTTAATGTTCTCTGCTCAATGGAGAACAATCCCAACTTCTCTAGTCTCTGCATGTAACTGAAGTCCCTCATCCCTGGTATCATTCTGGTAAATCTTCTCTGCACCCTCTCCAAGGCCTTGATAACCTTCCTAAAGTGTGGAGCCCAGAATTGAACACAATTTTTCCAGCTGAGGCCTAACCAGTGATTTATAAAAGTTTACCATACCTTCCTTACTTTTGTATAAAGGTTTAGCATAACTTTCTTGCTAAAAAAATCAATAGAAATTGCCAGTAGACTTGGTCCAATAGGCTTCAGTCACAAGCACCGTTATCAAAAGGTCTGATTTTCTAAATGACTGGTGAATACACGTTACGGTCTTTCTCGTTTGTTCAACAGTCAAAAGTATAGTATCGCAAAATTAAGGAGGGGTTGGCCAGTGACATACGTGTATTCGGTGGTTGATGCACTGTGGTTGCTTCCACAGTGAGCACAGTCAAATGGCCTAATGCAATCTGAAAGATGAGATATTCGAGGAGGGAGTCACCTTTCTCCCTTGTACTTTGAAACAGTTGATTCAAAGGCGCTGTTAGCAGGGACCAGGGAATGGGCTACCTGCCCAAACACCTTAGTCAGGGAACAGTGCCGTGGTCCTCAAGAAGAACAGGAGAAAATAAATAACAAAAGTAGAGATGGGGAAAAGAAAGGAAGAAACCGGTTGACTTTCACAGGTGGTTATCTTTCAACTTCACAGGCTGGCCATCACAACCTGGAAACCTGTTTGAGTGTGGTTCTGCTTTCCCTTGCCTTAGTGATGGCAGGCACTGGGAACTTGAAAGTCCTTCAACTGTGTCGATTCATGCATAAAAGAACTGGAGGAGAGATGAATTACGGCTTTCACATGGCGACTCATATGGCTCTTGGCCTCCTGTTCTTGGGAGGGGGAAGGTAACTTTGAACCGTTCTATTTACCAACTACATTAACAGGATTGTGTTCGAGCTGAGGAATGTTGGTGCCAGGCAATTGAACTCTTCCTATTTCAGTTACCCAGTGTTGGTATGGAGTTCTCCAGGTCACTTATAGCACTGCCAGATACAGAGTAAAAACCCCCTCCACTCAGCCCAAACAAAGTGCCTCAACCCCAATCTCAGAAGAGCGCCCCCTACTGCACCAGTGTGACATTTTCCAATTTCCCACAGCAGCCATCTTGTGGGCTATCAGAGTAAGGTTACCAATTAATGTCAAATTAGGGACAGTTTTGCTATGTAGGCCCACACCCACTAGGAACTGGATAAATGCTCATTTCACAGACCTTCAGAAAACTTTCATCCCATAGGTCTGGCCTAGATTTTCAAACCAGATCCCAGAGGTGAAAGGCCAGCGTTTAAGATTAATTTTTTTAAATTTTTGTGAATATGTAAAACTTGTTAAATATTCACTAATTACAAGTATTTTTGAGTATACTCACCAGGGAAGCATCAGGAGTCATCCCTAGTTTTTCTCAGCTAGTTTAACTTTAGCCTGCAACAACTGCAGCAAGACCTGGACAACCTCCAGGCTTGGGCTGATAAGTGGCAAGTAACATTCGCGCCAGACAAGTGCCAGGCAATGACCATCTCCAACAAGAGAGAGTCTAACCACCTCCCCTTGACATTCAACGGCATTACTATCGCCGAATCCCCCACCATCAACATCCTAGGGGTCACCATTGACCAGAAACTTAAGGGGACCAGCCATATAAATAAATACTGTGGTTACAAGAGCAGGTCAGAGGCTGGGTATTCTGCGGTGAGTGACTCACCTCCTGACTCCCCAAAGCCTTTCCACCATCTGCAAGGCACAAGTCAGGAGTGTGATGGAATACTCTCCACTTGTCTGGATGAGTGCAGCTCCAACAACACTCAAGAAGCTCGACACCATCCAGGACAAAGCAGCCCGCTTGATTGCCCCCCCCCCCCCCCCCCCCCCCCCGCCATCCACCACCTTAAACATTCACTCTCTTCACCACCGGCGCACCGTGGCTGCAGTGTGTACCATCCACAGGATGCACTGCAGCAACTCGCCGAGGCTTCTTCAACAGCACCTCCCAAACCCGGGACCTCTACCACCTGGAAGGACAAGAGCAGCAGGAACATGGGAACAACACCACCTGCACGTTCCCCTCCGAGTCACACACCATCCTGACTTGGAAATATATCGCCGTTCCTTCATCGTCGCTGGGTCAAAATCCTAGAACTCCCTTCCTAACAGCACTGTGGGAGAACCTTCACCACATGGACTGCAGAGGTTCGAGAAGGCGGCTCACCACCACCTTCTCAAGGGCAATTAGGAATGGGCAATAAATGCCGGCATTGCCAGCGACGCCCACATCCCATGAATGAATTTTTTTTTAAATTGGCCGCAGTTTCCTCAGGTCAAGGAAAGAAAAAGTTCCATTTCTAATCACGGAAGAGAAAAAGACGGCAAATGTTGGAAAATCACAGCAGGTCTGTCAGCATCTGTCGGAGAAAATACAGGTTAACATTTTGGGTGTTGAACCTTCATAAGAACTGATAAATGGTGTAAACAGGAAACACTAATCTATCCTTTATCTTTCCAGGCACTGACAGACCTGCTGTGTGTCACCTCCAGCATATTCTGTTCTCTCTCCTGCTCCCAGTGCAGTGACTCCTGCCAGTAAGTGCACCGGCAGGTATCGGGTGGGGTCAACATCGGGCTCAGCTGTGATGCTCTTCACAGTTGAATAGCCCACTGATGTTCACTGCCAAGAATGGTCACTTGGCCAAGGTAGCGGAGGGCAGCCGGCGCCCACGGCAACATACCATGGCTGCGTTCCAGGAAAGGAGGCGTGAAAAATTGGGAGAGAGGGAAAGCAAGTTATGATTGATAGGATCACAGAACAATTTCCAATTACTATCAGTAGATGTGTATGTTTCACAGGTACAATGTATCCATTTTTCTACTTTTCCCAGAGAGCACAATTGTGTTTTAAATGGTGCAAATCAGTACTGATTGTTAAATGTGAGGGATTCATCACTGTGTGTACGTGAGGTGTACATTGTCCTAAATGGGTGTTTTATTTCACTCGCCTTGCTTGTTCACCTACTTCACTCACCGACCCACCTTATTTCACTTGACCACTCTCACTCGCCCCTCTGCTCACTCAACTCATCCAACTGCCGCACTCAGCCACCTCGTAACTCGCTCGTCCCGCCCGTCCACCTATCCCCTCACCGCTATTCCTCCCGTCCCTGTCTCACCCACGTAACCGCCCCACCCATCTCACTCACCACCCCACACTCTTACCCCATCCCACTCACCACACGCATCTCCCCTATCCTCTACACTTAATTGCCTGCCCGCCTCACTCGCTCCCCTGTACACACCTCACTCATCCCCTTGCCATGAATCCACCTCTCTGACCCCACTCATCCATCTCCTCGCTCACCTGCCCTTACCCCCTATTCCACACATCTCACTCACCCACCCCACCTCACTTACTGCAGCCACCTCCTTTCACTATACTCACCCACACCTCACTCAGTAACCCACCTTTTCTATGGGCTCAGCAAAATACACCGGAATGGAGATAATCGGGTGAACTTTCTGTATAGCCACAACTATGATGT
This sequence comes from Heptranchias perlo, assembly GCF_035084215.1. Classification (NCBI taxonomy): domain Eukaryota; kingdom Metazoa; phylum Chordata; class Chondrichthyes; order Hexanchiformes; family Hexanchidae; genus Heptranchias; species Heptranchias perlo. The sequence continues at coordinate 118,015,946 of NC_090329.1, read as the reverse complement.
AAAACAGTACCCACATGCTTTTCTATGTGATTGAAATCGGTATCCTTTGTGGGTTCTGGTAACCTGCTTTTAACAGTTATTTTGTAAAAAGATGAGTCTTCCTACAACTGTTTTTATTTGTGTTTTTTTTAAATGTCCCTTTAAATTTCTATTACAGATACTCATTGTGCACATCTAATTCTGCTATCGCAGCTCTTCTTTGTGCACTTTATCCTCGCTTCCCAGCTCACAGCACTGACAATAGGTAAGTGTGTATTTGTGCTACTTAAATAAAAATTGGAGCGTACCAATGTCAACTTGAATCCCATAGATTTTATCCAGGAGTGCTCTAACTCTTGATAGGTCTAATCCCATTGCAATCCAGACATGGTGGGTTTTCATCATCGTTCCACCCTTCCGCTTCTGACTCTGAACAATCTGCCCTCAGTAGGGGCCTTATCTTCATCCCCCTAAGCCCACACCTCAAATAATTCCAAGCTTGATGTGACGCTGAGCCCTTATATCTGACCCTTTCTCTTGTCTCAAGACCCACCTCCCTTTGGCCTCTTGCACTTTCATCGAGAACTGTGTTTCTCCACTCCCCTTACTCTAATCTCTCTCCCTCTGAGCTTGCAGCTCTCAGTTCCAACCCTCCTGACAGAGGTGATGCTGCTGTTGTATGGTGGAAGTCCCTTTACCTGGCTGAGGTCAAACACCAACTGTTTGACTCTTGTTCCTATCTTTCTCTGGGCCATGGTCCTACAACCAAATATCAAACCTTCAATTCCTAGACTGTCCCTGATCTGAGAACTTCCGGAGATCTTCCCTTCACTCCCTCTAATCTTGTTCCAATCCCATACAGCCCATTTCTACACCCGTCCCAAGATAATGCAAACAGGCCTGTCCCTGTTAACTCATTGTTTCAGCTTGCTCTTGTCCCATTGAACAAGTCTTATCCTACCTTGACTCTAATCTTCCCCAGGCACTTCTCTATGCAACCACAACAGATGCAACCCCTGTTCATTTACTTCTTCCCACGCCACAACATAGGGCCCCAAACACTTCTTTGGTGTGAGACAGCAATTTACATTGACTGTATTTCCTGCTTGTGGTATAGTCTCCACAACGTTGTGGACAGCAAATGTAGATTTTTAGCCAAACTTTTTTTTGTGTCTGCCAAATGTTATCCTGGCTACTTCTGGCTCTCTACTTCACCGCCCCCCCCCCTCCCCCCCACCACCATCACTCTGATCTTTCTGTCTCTGGTTTCCGACACTGTTTTGACCAAGCTTGAACCAAACTTCTGGAAGAGTATCGTCTTGTAGTCCTCTGGTCTGAACACTGACTTTCAGCAACTTCGTACCTAAGCTATCTTCCCCAATTTTGTTGCCCATTTCTCCCATCCACTTTCCTCTTTATGCCCTTCCATTTTCAAATTTTTTTTTTGTGGGTGTTTGTCGTGACACAGAGGGTAGAAAAAAAATAAGTGCGAGTGGCATGGGCAGGCTTTTATCTTGGGCTTCCGGATGGGTGGTTGAAAACCGCCACCATTGCTGGATATCTTCTCTGCCACAAGTGGTGCATTGTCTGACAGGCCAAGCGGGCTGGTAGAAAAAGTACAGGGATTTATATCCTCCAAAAGCTTACATCAGTTAAGATAGAAAATCCAGGAAGAACAGGATGTTCTCCTTTAGCCTTTTTTTTTTGGCCTCTATCTGACCTTGGTTGTTTAAAACTGACGATTCCTTTCTTATTGAATGGCCATACTGCTTCTATGCATGCCAAACAGCCGTAATGCAGGGGAACGTAAACCATGAGAGACACATTTGAGGCTGCTGCTGAGAATTTAATTTTTGGGCAACACAATCTGGAGACCTTGAAGCAGTGAGGGCTGAGTCATTGTACTTTTTTCTTTTATATACAGATATCACCTTCAGGCACTGAGGCATTTGTACGTGCTTGCCGCTGAACCACGTCTCCTAGTGCCCGTTGATGTGGATACAAACACACCATGTTATGCCCTCATCAAGGTTACCTACAAGGTATGTGAGTTGGAGTTGGCTGTGTTTATGATCAAAGCAGAACTGAATAATTGGTTATGACTTTCTTCATTCCAGTATCTTGCACATATCGCGTGAGCAACCAGTTTATCAAAGCAAACAAATCATGAGGGGCCTTGTCACTTGAAGAGGTTTTTCCATTCATGATGCTGGGATCTCAACCATTTGACCTTCTGACCTGAACCTGATAACTGCGACTTGCCAGGCTTGTCTCTGGTTGAAGAAATCACCTGTAAAGAATGGCTGCACCACCGTTTCCCACATTGCGCTTGTCTATCTTGTACTGAATAATCAGCCACAAAGAAATCCAGCTGAGCCAAGTAGGGTGTTGCTGAACACACACCGCCAGTCAGTGCTCGGGAAGCGCCAACACTGTGCTGAGGACTGAATGATTTCAGTCATGCTGCCAAGAACTCAACAGTGTCAGATGGCACAAGCACCAAAAGGGTGTTGGCACCAACTGCTGGCAAATTTGATGTAAATCAAGGGCAGCACCTAAATCCTCCAAGAAGCTAATTATCAGTCCAGTAACACAGGACTCCCTACAGAAACACAACCCTGAGCTAAGATGTCCCCCGTGTTATCACTGAAACAACCTCCTTACTGGTTAGCGTGGATGTCCTTCAAGCCATAGGGATAGTCGATATGAAGTGCGTACATATCTCTGAGGAACATTGAGAGTTCTTTCAAATTCTAACAAAAGAAAGCACCTCTAAACAAGCATGACTTTGTACTCCCAGCCCTTGCTGTGGGAATGCTTAATTCACATCTACTGGCAGGACACAGTTCCCATCTGCATCGTTCTCATGCAAGGCTCCTCCTACTGAGACATGCACAGACTTTATCGAGGGAACAGGATTGGAGAACCACAGTATTGGGAAAGCCCATGGTGATCCACTACTTAAGCAAGCAGAGGAGGTGGCCTGTCCCAGCGCCCTTTGTCAAGATGTTGTCCTTCTAGTGTGCTGGTGTCTGGTTCACATGATTACTTCATTGGCTTAGCATTTAGTAGGGTAGATAACACAGCAGCAAGAGCACTCAGTCATCTTGCAATTCATTCTTGGGCATTTTTAAGCGTTGTGTGGAGATAGACCTGTTTGCTTCTCAAGGGAAATATGCTCCTGTGCTTCTGCCCAAAAAATAGAGGAGCTGTGAAAACTCCTGATCCTCTTCGAATAGCACCATGAGATCTCTTGCATCCAACTGGGAGAGCAGGCAGGATCTCAGTTTGACGTCTCATCCAAAAGTCGGCACCTTCGACAATGCAGCACTCCCTAAGTACTGCACTGAAATGTCGACCAAGATTATGTGCCCACATCTTTGGAGTGGGGCTTGAACCCACAACCTTCTGACTCAGTGGTAAGAGTGCTACCGCTGAGCCATGGCTGACTCTTTCATACCTTCATATCAAAGCAAATTGACTCAATGGCGCAGGTTCTGGAGCTTTTTAGATGCAGGAAGAGACCACACGTGGCACCATCTGTCTGTGATGTGATGAAAATATTTTCATGTGTGTGCTTAGCATATGATTTCCCCAGAACCTATCCAGCTTGGCTGTATTTCCAAGGAATGTGGGTGATGCAACACGAGGGAAAAACATACTTGACCTCGTCCTCACCAATCTACCTGTCGCAAATGCATCTGTCCATGACAGTATTGGTAGGAGTCCCGTCTTCGCACTGAGGACACCATCCAACGCGTTGTGTGGCACTACCACCGTGTTAAATGGGATAGATTCAGCACAGATCTAGCAGCTCAAAACTGGGTATCCATGAGGTGCTGTGGGCCATCAGTAGCAGCAGAATTGTATTCCAGCACAATCTGTAACCTCGTGGCCCGGCATATTCCTCACTCTACCATTACCAACAAGCCAGGGGATCAACCCTGTTTCAACGAAGAGCGTAGAAGAGCATGCCAGGAGCAGCACCAGGCGTACCGAAAAATGAGGTGCCAACCTGGTGAAGCTCCAACTCAGGACGACATGCATGTTAAACAGCGGAAACAACATGCTATAGACAGAGCTAAGCGATTCCACAACCAACGGATCAGATCAAAGCTCTGCAGTCCTGCCACATCCAGTCATGAATGGTGGTGGACAATTAAACAACTAACGGGAGGAGGAGGCTCTGTAAACATCCCCATCCTCAATGATGGCGGAGTCCAGCACGTGAGTGCAAAAGACAAGGCTGAAGCGTTTGCAACCATCTTCAGCCAGACGTGCCGAGTGAATGATCCATCTCTGCCTCCTCCCGATATCCCCACCATCACAGAAGCCAGTCTTCAGCCAATTCAATTCACTCCACGTGATATCAAGAAACAGCTGAGTGCACTGGATACAACAAAGGTCAAGGGTCCCGACAACATCCCGGCTGTCGTACTGAAGACTTGTGCTCCAGAACTAGCTGCGCCTCTAGCCAAGCTGTTCCAGTACAGCTACAACAATGGCATCTATTCGACAATGTGGAAAATTGCTTGGGTATGTCCTGTCCACAAAAAGCAGGACAAATCCAATGCGGCCAATTACCGCCCCATCAGTCTACTCTCAATCATCAGCAAAGTGATGGAAGGTGTCGTCGACAGTGCTATCAAGCAGCACTTACTCACCAATAATCTGCTCACCGATGCTCAGTTTGGTTCCGCCAGGACCACTCGGCTCCAGATCTCATTACAGCCTTGGTCCAAACATGGACAGAAGAGCTGAATTCCAGAGGTGAGGTGAGAGCGACTGCCCTTGACATCAAGGCAGCATTTGACCGAGTGTGGCACCAAGGAGCCCTAGTAAAATTGAAGTCAATGGGAATCAGGGGGAAAACTCTCCAGTGGCTGGAGTCATACCTAGCACAAAGGAAGATGGTAGTGGTTGTTGGAGGCCAATCATCTCAGCCCCAGGACATTGCTGCAGGAGTTCCTCAGGGCAGTGTCCTCGGCCCAACCATCTTCAGCTGCTTCATCAATGACCTTCCCTCCATCATAAGGTCAGAAATGGGGATGTTTGCTGATGATTGCACAGTGTTGAGTTCCATTCGCAACCCCTCAAATAATGAAGCAGTCTGTGCCCGCATGCAGCAAGACCTGGACAATATCCAGGCTTGGGCTGATAAGTGGCAAGTAACATTCACGCCAGACAAGTGCCAGGCACTGACCATCTCCAACAAGAGAGAGTCTAACCACCTCCCCTTGACATTCAACGGCAGTACCATTGCCGAATCCCTCACCATCAACATCCTGGGGGTCACCATTGACCAGAAACTTAACTGGACCAGCCATATTAATACTGTGGCTACAAGAGCAGGTCAGAGGCTGGGTATTCTGTGGCGAGTGACTCACCTCCTGACTCCCCAAAGCCTTTCCACCATCTAGTCAGGAGTGTGATGGAATACTCTCCACTTGCTTGGATGAGTGCAGCTCCATCACTCAAGAAGCTCGACACCATCCAGGACAAAGCAGCCCACTTGATTGGCATCCCATCCACCACCCTAAACATTCACTCCCTTCACCACCGGCGCACTGTGGCTGCAGTGTGTACCATCCACAGGATGCACTGCAGCAACTCGCCAAGCTTCTTCGACAGCACCTGCCAAACCCGCGACCTCTACCACCTAGAAGGACAAGGGCAGCAGGAACATGGGAACAACACCACCTGCACGTTCCCCTCCAAGTCACACATCATCCCGACGTGGAAATATATCGCCGTTCCTTCATCATCGCTGGGTCAAAATCCTGGAACTCCCTTCCTAACAGCACTGTGGGAGAACCTTCACCACACGGACTGCAGTGGTTCAAGAAGGCGGCTCACCACCACCTTCTCAAGGCAATTAGGGATGGGCAATAAATGCCAGCCTCGCCAGCAACACCCACATCCCATGAATGAATAAAAAAAAAAGAAATACCTTCGTAAGAACATAAGAAATAGGAGCAAGAGTAGGCCATCCGGCCCCTCGAGCCTGCTCCGCCATTCAACAAGATCATGGCTGATCTTCTACCTCAACGCCATTTTCCTGCTCTATCTCCATATCCCTTGATGCCTTTAATATCTAGAAATCTATCGATCTTTGTTTTGAATGTACTCAATGACTGAGCCTCCACAGCCCTCTGGGGCAGAGAATTCCAAAGATTCACCACTCTCTGAGTGAGGAAATTTCTCCTCATCTCAGTCCCAAATGGCCGACCCCTTATTCTGAGTCTGTGACCCCTGGTTCTAGACTCCCAAGCCAGGGAAACATCCTCCGTGCATCTACCCTGTCGAGCCCTGTAAGAATTTTGTATGTTTCAATGAGATCACCTCTCATTCTTCTAAACTCTAGTGAGTACAGGCCTAGTCTACTCAATCTCTCCTACCACAATCCTGCCATCCCAGGAATCAGTCTGGTGAACCTTCGTTGCACTCCCTCTATGGCAAATATATCCTTTCTTTGGTAAGGGAACCAAAATTGTACACAATACTCCAGGTGCAGTCTCACCACGGCCCTATATATTTGCAGTAAGACATCTTTACTCCTGTACTCAAATCCTCTTGTAATAAAGGCCAACATACCATTTGCCTTCCTAATTGCTTGCTGCACCTGCATGTTAGCTTTCAGTGACTCATGTACAAGGATACCCAGGTCTCTTTGAACATCAACATTTCCCAATCTCTTACCATTTAAAAAAAAAACTCTGCATTTCTGTTTTTCCTACCAAAGTGGATAACGTCACATTTTTCAACATTATATTCCATCTGCCTGTCTGTATCCCCTTGAAGCCTCTTTGCATCCTCCTCACAACTCACTATCCCACCCAGTTTTGTATCATTAGCAAACTTGGAAATATTAGATTTTGTCGCCTCATCCAAATCATTGATATATATTGTGAATAGCTGGGGCCCAAGCACCGATCCCTGCGGTACCCCACTAGTCACAGTCTGCCAACCTGAAAAAGACCCATCTATTCCTACTCTCTCTTCTGTCTGTTAACCAATTCTCAATCCATGCCAGTATATTGCCCCCAATTCCATGTGCTCTGACTTTGTTCACCAACCTCCTGTGTGAGACCTTATCAAAAGCCTTCTGAAAATCCAAATACACCGCATCCACTGGTTCCTCCCATATCTATTCTACTAATTACATCCTCAAAGAACTCCAATAGGTTTGTCAAACATGATTTCCCTTTCATGAATCCTTCAGTTCCTCTTGGTTCTCTAGCATTTCTGGAAGGTTTTTTGTCGTCTTCCGTGAAGACAGATACAAAGTATTTGTTTAATTTCTCTGCCATTTCCTTATTCTCCATTATAAATTCTCCCGTCTCTGTCTGTAAGGGACCCACATTTGCCTTTGCCAGTCTTTTCCGTTTTTACTTACCGCTGGGAGAAAGGCTGCAAAGTTTTGCACTGAATGGTGATAGATGTGTCGGATCATAGAATCTTGCAGCACAGAAAGGAGGCCATTCGGCCCATCGTGCCTGTGCTGGCTCTTTGAAAGAGCTGTCCAATTCAGTCCCATGCCCAACTTTTTCCCCATAACCCGACAAATTAGTCCTCTTCAAGTACCTGTCCAGTTGCTTTTTGCAAGCTCCTATGGAATCTGATTCCACTGCCCTTTCTGTTAGTGCAATTACTGATCCTAACAACTATGGGGGGCTCGTTAGGCAAATATACACGTGAAGTCCATTTACTTGTATTGTGTGTGAGGAGTTTTCCACTAACATTAGTGCCTGTGGCTGAAACGGTATTGCCTTAGCTATACCTGTGGCTAGTCACCAGTCTTTATTGGACAACACTGGTTTAGCTGACTGCGTCCTGTGCACAGACTGACAGAGGCGTGTGCAGTCACTAGCAGCATCTCACTAATTCTATTTTAGCTTTAGTTCCTTTATTCCTTCGGTACCACTAGTCGTTTTGACGCTGATCTGCAGTGAAGGCAAAGCTTTTCTTGTTCAGATATTTGTGTTAGTCACAGGACGAAGACAGTAGCACAGGCTGATTTCTGGACTTCTGGAAAACGATTTTAAACTGTCGTTTCAAGGCCTTTGGTGTCTGTTGCTATCCCCAATATCTTCACACAATCAAACGCTGCATTTAAAAAGAGTCAACTAGGTAGCCACAACGCACTGGAGTGTTGGACTACTGGCTGAGAGCAGTATTGAAATCTTCACACTCTGGTTTCCCCTAGAGATGAGTTTTCACAGCCTCATCTGTGGAGCTGCTGTTTTAAGGGAAAGTGAGAAAACTGGCTTGGAAGGTTTCTCTCCTCACTGCTCAATTGAATTTGCTGGCAAATCAACCAACGAGTAGCATCTGTGAAGCTCTTGATGGACAGGACTGTCCTACCCTCCCGACTGAGTTGGACAGCGTGGACACAAAAGGATAACATTGAGGGACGAGGAGCAATTAAAAAGAATCATCGTCTCCAAGTCCCATTTTCAAACTCAAATCCAGTGCTGACTGGGCCTCCTCGATTGTCTTCCCCTGTCCCTTTTTTGTTTCTCACCAGATTTCCCTCCAACTTTGCTCCCTTTCTCTTTTTCCCTGAAGGCATTGACTGCTTCCTGCTGAGCTATGTTTCCATAAGCACCGCTTACGAACGGTGACGGACAGGAAAAGACCCTCTGGTCCATCAGCCTGTCCCACACAATTGTGATGTCTTGTGTATCACAATACGTACACACCCCACCCCACCCAGTGGCCGTGTAATCTTGTTAAAATCCAGATTAAAAACCCAGGCCAATTAGGGGGAAATATCCGGAAAATTCTTCTCTGATCCCCTTGGGCGACTACTCCGTGAGACCACTCTGGCCCTGATCAATGTTGTACGGTATCTACCTTGTGTACGAGTTGATCTCCGTCTCAGCCAGAAACAGGTCCAGCTCTCTCTCTCTCTCTAAGAAACTCAGTGAAACAGCGTTCACCGCACGAGCCAGCAGCTGGTTCCACGGGTCCACTACTATTCTCTGGGGAAAGAACCGCCTCCTGACATCTAACCTAGTTCTGGCTTTACATAACCTGAGATTGCGACCCCTGGATTCTGCCCCTTTCTGAAGGATCACTACTTACCGACTTGCCTGCATCGTGCTTGAACTTCATTTGAGAGAAAGATACACGAGTTTATGTCCACTGTTTAAAAAGACATTACTGGAATAGAGTTTTCATTCAGTTGAAGCAATATGAGTGACAGTTCACAGCCCTGCTGTGGCAGTTAAAGGGTATCTGTAGAGAAAGACTTAGATCCTGAAATTGCTGGGCTGCGCAAAGGTGTACTGGATGATTTCCGCCCAGGGACAAGAGCGCGCCATCCCTCTCCCTCACCGCCCATCCCCACCGTCCCCTCCGCCTTTTGCAGTGTTCCTTTAAGTACAAGTGGGCGGATTGTACGTCAAGCAGGCGTGCCGAGGAGTTCTCAGGCAACTTCGGGAGTTCGGCCCATCGAAAGGCCCCGAATCTTACTGAAACTAAGGTAAACAATTGCCCTGCGTTTGCAGGCAGAATGGCTCCACTAGGAACTGAAGACTTCCTAATCCTCTTTCTTCGGCCTGGGAAGAGCCTGGGAGCGCCTTGGGCAGAGTGACCGCGACTGCTCCACCTTACAAGGACCTATCAGGGAGGGCACCGCTGAAGCACCCTTACGGGCACAATATACCTGCCCGACCATGCAGATGACCCAGTCCCTGCAATTTGGGACAAGGTCAACGGCTACAGGCATAGGCAGGCAAATGTTCTGCCCCACCACAGTTGTGACAGCAGAGCGGGCCCCCAGGAATTTTAGGTTGTCCGTATTTTACAATGAGTTACAATTTGAAGCATTCTGTTTGCATGGGCATTTTGCTTGCGAGTGATCTACAATCTGTCGGCTGCTGACGTGAACAGTTTGGAAATTTAGAAATCTCCGAGTTATCCCAGTAGCTCAGAGCTCAAGACTTCTTTGCTTCACATTCAGATCAGGAAAGTGAAATGAAAAGGAAGAAGTGAAAATGTCAGAACTCTGAAATATAAACGCAGCTGGTCAGTCAGCATCTATGGAGAGAAAAGGCAGGTTATGATGTTCTGGGTGTGTACCTCTCACTGGAAAGGTCCTAGGTTCAATCTCCAGTCTGTGCTGAGTGGGTTGATGTGAGCTGGGGTGACGGTAGAGGCATTAGAATTAGTGCCCTCGGTTTGGAAAGAGAAAATCATCTTCATCGCTACTTCGTGATTCTTAGTATGGGGATCAAGCAGGAGGACGGAGTTTGGTCCCCCAAAATTGGATAGCCTGCCAACATTCTCTGTGATGGCTCGCGCATGAATAATGACAACTTAGTCGAGGTACTGGAGGATAAAAAAAAAACACCCATGGAACTGGTCAACGCCTTTAGAAGAGAATGGGAGAGGAGAAAATTGGAAGAAAAAAATAATATGCACAAACTGCATGCAACATGGGCCATTCAAGAGGACTTATTGTACGTTAAATACAATAAATGCTCAATCACAACAGCTGAATTTTGATATTTCTAGCTTCCTCAGCAGCCATCCAGTTAAGGCAGCTGAGCCATAGAGAGCCAAAAAAAGATGCCAGATTCAGTGACCAATTTCCGAGTTAGCTGATCCCAGCTAGGGCAATGATGGGAACACAACAATTAAACTTATGTTCAAGGGAGGAAAATCGGCCGTGGTTTTCATTGTGGTTGATGTTCAGGAACCCCTGCTGGACCTGTGCACTTATAGACATCAGACGCAGCTGTCATGCTCTCTCTTCTCCGCCATCCCTTAATCAAATAGTCTGCTGACACTAACCATCAAAGCTAACACATGGCCGCTTGGATGAGTGAGCAGAGGGTAACTGCCGCCAATATCAAAAAAGTTCATTTATAGCACTCACTAAAATATTGCCTGTATAATCAGGCAGTAGGAGGTTCTTGCCTTCATTGTAATTGCGTTCTTTTTATACTAATATTTTGAGGATTTTTTTTCTGCCGACCAAGCTAAGGGCTGTCAGTCCTGTAGAAGGAAATACCCTTCCACTTTTGCTCCCAGTATTGGCAGCAAGCATTACCGAGTCAGATACTGCATTTGCTATATGTAGAGTAGAACTCCTTATTTGGTACACAACGTACCTTAACTTCAACCTGAAAAAAAGACTCCTACAGCAGTGTAGCCATTATGACATTTCCTACACCAATTATACTTGTGCACGCTCTCTCTCTCTCTCGCTCGCGCTTTCTCATTAAAAGTATTTTTGTACTTATGTCCATTTTAGAACTGAGTTGAGACGGCTCAAACTTTGAGGAAATTTTCAGCCAACAGAGGAGAAACTTTTATTAAATCAACATGTTCTGGATTAAAGCCCTGGTCCCAGAGGTAAAAGGACAGTGTGTTTAACCCACTGTGCTACCCAGTCCCCACTTCATTATGTAGTCGTCAGATTTTCTCAAGCACTACAGAACTGTAAAATGCCAAGTGAACAATTATGTCACAGTGGAAAGAGTAGAACGGATACTTTATCCATATAGAAATGAGCAATTCTTGTTAACATTCAGGGGGTTTTAAAGTTGTAATTGGGGTTTTTGTAAGACCAGCTGTCAAACAATCTTGACATTAAAATAAAAAAAACATATTACTAGATAAGCTAGTTAAGTTAAGACAAGACAAAGTGCCAGGCCTGACTTGATACATTCTAGAATCCTGTAAGTGTTGAGGGAGGACATTGCAGAGTCCCTGTACTGTGCAGTATTATTAGAGACGGCCATTCAAATATTTCACCAATAGATTGATATCTTTGTTTTTAATCTAGGCTTCTCAGTGGTGTGAGGAAATGACAGTAAACCTCATGGCACCAAGCCTTCTTCCTGAACTACACTTGTTGAAAGAGGTAAAGTAGACCTTTGCTAAGAGTGTTGTTGGTAAGATCAACCTAATGATTTTCCATTGTAGGACTTAAAGTAATACAACTTGCAGTATTTCATCCTGATTGTACAATTTTTATTGACTGTTTCTGTAGATTAAATATGCAATGAATGTGTAAAGTATGCAATAATATTGGAAAAGTAGTGCATTTTTTTCATTCGTTCCCCAATGAAATGGTTATAGCTTTGAGTTTCAGCACGGCCAGTCGAAATTGATCATTTTTAAAATTCTTAGCTTCGTTATTGAGCGTTTTGTGGTAGCAGTGCTCATTGGAGGTGGGGAGAGAGAAACCAAGATAAACTAACATGGTTCACTTGTTCTTTTATAACGGTGCTTCATAGGGCAAGTGATTTGCTATTGTTTGGATCTGCTGAAAGGACAACATTTTGATTGCCTTTTGAGGGGCAAATCACACCACACGTGGCTAGTTTGGAAATTCATGAGAAGTGGCACTATATCAAATCGCTTTTTAAAAAATTAATTCTGGGGATATGCGTGTCGTTGGTAAGGCCAACATTTATTGCCCATCCCTAGTTGCCCTTGAGAAGGTGGTGGTGAGCCTTCTCATTGAACTGCTTCAGTCCATGTGATGAAGGTTCTCCCACAATACTGTTAGGTGAGGAGTTCCAGGAGTTTGACCCATCGATGAAGGAACAGCGATGTATGTCCAAGTCAGCATGGCGTGTGACTTGGAGGGGCACTTGGAGGTGATGGTGTTCCCATGCACCTGCTGCCCTTGTCCTTCTAGTTATTGGAGGTGCTGTAAAAGAACTTATCCTGCGTATAACCCAATCACAAAGCCATAATAGTGACAGACCTAGTTAAAAAAATGAGTAGCCTCATTGAGAAAATGGAAGATAGATGACAACTGCTTGCTCTTTCTAGATCAAAGTGAAAGGTCCCAAGTATTGGGAGATTATGATGGATCTCTCTAAAGGACCTCCAAGTTTGCAGTGAGTATTCTTGTAACATAATACCTTGTCTATATCTTAGAATCATAGAAAGTTACAGCACAGAAGGAGGCCATTGGGCCCATCGTGTCCATGCCGGCCAAAAAAGAGCTATCCGTCTTAATCCCAATTTCCAGCACTTGGTCCCTAGCCCTGTAGGTTACGGCACTTTAAGTGCACATCCAAGTACTTTTTAAATGAGTTGAGGCTTTCTGCCTCCACCACCCTTTCAGGCAGTGAGTTCCAGACCCCCACCACCCTCTGGGTGAAAAAAGTTCTCCTCAGTTCCCATCTAATCCTGCTACCAATTACTTTAAATCTATGCCCCCTGGTCACTGACCCCTCTGCTAAGGGAAATAGGTCCTCCCTATCCACTCTATCTAGGCCCCTCATAATTTTGTACACCTCAATTAAATCACCCCTCAGCCTCCTCTGTTCCAATGAAAACAGCCCCAGCCTATCCAATCTTTCCTCATAGCTAAAATTCTCCAGTCCTGGCAACATCCTTGTAAATCTCCTCTGTACCCTCTCGAGTGCAATCACATCTTTCCCGTAATGTGGTGACCAGAACTGTACACAGTACTCAAGCTGTGGCCTAACCAATGTTTTATACAGTTCTAGCATAACCTCCCTGCTCTTATATTCTATGATGTGGAGATGCCGGTGATGGACTGGGGTTGACAATTGTAAACAATTTTACAACACCAAGTTATAGTCCAACAATTTTATTTTTAATCCCACAAGCTTTCGGAGGCTTCCTCCTTCCTCAGGTGGTGTGGAAATTTCCACACCACCTGAGGAAGGGGGAAGCCTCCGAAAGCTTGTGGGATTAAAAATAAAATTGTTGGACTATAACTTGGTGTTGTAAAATTGTTTACACTTATATTCTATGCCTTGGCTAATAAAGGAAAGTATCCCATATGCCTTTTTAACCACCTTATCTACTTGTCCTGCTACCTTTGGAGATCTGTGGACATGGACTCCAAGGTCCCTTTGTTCCTCTACACCTCTCTGAATCCTCCCATCTTGTCCTATTCCTTTGTTGAGTAAAGGAACACTGGAATGCTGCAATGTAGTGCTGTCTACGTTTGGTAATTTGTTATCACCCAGTGCTCATGGAGTCTGTTTCTTACAGATCAATTTTGTCGAAGGATGGTTTTCTTTACGTCAAGCTCCGAGCCGGGCATCTGTCCTACACCGAGGATCCGAAAGGGTTTCGCAGTCTTTTAGCTCAGACTTTCACTCACAGAAACCCCGAGTTCCTTTCTATCAAGGTACAACCACAGGACTGCTTCCTTCTGGCCTGCTTCTGCAAAGTATACTGATGTCTAGGAAATGGCTTGTGCCTTGGCTACTAAAATCTATGACAAAAACGCGCAGCGATTATTTTATCTTGACTTCATTGAGCCGACTGGATTCTAAAACTCCGTTGTGCTTTCTTTACAGCCTGAAGCCATTTCAGCTTTTACCTCTGACCCAGCTCTGCTGTCGTTTGCAGAGTACTTCTGCAAACATTCAAAGAAAGAAGGGCAGGTAAGCGTTCCTTACTGGAGTAGCAATAGTACATAAAATGCTAATCCTTGTGTATAGTCCTGTGTCTTTTATAAGGTCCACCCGATCTTTGCTCGCAACTTTTCTTTTCTGCTATTGTGTGGAATATTTGCCAAAGCACTTTGCTATAATGAACAAAACATTTAGCTCTTGAACTGCACTGTGAAGAGAGAAATAATGTGTTTAACTGGTTCAGCTGGAATCTGTTTGGTAGTTAATGTAAGAAATAGTCAATTATTTGTCACACTGCACCTTGATTGAGAAGCTCGTTGATTGGAAATAAAAAAAAACTGGAGAGAGTGTGATCGTAATGTGAATTGAACCTCTTTAGAGGCAGAAACCCTGAATTGTTTATCAAACAATTGGATGATGTGATGAGGTGATTATAGATTTATTGTCTCGAGGTGGGCTAGGAAGAGACAAATGGCCAAATTTTGTGATATTTATGTATCTTATACATTTCCATATTTTTGCCTGATCTTTTTTGGCAGTTTTTTGTCATGATTTTTAATGTGGGTATTTTTCTTTGGGTGATCCTGAACTATGTTACTGTAGTATGATGTGATTCCCACAGTCTGTTACTGTAATATGATGTGATTCCCACAGTCTGTTACTGTAATATGATGTGATTCCCACAGTCTGTTACTGTAATGTGATGTGATTCCCACAGTCTGTTACTGTAATATGATGTGATTCCCACAGTCTGTTACTGTAATGTGATGTGATTCCCACAGTCTGTTACTGTAATTTGATGTGATTCCCACAGTCTGTTACTGTAATGTGATGTGATTCCCACAGTCTGTTACTGTAATGTGATGTGATTCCCACAGTCTGTTACTGTAATATGATGTGATTCCCACAGTCTGTTACTGTAATGTGATGTGATTCCCACAGTCTGTTACTGTAATTTGATGTGATTCCCACAGTCTGTTACTGTAATGTGATGTGATTCCCACAGTCTGTTACTGTAATATGATGTGATTCCCACAGTCTGTTACTGTAATATGATGTGATTCCCACAGTCTGTTACTGTAATATGATGTGATTCCCACAGTCTGTTACTGTAATATGATGTGATTCCCACAGTCTGTTACTGTAATGTGATGTGATTCCCACAGTCTGTTACTGTAATATGATGTGATTCCCACAGTCTGTTACTGTAATGTGATGTGATTCCCACAGTCTGTTATTGTAATTTGATGTGATTCCCACAGTCTGTTACTGTAATATGATGTGATTCCCACAGTCTGTTACTGTAATGTGATGTGATTCCCACAGTCTGTTATTGTAATTTGATGTGATTCCCACAGTCTGTTACTGTAATGTGATGTGATTCCCACAGTCTGTTACTGTAATATGATGTGATTCCCACAGTCTGTTACTGTAATATGATGTGATTCCCACAGTCTGTTACTGTAATATGATGTGATTCCCACAGTCTGTTACTGTAATATGATGTGATTCCCACAGTCTGTTACTGTAATATGATGTGATTCCCACAGTCTGTTACTGTAATATGATGTGATTCCCACAGTCTGTTACTGTAATGTGATGTGATTCCCACAGTCTGTTACTGTAATATGATGTGATTCCCACAGTTTGTTACTGTAATATGATGTGATTCCCACAGTCTGTTACTGTAATGTGATGTGATTCCCACAGTCTGTTACTGTAATGTGATGTGATTCCCACAGTCTGTTACTGTAATATGATGTGATTCCCACAGTCTGTTGCTGTAATATGATGTGATTCCCACAGTCTGTTACTGTAGAAACATAAGAAATAGGAGCAGGAGTAGGCCATACTGCCCCTCGACCCTGCTCCACCATTCATTAAGACCATGGCTGATCTTCGACCTCAACTCCACTTTCCTGCCAGATCCCCATATCCCTTGATTCCCTTAGAGTCCAAAAATCTATCTATCTCAGCCTTGAATATACTCAACGACTCCACAGCCCTCTGGGGTGTAGAATTCCAAATATTCACAATCCTCTGAGTGAAGAAATTCCTCCTCATCTCAGTCCTAAATGTCCACCCCCGTATCCTGAGACTATATCCTCTAGTTCTAGACTCTCCAGCCAGGGAAAACATCCTCTCAGCATCTACCCTATCAATCCCTCTTAGAATCTTATGTTTCAATGAGATCACCGCTCATTCTTCTAAACTCCAGAGAGTATAGAATCATCGGCTACAGCACGGAAGGAGGCCATCCGGCCTATCGAGTCCGTGCCAGCTCTATGCACGAGCAATCCAACTAGTCCCACTCCCCTGCCCTATCCCCGTAGCCCTGCAAATTTTCTCCTATCACGTACTTATCCAACTCACTTTTGAAGGCCACAATTGAATCTGCTTCTGCCACCCCCTCGGGCAGTGCATTCCAGATCCTAACCACTCGCTGTGTAAAAATGGTTTTCCTCATGTCACCTTTGGTTCTTTTGCCAATCATCTTAAATCTATGTCCTCTGGTTCTTTACCCTTCTGCCAATGGGAACAGTTTCTCTCTATCTATTCTGTCTCAACCCTTCATGATTTTAAATACCTCTATCAAATCTCCTCTCAACCTTCTCTGTTCCAGGGAGAATGACCCCAGCTTCTCCAGTCTATCCATGTAACTAAAGTCCCTCATCTCTGGAATCATTCTAGTAAATCTCTTCTGCACCCTTTCTAAGGCCTTCACATCTTTCCTAAAGTGCAGGGCCCAGAACTGGACACAATACTCCAGTTGTGGCCGAACTAGTGTTTTATAAAGGTTCATCATGACATCCTTGCTTTTGTACTCTATGCCTCTATTTATAAAGCCCAGGATCCCGTATGCTTTTTTAACCGCTTTCTCATCCTGCCCTGCCACTTTCAACAATTTGTGCACATAAACCCCCAGATCTCTGTTCCTGTACCCCTTTTAGAGTTGTGCCCTCTAATTTATATTGCCTCTCCTCGTTCTTCCTACCAAAATGTATCACTTCGCATTTTTCTGGGTTAAATTTCATCTGCCGCATATCCGCCCATGCCACCAGCCTGTCTATATCCTCTTGAAGTCTATCACTATCCTCCTCACTGTTGACTAGACTTTCAAGTTTTGTGTCATCTGCAAATTTGGAAATTGTGCCCTGTACACCCAAATCCAAGTCCAAGTCATTAATATACATCAAGAAAAGCAGTGGTCCTAGTACTGACCCCTGGGGAACACCACTGTACACCTCCCTCCAGTCCAAAAAACAACCGTTCACCACTACTCTCTGTTTCCTGTTACTTAGCCAATTTTGTATCCAAGCTGCTACTGGCCCCTTTATTCCATGGACTTCAATCTTGATGATGTGGAGATGCCGGTGATGGACTGGGGTTGACAATTGTAAACAATTTTACAACACCAAGTTATAGTCCAGCAATTTTATTTTAAATTCACAAGCTTTCGGAGATTTCCTCCTTCCTCAGGCAAATGTTTCAAGAGCTCCTTGAAGCCTACGCATTTATACATATAGAACAATACATGGTGTTTACAGACTGCCCCTGCAACTGCCCGTTGCCAAGGCAATCACCGTGTTCAGACAGAGAGGTGTCACCTGCAGAACCCCCGAATACACATTCAACAAAAAAACAAACAGGGAAAAAAAACAGAGAAAAAAAACAGAGAGAGGCAGAAACATCCGGAAGGCAGAGAGAGCCAGCAAATGACCCATTATATTAAAAACAGATAACATTTGTTCGCTGGTGGGGTAACGTGTAGCGTGACATGAACCCAAGATCCCGGTTGAGGCCGTCCTCATGGGTGCGGAACTTGGCTATCAATTTCTGCTCGACGATTTTGCGTTGTCGTGTGTCTCGAAGGCCGCCTTGGAGTACGCTTACCCGAAGGTCGGTGGATGAATGTCCATGACTGCTGAAGTGTTCCCCGACTGGGAGGGAACCCTCCTGTTTGGCGATTGTTGCGCGGTGTCCGTTCATCCGTTGTCGCAGCGTCTGCATGGTCTCGCCAATGTACCATGCTCTGGGGCATCCTTTCCTGCAACGTATGAGGTAGACAACGTTGGCCGAGTCACAGGAGTATGAACCATGCACCTGGTGGGTGGTGTCCTCTCGTGTGATGGTGGTATCTGTGTCGATGATCTGGCATGTCTTGCAGAGGTTACCGTGGCAGGGTTGTGTGGCGTCGTGGACGCTGTTCTCTTGAAAGCTAGGTAGTTTGCTGCGAACGATGGTCTGTTTGAGGTTGGGTGGCTGTTTAAAGGCGAGTAGTGGAGGTGTGGGGATGGCCATAGCGAGGTGTTTGTCCTCATTGATGACATGTTGAAGGCTGCGGAGAACATGGCGTAGTTTCTCCGCTCCGGGCAAGTACTGGACGACAAAGGGTACTCTGTTGGTTGCGTCCCGTGTTAGTCTCCTGAGGAGGTCTATGCGATTTTTTGCTGTGGCCCGTCGGAACTGTCGATCGATGAGTCAAGCGTCATATCCCGTTCTTACTAGGGCGTCTTTCAGCGTCTGTAGGTGTCCATCGCGTTCCTCCTCGTCTGAGCAGACCCTGTGTATTCGCAGGGCCTGTCCATAGGGGATGGCCTCTTTGACGTGGTTAGGGTGGAAGCTGGAAAAGTGGAGCATCGTGAGGTTGTCCGTGGGCTTGCGGTAGAGTGAGGTGCTGAGGTGCCCGTCTTTGATGGAGATTCGTGTGTCCAAGAAAGAAACTGATTCTGAGGAGTAGTCCATGGTGAGCTTGATGGTGGGATGGAACTTGTTGATGTTATCGTGTAGTCTCTTTAGTGATTCCTTGCCGTGGGTCCATAGAAAGAAAATGTCGTCGATGTATCTGGTGTATAGTGTTGGTTGGAGGTCTTGTGCAGTGAAGAAGTCCTGCTCGAACTTGTGCATGAAAATGTTGGCGTATTGGGGTGCGAATTTGGTCCCCATGGCTGTTCCGTGTGTTTGGGTAAAGAACTGGTTATCGAAGGTGAAGACATTGTGATCCAGGATGAAGCGGATGAGTTGTAGGATGGCTTCCGGAGATTGGCTGTTGTTGGTGTTGAGTATTGATGCTGTCGCAGCGATGCCGTCATCGTGGGGGATACTGGTGTATAGTGCCGAGACGTCCATCGTGGTGAGAAGTGTTCCTGGTTCAACTGGTCCGTGGGTACTGAGTTTTTGTAGGAAGTCTGTAGTGTCGCGACAGAAGCTGGGGGTTCCCTGTACGATGGGTTTCAGGATGCCCTCGATGTATCCAGAGAGGTTCTCACACAGGGTTCCGTTGCCTGATACGATGGGACGTCCGGGTGTGTTGGTCTGCGGGTAACCGTCTGTAGTGTTCCTGGACAACCAGGAACACTACAGACGGTTACCCGCAGATCCGACCAAAGAACACACCCACCAGCTCAACAAACTGATCAAGACCTTCGATCCAGACCTTCAAAGCATCCTACGCATTCTCATCCCACGTAATCCCCGCGTGGGAGACTTCTCCTGCCTCCCAAAGATACACAAAGCCAACACACCCGGACGTCCCATCGTATCAGGCAACGGAACCCTGTGTGAGAACCTCTCTGGATACATCGAGGGCATCCTGAAACCCATCGTACAGGGAACCCCCAGCTTCTGTCGCGACACTACAGACTTCCTACAAAAACTCAGTACCCACGGACCAGTTGAACCAGGAACACTTCTCACCACGATGGACGTCTCGGCACTATACACCAGTATCCCCCACGATGACGGCATCGCTGCGACAGCATCAATACTCAACACCAACAACAGCCAATCTCCGGAAGCCATCCTACAACTCATCCGCTTCATCCTGGATCACAATGTCTTCACCTTCGATAACCAGTTCTTTACCCAAACACACGGAACAGCCATGGGGACCAAATTCGCACCCCAATACGCCAACATTTTCATGCACAAGTTCGAGCAGGACTTCTTCACTGCACAAGACCTCCAACCAACACTATACACCAGATACATCGACGACATTTTCTTTCTATGGACCCACGGCAAGGAATCACTAAAGAGACTACACGATAACATCAACAAGTTCCATCCCACCATCAAGCTCACCATGGACTACTCCTCAGAATCAGTTTCTTTCTTGGACACACGAATCTCCATCAAAGACGGGCACCTCAGCACCTCACTCTACCGCAAGCCCACGGACAACCTCACGATGCTCCACTTTTCCAGCTTCCACCCTAACCACGTCAAAGAGGCCATCCCCTATGGACAGGCCCTGCGAATACACAGGGTCTGCTCAGACGAGGAGGAACGCGATGGACACCTACAGACGCTGAAAGACGCCCTAGTAAGAACGGGATATGACGCTCGACTCATCGATCGACAGTTCCGACGGGCCACAGCAAAAAATCGCATAGACCTCCTCAGGAGACTAACACGGGATGCAACCAACAGAGTACCCTTTGTCGTCCAGTACTTCCCCGGAGCGGAGAAACTACGCCATGTTCTCCGCAGCCTTCAACATGTCATCAATGAGGACAAACACCTCGCTATGGCCATCCCCACACCTCCACTACTCGCCTTTAAACAGCCACCCAACCTCAAACAGACCATCGTTCGCAGCAAACTACCTAGCTTTCAAGAGAACAGCGTCCACGACGCCACACAACCCTGCCACGGTAACCTCTGCAAGACATGCCAGATCATCGACACAGATACCACCATCACACGAGAGGACACCACCCACCAGGTGCATGGTTCATACTCCTGTGACTCGGCCAACGTTGTCCACCTCATACGTTGCAGGAAAGGATGCCCCAGAGCATGGTACATTGGCGAGACCATGCAGACGCTGCGACAACGGATGAACGGACACCGCGCAACAATCGCCAAACAGGAGGGTTCCCTCCCAGTCGGGGAACACTTCAGCAGTCATGGACATTCATCCACCGACCTTCGGGTAAGCGTACTCCAAGGCGGCCTTCGAGACACACGACAACGCAAAATCGTCGAGCAGAAATTGATAGCCAAGTTCCGCACCCATGAGGACGGCCTCAACCGGGATCTTGGGTTCATGTCACGCTACACGTTACCCCACCAGCGAACAAATGTTATCTGTTTTTAATATAATGGGTCATTTGCTGGCTCTCTCTGCCTTCCGGATGTTTCTGCCTCTCTCTGTTTTTTTTCTCTGTTTTTTTTCCCTGTTTGTTTTTTTGTTGAATGTGTATTCGGGGGTTCTGCAGGTGACACCTCTCTGTCTGAACACGGTGATTGCCTTGGCAACGGGCAGTTGCAGGGGCAGTCTGTAAACACCATGTATTGTTCTATATGTATAAATGCGTAGGCTTCAAGGAGCTCTTGAAACATTTGCCTGAGGAAGGAGGAAATCTCCGAAAGCTTGTGAATTTAAAATAAAATTGCTGGACTATAACTTGGTGTTGTAAAATTGTTTTCAATCTTGATGACAAGTCTATTATGCGGCCCTTTATCAAACGCCTTTTGAAAGTCCATATACACCACATCAGCTGCATTGCCCTCATCGACCCTCTCTGTTACCTCATCAAAAAACTCTATCAAGTTAGTTAAACATGATTTGCTTTTAACAAATCATGCTGGCTTTCCCGAATCAATCCACACTTGTCCAAGTGACTGCTAATTCTGTCCCGGTTTATTTTTTCTAAAAGTTTCCCCACCACCAAGGTTAAACTGACTGGCCTATAGTTGCTGGGTTTATCCTTACACCCTTTTTTTAAGGATCCTCTGCAGGAAATATAGGCCCATTCTCCTCAATCTTTCCTCATAGGACAACCCTCATTCCAGGAATCAATCTAGTCTGTAGTATAATGTGATTCCCACAGTCTGTTACTGTAGACTGAGGTGATTCCCACAGTCTGTTACTGTAGACTGATGTGATTCCCACAGTCTGTTACTGTAGACTGATGTGATCCGCACAGTCTGTTACTGTCGACTGATGTGATTCCCACAGTCTGTTACTGTCGACTGATGTGTAGCAGGGGGTTGCTAGGTGGGGATTGAGGCAGGTTTCTCTTTTATTCCCTGTCCTACCCAATGCAGGGTGCTGCAGCCACTTGTAGCACTCCAACTGCTGCCCTGTCTGAGATCAGCTAACTCAGCATGGACTGGGGGGATTGAACCTGGGACCTTTCTGTAGCGCTGCCACTCCCTGAGCTGCTGGGCACTTGCTTTTGTTCCCTTAATGATTGCAAAGTAATTGTAACCTTCAATGGCACGGAGACAGTGTGTAATAGCTGGGCGAGGCAGCATTTATAAGGTGAAAGTGTCAGGTACTGCTTTAACTTGCAGAGCAAGAACCCTTAGCCTCTGGCATTTGATGCTCTGCTACTTCTGTTTTGAATCAAGGGAAGCAAAAACCGTCAGTCGGGTGTTGCTTTCATTTTTCTTTTAAGTCTGGAAGGTCATGGGTATTTTGCTGCGTAGAGTGCTTGAACTCTGTGCAACATCTGCCCACAGAGATGCAACTGATGTTGGAAACCTGGAGATGTGGGAAGTGCTGGGTCCAAACGCACATTCACCACTCTGCATTGGCACTCCTATACCCACCACTTCAGCCCTGCAGATAACTCAATCAAACCAAGATAGTGAAGTTTCAGGCCTTGAGAGGTTTTTTTTGCCAGAAGCTAAGCTTGATTTTCAGGCCTGAGTAGAGTAATTGTTAGACTTTTTTTTTTAACATAGTAAATCCACTCTTAAGGCCCAATCTGAACGCTAAAGTTAATTATCCACAATCGGGCCCATTGGAGTTGTTGCTTCATTACTGAGAACATTTCACCTATCTATATGACAAGGCGGAAAGTAGTTTATTATTGATTGTTATGCCGTTCCTGTTGTGATTGTTAATAACATAATATTGTTTTTATCAATAAAACCATTCTCTCCCTTCAGAAACAGGAAGTGCTGGACTTGCTCTCATCTATCCTGTATGAATGCGTTACTCAAGAGAAGCCAGAAATGCTGCCTACATATATGGCCATTGACCAGGTAAAATAGCTATCTTGTGGATTCTTAGGTTATTTTCACCATTTATTCCCCTTCTTGTCTCATCCATCTCTCCATGCCGCAAACTAACTTTGGTTGAGGAGACCAGCATGAAATCTATTCCCAGATTTCTTACCAATTTCACTTAGAACCATAGAAGTTTAAAGAACAGAAGAAAGCCATTCGACTCATCATGTCTGTGTCAGCTCTTTGCTACACCAATCCTTTACTATTTCCACTGCCACGTGCTCTGCCCTTCGCCCTGTAACTTCCTCAAATTCAAATATTTATCCAATTTCCTTTAAAAGATCCAATGGCCTCAAACAAAGGACATAATTGCTTTGGAGGCGGTTCAGAGAAGGTTCACTCGACTGATTCCTGGGATGAGGGGGTTATCTTATGAGGAAAGGTTGGACAAGTTGGGCCTGTATACAGTTTAGAAAAATCAGAGGTGATCTTATTGAAACATAAGATCCTGAGGGGACTGGAAGGGGTAGAGGCTGAGAGGATGTTTCCCCTTGTGGGAGAGACTAGAACTAGGTTTAAAAATAAGGGGTCTCCCATTTAAGACGGAGATGAGAGAAATTTTTTTCTGAGGGTCGTGAGTCAGAGAGCGGTGGAGGCAGGTCATTGAATATTTATAAGGCTGAGTTTGATAGATTCCTGATTAACAAGGGAGTCAAAGGTTACAGTAGGTAGATGGGAAAATAGGGTTGAGGTCACAATCAGGTCAGCCATGATCTTATCAAATGACAGAGCAGGCTCGAGGGGCCGAATGGCCTCCTCCTGCTCTTAATTCATATGTTCGTATGTAAACACTCCCTGTTAGACCATTTCACGTTCTCACTCTATGTAAAGAAATTTCTCCTGACCTCTTCTCACTCTCTTGGTGACAATTTTAAATTGGTGACTCCTTGACACTGACTACCCAATGAGGAAATAGTCTTTCCTCATTCTCCCAATCAAAACTCTTCATATTTTTAAAAGCCACTATTAAATCTCCTCTTGGCCTTCTCTGATCCAGTAGAAATAGTTCCAGTATCTCAAGTCTTTCCTCATAACATCCTTGGTGTCTTCCTGGTGAATCTGTGCTGTACATTCTCTTTATAGCTTTATTATCCTTTCTATAATAAAGTGCCCAAAATTGTGTGCACTACTCTTATCTGTGGCCTAAGCACTGTTGTTGTCCTCGAGAGGCTTATCCATAAGAGGACATTGCCTCCACCAGCATCTTCCAACCATTATGGTTGAGGGTTCTCGCTTGTGCCTCGTCAACAGTAATGTTCATGCTGTTAAGGAGCACTTTTATGTTGTCCTCCCATCTTGTTCTAGGTCTACCTTGTGGCCTCTTCTATGTTGATGGTGCTTTGGTGATGAATGCTCTGGCAGGGTCAGGTTCGGGGTGGCGCATGACGTGTCCACACCAGAGGAGTTGGTAACCAACCAACCAACCAACCAGAAACCTAAGCATTGCATTGTACAGATTTATCATTGCCTCTTCACTCTTCCACACAATGTCCCTATTGATAAATTCTATTGGCCTTTTCTATGGCTTCATCTACCTGCATTTGTGCTTTCAGGAAATTATATATTTGAACCCCAAACCTTTCTGTCTATCCACATCCTTCAGTGCCTTTCCATTGAGTACGTACTCCCGTTCCTTGTTTTTCCTCCACAGTGTAGTGCCTCCCTTCTTTACATTAAGTTGCACATGAAACCAGCCACTGGGGAGGTGCAGAAGGGTGAACCCGCAGAAACTCTCCCACTTTGTTGTGCTCAGCTTCTGTCGAGTGACTTCTCGTAATGGCCGAGATTAAAACCTGGAACTCGTATAGGATTTCAGCCATGAATCCACCTGTTCCCGTTCCCTGTCTCCATGCATTGAATCCACAGTGTACGGCGCTCTCCTATATGTGGGTATAGAGCACTCGTAATCCTGATACAGTCTGGGTACCACTAGTAACCCAGACCTTTGTTTCACCTGTGGCCATTGCTGTAGGGTTGCAGAGATGTTTCCGGAACCGACGTTCCCACAGTCTTTCTGTTGGTGCTCACAAAACACGAGCATAATAATTGCAATTAGGAAGTGTGGCTACCCCAGCATCCATCGCACATTTGAAAAGGTTCTCTTTAAACCACAGAACCTATGAATTTTAAAGAACCAAATAGAAATTTCCAAATAGAAAAAAAAATTTTCATTCACTAAATAGTTCAAAGATACGCTGCGCTGTATTTTCCTAAGTAATTTTTTTTTTTAAATTGCACTGCATTGTTGTCCAACTGAGGAAAAAAACGGATCAATTTAGCACCGTTTACTCTTCCCATTTCAGGCCGTGAGGAGATTAGAACGGAAAGAGATGTCTGAAACCTTCGAGCTGTGGCAGATAAAATTAGTGCAGCAGTTCTATAAATGTGTTTGTCTCCAGGATAAATTTAAAAACAGCAGCACTGGACTTCTCATCAACCCCGAGTTTCTCCTTGCCATGAAGAGCACGTTAGATAACACCCTGGATCAGTGGCTCCACGGTAAACAATTGCGGTAATTTTATGTTTAGATTGTCGATGGCCTCTTGTGCCGTTTCGGTTGGGGTGTGCGATTTTAAAGTTGAACCTGTACGTTTTATCTCAAAAATTATAACAGTTGAGTTAAATCCAATTTTAAAAACAAAAACAATTTGGATGGAAGGGAGACATTAATGGTATTGGAAGAAGAAAATTGAAAACCTTGCAATTTATGCGGCTGGTCCTCTTACAGACTGTTCTCGGGTTGTTTTTGTGGGGAGTTTTTTTTCCTATTCCCACTGAATGATTGGTAAAAGATGAGCAAAATCAGCTCCTCCAATGACTCCACAGGCTTCGGCGACAAGTAGCCTAGGAAGCTCTGACCTGAGTTAGTTGATCTTGGGCAAGACGGCTGCAGTACCCCCAGGTTAGGGAGGGGCGGTGGGGAGGGAAAAAAACAGCCATTGATCCCATTCCTAATCGTTATCCCAAAGCCCATGCTGGAAAGTGTGCATTTGTGGACATTAGTTAAGGCCTGGATTGGGCTCAGCAGTGGTACCCTCTCCACTGTCCAATTGCTTGCCAACGGCCAAGGGTGCAAGCAAGAATAATGGCCACTTGGACAAGGTACTGGAGGGTGACCAGCCTCATGAAACCTCATACCCCAGTCAAGGAGTCAACACCTTTGGGAGACATGGGGAGAAGAAGAAAAATGAATCCTATTAAGTAAACATTCTGTGGGGAGTCCTTGGACATGTATCATTGCAGTACATCCATCGCATTGAAATGAGTGAGCCATATTTTCGATTGCACAAAATGAATTAGAAGGGGAGGAAGAAACAGCAGCAAGGGTACATTAAGGTAAAACACACGAGAACTTGTACTCATCCTTTCACACGGGGCAGATAATGAAGTAAGAAGCAAAACCTCATTGTTTGGGCTTACCCGGAGACTCTTTTTGTTTTAGAATTCAATGAGGAACTGTAAATGTTCAGAGATAACTGCTACTGTTGTCTTTCCTGAGTGTCGGTCATACTGAGACAGGCATTGCCAGAACTAGTTGTTCAACAAGTGCAGTCTCCTCCTGATAATTCCAAGTCAAATGATCCAATAATTTTGAATTGAGCATCGTAAATAATGCAGCAAACTGAGAATTCAGAGCTCAAAAAAAGATTAACTACTCACTAATTCCAATTGAGTATTCCTGTAATGCATATGTACAATATTATTGCTGTTTTTCTATTAATTGTAAACACTAAAATTGTCCAACACTCAAATTCTTCAATTTTTCATGTCTTTTTCTAAGGTGCTAATCTCAGCAAGTCATGTGGTTTTAAAATAAACACTGCTCAATTTATAACCCCCAAATCTAAAACATCAGCCTGTGCCCTAACTATATTTGACCGGTGCTGATTTTATCATTTAAAAATCAAATAATTTTAAAATCAAAATATATATGAGATATAAGTTAAATAAATGTGCCGGTGTAATTAGAGTTTTATTTATGGTGACCCAGGCCCTGAACAAGGTGCGTGTAATCCTTCTCTATTTCGTTATAATTCTCTTTCCATTTTCTCCCCTCCGCTCTGAAGGCAGTGACTCATGACTCATGCTGAGATAAGGTTCCCTGGATGCTTCCAGCCCTCCAATACCTCATGTCAGGGGCCATTCTTCATGTGTGAGCCTACAGTAGGTGTTGGCATGCATTTTGACCTTGGAAAGCGCATCACAGCCATCCTCACTCGATGCCCATACATGCCGTTTCCAGCAGGGGTCGCTGGATAGCAATCGGGGATGGAGTGGGACCCCAGACTCTCTTTATTTATGCCATTCCTAAGCCCAAGGACATTGAGGCCAACCACAAATGCCTCATTCTCCTCAGCACAGTTATGGATCTTAGGACCTTCCTGATCTGTGTCTCACAATCAGAGGCCTAAAAATGACGGAGCAGAACAGTGTGGCTTCCTGGTGAAGATAATACACACAGATCCCTTGATGCTCAGTTGCTAAAGACAGCTTGTAGCCCAATCCTACAAACTAGAAGGTCCCAGATTCAATCCCAGGTCTGCTGAGTTTGCTGATATTCAGCTGGGTGGCAGTCGGTGTGCTACAATTAGTGTGGGTGCCCCCTGGGCCAGGGAGGAGGAAATCAGCCAGGCTCTCGCTCTTGGTCCCTGCTGGCAAACAAGCGTGTGTGGACTTCCGGCCGAGGACAGGATTGGGCTCGGCAATGATGTCCCTTACACTCAAATGACCTGCTAACACTTACTGCCTACGGTAAATGGACACGTGGGCTAGGTGGCGGAAGGCAACCGGTACCTGTTGAACTGTAAGCCAGGAAGGAGGGGGGAGAGCCATGGTTACTTGAAGTGTTAAAAGCAGAAGTGACAAACACAATTGAATGATTTTATCTGTCTGGTGTTCTCATGAATGTTATCTTTAACACAACTAGATAATGGAGCTAGATAATACTCCAATGCTGAGAGCCTATTCCTGTCTGATAAACAAATAAACCTTCTGCACTGCCTGCTTCTGCTATGACTGAGTCCAAACATATCAAAGTATTGTATTACTAACTGCAGTCTTTGTGTGTCATCAATGTGTAATTTGACTGCCTGCATAAAATATACAATGGCTTAACACAAGGAAGGGAATAATGTTTAGAATTATGTTTTTATAGGACCATGAGTTCAATTATCTGTATATGTTCTGAAGCAACTTGTTCATAATTAACTTAACTAATTTAGTGTGTTTGACCATCATAATTTTCCCAACAAACTGCAATATTTGTCAATTTTCGGTTTCAAAATTTTGTCCCTAGCCAAATTGGAATTATTCATGAGTTGGCCATTAAATTTTACAATGATTTGGGGCAGGCATTTTGAAGACAGTGGCAATGACATCATCAAGTATCACAACCTCTTCCCTCCGCCCAGCAGCAGCTATGTAACCCCAGCAGCACTTCCTGTCACCAGTCATTCTGCCGCCTATGACAGGAAGTAGGTTGTGCGGTATCTCACCAACACTTTTTACTTTGGCTTAGTAATTTTGGTTTGAGAGACCGGTTCTGACCCTCGGCATGAACTATGAAGGAAAGTTGAACTAAAAGTATTGTTCTGGTGGTCTCTGGCTGCAAGAAATGACCTTGGTACACTGCCTTCACTGTAAGCTAAGCGACCCAAACTGCTTTGGATGTGTGGCTAGCATTTTCCGCCTCAAAGGATGTGTCTCTTCCGTACCCTAATACTCCAGGTTAAAATGGTTATTTTCTCTGACTCCCCTCCTGAGACACTGGTTCTCGAGATTAGCAAGCAACTAAACACAATGATGTCGTCAGAGCACCCTACAACCCAGCAGGCAACTCCCGACTCCTATTGTGGAGATTTTTCTTTGATGTTGAAGCTGAAAATTGACGCGTTGTGGTTTGCTGGGAAAATTATTACAATGGTCAAACACAGTAAGTTCTCACTGCCACCACTGCTGCAAGCTCTCATCAGAAACAACACCTGGCAGTCCAAAGGACATGGCTAGTTGAGTTGGTTTGAGTCAGAGTGTGCCGAGGGTTGACTCCACAACATCGATTGTTGCCTCGTTCGGAAAGTATAGATGTCGAGAGGGAATAGGAAGAAATGAAAGCAGCGTCAAAAAGAAAGGTCTTTAAATAGCTTTTGAAGTGGGGGGGGGGGGGGGGGGAGATGACAAGGCTGGGTTAAGGTACTGGACGAGCAACCCAGAGGTCGTGGGTTCAAATCCCACCGTGGGCAAGTCGCAAAATTGAATTAAATAAATCTGGTAATTTGCGGGCTGGTGCCAGAAAAAATTATCTTGAAAACTGCTGGATTGATCTAAGAACCCAACTGGTTCACTAATATCCTTCAGGGAAGGAAACCTGCCACGCCTGCCTGGTCTGGCCCACATGTTGCTCCAACCCCGCAATATGCGGCTGACTCTTGATGTCCTCTGACAAGACCGAGCCACCCAATCAGTTTTAAAAACAACGGTTCAAGAAGGAGCCCCAATATCCACTGTTCAGAGCAACTCGGAATGGGTAATAAATTGCCAGCCTCATCCAATAAAAAATAAAAAGAGGTAAGGTGAGAGGTCAGGAGCAAAATGGCGGAAGCACCTGTTAGAAATGAGAGAGCAGAGAATGGGAAGTAGGCTGGTGTTAGAAACATCAGTTCATTGGGGGGAGACAAACGTTGGTGTATCAGAACTGTCTTTACAAGACTGACAAATGGAGATCATGTGATGCTCACAATAAACACATCAATAATCAGTTACAGAAAGTCCACTGTATACTTGTGAATTAAAATGATCAAAATGCTTGTGTCTTTTTCCTCCCCAACCTCCTCTTCTAGCATCGGGCGATGTGCTGTTACATTCCTACCTAAGTAGTCAGCCTGTGGACGAATCACAAATCAGTATGCTGGCTTGTTTCTTAGTTTATCATTCTGTCCCTACACTCCAGCAAATAGCAGCAACAGGAATTGAAGGTAAGGGTGAAACTTTATCCCAAGTCTGATCTGGAACACACTGCCTGAAAGGGAAGCAGATTCAACAGTAACTTTCAAAAAGGGAATTGGATAAATACTTGAAGGGGAAAAATTTGCAGGGCTACGGGGAAAGAGCAGGGGAATGGGACTAATTGGATTTCAAAGAGCCATCACAGGAGCGATGGGCCGAATGGTCTCCTTTTGTGCTCTATGATTCTAAGTCCCTTGTTATTTGCAGAACATGGATTGTGTGATGCAAGATTGAAAAACTATTAGGAAATCAACTATAAAATGAAACTGCAAATTTAAAAAAAAAGAAAATACTGGAAATCAGTATTAGATCTGTCAGCACTTGGAGAGAGAAGTACTTCAACATTTCAAGTAGAGGCCCTTCATCAGAACTGTGGGATCGACTAACGGAATCTTCTAATGAAGGGTCTCTACCCAAAACATTACTAACTTGCCTTCTCTTTTCAGCTACCCATGGACCTGCACATCCTCATTTATTCCCATTACCTTGGAGACCTAATCTAAGAATAATAAGCATAAGACCTAATCGAAGAATAATAAGAATAAGACCTAATCTAAGAATAATAAGAATAAGACCTAATCTAAGAATAATTCCTTAAAAATAAAAGCCACTGGTTGTATGTTTGTAAGTATTTTACAACTCTGAGCTGGGCAGCTACCTCCAGGAGGTATCTGTCGATGTGGCTGAGCCGGATCTTTGGCGTTTGAGAGCCTGTCATTCGGGTCAGTTCCACAGGTGTCCATCCACCTCTCCAAGGATAACGCTCCGCATACTCCCTAACTGCGCTGGCCCCCTCGATGGGATTGGCTGCTTCAAGGATTATCTTTTCAAAATCTGTTCACCACCACCTTCTCAAGGGCAATTAGGGATGGGCAATAAATGCTGGCATTGCCAGCGACGCCCACATCCCATGAACAAATTTTTTAAAAATGGGGATGGGGGAGCATTCGTTGCTGTGGCACTGACCAATTCCCACCAGTGTCCCTGACCCGTGTATAATTCAGCCCCTCTGATCTTTAAGGAGTTCCTCTCTATATATCTGCTTAGGTCTGTTTCCCTTTGGGTACTTTCGTCCATCTTATTTATCCGTCCACCAACACCAAAATTATCAGATTAACTGATCATTTATCTTATCACTGTTTGTGGGACCTTTCTGGTTGCCGTGTTTCCCTACAATACAACAGTGACTGCACCTTAGATGTACTTCATTGGCTGTGAAGTGCTTTAGGATATCCTGAGGTCTTGAAAGGTACCATAGGCGAAAGAACCAAAGGCAACGTGAGGAAAAACTTTTTTACGCAGAGTAGTTATGATCTGGAATACATTGCCTGAAAGGGTGTTGGAAGCAGATTCAATCGTGGCTTTCAAAAAGGAATTGGATAAATATTTGAAGGGAAAATATTTTCAGGGCTACGGGGGAATGGGACTAACTGGTTACTCTTACAAAGAGCCGGCACAGGCTCGATGGGCCGAATGGCCTCTTTCTGTGCTGTAATGATTCTATATAAATCAAGTTCTCTATTTAAAAAAATTCACATTAGACATATTGCAGATGACTGTTCCGGTCATTGTGGAAAATAATGTTAAGAGCGAACAAATTTGCATTTATATAGCACTGTATCACATTGTCAGGACATTTCAAATTGCTTCACAACCAATTACTTTTGTAGACAAATAACGCAGCTAATTATACACAGCAAGGTCCCGCAAACAGCAAATGAAATCCACAACTATTTATTCATTCCTTGATGATGGTGGCTGAGGAAGGAGTGTTGGCCAGGACACTAGGAGAACTCCCTGCTCTTCTCCGAATAGCGCCGTGGAATCTTTTAGGTTCACCTAAACAATGAGCAGACATGGTTTTGGTTTGAGACCTCATCTGAAAGACGTCTCTCTGCACTTCATTCATGTGTCCCCCTGTTAAATGCAGTATCCCATCAGATTTTAGATTGCAGTGTCTAACTCTGTGCACTTTGGGATGACCTGAAACAGCTGAATTTCCTGTTTTCACATGCACTGTACTTGTGTTTTATTCTTTAGGTACTGCAAGTTTTTCCGAACTCCTGCTGAAATTCAGCCGGCTACATTTACCAGTGCAGGCGCTGCTGAGGTTAGCTCCAGTGATTCTCGGTCGTCCCCAAGCAATGTTGATTTGATAGTCACCTGTGCTTACTAAGGCTCCAGATCCAGTAGGACCATCGTCAGATTCTTTCTACTGTCCAGTAATGGAATGGATTCTGTGCCAATAAAATTTTTTTTTAAAAACATACAAGATTGTTAATGTCCTAAAGCATGTTAGCAAACACTGTAAATCCCACCAGTCGTTGCTGTGCATTTCCATCAGGTCTTAGATGTGTATCTGTTAACTGAAGATGAACTGAATGTGAATAAAAACATCTACTTTTTCAGTTGGATGTGTTTTCTTTTGTAAAATTTGCTTTAGGAACATATAAAAATGACGGATATAAAAAGACCATCTGGTCCATCAAACGTGTCCTACGCTGTCACGGTGTAACTTATACACACCATGACTCCCCCTCTCTTTACCCCCCTGCAGCCACCCAGCTACACAATTTCCTGGGAGAGACAAAAAAAAGAGTAAACCCCTATGTTATTTTGGGTGGGGGAGGGGAGCTCCAGGCAATTCCTCTCTGACTCCCGAAGTTCAGGAGACCACGGTGACTTGGAGACAATCCCCCCAATACCCCACCTACATTTTGTACATAGTGCTGTCAGCCTCGGTTAGGGACCTGTCCAGCTCCCTTTTCAACATTTGCAGCAAATCCGCACTAGCTGCACAAGTGGCAACTTGTTCTTTAGGTCGACAACTCTCTGACCTGGTTCTACGTTTACATAACTTATACATATGTCCCCTGGTCTTCCTTAACCTATCTATCTCAAATAGCCAATCAGGATTGATGCTAACCCTTTCGTTATTTTGAAGACCTTAATCAAATTTCTCCAAACTCTTTACTTTCCGAGAGTAAAAAGCCCCCCCCAGCTCTCTCAGCCGATTGTGGTAACTAAGGCCTGTTAAACTAGGTATCATAAGAACATATGAAATAGAAGCAGGTGTAGGCCATTTAATAAGATCGTGGCTGATCTTCGCCCTCAACTCCACTTTCCCGCCTGATCCCCATATCCCTTGATTCCTTTAGAGTCCAAAAATCTATCAATCTCAGTCTTGAATATATACTCAACGACTAAGCACCCACAGCCCTCTGGGCTAAAGATTCACCACCCTCTGTGAAGAAATTCCTCCTCATCTCAGTCATACATCGCCCAGCCCATATCCTGAGTCTAGTGGCTCTCTTTTAAGGCCTCTATCACCCACCATGTGAGGTATTCCTGGACGTTTGATCACATGACATTTGCCTGCAGTTTACAAATATTGCACTTTCAAATCCCTCCATGGCCTTGCCCCTCCTTATCTCTGTAACCTCCTCCAGCCCTACAAGATCTCTGCGCTCCTCCAATTCTGGCCTCTTGCGTGTCCGCGATATCAATCGCTCCACTATTGGCAGCCATGCCTTCAGCTGAGGTCTGTGATTCCCTCCCTAAACCTCTCCCCCCTCTCTACCTTTCCTCCTTTAAGACGCTCCTTAAAACCTACCTCTTTGACCAAGCTTTTGGTCACCTGTCCTAAAATCTCCTTGTGCGGCTCGGTGTCAAATTTTATTTGATAATCGCTCCTGTGAAGCACCTGGGGCGTTTTACTACGATACAGACGCTATATAAATGCAAGTTGTTGTTATAAAGGTTTCGCACAGCAGCTGTCGTGCAAGTAGTTCTGAGGACCTGGCGGCCTCTCGAGAGCAGGCGAAGAAAGTACACAGGCACAAAGGTGTTAACTGTGAATTTAAAGTCCGACCTCTACTTTTCTTCTGGGGTTCGAGTTCCAGGAGATTAATCTTCCATTTCTGGAGACTCCCAGACATTCTGGGAGGGTTGGCAACCTGACCCTAACCCTGATTTCAACCCACTGACCTGGGATAGAGAGAGGAAACATTGGTGAGATCCTGCTTCTGATCACTACCCGTTGACCCAGGGACAGAGAGAGGAAACATCAGTGAGATGTTCTAGTTTCTGCCTCAATCGCCCTTTGTGGTGAAGCATGCTATCATCTAATAGCCCTCAGTGTGAAAACCTTCCTTCTCCCCTTGGTTCTTCCAGTAAGAATCCTCAGTCTCCATCCCCTTGTTCCCCATTCATCCGATAGTGGAAACAATCATTTGCTATTTACCCACAGTAAAGTCCCTGGTTTTCACTCACCGCTTTACTGGCTGCTCCTCTCTCGTCGCTGCTCCCACTCGCCACATCGCTGCTGCTATGCAAGAAATGCTGGGCCCCAATCCACCCCCCTTGCCCAGTCTCCCTCTCTATCCTGCATAAGCCCCAATCCTGAAGCCCCAGTCTCCCTCTCACCTGTCCAAGTCCTAATCCCCATCTTGTCTTCTCCAAGCTCCCATCTCTCACTCCCCCATTCCCAGCCTTCCTCTTTCCCCCGAGTTCCATCTCCCTTTCCCGTGTCCAAGCCCCATCTCCTTACTCCTATTTCCTGTCCCCCTGGTTCCCCAGTCTCCCACTCTGAACCCCTATCCATTAACCACCCCCTCCATTCCCCAGTCTCCTGGCCTCCTCTCTTCCCCAAACCCCCGTCCCCTGATCCCCAGCCCCCTCTTTTCCCCCGAGCCCCCATCCCCTGACTCCTAGCCACCTCTCAACTCCAGGCCCCCATCCCCTGACCCCCAGTCCACTCTCACCCCCAGGCCCCCATCCCCTGACCCCCAGCACCCTCGCTCCCCCCCAGCCCCCATCCCCTGACCCCCAACCGCCTCTCACCCCCAGGCCCCCATCCCCTGACCCCCAGCCCCCTCACACCCAGGCGCCCATCCCCTGACCCCCCAGCCCCCTTGCTCCCCTGAGCCATGTTGAGAGCTTCTCATAACCCTTCTCTGTCAAGATGATCGTCCAAATCAACCCTAATGATTCCTTCTAGCAACTTGCCTGTAATTGAAGTCAAGCTAATGGGCCTGTAATTCCTCTGTTCTGACTTGTTGCCCCTTTTAAATAATGGCATCACATGGGCCTCCCTCCGATCCATGGGAACAATCCCAGATCATGGTCAGTTGTTTTTTATGTATCTGAGCAAAGGGATTGCTGCGCTTGGCTCCTATTTCTTTGAGCACCATCGGGTAAATGCTGTCAGGATACTAAACCTTTATAAATCACTGGTTAGGTCTCAGCTGGAGTATTGTGTTCAATTCTGGGCGCCACACTTTAAGAAGGATGTCAAGGCCTTGGAGAGGGTGTGCAGAGGAGATTTATTAGAATGGTACCAGGGATGCGGGACTTCAGTTATGTGGACAGACTAGAAAAGCTGAGATTGTTCACCTTACAGCAGGGAAGGTTAAGAGGAGATTTGATAGAAGTGGTCAAAATCGTGAAGGGTTTTGATAGAGTAAATAAGGAGGGTCGGTAACCAGAGGGGACAGATTTAAGGTAATTCAGCAAAAGAGCCAGAGGTGGGATGAGAATTTTTTATACGCAGCAAGTTATTATGATCTGAAAGGGTGGTGGAAGCAGATTCAATAGTAATTTTCAAAAGGTAATTGGATAAATACTTGAAGGGGAGAAAGTTGCAGGTCTATGGGGAAAGAGCAAGGGAATGGGATTAATTGGATAGCTCTTTCAAAAAGCCAGCACAGGCACTATGGGCCAAATGGCCTCCTTCTGTGCTGTATGAATCTATGATTCTAGGACCAGCAGCCCGATTTCTTTCACGACCCCTTGTTCTAGCCAGGACTGTATCCGCATGCACTTTGCTGCTTTCAACTTTAATGTTGACTATACGATGTATTGCTGGTAATTCAGCATCATCTTCAGTAGTGAAGATTGATGCAAAGTAGCCATTTAAAACCTCTGCCAGATCCTGGGCAGCTTTCATTGCTTTTAGCTGCAATTGATACCAATCCCTGTTTTCTGGAGGCTATCCAGAATATTTCAGAATCCGAAACTGTATCATAAATTTAATGTGAAATCATTCGGCAAAATGTCATTGTGAACATTTTTCTGGTTTTAATTTTGGTCAGCTCTTTGAGTTCTTCCCTACCCACCCCCGCACACCATAAATGTCTGCAATTAATTGTTAACAGGTGTTCAGAAGCTAAGTGGTTGTCTTTCCTTTATGGAAGGCTGGTGCCCGCCCTAAACAACCAGGGTGAGATCAGCGAGTCACACTCCTGTCTTCTGCGAGTTAATTCCCATCTGAGCTGGATGATGGAGGAGAGGCACTCACTTCAGTGCAGTACTGAGTGAGCGCTGCACTGTCGCAGGTGCGTCCTTTCGATGGGACATTAAACCAAGGTCCCATCTGCCCTCTCAGGTGGACGTAAAAGATCCCATGGCACTATTTTGAAGAAGAGCAGGGGAGTTCTTCTGGTGTCCTGGACAATATTTATCCCTCAACCAATATCATTAAGAAACATATTATCTGGTCATCACGTTGCTGGTTTTGGAAGCTTGCTGCACGCAAATTGGCAGCACATTTCCCTGCATTACAACAGTGACGACACCTCAAAAGTACTTCATTGGCTGTAAAGCACTTGGGATGTCCTGAGGTCTTGAAAGGTGTTATATAAATGCAAGTCTTGCCCAGAAAAAAGGCAAAATAAAGGATCATAAAGCAAGTCATCACCGTATATACACACGCATACCACCGAATCCCTGGCTCATGAAGGGAAATGATGGAGATCCGGGCACAGATTATCTGCCTGCCCTCCATCATGAAATGGTGTCTCTTAAACAATTCCCAATAGTTAATATAGGCAGTAAACAACATATAACATGTTACACTCGCAAGTTGCTGTAGGGTGGCGCAGTTGTAATTTTTTAAGAAAGGTAAATGTTTTGCACACATTTGAACTTTAGCTTTTTTGCAAAGCATTTGTAGTCCTGCCAATTTGTCAAGAATCATCAGTCAATGTAAACAAGCAGTCTCAGCCGGATACACAGAGGAGTAATCAGCCCTCTATGTGTTGACATCGAGCAAACAGGTCAGCAAATACTTCTGGGTAAACTATTCCTAAGTAAACACAGCTTGTGAGAAAATACCACAGTTGAGCAGCACAAAAAAAATTACAGTGAGTGCTTCAGAAGAGCTTGTATTTAGATAACACCTTATCACATCGTCGGCATGTCTCAAGACACTTCACATCTAATTAATTATTTTTTGAAGTGTAATCAGTTTTGTAGGCAAATAGGAACATAGGAATTGCTAGATGAAAAAAGTCCAAGGTCCATCTAGTTTGCCTTCTACAATCCTGGTAGTCACATGGTACAATGATAATGGAGTTGTTGACCAATCATAGCAAACAATCTCTATCAATGAGTCTACAACTGACCCAGACATGAGGCGAGGAAAACCGCAGTGGTGGAGAGCTTTGGGAACCATAGGGAATTGCAAGATGACAAAAGTCCAAGGTCCATCTAGTTCGCCTTCTACAGTCCTGGTCAAAGTCTACAAAGTCACCTGTTCCTCCCAAGCGTACTATACTTACCACATGTTATGTCCCAAATTCCTCATACACCGTATCCCAAAATGTTATTTTCTGAAAGAAATCTATCTAATTTGCATGTGAATGATTCAATACTCTGCTTCCACTGTCTCCCTAGGGACCTGTTCCTTAGATTGACCACTTGCTCACTAAAATATTGTTTCCACAGATTAGTTTTGAATTTACCCCCTTCTATCATAGCCCTCTGATTCTACTGTTCTGGACAAGGTGGAAATAGCTTGTCATGGTCTACATTATCTAGTTCCCTTAGAATCCTAAAAACAGCAATCCTATCACCTCTCAACTTTCTCTTTTCCAATGAGAACATATCCAATTTACATATTCGGTCCTCATAATCCAATCCCTCCATCCCCTCAATCATTCTGGTTGCTCTCTCTGTATCCTTTCAATAGCTGCAATATCCTTTTCATACTGTGACGACCAGAACTGTACACAGTATTCTAAGTGTGGCCACACTAAAGGTTTATAAAGTGGCAGCGTTACTTCACTATTTCGGCTCATTATTGATCTTTTAATACACCCCAATATCTGATTTGTTTTACTCACTGCCACCAAGTATTGTTGCGATAGCTTCAATTTATTGTCAATCAGGACCCCCAGATCTTTTTCATTTTCCATGCATCTTATTTTCTTTCCATTTAAGTAGTAGACCCTGCCTGAATTTTTTGTCCCCATGTGAAGCACTTTGCATTTCTTTACATTGAATTTCATTTGCCACCTGCCTGCTCAATTCCCAAGCGCATTCAACTCCCTCTGTGGAGCATATCCTGTTCGGCTTTGGAGTCTACCACCTTCATTAGCTTCGTATCATCTGCAAAATGCGCCACTGTGCTTGTGGCTCTGCGCTCCAAATCATTTATGAAGATATTAAACAAAAGAGGTCTCAAAAAAGACCTCTGGGGACCCCTCTGGTAGTATTTCACAGGCTGTTGACAATCCTTGTACCACTACCCTCTGGGATCTGTCGGTCAACCAATTACGTATCCATTGTAAAATATTTCTACTGATTCCCACTTTCTTTATTTTCAGTACCAGCCTTTCCAGAGGAACTGTATCAAAGGCCTTACTGAAATCCAAGTACACCACACTGCCTTACCCAGATCAAGCTCCTTTGTCACACCCTCAAAGAAAACCGGTAAGTTAAACTGGCAAGACCCCCACCCCCCCCCCAACCCCCAACCCCCACCGCCCCACAACCTTCATGAACCCATGTTGCCTATCTTTTATGATATCCAGATGCTCCATGATCTTTAACAAGGGTTTCCAAAAGTCAAACCCCCCGGTCTGTTGTTTGCTGGGTTCATTTTTTGTTTGACACAATTCATTTCAAAACACATCAATGCAGGAACTGGGTGGTGCAGTCGATTAGACACTGGCCTTTCATCTCTGTGACCTGATTTCAAAATCCAGCCCAGACTAATTGGATGAAAGTCTCCTCTGATTGTAAGGGTCCTACAGGAAAGGAGTTTGAGGGGAAGAAACCGCAGCACAAAACTGCCTTTAATTTTGACAATCCCATTTTGACCTTATATGGATTGCAAAACAGAATATATTGACAACATTGCTTGATTTTTATTTCAGAGGAGGTTGGGGATGGAAATGAATGTTTCCTAAAATAGGGGAGCAACAGGCAATGTGGGTGGAAATGATGGAATGATTGTAAACGGACTCTGGATGGAGTGGGCCTGATGGGCCGAATGGCCGTCTCTCACTTTGAATTTCCTTATGTTCTTATTCACTATCTGTGGAGCCGTCTGTCTTCTCCTTTATTCTACAGAACTACTGTAACTATCTGCAACCAGGCTTGGTCTAGGCAAGTCTGATAACTACAGGGAAGTCTTAGTGCTCAATTCAGGAAGTTGTACATAAGTGGAGTTATTTATGGGAACCTTAAATAAAATTCTTCTGCAGGAAGCTAAATGTATCTTCAGTATTTTATGTTAGGGTTTGCATTAGTTAAATGTTACAATGAAAGATAGACCCATACTGCCTAACATAATGTAATTCAAATCTTTTTAGATATATCTATTACAAATTACAATAAATGGTAATTATATGCAAACTTATATGTACGTATAACTGAATAAGCTTTGAAATCATGAATACACAAAAGAAGACAAGTTATATAGGTATAGTTAGAAAGAAAAACAGAAAGAACTTGCATTGAAGTCACGGTAGTAATGTAGGGAAAGATGGCAGTCAATTTGCACATAGCAAGGTCCCACAAGCAGCAAGGAGGCGAATGACCAGAAGATCTGTTTTGTTGGTATTGGTTGTCCAGGACATCAGGAGAAGTATCCAGCTCTTCTTCAAAATAGTGCCATTGGATTTTTTTAATCCACCTGAGGAGGCAGATGGGACCTAGGTTTAACATCTCATCTGAAAGACAGTGCAGCACTCCCTCATGACTGGACTGAAGTGTCAGCCGAGATTATATGCTCAAATCTCTGGAGTAGTTATGCCGCTTGTTCAGGGAGAAAGCAAGGAACATAGGAACAGCAGTAGGCCATTCAACCCTTTCAGCTTAATGATGTTGTCATGTACCAGGATCTAAAAGATATTTGAGTTTTAGATACAAGTCGACTCGGCCTGTATTCACTCTAGTTTAGAAGAATGAGAGGGGATCTCATTGAAACATATAAAATTCTGACAGGGCTAGACAGACTGGATGCAGGGAGGATGTTTCTCCTGGCTGGGGGCTCCAGAACGAGGGGTCACAGTCTCAGGATCCAGGGTACAACATTTAGGACTTTTTTAATATATATTCGTTCTTAGGATGTGGGCGTCGCTGGCGAGGCCAGCATTTATTGCCCATCCCTAATTGCCCTTGAGAAGGTGGTGGTGAGCCGCCTTCTTGAACCACTGCAGTCTATGTGGTGAAGGTTCTCCCACAGTGCTGTAAGGAAGGGAGTTCCAGGATTTTGACCCAGCGATGATGAAGGAACGGTGATATATTTCCAAGTCAGGATGGTGTGTGACGTGGAGGGGAACGTGCAAGTAGTGTTGTTCCCATGTGCCTGCTGCCCTTGTCCTTCTAGGTGATAGAGGTCGCAGGTTTGGGAGGTGCTGTCGAAGAAGCCTTGGCGAGTTGCTGCAGTGCATCCTGTGGATGGTACACACTGCAGCCACGGTGCGCCGGTGGTGAAGTGAGTGAATGTTTAGGGGGTGGATGGGGTGCCAATCAAGCGGGCTGCTTTGTCCTGGATGGTGTCAAGCTTCTTGAGTGGTTGTTGGAGCTGCACTCATCCAGGCAAGTGGAGAGTATTCCATCACACTCCTGACTCGTGCCTTGTAGATGGTGGAAAGGCTTTATGGAGTCAGGAGGTGAGTTACTCGCCACAGAATAGCCAGCCTCTGACCTGCTCTTGTAGCCACAGTATTTATATGGTTCGTCCACACGGACTGCAGTGGTTCAAGAAGGTGGCTCACCACCACCTTCTCAAGGGCAATTAAGGATGGGCAATAAATGCTGGCCTCGCCAGCGATGCCCACATCCCATGAACAAATTTTTAAAAGGTCCAGTTAAGCTTCTGGTCAATGGTGACCCCCAGGATGTTGATGGTGGGCGATTCGGCGATGGTAATGCCGTTGAATGTCAAGGGGAGGTGGTTAGACTCTCTCTTGATGGAGATGGTCATTGCCTGGCACTTGTCTGGCACGAATGTTACTTGCCACTTATCAGCCCAAGCCTGGAAGTTGTCCAGGTCTTGTTGCATGCGGGCACGGACTGCTTCATTATCTGATGGGGTTGCGAATGGAACTGAACACTGTGCAATCATCAGCAAACATCCCCATTTCTGACCTTATGATGGAGGGAAGGTCATTGATGAAGCAGCTGAAGATGGTTGGGCCTAGGACACTGTTCTGAGGAACTCCTGCAGCAATGTCCTGGGTCTGAGATGAATGGCCTCCAACAACCACTACCATCTTCCTGTGTGCTAGGTATGACTCCAGCCACTGGAGAATTTTCCCCCTGATTC
Organism: Heptranchias perlo; assembly: GCF_035084215.1. Lineage (NCBI taxonomy): Eukaryota > Metazoa > Chordata > Chondrichthyes > Hexanchiformes > Hexanchidae > Heptranchias > Heptranchias perlo. The sequence continues at coordinate 117,974,021 of NC_090329.1, read as the reverse complement.
TCATTGACTTCAATTTTACTAGGGCTCCTTGGTGCCACGCTCGGTCAAATGCTGCCTTGATGTCAAGGGCAGTCACTCTCACCTCACCTCTGGAATTCAGCTCTTTTGTCCATGTTTGGACCAAGGCTGTAATGAGGTTTGGCGCCGAGTGGTCCTGGCGGAACCCAAACTGAGCATCGGTGAGCAGGTTATTGGTGAGTAAGTGCCGCTTGATAGCACTGTCGACTACACCTTCCATCACTTTGCTGATGATTGAGAGTAGACTGATGGGGCGGTAATTGGCCGGATTGGATTTGTCCTGCTTTTTGTGGACAGGACATACCTGGGCAATTTTCCACATTGTCGGGTAGATGTCAGTGTTGTAGCTGTACTGGAACAGTTTGGCTAGAGGCACGGCTAGTTCTGGAGCACAAGTCTACAGCACTACAGCCGGGATGTTGTCGGGGCCCATAGCCTTTGCTGTATCCAGTGCACTCAGCCGTTTCTTGGTATTACTTGGAGTGAATCAAATTGGCTGAAGACTGGCTTCTGTGATGGTGGGGATATCGGGAGGAGGCCGAGATGGATCATCCACTTGGCACTTCTGGCTGAAGATGGTTGCAAACGCTTCAGCCTTGTCTTTTGCACTCACGTGCTGGACTCCGCCATCATTGAGGATGGAGATGTTTACAGAGCCTTCTCCTCCTGTTAGTTGTTTAATTGTCCACCACCATTCATGACTGGATGTGGCAGGACTCCAGAACTTTGATCTGATCCGTTGGTTGTTGAATCACTTAGCTCTGTCTATAGCATGTTGTTTCCGCTGTTTAGCATGCATGTAGTCCTGAGTTGTAGTTTCACCAGTTTGGCACCTCATTTTTTGGTACGCCTGGTGCTGCTCCTGGCATGCTCTTCTGCACTCCTCGTTGAAACAGGGTTGGTCCCCTGGCTTGTTGGTAATGGTAGAGTGAGGAATATGCCGGGCCATGAGGTTACAGATTGTGCTGGAATACAATTCTGCTGCTGCTGATGGCCCACAGCACCTCATGGATGCCCAGTTTTGAGCTGCTAGATCTGTTCTGAATCTATCCCATTTAGCACGGTGATAGTGCCACACAACACGTTGGATGGTGTCCTCAGTGCGAAGACGGGCTTTGTCTCCATGAGGACTGTGCGGTGGTCACTCCTACCAATACTGTCATGGACAGATGCATCTGCGACAGGTAGATTGGTGAGGACGAGGTCAAGTAGGTATTTCCCTTGTGTTGGTTCGCTCACCACCGGCCGCAGGCCCAGTCTGGCAGCTTTGTCCTTCAGGACATGGCCAGCTCGGTCAGTAGTGGTGCTACCGAGCCACTCTTGGTGATGGACATTGAAGTCCCCCACCCAGAGTACATTCTGTGCCCTTGCTACCCTCAGTGCTTCCTCCAAGTGGTGCTCAACAAGGAGGAGGACTGATTCATCAGCTGAGGGAGGACGGTAGGTGGTAATCAGCAGGAGGTTTCCTTGCCCATGTTTGACCTGATGGGGTCCGGAGTCAATGTTGAGGACTCCCAGGGCCACTCCCTCCTGACTGTATATCACTGTACCGCCATTTCCGATGGGTCTGTCCTGCCGGTGGGACGGGACATACCCAGGGATGGTAATGGAAGAGTCTGGGACGTTGGCTGAAAGGTATGATTCTGTGAATATGGCTATGTCAGGCTGTTGCTTGACTAGTCTGTGGGACAGGTCTCCCAATTTTGGCACAAGTCCCCAGATGTTCGTGAGGAGGACTTTGCAGGGTCGACGGGGCTTGGTTTGCCTTTGTCGTGTCCGGTGCGTAGTGGTCTGATGCCGGGTTGTCCATCCGGTTTTATTCTTATTATGACTTTTTTAAGTGAGATTGTACAGCTGAGTGGCTTGCTAGGCCTTTTTAGTGTGCGGTTAAGAATCATCCTGAGATGAGAAGAAATTTCTTCAATCAGATGGTGGTAAACCTGTGGAATTCTCTACCACAGAAGGCTGTGCAGGCCAATCACTGAATATGTTTAAGATGGAGCTAGATAGATTTCTAGACACAAAAGGCATCAAGGGGTATGGGGAGAGAGCAGGAATATGGTATTGAGATATCGGATCAGCCATGATCATATTAGGAACATAGGAACTGGAGTAGGCCATTCAGCCCCTCGTGCCTGCTCCGCCATTTGATAAGATCATGGCTGATCTGTGATCTAACTCCATATGCCTGCCTTTGGCCCATATCTCTTAATACCTTTGGTTGCCAAAAAGCTATCTCTCAGATTTAAATTTAGCAATTGAGCTGGTATCAATTGCCGTTTGCGGATGAGAGTTCCAAACTTCTACCATCCTTTGTGTGTAGAAATGTTTTCTAATCTCACTCCTGAAAGGTCTGGCTCTAATTTTTTGACTGTGCCCCCTACTCCTAGAATCCCCAACCAGCGGAAATAGTTTCTCTCTATCAACCCTATCGTTCCCCTTAATATCTTATAAACTTCGATCACATCACCCCTTAACCTTCGAAACTCTAGAGAATACAACCCCAATTTGTGTAATCTCTCCTCGTAACTTAACCCTTGAAGTCCGGGTATCATTCTAGTAAACCTACACTGCACTCCCTCCAAGGCCAATATGTCCTTCCGAAGGTGCGGTGCCCAGAACTGCTCACAGTACTCCAGGTGCGGTCTAACCAGGGTTTTGTATAGCTGCAGCATAACTTCTGCCCCCTTGTACTCTAGTCCTCGAGATATAAAGGCCAGCATTCTATTAGCCTTCTTGATTATTTTCTGCACCTGTTCATGACACTTCAACGATCTACGTACCTGAACCCCTAAGTCCCTTTGGACATCCACTGTTTTTAACTTTTTACCATTTAGAAAGTACCCTGTTCTATCCTTTTTTGATCCAAAGTGGATGACCTCACATTTGTCTGCATTGAATTCCATTTGCCACAGTTTTGCCCATTCACCTAATCTATCAATATCGCTTTGTAATTTTATGTTTTCATCTACACTGCTTACAATGCCACCAATCTTTGTGTCATCGGCAAACTTAGATATGAGACTTTCTTTGCCTTCATCTAAGTCGTTAATAAATATTGTGAATAATTGAGGCCCCAAGACAGATCCCTGCGGGACTCCACATCCTGCCAATGTGAGTACCTACCCGTTATCCCTACTCTCTGTCGCCTTTCGCTCAGCCAACTTCCTAACCAAGTCCGTACTTTTCCCTCGATTCCATGGGCTTCTATCTTAGCTAACAGTCTCTTATGTGGGACTTTATCAAATGCCTTCTGGAAGTCCATATAAATAACATCCATTGACATTCCCCTGTCCACTACTTTAGTCACCTCTTCAAAAAATTCAATCAGGTTTGTCAGGCACGACCTACCTTTCACAAATCCATGCTGGCTCTCTCTGATTAACTGAAAATTCTCGAGGTGTTCAGTCACCCTATCCTTAATTATAGACTCCAGCATTTTCCCCACAACAGATGTTAGGCTAACTGGTCTATAATTCCCCGGTTTCCCTCTCTCTCCTTTCTTAAAAATATTGAATGGCGGAGCAGGCTCGAAGGGCCTAATGGCCTACTCATGCTCCTATTTTCTATATTTCTATGTTTTAAGGGCTGATCTCATGCTCTAAACAGGGAAGCAGCATTCGCAGGGTGTACAGGTCGGAGATCGGGCTGCAAAACTGGAACTCTAATTCTCTGATCTGCTTTACTTACAAGGGCAGCTGCCCACTGATAGTGTGGAATTATTCCTTTAGTTTTTGAAGAACTCATTAGCCAGATAGATCGCATTGCCTGTCAGCTGCAGGGTTCAGTTTTCTTTTGGTCCTCCAGTTGCGCTCAAAATTGGCGATTGGATACAAATTCTTCAAATTGGGAGCATGAGATCACCCCTTAAATCTCAAGTATCTTTTAGATCCTGATACATGACAATATCATGGCTTTCTCTCTGAACAAACAGCAGGACTACTCCAGAGACTTGGAGCATAATACAAATTCTTCCTTTCAAGTATTTATCCAATTCCCTTTTCAAAGTTATTATTGAATCTGCTTCCACCACCCTTGCTGGCAGTGTGTTCTGGATTAGAACAGATAATAATAAGTAATATAGAGCTGAAGGAGATCACAGAGGTAGGGAGGGACTAGATCATGAAAAGATGTGAAGGTTAGGACAAAACCTTAAAACCTCTGGGACATGGGAAAATGGTAGAGCTTGGCAAGGGCAGAGGTGATGGAGATGCATACTTCAGTGTAGGGGACAATGTGGACTAGAATTCTGGTTTATGCACTTGTATGCAATTCCTTAGTTCGCTGTTTCAGCAGAGGTGCTAAACCATTTATTTTAAATGGGTTGACAGATCTACAATAAAATAGCAAGCAGAGGAATGTCCTACAAAGGCGGTAAGTTTTCATACGCTGACACTCGCAATCCAAGGCCAAAGAAAGAATGCAAGGTAAATCAAAGTGGGTAGATGGAGTTTAAGATACAGATCAGCCATTATCTAATTGAATGGTGGAACAGGCTCCAGGGGCTTAATGACCTACTCCTGTTGCTATGTTCCTTCCTAAGAGCTGGTAGTTTTTGTTGAAAGAAGGGAACGCTGAGGGGATCCACCGTTTTACAATTCATTGATGGCTGATAAAAATGGACGACAAAAACAGGGGAGAAAATGCTGCTGGGAGTTCTCTGTGTTTGGAGACAATGGGCTGGATTTTCCTCCGATTGGCAGACTTCTGCCCACCCATGTGACCTCCACTACTAACCAGCTCAAGTTTCCTGGGATGGCGCTTATTATTTATGCGGGGCAGGATGGCAGCGGGAGAACAACTATCTATTGGTTGGAAGGGATAGAGATTCAGAGGTGCTGTAGCACCTCAAACGCTGCAGCTGATTTTCTTTGGCAAGGAACAGCAGAACAGTGCAGCAACGAGTGGGGAAGGGGCAGCATCGGGAAGTACTCACAGGTTTAGTGCTGCTTTAGTGCATGTCCTTATGGCAGAGATATGGTGCAAAAGAGAAAGTCTCCTGGGGACTGAGGGCAGAAAATCCCTAAAAAAACCGATGGTTCAGACTGTGTGGAGAGAGGTGAGTGGCAGTGAGTGCTTCCTCCAGCCCCCCACAAACTGTCACACTATAGGGAGAATATTGAGGCTTTAGAGAAAATACCGAGCCACATAAAGAGATTTTAGGGCTGGCGATCAAAAGCTTGGTCAAAGAGATAGGTGTTAAGGAACGAATTAAAGGAGGAGAGAGAGGCGGAGAGGTTTAGGGAGGGAATTCCAGAGCTTAGGGTCTAGGCAGCTTAAGGCACGGCCGCCAATGGTGGAGCGATGGAAAATGGGGATATGCAAGAAGCCAGAATTGGAGGAGCGCAGAGATCTCGGAGGGTTGTAGAGTTGGAGGAGCTTACAGAGATAGGGAGGGGCGAAACCCACAGAAAAAGCTGCAACTCAGCAACACTTCTCCCAAGCTCACTCGCAGGCGAGAGAACACTCTTGCAAATCTGAGGTTCGGTCTCTTAACAAAAAGTTATTCTCCATATTTGATTAAAAATTCTAAAAAATGCCTCTAAAATTTGTAATCAAGCAGTTAACGTTGTCTGTGTAAGTTTCTTAAACATGCGTTTCTGGGATCTGGAAATGTGTATATTGTTGATAAATAAATCCTGAAGAGTTACTGTTATCTGATCATCTGGATAAGGGATAGTAAACAGCTTCATCCTGTTCACATCGCTTTGGCCTCCATTCTTTCAGTACAATTTGATTCCAAATATGACTCAATTGTCAGCTGCAAGTAATTTGAATATTTCCCACACTTACAAATCCTAAGAGTCCTCTGTGATTGAACCACAGTAAAATGATGATGAATCCCAATAGTTCTATAAATCACAACAGTTTCATGTGCAGCAGAGTACGTGAAGCAGATTTCTGAAGAAGCATTTCTCTAACGGAGCAGGTCACTGGATGTTAACCGCTGTTCCTGATGTTTGGCAGACACTCAAAATGCAGAAAATGGCACCTTGGTTTATTTTAGTAGTTTAATTAGCATGTTGGTCCTTATGTTCTAATTCATTGTTGCTATGTTCAATTCAATTAGAGAAATGTGAGTGCAAGGCAATTAGGCTAAAAATTCAACTACCGCTAAAAAAAAATCCACTGGAAACAGTAAGTGGGTGGCAATATTTCCCCAAACGCAGAACTTTCACCTCTGGGGCCTGGGTTTGAATGCAGCTTAGACTGATTGGCAAAAAATTACACAGTAGTGCAATAGGGATTTGGTCTTCTCAGGTTGGATGGAAGCATGTTGTAGAGTTAGAGGAGGATTTATTCAGTATCTGGCAGTGTTATGTCGACCATGTATTGCTTGATGCTGACAATGGGTGTTGAAAATGTAAAAGTATTATTCCCTGGCACTAACATTCCTACCTTCATAAGCACTAATAACATATACTTTTGAAATATTTGTTAAACCTACCATGTGACGGGTTCCTAATTCATCATTCATTTGTTTCAAAACGTATTAAATGCTGGAATTGCAAGATCGTACCTATAACCTATATATATATATATATATATAAACTGTTACATTTGCCAACTTGTATATGGGGTTAAGAACGCTTGGTTAACATCAGATCTATTGGGGGCGGGATTTCAAAGAAGATTAAAAAACTGCAAATGCCGTAAATCTGAAATTAAAACAGAAAACGCTGCAGACACACAGCAGATCTGTCAGCCTCTGAGAAAAGATAGGGTTGTTATTTTTGCTGCTTAACTTTTATCACTTCACCTGTCTCTTCTCTAAAGCTGACAGACCTGCTGTTTACTTCCAGCGTGTACTGATTTTATTTGGGGCCATGTTTCTTCTGGCTACTACTGCTAGTAAAATCATTCGTTTGGAACAGATTTGCTACATTAAGGAAGTCTTCCTGCTTTGTTTAAAATGTTATTAACAAATAATCTTGTTTTCATGTTTTTTTAAAGTTCATTCTCTGGATGTGGTCATCACTGGTAAGGCCAGTATTTAATGTCCATTCCTAGTTGCCCTGATTATTAATACCAGCTTTTTATTCTTGAGATTTAGGCATTGATAGCAAGGCCAGCATTTATTATCCATCCCTAGTTGCCCTGATGGCATTAGGTAGGAAGTTCCAGCAATGATGAAGGAACAGTGATATATAACCAAGTTGGGATGGTGTGTGACTTGGAGGGGAATTTGGAGGTGATGGTGTTCCCATGCACCTGCTGCCCTTGTCATAGAATAGAATCATAGATTCATAGAATGGTTACATTCTATGACCATTAGGCCCATCGAGCAATCCAGCAATCCAGTTAGTCCCATTCCCCTGCTCTTTCCCAGTAGCCCTGAAATTTTTTCCCATCAAGTATTTATCCAATTCCTTTTTGAAAGCCACAATTGAATTTGCTTTCACCGCCCTTTCAGGCAGCGTATTCCAGATCATAACTACTCATTGCTTTAAAAAGTTTATCCTCATGTCGCCTTTGGTTCTTTTGCCAATCACTTTAAATCTGTGTTCTCTGGTCCTCGACCCTTCTGCCAATGGGAACAGTTTCTCTTTATTTACTTTATCTAAACCCTTCATGATTTTGAACACTTCTATCAAATCTCCTCTTAACCTTCTCTGCTCTAAGGAGAACAACCCCAGCTTCTCCAGTCTATCCACATAACTGAAGTCCCTCATCCCTGGAACCATTCTAGTAAATCTTTTCTGCACCCTCTCTAAGGCCTTCACATCCTTCCTAAAGTGCAGTGCCCAGAATTGGACATAATACACCACTTGTGGCAGAACCAGTGTTTTATAAAGGTTCATCATGACTTCCATACTTTTTACTCTATGCCTCTATTTATAAAGCCCAGGATCCTGTATGCTTTTTTAACTGCTTTCTCAACCTGTCTTGCCACCTTCAAAGATTTGTGCACATATACCCCCAGGTCTCTCTGTTCTGCACCCCCTTTAGAATTGTACCATTTAGTTTATATATTCTTCCTGCCAAAATGTATCACGTCGCACTTCTCTGTGTTAAATTTCATCTGCCATGTGTCCACCCATTACACCAGCCTGTCTATGTCCTCTTGAAGTCTATTACTATCCTCCTCACTGTTTACTACACTTCCAAGTTTTGGGTCATCTGCAAATTTTGAAATTGTGCCCTGTACACCCAAGTCCAAGTCATTAATACATATCAAAAAAAGCAGTGGTCCTAGTACAGACCCCTGGGGAACACCACTGTATACCTTCCTTCAGTCCGAAAAACATCCATTCACCACTACTCCCTGTTTCCTGTCACTTAGCCAATTTCGTATCCATGCTGCCACTGCCCCATTTATTCTTTGGGCTTCAATTTTGCTGACAAACCTATTATGTAGCACTTTATCAAATGCCTTTTGAAAGTTCATATACATAACATCAACTGCATTGCCCTCATCAACCCTTTCTGTTACCTCATCAAAAAACTCAATCAAGTTAGTTAAACACGATTTGCCTTTAACAAATCCATGCTGGCTATCCTTTATTAATCCACACTTGTCCAAGTGATAATTAATTTTGTCCCAGGTTATCATTTTTAAAAGCTTCCTCACCACCGAGGTTAAACTGACACTGGCCTGTAGTTGCTGGGATTATCCTTACACCCTTTTTTGAACAACGGTGTAACATTTGCAATTCTCCAGTCCTCTGGCATCACTCCTGTATCTAAGGAGGATTGGAAGATTATGGCCAGCACCTCTGCAATTTCCACCCTTACTTCCCTCAGCAACCTAGGATGCATCCCATCCTGACCAGGTGACTTATCTACTTTAAGTACAGCCAACCTTTCTAGTACCTCCTCTTTATCAATTTTTAGCCCATCCAGTATCCCAACTACCTCCTCTTTTACTGTAACTTTGGCAGCATCTTCTTCCTTGGTAAAATAGATGCAAAGAACTCATTTAGTACCTCAGCCATGCCCTCTGCCTCCATGCGTAGATCTCCTTTTTGGTCTCTTTTTGGTGATAGTGTTCCCATGCACCTACTGCCCTTGTCCTTCTAGGTGGTTGAGGTCATGGGTTTGTTATATATTATTCTACACCATTTTAAATTTTTGCAGGAGCACCTTTTGTAGTGCATTTTCAATAGAAGGCAGTGAACAAAATATTGGACCAATTGTTCCTGATGACTCTTTCATACCTTTCAGTGCTGGGAATGAATAATTTTTTTTGCCAGACGTGATTTGTGCATCTTTTCACTCAAGCATTGGTGCACACTGTGGTTGGGAGTGAGTGTGGGGGAGTGGGGGAAAGATTACAGAATGGGAAGAAAATGAGCTTGGAAAATGGAATAAAAACATAAATCTATGTTGTCCTGCATTGATCATGTGATGATGTAGAATTGCACACTCTGTTATGCTTCCATCTTATGCAGCCAGGCTTCTTGGATTGAGCATCGAGTGCTAGCTTGTTATATCTAAATGGAATGTAATTTACAATGCAAGTTAAACAGGATGCAAATTTGATCCACAGCACCCATGCCACAGGCTATTATCAGACGTACAATAGGCCTGATCCAGACCAGTTGCTACAGCAACCAATTTGGATTAAATGTTTGAATATAAATAATGCAGTAGTAACACTTGTATTTATGTACCATCTTTAAATGAATAAAAAGTTGATTTAAGACTGAGATGAGGAGAAATTTCTTCTCTAAGAGGGTTGTGAATCTTTGGAATTGTCTACCCCACGGGGTTGTGGAGGCTCAGTCGTTGAGCATATTCAAGGCTGAGAGGGATAGATTTTTGGGCTCTTGGGGAAATCAAGGGATATGGGGATCGGGCGGGAAAGTGGAATTGAGGTTGAAGATCAGCCATGATCTTATTGAATGGCGGAGCAGGCTCGAGGGACTGTATGGCCTACTCCTGCTCCTATTTCATATGTTCTTATGTTCACTCACTGGTACCACATCAAAAACTAAAACATCAGTGCCAGGGTGGTCAAGGGTCAGTGTTGCCTGATTGGCTGCATCCACCAAAATGCCACCAACTATTTCTGCAGGCTTAGGCGCATTTACCTGCCATTGACCGTGACTTCTCAGTGTCTAGGTCAGCAGAGAGACAGAAGCTGTGCTCTGCCGTTTGCTGCAAGGATACCTGCAGCTGTCACGCAGCATATGGTTGGCACATACTTCGACAGCAGCTCCCAAACCCGTGGCCTCCAGCATCTAGAAGGACAAGGGCAACGGGTGCATTGGAACACCATCACCTTCAAGCTCCCCTCCAAGTCACACACCATTCCGACTTGGAAATATATCTCCGTTCCTTCTTGGTCACTGGGTCAAAATCCTTGAACTCCCTAACAGCACTGTGGGAGAACCTTCAGCGTACGGACTGCAGCGGTTCAAGAAGGCGGCTCACTACCACCTTCTCAAGGGCAATTAGGGATGGGCAATAAATGGCGGCCTTGCCAGCGACGCCCACATCCCATGAATGAATGAAACCATTCCAAGTATTTATCACCCTTTGTCTATCAAGGTGTCTCCTGACATCAGTCCCAAACTTGCTTTTTACTATTTCGTACTTATGTCCCATCTCCTATATTCATGGTTTAACTTGAAATAGTGCTCCGAGTTGATTGTTTTTCTATTCCATTTATTATTTTATATATCTCTAAAGCTCCATTCTAATTTGTCTCCTTTCCAGGCTTAAGAGTCCAAGTTTTTCTAACTGTTCCTTATAAGTCTATTTTGTGTGATGCTAAGGATGAACCATTGAGTCTTTCTCTGAACCACATCTAAGGGTTAGATGTTTCCAATGTGTTTCTGTGACAAATCAAATTCAGTACTCAAGATGCAGTAACTGTAGTCAAATCAGTGGAGTGTAAGCATGAGGCATCATGCTGAAACTATTTAGTTTTCTGGTCAGGGAAAGACCAATGCAACAATCTTGATATAATTGTACTTTTCAATTAACTCTTTGGAGTATGAGCATCGTTGGCAAGGCTAGTATTTATTGCTCATCCCCAGTTGCCCTTGCGAAGGTGGTGGTGAATCTTCTTCTTGAACCGCTGCAGTCCGTGTGGTGAAGGTTCTCCCATAGTGCTGTTAGGTAGGGAGTTCCAGGACTTTGACCCAGCGACGATGAAGGAACATCGATATATGTCCAAGTTGGGATGGTGTGTGACTTGGGGAGGAATTTGGAGGTGATGGTGTTCTCATGCACCTCCTGCCCTTGTCCTTCGAGGTGGTGGAGGTCGTTGGTTTTGGAAGTGCTGTCAAAGAAGCTTGGCGAGTTGCTGCAGTGCATCTTTGTAAATAGTATTGCATAATGTACAGACTAGAAATGGTTATGTTCTGAGATAGTTACAGTTTTTTCCACCAGAATGTAGGTTACCCTTATGCTTTGCTAAATACCCAAACTGGTTTTAATTAGTTCAACGGGCACAGGGGCTAAAAATCCTCAGTCCCTCCAGTGCATATCTACCGTAACTCTAGATAGAATCCTATGTGCTTGGTCCCGATCTTGCCAGGGAGTTTCTGGTGGCCTTTGATTGGGAGCGAAGCCACCACCCACTCTAAACAAGGCCATTGACAGAGAGGGAGCAGGAACTCTCTATGTCAGAAGTTCCAACACTCCTGGCCTCTTGGGGGCCTGTCGGAACATCAGTGGCTGGTATGGATGGTCAAACCAGGTGTACCAGGTTTCTCAAGCCTGGACCCTGAAGATTCTGCTTGGAGTGAGGATTTCTCGGTCCATTTTCCGGGGGGCCCGGCACCCTTCCGGATGGTAATGGCATTGCCACAATTTGCGGCACTTTCACTATGGTTGGGCACCTGAGTCACACCTCTAGAGACGCGACATGCAGATTAAGGAATCTGCTGCTGACCCCATAAACTGTGACGAGGTCAGCAGCAGAGGTCCTTTGATGGTACGATCCTGGCGTAATTGCTGTGAGTGCAGCCCGCGCATTGTCAGGGCCACAGTATTATTATTCAAAAATAAAGAGATACCAAACCGGTAAAGAGCCCAATGAATAAGCTGCGAGTAAGAGACAACATAACATATCCAGGCCTGATTTTTAAAATTATTTGTTCCCAGAATCTGGGGATCACTGGCAAGGCCGCATTTATTGTTCATCCCTAGTTGCCTTGGCGGTGGGCTTTCTTCTTGAACTTCAGAAGTCCTTGTGGTGATGGTTCTCCCACAATGGTGCTAGGTGGGTAATTCCAGGCTTTTGACTCATTGACAACAAATGTATGACGATATACATCCAAGCATATGGCGTGTGACTTGGAGGGGGACTCGAAGGCCATGGTGTTTCCATGCTCTTGATTTTCTCACTGGTAGAGGTGGCGTTGCTGAGAAATGCTGTCAAAGTAACCTTGGTGAGTTGCTGTAGTGCATCCTGTAGATCGTACATATGACAGCCGCAGTGTGGCGGTGGTGGATATTCTCCCAGTGGCAGGGGTGCCAATCAAGCAAACTGCTCTGTCGTAGATGGTGTCGAGCTTCTTGAGTGTTGTTGCAACTCCACACAACCAAACAAGTGATAAGTTTAACATCACGCTTCTGACTTAGGCCCTGTAGATGGTGGGGAACGTTCAGGAGGTGAGGCCAGAACACCCAGCCTCAAGACGTGGGGGTCTTAGCAATGGTGGTGCCATGAAGGTCAAGGGGAGGTGGATCTGCTGCTTCTTGTTGGAGGTGGTCATCACCTGCTACTCATCTGGTGCAATCGTTACCTGCTGCTTCCGAGTCCAAGCCTTGATGTTAATCAAGCCCCGCTGTAGGCTGGCATGGGTTGCATCATTATTGAAGGACTTGTGAATGGAGCTGAATACTTTGGAATCATCAGCAAACAACCCCTCTCCTGACCTTATGAGGGAGGTAAGATCATTGCCAAAGCAGCTGAAGATGATTGGACTGAGGACACTGCCCTGATGAACACTGCAGCAATATCCTGGAGATGTGATGATTGGCCATTGACAACCATGATTATCTTCCTGTCTGCCAGGTAAGACTCCAGCCATTGGAAGGTTTTCCTTTGACCCCTATTGACCTCAGTTTTGTTACCTTGTTGCCATAGTCAGTCGAATATTTGACAAATTTATTAGAGTTTTTTGAGGATGTAACTAGCAGGGTAGATAAAGGGGAACCAGTGGGTGCAGTATATTTGGATTTTCAAAAGGCATTCGATAAGGTGCCACATAAAAGGTTGCTACACAAGATAAGGGCTCATGGGGTTGGGGTAATATATTAGCATGGATAGAGGATTAGTTGACGGACAGAAAACAGAGAGTAGGGATAAACGGGTCACTCTCAGGTTGGCAGGCTGTAACTAGTGGGGTGCCACAAGGATCGGTGCTTGGGCCTCAGCTATTTACAATCTATATTAATGACTTAGATGAAGGGACCGAGTGTAATGTAGCCAAGTTTGCTTATGATACAAAACTAGGTGGGAAAGTAAGCTGTCAGGAGGACACAAAGAGTCTGCAAAGGGATATAGACAGGTTAAGTAAGTGGGCATGAAGGTGGCAGATGGAGTATAATGTGAGGAAATGTGAAGTTATCCACTTTGGTAGGAAGAATAGAAAAACAGAATATTGTTTAAATGGTGAGAAACTATTAAATGTTGGTGTTCAGAGAGATTTGGGTGTCCTCGTACAAGAAACACAAAAAGTTAGCTTGCAGGTACAGCAAGCAATTAGGAAAGCAAAAGTAAGGAAGTCTTACTACAATTGTACAGGGCTTTGGTGAGACCTCACCTGGAGTACTGAGTACATTTTTGGTCTCCTTATCTAAGGAAGGGATCATACAACAAGTCCCAGTACATCACAGACTGAACATCAGAACAGAGATCATGCAGCAGGTCCAAGTACATCACACACTGAACTTCAGAACAGAGATCATGCAGCAGGTCCAAGTACATCACACACTGAACATCAGAACAGAGATCATGCAGCAGGTCCAAGTACATCACACACTGAACTTCAGAACAGAGATCATGCAGCAGGTCCAAGTACATCACACACTGAACATCAGAACAGAGATCATGCAGCAGGTCCAAGTACATCACACACTGAACATCAGAACAGAGATCATACAGCAGGTCCCAGTACATCACAGACTGAACATCAGAACAGAGATCATGCAGCAGGTCCCAGTACATCACAGACTGAACATCAGAACAGAGATCATACAGCAGGTCCAAGTACATCACAGACTGAACATCAGAACAGAGATCATGCAGCAGGTCCCAGTACATCACAGACTGAACATCAGAACAGAGATCATACAGCAGGTCCAAGTACATCAGACACTGAGCATCAGAACAGGGATCATACGGCAGTGCAGCAAACGTTCACTGATTAATTCCTGGGATGAGAGGGTTGTCCCTTGAGGCGAGGTTGAGTAGAATGGGCCTATACTCTCTGGAGTTTAGAAGAATGAGAGGTGAGCTCATTGAAACATATAAGATTATGAGGGGGCTTGACAGGGTAGATGCTGAGAGGTTGTTTCCCATGGCTGGAGAGTCTAGAAATATGGGGCCTAGTCGCAGGATAAGGGGTCAGCCATTTAAGACTGAGATGAGGAGGAATTTCTTCACTCAGAGTGTTGTGAATCTTTGGAATTCTCTACCCGAGAGGGCTGTGGATGCTGAGTCATTGAGTGTATTCAAGGCTGAGATTGATAGATTTCTGGACTCTAGGGGAATCAAGGGATATGGGGATCGGGCAGGAAAATGAAGTTGAGGTCAAAGATCAGCCATGATCTTATTGAATAATAGGGTACGGTAGCATAGTGGTTATGTTACTAGACTAGTAATCCAGAGGCCTGGACTAATAATCCAGAGTCATGAGTTCAAATCTCGCCATGGCAGCTGGGGAACTTAAATTCAATTAATTAAATAAAATCTGGAATTTAAAAAATACTAGTGTCAGTAATGGTGGCCATGAAACTACTGGATTGTCGTAAAAACCCATCTGGTTCACTAATGCCCTTTAGGGAAGGAAACCTGCCGTCCTTACCTGGTCTGGCCTATATGTGACTCCAGACCCACAGCAATGTGGTTGATTCTTAATTGCCCTCTGAAATGGCTTAGCAAGCCACTCAGTTGTAAAATCTCGCAAAAAAAAGTCATAATAAGAATAAAACCGGACGGACCACTCGGCATCGGACCACTAGGCACCGGACACGACAACGGCAAAACACCGAGCCCAGTCGACCCTGCAAAGTCCTCCTCACTAACATCTGGGGACTTGTGCCAAAATTGGGAGAGCTGTCCCACAGACTAGTCAAGCAACAGCCTGACCTAGCCATACTCACAGAATCATACCTTTCAGCCAACGTCCCAGACTCTTCCATCACCATCCCTGGGTATGTCCTGTTCCACTGGTAGGACAGACTGACCAGAGGTGGCGGTACAGTGATATATAGTCAGGAGGGAGTGGCCCTGGGAGTCCTCAACATTGACTCCGGACCCCATGAAATCTCATGGCATCAGGTCAAACATGGGCAAGGAAACCTCCTGCTGATTACCACCTACCGTCCTCCCTCAGCTGATGAATCAGTCCTCCTCCATGTTGAGCACCACTTGGAGGAAGCACTGAGGGTAGCAAGGGCACAGAATGTACTCTGGGTGGGGGACTTCAATGTCCATCACCAAGATTGGCTGGGTAGCACCACTACTGACCGAGCTGGCCGAGTCCTGAAGGACATAGCTGCCAGATTGGGCCTGCGGCAGGTGGTGAGTGAACCAACACGAGGGAAAAGCCTACTTGACCTCGTCCTCACCAATCTACCTGTCGCAGATGCATCTGTCCATGACAGTATTGGTAGGAGTGACCACCGCACAGTTCCTCGTGGAGACGAAGTCCTGTCCACACACTGAGGACACCATCCAACGTGTTGTGTGGCACTATCACTGTGCTAAATGAGATAGATTCACAACAGATCTAGCAGCTCAAAACTGGGCCTCCATGAGGTGCTGTGGGCCATCAGCAGCAGCAGAATTGTATTCCAGCACAATCTGTAACCTCATGGCCCGGCATATTCCTCACTCTACCATTGCCAACAAGCCAGGGGATCAACCCTGGTTCAATGAGGAGTGTAGAAGAGCATGCTAGGAGCAGCACCAGGTGTACATAAAAATGAGGAGCCAACCTGGTGAAGCTACAACTCAAGACTACACGCATGCTAAACAGCAGAAGCAACATGCTATAGACAGAGCTAAGTGATTCCACAACCAACGGATCAGATCAAAGCTCTGCAGTCCTGCCACATCCAGTCATGAATGGTGGTGGACAATTAAACAACTAACAGGAGGAAGAGGCTCTGTAAACATCCCCATCCTCAATGATGGCGGAGTCCAGCACGTGAGTGCAAAAGACAAGGCTGAAGCGTTCGCAACCATCTTCAGCCAGAAGTGCCGAGTGGATGATCCATCTCGGCCTCCTCCCGATATCCCCACCATCACAGAAGCCAGTCTTCAGCCAATTCGATTCACTCCACGTGATATCAAAAAATGGCTGAGCGCACTGGATACAACAAAGGCTATGGGCCCCGACAACATGCCAGCTGTAGTGGTGAAAACTTGTGCTGCAGGACTAGCCACGGCTCTAGCCAAACTGTTCCAGTACAGCTACAACACTGGCATCTACCCGACAATGTGGAAAATTGCCCAGGTATGTCCTGTCCACAAAAAGCAGGACAAATCCAATCCGGCCAATTACTGCCCCATCAGTCGACTCTCAATCATTAGCAAAGTGATGGAAGGTGTCGTCGACAGTGCTATCAAGCGGCACTTACTCACCAATAACCTGCTCACCGATGCTCAGTTTGGGTTCTGCCAGGACCACTCGGCTCCAGACCTCATTACAGCGTTGGTCCAAACATGGACAAAAGAGCTGAATTCCAGAGTGAGGTGAGAGTGACTGCCCTTGACATCAAGGCAGCATTTGACCGAGTGTGGCACCAAGGAGCCCTAGTAAAACTGAAGTCAATGGGAATCATGAGGGAAAACTCTCCATTGGCTGGAGTCATACCTAGCACAAAGGAAGATGGTAGTGGTTGTTGGAGGCCAATCATCTCAGCCCCAGGACATTGCTGCAGGAGTTCCTCAGGGCAGTGTCCTCGGCCCAACCATCTTCAGCTGCTTCATCAATGACCTTCCCTCCATCATAAGGTCAGAAATGGGGATGTTCGCTGATGATTGCACAGTGTTCCGTTCCATTCGCAACCCCTCAGATAATGAAGCAATCCATGCTCGCATGCAGCAAGACCTGGACAGCATCCAGGCTTGGGCTGATAAGTGGCAAGTAACATTCGCACCAGACAAGTGCCAGGCAATGACCATCTCCAACAAGAGAGAGTCTAGCCACCTCCCCTTGACATTCAACAGCATTACCATCACAGAATCCCCCACCATTAACATCCTGGGCTCACCATTGACCAGAAACCTAACTGGACCAGACATATAAATACTGTGGCTACAAGAGCAGGTCAGAGGCTGGGTATTCTGCGGCGAGTGACTCACCTCCTGACTTCCCAAAGCCTTTCCACCATCTAGAAGGCACAAGTCAGGAGTGTGATGGAATACTCTCCACTTGCCTGGATGAGTGCAGCTCCAACAACACTCAAGAAGCTCGACACCACCCGGGACAAAGCAGCCTGCTTGATTGGCACCCCATCCACCACCCCAAACATCCACTCCCTTCACCACCGGAGCACTGTGGCTGCAGTGTGTACCATCCACAGGATGCACTGCGGCAACTCGCCAAGGCTTCTTCGACAGCACCTCCCAAACCCGCGACCTCTACCACCTAGAAGGATAAGGGCAGCAGGAACATGGGAACAGCACCACCTGCATGTTCCCCTCTGAGTCACATACCATCCCGACTTAGAAATATATCGCTGTTCCTTCATCGTTGCTGGGTCAAAATCCTGTAACTCGCTACCTAACAGCACTGTGGGACAACATTCACCACACGGACTGCAGCGGTTCAAGAAGGCGGCTCACTACCACCTCCTCAAGGGCAATTAGGGATGGGCAATAAATGCTGGCCTTGCCAGCAACGCCCACATCCCATGAACGAATAAAAAAAAAGAATGGCGGAGCAGGCTTGAGGGGTCATGTGGCCTACTCCTGCTCCTATTTCTTATGTTTCTTATGAACTTTGCCGTCAAGTGGAGAGCAGCTACTCCCATCTCCCTTCTGACATTCACCTCTTCCATCCATGTCTGGACCATGGCTGTGATCAGGTGAGAGGTTCTGGCCGAACCCAAATTGAGCATCAGTGAGCAGGTTATTGGTGAGTAGGAGCCATTTGATGACTCCATTGATGACTCCGTCCAACACTTTGCTGATGATCGGTGAGTCTGATAGGGTGGTGATTGGCCAGGTTAGATTCATAACCTTCATCCAGGGCCTTGTGCTACAAAAGTTCTCCACAGGGATCCAGATCTCCAAGTCGATAGCACGTGACTCTGAGGACCCCCAGTTTAGGGAAGTGACTGAACTATTAGTTATCGCACAGCAATGGATGAACAAATATCTAAATTCCAATTCTAATGCAATTATCTGTATGCAAATTAGGTACCTCAAATGAACTCACAAGTTGCCCACAGAGACAAACTAGGATAGGTGGTATGCAAAAAAAATAAATATATATTTTTTACATCTTAAGCGGGGGCCATGTACTGCAGCACCTACTGCAAACGTACCTTAAATGCAAAACAACCCACCCCCTCCTCCCACCTGCCCTCTTCTATCTCTTTATCCGGACATGAGCGGAGGCTGCAATGTGCATCACTCACTCGCGTGCACTCTTGGGTTTACGGTAACTCCGGTTGCAATGCGCGCTCCCGCGAGGAGTGAGGGGGAGAGAGGTGAAGCGCAGCGCGAGCCCGCCGCCGCCGCCCCCCCCCCCGGCCGCGCGCGCGGAGAGGGGGTGTGACCACAAGAGGCTGACTGACTGACTACAGGCAACCGGTGCTCAGAGACCAACATACAACAAACTGACTGGAATGCAAAGCACCAGAAGGACATCTCTGGAAAGGGAGGGGGGGGGGAAACGAGAGAAAGGGTTTCGTTGAACTTGCGCAAGTAGGTTGACAGGAGTCGAACTGTCATTGAGGGGACGAGGCATAAATGGGGAACTCGCCTATTCAGAACACATGCAGGAAAAAGTTCCTGCAATGGTAAGTGACAAGATATTCCAATATTACTATTTGCCTGGAACATTTTTATTTACGTTATTCTACCTTTGCATATGTAATGTAGCCAATGATTTTAACTGTCGATCAGTATAAAACCCACAATCATTGTAGGTGGCACAATAATTAACAACTAATTTCACTTAATCAATTGAGTATCTTACATTTTTTCTTGCAGATAATGTTCTAAATATGTCTTATCTGTAAATACAGTATGATCTGCACCCTGTTTTCTGTGAGAACCTAATACAGGTATTGGATTTGTAGTCACTGAACAAGATTATTGAGAGAAATGTCTCTCAACGTGCTGGTTCACAGTTTCTATAGAGGAAGTATGTGGTATAGTAAGTAAGAGCCCTGAAGTTATAACAAAGCTTCCTGTTTCTTTTTTTTCAAAAATTCAAAGAATTTAAAAAAAATCTAGCACGATTTAATTGGTCAGGGTCAATTAAGGCTAAAGATCCACAACATCTTTCTAGCTATCTTGCAACAGGGGGCA
The DNA here is from genome assembly GCF_035084215.1 of Heptranchias perlo. Taxonomy (NCBI): domain Eukaryota; kingdom Metazoa; phylum Chordata; class Chondrichthyes; order Hexanchiformes; family Hexanchidae; genus Heptranchias; species Heptranchias perlo. The sequence continues at coordinate 117,954,331 of NC_090329.1, read as the reverse complement.
ATTTCGCCAGTGAAGCTCTTCTGTGCAAATCTGAAACAAATTCTTAGTATAAATAATTCTGCTAGTGACCTAGAGCCTGTTGATTTTATGCATTACTTTTTAGATCAATTTAGTTGCAAGCAACAACGTGAAGTCTTCCTCTAAAACTATTTCACTTGACTCTGCGTTGATAAAACACAGCCAAAGCAAAAGCTACTTGCAATTAAGTTTCCAGTTAACACGACCAATCATAAAACATACTAATTACACTGCATTGCACAATGCCTCAGTTACATTCCTTGCATGAATGAGAAGCTGTGCGCATTTCTTAAGGGAATTTTTAAAAACAAAATTCAAACCACATAATGCTGGCAAGTAGTGTAACACAATCATTTGAATTGGTTTTATGTTAGATAGCTGTTTTAGAACCGTCCAGTAATTATATACTAAATTGTATCTAAACCAGTGAGTTGCAGCTGATAATGTTATATCTATTGCATTCAGGTTATATATTGCAGTTACCTTTAATGCATTTAATTGACACAATGTATTTTGTGCAAATTGTACTTGGGAGGTGCTGAGCAGAAATTGGGCACTTAGCCCTAGCTCAGGTTGTTCTTGTGCATTGCATCCAGGATTAGCTGAACAGTAGTATTGGTAGAGAGCAGAGAGCTTCTCACCCTGCTACCCTGGTCATGGAACAATGCGAGGTGTCAAAAAACTAATTCGGGAAGGAGTTAAACCCTGTAATCCAGTATTGGGAACAGATAGACTGGAGCTTGGCTCTGGCAGTTCGTAACATCATCTGTTACAGCCCTGTAGTGTCCTTCCAGTTCTGTATGCAATGCAAGTTATCACGTTAAGTGTAGTGCACTAAAGAGGGATAAAAGATGTTTATTGTATTTAAGCAATACTCAACCCACAGTAGTTAAGACATTTCTGATGTGAGTTTACTACATAATATTCCATTGGCTCTATATTGTGATGCAGAGCAGACACATTTTGTACACTTGTGTTTCGAGGTTTTTTCTAAGTAGGCTATTCACTTTTAAATACTCCTTTTAGTGCTGGGAGGAGTGAAAATCTAAAATATTGGAGGGACTTCAGTCAGAATCTATTCACATGCCATGTGCAGATTTTATAGATTTTCTTTTGTCCAAAATTCTTGTAGAGAAAGGGACTTGTATGTTTTAAGCACCAAACAGACCCAGAAACGAGAGCATTGTTCTGTCATCTTCTATTCCCTGCAAGAGAGAAAACAAGAAAAGTAAAACTTGTAATTTTTTAATGGCATCCACAAATTTGTATGACTTTTGGCTAGAGCAGTGGAGATGGAACCCTGGAATTATTTAAGAAACAATTGAATGCCAGACTGGGAGGAACGTAGGCTCTATCTTGGGACGTTGTATCGGGGCAAATGCTTCAACATACATTATGTAGTGTTTATTGGTGATTTGAAAGAAAAATGTGGGTCACTGTACTCACATGATGGATCGTGACAAAAAAACCTCTGGCATATAACTTCATGTGACAGGCATATGGGGTCACTTCTGCAAATGTGATAGCAGAAGGTTTGGTTTGGCTGTTTGTACCCTACATATAGGACTCCATAAGAGTTAAAATTTTATTCCAGTGAAACAATTTGATGTCAGTTTTGATGTTGTGCATTTAACTTTAACAAATACCTGGGGCATTACTAATTTCTGCTGTCAGCTGCACCCCCCTCTATCAGGCAGGAGGTTGCAAGCAATGTGTCGTGTGAATGTTCTGCTAATTCAACGCATGTAGTCGGCGGTGGTTCCAGAATGAAGGTATTTATATAATATAGAGAAACTCTGCAATAATTCCAAGCAACCATACTCACTGGTGAGTTATCTAGACATCTTCGTGAGTGAAGCTGAAGCCTGTAGTGTGTAGTCGCACACTGTCGTGTAGTCGCACACTGTCGTGTAGTCGCATAGTCATGTAGTTTTCATGTAATTGCACACAGTTTTAGTCGTGTAGTTACACGCAGTCATGTAGTTACACACAGTTGTAGTTGTGTAGTTATACGCAGTCATGTAGTTACAGTCATGTAGTTACACACAATCATGTAGTCAAACAGTTGTGTAATCACACGCAGTCGTGTAATCTCACACATCTTAACTGCTAACGATCAGCAGTTCCGTTTTTAGTATCAGTTTTCGGAACGTTGCACCTGAGTAACAGTCACGCCCATCATGTAAAGAGGGTAATACTATCCCGTATCAGATTAGTGCTATTCAAATGCAAACTGCTGTCATGCAGTTAACCTATCAGAGTCTGCAGTCATACATTCAGGCTAAGGAAAGTAAAACCTATACTACAGTCATTTCAGATAGATGTGCACACTATAAATAAAAACTTTTAAAAAAGAGCATCATGTCAGTTTTTAAAATTAATCTGAATTTTTCAGTAAGTTCTGTTAACTAACCGGTTGCTCTGCTTTCATTTTGGAGAGGAAGTGGTTGCCTTGAGAGCTACATTCATAAAGTTTTAAAATATGTATTAAAAATAGCTCATGCAAAAATGTTCAGCGTGCATGAAACCCCATTCATTATGGGAATGTCTTTTTTTTGAAAAAGAGACAGTTCCCTTTGGTGAATTGCATATTTTTAAAATTAGGCTATTAAATAAATATTGCATTTTAAATTTGAAGCTAATTTTTTAGAAGGATCTTGCAGAAACACATTGTCTGTAAACATAACACTAAGATTCAGACTACATTCCTAAAATAGTTTAAGGGCAATAGGCAATGGGTGGAATATCTAACCTTTAAAGTTTGTTTTAGTTAAGTTGATGTTTTCATAATTTTAGTATCATAACTTATGAGTTTCACCCATGGGAGTGCTGCATACATTGGGCGCATTCTGAGAAAAGGATGGTATGAAATACCATTTTAAGGTCATATTACGCTCTGCTGCATATTGGATGACTCTCAAAATGCATAGTCATCATTGGATGAGCATTAAGTGATTCGGCTCTACGAGTTGTTTGCCACTGCAATATTAGCAGCATGTAATGTTTTCTTTAATTCATTCTCGGGATGTGGGCATCGCTGGCAAGCAACAAATTACAAACAACATTTGTTTTAAGTACATTTGAGTGATTGGCAGCAGTGAGATGAATGTTGCTGAGGAAAGGGAGAAGGATGGTCCTGTAGTCCTTATGGCAACTTTTTCAATCAGGTCGAGTCAGCCAGCCTAAAGGGGCCTTAGTAGGATACCTAGCTGACATGTGACTGTCCCCCCCCCCCCCCCACCCCCCCCCAAAATGCCAAGAAACTCAGGACTATGGAAAGGATCCCCAGGCATTTACTGTAAAAGCAGTTAAATACATATTTGTTTCCTTGATTAGACCTTATGTCTAATCTGTGCCTGAGAATGGCCTTGGGTGTGAGTGGAAATTAATAGTGTAAGTCGGCCCAAAATGATTTCCTCTTTAAGGATGTGTAAACCTTTAGCCCTTACGCTGTGTCTGTAAATGGGAAATAGTGGGCACGATTGAAACTAACAGCAGCAAAATTGTGCCTCGGTATTAGTTTGAAAGGCCTTTCCCTAAAATGCATCCTATGACTCAAGTACAGTCTCTTTCTTTTATAGTGATTCCAAAGGTTGCTGTTAAATGCAACTTAGAAATTATGCAAGATTCCTCCTGATCTCAGTCCATTCCTAATAGGCTGTAGGATTTGAGGGTTTTCCCTTTATCGCCGTTCCTTCATCGTCGCTGGGTCAAAATCCTGGAATTCCCTACCCAACAACCGTGGGAGAACCTTCACTACACGGACTGCAGCGGTTCAAGAAGGCGGCTCACCACCATCTTCTCAAGGGCAACTGGGGATGGGTAATAAACGACGGCCTTGCTAGCGATGCCCACATCACAAGAATGAATAAATAACAAAACATGTGTGCACGCAAATATTTGCAATACTGAATTGACTTTTCGCACTCTGCATATTTATTGCGTAGCAGTCACTTTGGCAAATTTTCTCCTAGTGAAGCCCCTTGATTGTAAAGCAGGTGCAAAAAGTCCTGTAGGTCAGTCGTGTGCTCTCGGTGTGGGGGAGGCGGGAGAACTGGATGGTGCTGTAGGTTACCACACATTCCTTTTGCCTTTTAGGATCTGGGTTTGAATCAAAGCTATCACAGGTGGTGGGATGAAAATCTACTTCGTCTGTTGGCTGGAAGGATCCTATGTAAACAAGTCTGGGCAATGCCAAGCCAGTTGTTAGGAGCCAGATATAGGCCCACAGCGCAAAATTATCTGCGACTTGGTCCAAAATCTCACTCGGGTCATAAGGATGTTGGGGGGGCCTGTTTTTTTTGTTGTTGTTGCATCTCACACTGCTGCCGTCTGCGGTGCTTTTCTGAGGTTGGGGGGCGGGGGGAACAGTACGAACTTAGGCGGAAAGGAAAAGACCCACTGGTCCATCCAGCCTGTCCCACACAACCGCCATCACAATGTATATACACTTCCCTCCCCATCCTGGGAGAGGCGACAGACCAGATTAAAAACCTAGGCCAATTTGGGGTGGGGGGGGGGGAGATGGAGCTTTAGGCTGCAGCTAGCTCTGCTTGAAACTGACATTTGGTCGCCTAAAATTCCATGAATCACCCAGGCAAGAGGGAGGGTAAATGAATAATACTGCGTTGTTCACATTCTTGGCCTTGTAATGCATTCCTCACATTGTTCACTAGGTAAACACTTTGGGGTGGGCAACAGATCATCGGAATGGTTAGTGCGTTGATTACAACCTGTTGATGCTCTGAACACTGGCCCAGGGCGGTAGAATGTGGGTTGACAAACCGCACCGTAACAGACTTACTGGAATTTTTTCAGGCGCGGATTTTTATTTTATTCTTTTAATTCACTTGAGAGATGTGTTTCTTTTTTAAAAAATCAAAACTTCTCGCGTCAAAATCACCTGCGTTTAAAAACAAATCTGAACATCGCAGAACTAGTGAGTGAATGGCGAGTGCTGGCGATGCTTTTAGACTGGTGTCACCACAGCTCAGAGGGGGGACTCGAGGGTGGGGTGGGGTGGGGTAGGGCAGAGTCAGGAGGGCGGGGTAGGGAGAGGAGAGGAGGGTGCAGTGGAGGGGTTGAGGAACCAGGGAGTAAATCGCTCTTGTCTTGCACACCTCCTTGTTGTCCTGTTGGAAGCCTGGGACCCGGTCACTTGTCAGATTGCCTATTGCCCGACAGGCTGGGAGTGCCGGTGTGAGGAGGTCCTTTGATGCACTAGTGAAGAGTTGGATTCTACCCTGTAACCCGACGGCAGAAGGACTTCTCCACCGACAGTAAAGGGACCCAATCAGAGAATCGTATCTCTCGTTCTGACCGACTGGTTGGATATGCAGATCTCACCCCTCCAATCAGGCGCACCCATTCTCAATAAATGTGATGCCAGAGTTAAATTGATACAGGATATAATTAACCTTTTAAGCTCGCAGTTGTTCTGCACAATCAAGTTTTTTTTTTAAAAAAAGATTTGTTGCAGATAAAGCATGTATCACATTTAAAGAAAAAAATGTGCCAAAAATGAACAATATTGTCAACAAACTGGCTGCTTATTTTTCTGTTTAGCCTATGTAGATCTATGCAGAAAACACCACTTCCCAGACTCAGGACATCGATTCTTTTCAATCAGTAATTATAAGGTGAAGATTAAAATTCATGGGGATCAACGTATTAAAATGCAAACACTGTGACTCTGAATTGCTCAGGCAATTCTATACATCTGCAATAAATAGGTGCTGAAGCAGGAGGAGCTCAGAAATGCTGAGTTCTGCATTTTTGCAAACATTCCCAATACAGTGTTTCAGTAGCTGCTCGGTTTAAAGTAGAACCAAGGAATAGGAAGTAAAAGACTTCTGTATAATAAATAGTCTGTCAAAGTTCCTCATTTTTTTTTGAAACACTTGACTTGTTTTTCATGTTACGGATATCACATTTACTATATTGACACGAAACCTGACTTGGAGCAAGATGGGATTTCTAAGAATTGAGGCACTTACTCCATTCACATTGTTGAATTTGTGACCACTGGTTGATGCTAAAATCCCACCAAATGTTGATGAAAAGTCAACCTCACAGAGAGTATTTGGTGCCCTCTGGTGGGAAATAAGTTTGTCTACCTGGGTTGTGCTCCCTCCAGTCCACTGATCAGGAAGCACCATTGACAGCAATGGACAGGCCTTGTTTGATGCTGGCTGGACAGTGGGTGTAATCAGTGGGAAAAAGAGTCCAATAATCTGCACTGATGCCCTTTGCCTTGGTGAGCAAAATAAATTAAGCAAAAGAAAAAAATATACTGAATTTTTTTGTTGAATACATGTCTAAGTTAATGTGTCTGCACAAGCCTGGTTCTGGTTTCAGTGCTCTTGATCTACACTTGCACAGAATTGGGAATTTTTAAAATCTAACTTACCTGGCCAGTCACACCATGTGATAACTGTGTCATTGCTACAGTGTCAGCTTGGTTCATTTGATAGCACTTTCCCCTCTTTGTGGTGTCAGCTGTGGCTCAGTTTGGTAGGGCTCTTGCCTTGGAGTCAGAAGGTTGTGGGTTTAAGTCTCACTTCAGAGATTTGTAGCACATAATCTAAGCTGGCGCTCCCCTTGTAGTACTGAGGGAGTACAGTACTGTCTGAGATGCTGTCTTTCAGATTAGGTGTTAAATTGAGGCCCTGTCTGCCCTCTCAGGTGGATGTAAAAGATACCATGGTGCTATTTTGAAGAAAAGTAGCGGAGTTCTCCCTGATGTCCTAGCTAATATTTATCCCTCACCCGACTCCACTAAAACAGATTATCTGGTCATTATTTGCTGTTTGTGGGATCTTGCTGTGTGAAAATTGGCTGCCGTGTTTCCTACATTACATTAGTGACTACACTACAAAAGTACTTCATTGGCCATCCAGCGCAGGCACGATGGGCTGAATGGCCTCCTTCTGTGCTGTATGATTCTAAAGTGCTTTGGGACATCCTGAAGTCATGAAAGGTGCTGTATAAATTTTTTCTTTTTCTCTGTCATAAAGGTTCAAACCCTGCTAGGGACTTGAGCACATAATCTGGCAGTACAGAGGGAGTGCAGCATTGTCAGAAGTGCTACCTTTCAGGTGAGATGTTAAACTGAGACTCCATCTGCCTGCTCAGGTGGATATAAAAAGACCCCATGGACTATTGAAAGAGAAGCAGGCAAGTTCCCCACGTCTCCTGGCCAACATTCCTTCCTCAATCAAAAATAGCTTACCTGGTCATTCATTCATTTGCTGTTTGTCTGCAAAATGGCTGTAAGAACAGCGACTGCACTTCAAAAGTAATCCATCCCACTTTGGGATGTCCCGCGAAGGTGATGAAGTGAAGGGATATAAATGCAAGTTTTTTTGTGTGAACATGCAGTATGAAATTTGGGGTGTATATGTTTCATAGATTGGAACACAAGATCTAGGCTGACATTCCAGTGCAATACTGACAGAGTGCTGCACTGTCTGAGGTGCTGTCTTTCAGATCAGATGTTAAACCAAGTCTGCCCTCTCAGGTGGACGTAAAAGATCCCATGGCATTATTCAAAGAAGAGCTGAAGAGTTTTCCCCAATGTCCTGGCCAATATTTATCCCTCAACCAGCATCACTAAAACAGATTATCTGGTCATTATCACATTGCTGTTTGTGGGATCTTGCTGTGTGCAAATTGGTTGCCGTGCTTCCTACACTACAACAGTAACGATACTTCAAAAGTACTTCATTGGTTGTAAAGTGCTTCGGGACGTCCTGAGGTCGTGAAAGGCGTTATATAAATGCAAGTCTTTCTTTCTTTCATAAACGAGACATAAAATGCCTGATCAGAGCTACTTTACTGGAAGCTTCCAGGAGCTGCAGGAAAAGATTTCAAACAGCTGCGTACTGGCACTCAGCAGTGGTGAGTGCCAGCTGTAACCGTAGCAACTTGCCCCGATTTACTGCCGCTGAGCATTCTGTGGCATCAGTACCGAAAGCAAAAACACACCTGTGCTGCACAGCTGGCCCAGTGTAATGAGGGGACCCGTACCCGCTCTCAGTGTCTGCAAGCATGCTACTCATCACCATGCCGACTGCTGCAGTTCTCGGTGCACTGATCGCACTCCATCAAATCTCCACTGTCAAAAGGTAAGTTTATTTTACTGGCTCCTCCTGAACCTTATGTCCTTTTTGTATCTTCTGATCTTCCCATTCTGGTCTACTGTATACCTTCCCCAGCTCCACCACCACCAGTGGCAGAGCTTTCAGCCACCTTGCACCACACCTTGTCCCTTAAATTTCTGTGCCTTACTGCATTTCTCCTCGCCTTCAAATGCCTTAGAATCATAGAATCTTACAGCACAGAAGGAGGCCGTTCGGCCCATTGTGCTTGTGCCGGCTCTTTGAAAGAATTATCCCATTAGTCCCACTCCCCTTGCCCTTTCCCCGTAGCCCTGTCAATTTTTCCTTTTTCAAGTATATATCCAATTTCCTTTAAAAAGTTACTATTGAATCTGCTTCCACCACCCTTTCATGATGTGGAGATGCCGGTGATGGACTGGGGTTGACAATTGTAAACAATTTTACAACACCAAGTTATAGTCCAGCAATTTTATTTTAAATTCACAAGCTTTCGGAGGCTTCCTCCTTCCATTTACCTGACGAAGGAGGAAGCCTCCGAAAGCTTGTGAATTTAAAATAAAATTGCTGGACTATAACTTGGTGTTGTAAAATTGTTTACAATTGACCACCCTTTCAGGCAATGCATTCCAGATCACAATAACTCGCTGCATAAAAAAAAATTCTCCTCATCTCCCCTCTGGCTTTTTGAAAATTATCTTAAATCTGTGTCCTCTGGTACCGACCCATCCACCAATGGAAACAGTTTCTCCTTATTTACTTGATCAAAACCCTTCATCATTTTGAACCCACCTATTTAATCTCCCCTTAATCTTCTCTGCTCTAAGGAGAACAGTCTCCGCTTCTCTAGTCTATCCACATAACTGATGTCCCTCATCCCTGGTACCATTCTAGAAAATCTCCTCTGTACCCTCTCCAAAGCCCTGACATCCTTCCTATAGTGTGGTGCTCAGAATTAGACACAGTACTCCAGCTGAGGCCTAACCAGTGATTTATAAAGGTTTTTTAGATCTGTCTCTTTGACTATCCCTTGATCCCTTAACCCTCCCCCATTACTCCTATTTGGGTCTGTCCTCACAATTGTAAGTGCTTTGAGGTGTTAGGCTGCTCTAAAAGCTGTATAGGTGTCAGCCATTGCTCAGTGGTAGCACTGTCACCTATAGAGTCAGAAGGTTTTAAGCCTCACCGCAGAGACCTAAGCACATAATCTAGGCTGACACTTCAGTGCAGTACTGAGGGAGTGCTGCACTGTTGAAGGTGCTGTGTTTTGAATGAGACATTAAACCGAGGCCCCACCTTCCCCCTCAGGTGGATGTAAAAGATCCCGTACGATTATTTGAAGAAGAGCAGAGGAGATTCCCTCGGTGTCCTGGCCAACATTTATCCTTCAACCAGTGGCACCAGAACAGGTTATGTGGTCATTTTATTTAATTTCTTTTTGTGGCAATTCCTGTGCGCAAATTGACTGCTGTGTTTGCCGATATTACAACGGTATTTCATTGACCGTGAAGTGCCTTGAGATGACCCGAGGATGTGAAAGGCGGTATATAAATGCAAGTTCTTTCTTTCTATATAGTTGTAAGCTGTAATAGAATGCTGTCAACTGCTGATGTTGGTCTCGTAGCTGCAACGTCGGTCATAAATGCAATTGATCTGACCTCTGTACGGTCGACAGTCTCCCGATCTAGTGACAGAACAACCTCCTCCTCCTATGGCTTGCTAAGTGCGCTGGGCTGGTTCAGTGTGCTTCCGTCGTGACGCAAATTAGCATCCCAAAGTGAACATGTTGACACACTGGACTGGTTCAGCTTCCAGTTCTTTGGCCTGCCTGCAATGTGCAATCACCCTGTGATGTGTAGTTTCCCCCCCGCCCCCCTCCCCCCCCCAGCGAACTGGCTTCTGGGTGTGTGTGGGGAAACAGAACAAAATGGCAGTAAAATGCAGCTGAACTGTGCACGTAGGTATCTTTGGTGTCGCTCTTCCTCATTCCGATCTTCTTTGGGCCCGAAGGTCTTAAGTTTGCAACAAAATATGAAACTGGAATGTGGACATGGTATAACTAATGTACTACATAGGAAATGGATGCTTATCCTGTTCATGAAGAGACCCAAAGTCATTGTAAGTTCTACATTATGTGTCACTTATGGAGTAAGTAAAATATTCCACAACTTCCATCGTCCCATTCTCTACATTTTGACTTCTCCATACGAGTGATTTTTAATCAGTAATGTTATCTTTCATGAGTTCCCTTGTGGCTAAATTGGTAAATGGACAGGGTGGTGCAGAAGTGAGCCATTTGGATTCAGGACGTGCCTACATTACAACAGTGAGTACAGTAAAATACTTCATTGGCTGTAAAGTGCTTTGGGATGTCCTGAGGTCATGAAAGGCGCTATATAAATGCAATTCATTCTTTCTTTCTTTCTTTCATCCACCTTTTGCCTATTCTAAATTAGCTATTCTCAACTGGTAGCAGAAGCAGAGGAATTGCAATTGTCCTTAATGCCCTGAGCTAGGGAGAGGGAAAAAAAATCAGCCAGGGTTTCCAAACTGCTAATCATAATCCAGCAAAAATTTGCGGGGCTATAGGGAAAGAGCAGGGGAATGGGACTAACTGGATAGCTCTTTCATAGAGCCAGCACAGGCACAATGGGCCGAATGGCCTCGTTCTGTGCTGTATCATACTATGAAACTATGAAACCCCCTGCTGGAAAGTGTACATGTGTGGACATCAGTTCAGAACCGGATTAGATTTGACTGTGATGTACCCCTCACCTCCCCCACAATATTAAGGATGGTCATTTAAGCAAGGTACCAGAGAAGACTCCAGCAGGAGTCACAGCCCTCAGGAGAGAAAACTGGAGGGAAAAGGCATCTTTCAGACCTTTTCGAAAATGATCTTGTTGGGAAGGTGAGGTTAGATTGACTACCTCCCAGCCACACTGTTGAGCAAATGGATGGGGATGAATGGAGGAGGGAAAGTTTAGACAATGAACACAGTACAACTCATACTGGCTTTTCACAGTACAACACAGAATTCGTACACATGGCTTTAAAATGTTTTCCATTTATAAAGTCTGGAATTTTAGTAGACTCCCCTGGAACCCATTTAAAGTAGCAGACTCTTCTAATGTAAACCATACTAATCTTTCCATGAACATCAAAGTATATAATGGCAGCAGGATATGTTTAGTAAGTAATATTCCATGATTAAATCTGAAGAATCTGGGTTACACAAAACTTTTGCTGCTGTTACATTCTTTGGTGACGAGACCAGCCAAGAACTATCTCAGTGTATGAAAGAGCAAGGTTTCCTTTGCAGTGGTACTAGTAATGACAATTTGAGGGCCTTGAGTCGGGTGACTATCAATGGTTTTGATTTGTACCATCTGATTCACCTTTTAATAATTTTCCAAACTGTTCCCTCAAACCAGAAACCAAAAGTCATCTTTTAAATAGAAGCCAGTTTTTCCCCCTCCTTCCACCTACTTACGTGGTGTGGCGTCATTTGTAGTCCCAACATCGACGTACTGGTATCGTGCTGCTTGGTAGATGAAGCGGCTCCAATTGACGTCAAATGATGATTTTGCCTCTGGCTGTTACAGCTTTGAAATTCACAGAGTTTGCAAATTTTATGTCATCTCCGGTTGAAATGCTCAATTCTGTGTAAGGCTAATCTTTGAGCTGGTGCCAACCTTAGTTTAGAGGGTGTGCAGCGTCTCCGGACAGGGCTATCCAAGCCTGTTGTATTTATGAGCAGCTTAGGTCTACAGCATGGAGCCTCGGGCCACATATGAAGCTTAAATCAATGTTCCCACTAATTTGCATGTATCTCAAGTTGCTGATGCTAACAGATCTTGGTGCTCTGATTTAAGATTTATCTGCCAATAAGGGCAAGAGACCTTTCCAAAACTTCACACTTCAAAAATCAAAGAGGACAAATCAGCAGATAAGAAATAAGCACATGTAGGACTGAGTTGCCAAGGCTAATGGGGCCAGATTGCCGGGGTTCGGGGCTGCAAGTGGCTTCAGGGCTGCAGGTTGGACGCGTCTGCCTTGGATTACCAATACACGCCAAGGAGCAGTGCATATTTTTCATGCCAGCAACGTCTTTTATTGGCTCTGCCACTGTGAGAAAAAGCTAAGCGGAACGTAAGAACATAAGAACTAGGAGCAGGAGGAGGCCATGCGGCCCCTGGAGCCTGCTGCATCATTCAATCAGATCATGGCTGATCTTCTACCTCAACTCCACTTTCCCGCCCTATCCCCATATCCTTTGATTCCCTTAGTGTCCAAATATCCATTGACCTTAGTCTTGATAGGAAGGCAAATGGTATGTTAGGAAGGCAAATGGCATGTTTAGGAAGGCAAATGGTTTGTTGGCCTTCATTGCAAGAGGATTTGAGTACAGGAGCAAGGATGTCTTACTGCAGTTATAAAGGGCCTTGGTGAGACCACACCTGGAGTATTGCGTGCAGTTTTGGTCTCCTTACTTAAGAAAGGATACATTTGCCATAGAGGGAGTGCAGTGAAGGTTCACCAGACTGATTCCTGGGATGGCAGGAGTGTCGTACGAGGAGAGATTGGGTCGACTCGGCCTGTATTCACTCGAGTTTAGAAGAATGAGAGGGGATCTCATTGAAACATATAAAATTCTGACAGGGCTAGATAGACTGGATGCAGGGAGGATGTTTCCCCTGGCTGGGGGGTCCAGAACGAGGGGTCACAGTCTCAGGATACGGAGTAGGACATTTAGGACTGAGATGAGGAGAAATTTCTTCTCTTAAGAGGGTGGTGAACCTGTGGAATTCTCTACCACAGAAGGCTGTGGGGGCCAAGTCACTGAATATATTTAAGAAGGAGCTAAATAGATTTCTAGACACAAAAGGCATCAAGGGGTATGGGGGGAGAGCGGGAATATGGTATTGAGATAGAAGATCAGCCATGATCATATTGAATGGCGGAGCAGGCTCGAAGGGCCGAATGGCCTACTCCTGCTCCTATTTTCTATATTTCTATGATTGAATATGCTTAATGACTGAGCATCCATAGCCCTCTGGGGTAGAGAACTCCAAAGAGTCACAATCCTCTGAGTGAAGAAATGTTTCCTTATCTCGGTCCAAAATGGCCGACCCCTTATCTTGAGACTATGAACCCTAGTTCTAAACTCTCCAGCCAGGGGAAACAGCCTCTCAGCATCTACCCTGTCAAGCCCTCTAAGAATTTTATACGTTTCAATGAGATCACCTCTCATTCTTCTAAACTCCAGAGAATATAGGCCCATTCTACTCAATCTCTCCTCTCATCCCAGGAATCAATCTGGTGAACCTCTAAGGCAAGTATATCCTTCCATAAGTAAGAAGACCAAAATTGTACACAGTACTCCAGGCGTGGTCTCACCTGAGCCCTATATAATTGCAGCAAGACCTCCTTACTCTTATACTCCAACCCGCTTGCAATAAATGCTAACATACCATTTACCTTCCTAATTGCTTGCTGTACCTGCATGTGAACTTTCTGTGAATAGTGTACAAGGACACCCAAATCCCTCTTACTACCAACATTTCTAAGTCTCTCACCTTTTAAAAAATAATCTGCTTTTCTATTCTTCCTACCAAAGTGGATAATTCCACATTTCCCCACATTATACTCCATCTGCCACCTTCTCGCCCAATCACTTAACCTGTCTGTATCCCTTTGCAGTCTCTTTGCGTCCTCCTCACAGCTTACCTTCCTACCTAGCTTTGTATCGTCAGCAAACTTGGATACATTACACTCGGACCCCTCGTCATAGTCATTGATATGTATTGTAAACAGCTGAGGGCCAAGCACTGATCCTTGCGACACCCCACTAGTTACAGCCTGCCAACCCAAAAATGACACTTTTTTTTTTGCTACTCTCTGTTTTCTGTCCATCAACTAATCCTCAATCTATGCTAATATATTATCCCCAATCCCATGAACCCTAATCTTGTGCAACAACCTCATGTGTGGCCCCTTATCGAATGCCACTGGCATTCCACTGGCTACCCCTTATCTACCCTGCTAGTTACACCCTCAGAAAACTCTTAATAGATTTGTCAAACACGATTTCTGGTTTTATATTTCTTGCCAGTTTACTCTCATATTCTATTTTCTCCCTCTTTATCAATTTCTTGCTCAACCTTTGCTGATTTCTAAAACCCTCCCAATCCTCAGGCTTACTACTCTCTTTGGCAACATTGTAAGCCTCTTCTTTTAATGTAATACTATCCTTAACTTTTCTAGTTAGCCATGGTTGGATCATTTTTCCCGTGGAGTTTTTATTCATCAAGGGAATGCATATTCCCTGAGAATTATGAATTATTTGTTTAAATGTTCGCCGTTGCTTATCTACTGTCATATCTTTTAATCTAATTTCCCGATCTACTTTAGCCAACTCGGCCTCTTTACCTACATAATAGGCTTTGTTTAAATTTAAGACCCTAGTTTTGGACTTAACTACAACACTCTCAAACTCAATATGAAATTCTATCATATTATGATCACTTTGCCCCAGAGGATCCTTTACTATAAGATTACTAATTAACCCTGTCTCATTACACAATACTAGATTTAAATGAGCTTGTTCCCTAGTTGGTTCCTTGACATATTGTTCTAGCAAACTGTCTTGAATTCATCCCATGAACTCATCCTCCAAACTACTTTTGCCAATTTGATTTCCCCAGTCTATATGAAGATTAAAGTCCCCCATGATTATTGCATTACCCTTGTTACATGCTGCTCTAATTTCCTGATTTATACTCTGTCCAACACTATAACTACTGCTAGGGTGCCTACACCATAACTACCGTTAGGGGACCAGTTGGCATCCAGAGGAGGAAGAGGAGAAATTTGGAGGGACTGATCTATTAGGACAAGAAAGAGAGAGAGAGAATCCCTGAACCAGCATAAGAGTTGATGAGAGATATGGGTGTATTATTGGGAAGACACAAGGAAAGTTGTTGGGATTATCACTTTATAGAAAATCAAGATGCAGGCGCAGAAGTAGGCAAAATATGGAAATTGAACCGTTTAGTGAGGAAATGTAAACTGATTGATTAGAGTACCTCTAGTGGTTAGGTGACATTAGCACCTTTTTGTGTAAAGTCATCCAAGCTGGCCTGTTCATGTGTGGCTTCTTATGGCTAATACTTCCTAAATACTCAGCAATGTTTTAGCGTTCACACTGCTGCTGATAGACCTGGCAGTTGTTTAGTACTTTAAAAATTAATTAAATGACTTTTTTTGAAATGAATCCAAGGATCTGCTGCAGGCAATTTGGTGTTGTAGTCCTCTCACATGGACGTAAAAGATCCCATGGTGCTATTTTGAAGAAGAGTAGTGGGAGTTCTCCCTGCTGTCCTGGCCAATATTTGCCCCTTATCCAACGTCACTAAAACAGATAATCTGGTCGTAAACACATTGTTGTTTGTCTTGCTGTGCGCAAAATGGCTGCCGCATTTCCTACATTACTTCATTAACTGTAAAGCGCTTTGGGACATCCTGAGGTCATGAAAGGTGCTATATAAATGCAAGTCTTTCTTTCTTTATCTCTCCACGTGGTGCGTACCCAGTCTCTGGCCCGTTCTCGGGGAAAGGTGATGAGTGGAGCTCAGACCCTTCCACACAAGGAGAGGGTAAAGAACGAAGAGGGAATTTCTATGGGTCATTCGTGTACCTCCCAGCACAGTTATTGTTATTCCCGTCTTGGAAGAGCAACATACTTTTTTTTTAAATTATGGAGACCCAATTGTGAGTGACAAATTTAAATGATCAACTAGTTTAAGCTGGAAATGCTAGAATCTATTATTAAAGACGTAGTGACAGGGCCCGAAGAAAATCATAACATGGTTAGGCAGAGTCAACACGGTTTTATGAAAGGGAAATCGTGTTTGACAAATCTATTCGAGTTTTTTGAGGGTGTGACTAGCAGGGTAGATAAAGGGGAACCAGTGGATGTAGTATATTTGGATTTTTAAAAGGCATTTGATAAGGTGCCACACAAGAAGTTGTTACACGAGATTAGGGCTCATGGAATTGGAGGTAATATATTAGTATGAATTGAGGACTAGTTAACGGACAGAAAACAGAGAGTAGGAATGACGGGTCATTTCGGGTTGGCAGGCTGTAACTAGTGGGGTGATGCAAGGATCAGTGCTTGGGCCTCAGCTGTTTACAATAATATCAATGACTTAGATGAGGGGACCGAGTGTAATGTATCCAAGTTTGCTGATGATACAAAGCTAGATGGGAAACTAAGCTGTGAGGAGGACACAAAGAGGTTGCAAAGGGATATAGACAGGATAAGTGAATGGGTGAGAAGGTGGCAGATGGAGTATAATGTGGGGAAATGTAAAATTATCCACTTTGGTCGGAAGAATAGAAAAGCAGAATATTTTTTAAAAGGTGAGAGTCTAAGAAATGTTGGGAGTCAGAGGGATTTGGGTGTCCTTGTACACGTTTCACAGAAAGTTAACATGCAGATACAGCAAGCAATTAGGAAGGTAAATGGTATGTTCGCTTTTATTGCAAGCGGGTTGGAGTATAAGATTAAGGAGGTCTTGCTGCAATTATATAGGGCTCTGGTGAGACCACGCCTGGAGTATGTGTACAATTTTGGTCTCCTTGCCCATGGAAGGATATATTTGCTTCAGAGGGGGTTCAATGAAGGTTCAGTAGATTGATTCCTGGGATGAGAAGGTTGTCCGATGCAGAGAGATTGAGTAGAATAAGCCTATATCCTCTGGAGTTTAGAAGAATGGGAGGTCATTTCATTGAAACGTATAAAATTCTTAGAGGGCTTTCCAGGGTAGAGAGGTGTTTCCCCTGGCTGGAGAGTCTAGAAATAAAGGTCGTGCTCTCAAGACAAGAGGTTGGCCATTTCGGACCGAGGTGAGGAAAAATTTCTTCACTCAGAGGATTGAGAATCTTTGGAATTCTCTACCCCAGAGGGCTGTGGATGCTCAGTCGTTGAGTATATTCAAGACTGAGATCAATGGCTATCTGGACACTAAGTGAATCAAGGGAAATGGGGATCGGGCGGGAAGGCGGATTTGAGGTACAAGATCAGCCATGATCTTACTGAATGGCGAAGCAGGCTCGAGGGTCCTATTTCTTATGTTTAAGATCAGTAATTAAAAGATTTCCTAATTTCATGACCAGTAAGGCAACATAGGAACAGAAGTAGGCCATTCAGCCCATCGAGCCTGTTCAGCTATTCTATTAGATCATGTCCGACCTGTACCTCAACTCCATTTACCCGCCTTTTCTCCATATCCCTCGATGTCCTCGATATCCTTCCCTAACAAAAACTATCGATCTCAGTCTTGAAAATTTAAATTGACCCAGCATCCACAGCCTTTTGGGGGGGATGGTTCCAGATTTTCACCACCCTTTTTGTGTGGAAAAAAATCTTCCTGATTTCACTCCTAAATGACCAAGCTCTAATTTTAAGATTATGCCCCCTGGGCTCCCCCACCAGAGGAAACAGTTTCTCTGTATCTACCCTATCGAATCCCTTTATCACTTTATACATCTCGATTTAGATCAAAGTTGCTATTACTTGCAATATGCAAGTGGTTATGCTGCCAAGGAACTTGCAATTTGGGATACAGAGGTGAAGTGAAGTTCCCTGCATTTACGTTCCTGAAATAGGCAGCCTTAAGTTGGTGGCAGATTTATAGAGCCATCCTCTCATGGATCCTAATGCTGTTGATTTACTATCGGTTGGGTCATTAACAGTAATTAATCGGCTGACTGCGTGAATCACTTTCCTGCCCTCTTGGCAAGGGAGTGGAATGTGGAATGATGGGAGGGAGGGACACATCGTGTAAGGCTTAGTATTTAACAAAAGCTAAGTGAAGATCCTGTTTTTAACACTGAACTACTGCTAGAAGGATTCAAAGCAAACAACTGAAAGTAAATTTACTTCAATCAGATTTCAATTGCTCTGCTTACCTGACGGCCATTGCAAATATATTGGCCAGGAAAGTTAAAGCAGGGTATCGGGACGCCTACTGCAAAAATTGGCGTGTAAGGCACTTGCGTGTGATTTTTTTTTTTGTCCAATTCCTTCTCCCGTCCTCAATTTCTCAAAGGAATTTGCCTTTTTCTTGTATCGAGTCAGTCCATCTCTCTTTACTTATCTCCCTCACCCCCCTTCATAAAATGGTAGCAGACAGCTGGGAGCTGGGACTTATGGGTATGGTAGTGTAGTGGTTATGTTACTGGACTAATAATCCAGAGAATGCGAGTTAAATTCCCACCATTTCAATTCAGTTTTTTTAAAATCTGGAAGTAACAGTAAAAGTGACCATGATTGTTGTAACAATCCGACTGGTTCACTAATGCCCTTTAGGGAAGGAAACCTACTGTCCTTATCCGGTCTGGGCTACACGTGAGTCCAGTCCCACACCAACGTGGTTGATTCTTAACTGCCCTCCGAAGTTGCTTAGCAAGCCACTCGGTTGCATCAAACCACTTCAAGAAGGCGGCGGCCCACCGCTGCCCTCTCAGGGCAACTGGGGAATGGCAATAAATGCCGGCCTTGCCAGTGATGCCCTCACCCCGAGAATGAATAATCATGTAGACCATTATGTCTGAAATCCTTGCGGCCATCTTGAACGGCTCAGTTCCACTACAGCCATTGTGCAAGTTGGTCCTATGACCTTCGATGAAAATGTAAATAAAAGTGGAACTCATGCAGAGTGTTTTTGCGGAACCCACGTGATTTTTTTTTTTCCTTTTTTTTTTCTTTTTAAGCTCTGCTTATATCTGTGGCATTTCTAGGATAATGAGTGAATGCCGTCATTTCCACGTGTTTGCATTCGTGGGTTTCTGCATCGTGGTTGAATGCCAAGAGAGGTCTGGCAAAAGAATCGAGATGCTTTGTAGCCTTGCATGACAGAAATTCCATTGAGCCAACTTCATGCATTCAAGTTAATTGGAGTCTTAAAGTCTGCTGAAACTTTTGAAAATGTTCAAAGACATGTTAATATAAAAGATGCAATCCAGATTACATCATCAAAGGGCACATTTAACCATAAAATTCTTCTCTTTCAGCACCCAAAGAAACAGCCCAGTTTGAGGATCTAGGTTAAAATTGGAATAAAAGAAAAGACATTTAGTGCCCTGAGCTAGGGAGAGGAAAAAAATCAGCCAGGGCTTCCACTGCTAATCACAATCCAGCAACCCCGTGCTGGAAAGAGTATATGAAAGAAAGAAAGACTTGCATTTATATAGTGTCTTTCGCAACCTCAGGACGTTAGCCAACAAAGTATTTTTTGAAGTGTAGTCACTGTTGTAACGTAGGAAACACGGCAGTAAATCTGCGCACAGCAAGGTCCCACATACAGCAATGAGATAATGACCAGGACACTGGGGAGAACTCCCCTGCTCCTCTTCGAGATAGTTCCATGGGACCTTTTATGTCCACCTGAGAGGGGCAGACGGGGCCTCGGTTTAACGTCTCATACAAAAAACGGCACCTTCGACAGTGTCGCGCTCCCTCAGTACTGCACTGAAGTGTCAGTCTAGATTGTGTGCTCAAGTCTTTGGAGTGGGATTTAAACCCACAACTTTCTGACTCAAGAGGTGAGAGTGCTCACTGAGCCAAGACTGACACCTTATATCTTAGCACTTCTGGCACACACCTTCATGTTATGATAGTACACACTGGGAATTTGGGCTTTGAAATCGGCACTCTCGATTCTTCCCCTTTGATGGGGCCAGCGAATAATGGCATGGAGCTGGACAGAAAATCATACCCCTAACCCCTCCTCTCTGTAGTTACTCCCCAGCCCTTGCTACCCCCTCCAAGCTCAACTTTTCAATGACACCTATATCCTACTCCCTTGATCTCCTTTCCACTCACTTTCTGAACACTCAACTACCTTTTCTCGGCCCAGTGCTTGTTAATATTGTACAGGCGACTGTTTCTCCCTCCTGAAAATGCCCAGTCTTGACATCCTCATACTCTCCAGCTACCACTCATCTCCAAGCTCCCTCACCTTTCCAAGGCCCTCGACTGTCTCATCGCCCCCCGCCCCCCCCCGCCGGTTTAAATCTCTTCAGTCTGATTCCTGCCCCACCCTCGTCAATGGAACAAACAATATCCTCTGTAATTGCAACCAGGACACATCAGGCTAGATTTTTAACCTGTCGCTCAGGTGTCAAACTGGCGTTGCAGATCGACTGCCTGTTATAGAAACCGCCTGATTTTCATTGCCCCTGATTTCAATGGACATAAAAATCGGATGGTTTCTATAACGGGCGTCCGATCTGCAATGCCAGTTTGACGCCCGGGCAGAAAGTTGAAAATCTACCCCCTTACCTCTCCTTTGCCTCTGCGGTGATCGCCAGTCGTTTATGCTGTGCTGCTCCGCTGTCTCTGCTCCATTACCCCTTCTTCGAGGCACATTCCTGGCACGGTTAAACTCCTAGCGCAACAGCGTTTGCCTCCGCCCCCAGCCTCGCTCCCACTGCAGCTGAAATCCCAATCCATGCATTTATCACCGCCACACTTCATTCCTCAAAGGCACTCCTCTCGAGCTTGACCCTCCATAAACTCCCAACTCATCTAAAATGATGCCCCCTGCATCCTCTCCCACGCTAAGTCTCATTATCTTCTTTGGCTCCCTACCCCTCAATGCATTGATTTCAAAATCCCCATCATCCTTTACAAATCCCTCTATGGTCACGACCAACTCTACCTCTGTGACCTCCTCCACCGTTACGCACTGTGCAAACCCTTTGTTTCCCTAACTGTGGCATTCCCCTTTTGTTTCACCATTGGAGGCAGAATTTTCTCTGGGACTCCATTCTTACCACCTCACTTCCTCTGTCGTCAGATTTAAATGCCTTCTCAAAGTATACCTATTCAGCCACACCCTCTCTTATGCTTGGCATCCATTTTTGTCCATCTCTGAAGCACTTTGGGATGTTTTTCTGTGTTATAGGTTCAATATAAATGTAAGTTTGCTGTGACTGTTTGTTCTCTTAATTACCTCACTGAGGTAATCTCTATTAATTTTCTGGAGAGTCTAGAACTAGGGGTCATAGTCTCAAGGTAAGGGGTCGGCCATTTAGGACCGAGATGAGGAAAAATATCTTCACTCAGAGGGTTGTGAATCTTTGGAATTCTCTACCCCAGAGGGCTGTGGATGCTCAGTCGTTGAGTGTATTCAAGACTGAGATCGATGGATATTTGGACACTGAGGGAATCAAGGGATATGGGGATCTGGTGGGAAAGTGGAGTTGAGGTCGAAGATCAGCCGTGATCTGATTGAATGGCGGAGCAGGCTCGAGGGGCCGTATGGCCTACTCCTGCTCCTATTTCTTATGTTCTTATGTTCTTATCTCTTTATAGCTTTCCTGAAACAAAAACCAGTTTGAGCATTCCATCGGTTATCTCTCTTCCTAACCCACCCCCTTGTTTATTTCCATTAAAGGACTCAAATATTACATAGAATTACACATTATATTTGAGCCCTTTAATGGAACTAAAGAGGGGGAAGGGTTGGGAAGAGAGCTAACTGGTAGAATGCTCAAATATCTTCTGGTTCCCTGTTGTGATAAGGGAGCTTACACCTGAAGCATGAATCTAATCTCTCTATAGTTGCTGATGGACCTGTTGTGTATTTCCCGCACTTTATTTTTATTTCAGATTTCCATTATTTGAAGTTATCTTTTACTTGTGCAGAATACTTGCGATTTTTTCCCATAGTCTGTTACACCATCTAGTGGCCCGTCAGAGAACACCTGTTGTCATAATTGCGAGGCTAACATAGCCTTGAGCATTTTCAAATTTTTCTGTAGCCTACATATCTTATAATGGAAAAAGAAAGACCATTTTGATATTTTTAAATGTAAGGTTAGAAAATAGGTTTGGATAAAGGCGGCCTTTAAAGATGGGGGAACTGAGAGTGAGGGGCAGCCAAAAGCCAGTCGTGGTCACAGAGTAAATGGTGTCGATTTTGGACACCAATTAGAGGTGAGGTAGGGGCAGTCTGAGGAGGCACTTAGTGGTGGTGAAAAGGAGTTTGAAGCTGTTTTCTAATCTCCAGGAAGACTTGATGTGCTGTTAATTTGAAACAGCGAAGGTGGGAGTGATGGGTTGGGCGGGGATGGCAAACCAAACAGGGTCTGAAGGGGATGGAGGTCCCAAAGGTGGTGGTGGTGCGACCATTGTAGTGGGTTGGGGGTGGGGTGGGGGGAATCCCCGGAGAGGTCGATATCGTCACAGGTGACATGCCGGAAGTGTGAAAGGTCAGAGCCGGGGAGAGACTTTGGCAGCAGGGATTGATCAGGCGGGGGATATATAGGAGCGTGGAGCTGAGAAAGTGGTTGGGGAGAATTTTGTCAATTGTAAAGTGTATGGGGGTGTCGCGACCCTGTTTGATGACCAGATTGGGCGTGTGGTGGTGGGGGGGGGGGGGGGGGGGTGGTTTGTGGGTAGCTATGACGATGAGTGGCAGAGTTGATGTGCGGGTTGAGAGCTGAGGAGCGCATGGAGGTTTGTGAAGAAAGACGGGGCAGGTTCAAGTCAAGATTGAAGTTACTGAGGATGAGGAGTCCTTTGGTGCAAAGGCAGAGGAGGCAAGGGAAGTGATCGAGGTGATAGGCCAGGAGGTTCTTAAAGGAGAGGTGGGAGGGGTGGTAATGGTGAGGTGTTAGAATGAAGAGCCAGAGGAATAGGAACAAAGCTTTTTGAGGGGAGGGGAATTTCCCTCTAAGTGTCGTGCTCCCTTTCAATTGCACCTCCTGCTGTTTCATAACTTAATTTTTAAATCATTCTCTTCTTCCCCACCCCAAATCTCGCACACTGATCCTTTCCCAGCTATAAGGACAGGCTTAAGAAATTATAAAATCACTGCTGTTTCAGTACTAGTAATGGGTGTATTTATTGTATGTTTTCACATAGTGATGGCAGAGGGTTAGGAGAAGGAAATATTTTTGATGAGAAAGTGCTGCCTTAACCTTTCCTTCTCCTTTTTTAGTTCAACATTTTAAGCACACTGCCACCCAGTGTTGGAGTTTGAGTACTGCAGTACAATATGTTTCAACACGAGATTTATTTACACCATCCAGTACTCCTATTAGCAGGGGGCTAAATTGGGCTGCGTAGCGCCCGTTTTGTAGGCGCTACACAGACTCCTAAGCACCGAAAATGGCATCCGAGATGCGCGCGGACCCTTCCAGGGTGACGTGCGCAGGACGCCATTTTGGTAAAGGCGTTTGTGCACGCACACTTAACGAACGTCGGCAGCATGTAAAGTAGGGAGATCATGCGGTCGATTAGTGTGCAACGCTGATTTAAAGGGACAGATGCGATTTTGGAACTCCATGCTTTGTCTTAACCTCGCACAGCTGAACAGGTCTTAAACAGCATGGAGGACCCACCACCCCTGCCACCAGCGCTATTTAAAGGGATCATGCAGGATTCACAGGTTCGTTGCTGGATTATTACTTCTGGCTGCTGATGCATTTGTACCTGTTTTTGGAGGCCTCCTATACTTGAATACTGGGACTAGGGGACATAGCCTGAAAATTAAAGCCAGGATTTTCAGGAGTGAAGTTAGGAAACGCTTCTACACGCAAAGGGTGGTAGAAGTTTGGAACTCTCTGCCACAAATGGCAGTTGATGATAGCTCAGTTGTTAATTTTAAATCTGAGATTGATAGATTTTTGTTAACCAAAGGTGTTAAGGGATATTTGGCTAAGGCGGGTATGTGGAATTAGGTCACAGATCAGCCATTAAATTGCGGAACAGGCTCGAGGGGCTAAATGATCTACTCCTGCCCCTATGTTCCTATAATAAAGTTTCAGTACTCCACAGGGAGTGGGCTGGCTAGCGGACAGGCAACAGCAAGGGCACTGGTGGAGTGGCAGGGGTGGGACAGGAATATTGTCATCCTGAGAGAGGACAGCAGGTTCATGTTCCATGGAGCCACTGTCACTTGCTGCCTCCTGTGATGCACCACCTTCTCCTGCAAGAAGGCGGGTCATGTGTTGCAGTGCCCTGCAAGATGCTTGTGTGATGTGGCTGTCATGATTGAATAGCTGCCAGTGTGTGTGACTTGTGGGTGGTGAGTTTGCGGCTTGCGACAGCGGTAATGTGTGAGGGAGAGAGGAAGCATCTGATTGGTAGAGTTGACTACTGATGGAAAGAGTTTGTTGGTATGTGGGTGATGGGGGGTGTAGTGCATGGAGCAGTGGATGCGGCGAGTGGTGCAGTTGGTAGGAGATGCCGCTTGACAGTTGAACTCACTCACCTTGACCACTCGTGTTAAATCATTGAACTTCTTCCTGCACTGTATCCATGTCCATGGTGCAATGCTCCTGGCATTGACCTCGTCCTCAACTGCCTCCTAATGCCTCTTAAGCATATGTCTGGAGGGCCTCTTGCCCCCCCCCCCCCCACTGTGGAGATGCCCCTCCTTCTGTCCATCTCTTGGACCAAGGCCTCTAGTGCATCATCAGAGAACCTTGGTGCACGCTGTCTCGCAGGCCTGGTACAAACTCAGATCAACAGATTGGCTGGGTCTGGCATGAAGATTGGGTGATGGGGGGTGTAGTCGTGAGCAACCTTTATTCAATGTTTTGAAAGAACTCAACAGTTTTTAAACATAAGAACAGGACCTGCATCTGTGTTTTACGTGTGCGATTTCTGATCTCCGTTCAGACCTGTATCTTATATTTTGAAAATATAAGACCATAAGACCATAAGAGATAGGAGCAGGAGTAGGCCATTCGGCCCCTCGAGCCTGCTCCGCCATTCAATGAGATCATGGCTGATCTGATTTTTACATCAACTCCACTTTCCTGCCTTTTCCCGCCTTTTCCCCGTATCCTTTGACTCCCTTGCTGATCAAAAATTTGTCTAACTCAGCCTTGAATGTATTCAATGACTCAGTCTCCACAGCTTTTTGGGGTAAAGAATTTGAAAGATACATGACCCTCTGGGAGAAGAAATTCTTCCTCATTTCTGTCTTAAACGGGCGACCCCTTATTCTGAGACTATGCCCGCTAGTTTTAGATTCCCTCATGAGGGGTAACATCCTCTCAGCACCTACCCTATTGAGTCCCCTCAGAATCTTGTACGTTTCAATAAGATCTCCTCTCATTCTTCTGAACTCCAATGAGTATAGACCCAACCTGTTCAATCTTTCCTCATAAGACAACCCTTTCATACTCGGAATCAACCTAGTGAACCTTCTCTGAACTGCCTCCAATGCAGTTATGTCCTTCCTTAAATAAGGGCACCAGAACTGTACACAGTACTCCAGGTGTGGTCTCACCAGCACCCTGTACAGTTGTAGCATGACTTCCCTGCTTTTATACTCCATCCTCCTAGAGGCCAATATTCCATTTACCTTCCGGATTACCTGCTGCACCTGTATGTTGACTTTTTGTGTTTCATGTACGAGGACACCCAGATCTTTCTGTACCGCAGCATTTTGTAGTATTTCTCCATGCAAATAATATTTTGCTTTTTTATTTTTCCTCCCAAAGTGGATGACTTCACATTTTCCCCAATTATATTCCATCTGCCAAATTTTTGCCCATTCGCTTAACCTGTCAATATCCCTTTGCAGACATTTTGTGTTCTCATTGCAACTTGCTTTTCCACCTAACTTTGTATCATCAGCAAATTTGGCCACAAGACACTCTGTTCCTTCATCCAAGTCATTGATATATATTGTAAATAGTTGAGGCCCCAGCGCTGAGCCCTGCGGCACCCCACTAGTTACAGACTGCCATTTTGAAAATGACCCTTTTATCCCGACTCTTTGTTTTCTGTTAGTTAGCCAATCCTCTATCCATGCCAGTATATTACCCCCAACACCATGAGCTCTTATCTTGTGCAGTAATCTTTTATATGGCACCTTATGGAATGTCTTTTGGAAATCCAAATATACTGCATCCATTGGTTCCCCTTTATCCACCCTACCCGTTACCTCCTCAAAGAACTCTAATAAATTTGTCAGACACGATTTCCTCTTCATAAAACCATGTTGACTCTCCTTGATTGTATTATGAGTCTCCAAATGTCCTGCTACTACTTCCTTAATAATAGATTCTAGCATTTTCCCAGTAACAGATGTTAGGCTAACTGGTCTATAGTTACCTGCTTTCTGCCTCACTCCCTTCTTGAATAGGGGTGTTACATTTGCGGTTTTCCAATCCGCTGGGACCTTTCCAGAATCTAGTGAATTCTGGAAGATTACAACCAGTGCATCCACTATCTCTGTAGCCACTTCCTTTAAGACCCGTGGATGCAAGCCATCAGGTCCAGGGGGCTTGTCAGCCTTTAGACCCACAAGAGTCCCGCAAACTTTGAGCAGCCAAGTTGTTGCTCATTAAAAATTCCAGAGTTCCCCTAATCACCATTCTTCACTATATTGCAGCACAGATTCACTTCACCATTGACTCCCACCACTTCCTGCAGCCACACTGCACCTCCCCTTTATGAGGTGCAGGCTGCCTTTAAATGGTGCTGGCCACTCTTGATAACCCCCTGCTGGTGAGCAGCCATTCAACAGTGCAGGTAGTGCTGGCTGCACTCAACAATCATGTAAAACAACAGGCAACACCAATGTCACGTGCTGCCTGCATCTCAATGACCGGGCGCGGGTTAATCACGAACCGCGATCCCAGCGCCCGTTTTCGGGGATCAACCAATTTAACCCCCTATGTGTTTTCCCTATGTTACTTTTCCTCAAAAGCGTACAAAAGGTCTGGACAACTTGTCGGCCTGAGAGAGATAGATGCATATCTTTATTTTAATTGCTCATCCTGATTTCGAGAGGGAGTCTCAGCTATGAATATGTCAAAATGGTCATTGTGTATAATCACTGTAGCTTTGGAGGCACATTATTTTCCTTGGTTCATTTCCTGGTTCAACTTTGCTTCTTCCAACTCTGCTCTTGATCAGTAGTGTCCTGGCCAATGATTATCCCTCAACTAAAACAGATTTTTTTAAATTCGTTTATGGGATGTGGGCGTCGCTGGCAAGGCCGGCATTTATTGCCCATCCCTAATTGCCCTTGAGAAGGTGGTGGTGAGCCGCCTTCTTGAACCGCTGCAGTCCGTCAATATCTGGTCAATATCTCATTGCTGTTTGTGGGATCTTGCTGTGCGCAAATTTTCTGTCATGTTTCCTACATTGCAACAATGACTACACTTCAAAGGTACTTCAGTGTGAGTAAAACACTTTGGGGGATCCTGAGGTCATGAAAGGTGCTATATGAGAATGTAATCCATTCTTCTTTTCTCTCTGCTCTTGGTAATGGTCACTTCTTTCTACACTCTCCTGGCTATTTCCAAGTTTTCTTTACCTCGGCCTTTTTTTCTGATTCAGCTTTGCCTCCCTCAGTTGTGCCCATTCTGTTTAATTCTTCTCTCAACACTAGTCAACTTCAACACCAGCTTTGCATCTTGCCTCACACCCTGAGAATCATGGAATTTTACAACATGGCACTTACACAGTGGCGGTGGCCTTTTGGTGGTGTTGATTAAAGGATGAATGTTGGCCAGGACACCAAGTAGTTACAGGGTTTCGGTTCAATTTCTCATCTGATCCGCCAGCTGGTAAATTTAAATCAGACTCCCAATTGCAAATTCTCAATTGCACGGTGGGAGCTTAATTTAAATATGATAATGCTGCGTCTTGCCCCTCCAAGACAGAACCCACGCACGCCTCGCAATCCGCCGCCGTAAAAATGGCAATGGGCGCGTACAGGGCTGGGGACGCATTCCCCGTTTCCTGTTTTTTAGAGTTTAAGCCCCCCCACCCCACACGCACCCCAACCTCGATGTTGTGGGGGGGGGGGGTAACATTGAGGCCTGTGTCTTTCTTGAATGTTACTTTAGTTTTCAGCTTTCAAAAAAATGTTAATTTTTGAAGCCAACTAATTACCACACCCATGCTTTTGTTACCAGGAAAGGTCAGTGCTACAAAGGATATTCTAATTTCTAATAACAGGGAGGCAGACAGACAGAGAACGACATAAAATGAAAAGGGAGAGAGGCAATTTCTTTTCTCATGCTAATTTCATTCCTGTTTTTTAATAGAAGCTCAATTTTGAAAGCAAACAAAGCCTCTTTGAGGGAAACAGATTGGAAGGGAGGTTTGGAGGGGAGGAAACTGGTTGAGGGTGTGGGGGCCTCTGGCCTCTTGGCACTCACCTTTGGGGGGGTGAATGGGAGTGGCGGAGAGTGGTTGGAGAGTTACGGGTGAGGTAAGTGACAGCGGAGCAAGGACGAGGGGAGGTTGAAGGGTTGAAGAGGTAGCTCATAAGGAAAGAGGTAGTGGGTAGAGATTGTAATGGGGGTGAGGCGGTGGGGGAGGCATGAGTGATTAGGGAGGGGATGAGGAGGGAACCGCTGAAGATCACATTGTCCCCACAACCCCCACTCCAAACAAAGGCTGCAGCACTTGGTGGCTCCTTCCCCCCCGTGCCCCCCCCTCCCTATACCATGTCATATCACCCACCAGCTCCCCTCCCCCACCTGGAATGAAAGAAGAAAAAGAGAGAGGTCAATATGAGTTAAGGGGTGAGAAGCAGCAGAGAAGAGACAGACAGACAGAAGCAAAAAAGGAGAGACAGAAAGGTCAAGACAAGGACATTGGAGTCCCACAGGACATAGACTAATTAGTTTTGGTTTATAATTTGCTACTTTATCCTCTTCCCCTGCATTAACAGAGATTAATACATTGGTCACTTAATACATTTCCATTTCCAAAGATTTTTTGGATAATTATGGTTGGTGCCTCACTATTCATTATTTTGGGATATATTTCACTTTTCTATTTTTAGTCCCATTAACATTTTTTTAATATAGTGTCATTTTGAATATTCATGTCCAGTAGTGGCTGCTCCACATAGAATTACTGATGCAAAATAATTAAGCATCTGCACCATTCCCTCACATGTCTTTATCTCTGTGGCCCTACCCCTTTTTAAAGGTGAGGTTCGTATAAAAGGCCTTGCTATTTCCTTCTATGATGACAACGAGCCTTCTTTCATATCACAGAATAGAATCATAGAAAGTTACAGCACAGAAGGAGGCCATTCGGCCCATTGTGTCCGTGCCGGCTGAAAAAGATCTATCGAGCTTAATCCCACTTCCCAGCACTTGGTCCGTAGCCCTGTAAGTTACGACACTTCAAGTGCACATCCCAGTACTTTTTAAATGAGTTGAGGGTTTCTGCCTCTACCACCCTTTCAGGCCGTGAGTTCCAGACCCCCACCACCTTCTGGGTAAAAAAAATTCTCCTCAGCGCCTGTCTAATCCTTCTACCAATTACTTTAAATCTATGCCCCCTGGTCACTGACCCCTTTGCTAAGGGAAATAGGTCCGCCCTATCCACTCTAACTAGCCCAGTCATAATTTTATACACCTCAGAACATTGCTGCAGGAGTTCCTCAGGGCAGTGTCCTAGGCCAAGCCATCTTCAGCTGCTTCATCAATGACCTTCCCTCCATCATAAGGTCAGAAATGGGAATGTTCGCTGATGATTGCACAGTGTTCAGTTCCATTCGCAACCCCTCAGATAATGAAGCAGTCCGAGCCCACATGCAGCAAGACCTGGACAATATCCAGGTTTGGGCTGATAAGTGGCAAGTAACATTTGTGCCAGACAATTGCCAGGCAATGACCATCTCCAACAAGAGAGAGTCTAACCACGTCCCCTTGACATTCAACAGCATTACCATTGCCGAATCCCCCACCATCAACATCCTGGGGGTCACCATTGACCAGAAACTTAACTGGACCAGCCACATAAATACTGTGGCTACAAAAGCAGGTCAGAGGCTGGGTATTCTGTGGCGAATGACTCATCTCCTGACTCCCCAAACCCTTTCCACCATCTATAAGGCACAAGTCAGGAGCGTGATGGAATACTCTCCACTTGCCTGGATGAGTGCAGCTGTAACAACACTCAAGAAGTTCGACACCATCCAGGACAAAGCAGCCTGCTTGATTGGCACCCCATCCACCACCCTAAACATTCACTCCCTTCACCACCGGCGCGCACCATGGCTGCAGTGTATACCATCTACAGGATGCACTGCAGCAACTCGCCCAGGCTTCTTCGACCGCACCTCCCACACCTGCGACCTGTACCACCAAGAAGGACAAGGGCAGCAGGCACATGGAACAACACACCTGCACGTTCTCCTCCAAGTCACACACCATCCTGACTTGGAAATATATCGCCGTTCCTTCATCGTCGCTGGGGCAAAATCCTGGAACTACCTATCTAACAGCAATGTGGGAGAACCTTCACCACACTGACTGCAGCGGTTCAAGAACATAAGAACATAAGAAATAGGAGCAGGAGTAGGCCAATCGGCCCCTCGAGCCTGCTCCGCCATTCAATAAGATCATGGCTGATCTGATCCTAACCTCAAATCTAAAGAACACAAGAAGTAGGAGCAGGACCTGGCCACTCAGCCCCTGGGCCCGCTCCACCACCCACAGGGCCTTGACCGATCCGAACTCAGCTTCATGTCCAATTTCCTGCCCGCTCCCCGTAACCCCTAATTCTCTTTACTTCTAGGAAACTGTCTATTTCTGTTTTAAATTTATTTAATGATGTAGCTTCCACAGCTTCCTGGGGCAGCAAATTCCACAGACCTACTACCCTCTGAGTGAAGAAGTTTCTCCTCATCTCAGTTTTGAAAGAGCAGCCCCTTATTCTAAGATTATGCCCCCTAGTTCTAGTTTCACCCATCCTTGGGAACATCCTTACCACATCCACCCGATCAAGCCCCTTCACAATCTTATATGTTTCAATAAGATCGCCTCTCATTCTTCTGAACTCCAATGAGTAGAGTCCCAATCTACTCAACCTCTCCTCATATGTCCACCCCCTCATCCCCGGGATTAGCCGAGTGAACCTTCTTTGTACTGCCTCGAGAGCAAGTATGTCTTTTCTTAAGTATGGACACCAAAACTGTATGCAGTATTCCAGGTGCGGCCTCACCAATACCTTATATAACTGCAGCAATACCTCCCTGTTTTTATATTCTATCCCCCTAGCAATAAAAGCCAACATTCCGTTGGCCTTCTTGATCACCTGCTGCACCTGCATACTAACTTTTTGATTTTCTTGCACTTGGACCCCCAGATCCATTTGTACTGCAGTACTTTCCAGTTTCTCGCCATTAAGATAATAACTTGCTCTCTGATTTTTCCTGCCAAAGTGCATAACCTCACATTTTCCAATATTATATTGCATCTGCCAAATCTCCGCCCACTCACCCAGCCTGTCTATATCCCCTTGTAGGTTTTTTATGTCCTCCTCACTCTCTACTTTCCCTCCCATCTTTGTATCATCTGCAAACTTTGATATGTTACACTCGGTCCCCTCCTCCAAATCGTTAATATAGATTGTAAAGATTTGGGGACCCAGCACCGACCCCTGCGGAAAACCACTGGCTACTGGTTGCCAGTCCGAGAATGAACCATTTATCCCAACTCTCTGCTTCCTGTTCGATAACCAATCCTCCACCCATGCCAGAATATTACCCCCGATCCAGTGATTCTTTATTTTGAGCAATAATCTTTTATGTAGCACCTTGTCGAATGCCTTCTGGAAGTCTAAATACACTACGTCCACTGGTTCCCCTTTATCCACCCTGTACGTTATGTCCTCAAAGAACTCAAGCAAATTTGTCAGACATGACTTCCCCTTCGTAAAGCCATGCTGACTTTGTCCTATTAAATTATGTTTATCTAAATGTTCCGTTACTGTCTCCTTAATAATAGACTCCAAAATTTTACCCACCACAGATGTTAGGCTAACTGGTCTATAATTTGCAGCCTTCTGCCTACTACCCTTTTTAAATAAGGGTGTTACATTAGCAGTTTTCCAATCTGCCGGGACCTTTGCTGAGTCCAGACCACCATCTTCTCAAGGGCAGTTAGGGATGGGCAATAAATGCTGGCCTTGCCAGCGATGCCCACATCCCATGAATGAATAAAAAAAAATTAAGTCTCCCCTCAGCCTCCTTCGCTCCAAAGAAAACGGTCTATCCAATCTTTTCTCATAGCTAAAATTCTCCAGCCCTGGCAACATCCTCGTAAATCTCCTCTGTACCCTCTCTAGTGCAATCACATCTTTCCTGTAATGTGGTAATGTGGTACCACAGGTGGTAATTCTGTAATGTAATGTAATACTTCCTCTTGGCTTTCCTAATCTCTCTTTTGCTTCCTTTTGATAACTTTTATAATTTTCACAGTTTTCTTCTGCATTTATCTACCATATTCATTGTACACCTTCCTTTTTTTAAATCTAGTTTTCGCTGTAATCTCTAAGTATCCATGGCCTTTGTACCCCTTTTAATCCTAGTCAGAGCGTAATGACCCTGTATCTTATTCATCTATTATTTAAGTATCTCCCATTCGTGATTTGCTATTATTTTATTATCTTTTCCCCCCCAACCAATTAGTCTGGGCTAAGTCCCTTTCTGTGCCACTAAATTAGTTAATTTTCAATCTAACACTGTTATCTTGGACTCATTTTTTCTCCGATTTTCTTTCAATGTGACCTGAATTAATATTGGACATTATGGGGTAAATTTTAACCCCCAAGAACGGGTGGGTTGGGGGCGGGTTGGCAGTGAAAATACTCCATTTTCGGAGTGGGACCGGATCCCGGCTCCAACGCGCCTACTTCCGGGCTTGACCTGGACGCGTTTGGATGCGCGCACGCTTCTGACACCCGGAGGTCCCACTGGCACTTAAAACCAGTGGGCCGATATTTAAGCAATTTAGGCATTTAAACCACTTAAGGCGATTAACTTTTTGTGTATTGAGTTACAAAAACCATTTTAACTTCTCCTTAACGTGTCCCACGTGGCCTCTAAAATGCGCCATGGAGACGGAGGCAAGTTGCAGCCGACCCACATTTGGACCTTTAAACCAGTGATTGAAAGGTGAGTTCTGGGCACCGGGATGAGGCTCAGATCCGACGCCTCCTCCTTCGCTTCTGTCAGGGGCACTCTTTGTAGTGGCCCCTCCAGTCCTACTCCTCTCCCGTGCATTTTGTGCTCTCTTCTCCTACAAGGGGAGAAAGGACAGACGTGTGAGTGAGTGAGGGTGACTCGTTCGCCCGATGGACGCATTGCTTTGGGTGAGGCTGCCAATGAAACAGAAGCATCAGAGGATGAGTGTCAGACAGATTCATGACATTGCATCAGGATTGGAGTGAGTGGGAGTGGTGGGTTCACAAATGGGGAGGTGAGGAAGTGCACAGAAAGTGAAGGTAAGTTAATAATGAAACATTGAATAAAGGTTGCGCGCTACTAAATCCCACATCCTCCAATCTTTTCGCCAGACCTCACCAATCTGCTGATCTGAATTTGTACCAGGCCTGCGAGGGAGCGTGCACTACGGTTCTCTGCTGATGCACTTGGTGCAAGAGGTGGACAGAAGGAGGGCGATCCTATATCCGCAGGAGGGATGGCAAGAGGCCCTCCAGACATATGCTCAAAAGGCAGTGGGAGGCAGTAGGGAACAAAGTCAATGCCAGGCGCATAGCACCACGAACATGGATGCAGTGCAGGAAGAAGTTCAGTGCTTTGACTTAAGTGGTCAAGGTGAATGAGGTCAACTGTCAAATGGCGTCTCCTACCAACTGCACCACTAACCACATCCACTGCTCCACACACTACACCACCCATCACCCACATACCAACAAACTCTTTCCTTCAGTACTCAACTCTTCCATTCAGATGCTTCCTCTCACCCTTAATCATTTCCACTGTTGCAAGCCACCCACCCGCAATCCACAGGCCACACACACTGGCAGCTCTTCAACCATGACAGGCACATCACCCAGACACACGTACTGCTTTCTTGCAGGACAAGGTGGCGCATAACAGGAGGCAGCAAGTGGCAGTGGCATTTAGCCCCTCGAGCCTGTTCCGCCATTCAATGAGATCATGGATGATCTGTGATCTAACTCCAGAGAAACATTACATACAAGACTACCGAATACACAAACGGTCACAACACAAAGACAGAGAGTATTCGGTAGTCTTGTATGTAATGTTTCTCTGTCTGAACACCATTCAACTCCTTTGATTGCTTTGATAACGGGCAGTTGGAAAGATTATCTGTAATCACCAGGCATTGTTCTCTGACTATATATGCTATACCTTTATGGAATCCTACACTCACCTGACGAAGGAGGAAGCCTCCGAAAGCTTGTGATTTCAAATAAAGCTGTTGGACTATAACCTGGTGTTGTACGACTCCTTACATTTGTCCACCCCAGTCCATCACCGGCATCTCCACATCACACATAATTATGGCTAGCATGTCAAGCAAACCAGCCCAGTTAGTGACTGACTTTTCAAAAATTATAATTTAGTAGTTACCCACACACGCTAGTTCAGGCAAAATTTTCTCTACTCATTCAGCTGCTTTCTCATGCTGCTGGCCTCACACAAGTCAATTGGAGGGGTAACAGAGTGAGAAGCAGCTGGAAAGAAGAGAGGAAGAAAGGAAGAAGGGAAAAAGGAACAAATCCATTGAATCAATAGAAGGTCACTGGACAGAAACAGATGGCTGCCTGGTGTTTTTCTCCACAAACTACTTAATCAAATCCTACTCCCCTTCATGCTCCCTCTCTATAATATACTAAAAATCTTGCGTCTGTGTACACTTCTTGTGTCAACATTTTCCATTATAAATTCCTATGTCCATAATTATACTGGAAACCTCCCATGTAAACTGGTCACGGTGTAATTACACCCTTCTGCCAGTGGTGGCGCAGTAGCGCCTCAATTTTGTGTCTCTCAGCTCCTTCGCCTCTACTGCAGAGGAACTTCTATGCTGCAATCAAATGGACTTCTTTGCTTTTCAGATTGCCTCATGTTTCTTCAAAGCATTATATAAAAGTAAGTACAGACTGTATGACTTCAAAATGGATACTGAATTACGTCTGCACATCCTGGGCCAATTATTCCCCTGCCCTCTAGTCCTGTTTCACCTGAAGATTGCAATTGGTCTTGATTCCCCATATGAAACACCATGAGAGATTGACCAGTATCCTTTAATGTCCCTCATATTCAAACAGCAATTTGATTCCTCTTTAAAGGAATTCATGGACTCTGCTTCCACAATGGTTTGTGGCAAAGAATTCCACATTTTAATCGCCTTCTGTGAAGATATTTTTTTCTAACCCCCCCCCCCACCCCCACCACCTCTTTAATTCTTTTTGTGATCAGAAATTTGTACCCTCTCATTACCATCATGGATAAGTTGTTACGATGATGTAAGTTGTATTTAGATGCACCATTGTTCTGTTTGGATGTGACTATTATGACGTAGCATTTCTGACTCCCCAAACAAAACGAGGTTTACCATACACTTTTTTTTGTGAAGTCTGTACTGCTCTAAAGGGGCTAACCTGCATTTAAGATCTAGGTAAAGAATCTTGTACACTTTCCACTTAAACAATACACAGCTTGAAGGTTCTTGAATTCCTGTATTAGAGGTTTTAGCCTCTGTACTTGCACAGTATGCCAAACACATATTCACATCCTACTTGTGTCTTGAGGACAATTTATATATATATATCTATATATAATATATGTATATATCTATATATATATAAATGCCTACTTTGCTGAGACTGTTTTTGCCTTCAGGTTGCACAGCTGTTGAAACATTAGAGCCTTGTCCATAATATAAAACAGAACCCTGCCACTTAATGTATTGTAAATACCTTCTAGGTTGAGCAAAATGATGATTCAGTCCTTACTTGTTCTCTGTAACACAAAACAGCTGCTTGCAAAATAGTGGCGGTCACCTATCTACTAGTCCAAGTGTGTGCAAGGAATGGTGGGAGTTGTAGTTCCTTGTGGCATAATGGTTTCCTGGAAACCAATGCACGAGGCTCTCAGAGGGAACTAAACCTTCCAGCGTCTTAAGCTTATTCATACACACTCTGCATATTTGTTTTGTGGCGCCTTTGATGATAGAGACTATGGTTCAAAGACCCCCCCCCCCCAGATTGGTGAACCCAGGACAAATGTCCCATTTGTTCCCAATTCAACCCCAGCCAGGTAACTCGGACCTTAGTTGTAGAAACCATGCTTGCTCCTTCTCTTGCCGCTGCTGCATGGTATAAAGTTTCCTCAACAGACTTCGAGATGCTCTCAAAGAGCAAGCACCCAACTCTGAAGAATTTAACCTAGGCAAGGTTGGAGTAGGAGCATTCTGGCTTCAATAGAGAATGGTTTTGTTACCAGGTTGCATTTACTTTCTTTCCCCTCCCCACTGCTACACACCTTCCAAACTAAGAGGACAGGCTGAAGATCTTCTCCAAGTCTGCCAACATTGATCTATAGTGAGGCAGCTGGGAATCACAGAAGTGAAATTGGGGTGACTGACCACTGCTTGACACCTCTGCAGACATAGTTGAGATTGAGTGGGAAATCCCAGATACAAACCCGCAAAGTATTGTTCCACTAACCCTGCTCACAGGCTGGTACCGTGCCCAACTGGGGATTTCTCGTGCATGAGCACAGACAATAAATGTCATTCAACTGCTTGTCCACAAGAGTCATCGCAGCTCATCCAGATTCTGTCCCCCATCAGGGGGTCCGTATACTTGCATTTCAATCAGGAATCACCATGTGGTGATGAGCAAAATCTTTGGTCTTTCTCATCCATGCCCTCCCCACACCTCACCCAAAAAAATCCACAACCCAAGGATAGTGAGACCAATTGTAGCGCACCAACACCTCTCTGGTTGAGACCAGCTAACTCAGTACAAAACAAGGTCTGAACCTACGACCTTCCTGGCGTGCTTGACCACTCGCCACTTTAATCAGTAGAGTTTGTGTTCTTTCTTAAATGTGGATATTCTTGATTCTTATGGCAGAGGATTACACTGAAAAGCCGACTGTAAAGTAATTCTATTGCTTGTAAAGCACTTTGGACATTCTGTGGATGTGAAAGGTACTCTTTAAATGTAAGTTCCTCCCTTCCCTTCCCTTTCCTTTCCTTCCTTTCCGATACTTCCCTTCCTTTCCTTTCCTTTCATTTCATAGAATCATAGAATGGTTACAGTATGGAAGGAGGCCATTCGGCCCATCGAGTCCACACTAGCTCTATGCAAGAGCAATCTAGCTAGTCCCACTCCCTCGTCCTATCCCCGTAACCCTGCAAATTTTTACCTTTCAAGTACTTATCCAATTCCCTCTTGAAAGCCATGATTGAATCTGCCTCCACCACCCCCTCGGGCAGTGCATTCCAGATCCTAACTGCTCACTGTGTAAAAAGGTTTTTCCTCATGTCACCTTTGGTTCTTTTGCCAAATACCTTAAATCTATGTCCTCTGGTTCTTGACCCTTCCACCAATGGGAACAGTTTCTCTCTATCTACTCTGTCTAGACCCCTCATGATTTTGAATACCTCTATCAAATCTCCTCACAACCATCTCTGTTCCAAGGAGAACAACCCCAGCTTCTTCAGTCTATCCATGTAACTAAAGCCCCTCATCCCTGGGATCATTCTAGTAAATCTCTTCTGCACCCTCTCTAAGGCCTTCACATTTTTCCTAAAGTGCGTTGCCCAGAACTGGACACAATACTCCCGTTGTGGCTGAACCAGTGTTTTATAAAGGTTCATCATGACTTCCATACTTTTGTACTCTATGCCTCTATTTATAAAGCCCAGGATCCCATATGCTTTTTAAACCGCTTTCTCAACCTTCAACGATTTGTGCACATATATCCCCAGATCTCTCTGTTCCTGTACCCCTTTTAGACTTGTGCCCTCTAGTTAACATTGCCTCTCCTCGTTCTTCCTACCGAAATGTATCACTTTGCATTTTTCTGCGTTAAATTTCATCTGCCACATGTCCGCCCATTCTACCAGCCTGTCGATACCCTCTTGAAGCCTATCACTATCCTCCTCACTGTTTACTACCCGTCCAAGTTTTGTGGCATTTGGAAATTTGGAAATTGTGCTCTGTACATCTAAGTCCTAGTCAATAATATATATCAAGAAAAGCAGTGGTCCCAGCACTGACCCCTGGGGAATAGCACTGTACACCTCCCTCCAGTCCGAAAAGCAATTGTTCACCATCACTCTCTGTTTCCTGTCACTTAGTTAAATCTGTATCCATGTTGCTACTGCCCCCTTTATTCAATTGGCTGCAATCTTGATGATAAGCCTACCATGCGGCACTTTATCAAATGCCTTTTGAAAGTCCATGTACACCACATCAACTGTCATAGAGTCATACAGCACGGATAGAGGCCCTTCGGCCCATCGTGTCCGCGCCGGCCATCAGCCCTGTCTACTCTAATCCCATATTCCAGCATTTGGTCCGTAGCCTTGTATGCTATGGCATTTCAAGTGCTCATCCAAATGCTTCTTGAATGTTGTGAGGGTTCCTGCCTCCACAACCCTTTCAGGCAGTGAGTTCCAGACTCCAACCACCCTCTGGGTGAAAAAGTTCTTTCTCAAATCCCCTCTAAACCTCCCGCCTTTTACCTTGAATCTATGTCCCCTTGTTATAGAACCCTCAACGAAGGGAAAAAGCTCCTTAGTATCCATCCTATCTGTGCCCCTCATAATTTTGTACACCACAATCATGTCCCCCCTCAGCCTCCTCTGCTCCAAGGAAAACAAACCCAATCTTCCCAGTCTCTCTTCATAGCTGAAGCGCTCCAGCCCTGGTAACATCCTGGTGAATCTCCTCTGCACCCTCTCCAAAGCGATCACATCCTTCCTGTAGTGTGGCGACCAGAACTGCACACAGTACTCCAGCTGTGGCCTAACCAGTGTTTTATACAGCTCCATCATAACCTCCTTGCTATTATATTCTATGCCTCGGCTAATAAAGGCAAGTATCCCATATGCCTTCTTTACCACCTTATCTACCTGTTCCGCCGCCTTCAGGGATCTGTGAACTTGCACACCAAGATCCCTCTGACCCTCTGTCTTGCCTAGGGTCCTCCCATTCATTGTGTATTCCCTTGCCTTGTTAGTCCCTCCAAAGTGCATCACCTCGCACTTTTCCGGGTTAAATTCCATTTGCCACTGTTCCGCCCATCTGACCAACCCATCTATATCGTCCTGCAGACTGAGGCTATCCTCCTCGCTATTTACCACCCTACCAATCTTTGTATCATCAGCGAACTTACTGATCATACCTTTTACATTCATATCCAAGTCATTAATGTAGACCACAAACAGCAAGGGACCCAGCACCGATCCCTGTGGTACCCCACTGGCCACAGGCTTCCAGTCACAAAAACAACCTTCGACCATCACCCTCTGCCTTCTGCCACTAAGCCAGTTTTGTATCCAAAGTGCCAAGGCACCCTGGATTCCATGGGCTCGTACCTTCTTGACCAGTCTCCTGTGGGGGACTTTATCGAAGGCCTTACTGAAATCCATGTATACCACATCCACTGCGTTACCCTCATCCACACGCCTAGTCACCCCCTCAAAAAATTCAATCAAATTAGTCAGACATGATCTTCCCTTGACAAAGCCATGTTGAATATCCCTGATTAATCCTTGCTTCTCCAAGTGGAGACTAATTTTGTCCTTCAGAATTTTTTCCAATAATTTTCCTACCACTGATGTTAGGCTCACTGGCCTGTAGTTCCCCGGTTTTTCCCTACTCCCCTTCTTGAATAATGGTACTACATTAGCGGTTCTCCAGTCCTCTGGCACATCCCCTGTGGCCAGAGAGGTTCTGAATATATGTGTCAGAGCCCCCGCAATCTCCTCCTTTGCCTCACACAGTAGCCTGGGATACATTTCGTCCTGGCCTGGGGATTTATCCATTTTTAGGCCTGCTAAAACCGCCAATACCTCCTCCCGCTCGATGTTAATATGTTCGAGTATATCACAGTCCCCCTGCCGTATTTCTATGTCTACATCGTCCTTCTCCATAGTGAAAACAGATGCAAAAAATTCATTTAGAACCCCTCCTACATCTGCCGGCTCCACACACAGATTGCCATTTTTGTCCCTAATGGGCCCTATTTTTTCCCTAGTCATCCTCTTACCCTTAATATACTTATAAAACATCTTAGGATTTTCCTTTATTTTGCTCGCCAGTGTTATTTCATGGCCCCTCCTTGATCTCCTAATTTCTTTTTTAAGTATCCCCCTGCACTTTTTGTACTCCTCTAGGGCTTCCTCCGTCTTTAGCCTTTTGTATCTGCCAAAAGCCCTCCTTTTTTTCCTAATCCATTCTCGTATATCCCCTGACATCCAAGGTTCCCTGGAGTTCTTGGAACCACCCTTGACCTTTACGGGAACTGCATTGCCCTCATCTACCCTCTCTGTTATCTCATCAGAAAACTCCATCAGGTTATAAACACGATTTGCCTTTAACAAATCTG
Source organism: Heptranchias perlo (assembly GCF_035084215.1). Lineage (NCBI taxonomy): Eukaryota > Metazoa > Chordata > Chondrichthyes > Hexanchiformes > Hexanchidae > Heptranchias > Heptranchias perlo. The sequence goes on along the minus strand of NC_090329.1, from coordinate 117,913,782 downwards.
TGCTGGCTTTCTCTAATCAATCCACACTCGTCCAAGTGACTGTTAATTCTGTCCCGGATTATCGTTTCTAAAAGTTTCCCCACCACTGAGGTTAAACTGACTGTCCTATAGTTGCTGGGTTTATCCTTACACCCTTTTTGAACAAGGGTGTAACATTTGCAATTCTCCAGTCCTCTGGCACCACCCCCGTATCTACGGATGTTTGGAAGATTATGGCCAGTACCTCCGCAATTTCCACCCTTACTTCCCTCAGCAACCTAGGATGCACCCCATCCAGGCTGGGTGACTTATCCACTTTAAGTACAGATAGCCTCTTCTTTATCAATTATTATCTCATCCAGTATCTCAACTATATCTTCCTTTACTGAGACTCTGGTAGCATCTTCTTCCTTGGTAAAGACAGATGCAAAGTACTCATTTAGTACCTCGGCCATCCCCTCTGCCTCTATGAGTAGATCTCCTTTATGGTCCCTAATCGGCCCAACCCATCCTCTTTCTACCCGCTTACTGTTTACATGCCTGTAGAAGACTTTTGGATTCCCTTTAATGTTGGCCACCAGTTATTCTCATACTCTCTCTTTGCCCCTCTTATTTCCTTTTTCACTTCCCCTCTGAACTTTCTATATTCTGACTGGTTCTCACTTGTGTTATCAACCTGACATCTGTCATACGTTCCTTTTCTCCGTGTCATCTTACTCACTATCTCTCTTGTCATCCAGGGAGCTCTGGCTTTAGTTGCCCTACCTTTCTGTCTTGTGGGAATGTACCTAGACTATACCCGAACCATCTCCGCTTTAAAGGCCGCCCCTTGTTCAATTACAGTTTTGCCTGACAATCTTTGATTCCAATTTACCCGGGCCAGATCTGTTCTCATCCCATTCAAATTGGCCCTCCTCCAATTGAGTATTTTTACTTTAGAATGGTCCATGTCCTTTTCCATAGCTGTTCTAAAGCTTATGATACTATGATCACTGCTCCCTAAATGCTCCCCCACTGACACTTGCTCCACTTGGCCCGCCTCATTCCCCAGAGGCATTGCTGGACTTCCTCAAGTCCAGCAATGCCTCCTTCCTCGTTGGTCTGGAAGTGTACTGGTTAAGAAAGTTATCCTGAACACATTTCAAAAATTCCTCCCCCTCTTTGCCCCTTATTATCATTGTTATGTACAGTCTTTATTCGGATATTTGAAGTCCCCAGTTATCAAAACTCTAGCTTTTGCAACTCTCTGTAATTTCTCTGCAAATTTGCTCCTCTATATCCTTCCCACTAGTTGGTGGCCTATAGAACACACCCAGTAGCACAATGGCTCCTCTTTTATTTCTTAACTCCAACCAAATAAATTCTGTCCTTGACCCCTCCAGGACATCCTTTCTATCCAGTACAGCAATATTCTCCTTAATACTTCCACCCCCTCCCTTCCTTTCTTTCCTTCTCTATCTTTCCTGAACACCTTGTATCCAGGTATATTTAGTACCCAATCCTGCTCTTTTTTGAGCCAGGTCTCCGTTATCGCCACAACACCGTATTCCCATGTGGCTATTTACGCCTGCAGCTCACCAATCTTGTTTACCACGCTTTGTGCTTTTACACACATGCACTGCAAACCAGTCTTAGAATTTCTTGTACTCTCTCTTAGTCTGATCCCACCTAATACTGTACTATTACTTGCATTAGTGCTATCTTTCTCTCCCAATCCTTTGTGCCCCTTGTTTCTCCTTTCCAATGCTACATCCTGGTGCCCATCCCCCTGCAAAATTAGTTTAACCCCCCCCAATAGCACTAGTGAACCTCCCCGCGAAGACATTGGTCCCAGCTCCATTGAGGTGCAACCCATCCGGCTTGTACAGGTCCCACCTCCCCCAGAACCGGTCCCAATACCCTAGGAATCTAAAGCCCTCCCTCCTGCGCCATCTGTCCAGCCACACATTCATCCACTCTATCCTCCTATTTCTATACTCACTAGCGCGTGACACCAGGAGTAATCCGGAGATTACTACCTTTGAGGTCCTGATTCTTAATCTCTTTCCTAACTCCTTAAAATCTGCCTGTAGCACCTCATCCCTCTTTCTACCTGTGTTGTTGGTACCGATATGGACCACGACCTCTGGCTGTTCGCCCTCCCACCCCCCCCGCCCCTCAAAATGTCCTGCAGCTGCTTAGTGACATCCTCGACCCTGGCATAAAGGAGGCAACATATCATCCTGGAATCATGTCTGTGGCTGCAGAAACGCCTGTCTGCTCCACTAACTGTAGAATCCCCTATCACTATTGCTCTCCTGACCTTTCTTCTCCCCCCCGTACAGCTGAGCCACTCATGGGGCTATGGTCTTGGCTCTGGCTGCACTCCGCAGAGGAACCCTCTCCCTCACCAGTATTCAGAACTGAATACTGGTTAGAGAGCGAGATGCCCTCAGGGGACTCCTGCACTACCTGCCTGGTTCTCCTTGTCTGTCTGGCGGTCACCCAGTCCCTCTCTAGCTGCACTCTCTTAAGCTGCAGGGTGACCACCTCCTGAAACGTGCTATCCACGGAGCTCTCAGCCACGTGGATACACTGCAGTGACGCCAGCTGTTGCTCAAGCTCCGAAATCTGGAGCTCGAGCTCCTCCAGCTGATGACACTTCCTGCACCTGTGGCTGCCCAGGACACGGGAAGCGACCTGGAGTTCCCACATGGCACAGGCCGTACATTCGACGGGTGTGAGCTGCCCTGCCATGCCTCGACTTATTATTTCCTTTCCTTTCCTTCTCTTCCTTCCTTTCGTTCCCTTCCTTTCATTTCTTTCACTTCATTCCTTCCCTCCCTCCCTTATTCCTTCCTTCCTCCCTTCCTTGTAATTTCACTGTTTTCCCAATAGCAGGATCTCCATAGTCTGAAGCCATTCTCCAATAGTTTGATCTTCCCCTTCGTGCAATTGCCAGCCTTTAGGTCATAAAGGGAAAAGTAACAGATCGCACTCTTTTGCCTTGTTCATGTATCTATGGTAAAAGCATGAAGAACTGGGACTTGATGTTGCTCTGCCATAAAATGTGTGTGCCTTCTTGAAAATTGCACCTCTGATCTCCTTACCCCCACAGAAGTCTGCTCTAATCATGTATAATGAGGAAAAAAAAGAAAGTCTCATACTTATGATGTTTCAAAGTGCTTCATGCGCAATGAATTTCTTTGAAATGCTGCGATTTTTGTTATGCAGACCAGTGTGGTAGCCATTTTGCAAACAGCAATGAGATAAATGACCAGTTAATTTCTTCCTGGTAATGTTGGTTGAGGCCAGAATGTTGGTCAGGGCACTCGAAGAACTTGCTGCCCTTCTTTGAATTGTGCCATGGGACCTTCAACACCCAGATGAACCATTGGAACAGGCAGATGGGGTCTCGGTTCAACGTCTCATCCAAAAGATGGCCCTTCCAACCACGCAGTTCTTCCTCATATATCGCACTGAAGTGTCAACCTATATTATGCGCTCAATTCCTGAGATTGGACTGAACCTACAACCCTTGAGCTGTGCGGAGAAGCTAAGGAAGCTAAATTTATCCTCATAAACATTAAACAAAATAGGAGGAAGAGCGTAGAATTACATAGAATGTTCAGCGCAGAAACAGGCCATTCGCCCCAACTGGTCTATGGTCGGTGTTTATGCTCCACACGAGCCTCCTCCCTCCCTACTTCATCTAACCCTATCAGCATATCATTCTATTCCTTTCTCCCTCGTGTTTATGTAGCTTCCATTAAATGCAGCAATGCAGATACGATTCAAGCTATCAAATCAAAGAAAATTATGTGGTTAGAAAGAGTTTTTTTGGGGGAAAAATACTGCTCAGAAGAACCCGAAGAGATGTGTATAAACCAAGAATGCCAAAAACTAAAATGAAAACAGAAAACACTCAGCGGGTCGGGCAGCATCTGTAGAGAAAGGAATAAAGTGAACATTTCATCTATAATCCTTTGTCAAAATTGGATGCCACGATCTATCTTTAGCATTGGCAATAACCTCTGTTTGCTTCGAATTCCTGGTCATCTTGTTGCACCCTATGCACTGATTTTGTTGAGGCATTCGGTTGGAAACTGAACCAAATCCAGAGTCTGTTGGGAATGGAGGGTTTGAGGTAGGAAAAGGCTGACGTGTGGTGAGATTGGGTCCTAGAAACATAATTTGTTTAATTAGTGGGATTTTATACTACACATGATGAATGTAATTATGTGCGTTAACAATGTGAACCATTTAGCATCAACCACAAGTAAAAAAATTTTTTTGACAACTTGTGGTTGAAATGAGAAATACTTGATTCAAAGTTTGCACATCTCCCACCCTGCTCAGCTAGTGCTGTAATGATACTGTCCAGCACTTGGTGGCAGTGTTAGATTAGAATACTGAGAGTTTGTCGATGTGACGGTAAACTTTTAGCCCATGGGTTGCCATCCTTTCAAAGCTCAAGAGCCGGAAAAGGGAATTATGGCCCAGCAAAGAACTGCACATTTTAAATGTAGTATATTAGTGTGCTTTCTGATATTCTCATTGTAGCTGCAAGTACGACCATGCTAGAAATGTTGAAATTCAACCATCAGTGCGACTTTTGAGATATCCAGCAGGTCCGTCAGCATCTGTAAAGAACAAAGACAGGTTAACGTTTCAGATAGCGACTCCTAGCCAGAACCGAAAGATCAAGCTATTTAAAAGGAAAAAAATTACAGGGCTATGTGGAAAGAGCAGGAGAGTGGGACTAATTGGATAGCTCATTTAAAAAGTTGGCACAGGCACGATGGGCCGAATGGCCTCCTTCTGTGCTGCATCATACTATGATACTACGAAACTCAAGGACTTTAATATCACATAGATCGTTTTGCTTCTGTAACAAAGTGCAATGTCTGAAGTATAATGGGCGTACACTAGACAGAAGGATTTTAAAAATATATTTAAAGTGAAACTTTTAATTTCAACTAATCCAAGACCCTGCTGCCCATGTCATCTCCCAAAGCCCAGCACGCCCATCACCCTGTGTTTGCCAGGCTGCGCTGCCTCCCCATGCCTCAGCAAATCGATTTCAAAATCTTTGACCTCATCTTCAAATCCTTCCATGGCCTTGCCCCAGTCTACTTGAACAATATTCCTCAATCATGCACCCCTTTCCTCCTGGATTCAGGATTACTGCCCATTCCCCACTGCACCATCAGAGGCCAGTCCTTTGATCACCGCATGCTTTCCTGGAACATAGTTACAAAATTACTTGTCTTCTCTGCCTCCCTCCCTGCTTTCATAGGAAACTTTCTCTTTGGTCTTCCCCCTCCTCTCTCCCTAAATTTCCTTATTTTCTGTTCAACATGCTCCTTGCCAAACACTCCGAGATGTTTCTTTTGCACAAGGAGTGCTGAACAAATGCAGACTGTAGCTGAAAGGTAGGCTTTCAATATTGTTTCTTATGCTTCATGATTTTATAGCTTTTACATCTCTAAACCAAACCTCCTGCATCATAAAAGTTCATCAGTTTCTTTTTGCTTAATTTGCTTTTCATCCTGAGGTTTTACCCTAACCTGCATCCTCATCCTGCATAAGGTAAACGATTTTAGACCAGGGCTGGGCAGACAGCATCACGGGGACAAGATGTGAGTTATTGAAGGCTTAAATGTGGCTTTTTGAACGTCTTGTCTAGCTGCCTTGGCCGTATATCAGCTCTGATCCCAAGAGTGTAGAATAGCCAAGGACAGGATTAGCTATTGCAAAAAGGGCAGCCTTCTTTCCACTCTGGCCCCATTAACCTACATGTTATGAAACCAATGCAGTATGTTTACTTGTTACAGTAAGAACTCATGGCCTTTTCAGTTATGTCGCATGACTATGAGGCCCCTGTCTGCCTTCTCAAGTGGATGTAAAAGTTAATCCCATTCCCCCTGCTATTTCCCCATAGCCCTGTAAATTTTTTCCCTTCAAGTATTTATCCAAATCCCTTTTTAAAGTTATTATTGAGTCTGCTTCCACCACCCTTGCAGGCAGTGCATTCCAGATCATAACAACTCGCTGCGTAAAATAACGTTTTCTCATGTGGCCTCCGGTTCTTTTGCCGATCACCTTAAATCTGTGTCCTCTGGTTACCGACCCTTCTGCCACTGGAAACAGTTTCTCCTCGTTTACTCTATCAAAACCGTTCATGATTTTGAACACCTCTATCAAATCTCCTCTTAACACTGTCACAACACTACCCCACGAAATGCTGTATTGGTAATGTCCACAGTTGTTAAACAAAAACAGAAAAAACTGGAAACACTCAGGAGGTCACTTAGCATCTGTGGAGAGAGAAACAGAGTTAACAGTTCAAATGTAGACCCTTTGTCAGAACTGGAAGATATTCACTGAAGTGACATTAACTTGAGACAGTAGGAGGCGTAACGAGAGAAGTTGATGACACACAGAAAACATGTGAATAGTTAAGGTGGTGATGAGGAGGGGGAGGGGATTAGACAGATAGAAATGGAGGCAGATAAAGCTGGCTGGGATCCTGGGAAAAGAAAAACGGCGTTTGACCATCAAGAGTGCAGACCGCCTGTGTTCCGATGGAGGGCCCCCAACCCTGGTGCTCTTATTCCCTTATTCATACTTGCTCCAGGGGTAGTGCTGCAAGCCTCTTTTTAAAAAAATAAACAAACACTATTACAACACAAAGAACAAAATACTGCAGATGCTGGAATCTGAAATATAGAACAGAAAATGCCGGAAAAGCTCTGCAGCTCAGGCAGCACCTGCGGATAGAGGAAGGTAGGGTTAACGTTTCAGGTCGATGACCTTTCGCCGGGTCTGTTGCAGCAGAGTTGTTCTTGCTTGTTGCAGAGGTGGTGCCTGAACCTCTCTCAACCTGTTGCAAAAAACACAGCCACAAGGCAGGCCATTTCCTCCTCCTAACTGTGAGCAAGGGCATGGGAGATTCTCAAGTCTTTTCTACATTAAAGAAAGGAAAGCCAGTCGTGGACCTGGAGCCTGAAATTTACAAAAAGTTACAAATGCCCCCTGACCTCACCAATATATAAATAGCTACAGTTACCTGGATATACCCGTTAAGAGCAATGGCTTTAAAAGGACCTGTTGGGTTAACAGCAAAACATCAAAACCATGATCCAAACTTCATACTACTTGTGAGCAGTGCCATGGGAGATTTGCTTGCATTATATATTAACACATTGTATGTTACATTTTATCATGGCCCTGCCATTATAAACAGCATTTCCTCCAACTGACCGAGAGCAGCTCCATGGAGATCAGTTATTGTATTTAGTGTTGAAGCCTAATTATCATATCACAGTTTTTAAATATTGTAGTAGAGAAATATTTGCTGTGCTGTTTTGGGGGTTCAGAAAGGGACACTTAAAACGTTTGAACTGAGGATGTATACATGGTGATATATTTGGGGTGGGGACCCTCCATCGGAACACACCGCCGCTCGGGCGGTCTGCACACTTGATGGTCAAACGCCTTTATTCTTCCCCAGGTTCCCTTACATGGTTTTAAAACTGAAGCTACATTTTGATGGGAATGTAAGTTGTGCTTTTTTAAATTAAAAAAGCCACTTTTATATTACATGGGTAAACCTCTCCTATGGATCTAGTACGGTTTCTGAATCATTGAGATGTCTGCTGTCATTTTGTCACTTTTTGTAAGGAGCCCTGTCCTTTCTCTGTTCCTACTGGGAGTGATGGTTACTACCAATGTATAGTGTTAGGGCATGTCAAATAGATGTTCCTGCCCTGCATTGGTAGAAGGCACAGAGCCAGATTATGGTCTGTGTGGTAACTGTCTTTTCTATCTTGGGATTGATCCCTAAACAGACATGTTACCAATGTAGCACTTGATGAAGTGAATCCAGGAGCTCAGCTTGTTTCTTCCATTCCCTTCTTCAGATGTCATGGAGCCATTTGCTACTGCAACCCAGGGAGCTTTAACTTTCTGATGTCTTCAGTTGTAGGAAGGCAACCTACCTGAAATGGTGGTGAAAGCAGATTCAATAGTAGCTTTCAAAATGATTACCTGAAGACCCCTGGTGGTGCTGCTTTGTAGCTGACCATCAGGGAGTGGGAATAACTTGCTGTGCCCAGTACTGCATTGTCCAGTCTGCCAGCTGCTTTTTAATTTTTTTTTTTATGTCCCATGACTGTCATTTTGCTTTCTTGTGCCCTTCAAGTAATGTTCCCACACTCTGCTCATGCTGAGGTAGGAAGATCGCAGCCCACTCTCTCGCATGTCTTATGCATTCTGACTCAAGCATGACGGACAGTTCTTCCCACCGATAGGGCTAAGGGATAGGGTATAACCAATATCACTAAAACAGATTATCTGGTCATTTATCACATTACGGTTTGTGGGACCTTGCTGTGCTCAAATTGGCTACCACATTTCCTACATTACATCAGTGACTACACTTCAAAAGTATTTAATTAGCTTTAAAGTGCTTTGGGACGTCCTGAGGTCATGAAAGGCGCTAGTCTATCTTTTGACACTAATGAAGACTGGGATACTAAACTTGTATCAACCTTCTAAAGAAGAACATTTTTCTTCTTATGATGAAGGTATATATATATTTTTAAATAGACTTTATGCACTTCTTAACCAACCTCCCCCATCAAAAAGTAAAGTTGAATTAATGGTTTGTTAATCCAGTGTCTGCCCCCAGCCCCATATTAACACCTGGGCACTATCGGTCACAGCAGTTTTGGTCCATCAACTTTTTACATGCAATGTTAAAAAAAATACAAGTTGTCCAAAATGTAAACTTCTCCACTATGATTTTGTTTTAATTAAAAATAAGCAGTTGTTACCAGTAAAAAGACAAAAAGGACTTGCATTTTTATAGCTGTTGTACAAGGAACACTTTGAGATGTTTGAGAGACATGATATGATTACCAAAAAAATGCAGTAGTAGCTATTTTGCACACAGTAAGATCCCACAAAGAATAACAAGATAAATGGCCATTTTTTTTGGGTGGTGTTGATTGAGGAATCAACCAAAGGAGGAATTCTGGCCAGTACAGTTGGGAAAACTCTTTGCTCTTTGATTAGTGCCATTTTCTATCTGAACAACTGGAACAGACAGAGAGGACCTCGGTGTAATGTCTCTTCTGAAGGACGGTACTCCAGACAATGTAGCACTCCCTTGAAACTACATTGGAGTGTCGGCCTAACTTATGTGCTCAAGTCCTGATACAGGGTTTGAATCTGCAACCTCCTACTCAGGTAAAATTGTTATGAACTGAGTATGATGACACCCCCAAAAATAAAATAGACATACAAGTAAATAATATGCGGTTTGAGTAAACAATAGTAATTTCCCATACTTAGTGGCGGATCTTTGAAATCTGGTGTCTTTTCAGTGTAATTTTTGTTTGCTAAATATTGGTTGCCGCTGTAATTGTCATGGCATTTACAGCGTAGTTACAACGTATTGATGTGCGTATTTCCTGTAATTTTAATACCACAAAATGGAAGAAGAAAAGTCAAAGTGATCATTATTGGAGGCAAGACTTGATTTGGAAATGTATCATCAGTATTTATACTTTAATGACAGCAACAGCCACAATATAATTTTTTTTTTAAACTCTCCGTATTTTCACTCATATTTCTCAATTTTTACTTTCTCCCAAGGTTCTCACCTCCTCACTTGAAGAGCTGGAGGTTGATTCCATGGCATAGGCTCTGGATCCTGGCCATTTTTCATGTGAGCCTAGATAATGAATATCGAGCTTGAGATGACAGCCAAGCCTGATATGTCCTTGTGCAATGTCCACGCGTACACTTTTCAACAGGAGTCACTGGATAGTAATCCGGAATTCTGGCTGATAATTTTGTTGTTTTTCCCCCTCCTTAATGCGGAGCTCAGTTGTAGCCCCTCTGACACAACCTGAGTTAAGATTAACTAACTCAACCCAGACTGGTGGAGCAACCTGGGATTTTACTGACTTGTCCGTATCATATCTACACTAAGCAGTTTACTGGGGGAAAGGCAATATCTCAATTTACAAGAAATTATCTTTGCACATGATGCAAATTCTAGGTAATTTGAAGACAATGGGTCCATTGTGTATAAAGGTTAATTGAAGCTGTACGTAGAAATACATAGAAGTTACAACATGGAAACAGGCCATTTGGCCCAAGCAGTCTGCTTTAGTGTTTACCCTCCGCCTGAGCAAATAGTTCTAATCATGTTTACACAACCTGTTCTCGTATCCCTTCATCCCCTTTTCCTTCATTTACCTACCTAATCTAATCTTGAATATTGTCATAGTTATTGCCTCGACCACTAAACCTAGAAGTGAATTCCACAGCCTCAAAACTCTCTGTGCAAAGATGTTTCTCTTGTTCTAAATCTCTTGCATTTCACCTTGACCCCTCATTCTAGACCTCTCAACTACTGGAACAGTCTGCTTCGATCCACCCTGTCCTATCCTTTCATTTCTTTAAACATTTCATCCTTCAAACATTTCTATCTTATTCACCAGTGATGTGCATTCTAATAAAAAAAAACCCAATTTTTCGATTCTTTCTTCATATCTGTATTTCCTCATACCAGGCAGCATCCTGGTGAGTCTGTGTTGTACCCTCTCTAAAACTTTAATATCCTACCTATAGTGTGGAGTCCAATTATGCACACAGTACTCTTACTGAGATCTTAAGGTTTTATATAGGCACATCATTACCTCTTGGCTTTTATATTCTATCCATCGTGTGATTTAACCTATAAGTCCATTAGCTTTTTTAATGGCCTTATCAATCTGAGGTGCTGGCTTTAATGTCCTGTGAATGTGTTACCCCCAAATCCCTCTGCTCTTCCAAAGCACCGAGTCTGCTTCCATTCAAGTATAATTACAGCAGTTTTATTTTACCAAAATGTATCGCCTTGCACGAATTGACATTTCGTTCCATTCCTTCACCTTATCAATATCCCTTTGCAGATCAGTTGGTAGCACTCTCGCCTCTGAGTTAGAAGGTCATGAGTTCAAATCCCGCTCCAGCAACTTGAGCATATAATCTAGGCTGACGCTTTCAATGGGGTGCTGAGGGAGTGCTGCACAATCGGAAATGCTGTCTCTCATGAGATGTTAAACCGAGGCCCCGTCTACCCTTTCTGGAGGATGTAGAATATCCCATGGAGCTATTCGAAGAAGAGCAGGGGAGCTGGCCCAGTGTCCTAGGCCAGTATTTATCTCTCAATCAACATCACTAAAAACTGATGATCCAGTCTTTTATCTCATTGCTGTTTGTGGGACCGTTTTGTGCGTAATTGGTTGCCACGTCTTCTATATTACAACAGTTACTACACTTCAGAAGTACTTCATTGGCTGTAAAACGCATTGGGACATTCTGAGGTTCATGAAAGGTTCTTCTAAAGAATTAACAATATTTCCTATTTTGGTATCGTCTGCAAATTTTGACTCCACTCCCTCTAGGCCTATATCCAAATCGTTAATATACACAGTGAACAAGAATGGTCCCAGAACTGAACTCTGTGGAATACCACTACCCATTTCCAACCAGCTGCTATCATTTGACCACTTACTAGTGTGTTGTGAAATGCAGTTCAGTAAAATGCTAAATAACCAAGATCACAAAGTTCCAGTGGTTCTTCAATAGTAGGGTCAGTGAACATTTTAGCTGTCCCAGGGGCTATTGCAAGACTTCTTTTGGAAACTGTCAACTTTTCATCCTTCCGGTTGAAGTAAACAGAAACCGTGTTCATGAAGGACCACAAGGGAACCCCGTTAGCCTTGTGTTCCTGTGCAGCTGCAAGGTCATGGTTACAGTTGTATAAAGCTCTGGTTAGACCCTATCTGGAGTACTGTTCTGAGCACTGCACCTCAGGAAGGCTATATTGGCCTTGGAGGGGGTGCAGCTCAGATTCACCAGAATGATACCAGGGATAAGAGGGTTAAATTATGAGGACGGTTAGCATCCCTTGAGAATAGAAGATTAAGGGATGATCTAATTGAGGTGTTTGAGATGATTAAAGGATTTGATAGGGTAGATAGAAACCATTTCCTCTGGTGGGGGAGTCCAGAACAAAGGGGCATAATCTTAAAATTAGAGCTAGGCCGTTCAGGGGTGATGTCGGGAAGCATTTCTTCACACAAAAAGGGTAGTGGAAATCTGGAACTCTCTCCCCCCCAAAAAGTTGTTGAGGCTGGGGATCAATTGAAAATTTCAAAACTGAGATTGATAGGTTTTTTTTAAGCAAGGGTATTAAGGGTTTCGGAACCAAGGCGGGTAAATGGAGTTAAGATAGAGTTCCTCCATGATCTAATTGAATGGCGGAACAGGCTCGAGGGGCTGAATGGCCTGCTCCTGTTCCTATGGTCCATATGTTGGTATCTACTGCCGACTCGGGCTAATACCTCACATGAAAGTTATTTTTTTGTTGTTTTTTGGGCAACTTTGTTTTTTGTTTTATTTTTTAATAGACCCATTTTGGCATTCATGGTGGCAACAATAAAAAGTGATCTTCAGTTTCTCCAACCTTAATCTTTTGGTATTTCGGTCTTGTTCGTTTTGGACACAGACAAAGAGAGACCCAATTGAAGCATTATGGAAATTTGAAGACACCGTTACGTTCTGTTATTGAAACAGAAGGTTTTGGTGAAAAAAAACAAATTTTATAAAATTCTGCTTCAAGCTTTTAATCTAATTATGTAGCTTTTCCTCTCTTCCCAGTTGTTTATCTGCCTTTATATTGAGGCTTGTTACTCCCATGTTGATCTGCTTCAGCTGGTGGGTGTGTGCCTGGAGTCCCCCCCAAGGATCTATCCTTGGCCCCCTCCTATTTCTCATCTACCTGCTGCCCCTCAGCGACATCATCTGAACACACATCAATTTCCACATGTACGCTGACGACACCCAGCTCTACCTCACCGCCACCTCTCTCGACCCCTCCACTGTCTCTCATTTGCCATTCTGCTTATCCGACATCCAGTACTGGATAAGCAGATATTTCCTCCAACTAAGCATTGGGAAGACTGAAGCCCTTAGCCCCGATAATTCTGGGGAGGTGGGGAGGGAGCAGAGGACCCTGTCAGGGGCTGGGAAACCCGGAAATAACAGGAAAGGTGGCGGTCCTGCCAAATTTAACGGCAGGACCTCATTAGAATTTTGTTTCTCAGTTTCCCGCCCGGGAGCTGACCAGATAGAGAGGCTGGCTGGCTGCCGGGTGGGAAGGCCTGCGGTAGAAGGCTGCAGCCGGGGACCAGAGAAGAGGGTGGGAGGGAGAGATTGCATTGGGGTGGCGGTGGGGGGGAGAGATATCAGACAACGAGGTGGGGGGAGGGATCGCAGGGGAAGAGATCGTGACAGGGAAAGATCGGATCATGGGGGATGTGGGTCGGCCGAACGTGCGGGGTGGGTGGGGTTGGCAGATTGCAACATGTTTGCTTGGGGGACCGGGGTTGGGGGGAAGCACTCTTGCTCCTCCTGGCCCACAATCAGTCTGTAAAAACACTTACCTGCTGGATCCAGCAGTTCTCACCTCCCTTTAGCTGCCAGGTTTCTGAGCCCCGGGAAATCCGTGCTGCTAAATGGCTGCTAAAACCTGAGGCACGGTGCCTCTATATAATTATCCCCTCCAGCGTCTTCGGTCTTTGGCACAAACTCCTCCCCCAAGCCACCGACTCCATCCCTCTCCCTGGCCACTGTCTGAGGCTGAACCAGACTGTTTGCAACCATTACGTCCTATTTTTTTTTATTCGTTCGTGGGTTGTGGGCATCGCTGGCGAGGCCGGCATTTATTGCCCATCCCTAATTGCCCTTGAAAAGGTGGTGGTGAGCTGCCTTCTTGAACCGCTGCAGTCCGTGTGGTGAAGGTTCTCCCACAGTGCTGTTAGGAAGGGAGTTCCAGGATTTTGACCCAGCGACGATGAAGGAACATGCAGGTGGTGTTGTTCCCATGTACCTGCTGCCTTTGTCCTTCTAGGTGGTAGAGGTCGCGGGTTTGGGAGGTGTTGTCGAAGAAGCCTTGGCGAGTAGCTGCAGTGCATCCTGTGGATGGTACACACTGCAGCCACAGTGCGCCGGTGGTGAAGGGAGTGAATGTTTAGGATGGGGTGCCAATCAAGCGGGCTGCTTTGTCCTGGATGGTGTCGAGCTTCTTGAGTGTTGTTGGAGCTGCACTCATCCAGGCAAGTGGAGAGTATTCCATCACACTCCTGACTTGTGTCTTGTAGATGGTGGAAAGGCTTTGGGGAGTCAGGAGGTGAGTCACTCGCCGCAGAATACCCAGCCTCTGACCTGCTCTTGTAGCCACGGTATTTATATGGCTGGTCTAGTTAAGTTTCTGGACAATGGTGACCCCCAGGATGTTGATGGTGGGGGATTTGACTATGGTAATGCCGTTGAATGTCAAGGGGAGGTGGTTAGACTCTCTCTTGTTGGAGATGGTCATTGCCTGGCACTTCTCTGGCGCGAATGTTACTTGACCCTGAGATGAGCTTACCCATATCCACTCTATCACCAACCTCCACCTCTATAACATTTCCTGGCTTCGCCCCTGCCTCAGCTCATCTGCTGCTGAAACCCATGCCTTTGTTACTTCTAGACTTGACTATTCCGATGTTGTCCTGACCAACCTCCCATTTTCCACCCTCCATAAATTTGAGCTCATCCAAAACTCTGCTGCCCATATCCTAACTTGCACCAAGTCCTGTTCACCCATCATCCCCGTACTCGCTGACCTACGTCGGTTCCCGGTCTGGCAACGCCTTGATTTTAAAATTCTCATCCTTGTTTTCAAATCCCTCCATGGCCTCGCTCCTCCCTATCTCTGTAACCTCCTCCAGCCCTACAACCCTCCGAGATCTCTATTCTCTTACAATTCTGGCCTCTTGCACATCCCCGATTTTAATCGCTCTTTAATCGCGGCCCTTCCTTCAGCTGCCTAGGCCCGCAGCTCTGGAATTCACTCCCTAAACCTCTCCGCCTCTCTACTTCTCCTCCTTTAAGACGCTCCTTATAACCTATCTCTTTGACCAAGCTTTTGGACACCTGTCCGAATATTTTTTTTTATTCGTTCGTGGGTTTTGGGCGTCGCTGGCAAGGCCAGCATTTATTGCCCATCCTTAATTGCCCGTGAAAAGGTGGTGGTGAGCCGCCTTCTTGAACCGCTGCAGCCCGTGTGGTGAAGGTTCTCCCACAGTGCTGTTAGGAAGGGAGTTCCAGGATTTTGACCCAGCGACGATGAAGGAACGGTGATATATTTCCAAGTCTGGATGGTGTGTGACTTGGAGGGGAACGTGCAGGTGGTGTTGTTCCCATGTGCTTGCTGCCCTTGTCCTTCTAGGTGGTAGAGATCGCGGATTTGGGAGGTGCTGTCGAAGAAGCCTTGGCGAGTTGCTGCAGTGCATCCTGTGGATGGTACACACTGCAGCCACGGTGCACCGGTGGTGAAGGGAGTGAATGTTTAGGGTGGTGGATGGGGTGCCAATCAAGCGGGCTGCTTTATCTTGGATGGTGTCGAGCTTCTGGAGTGTTGTTGGAGCTGCACTCATCCAGGCAAGTGGAGAGTATTCCATCACACTCCTGACTTGTGCCTTATAGATGGTGGAAAGGCTTTTGGGAGTCAGGAGGTGAGTCACTCGCCACAGAATACCCAGCCTCTGACCTGCTCTTGTAGCCACAGTATTTATATGGCTGGTCCAGTTAAGTTTCTGGACAATGATGACCCCCAGGATGTTGATGGTGGGGGATTCGGCGATGGTAATGCCGTTGAATGTCAAGTGGAGGTGGTTAGACTCTCTCTCGTTGGAGATGGTCATTGCCTGGCACTTGTCTGGTGCGAATGTTACTTGCCACTTATGAGCCCAAGCCTGGATGTTGTCCAGGTCTTGCTGCATGCGGGCTCGGACTGCTTCATTATTTGAGGGGTTGCGAATGGAACTGAACATTGTGCAATTATCAGCGAACATCCCCATTTCTGACCTTCTTACGTGGCTTGGTATCAAATTTTGTTTGATGATGCTCCTGTGAAACGCCTTGGGACGTTTTACTATGTTAAAGGTGCTAAATAAATGCAAGTTAGGAACATAGGAACAGGAGTAGGCCATTCAACCCCTCGTGCCTGCTCCGCCATTTGATAAGATCATGGCTGATCTGTGATCTAACTCCATATACCTGCCTTTGGCCCATATCCCTTAATACCTTTGGTTGCCAAAAAGCTATCTATCTCAGATTTAAATTTAGCAATTGAGCTAGTATCATTTGCCGTTTGCGAAAGAGAGTTCCAAACTTCAACCACCCTTTGTGTGTAGAAATGTTTTCTAATCTCGCTCCTGAAAGGTCTAGCTCTAATTTTTAGACTGTGCCCCCTACTCCTAGAATCCCCAACCAGCGGAAATAGTTTCTCTCTATCCACCCTATCCGTTCCCCTTAATATCTTATAAAGTTGTTGTTGTACCCAGTCCATGAGCACCATTAATATCTCTGTGCTCAGCTTGCCCCCACAGGGAGATGCACATTATCTATGTAAGTGTTTGAGTGTGCCTCCCTCCCTCCCCCCACCACACATTTTTCCAGTAGTATGGGTTCTTCAGAATCACAAGGTGCAGCTGCATCTAATAAAATACATGCAGCCTGTGTGGTAGGTGAACTAGCCTTGGAAATCCAATCTTATGTGGTGCTGGTGGGTTAATAGCTTCGGGATTGCAAAGGACAAGTTTAGGATAGAGAGTTATTCCTTGGCGCAGAGAATAATCAAGTCCTCGGAGAGATTGCCAGGGAAGATGATTGAGGCCAGGTCACTGCATTAATTTAAGAATCAGCTACATACTGTAATGAGAAGGTTTGGTATTTTGTGAGGATGAGATCAAAAGGGCTGAATCTTCTTTATCTAAACTGATCTTGTGAAATATAGATAAATGCTTCATCAATCGACAGACCAATGCAGACATCGCACCGTAGCAAACTCGTAACTCGTACCATTTCAATCCCACTGCTTCTTATTGGGAAAAAAAAACACCCGCTGTAAAAATAATGGACCTGACACTTCTTGATAACTGAAGTGTTCAGTCGTTTCAAATAACGAATATCTTAAAATTAATATGTGCAATCTTTCCTAGGGTAATAGAAAGGTGAGTGTACCACTGTCGCTATAAGTGTACTCTGCTCCACTGAAGTGGTGAAACAGTAAACACGGAAACAAGTTGAAACAACCCACATACTGTAAATTGGACATTTCTTTTGAAAGAATTTGGTTGAGGTTTTCATGCTTGATTCTTGAAGAGGAGGATGTAACGGATGAAAAGATAGTGAGTGAAGATTATTGTCATTACTGGTTACCTCCTTTTATAGATGAAACGTTGTTGGTTTTACGGTTTTCTAGATCATCGAACTGCTGTGTTTGCTTAAACGCCAGTGGAACCAAACATGGCCTGAGTTATGAGACAAAAAACTCTACTTGGCTCCCAGTCGCACAGCAGCCACAATCGATCACCTCTCTTCCCCCTCCGCAAGAAGACTGAACATTTTCTGCTGTGTTGTACCCATGTTCTACATTATTCCATTTTTAAGTCTGTGTTATTTTTTTTCCTTTTTAAGTACTTATTTTATCTCATTCTGTGCTTATGTGCCTAGTCTTTTTTATTTTAAGTCTCTCCTATCAAAGGGATTAACTGCCAAGAGGTTTGGATTTGTCAGCTCCACTTACTCATTAGTGCTGTACACAACTTCCCCCCACCCCCAGCTCCCCCCCCACCCCCCCCACCGATGTCCCATGAGGAAGATAGTGGCCATCTGGACTGTATAAGCATGCACAATGGTGTTCTTGTAAGTGTAAGGACAAAAGGATTGCTGATCAGCAGTTCTGGAGAACTGCAGGTGGTTGACAGTTTCAGTGGAAAGTAATAGGGTACTAAGAGAGAGGCAATGAGACTTGGGTCACTTGTGGTTGCTTTGATGGTTTTAGAGCTGAATATTGACATCTAGTTCCTGACGTTACTGAAAAATGAAAAAAAAAACAGGTGTTTGCAGGATGTACGCTGAAATTACTATTTTTAAAAAAAAAACAAAGAGGTCTTTTAACTTTTTGAGTGCTGAAATACAACCTAATACATCCTTTTTTACACCTTGCATAAAATTCTAGAAGACTCTTTTGGCCGTGAAATTACACTATGCAAATACCAAGGTATGAGTGTTCACAGGGTGCAAAATCCCTTATTTTAAAGGAGGTGTTAACCATTTAAATTAAATTTCAAGAACTTCTGTAAATGAAATTCTTTCTTTGAGAGCATGCTGCAACAAAGATGTACTATAGAGCAGACTGTTGCACACAGTTCTACTCCAGCAATATTAGGCTCATATTCACTCGAGCAGGGAAGATTAAGGAGTAATTTAATACAAGTGTTCAAAATTCTGAAAGGGTTTAAGAGGGTAAATAGTGAAAGATATTTTCCACTGTTTAGTGAATCTGTAACAAGGAGGCAGAGATTTAGGATTAGTGCTAAAGGATAAGGGGGAGGGTAGAAGAAATGTTCTTATGAAAAGGGTTATTAGAATATGGAATACATTGCCACAAGATGTCATTGAAGCTGATTTGATTCACGACGATTTAAGAGGGGTTAGATTCAACACTTGATGAAGGATGTGGGAAAGATCAGGAAAATGGGATTACACGACATAGTTCCACGTAGGGCTAGAAGTACATGGGCTCAGTGGGCCAAAATGACTGCCTCCTGTACTTAAACCCCTATAATTGGTTTTAAGAAAGGAACTCCCAGTAACTCTTAGGGCTCGATTATCCCGGGAAATTGCGGGTGCGTTGGGGGCGGGGGGGGTGGGGGCTGACTCCGAAAATCGGGGAAATCCCGTTCGGTTTCAAAGCCTGGCTCCAACCCGCCGACGTCCGAGTTCCCCACGGACGCACCTGTGTGCGGGCGAGCGTCCCCAATCCGCAAGTCCCGCCGGCAATTAAAGCCGGCGGGATGATAGTTAAAGAGCCAAATGTACCTCATTGAGGTACTTAAGGCACTTTACTTGTAACAGATTACATAGTTAGAACGATTTTTAAGTTAACTGGGCGGCTTGCCCACAGCTTCTGATTCACGCCTGGTGAAACCAGGCATGAAGGGCCGGATCAGGGAGAAAGAAACAAAATAAATTACATTAAAAAACCATTGCACGAAGTTAAAACACAAAATCAATCTACCTTTCCACCCTGCTCCGATGTCCGATGTCTCCCTCTCCGATCTCCCCTTCTTCACCCCCCCCGATCTCCCCTTCTTCACCCCCCCCGATCTCCCCTTCTTCACCCCCCCCGATCTCCCCTTCTTCACCCCCCCCGATCTCCCCTTCTTCACCCCCCCCCGATCTCCCCTTCTTCACCCCCCCCGATCTCCCCTTCTTCACCCCCCCCGATCTCCCCTTCCTCACCCCCCCCCGATCTCCCCTTCTTCACCCCCCCCCGATCTCCCCTTCCTCACCCCCCCCGATCTCCCCTTCTTCACCCCCCCGATCTTCCCTTCTTCACCCCCCCCCGATCTTCCCTTCTTCACCCCCCCCGATCTCCCCTTCTTCACCCCCCCGATCTCCCCTTCTTCACCCCCCCGATCTCCCCTTCTTCACCCCCCCGATCTCCCCTTCTTCACCCCCCCGATCTCCCCTTCTTCACCCCCCCCGATCTCCCCTTCTTCACCCCCCCCGATCTCCCCTTCTTCACCCCCCCCGATCTCCCCTTCTTCACCCCCCCCGATCTCCCCTTCTTCACCCCCCCCGATCTCCCCTTCTTCACCCCCCCCGATCTCCCCTTCCTCACCCCCCCCCGATCTCCCCTTCTTCACCCCCCCCCGATCTCCCCTTCCTCACCCCCCCCGATCTCCCCTTCTTCACCCCCCCGATCTCCCCTTCTTCACCCCCCCGATCTTCCCTTCTTCACCCCCCCCCCGATCTTCCCTTCTTCACCCCCCCCGATCTCCCCTTCTTCACCCCCCCGATCTCCCCTTCTTCACCCCCCCGATCTCCCCTTCTTCACCCCCCCCGATCTCCCCTTCTTCACCCCCCCCGATCTCCCCTTCTTCACACCCCCCGATCTCCCCTTCTTCACCCCCCTGATCTTCCCCTCTTCCCCCCCCCCCCCCGATCTTCCCCTCTCCCCATCCAAACCTTTCCCTCTCCCCCCCTCGATCTTCCATTCTTCCCCCCCCCCCTCCGATCTTCTATTCCAGTGCCGGATGACGTCTCGCTCGCTGTCTTTCTCTCCCCCTCCCCCCCCCGGCCTCGCGTTGCAGCTCCCGACAGCAGCCAGCCTGTCAATCAGGCTGGCAGCTCGGTGCGAAACCCGGAGAGCACATTAATCATCATCAATTAGGATGCGATCGCATTGGAAACAATAAGGTTTGTTTATTCGGATTTGCCACGTGCACCTTCCCCCGCCCCCCACCCCCCACCCCCCCCACCCACCGCTGCCAACCCATCACCATTTCAAAATTGAGCCCTTAGTGTCAGGTTGTTGGTTATGAGACTCTTATGCAGAGGAGTTATTGTTAGCCAAACATTAGGTTTAAAATTTATTATAAATTAAGTGTGCATGAATAACATTTTTGCATTTGTCTCCTGGTGATTGTGACCTTTTAGCAGATTTATGCACTTCTCCGGTATTTTACATCCCTGACCATAATCTTTGGTTGCAGTTAATAGAAATGCAAGCACATCCTATGGAATAATGTAAATTTGGTTTAAGATAAAGGGAGTGTGGGAGCAAAGCATACTTTAAATAATACAATTAGCCTGTAACTTCCAAAGTATGTGTGTATAGTTTATAAATCCTTAAAGTTTAGAACATAGAAGTATGGAATGAGAAAGGACCATTGGACCATCAAGCCACCTATTCCCCAGATCATGTACAATCTAACTTAGTGTGAACTCTATTCCACCCATTTAATCACCTGAGGGAAAGTTCTGTGTAAACAACACCCCCAACAGATGTCCAAAAGTGTTGGAGCTAAACCGCAAACATCTATCCTCACATCTCCACTGTTCCATCCTGCTGTCCTCCACAAAATATAATTCTTCTCACCTCTCCTCCCCATAAAATAAATCTATTATGTTTTTCTGATTGTCTCAATTCCTGATTCATATCTGGAAGTCCCCCCCCCCACACACCTCTTCTCCTGGGAGAGGAGGGGGATAAAAGTCACAATCCATATCCTTTAACATCATTGTGAGCTAGAGATGCACATGTGGCACGACAAAAAAAATCTGGTTGCCCAGGAGGTTAACATTAGACCACAGTGACTTAAGCTGTCAGATTTTTATTTTACAGTTTAATCTAGTACTAAGAAACATAGTAATTTGTGTGTGTGTATGTGTGTGTGATTTATTACATGGTTCCTGCATTGTGAAAGCATTTCATGGACGTTTTCTTAAAATCAATACGCATTTGAAAAAAAAGACTTGCATTTATATAGGACCTTTCATGACCTCATGACCTCCCAAAGCGCTTTACAGCCAATAAAGTACTTTTGAAGTTTAGTCACTGTTGTCATGTTAGAAAGCAATATATACTTTTACTGTGTGGTTTTAAAAAAGGTTATCATGCAGTGACTTTTGACTGTGGTCTCTTCTGATGGATAGCATCAACACTGGTTTCAAAAAAAAGTTGCTGCAGCTGCTTGTTTGTCTACCACGCAAACCATCTCGTTACTCAGTTCGTGGGCCACATACACATCATATTGGTAGACTTAGTAGGCTTTTATTAAAGTCTAAAATAGACCTTGTTTTTTTATGATTGCATTTTTGTACTTGACACTCAAAACAAGAGTTTTCTTAATGTGTCAGAATGCTTGAGTGAGCAGTGATGAGCACTGCCAAACTGAGAGATTTGTCTGCCCCTCCAGGATATCATCTAAATTATTAGAATACTCTTTTTCTCAGCAGATGAGTGAAGCACTGTTTTTGTTTTCTCCTTACCTTTTTTTAATAAACTTTCTCTTAAATTATATTTTAAAAAATCAAATTTCTTTTTCAGAATATGTAAAATTGGTAAGCAGTGACATTAGATGAAAACTTGTTTTTTGGCCTACAGGTCACTCTGAAGTGCAATGAGAAATACTGTACAGCGAGTATGCTTGTTGCCTTGTTCTTTATAAGCCAGACCAGCAGCAGCATGTGTGTGTGTGAGAGAGATCTAGCTTAATTATTTGGAATATGCTGTCAAAAACTACATATTTCTTTATATTCAAAGACACTTTGGATTCATGCAGCAACATTTATTTGGACTGTTTAAGGACAGTTATTGATGTTCTTGTAAGAGTACCTCACTTACGATTGAGACATTGAGGTAGCAATCTAGAACGGTGAAGCAGATTTGCTTTCTATCGGCCCATTTAATTTGCCTTCCAACTGCATAAATCAAACTGAGATTCTGCCAGTCTCATCTGTTGTGGGTGGGTTTTAAGTGTACAGGTCAGTTGCCAGAACATTTTCTTGATTTTGTAAAACCCATGACTTCTGTGGATGTTCACTTCTCTTTCCATTAACTTGTCCGTCCAAAATAAAATGTGTAAGCTCTCCACCACTGCCATGAACTGAATGGCCAGCTGAAATGGGACATCTTTCGCTTTTGATGATTCTCCCGGTCAACTCGATCTTCAGACACAATCATGGGATCATACAGCACAGAAGGAGGCCATTTGGCCCATTGTGTCTGTGCTGGCTCTTTGAAATAACTATCCAATTAGTCCCACTCCCCTTGCTCTTTCCCTGTAGCCCTGCAAATTTTCCTTTTCAAGTATACATCCAATTCCCTTTTGAAAGTTACTATTGAATCTACTTCCACCACCCTTTCAGGCAGTGCGTTGCAGATCATAACAACTTGCTGCGTAAAACAATTTCTCCTCATCTTCCCCTTGGTTCTTTTGCCAATTATTTTAAATCTGTATCCTCTGGTTATCGACTCTTCTGCCAGTGGAAACAGTTTTTTCCCTATCTACTCTATCAATCCTTGACGAACTGGTGCATCTAACTGCTCAGGGTACCTTAATATGCCAGCAGTAGGACCACATTTCATAGATGGAAGGACTACGTGAAGGATTTGTTCCCAAGACCAGATACTAAGGGACATTTGATGGCACTGCTGACTGAACAGGAGGATTTAGAACAACCTCCAAATACTGGATAGGATTTCTATTCAAAAGTTGAAATTCAGGAAGGCCACTGATTTTAGCCGGTATCGATGCAGACTTCATCAAAGGTTGTACTGAAGTAAGTGTGTAATTGTTCCACCAGCTCTGAGGGAGGAACTTCAAAAGGGGGTCTGAAAATGTTTCTCCACACAGGCTTACAAATCCTTCTGTTAAATTGGAATTGCGCAGTGTAGCTAATTATACACGCCATTCAGCACCTCAAGCCTATTCTGCCATTCAGTTAGACCGTGGCTGACCTGAACCTCGACTCCATTTATCTGCCTTTGATCCATATCCCTTGATACCCTTATCTAATAAAAAATCTGTCAATCTCAGTCTTGAAATTTTCAATTGACCCAGCATCTACAGCCTTTTGGGGAGGGAGTTCCAGATTTCCTCTACCCTCCCTGTGAAAACGTGCTTCCTGATTTCACTCCTGAATGGCCTACTTCTAATTTTAAGATTGTGCCCCCTTGATCCTGATTCCCCCACCAAAGGCAATAGCTTCTCTGTATCTACCCTACGGAATTCTTTTATCATTTTAAACACTTCGATTAGACCACCCCTCAATCTTCTAAACTCAAAGGAATATGAGTCAAGTTTATGCAACCTGTCCTCATAATTTAACCCTTTAAGCCCCGGTATCATTCTGGCGAATCTGGACTGCATCCCCTCCAAGG
Organism: Heptranchias perlo; assembly: GCF_035084215.1. Taxonomy (NCBI): domain Eukaryota; kingdom Metazoa; phylum Chordata; class Chondrichthyes; order Hexanchiformes; family Hexanchidae; genus Heptranchias; species Heptranchias perlo. The sequence goes on along the minus strand of NC_090329.1, from coordinate 117,889,976 downwards.
CCAATATATCCTTCCTGAGGTGCTGTACCCAAAACCGAACGCAGTACTCCAGATGTGGTTTGACCAAGGCTTTGTACAACTGAAGTATAACTTCCTCCCCTTTGTATTCCAGCCCCTTTGAGATAAAGGCCAACATGCCATTAGCCTTTTTGTACCTGTGCACAAGCTTTTAGTCATTTGTGCACCTGGACACCCAAGTCCCTTTGCTCTTCCACAGTTCCACGTCTCTCACCATTAAGACAATATTGGATCCAAAGTGGATGACCTCACACTTCCTCCCCCCCCCCATTAATGCAACACTTCAGAGAGGTAGAATATAATTTATTATTCATCAACCATTGCAGGGTATTCCCTAAAGAGTGCTGTATTTTTCTTCCTTTTCAATCATTTTTTTTCTCTCTCCCTTTGCCACTCTCTTAAAGCAGTGGCTCTTTGCAGGAACATGGTTCAATGTGTAGTCTTCGCCCTTGGTCCATTCTTCATGTGGGAGCCTTGAGAGTGAGTGGCATCACTCCCTCACCTGATACCCATACCCATGCAGTTCCAACAGAGATTTGTGGATAACAAGTCAGGGGCAGATTGCAGTATCCCTACTACCACCCCAGCAGAGATCAGCTACTTCTACCCAGACTGGAAATCAAACCTTTGTGGGCCCTATGACTCCGTTATTTACTGCTTTAACCAGCCGAGCCACAAAGGGAGCCCAGACGGGGTTTTTTTTGGAAAAATAAAGTATCTTGTATCTCATCCCAAGAACTGAACTTTATTTTACAGACTGAGGTTATGTAATTATATCTATGGCTGTAGACTCAAAATCACGTACCATGTAGCGGGTAATTTAACACCATTTGTTGTGGCAAGTAAGAGTTGTGGTATAAAAAATCACAACCCTTGTGGTTTTAATTGTTGGAACCTTAATTTGAAACTTTAGCAAACATCAGTGGTAGTAAATTAAATAGTCACTCCACCCGTTATATTTTCCTACTGTATAGCGCTGCACAAATAAAAATCCCTCCATTTTTTAGAAGAACTGTGTTTGTCCTCTCTGGGGTTCGGGAAACTCGACAGTGAAACCTAGGCGAGATTGAGAGGCAGTTCATCGGGATGGTTGAAGGGCAGAAGGCCAGATCTGAATCAAGGTTCGGTGCTTACAGCTGCTTTCTCTGTTCCCTCCGGTGAACGGTTTGGTGAGAGTACTTGTTGTGAGAGACTTACTTGTAGAATTTGGAGGTGTTCACACAGAGAACATCAGGATGGCGCTATGGCTGCTTTTCATTGGACTTCGGATGAGGAAGAGAATGAACATCATCACCAGCAAGGACCTGCTGTGGAGGGAGCTGCAGGTGGACAACAGAGGGGTGGACAGCAGCGGGGTGGACAACAGAGAGGTCACGGTCGCAGGGGGCACTATCCACCTGACAAGGTCTACAGACAGGGCTCAGCTTCCTTGACCTATCGGAAGGGCAGTGCTTCTGGAGGCTGAGATTGTCACGTCAGGTGATCGCAGACATCTGCAGTCTCCGAGAAGACGAGTTGCTCCCTACTGGACCTGGTTACCAGTGGCTGTGGAAGTCACCACCACCCTCAATTTTTTTGTCTCTGGTTCCTTCCAGGGTGCTACCAGAGACATATCGAGGGTCTTCCAGTCGGCTGCACATAAATGCATGAGGTAGGTAACATAGATTGTTTGCCAGGGCTGGGAGTTATGTAAGCTTCCTCTGTGATGACAATAGCCAGAATGAGCAGGCACTCGGATTTGCGTCTCTGGCTGGCTTCCTGCAGGTACAAGATGCCATCGACTGCACACACGTGTCAATCCGAGCACCACCAGATCAACCAGGAGTATTTGCCAACCACAAGGGATTTCATTACGTTGATGTTCAGCTGGTGTTCATCCGCAAAAAAAGGTTCATGCAGGTCTGCGCCAGGTTCCCTCGGAGCTGCCATGATGCTTTCGTACTCCGGCAATCCAATAAGTTCAGACCTGGAACCAGCCTTAAAGGGCGACTGCTGGGCGACAAAGGATACCCCTTCAAACCTGGCTGATGATACCTCTGAGGAACCCCACCAATGAACACCTGTAGGTCTACAACGCGAGCCATGTCACAACCAGATGTGTCATTGACATGCTCAAGATGCGCTTCAGGTGCCTGGACAGGTCTGGAGGTGCCCTTCAGTACTCGCCAGCGAGGGTCTCTAAAATAATTGTTGTGTTCTGCACAACATAGCGCAGCAGCGAAGACTAGAGGTGCAGGAGGAACAAGCCGCTCAGCACTCCTCATCTGATGAAGGTTCCAATGCTGAGGAGGACGAGGAGGAGCAGGAGGAAGATGAAGATGGGGTGCCCAACGCCAGACCTGCCACTCACATTGCTGCTCGGGATGCCAGGGATGCCCTAATAGCTCAAAGGTTCAGTTAGTCACTCATACTGGCCCAAGTGACTATCACAAAACCCGCCCCACCACCATACTTACACAAGCAGTCCTGTCACCATCCGTCCACTTGTTGCACATGCACCAATTGATGTCAGTCAATTCATGTCTTTACATTCAGCACCAAACAAATGAAAAGCAGATTTGGCACTTGCTAGGCAAGAATGGAAAACATGGGAAAGTGGTGCAAAGTAATAAACTTAATGTGACTTAATAAATTAAAAATATTAACATTTTCAAAAGAACCCAGTGCGTACCCATGGTGAACTACAAAGCTTTTCTCCTTCTCTCTCTAGTACTTCTATGTGGTGAATTCCCTGTGACTTCAGCAGAGGTAGAGGCAGGCTGCTCTGATCTCTGCTCTGACTTTTGAGGTGCTTGTAGACAACGACCTCTGGGTATTGGAGCCTGTGAGGGCCCCGCTAAAGACTGCTCCGCCTGCACCTGTGCAGGGGCAGTTTCGGCCATCGGGAGAGGAGGCAGTACTGTGGGTACTGGTTGAGGAGGGGGCAAGGATGAGAGGAGTTTGCACTTTCATCTCCCCTATCTCCATCGTTCCACTCCTGGGCCAGCCGCACTTCACTCCTGCCTCTCTGCGGGAGAGCAGCTTGGAGGACTTCAGTGACACCTTGGAAGCCTGTATCTAATCTGTCTGTCATCCTGCATAAGGTGGTAGACTTGTTGGCGTTCATGGTTTGCAGGGCCGCAGTCGGGGCCTGCAGGGACTGATTAGTCTGCCTCGATTCAAGTTCCACAAAGGAAGTCACTCTCTCAGTGGAAGATATTTTTGTAATGGCCTATGACATCAATCTGCAAATGTTTGAGCTGAACTCCTCCATCCTCTGGGACATTGCGAGGAGCGTAACAACATAAGAACAGAAGAAATAAGAGCAGGAGTAGGCCACATGGCCCGTCGAACCTGCTCCGCCATTCAGTACGATCGTGGCTGATCTTCGACCTCAACTCCACTTTCTCGCCCCATCCCCATATCCCTTGACTCCCCTAGAGTCCAAAAATCTATCGATCTCAGTCTTGAATATACTCAAAGACTCAGCATCCATAGCCCTCCGGGGTAGAGAATTCCAAAGATTCACAACTCTCTGAGTGAAGTTGTAAATGGCCGACCCCTTATCCTGTGACTATGCCCCCTATTTCTAGACTCGCCAGCCTGGGGAAACAACCTCTCAGCATCTACCTTGTCAAGCCCCCTCAGAATCTTGTATGTTTCATTGAGATCACCTCTCATTCTTCTAAACTCCAGAAGGTATAGTCCCATTCTATTCAATCACTCCTCATAGGACAACCCTCTCATCCCAGGAATCAATCTAGTGTGCCTGGCAGGACTGCCAGTACCTTGCTTAGTTGCTGCTGACCCTCTATCATTCGCCTTTTCATTGTCATTGATGGCTCCTGGGGTTCAGCATCTGTGTCCAGCTGAGCAGAGCTTGGAGAGGAGTGCACCCCCCCCCCCCCCCCCCGCCACGGACTCATCACAGCTGTCCCTGCCACCACTCTCTGCTCGTGCTCACTTGTGAACTGTGATCCACCAGGTGAGACCCCACCAAACTCGTATCTGCGCTGGTGCCTGGTTCGCGTGTGTCCTGTGACGGTGCAACCTCAGAAGGAATGAGCTCCTCTGAGGAATCATCATTGACAAAGGGCAGGAGCTGCTGTTCTTCACGTGATGGCCCTGGAGGAGACGAGCGAGGGTTATGATTTAGTCATGGGAATGTACAAATGTTGAAATGCACATGATTAAGGTGATCATATTTCATTCGGTGCCGAATTCAAGTCAAGATGACATAGTCTTGTGGGAGATGTGGGTCTGAGAGATTAATTCTGTCACCCTGCAGCAAAGAAGTCCAAGTCTCTCCATCTCTGATGCTCAGGGAGGCTGATATGCCTCCTGTTCCACATTTGTGAGCTCTGTGATCTGTGGGGGTCCGCCTCCGGTCTCCGCCCTCTCCCTTGTATTTTGTGCTCTCTTCTCCTGCACGTGGGTACGACAAACCTATGAGTGTCTGTAAGGCATGTGTGCATCCGATGGATTCAATGCATTCGGTGAGGGTGACAATCAGGCAGATGCATCGTGATTTGCACTGGAATGCATTTGAGGAACTCGTTGACAGTGCCATTTGAGGATGTGTGCTGAGAATCGGGGGAGCTGACTGAGGTGGGATCACATTGCACAAGAATTGGGGTGAGTGTCAGTGGTGGATGGGGGAAGGGGGAAGTGAGGAAGTGCATTGAAACGGAATGATGGGTGCTGCTGAAACTTAAGTGGGTGCAAGGAGTGATGTGGAATATGCTTGACAGGATAGAGTGAGGTGGGGTGGGGTGGGGGGGGGGGGGGTCACGGTATGTGCGCTACAGGAAGTAGGTGAATCTGCAACTCTGCTCACCTTTCCGGACCTGGTTAGGTCATTAAAACACTTCCTGCACTGGATCCAAGTCCTCATTATGACACTCCTGCTGCTCACTCTTGGGCCACCTTCAGCTGCTTCTTCTTTGTTGTGGCTTCAGGTTTCTTTTTCCCATTGCTAGGGAACAAGTCCTCTTTCCTCGCCCTTACCTCACCCAGCAGTACGCCCAGGGAAGTCTCATTGAATCTGGATGCAGCCTTTGCCCTCGTTGCTTCTATTTTTCTCCTCATACACCACCGAACACCAAACACAATCTACAAAACTCCAAACCTCCTCCACCACTGCATCTGTGAACTGGGCCTTTAAATAGTCGAGGCGAAATTGCGTCACGCGGGTCCGCATCAGACCCAATCACGCGCGGTGGAGAGACAAAACCCAGAAGTAAAATTATAATGAGGCATCCCTGTTGAAATCGGACATTCCCATGAGTCCCACCATCTTGCGCATTTGTCCCCCGCTGTCAGTGCCCCCCCCCCAGCCCCTGCTCCGATCCCGTGCCCGTGCTAATATCGGGGCCTATGTGTGTTGAGTTACAAATTGGTTTTTAAGGACTGAGGGGCCTTTTGATGCTGAGCACAAGAAAAATATCTGACAAAACCCTAAAATCATAACACTAAATTCCTTCCGGACACCAAGACAACCCTACATTTCTTGAGCATGTGGCTAAGAGCATCACAAAGTGACTGATTTGCTGTGATGGTAAATTGGTGACCAGGTAGCAGATTGTGATTATGGTTTCCGTAAGTTTTGACACGAGTTGCAGTAGCCATAGCAGTCAGTAATTATCAGGGTTGGAACAGCTGAGCCGGGAGATGATTTTAATATATTTTGCAGACCGATTTCATTTTCAAGATAAGCCATTTGAATGGACTGCTATTGAAGGTTAATTGTATTGCGTTGGTTTTTTTTATAGTTAATTTAATCACAACATGCAGTCGTGACTATAAGAAAGAATTGGGAAGAAAATTAAGTTTTTTGGCTGAACCAGAGCTGCTCGCAGTTAATATGTATAAAGATGTGAAAACAAAGGAGTTCTTTCACTGTATTTTGATGCTGTGAAGTGATGCACACTATTATTGAACGTAATCCTGGAGTTAGTCTTGGTTGAGAGATCCCTGGCAGCAAATGGGCCAGTGGTGATAGTGGTTAATGGCGGGGGTCTTTTGTTGCCTCCACAGTGACAGATTACTAGAATGCTGTGTCAATTCCCTTTGGAAATTGCTAATAGTGAGAAAATGTTAATGGGAGCAATCCCACATGAAGAAACAGAGAAACGTAATTACAAGGCATATTAGTGCAGTCAAACAGCAACAGTTCCCATTCTAAATTAACGTAACGATTTGGTTCACAGATGTTCTCTGTACAGGAATATACAATTGTTTGGCCTATCCAATAGTCAGAGGTTTACATAAAACCCCCCCGCTTCACCTACTGTATTTACATGCAAATGTTCTTGCTGCATCATTGAAATGGGCAGTTGAGCATTTTATATTGTAGATTAGATTGCCTGTTCTAAGTCTCTTTCACCATTCTGATACAAGTCCTTTGTAATGCAGGAAACGTATGATATAATATTTCTGCTCCTGGCCTGGCCCTGCTCTCCTGGACACTCTAGTCAGTCTTCCAGATCCCAAGCTGCTGCACTGTGTTTAAAATTGGCCCGCTGTAAATTTTGTGGTTACCCCCCTCCCCTCCCCCCCAGCCCCCGTTAGTCTCTAGTGTTACTCTGCCAAGGCTCACATATAAATAATCACTTCGGAGAGGTGCTGGTGGGCATGTGTGGACCTCTATCGTATAATCCTTTTAGGACAGGAGGAGGGGAGAAATTTAGATTTGAGAAACCCCTGCTAACTTTGTATGTATGTTTAAACATTTTATAACGTAACAGTATCAGAATCAGAAGTGAAGATGAACAGGTGCTTCAGAAACAACCTTGTCGTTCTGCTAGCAGGACGAAAAGAAATCACGCTTGCAAACGAGATAGTCCATCAGCATTTGCAGTATTGTACCGTGTGTCACTCATGGTTTTTACTGACACTTGCCGGCAATGATGTGCGACTGTGAGAGAGAGCATTAAATGGTGTCCCGTGCCTGCACTGAGTTGTAGTTTGAGTTCACTGTGACTCCCCCTTCCTTTCAGCTTTCCACTTCCAGTAACTCTCAAGTCTAAGCAGAATGGCTGAGTCGGCAAAGCCAACTTAAACTCCAAAGTGAGTTTCCGTTCTGTAGTGTACTGGTAATCATGGTTACTGTTGTCCTTGGAAACCTTTTAACAAGTTGGTTTAAGAGTGAGATGTAACATCAGCTGCAGCCCCATGCTCATCCATTTAATAGGTTTTCCAGGTCGTCGGCACCTTTTGACTGATTTTGTTCCAGATTTCAAACTTAAAAATAATCTGGATACAGTAGAAGCTCACCCACTGACAATTATATGACACTTTACCCCAGGATATTGGTAAAGTAATTCACATCATGCCGCTCTTGTTGATTTTAACGTGTTCATCCAGTGACTAACTAAGCAACATCGACTAGGGAGGACCTAAGTCCAATCACTTGTCTGTGCTGAGTGCCTGATCTCTTGGATTAGCTCTTTCAAAGAGCCGGCACAGGCACGATGGGCTGTGTGGCCTCCTTCTGTGCTGTATGATTCTATGATTTCTATGGTCTCAGATGGTGTGTTGGTTGGGCATCCCTGGGTTAGAGAGGACAAAACCAGCCAGGGGGTTCCTAGCTTGATCACTGCCTAGTGACTCCTGCCCATGTGTGCGTTTATATGTGTGTGTGTGTGTGTGTGTGTAAGAGAAAGAGAATGAATGTTGGACAAGCACTGGATCAACCTTGTCTGTGATTCTCTCTGCATTTGAATTGCCTGCTGACGCTCACTACCGAGGCTCACATGTAAATAATGGCCACTTGGATGAGGTAACAGAAGGCAACTGGTGCCTATGGAAATGTACTCCAGCAGAAATCATCCCCTCTCAAAGAGGGGAGAAAATTGCCATAGAAAATAAATAACTCACACATTCAAATGTATTTAGAGAAACCCATACATCGTTCCATTGACTAGTAAGTTTGTGCTTACAATTGCTGATCTTCTTTGTGCTGCTGTACTTTCCGGGAAGGAGGAAAGACCAAAGGATGTGCTGCTTTTGTGCACATCCTAGCAGCTGGACTGGAGTCCAGATTAACATGTCCTCTGACCCGGTTTGCTTGCTCCTCCCCCAAATCAAAATATGTGCTTGGCCCCTACCCGGGCCTTTTGCTTTACTACTGACATGGCCAAATCTAAGAAGACTGCCACTTGTGAAATCACAGCAAAAAGAAAGACTTACACGACCTCAGGATGTCCCAAAGCACTTTACAGCCAATGAAGCACTTTTGACGTTTAGTCATTGTTGTAATGTAGGAAATGCGGCAGTCAGTCTGCACACAGCAAGGTCCCACGAACAGTAATTAAATAATGGCCCGATAAACTGTTCTAATGACGTCGGTTGAGGGATAATTGTTGCCCAGGACACCGGGGAGAACACCTTTGCTTTTCTTCAAATAGTGCTGTGGGATATCTTACGTCCACCTCAGAGAGCAGAGGGGGCCTCAGTTTAACGTCTCATCCGAAAGACGGCACCTCCGACAGTGCAGCACTCCCTCAGCACGGCACTGAAGTGTCAGCCTGGATTTTGTGCTCAAGCTTCAGGAGTGGGACTTGAATAACACCACTGAGCCATGGCTGACACCTGTGGCACCAGAGCCTTGGAGTACCATTACACTGAGCCATCACTTGAAAAATCTTTCTACATTGGGTCATTGCCAGAGTACATTAAAGCTTTTTCACTACTTAAAGGCTAACATGACTTTATAATGTGGAGATGCCGGTGATGGACTGGGGTGGACAAATGTAAGGAATCTTACAACACCAGGTTATAGTCCAACTGTTTTATTTGAAAATCACAAGCTTTCGGAGATTATCTCCTTCGTCAGGTGAGTGAGTGAATGAGAGGTTCTCAAATCGCATATCTTATATTAGGCTGGGACACCATCACACCAATCAAAGGTGTCGTTGGTGTTCAGACAGGTTAGCCACGGAAAACAGTAGGTCCCAGTATACTGAATACATAATGGGTCAAATTACACAGACAAAGAGAGAAAGAGACCCGAAAGGCAGAGAGAGAGAGAGAGAGAGAGAATGTCCAGTTGTATTAAAAACAGATAACTTTTTTTTCCCACTGCTGGTGGGATTATGTGTAGCGTGACATGAACCCAAGATCCCGGTTGAGGCCGTCCTCATGGGTGCGGAACTTGGCTATCAATTTCTGCTCGACGATTTTGCGTTGTTGTGTGTCTTGAAGGCCGCCTTGGAGAATGCTTACCCGAAGATATAATGTGTGTTTATAATGTGTGTTGTCCTACACATAATTTTCTTTCCAGAATTAGATGTCTGAAAGTTTGGGTGGTGATATACAGTACTCTATTTTTCAAAGACTCAGACCCTTTCTCTGATAAATATCTATCCAGTTCCTCCTTGAATTTGGTGACACTATCTGCCTTCTAGAGAAGGTAGCCTCACACCTGTACCTAGTCACCAACTGCAGTATATCCCATTGACTGGCCACTTATCACTCTTCATTTCTGATCTTTTAAATGAGCAGATTGCTGACTGCTCATTTAGATTTTTGTTGATGTTCTAACATTCAGCTGCTGGTGACCCATGTTTCATTGGCTGTAGAGCAAAGTAGAGCTAACAGAATAAGTTGAATAAGTCCGCTGACTGTGTTTGCTTTAAGTAGGTATCGGTCATACAGTCAAAATTCTGGGTGCAAAATTTAAGTTTTCAACTCAGCCAACACTTGTAGCTTGGCATTTGGAGGTGGCTGGAAGAGCTGAGAAGTTACTATTGTGTAGGGTAAGATTGATTAATGGTGAAGAACTGAGTAGGTAGCAAATACAACAAAATAAAACTTACTTCTGATTTCTGGGACAAATGTAAAGAACAAGTTGAAGTGTCTGCTTTGTTCCTAAGAAAAAATAACTGTCTACATTTGCAAATCATTCTTAGCAGATGAATAACCCTGGCCTACTTATTCTAATCAATTGAAGTACTAATGTGCAAATTAGATACCAGTGGAGCGAGTTGATTTTGTTTAATGTTTCATCTTTAAGGTTTTCAAGAGCTTAACTGGACTTTTTTGTTATAAAAGAACAATAAAATGCCACCATTTCCAAACTTGCTGCAAGTGGTCAGGTTTAACTTTACAAAGGACTATTAGATCCAAGTAATTTAAAGAAAATTCAAGTATTCTAAATAAAACAATTAGGAGGATAACTTAATGCTGCCTTGTTTTACCCAAAACCCTGAGCTGTGCTTGCTAACTTTTATTTTTACTTTTTCTTTTGCAGGATGAACAGTGAGCTGAACAGTGCTGAGGTAGGCAGTCTCACATTACACAAACTGCAGCACCAGAGACGGTGTTTAACCATGTAACAACTGAAATTCATTCAAAGCTTTTAAACTGTACAGTGATTGAGTAGCAAAACTTACCCATGCACTCTGAATGCTAAATACAGAAATGTAGAAAACAACGTAATGTACGGAATCGAGGAATGTTTTTCCTTCTCTCAGTTTTTTAAAAAGAAATTGCAAAAATTTTGTTAGCTTTTCATATGCACAAACATCGTTGGGGGGCGGGGGGACACACCGGGGGACGTGGTGGTGGGGGGGGTCCCAGATAACGCATTTAAACGGGGGTTTCTGCCCAAGTTACGGCGACAGAGAAGGAGGAACCCCGAGGAAATGTACCACCTTCCCTCATAGTTCTCATTTGGGTTATGTTTACATAGTTTAAAGCCTCCACCAGAATGCCGTAGCCATAGGCAGCTGATCCATCATAGCGGCCAACTCACAGATTGCATTTTTATAGCTCCTCTCTCAGGATATTCCAAAGTGCTTCACATAGGATGAATTACTTTGAAGGCAAATGTGGAACCTATTTTTGTGCACACAGCAAGATCCCATGGACAGCGATGAGATGAAGGAGCACTTTTGGTGGTGTTGTTTGAGGGAAGAATGCTGGGCATGAGAACACTTCTTCAGTTAATGCCATGGGATTTTTGAACAGAACAGTTTGATTTAATGTTTCATCTGAAAGCTGGCATCTCTGACAGTGCAGCACTCCCTCGCTAGATTGTCAACCAAGTTCTGGAATGGAGCTTAAATCCACAACCTTCTGTCTCAGAGGGGAGAGTGCTACCAACTGAGCCAAGCTGCCAACTTCCACTTCAGGCTTGTAACATACAGCAGAAAGAGAAACAAACCCACCATTAGGCCACCGATCCTCACCGTGTATAAGAACACTGGGGCAGATTTGTTTTTACCTGTCCCTGTGAGAATCTGGCCAGAAGGTGAGGTGAAGATTGCACAAAGAACATATTTGTGCCTAAACTAATAACATGAATTTTGGAGCCTCAAACAATTTGAGCTGTCGTCAAATATTACACGAGTGTGAGAGGGCAACATTATGTCAGCTGCACCATAGGCAAGTAAATAGATATATTGGAAAAATGTTCTTCACTCAATGGGGGATAAATGTTCAGAACAATCTAGCAGGAGTGGCATGGGTGTCAAAAATGCAGTTGGATTCTAGGCTAGATGAGTTGGAGTATTAGAGGGAAGAATTTCGTAGGGCTAAATGGCCTTATCTCACCTTTTGGCTTTTTATATTTTTAAGTAGAATTCAACATGGTCCGAGTAACTGTTTTCATGGATAGGAAATCATTTCCAGTTTACTTCTACCCCTTTTGTAAGGGCAAAGGTGATATACAATGTTTGTTCGTAGTGCACTGGGTTTTGCATAAAAGAGGCTTTTGTTTTAAAGATAACACTCATATTGAGGTTGTTAGTAGTTGGACAGTGAAACGTGTCGCAAATCAGATTTTAAGAGAAAATGAACAAGTGCCGGTGTTGTTAAAACACCTCTGTGAATAAAACAATGATTAATAACCTAAAGGGAAGATGGTGATTGTGTTTCTGTCTCATACAGACCACCTGTGCCTGGCCCAGCGTGCTCCACTTACTGCTGCTGACACGTGGGGAAATTATAATTATGTAGGATCCAGTTTTGCTTCTCTACTGAGATGCACTGACATCAAACATGCTGTTCTGCGTAGATTGTGGCTATAAAGGCTGGTAGAGTAGATAGAAATGTCTGCGCTTTTTCTTCAGGATACTTGTGTGCATGAATACCCGGGCAAGCTAGAACCACAATGCTTCTGGCTCTGGCTGGTCCTGACATTTGGCAAATATTACAATCCAAGAAAGAGTCATAGCCCCCTCTAGGGTCTAACCTGATGAGGCACTTATTTCAAGTTTTTAATTTGTTGTATATAAATGTGGCTTTTTTTTAGAATTTTTAAAAAGTGATTAAAGTACAATATAGAAACAAATGGGATTGTTGGTTTTGCAAAAATAATTTTTTTAAAGGTAAGACTTGCATTTATATAGCGACTTTCACGACCTCAGGACGTTCCAAAGCGCTTTAAACCAATGAAGTACTTTTGAAGTGTAGTCAGTGTTGTAACGTAGGGAAATGCGACAGCCAATTTGCGCACAGCAAGGTCCCCCAAACAGCAATGTGATAATGACCAGATAATCTGCTGTTTAGTGATGTTGGTTGAGGGATAAATATTGGCCGGGACACTGGGGAGAACTCCCTGCTCTCCTTCGAATAGTGCCGTGGGATCTTTTACGTCCACCTGAGAGGGCAGTCGGGGGTCTCGGTTTAACGTCTCGTCTGAAAGACAGCACCTCCAACAGTGTAGCATTCCCCCAGTACTGCACTGGAGTGTCAGTCTGGATTATGTGCTCAAGTCTGCGGAGTGGGGCTTGAACCCACAACTTTCTAACTCAGAGGTGAGAGTGCTACCCGCTAACAAAGGGTGGTAGAGGATAGTGAAATGTGTATTACAATCGAGTAAAAGGGTAACTGAAATATAAAGTGTCAGTGGAAAACGATCCAAAATTGTACGAGATAGCAATGACTATGAAACCAGTGAAAATATGTGTGAATACCATCACTGTAATGAGTAATCCTTTGATCTCTAGTCTGCGCTGAGCAAGCTGATCTCAGCCCGAGCGGAGGTAGTGGTGCTACAACTGGTCTCGATGCTGCTGAGCTCGGGAGGAGAAAATTGGCCGGAGATCCTGCTACATATTAACTGTAGGTTAATCAACAGAGGAATTGGGTTCTTATTGATCAAGAAATCACCTTTTTATGACATGCCCCTGTATGAGCTTCTGTTAGCAGATACTGAATTCTCGTCCTGCACGAGAGTAGAAACTGCGGGGGTAATTTTAACCTAACTGGCCGGGTGGGAAACCCACGGGATCGGGTGGAATGTCGGTTTTACACCCCTGCCCATTGACTTCAATGGAGACTAAAATCGGGTCGGGGTTTAAAACCCGGATTGCACCTGACCCCGTGGGTTTCCCGCCCGGCGAATTAGATTAAAATTACCCCCTGTACATTCCTGCAAGCAGGATAAATTCCTTCCTGACGTACACACTCATGCTCTGTTGTTTATAGTGGGAGGAGAAAGTACTGACACATGCTCCTTTTTTCCTCACCCCCATCGCCTGGCCTCACCTCACGGCGATGAAAATCATTCTGATTAATTAAAAAAAAAAATTAAAATCAAGATTACTTTACAATGCAAAAAAAAAATTGTGATGCACTATTGGAAGGAGAAAGTTATGGGCAAGTCTTAACAGGAGCTCTCTGCACTCTCGGTCTGTAATTCATGAGCTTCCATGTGTCCCCAAATGCTGTACAGTCTCACAACCAACACATCATTGAATCTGAAATAAAAACAGAAAATGCTGGAAAACACTCAGCAGGTTAGGCAGCATCTGTGGAGAGAGAAACAGAGTTAACGTTTCAGGTCGATCACCTTTTGTCTGATCATTGAATCTACCCAGGGCAGAAGCAGTGTTTCTACACTAAAACTAAACCCAGGAGGATGGCCATGGTTGGAAATGACTGTAAGGAAGTCTTACCTTGAGTGAGGCACCAGAAGGCATTGCCATTCATGGAACCATATCCCAATGTGGGTCACCATCTTCAGGAGAAGAGGGGCAAATACTGGAGAGAGGAAAATATTAGATCTAACCCATTGTAACTGGATACTGCTGTTTGTGGAGCCCCCCCCACCCAAGCACCGCCCCCCACCCCCAGGTCCTCCTCCGCAACACCTGACCTACGACAAACAGCCAGGTTGCCCCATTTCATTGGTGTAAGATGCTGTTTCTTCTGAAAGATTCCATTCGTGACATAATCGCAGTAAGATAATTGGAATTTGTTTTGCATTGAATTACTGGGAAATCATACTGCTTTGTAAATACTGTGAATTCATTAAAAAATTATCTAACCAGGTCAAAATATTTCAGTTTATTCCAGAAATAATGTAAAGTAGGAAATGCTGTGTATTTCAACAGACATCTGTTTATGTTGGTTTATAATGCTCATTTTTGGACCTTTTCAGAACAGATATGCAAATATTAACATGAAAGGGACATATCTGAATATCTTGATAGCTGCAAAGGTCTGTCATCAGAAATAGTAATGTTTTTTTATAGCCTCTGCAAAGGTCATTGTTAACACACATTTTTAGATTTAAAAAAGGTATTTGGATATGTAAAAGATGTACTTTTAAACATGTTGTTTCCTGTTTTAAGTTCCTTTTTGAGTTTAAATAGTCTTTTTTAACACTTGAAAGAAACGAAGATTGCTTAATACTTTGGAACAATTTCATGAACTTGGGCTCTTGCCCTAGGGCAAGTGACTTATTATTGGTCAGATACTGACATTTTCATCTAATGCAAAGTAAAGGTACTCTGGCAACGGGCAGTGCAGAAATTCACTGCATGATGTGCCGGGATAAATCGCTCAACTCCACCCATCCCTTTACCGCTTCTCTCCTGAAAATGCCAACTCTTGCTGGGGTATAGTTCCGTGGGCATCCTCCATTCCTCCAAGAAGTCCATTCTTCAGGGGTGAGCTTCGGCATTGAGAATTGGCAGGTAGTTTGACCAAAATGGGGGTATACCATTGGAACCTGATTCTGTTCCCACCAGTCATACACCTGCACTTTTTCCAGCAGAGACTACTGAGCAGTGACTAGGAGTGGAAATTCTGGCTCTTTTGTTAATCCTGTGCCTCCCTCCTTCTCCGACTTTCAGATAGGAGGCCAGTTATAAAGCCCGCACTTCTATCCTGGCTAAGATCGACCAGCTCTGCTGGATCAAAACTGGGGCCTTTGAGTTTTAATGATCTGAGCAATGTCTTTGGGTTTCTTAAATTTAATTACTGTTGTTGATTTTAAAACCATGAATACAGAATGATCTGAAGAGGAATTGAGGACAAAAAAGATTTAGTTTAAACACTGGAATATTGTTGTTTTATTATTTTCTCAACCATGGGCAGACACATAGCAGGTGAAATTTAATGCAGAGAAGTGTGAAATGATGCATTTTGGAAGGAAAAATGAGGAGAGGCAATGTAAACTAAATGGTACAATTTAAAAGGGAGTGCAGGAACAGAGAGATGTGGGGGTTCACATACACAAATCTTTGAAGGTAGCAGGACAAGTTGATAAAGCTGTTAAAAAAGCATTCGGGATCCTTGGCATTGGATACCCTGTGCAAAACACCTGGCTTGTGCTTAATGTCTCATCCTTATTCACCCCCTCCCCATATAACACAACTAAGAGAGCCATGAGTGTAAATCTGTATTGTGCCACCCCTGGAGACCATTGCATTGTGTCTCCTCCTTTTGAATACTTGGTCCCACACTTTTTCACTTGAATTTACTGTTTGCTCATCCATCCGGAATAAATAAAACTTACATTCCTTCCATCAAGTCATTGGTCTCATAGATGAATTGAAGGTTTTTATCTCTACCATTCTACCCAGAAGCCCATTCCAAGTGTTAAACACTCTACATGTCGAGGTTATTCCTGACATTTGCCCCAAATTTCCCTTTCACCAGTTTCAACCTATGTTAAACTTTCCTCTAGTATACGGCATACTTTGAAGTAGTACTCTTGATTAACCTTATCTATCTTTTTTACTTCTTAAGGTCCCCTCTCAGTCATCTCCTTTCTAGGCTAAAGGATCACATTTTCTCCTAATCATGGGATGCTAGTTATCAGCTTCGTGGGTTACCTTTATACTGCCTCCATGACTTGAATTTTGGTTGATGTTTGGTGACCAAAAGTGAACACAATGCTCAAGGTAATGTCACCAGAGCACTGTATTCATAGAATGGGTACAGCACAGAAGGAGGCTATTCAGCCCATCGAACCTGTGCTGACTGTTTGTAAGAGCAATTTAATTAGTCCCACTCCCCCGCCCTGCAAAATTTTTCCCTTCAAGTATTTATCCAATTCCTTTTTGAAAGCCATGATTGAATCTGCTTCCACCACCCGCTCAGGCAGCACATTCCAGACCATAACTACTCGCTGTGTAAAAAAGTTTTTCCTCATGTCGCCTTTGGTTCTTTTGCCAATCACCTTACATCTATGACCTCAGGTCCTCGACTCTTCCACCAATGGGAACAGTTTCTCTTTATTTACTTTATCTATACTCTTCATGATTTTGAACACTTCTATCAAATCTCCTCTTAACCTTCTCTGCTCTAAGCAGAACAACCCCAGCTTCTCCACTCTATCCACGTAATTCAAGTCCCTCATCCCTGGAACCATTCTAGTAATTTTTTTCTCTCTAAGGCCTTCACATCGTTCCTAAAGTGCGGTGCCCAGAATTGGACACAACACTCCAGCTGTGGCCAAACCAGTCTTTTATAAAGGTTCGTCATAACTCGTTATGAGATGACACCTTTCAACTTTTACTCTTGTGATCTAATTAAGCAGCCTGTCTGCTTTGATTATTGCTGCTCCACAGAGATTTGACATGTTAAGTGTCAATCCACTATTAACCCTGGATCTTTGTCCATTTCACTGTTAACTGTTTCTACACTATCTATAGTAATAGATGCATTTAAGGGGAAGCTAGATAAACACATGAGGGAGAAAGGAATAGAAGGCTATGCTGATAGGGTGAGATGAAGGAGGGTGGGAGGAGGCTCGTGTGGAGCATAAACACCGGCTTGGACCTGTTGGGCCGAATGGCCTGATTCTGTGCTGTACATTCTATGTAATCTTGTGTTATCTTTTCTTTCCAATGTGCAGTGCTTTGTACTTGTCTGTAATGAATTTTATCTGCCACTCTTTTGCCTTTTTCCAAATTTTATATGACTCCTTTCATAGGGTCCTGACTGTTTCTCTGACTCTACGGCCCCAATATTTATGGGAAGGCGGGGAGGGAGCCGGGGATCATGTTTGCAAGTTGGGGCGGTGGTGGGGGGTGATGTTGGTGGGTGCTGCAGCATGTGGCAGAAGATTTGTTTGATGGGCCGGGGAGAAGCTGCTCCTCCTAGCACCATGAGCAATGCTATAAAAAGCACTTCCCTGCTTGATCCGGTTGTTCACGTGTCCATTTAGCTGCCGGGTTTCCCGGGCCCTGGGAAACCCGGCCGGCCAGTGTTAAATTTAAATCAGGCTCCCAACTGCCTTTTGGGAGCCTGATTTAAATATTATAATGAAGTGTCCCGCCTTTTGAGAGCAGGATGCAGACACACCTCATAACTCGCCGCCCTAAAAATGACGGCAGGCGGGTTGGGGTCGCTTTACACGATTTTTGACTTTTAACCCCTGCCCGACCCTCTCCCGCCCATCGTAGGGGGTTAAAATTGCCTCCAGCGGTTCCCCTATTTTAGTAAATAGTCGCCTCTCCTCGGGTACTGCCTCCCTCCTTTTCAAAACTGCCATCATCAAATCCCTCCCCCAAAAAAATCACCCTTGACTCCAATGACCTCGAATATGTTGTTGCCCTGCCAGCATCTCTCCCACAACTTCCTGTTTGAATTTCTCCCATCAGGTTTCCACCACTTCCATAAAACCAAAACGGCTTTAACCAAAGTCATGAACGACATTCTCTGTAACTATGACGATGGTGCATTATCCCTTCTCTTTCTCCTCGGTCTCTCTGCAACCTCTGACACGGACACCTCCACCAACTTCAACTCATCCAAAGCTCTGCTGCCCGCATCCTATCCTGCACCAACTTCAACTCATCCAAAGCTCTGCTGCCCGCATCCTATCCTGCACCAACTTCAACTCATCCAAAGCTCTGCTGCCCGCATCCTATCCTGCACCAACTTCAACTCATCCAAAGCTCTGCTGCCCGCATCCTATCCTGCACCAACTTCAACTCATCCAAAGCTCTGCTGCCCGCATCCTACCCTGCACCAACTTCAACTCATCCAAAGCTCTGCTGCCTGCATCCTATCCTGCACCAACTTCAACTCATCCAAAGCTCTGCTGCCCGCATCCTACCCTGCACCTAATTCTGTTACACCTATCATTCCTGTCCTCACTGACCCACATTGGCTTCTGGTGTTCCAATGCATCACATTTAAAATTCTCATCCTCATGTTTAAATCCCTCCATGGATTTGACCCTCCATACCCCTAATCTGCTCCAGCACTACAAATAGTTCCTTCCGAACTCTCCATTCCTATAATTCTGGCCTCTTGTGCATCTTCCCCTTCCTCCACCCTATTATTGGTGGCCATGCCTTCAGCTACCTAGACCCCACACTCTGGAATACCCTACCTCAACCCCCGTCTCTCCATCTTCCTCTCCATTTTTTGGTCACACCTCTGTAAAGTGCTTTGGGACATTTTTGTACATTAAAGATGCTATATAATCGTGTTTTTTTTTTCAAATTTGAGAAGTTTGCTTTGGGTTTATGAAGCCAAGTCACTGACAAAGATTAGGAACAATCGAGGTCCTAGCACCAATCCCAGAGACACCCCACTCAGTATATCCCCGACCCCTGACATCACTCCCCTAATGAGTACCAACTGCTTCCTTTCTGAGCCATTTTCTTCACATCTTGGCTTTACTGAAATTTCAACTGCTTTCACTTTCAGTCGCAGCTTTTCGTGAGGAATGTTACAAAGGCTTTTTGGCAATCTAAGTACATAACGTCACAAATGTTTGGTTCTCCACCTTTCGCTGGAGATATCACTTCCTCAAAAAGTCAATGAGGTTATTCAGCTTTGGGCTGTCCTTTATTTTGGAAAATTCCTTAAAAGTACAATAATGTTGCTTTGGAGATGTCAGGAATTGCTTTGTTATTGAAATCTGAATGCAATGTTGCTAAAATATGCACTGTTTAATAATTTTAAATGGAGAGTTTTAGAAAATTTTTCACCCTATTCTCTGTTCTTTCTCAAGCTAATTTCTATGCTTACTAGCTTAACATAGTATTTGTATACTTTATTTTAACTTTTTTATTTGCTCAAGTAATAAATGTATCAGTTTTCCTGCCCGTCCATTGTCCTGCTGCTCGTATTCAACTTGAGCTAGCTAGCTAACGTATTAAATTCGGAGTTTATAATTTCTTGATTAGACCCTCTGTTACTGTCGAGCTCAAAAGCTGATCCCCCTCCCCCTTAACCTCTACTCCCTGCTCTTTTATGTTCACCTGAAGATGCAGGTGGGGGCCTTGGTTTAATGGCTCCTCTGAAATGTGGCAGCTCTGATATTGTAGCAGTCCCACAGCACTGCACTGAAGTGACAGCCTAGATTATGTGTTCAAGTCCTGAATTGCTTTCTGACTAAGACAACTTAATGTAAGGGATGCCACAGAATTGGAACTGGCGAATGCGTTACAAGAGCAGTTAGAGAGGAAAGGTAGAACTTAAAACCATTGAAGTTAACAATTAAAATATTAAACAAAGGTTTTATAAAAGTATTGCTAGAGATGATGATACTAAATTGTTATTCAATTTTGAGGTAAGTATGACAGAGTATGGGATAAATTAGGAGGACTAAAGACTAGCAGATCCCGTCGTTCAGATGATCTACATCCTAGGGCACTGAAGGGATTAACTTTAAGGTTACCTCAAATAAAAATTAGGACAGAAATGTGTATGACCTTTAAAAAGGCTGACTTCAGGGAAACGAGGGTGGAACTAAGAGAAGTGTTGCTGAAAGACTTCTTAATTGAGTAAAAAATAAACCCTTTTGAAACTATAATGTTGAGTATTTAAGATAAGTATATGCACAAATAAAATAAGTGCAAGAGAACTAAGCAGCTCCCAAAATGGGTGTCCGTTAAAATGGGAATAAAAGTATTATTCAAAGCCTACAGGGGAGAAGGAGGAAGACAACGTCCGGGTCAGTGAAGGAATTTGCTGAAACAGGTTAAACAAAAATGCAAGGAGGATTAATACAACTTTCAGTGTGAAACACAATACTAAAAAGTTCTTACAATTTCATAAACACTAAAAGAGCAGTTAGAGAGGAAAGGTCATACTTGGAATCATTGAAGTTAACAATTGAAATGTTAAACAAAGGTCTTATGGAAGTGTTACTCGAGATGATGGTGCTAAATTGCTATCTGATTTTGAGGTAAGCATATCAGGGTATGGAATAAATTAGGGGGATTGAAGACTAGCAAATCCCTTTGTTCAGATAATCTATATTCTAGGGTGCTGAAGGAGAGGAAATTTGTTGTGTGCTGTCTGCCATCATGAAGAATTGCCAAGCGCTGATGTCCTTCTGCAGGAGTAGAAGTGGGCAAACATGCGACTTGTATATAAAAAGGGAGGCAGCATTGGACGAGGCAACTACAGGTCATCATTAGCTGAAGATCAACAACTAGTAAATTAACAGAATATATTCTAGAGGTTGGCTTAGTTTGATGCCATGAAAGGAGACTTAATGGGGCCAATTTTTCTGACTTTTGCACATGGTGAAAAGTCCATTCCCAGATGCAAAAGTCAGGAAAAAAAAAGAGGCGGAGACCTGTTATGTCGGGTCTCTGCTGCCTTTATGTTTCCACGGGATTTCCCGGACTTCCTTGAGGGGATGTGGGGTGAAGTTGGGCTTGCATCTGCAATTGGTGCAGGAGCAATGATGCTATATAAATGAGGCGGGAGAGACGGTCCTGGCTCTCCCACCTCAATTGGGTGCCGGAAGGAAGTGAAGGGCCTTGGGCTGGTGATGCCCTTCAGATCGGCGGTGGGGGTGGGGGGGAGGGGGGCACTGGTGCCCCACCCAAGGAGGCCTGACAGCAGGATCAGAAGATACATGACCATTTTTTTCTGGCAGGCAAAGGCTGATTTTTGGGCCCACAGGCTTCTGCTGCTGTTATCCTCTCAGGCCTGGAGCTGCGCTCCATATTGCTCCCCTATTTTCCAGTGCAAGGCACCGCATAGGAGGTATTGCTGGGGCCATATTAATGACCCCAGGTTACCAAAATTGGTAGCAACAAGGGCCTGGTGAGGCACAGAGCTCTTCGGGCGCACGACACCCATCCATTGCTGCTTTTTTTTTTATTCGTTCATGGGATGCCGGTCACTGGTGAGGCCGGCATTTATTGCCCATCCCTAATTGCCCTTGAGAAGGTGGTGGTGAGCCGCCTTCTTGAACCGCTGCGGTCCGTGTGGTGACAGTTCTCCCACAGTGCTGTTAGGAAGGGAGTTCCAGGATTTTGACCCAGCGACGATGAAGGAACGACGATATATTCCCAAGTCGGGATGGTGTGTGACTTGGAGGGGAACGTGCAGGTGGTGTTGTTCCCATGTGCCTGCTACCCTTGTCCTTTTAGGTGGTAGAGGTCGCGGGTTTGGGAGGTGCTGTCGAAGAAGCCTTGTCGAGTTGCTGCAGTGCATCCTGTAGATGGTACACACTGCAGCCACTGTGCGCCGGTGGTGAAGGGAGTGAATGTTTAGGGTGGTGGATGGGGTGCCAATCAAGCGGGCTGCTTTGTCCTGGATGGTGTCGAGCTTCTTGAGTGTTGTTGGAGCTGTACTCATTCAGGCAAGTGGAGAGTATTCCATCACACTCCTGACTTGTGCCTTGTAGATGGTGGAAAGGCTTTGGGGAGTCAGGAGGTGAGTCACTCGCTGCAGAATACCCAGCCTCTGACCTGCTCTTGTAGCCACAGTATTTATATGGCTGGTCCATTTACGTTTCTGGTCAATGGTGACCCCCAGGATGTTGATGGTGGGGGATTCAGCAATGGTAATGCCGTTGAATGTCAAGGGGAGGTGGTTAGACTCTCTCTTGTTGGAGATGGTCATTGCCTGGCACTTATCTGGCACGAATGTTACTTGCCACTTATGAGCCCAAGCCTGGATGTTGTCCAGGTCTTGCTGCATGCGGGCTCGAACTGCTTCATTATTTGAGGGGTTGCGAATGGAACTGAACACTGTGCAATCATCAGCAAACATCCCCATTTCTGACCTTATGATGGAGGGAAGGTCATTGATGAAGCAGCTGAAGATGATTGGGCCCAGGACACTGCCCTGAGGACCTCCTTCAGCAATGCCCTGGGGCTGAGATGATTGGCCTCCAACAACCACTACCATCTTCCTTTGTGCTAGGTATGACTCCAGCCACTGGAGAGTTTTCCCCCTGATTCCCATTGACTTCAATTTTACTAGGGCTCCTTGGTGCCACACTCGGTCAAATGCTGCCTTGATGTCAAGGGCAGTCACTCTCATCTCACCTCTGGAATTCAGCTCTTTTGTCCATGTTTGGACCAAGGCTGTAATGAGGTCTGGATCCGAGTGGTCCTGGCGGAACCCAAACTGAGCATCGGTGAGCAGGTTATTGGTGAGTAAGTGCCGCTTGATAGCACTGTCGACGACACCTTCCATCTCGTTGCTGATGATTGAGAGTAGACTGATGGGGCGGTAATTGGCCGGATTGGATTTGTCTGCTTTTTGTGGACAGGACATACCTGGGCAGTTTTCCACATTGTCGGGTTGATGCCAGTGTTGTAGCTGTACTGGGACAGTTTGGCTCGAGGCGCAGCTAGTTCTGGAGCACAAGTCTTCAGCACTACAGCCGGGATGTTGTCAGGGCCCATAGCCTTTGCTGTATCCAGTGCACTCAGCCGTTTCTTGATATCACGTGGAGTGAATTGAATTGGCTGAAGACTGGCTTCTGTGGTGGTGGGGATATCGGGAGGAGGCCGAGATAGATCATCCACTCGGCACTTCTGGCTGAAGATGGTTGCTTAGGGTTGCCAACTCTGGTTGTATTCCTGGAGGTTTCATCACATGACCTCGCACCTCCAACTGCTCGGCCCAGTCAAACAGTCTTTTCTTCCTCATCTCCAATATTTTTGCCACCAATTAATTAAAAGCGTTGAAAGAAAATGAACATTTTTTTTAATGCCCCAATAATTTTTTTTTCCCTGGGATGGGGTCTTGCAGCAGTGTCTGGGAATTTAATCTTTTAATTCCTGGAGACTCCAGGACAATCCTGGAGGGTTGACAACCCTAGGCTGCTGGGCCAGAGTGGGAACTCGGAGAAATGGTCCCAGTGTACCACAAGGTTAAACTTCAGTGATGTGAGTGGTGTTTTCTCATTCCTGATTTTTTTTTTGTGTTTTTATAAAACAATTTATCTGGCAGTGCTTGAAGGGTTAATGGCATTAAGAGGTTGCTGGTGTATTTGAGCACAACATGATATTGAAGACTTTCACATTTTAAAGAGCAAGTTTCATCATTCGTGCATTTTATCCTTTTAAAAAAAATCAGTGTTGTTGACGATCAACATTGCATGTGTCCTTTCTGGCAACCTTTGCCTTTTATTAAACAAAAATTTAATGAGGAAGTATCTCTAGGACAAGTCCTGTACTTGCCTTAGATGTGCCCTGAAGTAACTTTCGTGAACAAAAATAACATTTATAAATGGAGCTGTGCAAGTCTTGCATTCCCTAATCAAAACTCAGCAATGACTAAGGTGGAGGGGGGAGGTGGTGGGGAGAGGCGGGAGCGGAAAGAGACTGCTCACTTTCAGCCTGGAAACTGACTGGGCACATCGCCGGTGATCAGACGTGGGCTTGCTCCAAGCTAGCTCCTTTGACTGCTCCGTTGGGACTTGTCTGCTCCACTGTCTGGCGGCAGAATTGTAGCAGTTGCCGGACTTGACAGAGCAGGCCTGTAAAAATGATTATTTTAAAATCAGATTGTTTCTTTTTTAGGTGGGGTGGAGGGAACTGCATGGGGCACTTTCAGCAGTAAGTATTTACTGTTCACAGTACTTAAGGTTTAATTTCCTCTTTAAATAGTCATTGGCGGAGAAGCTGCTTGGAGCTCTTGCTGTCGCTAGACGAGAGACAGTGTCGGTGCTCCATCTATCAGCTTCAGAAATGTGAAGGAACAGAAAAGACCATTGGGCCAGTCCCAAAGTTCAAAAAATACCATATTTTACTCCATCTCTTATACCCCTCAATTGCCTCTTTCACCAAAAAGGTATCATCCCACTCTCTATTTAATTTGCCAACACTACATGTCTCTATTGTCTCCCTGGACAGTCTGTGGCACACACTCACCACCCTCTGTGTGAAATAGTTAAATCTAAACCCTTCGTTCACTTTCTGTCGTCTTGAGCTTCAGTCTGTTCCCCCAGTTACAGAGTGTTTGCTCGTGTCAAAAATTTCATCTATAGGCCTTAGCCTTATTTAAGGTTTTTAAGACTATTTCATTATCTCAATGTGGAATTAAACAGAACTCTCTGTGCTCCAGCAGCACGCCAACTGGTGCTGTGCAAGGGCTGCAACCAGAACTGACCGAGCATATGTTGGGAAGGAACACAGTGAACTCACTGGAAAGATAAAGTAAACACAATAGATCGAGTCCATCACACAAACATTTTTGTCATATAAACACACTGGCAATAAATATTGTGTATGGTTTTCATGATATAGGGCATGATTTTAGCCCGGAGCTGGGAAGGGGGTGGGGGGTGGATGGAATTACTGACAGGAAACCCGGAAGTACAGGTCTCCTGGACGTCCTTATGATTTTGATGTAAGGACGTTGTTTTTTATTTGCCGGCTTCCCGCCCGACAGGCCAGGTTGATTGACAGGCTGGCTCTCAGTCGGACAAGAGAAGAAGGAAGAGGGCATGAACAGGTGAGTGTTAGATTGGGGGGAGAGAGGGGTCACCGGGGTGGGGTGGGAGGGAGAGGGGGCTCACCGGTGGGGGGGGGGGGTTGTGGGTCACCAGGGGAGTCAGTCATTGGGGGGTGGGCCAGTCATCGGGGAGGTCAATCAGGGGTTAGTCATCGGGGGGTCAGGGGTCATAGGGGTCAGAGATCGTGGGGGGTCGGAGATCGTGGGGGTGTGTTGGAGATCACGGGGGTCAAAGATCGGTGGTCATCGGGGGTTCATGAGGGGGGTCAGTCATGGAGGGGGTCATTGGGGGGTTGGGGTCACCACGGGGTCGGAGATCGTGGGGGTGGTCGAAGATCGTCGTGGGGTTTGGAGATCGTGGAGGGATCGGAGATCGTTGTGGGGGGGGGTGGTCACTGCAGGTAGGCTTGTTGGGCCTGGGGAAAACACTCCTGCTCCTCCGGGCCCACAAGCTGTGCTATAAAGGCACTTACCTCCTCACGTGGCATGAATCCCGGCCTCCAGGGGCTAAAATCAAAAAAGCTTTGAAAATGGAGGCCTACAGCCTGCTTAAAAGCTTTTAATGCCTGACCCGCCTCCAAAGAGCGGGTTGGTCACCCACCACCGTGAAAACCGGAAATGGGCAGGTTGGGGGCGGGTTTTAGATTTTTTTCAATTATTACTATCCCCCGCCCCCAACCCACACATTTTTCCAGGCTAAAATCATGCCCTTGGTCTTTATCTGAATCAATTTTTATCTGGTGATTGTAAAAAAACAGCACTACTTACAAACCTGCTTTACTTCTGCTTGCATAGATTGAGCAATTTCAAGATCTGGTTTGTATTACGTACTTGAACTTGGGGCCACTTAAGAACTCTTAAGTGGATCAACAAGATGTTTGAATATTTTCCCTATATCTCCTGAAGATGTTGACTCGTGCTGGGGCGCTGATGTTGTACCCCAGCTCGAGTCAACATCTGTACCCCAGCTCGAGTCAACATCTGTACCCCAGCGCGAGTCAACATCTGTACCCCAGCACGAGTCAACAACTGTACCCCAGCATGAGTCAACATCTGTACACCTGCATGAGTCAACATCTGTACACCTGCATGAGTCAACATCTGTACCCAGCATGAGTCAACATCTGTACCCAGCATGAGTCAACATCTGTACCCAGCACGAGTCAACACCTGTACCCCAGCACGAGTCAACATCTGCACCCCAGCACGAGTCAACATCTGCACCCCAGCACGAGTCAACATCTGCACCCCAGCACGAGTCAACATCAGCACCCCAGCACGAGTCAACATCAGCACCCCAGCACGAGTCAACATCAGCACCCCAGCACGAGTCAACATCAGCACCCCAGCACGAGTCAACATCTGTAACCCAGCACGAGTCAACATCTGTAACCCAGCACGAGTCAACATCTGTACCCCAGCACGAGTCAACATCTGTACCCCAGCAAGAGTCAACATCTGTACCCCAGCACAAGTCAACATCTGTACCACAGCACAAGCCAACATCAGTACCCCAGCACGAGTCAACATCTGTACAGCAGCACGAGTCAACATCTGCAGCCCAGCTCGAGTCAACATCTGTACCCCAGCACGTGCTGGGGTACAGATGTTGACTCATGCAGGGGTACAGATGTTGACTTGTGCTGCTCTACAGATGTTGACTCGTGCTGGGGTACAGATATTGACTCGTGCTGGGGTGCTGATGTTGACTTGTGCTGGGGTACAGATTTTGACTTGAGCTGGGCTGCAGATGTTGACTCGTGCTGCTGTACAGATGTTGACTCATGCTGCTGTACAGATGTTGACTCATGCTGGGTTACAGATGTTGACTCATGCTGGGTTACAGATGTTGACTTGTGCTGGGGTGCTGATGTTGACTCGTGCTGGGGTACTGATGTTGACTCGTGCTGGGGTACAGATGTTGACTTGTGCTGGGGTACTGATGTTGGCTTGCGCTGTGGTACTGATGTTGTCTCGTGCTGGGGTACAGGTGCTGACTCATGCTGGGTACAGATGTTGACTCATGCTGGGTACAGATGTTGACTCATGCAGGTGTACAGATGTTGACTCATGCTGGGGTACAGTTGTTGACTCGTGCTTGGGTACAGATGTTGACTCGTGCTGGGATACAGATGTTGACTTGTGCTGCTCTACAGATGTTGACTCGTGCTGGGGTACAGATATTGACTCGTGCTGGGGCACTGATGTTGACTCGTGCTGTGGCACTGATATTGACTCGTGCTGGGGTACTGATGTTGCTTCGTGCTGGGGTACAGATGTTGATTTGTGCTGGGGTACTGATGTTGACTCGTGCTGGGGTACTGATGTTGGCTTGTGCTGTGGTACAGATGTTGACTTGTGCTGGGGTACAGATGTTGACTCTTGCTGGGGTACAGATGTTGACTCGTGCTGGAGTACTGATGTTGACTCGTGCTGGTGTACTGACGTTGACATCTGCTGGGGTACAGCTATTGACTCATACTGGGCTACAGGTGTTGATTCGTGCTGTGGTACAGATGTTGCCTCGTGTTGGGGTACTGATGTTGACTTGTGCTGGGGTACTGATGTTGGCTTGTGCTGTGGTACAGATGTTGCCTCGTGTTGGGGTACTGATGTTGACTCGTGCTGGGCTACAGATGTTGACGCGTGCTGTGATACTGATGTTGACTCGTGCTGGGGTACAGATGTTGACCCGTGCTGGGGTACTATTTCATGGGTGCTGATAGTCCACAAACTCTGTAACTGGCAGAATTCACACAAATTTGAGAGAAGAAAATTGAACAGTTTAGATTTAACAACTTCACACACAGAGTGGTCGCTCAAGTGCCCGTTCTCCATGTCTGAGCCTTGGTAGTGAGTTGAAACACAGAGGCCATCACAGCTTAGTCCCATCTCACCGTGACCTCACCTGACATCCACACAAGTGTCACTTCCCAGCAATGTGTGCTCCGTTAATTCTGGTGTGAAACCAGTTGGTGCGCTGCTAATGGAGGGAGCAGACTTGTCTAACATAGGAACAGGAGTAGGCCATTCAGTCCATCAAGCCTGTACCATCATTCAATTAGATCATGGCTGATCTGCACCTCAACTACAGTCACCCACCTTTGCTCCATATTCCTTGATACCCTTCCCTATTGAAAATCTATCGATCAATTGAAATTTTCAATTGACCCAGCATCCTACAGCCTTTTGGAGGGAGAGAATTCCAGATTTCCACTACCCTTTGTGTAAAAAAAGAGCTTCCTGATTTCACTCCTGAATGGCCTAGCACGTTGCAGTTGAACATTACTGACTTTGCAGTGATACAAAGCATCTTCCTGAACATTGGAGGACCCAGTGTTCCACAAGTTCATTGCAGCAATTACTTTGTCTGCTACTAGTGGACCTATAGCAACCATAAACTGATGATGCAAGGTATTGGTTGAATATATATCAGCATCTCTGGTGAGACAATCACCAAACACCAGGCCCTTGATGGCCAAGTCACTGGTATTTGGCTTTTCGATCCTCTCTGTAGGTTTCTTTCCTCTATAGTAGCCTCTTTTAAAGTTGCCTATGGTGCCTTGAACTGTTAGCCCCAAAGCAAGCATTCTGCTCACATGAAATCTCTTAAATTCTCAAGTTTATCAAGAGAGGAAGTATCTGGGCAACCTGACTTTATATGTGGCTAACAACAGATCATGCACTTGAAGGAGCTGTATAGTCCTGAAAATTCAACATTATTTTTGTGCTAAAAAAAAAATCAAATAATTTGAATTAAATAATGTAAATAACGTGGCAAAGTGGGAAATTAGTGCTTAAAAAAGTTGAGTTATCCACTAACTTAAATTGAAGATATTTCTCTTGAGGAATAAACTCTATTCACTGGAGAAACGCCAGAGATATTTTAACACAATCTGACCCAGATTCATCATCTTAATTGGTCGACATGTACTTTCAAAGAGCAGGTACAAGCACGATGGGCCGAATGGCGTCCTTCTGTTCTGCAAGATTCTATGACTAGGAGATTGTGCATGCAAGAGAGAATTAATTAAATGTGACAGAAAAAAAATTAAAACCATGCCACTAACTAACTGAAATCGTAGAGGGACGAAATAGTTTACATTTGAAAATACTCTTTCAAAAAATATTTTTCCTGTTTCTCATTATTATAGTACTGGTCTATAGTACTGCACTTGAGACAGATTCTCATTCTTGGTAAGTTCAACGTCCAGGCCTGCGAGTGACCCTTTTGTCGTAGTTGTGGTACAGAAATGCCTGATTAACTCTATTGCTTGTCTGCTTTCCTCTCCCTTCTGAACCACAACTACATTGACCTATTCTGGTTCTTTTTGTTATGACACACTTAGTTATTAGTTGGGAGACGGGTTGAAGTGTGATTGTGACTCAAACATAATGCAGCAGAGCTAAACAGAAATTTTGGATGAATACACTGTAACCGTACTCATGAACTTTCATACCCTGGATTTGAAAGTCCGTTCCTACAAACTTTGGTCAACTGTCGTGAAGTTGTAGTACTTTAAAGTTCACTCTTGGTGACACATCACTAGAAAGTGTCTAATGGAGCCTACAGAGCAGTAATTACACTAAGTCATGTAGTGCAGTCGGTGATAGACATGTGTCAGTATTACTACACACAGTACAATCTGGCAGTATCTCCACTGCTCTTCGTTCAATAGCCTCATACTGTCGGGCTCATCAACTTTTCCAAGCCAGCTGTCCTGATGTGATGAAACCAAATCAAGAGATATAAATAAACAAGGAAATAAAAGTTGACAAAAAAGTATAACTGATTTTTAAACTAAATGAAATTATAAAGCTGGACATAGTTTAGAGAGTGCATATCCCATAAGTGCTTGAAAGGAGGGAGAGAATTAGCATAATGTATCATCGATTGTGAACTTTAAGATACTGTAACTTCATAACACATAATCCAAGTTTGTAGAAATGGACTATAAGGCTCAGCATGTGAAATTTTTTGGTCTCCATGCACAATCTCCAACAAGAGCTCCGTGCACAATCGCAGGCTGATTGGATCCACTTACCTGTTCTTCCGGGTTCCCCGCTGCTAAGCTGCATGGCGGGCAGACTGCGCATGCGCAGTAAGGTCTGTCAGCTGGAGGAGCTCTATTTAAAGGGGCAGTCCTCCACTGACTGATGCTGCAAGAAATAGGAAAAATTACAGCATGGAGCAGCCCAGGCGGAAGGCTGCTCTCAGGTTTAATGATGCCTCACTCCAGTTCTTTTTGGATGGGGTGAGGAGGAGGGGGAGGACAGAGATCTTCTCCCCGGCGGGCGGGAGGAAGCGGCCTGCCTCTGCCACCAAGAAGGCCTGGCTCGAGGTAGAGGAGGAGGTCACCTGCACCACCAACATATCACGCACCTGCATACAGTGCAGGAGGCGCTGCAATGACCTAAGTAGGTCAGCCAAAGTGAGTACACTTACTCATTCCCCAAAACTCCGTCTGTCACATCACCGCCCCCACCCCACATCTCCTTCTGCACAGCCAACACTACTCTGTCACATCACCCCTCATACCCACTCAAACCTCATCCTCATCTTACCTGCACTTACTCACCTCGCCAGTACTCATCCCACCACTACCACTCAACCCAATCCTCATACAATCTCATGGCTCTATCTCATACTCACCCTCTCGTGCATCTCTTTCACAGTCAGCCTCACTCAACCTGCCACTACCTGTGCTGCAGCCACAGGGCATGCATCAGATATGTGCAGTAGGAAGTGTAAGGCAAACGTGTCGTGAGCATGAAGGGGATGCACAAGGGTGTTTGAGGGTTTGTCATGGTTTTTACTTATATTTAATTTCTGATCAACTCACATTACATATTATATTGTCACCACTACTGCCACGTCTTCACCAATCCTGTCCGGTTTGTGCAATAATGCCCTTTCCTGAGGATCACAATGAAGACCCACAACTGATGCCACCCATTGTGTCACTGCAGAGTGGGTGTAGGTGTATTTGCAGGGCTCTTTTGTGCAGACGACTGAGAGACGTCGGCGATGTCCCCGGTGGCACCCTGGAAGGATGCGGAGGAGAAGTTGTTGGGGGCAGTGGTGACTTTGACAGCGACAGGTAAGAAGATGGTGTTCGGGCCAGCCGAGAGCAGCTCAGTATGAAGGAGGCTGCAGATGTCCACGACTACATGTCGAGTGACTCTGAGCCTCCGTGTGCACTGCTGCTCAGAGAGGTCCAGGAAGCTGAGCCTCGGTCTGTGGACCCTGTGGCGAGGGTAGTGCCCTCTGCGACGCATCTCTCTCTGCGGTAGCCCTCCCTCCTGCTGTACAGTTGGATGTGTCACAGCACTGTGTTGTGGAGCTCCACGTGTCAGAGGTGGACGGCTCCCGACCCGCCCCGGGAATCGCCGATTTTCGTAGCCCCCCCCCGCCACCAACGCATCCGATCGCGGGTGCTAAAATCGAGCCCAATGTGTTTGGATACAGAAAAACCACTATATCCATGTGGAATTGAATATCAGTACTTATAATTAGTAGAACAAACAGTGCTTAGATGACCTATCAAGAAATTTTGCATATCGGGAATACATCTGTTCGCACATTGTGCCCAACTATTGCCCATGCACATCCATGATGGACATAGACCATATAATTTTGTACAAAAAGGAATGTGATGGCCCCTTTGTTTGTTCATAACTGACCACTGCAGTTCATTTCATCAATCTATAATGACTGATAAACAGTTTTCCATTGATCAAGACAGGACAACCCTGGGCTTGGAAGAGAGAATTAATTAAATGTGACAGAAAAAAAATTAAAACCATGCCACTAACTAACTGAAATCGTAGAGGGACGAAATAGTTTACATTTGAAAATACTCTTTCAAAAAATATTTTTCCTGTTTCTCATTATGATAGTACTGGTCTATAGTACTGCACTTGAGACAGATTCTCATTCTTGGTAAGTTCAACGTCCAGGCCTGCGAGTGACTCTTTTGTCGTAGTTGTGGTACAGAAATGCCTGATTAACTCTATTGCTTGTCTGCTTTCCTCTCCCTTCTGAACCACAACTACATTTACCTATTCTGGTTCTTTTTGTTATGACACATTTAATTATTAGTTGGGAGACGGGTTGAAGTGTGATTGTGACTCAAACATAATGCAGCAGAGCTAAACAGAAATTTTGGATGAATACACTGTAACCGTACTCATGAACTTTCATACCCTGGATTTGAAAGTCCGTTCCTACAAACTTTGGTCAACTGTCGTGAAGTTGTAGTACTTTAAAGTTCACTCTTGGTGACACATCGCTAGAAAGTGTCTAATGTAACGTACTCGAGATGACTCGTAAGATTTTATTGATAGTGTTTTTCAAGTTTGCGTAAAGATTTTTTTTTCTAAACTGTGTTAAAATTGGAACAGGAATTTAGCAACAGGAAGGTGAAACAAGATACAATCGATTTCAAAGTACAGCACAATACTTGGTCAGGTCAGGCATGTCTAGCTATTTTAATTTTAATTTTTTTCCATGACCATGCCTGGTAGTATTGTGACAAAGTGTTTGGACACAGAAAAGCCATTATATCCATGTGGAATTGGATATATACCTGTAAAGGAACATTTTACAGGGCAATGCGGAAAGATCGGGAGAGTGGGGCTAATTGTTTAGTACTTTCAAAGAGCAGGTACAAGCACGATGGGCCGAATGGCGTCCTTCTGTTCTGCAAGATTCTATGACTAGGAGATTGTGCATGCAGGCCCAAAACTTTCACATACTCAGCCTTATAGTCCATTTCTACAAACTTGGATTAAGTGTTATGAAGTTATCTTAAAGTTCACAATCAACGACACATTGTGCTAACTCTCTCCCTCCCTTCAAGAAATCTTTTGGCCACCCTTATCCTTATTCTTTCCTTTCTTCTGGTTCTTGGTTGTTAAGATTCCTTGCCTCTGGTTGTGGAATGGCTGAGATATAGGGCTCGATATTAGGAGGGAGGCGGGTTGCCAGCGGGGGGGGGTCGACTGGGCGCGTGGGTAACCCGCCCAGTAAAATCGGTGGGTTCCCCACGCGATCGCAGCCTATTTGAAGCCACTTACCTTGGCTTCCGGATTTCGCGCTGGAAAGCTGCGCAGCGGGCGGACTGCGCATCCGCATCATAGGCTGTCAGCTGGAGGAGCCCTATTTAAAGGGGCAGTCCTCCGCTGACTGATGCGGCAGAAAATAGGCAAAATTACAGCATGGAGCATCCCAGGGGGAAGGCTGCTCCCAGGTTTAATGATGCCTCACTCCAGGTCTTACTGGATGGGGTTAGGAGGAGGAGGAGGAGGGAGATCTTCCACCCGGCGGACAGGAGGAAGCGGCCTGCCTCTGCCACCACGAAGGCCTGGCTCGAGGTGGCAGAGGAGGTCACCAGCACCACCAACATACCATGCACCAGCATACAGTGCAGGAGGCGCTTCAATGACCTAAGTAGGTCAGCCGAAGTGAGCACACTTACTCATTCCCCTACATTCCGCCTGCCACATCACCGCCCCCACCCCACATCTCCTCCTCCACTGCCAACACTACTCTATCATATCACTCCTCACACCCACTCAAAGCTCATCCTCATCTTACCTGCACCTACTCACCTTGCCAGTACTCATCCCGCCACTACCACTCAACCCAATCCTCATACAATCTCATGGCTCTATCTCATACTCACCCTCTCATGCATCTCTTTCACAGACAGCCTCGCTCAACCTGCCACTACCTGTGCTGCAGCCACAGGACAAGCATCACATATGTGCAGTAGGAAGCGTAAGGCAAACGTGTCGTGAGCACGAAGGGGATGCACAAGGGTGTTTGAGGGTTTGTCATGGTTGTCACTTATATTTGATTTCTGATCAACTCACATTACATATTATATTTTCACCATTACTGCCACGTCTTTGCGAATCTTGTCTGGTTTGTGCAATAATGCCCTTTCCTGAGGATCACCATGAAGACCCACAACTGATGCCACCCATTGTGTCACTGCAGAGTGGTTGTAGGTGTATTTGCAGGGCTCTTTTGTGCAGACGACTGAGAGACGTCGGCAATGTCCCCGGTGGCACCCTGGAAGGATGCGGAGGAGAAGTTGTTGAGGGCAATGGTGACTTTGACAATGACAGGTAAGAAGATGGTGCCCGGGCCAGCCGAGCAGCTCGGCATGAAGGAGGCTGCAGATGTCCACGACTACATGTTGAGTGACTCTGAGCCTCCGTGTGCACTGCTGCTGAAAGAGGTCCAGGAAGCTGAGCCTCGGTCTGTAGACCCTGTAGCGAGGGTAGTGTCTTCTGCGACGCATCTCTCTGCGGTTGCCCTCCCTCCTGCTGTGCAGGTGGATGTGTCACAGCACTCTGTTGTGGAGCTCCACGTGTCTGAGGTGGACAGCGTGGCCGGCGAGGCTGGTGATGCTGTTCTTCCTCCGAGGAGATCATGACTGCAGATATGGCGGCTCCCATCCGGAAGATGTACGTTTGAGGGGGCCCACAAGGTAGGTACATGTGTCTGCACACCGGGGTTGAGGTTGCAAGTTTGTGAATTTGATTGTTAGGAGGAGGGTGGTGGAGGCCAAACATTGTCCAAAGTGACAGAGTGGCCTCCTGCAATGAGTGAGGGTCTCCCCCCCGCCCCCCCCCCCCCTACCTGTCAATAGGACCTTGCAGCTGCCACAGGCTGATGGCTGTAACACGTCCATTTCAACTGGGAGTGTTCCCAGTATGGGAAACACGCTCAGTTTGGATGAAAATCCCACCCTCCTAAAATATCCTACAAATCAAGTTTCCTAACGACCTGAACTATCACATTAATTGCCTTAAGTGGGATCCCGCCGACTATAATTGCTGGCGGGAGTCCCGCATGCAGTGGCTGCGCGCGCATCTAAGTGCGTCAGTGGGGAACCCGGAAGTGGGCGGGTTGGAGCCAAGCTCCGGACCCGCCCCGGGAATCCCCGATTTTCGGAGCCCCCCCCCCCGCCACGAACCCATCCGCTCGGACGTCCAAAAATCGAGCCCGTAGAATTTGCTGCGTGAGTGATGTTAATATTACTATTTTGATAATCTTCATCCCTTCCTTTCCAATCTCAAAATAAATTTAATGGGTATCAAGAAATTCTGACACCACAAAAAGCAGTTGTGTGATCTGTGCTTTATTATTCTATTTAAACCTGCTCATATTGTGTGTATTATATAAATTTGCCATTGCACAATGCTGGAAATATCTATCAGGAGCGTTTGCAGAAGCCTCTTGAACTGCTCATTGTTACACTGCATTTGCAGTAGGTGGGAATGGTGCAACCACTGAATTTCAGCCCCTTTTCAATCCAAAACCTTAACGGTCCATGTAACTCATAAACACCTCGTGTATGTCACAGAGATTTGTCTCTTTCCATAATTTCTGAACTGCCTCCTCCGATTCCACTGTCCCTCCGAGTTTGGTATCATTTGCAAATGTGTCCACTTTAATTTTCTAAATGAGGTTACTTACGTAAATTAGATGTTTCTGCCTCTCTCTGTGTTTTTTTTCTCTGTTTTTTTTCCCTGTTTGTTTTTTTGTTGAATGTGTATTCGGGGGTTCTGCAGGTGACACCTCTCTGTCTGAACACGGTGATTGCCTTGGCAACGGGCAGTTGCAGGGGCAGTCTGTAAACACCATGTATTGTTCAATATGTATAAATGCGTAGGCTTCAAGGAGCTCTTGAAACATTTGCCTGAGGAAGGAGAAAATCTCCGAAAGCTTGTGAATTTAAAATAAAATTGCTGGACTATAACTTGGTGTTGTAAAATTGTTTACAATTCACAAACCACAAGCAGTCTTGCTGTTTTCATGTGCTTTTTCTCTTTATCTGTCTCTATCCTTCTCTCTTTGTTTCTCTCTCTTTCTCTCTACTCATATCTCAAGGTTACTGCCAGTGCCATGCTCTAGCCAGTACAGGAACAGCAAGATTGCGGAGGTAAATGTGTGCTTATGAGGTGTGGTGTAAGGGAGAAATGTTCAGACTCCTAGGTCACTGGGATCCGAGGGCCTTGAGGGAATCTGGGACGAAAGATGCTGGGCACGAATTTCAAATGAGCTCAAAAAGAATAAAAGGGGAGCTTGGAAGAAATTTCTTTTCACAGAACGGGTTAGAATGTGGAATTCTCTCAAAGTCCCTAACTTTTTTTTCAAAGGAAATTACACAGTTACTTGAAAAAGTTGTAATATATCAAGGTTATGGGGAGCAAACAGGAGAGTGGGATTAGACTAGGTGGTCCATGTTGACAAAAACACTGGTGCAGACTCGATGTGCTGAATAGCCAGTTTCTATCCTGTAACATTCCATGAATATGTGCAGGATACTGTCTGCTTTTACTCGGTGTACAATGCACTTTCCAAGTGCAGTCCCCTAGCTGCCTGGTGTTTCTCCACCTCACCCTAACAGAGGCAAGTTTCATGTTCTGCAGTCCTAACAATAACTCCAGTGGTTCCAGAATAGCACTGGCGGTCCACAGAAGAGTCTGCTTCTTGAGTCTGACTGTGATTGTGAAGCTCGGAGAGAGATTATAGAAATTAATGTCGTGAAGAACCTGCAGTGACCAGGAGAAGGAAACCACAATATTGAAAGAGACGGTGAGAGTTATATAATAGAAATTGCAATTCAGTACAGTTTTTAAAAAAAATGTAAATATTATAACTTTTATTCTAAGTGCATGGAATGGCAAATTTCCATTTTGCATTTTTCTTTTAACTTGCTCAAACTGTTCCATAGAATTTTCCAGCGCAGAAGGAGGCCATTTGGCCCATTGAACCTGTGCTGGCTCTCTAAAACAGCTATTCATTTAGTCCCATTCCTCTGCCCTTTCCCCATTCCCTATTTATTTTTTTAATTTTTCATATCTTTATCCACTTCACTTTTAAAAACTATTATGGATTCTGCTTCCACCACTGTTTCTGGTTCTGAGGCATTCCATGTCCTAACAATCAGCTATATAAAAAAAATCCTAATCTCTCCCTTTATTCGTTTTGTGAAGATCTTAAATTTATGTCTCTAGATATTAACTCACTGACTAATGGAAATAGTTTCCCCCTATGTACCTTACCAAAACTCCTGATAAATTTGAATACCTCTATCAATTCTCCTCTTAATCTTCTTTGCTCTAGTGAAAAGAGCCCCAGCTTCTCTAGTCACTTCTCATAACTAAAGCTTTTCATCCCTGCTACCATCTTTAGTGAATCTCTTCTGTACTCTCTCCATGCTCTGACATCCTTTCTAACATAGGGCGTCCAAAACTGGACACAATATTCTAACTGTGGCTTAACCAATGATTTCTGTCGGTTTAGCATTACCTCTTTGCTTTTGTACTCAATTCCCCTGTTTATAAAACCTAGGATCCCTTTTTCTTTAACAATTTGTTCTTCAACTTTTCTCTGCTCCACTACTCCTTTTAAACTTTCAAAATTTGGTTCATGAATGGTAACTTGCAAAAAGTTGTAGAAAATAATGAAAAAGAACCCTTGGATTTATATAGCGGCCTGTCGTATCTATCAACCTACTCGCACTATTACTTAATTTCATGTGCAGTGGCTGATATGTAGAGAAATGTAACAGCCATTTTATGCACAGCAAGATCTCACAAGACAGCAATCAAATGAGTGAGCAGCAAATCTATTTTTAGTGGTATTGGTTGAGGCAAGACTTTTTTTAAGGTTTACCTGAACCAGTATAACAGGCAGAACTGGGTTTAATGCCTCATCAGAAGGGTAGCACCTCTGCAACACTCCCTGAAGATTGCACTGAAGTAGCATAGATTATGCGCTCAAGTTCTGGAGTGGAACTTGAACCTGCGACCTTCTGACTCAGAGGTGAGAGTGTGACTGGCAGAGCCATGCTGATATTCAATTCAATTCAATATAAATTGGCTGGAAGTTTCCTTCCATTCATGCGCAATGGAGACTATGAGATTCTGCTCAGAGCTGCTGAAAATGCAATGAACAATTCTACACACACATTTGAAAAACTCAACTTGTTGCAGGAAATCATGTTCCCTGTCATGATGTCTTCATTTATACCACACACGTTGGGGAATGAAAGCTAATAATAGATTTGTGTTATTTCCACATCATGAAATCATCGGAGATGTGTTGCACATTATACAATGGGTGCGAGCAATAACATGCGTAAATTGATTCCATAATTCACAGTGTATCATTCATCTGCTGCAGAGACAGTAATCAATTTCTTACTAGTCACTCAGACCCAGCAACTATCTTCCCTCAATAATATTGCATTTATTTCTCACGGACTGTTTTAAATTTCCCGCCGTGAGATTCTCAACTTTTCAATGCTTTAACTAAAATATAATAATTTCATTGAAGTGAAAGATCACAGAATTAGAATCTAGTGAGTATTCCTGTTCCATATTTCAGGAGCGTGTTGAAGGTAATTGAATGCAGTGAATGGTGAAGATGAATAGAACAGTCTTCAGAGAGATGAGGATTATTATTGAATAATTTGAATTTATTTAATCCAATTATCAGAGCCAAAAATTAGCCTGTCTGATTGGATGGGTGCAATCAAACTGGGCACTTCTGACTGAGCACTTCAGTGGATATCCCCTCACATCTGATGAAAAAGGAACTCAGCATGGGAAACTGAAATACAATTGGTGCAATTCCGTGAGAAAGACTTTTTATGAAAACTCACATGAGTTATGAAGCCTCCCTACCTTGTGGAATAAGCCACATATTCCCTAATTCTCCACCCCCCCCCCCCCCCAACCAACATGCATTATACAACACATGCGCATATTTTACCAAAACACCAGTTAAATACATTTCTTGCTAAGGACTCGAGAATTTTATAGTGAAACATTAGGAAAAATCTAAACCAAATCAGGAAGTTCATTGTGTTGCCACCCACCATCCTTGATCTAATGACGAAAGAATGTCATGTTCTCATCAGCCTTTCAGCAGAGAAAACCACAGTGATGGCGAAAAGATGATGCAAATGTGCATTAGTGCAAGCTTATTTTATGGAACTGCTGTCTGAGCTGTTTGCCGGCAGTTTGACCACTGCACTACTTTTCCACGTGCTGTCTTGTACCAAGAAAAATACTTGGGCAATGTTGGATGATGTGCAATATAAACATAATTTAAATTGGAAGTAGAATTTCCTGGTTACCAATTTCATGTTGTTGCTCAATAAAGATAGAGTGATGGCATCCCAGATTTAGTTCGCTTGTTTAAAGGTTATCGCACACTTATGGCGAGTGGAACGCACTGCCAATCATCCGTTTCCTCACAGTAACTGGCCCAAAAACAGAATGAAACCCTCCACATAAAATTGAAATATTAGTATGTAAACTGGAGAGTCATTTCGAGGCTGTAACCTTAAACAGCTCTCATGAGTTCTTACACCATCTGAGGATTGTGATGGGATTACTGCCCTGTAATCACTCCCAACTATCTGCTCATTTATGTGGCGTTTTATCCCCACTCCTCCTCTCCTGAAGCATCAGTTCCTTGCTGGGCCACTATTCCACGCATGCCACTCGGCCTCTGGTACCTCGTCCTAGTTGCCATTCTTTATGTGTGACCCTAGATGATGAATATTGGCAGGCTATTGATTTGAAGGGAGGCATTGCAGTCGAGCCAGCTCCTGTCCTCACCCCACACCCATGCATGGACATTTCCAGCAGCGATCAGGAACGGGCACCCTCACCCAGTCGATTTTAACTCCTTCATTGCCCAGAGTTGCTGAAGCCCTTCCAAGCCTGTTTGGTTCAGCTACTCATTTCCCCAACCAACTGGGGGAGCCTCTCCGATTCCCTCTTTAATGTATCCATTGATATTTGAGCTTGTTTTACCTCCATGCATTGAATAGTGGAGGCAGGAGTCATTTAAGTATGAATATTGAATACAGTCCCCCAACCCTTACACCTTCCACGCTTATCATGGATAGCCGCCTATATCGAGCAAATGGCTCTAACCATTTCCCATTATCATAGTAATCAATTACAGCGGTGCCGCTTATAACATATTAAGCGTGCCGACTATTTCGGGCAGTTCAATAAGTACTTATCGATTTAAAAGGCTCTACTCATTTCAGGCAAAGTCAGGTCTTCAAGCAGATTCAATCAGCTGTTCGCACCTCGTTAAAGTGCGATTACCTTAGTGATGAGATTCTGGATGCAACCGTTAACAATTAAGAGAGACAGTTGCTAAGTGAGATTTCCTGTTTTTAAAAAAACATGTTGGTTACTTACTTTTTTTGGTTTTACTGTCCACCACGTACAGCGGGCAAATCGCGTTAACACCATCAAATAAAGAAGGCACTGCATTGTTTACAGAATTGTTTACAGAAAGTAGTCTTTTGATAAATGCTAACCCAGACAACGGCAAAGCAGAGCTGTCTAGTCTGGCCAAAGAGGTACAACCCGAAGACGAGCAGATGGAAGAGCTGTACTTTTTGTGGTGTATAGACTGCTCAATCAAAGCTCTAAATCCACATACATTCATGTATAAATTCAAATTGATTGTAGTGGTAAGGACAGTTCTCTGTACCTACATCGCTGCTTTAATTTAATTTCATTGTAAGACTAGTGATATAACATGATTCTCATTCACACAGTAACAATTTTGTAGTAACTTCCCAGATGGTAAACAGTTCTTATGCAACTGCCTACACTTCACTCTCAGGCAAACCACACTCGTATTTCTCAGTCCTGTTCCAGCTACGTGCAGGACCTGCCGTGTCATTTGGCTTTCCTGGCATTTCATTCGATTGTTATGTGTGTAGGCAAACCAGTTTTTTTTTTCAGTTCCAAAGTACGACCCAGAATAACTCGAATTGGAAAAGATATCAACCTGCAATTCGGGTTTAATTACAGAGGCATGTGGTAATGTCATGTTTGTTGATTTGTTTACATGCAAGGATGTCAGTCCATCATGTGGGTGTAGCCGGGAATATGGGCTCTACTCCTTAATCCTGGCTGTGACCACAAGGTTGGCTGCTTGCTGTAAATGTAAACAGATCGACCAACTTTACAAATTAAAAGGGAATTGGAGATTGATATTCAGTTGGCAATTTTGAGAATTAAACATTAATTAAAACTGTGAGAGCAGGTTAATATTATTTTGATGTTCTCTGGTGCTGGTAAGGCTGTAATGAACTCTCCAGCAGGTTCTATGCCAGAATAGATAGATTTTTTTTTGAGCTTTTGCCTTGTGCTTTTGTTTAGCTTGTGGTCCCTTATGCTGACTGCCAGATTACACGTGGAGATAGAACCGACATGGTACCACTTGCTAGATTCTGAAGAAAGTTTGCAGAATGTGCAGCTTTAACCTGAATTAAAGGGGCATCAC
The DNA here is from genome assembly GCF_035084215.1 of Heptranchias perlo. Taxonomy (NCBI): domain Eukaryota; kingdom Metazoa; phylum Chordata; class Chondrichthyes; order Hexanchiformes; family Hexanchidae; genus Heptranchias; species Heptranchias perlo. The sequence continues at coordinate 117,848,722 of NC_090329.1, read as the reverse complement.
TTTAAATTAACCAGAAAGTTTTCTCTTCCCCTGGTTTATGAGATGGTGATGTTTTCCATGTTGGAAAACCATCATGCATTGCATTGATCATGTGTGGTGATTCTATGATTCTGTGACAGTAATGATATGGCTTCTTTTAGGCAGTTTCTCTAATCCAAGCTATGCTGATTTCACCTTTTAAAACCAGTTTGGTTCCATGATTAGCTTTAACACATCTGCAAATTGAAATTACTATTTGAATACAGTAACAATTTAAACTTCTGCTTAAGGGGGTTTGTAGCACTTGAGCTGCTGGATTGGGATTGATGAGTGAAATCTTAAATCTTAAAGTTAACATAAAATAGCATTAAAAATAGAATTAAGAAATAATTCTAACTTTTGGACTGTCAACGTAAAGAAGCAGAATATGAAGAAGTTATAGCATACAGGGCACAACACAGGAGCGGGATCTGGACGAACTGGCTAACTCTCTAAAACCAGTCGTAGAATGTGCAGCAGCACAAGATAGTCACAGATGAGGAAAGCTATTTGACTCATCTTCGATCATCCACCCAGAAAAACCCTCCCATTCCTCCCATTTCAGCATCCAATTGTTTCCTAACACATTCCAGGGTTTTTACCTCCACTACTCTTCCTGGAAATCCCTTCCATATGTTGCTCACTCTTTGCGTAAAGAAGAATTTCCTTATATCAGTCAACTTTTACTAGTTTGAATATATGTCTCCTGTCCTACTTTCATGATTTAACTTAATGTAATATTCTGGGTTTACTTTTTCCGTTCCCTTAACTGTCTTGCATGCCTCTAAGATCAACTCTCCAGGCTGGGAAGCCCATTTTCTCTAGTCATTTCTCACAATGTAGATCATGGACACTGGGGATTAGCCTCACGGCTCTTCTTTGCACTGACTCCAGAGCTTGACTGTCTCTATTGTGTCAATGCAACCAGAATTAGGTGCATTGCTCGAGCTGCAGTCTGACCAGAGGACTGATCATAATGTCCTCTGACTTGCCATTCTACCATTTTGGCTATATACATTTTTTTTGACCTTGTTGATTGCTGTTCTACATTGGTTGGACATCTTGAGCATCGAGTCTACTAAGACTCCAAATTCTCTCTCCACTTCTTCCGTAGCTATTTCACGGAGTGCATGTGTCGCTTAGTTTTTCTTCCTGTGTGCAGTACTTTATATCCGTCTGCACTCATTTTCACCTGCCATTTTTCTGCCAACTTACACACTTTATTCAGTTCGGTCTGGAATTTCTGAGCTGCCTCCTCTGATTCCGCCACCCCACCTAGTTTGGTATCATCCGCAGATTTGACCGCTTTGCACTGGGTTTCTAAATCCAGGTTATTTATCTAATTTAGAAACAGTAGTGGTTCCAACACCGAACCCTGATGCATCACATTCGGTCCTTCCCAACAACTCCCTCCCCCCCGACTCCTGACACAACACATCCAATGAGTACTCAATGGTTTCTACCCTTTAGCTAGTTTCCTATCCACTCCTAGGGATTGCCCGAATCCTTAACCGCTTTCGAATGGAACTTTGTCAAATGCCTTTTGGAAGTTGAGGTACAGCATGTCGGAGGAGCTTCCCACTGTCTATTTGGGTTGTCACTTCCTTGAAGGAGCCGAGGAGGTTGGTCAGGCAAAACCTTCCTTTTCTGAATCCATGTTGACTGCTGTTAACTAGGTTTTTATTGTACCGGTAGTCCTCAAGTTTACTGTTGATAATCAATTCTATCATTTTACTTAGAATGGAAGTAAGACTAATGTGTATCTCGTCGACTTTGTCTGCTTTTTTCCCCTTTCTGAATATGGGCATCATATTAGCCTGTTTTCAAACTACTGGTACCTCACCAGTATTCACTTACTCCCTTATAATGATTGCCAGTGCAATCTCCTCTTTAGTGTCTTTCAGCACTCTGGAATAAATACCACCCTGCAGACTAATTTGTTTTGAGTCCTTTCAGCCCATTGAAGACTTCCATATATTGAAGCCACTGATTTTGCCTAGGTTATTTCTGTTTGGAAAGGGCATGTTGCTTATATGTTCTCTTGTGAATGCATGGAGGGAGTAATCATTCAGAATATTTACTACTTTGTATTCATTCACAGTTTCAAGCCTATTTGCATCTTTTAGGGTTTTCACCTTCTCTGACTGCCTCCTTACTGTTTTAGTACTAGGATTTTTTTGTTGTGTTTAGCTTCCAATGCTGAGCTTTTTTCTAGTTCCTTCTATGCTCCACTGATCACCTTTTTAATGTATTTTTGCATTTTCTTATATTCATCCCAGTAAATTCTTCTTTCTCCTTGCAGGATTTGTTGAGGGTGACTCACCTCTTTATTTCACTTCTAATTTTTATCCATTTAGAATCATATTTATTTAGTCTGAACTTGTTGGCTTTAGGACTGTATTTATCCTACATGCTCAGCATTATACCTTTAAAGGTGCTCCACTTGTGAAGTGTTGTTGAGAAACCTACTCCTTCATCTGCGCTCCTCCAATTCTTGCCTCTTGCGTATCCCCGATTTTAATCGCTCCACCATTGGCGGCTTGCCGTCACCTGTCTAGGCCCTAAGCTCTGGAATTCCCGCCCTAAACCTCTCCGTCTCTCCACCTCTCTCTGCTCCTTTAAGACGCTTCTTAAAACCTACCTCTTTGAGCAAGCTTTTGGTCACCTGGCCTGATATCTCCTTATGTGGCTCGGTGTCAAATTTTGTTTGATAATCTTTCCTGTGGAGCACCTTGGGATGTTTTACTACGTTAAAAGCGCTATATAAATGCAAGTTGTTGTTGTTCAGTTGTTCTGTCATTCTCTTAGAATTTGGCCCTTTTAAAATTCTTTACCCGACTCCAGGACTTGGGTGCATCTGACTCCCAGATCATGTTTAGCTTGATCATTCTTGGCCACTATTCCCCAGGGGTGCTATGGATGCTATTTCATATACATTGCCTAGGTCATTAATGAGTACCAGGTCAAGGTGAGCACTGCCTTTTGTGGCTTCCTTGATACACTGGGTCATGTAGCAGTCATGCATTACATTTATCAGGTCTGACACTAAACCACTTGGGGTTTTCCCAGCCGATATTTGGTTAAGTTTCCCATTGTATAAACTTTCCTCTTGTCTCATGCCCTTCCTAGCTCTTCATAGAGCAAATTCTTCTCCTTATGCTGACCTGGAGGTCTATAGCATACTCCTACTGTAACCATCGATTTTTTTTTTGTATTTGAGATGTCTAACCACTAAGGAAAGCTAACTGGATATTTGGATGTTTAGTCAGAGGCATAGAGTACTGGTGTGACTCCTCCTGGATTACAATTCTGATCACCATACGTGGAATGATATTTAAGCTCTGTAGGCAGTGCATAAAAAAGAGCAACCAAACTGAAACCTAGCTTAGCTTGCAAATGCTTAATGCTGTCATATGACATAACTTTGTCATCTATTTTAAAAGGGTTACTACCTCCGTTAAAGTAGTGGGCAAAATTAATGGCACACAAAAACATTAAACCCTAATATCGAAAACATTAATTTCTTAGCTCATGTTTGTTTCCTGCTTGGTGTCAGTGAGTGGGGTCCGGCCATGAGAAGTTCAACCATCATTTTGCCCGCAATCACCCAAGCTGACTGTGGATGATTCCTTATGGAAATTTGATGAATATTTTATTTTTTCTAAAAGCTGTTGTTTAAAAAAAAAAGCAACCTGGTTGTGCTGAAAAATGTTGTTATTGGATCTTAAATTTCAGGTTTGAGCAAGACAAAAATATAACCAGCCAAGTACAAACTCTTGTTTAGCTATCTGCTGTCAGGGAATGGAGAAAAAGGCTATCTGTGTTGAATGACAAAAACAACTAATGTTAATCCCTCCAGTACTGGATATATTAATAGTGCTCAAAGCCTTGAGTAGGATGGAACCTAGTCCCTTTAGTGAGGAAATGTTATGAGTGATTAAATACACGGTTTATTGAATCAGTCATATAATGTTTTGTAGTAGGAAGAAAATGCAAGATGGTATTTTTTTTTTAAATTCCCATTTTATCCTGGATTTTTGAGAATAGAATTATGGATCACGTTTGTGTTTCGGTCCTTTGCAGAGTGTTATAGAGAAGAGCTGGTCTACATCACAGAGTAAATGGAGGATTCCAGTTCTGAGAAATTAGTTATTATACTATGGAACTGCAGAATCTGTTTGGTGAGCAATGTTGTGTTGATGCCCAAGAGAGAAGAGATATGACAAAGTCTAGTTAAACTGGACTCTGACTCTTTCTAATTTAGGAGCGAGGGAAGAGAGACAATAGGATTTTGAGGCCAGATCTGACCTTGGGGGAGCGAGAGATTGACTTGAGAAATGGGGACTAAAATATGAATTTGAAGGCAGGGAAAAGGGGATGGAATTTGAATTGAGAAAACAATGGTGAATTGCATCCGGATGGGGCTGAACGTGGAGATGTGAATTGGAGTGATTTTACAAAACGGGGGCTTAGTGTGACACGGCACAATTTTACTTATTGAATATGATTATTGAAGGCATCTGGAGAATATAGTTTAATTATGTGGGAAAAAGTAGTAATGTGGGCCAGATTCAGGATGGGCAAGGAACATTAGGATAAATTGATGTATATAGTCCATTAATGTTAAGATGTAGTGCTAGTTGTTTAAATATCGTCATGATGATGTGATATGAGAACCCACAAATTTACTTGTAATTTGACTGTGTTTGGCTGAAATGTCCTCAGCCACGAGTGGAAAGAGAGCAGCCCAGAGAAAGCTCGGGAATCCCCCCTTACCCCCAGAACCCCCCCTCCCCCCCCTCCACCCGCTGCCAGCAGCAACAGTGTAAAGGAACAGTCGAGAGCAGAGAGCAACCTTGAGAAAGAGAGGAGTTCCCCTCCAGTGGCCCAGTGTAAAGGAACAGTCGAGAGCAGAGAGCAACCTTGAGAAAGCGAGGAGTTCCCCTCCAGTGGTCCAGTGTAAAGGATCAGTGAGAGCGGAGAGCAGCCCAGAGAAATCGAGAGTTCCCCTCCAGTGGCCCAGTGTAAAGGAGCAGTGAGAGCGGAGAGCAGCCAAGAGAAAGCGAGGAGTTCCCCTCCAGTGGTCCAGTATAAAGGAACAGTCGAGAGCAGAGAGCAACCCTGAGAAAGCAGGGAATTTCCCTCCGGTGACCCAGTGTAAAGGAGCAGTGAGAGCGGAGAGCAGCCCAGAGAAAGCGAGGAGTTCCCCTCCAGTGGCCCAGTGTAAAGGAGCAGTGAGAGCGGAGAGCAGCTCAGAGAAAGCGAGAATTCCCCTCCAGTGGCCCAGTGTAAAGGAGCAGTGAGAGCGGAGAGCAGCCCAGAGAAAGCAGGGAGTTCCCCTCCAGTGGCCCAGTGTAAAGGAGCAGTCGAGAGCGGAGAGCAGCCCAGAGAAAGCGAAGAGTTCCCCTCCAGTGGCCCAGTGTAAAGGAACAGTGAGAGCGGAGAGCAGCCCAGAGAAAGCGGGGAATTCCCCTCCAGTGACCCAGTGTAAAGGAGCAGTGAGAGCGGAGAGCAGCCCAGAGAAAGCGGGGAGTTCCCCTCCAGTGGCCCAGTGTAAAGGAACTGTGAGAGCGGAGAGCAGCTCAGAGAAAGCGGGGAGTTCCCCTCCAGTGGCCCAGTGTAAAGGAGCAGTGAGAGCGGAGAGCAGCCCAGAGAAAGCAGGGAGTTCCCCTCCAGTGGCCCAGTGTAAAGGAGCAGTCGAGAGCGGAGAGCAGCCCAGAGAAAGCGAGGAGTTCCCCTCCAGTGGCCCAGTGTAAAGGAGCAGTGAGAGCGGAGAGCAGCCCAGAGAAAGCGGGGAATTCCCCTCCAGTGGCCCAGTGTAAAGGAGCAGTGAGAGCGGAGAGCAGCCCAGAGAAAGCGAGGAGTTCCCCTCCAGTGACCCAGTGTAAACGAGCAGTGAGAGCGGAGAGCAGCTCAGAGAAAGCGGGGAATTCCCCTCCAGTGGCCCAGTGTAAAGGAACTGTGAGAGCGGAGAGCAGCCCAGAGAAAGCGGGGAGTTCCCCTCCAGTGGCCCAGTGTAATGGAACTGTGAAAGCGGAGAGCAGCCCAGAGAAAGCGTGGAGTTCCCCTCCAGTGACCCAGTGTAAAGGAACTGTGAGAGCGGAGAGCAGCCCAGAGAAAGCGGGGAGTTCCCCTCCAGTGGCCCAGTGTAAAGGAGCAGTCGAGAGCGGAGAGCAGCTCAGAGAAAGCGGGGAGTTCCCCTCCAGTGGCCCAGTGTAAAGGAACTGTGAGAGCGGAGAGCAGCTCAGAGAAAGCGGGGAGTTCCCCTCCAGTGGCCCAGTGTAAAGGAACTGTGAGAGCGGAGAGCAGCCCAGAGAAAGCGAGGAGTTCCCCTCCAGTGGCCCAGTGTAAAGGAACTGTGAGAGCGGAGAGCAGCCCAGAGAAAGCGGGGAGTTCCCCTCCAGTGACCCAGTGTAAAGGAGCAGTGAGAGCGGAGAGCAGCTCAGAGAAAGCGGGGAGTTCCCCTCCAGTGGCCCAGTGTAAAGGAACTGTGAGAGCGGAGAGCAGCCCAGAGAAAGCGGGGAGTTCCCCTCCAGTGACCCAGTGTAAAGGAGCAGTGAGAGCGGAGAGCAGCCCAGAGAAAGCGAGGAGTTCCCCTCCAGTGACCCAGTGTAAAGGAGCAGTGAGAGCGGAGAGCAGCCCAGAGCAAGCGAGGAGTTCCCCTCCAGTGTAAAGGAGCAGTGAGAGCGGAGAGCAGCCCAGAGAAAGCAGGGAATTCCCCTCCAGTGTAAAGGAGCAGTGAGAGCGGAGCGGTGAGTTGAAACAAACAAAAAACAAATCAAAAAACTACATCATAACACAAAAAGTAGCGGCGGAGTAAGTTACAGATAACTAATTAGTTTATTGGTGACTGTTTTTGGTGGTTAGTGTTAAGTTAGTGGTAAGTATTTAGTTTATTGATCAGTGTTTTTAGTGGTTAGGGTGTTTTAGTGTTAGCTAAGCAGTTAACTTTAGTATATACTCTATAATAATTGTAGTTGGTTAACATTGATTGAGAAATAACGATCTTAAAAAAAGGTAAATAAATAAAGAAATACTAAATAGGGGTTAAAGGGGTACTAAGATAAAACATATGATTTAGCATAAGAGACATATATATATATATGTAAGTAGACTCTAAATAGAATGGAGGGACAGCTGAAACCCGTTGCCTGCAATTCCTGCGCCATGTGGGAATTCCAGGACACTTCAGGTGTCCTGAGTGACCATGTGTGCAGGAAGTGCCTCCAGTTGCTCGAGCTCAGAGTTCCTGAACATAAGGAGCGGCTGGAATCACCTCGGGTTGGGAGGCTGAAAATTTCCTGGATCGTATGTTCCAGGAGGTGGTCACCCCACAGCCACAAAGTGCTCAGGACAGTAAGTGAGTGGCCAACCAACGGGGTAGGAAGAGGCAGGCAGTGCAGGTATCCTCTGGGAGTGTGTCGCTCACTAACAGTATTTCAGTATTGAATACCAGTGAGGATGACGACACCTCGAAAGAGTGCAGTCATGGCACCGTGGGGCAAAGGACTGCACAAGAGGGCACAGCGAAGTGTAGGAATGCAGTGGTTATAGGGGATTCAATAGTCAGGGGGACAGACAGGCGTTTCCGCAATCAACAAAGTGAGCTCAGCATGGTGTGTTGCCTCCTTGATGCTAGGGTAAAGGACATCACTGAGAGGGTGCAGAACATTTTGAGGGGGGAAGGGGAACAGCCAGAAGTCGTGGTCCATGAGGGAACCAATGACATAGGAAGGAAAAGGGTTGAGGTCCTGCAGGCAGAGTTTCAGGAGCTAGGGAGGAAGTTAAGAAACAGAAACTCAAAAGGAGTAATTTCTACATTATTTTTTTTTATTTGTTCATGGGATGTGGGCAAGGCCAGCATTTTTATTGCCCATCCCTAATTGCCCTTGAGAAGGTGGTGGTGAGTCGCCTTCTTGAACCACTGCAGTCCGTGTGGTGAAGGTTCTCCCACAGTGCTGTTAGGTAGGGAGTTCCAGGATTTTGACCCAGCGATGATGAAGGAACGGCGATATATTTCCAAGTTGGGATGGTATGTGACTTGGAGGGGAATGTGCAGGTGGTGGTGTTCTCATGTGGCTGCTGCCCTTGTCCTTCTAGGTGGTAGAGGTCGTGGGTTTGCTGCAGTGCATCCTGTGGATGCTACACACTGCAGCCACCCAGCGCCGGTGGTGGAGAGAGTAAATGTTTAGGGTGGTAGATGGTGGATTAATCCCAGTGCTAGTGAGTAAAAGAATACTAGGATAAGACAGGTTAATACGTGGCTGAAGAGATGGTGCAGGAGGGAGGGCTTCAGATTCCTGGGGCATTGGGACCAGTTCTGGGGCAGGAGGAATCTGTTCAAGATGGACGGGGTTGCACCTTAACAGAGCTGGGACCAATGAGCTCGTGGGGAGGTTGACTAGTGCTGTGGGAGAGGGTTTAAACTAATTTGGCAGGGGGGTGGACACCAGGATTAAACATTAGAGAGGAGAAACAAGATGCACAGAGGACTGGGAGGGACAAGTAGCATTAGAGTAAAGAATAGATCAGAAATGTGAGCAGTTCTGGGGACCGCACCTTCGGAAGGACATATTGGCCTTCGAGGGAGTGCAGCGTAGGTTTACTAGAATGATAACTTCAAGCATTAAGTTACGAGGAGAGATTGCACAAATTGGGGTCGTATTCTCTGGAGTTTCGAAGTTTAAGAGGTGATCTGATCGACGTTTATAAGATATTAAGGGGAACAGATTGGGTGGATAGAGAGAAACTATTTCCGCTGTTTGGGGATTCTAGGAGTAGGGGGCACAGTCTAAAAATTAGAGCCAGATCTTTCAGGAGCGAGATTAGAAAACATTTCTACACACAAAGGGTGGTAGAAGTTTGGAACTCTCTTCTTGCAAACGGCAATTGATACTAGCTCAATTGCTAAATTTAAATGTGAGATAGATAGCTTTTTGGCAACCAAAGGTATTAAGGGATATGGGCCAAAGGCAGGTATATGGAGTTAGATCACAGATCAGCCATGATCTTATCAAATGGCGGAGCAGGCACGAGGGGCTGAATGGCCTACTCCTGTTCCTATGTTCCTATGTTCCTAAATAGTAGGGATCAGACAGGGCGTAAATGAGAGGCAGCCTAAGGTGAGATTGGAGTGCATGCACATAAATGCACGTAGCATGGTAAATAAGGTTGGTGAGCTGCAGGCTCAAGTCACCGTGTGAGACTATGATATAGTGGCAATAACAGAGACCTGATCAAAAAAGGGGTGGATTGGGAACTTAATATTCCTGGCTGCAAGGTGTTCAGGAAAGATTGAGAAGGAAAGAAAGGAGGGGGGGAGTGAGTGGCAGTATTGATCAAAGAAACTATTAAGGTACTGGAAAGGGATGATGTAGTTGAGGAGTCGAAGACAGAATCTATTTGGTTAGAATTAAGGAATAATAGAGGAGTTACATTACTGGGTATATTCTATAGGACACAAAATAGTGGGAAGGAGATAAAGGAGCAAATTTGCAGGTAAATTACAGAAAGATGCAAAAATATAGAGTGGTGATAATGAGGGACTTCAATTATCCCAATATAGACTGGAATAGTAACAGTGTAAAGGGCAAAGAGGAGGAGGAATTCCTGAGATGTGTACAAGAGAAATTCCTTGATCACTGTTTTTCTAACCCAACAAGGAAGGAAGCAGTGCTGGATCTAGTACTGGGGAATGAAGTAGGGCAAGTGAAGCATGTTTCAGTGGGGGAGCATTTGAGGAACAGTGATCAAAATATCATCAGGTTTAAAATAGTTATGGAAAAAGACAAGGAACAATCAAGCATAAACATACTTAACAGGAGGAGGGTCAATTTCAGTGAATTAAAGAGGGATCTTGCCCTAGTGGATTGGATTCAGAAATTGGTAGGCAAAACAGTAATTGAACAATGGAGGCCCTCAAGGAGGAGATGGTTCGGGTACAGAGTGGACACATTGCTATGAGGGGGAAAGGAAAGCCATGATGTGGAGATGCCGGTGATGGACTGGGGTTGACAAATGTAAACAATCTTACAACACCAAGTTATAGTCCAACAATTTTATTTGAAAATCACAAGCTTTCGGAGGCTTCCTCCTTTGTCAGGTGAATGTCAGGAAATCCTTGAACGTTTCGCATTTATATTCAGAGAACAATACCTGGTGATTACAGATAATCATTCCAACTGCCCGTTGTCAAGGCAATCAAAGTGTTCAGACAGAGAGGTGTTACCTACAGGACCACCGAATATACAAACGGCCAGAACACAAAACAGAGAGAGAGAGGGAGAAACATCCGAAAGGAAGAGAAAGACTGAAAATGACCCGTTGAATTAAAAACAGATAACTTTTATTCGCTGGTGGGGTTACGTGTAGCGCAACATGAACCCAAGATCCCGGTTGAGGCCGTCCCCATGGGTGCGGAATTTGGCTATCAATTTCTGCTCGACGATTTTGTGTTGTCGTGTGTCTCGAAGGCCGCCTTGGAGTACGCTTACCCGAAGATCGGTGGCTGAATGTCCTTGACTGCTGAAGTGTTCCCCGACTGGGAGGGAACCCTCCTGTCTGGCGATTGTTGCGCGGTGTCCGTTCATCCGTTGTCGCAGTGTCTGCATGAAAGACATCCAATGCTAGAGCTCCCTGGATGACTAAAGATATAGAGATTAAAATGAAACAGAAAAAGGAGACTTTTGATAAATGTCAGGTCCGTAATTCAGTAGAGAACCAAGCTGAATACAGAAAGTGCAGAGAAGATCTAAAAAATGGAAATAAGAGGGGCAAAGAGAGAGTATGAGAATAGATTAGCAGCTAACATAAAAGGGAACCCAAAAGTCTTTTATAAACATATAAATAGTAAAAGGTAGTCAAACGAAGGGTGGGACCGATTTGGGAGAATAAAGGAGATCTTCTTGTGGAGGCAGAGGGCATGGCTGAGGTATTAAATGAATATTTCACATCCGTCTTCACGAGAGAAGAGGATGCTGCCATTGTAGCAGTGAAGAAGGAGGTCGTAGTGATATTGGATAGGGTAGAAATAGATAAAGAGGACTTAAAAGATTGGCAGTACTCAAAGTAGAAAAATCGCCCTGTCCAGGTGGGATGCATCCTAGGTGACTGAGGGAAGTAAGGGTAGAAATTGCGGAGGCTCTGGCCACAATCTTCCAATCCTCCTTAGATATGGGAACGGTGCCAGAGGACTGGAGGATTGCAAATGTTACATCCCTGTTCAAAAAAAGGGTAAAGGATAAATCCGGCAATTACAGGCCAGTCAGCCTAACGTCAGAAGTTGGAAAACTTTTAGAGACAATAAACTGGGACAAAAATAATTGGCACTTGGAAAAGTATGGGCTAATAAACAAAAGCTAGCACGGATTTCTTAAAGGCACATTTTTTTTGACTAACTTGATTGAGTTCTTTGATGAAGTAACGGAGAGGGTTGATGAAGGTAATGCAGTTGCTGTTGTGTATATGGACTTTCAAAAGGCATTTGATAAAGTACCATCTAATAGACTAGTTAGCAAAATTAAAGCCCATGGGACTAAAGGGTCAGTGGCAGCATACATACAAAATTGGATAAAGGGACAGAAAGCAGAGAGTAGTGGTGAACAGTTGTTTTTCTGACTGGAGGGAAGTATACAGTGGTGTTCCCCAGGGATCGTTATTAGGACCACTGCTCTTTTTGATATATATTAATGACCTGGACTTGGGTATACAGGATATAATTTCAAAGTTTGCAGATGACAAGAAACTCGGAAATATAGTAAACAACGTGGAAGATGGTTACAGACTTCAGGAGGATATAGACAGACTGGTGAAATGGGTAGACACATGGCAGATGAAATTTAACGCAGAGAAGTGCAAAGTGATATATTTTGGTAGGAAGAACGAGGAGAGACAATATAAACTAAATGGTACAATTTTTTAAAATATTAAAAACACAAAAGGAAAAGCGGCCCAACCATGGTAAACAAAAGAAATTAAGGATAGTATTAGATCCAAAGAGGAGTCTTATAAAGTTGCCAGAAAAAGTAGCAAGCCTGAGGATTGGGAGCAGTTTAGAATTCAGCAAAAAAGGACTAAGAGATTGATTAAGAGGGGAAAAATAGAGTATGAGAGTAAACTTGCAAGGAATATAAAAGTGGACTGTAAAAGCTTCTACAAGCATGTAAAAAGAAAAAGATTAGTGAGGACAAATGTAGGTCCCTTACAGTCAGAAACGGGAGAATTTATAATGGGGAACAAGGAAATGGCAGAGCAATTAAACAAATACTTTGGTTCTGTCTTCACGGAAGAGGAGACAAATAACTTCCTGGAAATGCTAGGGAACCAAGGGACTAGTGAGAAGGAGGAATTAAAGGAAATTAGTATTAGTAAAAAAATAGTGCTGGAAAAATTAATGGGACTGAAAACCGATACGTCCCCAGGGCCTGATAATCTGCATCCCAGAGTACATCCTCCTCATGCATTCCATCCATGGAAATAGTGGATGCATTGGTTGTCATCTTCCAAAATTCTATAGATTATGGAACAGTTCCTGCAGATTGGAGGGTGGCAAATGTAACCCCACTATTTAAAAAAGGAGGGAGAGAGAAAACAGGGAACGACAGACCGGTTAGCCTAACATCAGCAGTAGGGAAAATACTAGAGTCTATTATAAAGGATGTGCTAACAGGACATCTAGAAAATATCAACGGGATTAGACAAAGTCAACATGGATTTATGAAAGGAAAATCGTGTTTGACAAACCTACTGGAGTTTTTTGAGGATGTAACTGGTAGAATAGTTAAGGGAGAACCAGTGGATGTGGTTTATTTGGATTTTCAGAAGGCCTTTGATAAAGTCCCACATAAGAGATTAGTGTGCAAAATTAAAGCACATGGGATTGGGGGTAATATACCGGCATGGATTGATAATTGGTTAACAGGCAGGAAACAGAGAGTAGGAATAAATGGTTCTTTTTCGGGGTGGCAGGCAGTGACTAGTGGGGTACCGCAGGGTTCAGTGCTTGGGCCCCAGCTATTCACAATATATATATACAAATGATTTGGATGAGGGAACCAAATGTAATATTTCCAAGTTTGCTGATGACACAAAACTAGGTGGGATTGTGAGTTGTGAGGAGGATGAAAAGAGGCTTCAAGGCGATTTAGACAAGTTGACTGAGTGGGCAAATACACGGCAAATGCAGTATAATGTGGATAAATGTGAAGTTATCCACTTCGGAAGGAAAAACAGAAAGGCAGAGTATTGTTTAAATGGTGATCGATTGGGAAATGTTGATGTACACGGGGACCTGGGTGTCCTTGTACACCAGTCACTGAAAGCAAACATGCAGGTGCAGCAAGCAGTTAGGAAGGTAAACGGTATGTTGGCCTTCATTGCAAGAGGATTTGAGTACAGGAGCAAGGATGTCTTACTGCAGTTATACAGGGCCTTGGTGAGACCACACCTGGAGTATTGTGTGCAGTTTTGGTCTCTTTACCTAAGAAAGGATATACTTGCCATAGAGGGAGTGCAACGAAGGTTCACCAGACTGATCCCTGAGATGGCAGGACTGTCGTATGAGGAGAGATTGGGTCGACTCGGCCTGTATTCACTCGAGTTTAGAAGAATGAGAGGGGATCTCATCGAAACATATAAAATTCTGACAGGGCTAGACAGACTGGATGCAGGGAGGATGTTTCCCCTGGCTGGGAGGTCCAGAACGAGGGGTCACAGTCTCAGAATACGCAGTAGGACATTTCGGACTGAGATAAGGAGAAATTTCTTCACTCAAAGGGTGGTGAACCTGTGGAATTGTCTACCACACAAGGCCGTGGAGGCCAAGTCACTGAATATATTTAAGAAGGAGCTGGATAGATTTCTAGACACAAAATGCATCAAAGGGTATGGGGAAAGAGCGGGAATATGGTATTGAGATAGAGGATCAGCCATGATCATATTGAATGGCGGAGCTGGCTCAAAGGGCTGAATGGCCTACTCCTGCTCCTATTTTCTATGTTTCTAAAAGAAATGCAGGAACGGGGAGACCTGGGGGTGTATGTACACAAATTTTTGAAGATAGCAGGACAAGTTGAGAAGGCTGTTAAAAAAAGCATACGGGATCCTTGGCTTTATTAATAGAGGCATAGAGTGCAAAAGCAAGGAAGTTATGCTAAACCTTTATGAAACACTAGTTAGGCCTCAGCTGGAGTATTGTGTTCAATTCTGGACACCGCACTTCAGGAAGGATGTCATGGCTTTCTCGAGGGTGCAGGAGAGATTTACCAGAATGGTACCAGGGATGAGGGACTTAATTTATGTGGAGAGACTGGAGAAGCTGGGGTTGTTCTCCTTCGAACAGAGAAGGTTAAGGGGAAATTTGATAGAGGTGTTCAAAATCATGAACAGTTTTGATAGTTTTGGGAAACACCACTGTATACTTCGCTCCAGAGGGAAGTCATTTATCTACTTAGGATCATAGAATCATAGCATGGTTATAGTACAGAAGGAGGCCAGTCGGCCTGTTGAGCCCGTGCCGGCTCTCTGCAAGAGCAACCCAGTTAGTCCCACTCCCCCGCCCTTTCCCTGTAGCCCTGCAGTTTTTTTTTCCCTTCAAGCACTTCTCCAATTCCATTTTGAAAGCCATGATTGAATCTGCCTCCTCCGCTCTTTCAGGCAGCACATTCCAGATCATAACCACTCGCTGCGTAAAAAAGTTTTTCCTCATGTCGCCTTTGGTTCTTTTCCCAATCGCCCTAGATCTGTGACCTCTGGTTCTTGACTCCTCTGCCAATGGGAAGAGTTTCTCTCTATCTACTCTGTCTGGACCCCTCACGATTTTGAACACCTCTTTCAAATCTCCTCTCAACCTTCTCTGTTCTAAGGAGAACAACCCCAGCTTCTCCAGTCTATCCCCGTAACTGAAGTCTCTCATCACTGGAACCATTCTAGTAAATCTTTTCTGCACATTCTCCAAGGCCTTCACATCTTTCCTAAAGTGCGGTGCCCAGAATTGAACATATTACTCCAAATGTTTTATAAAGGTTCATCATAACCTCCTTGCTTTTGTAGTCTCTGTCTCTATTTATAAAGCCCAGGATCCTGAATGCTTTTTTAACCGCTTTTTCAACCTGCCCTGCCACCTTCAATGACCTGTGCACATATACCCCCTAGATCTCTCTGTTCCTGCACCCCCTTTAGAATTGTACCATTTAGTTTATATTGCCTCTCCTCATTCTTCCTACCGAAATGCATCACTTTGCACTTCTCTGCGTTAAATTTCATCTGCCTCGTGTACGCCCATTCCACCAGCCTGTCTATATCCTTCTGAAGTCTATTACTATCCTCCTCACTGTTCACTACACTTCCAAGTTTTGTGTCATCTGCAAATTCTGGAAATTGTTCCCTGTTCACCCAAGTCCAAGTCATTAATATATATCAAGAAAAGCAGTGGTCCCAGCACCAACCCCTGGAGAACACCACTGTATACCTTCCTCCAGTCCGAAAAACAACCATTCACCACTACTCCCTGTTTCCTGTCACTTAGCCAATTTTGTATCCATGCTGCCACTGCCCCTTTTATTCCATGGGCTTCAACTTTGCTGACAAGCCTATTATGTGGCACTTTATCAAACGCCTTTTGAAAGTCTATATGCCTCACATCAACCGCATTGCCCTCAACAACCCTCACTGTTACCTCATCAAAAAACTTAATCAAGTTTGTTAAACACGATTTGCCTTTAACAAATCCGTGCTGGCTTTCCTTTATTAATCCACATTTGTTCAAGTAACTATTAATTTTGTCCCGAATTATCGTTTCTAAAAGCTCCCCCACCACCGAGGTTAAACTGACCGGCCTATAATTGCCGGGTTTATCCTTACATCCTTTTTTGAACAAGGGTATAACATTTGCAATTCTCCAGTCCTCTGGCACCACCCCTGTATCGAAGGATGATTGGAAGATTATGGCCAGTACCTCCGCAATTTCCACCCTTACTTCCCTCAGCAACCTAGGATGCATCCCATCCGGACTGGGTGACTTATGCCATCCAGTGGCAGTAGGGTCAGTAACCAGAGGACACAGATTTAAGGTGATTGGCAAAAGAACCAAAGGTGACATGAGGAAACATTTTTTTTATGCAGCAAGTTATTATGGACTGGAATGACCCGTCTGAAAGGGTGATGGAAACAGGTTTAATAGTAACTTTCAAAAGGGAATAGGACAAGTACTAGAAGGGAAACAATTTACAGGGCAATGGCAAAAGAGCAGGGGAATGGGACTAATTAGATAGCTCTTCCAAAGAGCGGGCACAGGCACTATGGACTGAATGGCCTACTTTTGTGCTGTACCATACTATGATACCGTGTGTTAATATTGTCCTATGGACAAATTTAGGTAACCACTGTGACTTTAGCCTGTGGATTAAATGTAGCACTTGGTGGAATTTCTAGCCAACTATGTCCAAAGCAAGATTCAGTGGGATTCACTTTGAAATGAAGATTTAGTTGATTTAAAGCCTTTGTCTATTGACAGTTGTTTTCATAGAGTCATAGAACCTTACAGCACAGAAGGAGGCCGTTCAGCCCATTGTGCCTGTGCTGGCTCTTTGAAAGAGCTATCCAATTAGTCCCACACCCCTGCTCTTTCCCCATAACTCTGCAAATTTTTACTTTTCAAGTATATATCCAATTCCTTTTTGAAAGTTACGATTGAATGTGCTTCCACCACCCTTTCAGGGAGCTTTCAATCTCCTTTAATCAGTTTGAATCAGCTTTCCATCTCCTTTGCAGTTGACTGCTTACTGGATACTGCCCATAGCCTCCAGATTACATTGATTAGTATGGTGTAGTGAGGCATAATCTGATGTTGCAAAGTCATAAAAGAAGCAAGAAATAAAGGTTACGTGATGAGTAATGAAGATTAAACCACTGATTTAAGGCATTGGTCTTAACCTACAGTCTCTAAGAGATATTGAGTTGTTATGTTGTGCAATAGTAGGAGGCGTTGTATCTTGCAGAAAACTGCTGCTCACAAATCATTAATCTGCTTAATGCCATCCTTTTTGTGGGGATGAAAATGGTATTTCAAACCGAAACTAATTATTTGGCCACACACAGTATAAGTAGAGTATATTCACCAGGGGATGCCACTTTTTTTTTATTCGTTCACGGGATGTGGGCGTCGCTGGCGAGATAGGCATTTATTGCCCATCCCTAATTGCCCTTGAGAAGGTGGTGGTGAGCCACCTTCTTGAATCGCTGCAGTCCGTGTGGTGACGGTTCTCCCACAGTGCTGTTAAGAAGGGAGTTCCAGGATTTTGACCCAGCGACGCTGAAGGAACGGCGATGTATTTCCAAGTCGGGATGGTGTGTGACTTGGAGGGGAACGTGCAGGTGGTGTTGTTCCCATGTGCCTGCTGCTCTTGTCCTTCGAGGTGGTAGAGGTCGCATGTTTGGGAGGTGCTGTCGAAGAAGCCTTGGCGAGTTGCTGCAGTGCATCCTGTGGATGGTACACACTGCAGCCACTGTGCGCCGGTGGTGAAGTGAGTGAATGTTTAGGATGATGGATGGGGTGCCAATCAAGCGGGCTGCTTTGTCCTGGATGGTGTCGAGCTTCTTAAGTGTTGTTGGAGCTGCACTCATCCAGGCAAGTGGAGAGTATTCCATCACACTCCTGACTTGTGCCTTGTAGATGGTGGAAAGGCTTTGGGGAGTCAGGAGGTGAGTCACTCGCCGCAGAAAACCCAGCCTCTGACCTGCTCTTGTAGCCACAGTATTAATATGGCTGGTCCAGTTAAGTTTCTGGTCAATGGTGACCCCCAGGATGTTGATGGTGGGGGATTCAGCAATGGTAATGCCGTTGAATGTCAAGGGGAGGTGGTTAGACTCCCTCTTGTTGGAGATGGTCATTGCCTGGCACTTTTCTGGCGCGAATGTTACTTGCCACTAATCAGCCCAAGCCTGGATGTTGTCCAGGTCTTGCTGCATGCAGGCTCGGACTGCTTCATTATTTGAGGGGTTGCGAATGGAACTGAACACTGTGCAATCATCAGTGAACATCCCCATTTCTGACCTTATGATGGAGGGAAGGTCATTGATGAAGCAGCTGAAGATGATTGGGCCCAGGACACTGCCCTGAGGAACTCCTGCAGCAATGTCCTGGGGCTGAGATGATTGGCCTCCAACAACCACTACCATCTTCCTTTGTGCTAGGTATGACTCCAGCCACTGCAGAGTTTTCCCCTGATTCCCATTGACTTCAATTTTACTTGGGCTCCTTGGTGCCACACTCGGTCAAATGCTGCCTTGATGTCAAGGGCAGTCACTCTCACCTCACCTCCGGAATTCAGCTCTTTTGTCCATGTTTGGACCAAGGCTGTAATGAGGTCTGGATCCGAGTGGTCCTGGCGGAACCCAAACTGAGCATCGGTGAGCAGGTTATTGATGAGTAAGTGCCGCTTGATAGCACTGTCGACAACACCTTCCATCACTTTGCTGGTGATTGAGAGTAGACTGATGGGGCGGTAATTGGCCGGATTGGATTTGTCCTGCTTTTTGTGGACAGGACATACCTGGGCAATTTTCCACATTGTCGGGTAGATGCCAGTGTTGTAGCTGTACTGGAACAGCTTGGCTAGAGGCGCAGCTAGTTCTGGAGCACAAGTCTTCAGCACTACAGCCGGGTGTTGTCGGGGCCCATAGCCTTTGCTGTATCCAGTGCACTCAGCCGTTTCTTGATATCACGTGGAGTGAATTGAATTGGCTGAAGACTGGCTTCTGTGATGGTGGGGATATCGGGAGGAGGCTGAGATGAATCATCCACTCGGCACTTCTGGCTGAAGATGGTTGCAAACGCTTCAGCCTTGTCTTTTGCACTCACGTGCTGGACTCCGCCATCATTGAGGATGGGGATGTTTACAGAGCCTCCTCCTCCCGTTAGTTGTTTAATTGTCCACCACCATTCACGACTGGATGTGGCAGGACTGCAGAGCTTTGATCTGATCCGTTGGTTGTGGAATCACTTAGCTCTGTCTATAGCATGTTGCTTCCGCTGTTTAGTATGCATGTAGTCCTGAGTTGTAGCTTCACCAGGTTGGCATCTCATTTTTAAGTACGCCTGTTGCTGCTCCTGGCATGCTCTTTTGCACTCCTCATTGAACCAGGGTTGATCCCCTGGCTTGTTGGTAATGGTCGAGTGAGGAATATGCTGGGCCATGAGGTTACAGATTGTGCTGGAATACAATTCTGCTGCTGCTGATGGCCACAGCGCCTCATGGATGCCCAGTTTTGAGCTGCTAGATCTGTTCTGAATCTATCCCATTTAGCACGGTGGCAGTGCCACACATGTTGGATGATGTCCTCAGTGTGAAGACGGGACTTCGTCTCCACGAGGACTGTGCGGTGGTCACTCCTACCAATACTGTCATGGACAGATGCATCAGCGACAGGTAGATTGGTGAGGACGAGGTCAAGTATGTTTTTCCCTCGTGTTTGTTCGCTCACCACCTGCCGCAGGTCCAGTCTGGCAGCTATGTCCTTCAGGACTCGGCCAGCTCGGTCAGTAGTGGTGCTGCCGAGCCACTCTTGGTGATGGACATATGGGGCTCGATATTAGGAGGTCGGCGGGTTCGCGGCAGGGGGGGCGATTGGGCACATGGGTAACGCGCCCGGTGAAATCAGTCTGCTCCGCGCGCAATCGCAGCCTAATTGGATCCACTTACCTGGTCTTCCGGGTTCCCCGCTGCTGATCTGCGCGTCGGGCGGACTGCGCATGTGCAGTAAGGTCTGTCAGCTGGAGGAGCTCTATTTAAAGGGGCAGTCCTCCACTGACTGATGCTGCAAGAAATAGGAAAAATTACAGCATGGAGCAGCCCAGGCGGAAGGCTGCTCCCACGTTTAATGATGCCTCACTCCAGGTATCATTGGATGGGGCGAGGAGGAGGGGGAGGACAGAGATCTTCCCCCCGGCGGGCGGGAGGAAGCGGCCTGCCTCTGCCACCAAGAAGGCCTGGCTCGAGGTGGCAGAGGAGGTCACCTGCATCACCAACATATCGCCCACCTGCATACAGTGCAGGAGGCGCTGCAATGACCTAAGTAGGTCAGCCAAAGTGAGTACACTTACTCATTCCCCAAAACTCCGTCTGCCACATCACCGCCCCCACCCCACATCTCCTTCTGCACTGCCAACACTACTCTGTCACATCACCCCTCACACCCACTCAAACCTCATCCTCATCTTACCTGCACCTACTCACCTCGCCAGTACTCATCCCGCCACTACCACTCAACCCAATCCTCATACAATCTCATGGCTCCATCTCATACTCACCCTCTCATGCATCTCTTTCACGGTCAGCCTCACTCAACCTGCCACTACCTGTGCTGCAGCCACAGGGCATGCATCAGATATGTGCAGTAGGAAGCGTACGGCAAACGTGTCGTGAGCATGAAGGGGATGCACAAGGGTGTTTGAGGGCTTGTCATGGTTTTTACTTATATTTAATTTCTGACCAACCCACATCACATATTATATTGGCACCACTACTGCCACGTCTTTGCGATTCTTGTCTGGTTTGTGCAATAATGCCCTTTCCTGAGGATCACAATGAAGACCCACAACTGATGCCACCCATTGTGTCACTGCAGAGTGGGTGTAGGTGTATTTGCAGGGCTCTTTTGTGCAGACGACTGAGAGACGTCGGCGATGTCCCCGGTGGCACCCTGGAAGGATGCGGAGGAGAAGTTGTTGAGGGCAGTGGTGACTTTGACAGTGACAGGTAAGAAGATGGTGCTCGGGCCAGCCGGGAGCAGCTCGGCATGAAGGAGGCTGCAGATGTCCACGTCTACATGTCGAGTGACTCTGAGCCTCCATGTGCACTGCTGCTCAGAGAGGTCCAGGAAGCTGAGCCTCGGTCTGTGGACCCTGTGGCGAGGTTAGTGCCCTCTGCGATGCATCTCTCTCTGCGGTTGCCCTCCCTCCTGCTGTGCAGGTGGATGTGTCACAGCACTGTGTTGTGGAGCTCCACGTGTCATAGTTGGACGGCGTGGCCGGCGAGGCTGGTGATGCTGTTCGCCCTCTGAGGAGGTCATGACTGCAGCCACGGCGGCCCCCATCCAGAAGATGTACATCTGAGGGGGTCCGCAAGGTAGGTACATGTGTCTGGACCCCGGGGTAAGTGTGCAAGTTGGTGATTTTTATTGTTAGGAGGAGGGTGGTGGAGGCCAAACTTTGTCCAAAGTGACAGAGTGGCCTCCTGCAATGAGTGAGGGTCTCCCCCCCGACCTGTCAAATGGACCTTTGCAGCTGCCACAGGCTGATCGCTGCAACACGTCCATTTCAGTTGGGAGTGTTTCCCCCAGTACAGGAAACAGTCCCAGTTGTTTGTAAAATCCCACCCCTCCTGAAATATTCCCTTAATCAGGTCTGTTAATGACCTGAAATAGCACAATAAATACTCTCACGTGGCACCCCGCCGGCTTTAATTGCCTGCGGGAGTCCCACATGTGGGGGCTGCGCGCGCACGTTAGCGCGTCTGCGGGGAACCCGGAAGTGGGCAGGTTGGAGCCGGGCTCCCGACCCGCTCTGGGATTCCCCAATTTTCGGAGCCCCCCCGCCAGGAACGCGGCCGATAGCGGGCCCATGAAGTCTCCACCCAGAGTACATTCTGTGCCCTTGCTACCCTCAATATGGAGGAGGACTGATTCATCAGCTGAGGGAGGACGGTAGGTGGTAATCAGCAGGAGGTTTCCTTGCCCATGTTTGGCCTGATGCCATGAGATTTCATGGGGTCCGGAGTCAATGTTGAGGACTTCCAGGGCCACTCCCTCCTGACTGTATATCACTGTCCCGCCACCTCTGGTGGGTCTGTCCTGCCGGTGGGACAGGACATACCCAGGGATGGTGATGGAAGAGTCTGGGACATTGGCTGAAAGGTATGATTCTGTAAGTATGGCTATGTCAGGCTGTTGCTTGACTTGGCTGTGGGACAGCGCTCCCAATTTCAGCACAAGTCCCCAGATATTAGTGATGAGGACTTTGCAGGGTCGACTGGGCTTGGTTTGCCGTTGTCGTGTCCAGTGCCTAGTGGTCAGTTTGGTTTTATTCTTATGATGACTTTTCGTAGCGAGATTTTACAACTGAGTGGCTTGCTGGGCCATTTCAGAGGGCAATTAAGAATTAACCACATTGCTGTGGGTCTGGAGTCACATATAGGCCAGACCGGGTAAGGACAACAGGTTTCCTTCCCTAAAGGGCATTAGTGATGGGTTTTAATGACAATCCAGTCGTTTCATGGCCACCATTACTGATACTAGTATTTTAATTCTAGATTTTATTTAATTGAACTTGAATTCCCTGGCTGCCGTGGCGGGATTTGAATTTATGCCCCCGGATTATTAGTCCGGGCCTCTGGATTACTAGTCCAGTAACATAACCACTATGCTACCGTACCCTTCCATGTCAGCGGTGACAAAAGTGATTTATTCTCTATGTTGACTGGCCATCTCTGATTTGTCAACACATAAGGTAGGAGACAGTATTAAGCTAAAAGAAAAAGCTTACACAAATGCAAAGAAAGTGCAAATCCAGCAGACTGGGATAACTACAAACAAGCAACAGAGGGATGCAAAGAAAGTAATAAAAGATGCAAAACGGGAGTATGAGCGAAAACTTGCAAAAGATATCAAAACTAACAGTAAAAGTTTTTCGAAGTATATTCAGAGAAAGAGAGTGGTGAGGTGGAGTGTTGGCCCATTAAAGACAGATGCATGTGAGACTATAATAGACAATAAGGAAATGGCAGACTTGTGAATTGAGTACTTTGTATCTGTTTTTCACAGCCGAGGAGGACAAAATACCAGTGGTACAAGGGAACCTAAAAATAAATCAAGGGGAGGAACTTTGTGGATTTAATATAAGTAAAAAAAATGGTGATGGAAAAAATAATGGGACTTAAGGTAGTCAAATATCCTGGACCCGTTGATTTCCATCCAAGGGTACTAAAAGAAGCAGGTGGAGAAATTGCAAATGCGTTTGTAATAATTTTCCAAAGCTCTCTAGATTCGAGAATTTTGCCCTTGGATTGGAAAATTGCAAATGTCACTCCATTGTTTGAGACAGGAGGGAGGGAGAAACTAGGAAACTACAGACATGCCAGTTTAACATCAGTTTTAGGGAAGCTACTGGATTCTATCATCAGGGACAGAGTGACTGAGCATGTATCAGTTGATGAAAGAGTGTCAGCATGGATTTATGATGGGTAAATCATGTCTGACCAATCTAGTTGAATTTCTTGAGGAGATCACTAACAAGGTGGACAGGGGAGTGTCTATGGATGTTGTCTATATGGACATCCAAAAGGCATTTGACAAGAGATTATTACAATAATTATTATTGGATCAAAGGCAGGTAAATGGAGTTGAGGTACAGATCAGCCATGATCTAATTGAATGGCAGAACAGGCTCGGCAGGCTGAATGGCCTATTCCTGTTCCTATTTGCACAATTCATATGACATACTTTTAGAATTTAGTTAAGTTATGCAGCAGAACATAGCACTGGGAAATTGAAACACTGATTTACTTTTGGGGCTTTTCGTGTGGTTTTGCTGTATCTATCGCAAGTGCATTTAATGTGATTGACATTCATATCATTGTTTCTGACAATGATGGCATTATGCAACAGAAAGTAAAGCACACTCGTGCTATCTATCTAGAGGCCACACCATTGAACATACTGTTCAAAAATATCTTTGTTTTTTTTTGCATGTGGCTGATGGGACCGTTGGTGAAATCTGGCTGATTCTTTCACACTGTTGTGATATTAGTTGTAAATCAGATGCGAGCAGTTAGCCAGTCCATTCAGCTTCATTCCACAACAGTTGACAGCGATAATTAAGCTTTCTGATTTTAGGACTAAACCTGATTGATTACCCCTGAAAGTTGAATTCCAAAATGAGGTTGAAGTCTGATAAACCCCAGAAATGCCAACTCCTAAATGCTATAGTGCTGGTGTAGCAGCTGCTTTTCCTCTTTGGTCTTCTCTCTGCAATGTAGGGTTGTAGTTTCCAACGCCCGTGTCACGTACAGACAACTGAATGAAGTTCTGTGTGGGAGGAGTTGCTAAGCATTCAGGTGATCAACTCTTTTTAGTATTAAATTTTGTCAATAATGACAAAAACAACTTCCACTTCTGTTACAATTTATATTATTTTTAAACCATTTTATTTGTTCCTTCCAAAATTGTTTCTAGATCCCAAATTTGTTTTATTTTTGACCTGAAAAAGAACATAATTGCTCGCAACTAATTTCACCAGATTTTTTTTGTTTATTCTCCTCAAATTTTTTTTTTATATAGCTCCTCATCACGCTGGGCGTGCAGGTCAGAAGGCTTGGTCGCAAAACTGAGCACAAGCTGCTCACAATTTTCCACCCATTAAAGTGAATGGACGGAAAATCTTAAGCGGTTTGTACCTGATTTTGCGATAAGGTCTTCTGCCGGCCAAGCTCTTGTGCCGCAATTGCTAAGTAGGAATACTTACCCACAGAAGTCCTAATTATAATCCGCCTTCCATTTAGAATTAGGGTGACAATAATTTTCCTCTTTTTTTTGGTTGGTAGCTTGGATTATTTATAGTTTTAAAAATTACATTTAACACACAGAAAGGGGAGAAAATGATTATATAACATGTTTACATCAGTGGTTCCATAGAAGGTTACAATGCAGAAGGATTCCATTCGGCCCATCATCTCTATGCCAAGCCTTTGAAGTAGTATTCCAAAATGAATCCCATTGCCCCACTTTCTCCTCATAGCCCTCTGCTTCAAATAATTATCCAAATTTCCTGTAAAAAAAATCCAATGGTTTCTGCCTCAACCGTTCGCTGTGGCAAAGCAGTCCATGTTCTAAGAACCATTTGCATAAAGAAATTTCTCCTGACATCTTTCACTCTCTTAGCGACAATATTAAATTGGTCAATTGTCACTGACTCTCCAACCAAAAGAAATAGCCTGCTCTCTATTGCCTTTTTTGTGGTAAGTAGTGATAGCGTTCAAGTGCGCCTGAAAAGCAGAATCATTTGACCAGCAGCATTTTGACCTCAGCCAATGTTGGACTACCATGTGCCGCTGCCATTATCATTGGTGAGTGAAGTAACTGATGGCTGTATAACATAATTTGGTGAACCTAAACAGCAGCAAGATGCTGGTCCCAGCCCTGTAATATCACCGATTGGAAAGGTTCCAAATCCAGTTGAGATCATCTGGGATTAAACCAAGCCGACCAGCTTGCTGTCATCAAGGAAATGGAAGTAGTGCCTTTTTTTAATAGTTACATAGTTGTTGAGTAGTTTTTTTCAGCAAGCTATTTACAGATGGATATAACAGATGTAATGAATCAATTGGCATAATTGTACCTATTAATACAGTAGTTTTACACACTCGCTATTAGGGTGGCATGAGGGATATGGCGATGTAGGATAGTTAGACATGGGTGTGTGGGGATCATTGTACCATCTCTGGGAGTCCCTTTGGTTTGTGTCACAATTCTTGTGCTAGGTACAAGTGATGGTGTCCTCCTACTTATCCTGTTGCATCAATCTGCTGCACAGCACCTTGTGTGCCATGTCAGCCAGGGCACAGAAGCAGCATTGGCATCAGACCACTTGGAGGAGGGATATTGCACAGCACAGCAGTTTTGAACTGGGGCGGGGGAAGGGGGGGCTTCCCGAACTTAATTGTGTGGTATTCAAGTTTATGTGTGTGATTAAATACTAGAAAGTCCCTACCGCAGCCTACTCAACACCTAGAGTAGGGGGAAAACTAGCAGAGCAGCAGTGAGAAATGTAGAAAAAGCTTGAGCCTAAAATCTCTGGGGACCTGACCTGGTAGTTACACATACTGTATTCACATCAAATACTGATCAAATGTGATCTTTAACCAACTGAATAACTTGCTCGTCACTTCTTCGCTAGTTCATTTAGGGAACTCATTGATAAGCATTCTATCCAGTGGGTTCTCAGCATGAACATGAGTTGAACTAAGTACGAATAATGGGTTTTAGCAACAGATCAGAAAGTATAAGTGAAATGACATAGATTGAACAAGGGTGAAAATAATTCAACACAAAGCAATTTGATGACGTCATAGAAGAGATTACATTACCTTTGAGCAGCAAGAAGGAAAATAACGGGAAAGAGGTGTTGTAGCAGTGGAAAAGGTTACAGAGATAAAGAAGGGAGAGGTTTAACCATAATTATGAGGATTTTAAATTTGAGACCAGATGGCACCGTAGGTCAGTGAGAACAGGGCTGCTGGGTGAGCGGGACTTGGTGCGGAATAGGATATGGGCAACAGAGTTTTGGATGAGTTAATGTTTGTGGAGATTGAAGGGCAGCCTGGAGAGCATTGGAATAGTCAAATCTAGAGGTGACAAAAGCATAGTTTCAGCGGCTGATAGACTGAGATGAGGCAGAGGCGGGCGATGTTACGGAGGTGGAAGTAGGTGATTTTTATAACGGTGAGGATATGGGGTCAGAAACCCAAGTTGGGATCGAATAGAATGCCAAGATTATGAACAGTGTGGCTCAACCTCAGAATGACTGGAGAGGGGTACAGAGTCGGTGGCAAGGGTATCAAATTTGGAGTGGAGGCAATGGCTTTGGTCTTCTCAACTTTAGGAAATTGCAGTTCATCCAAGACTAGATGTTAGACAAGTAGTCTGACAGCACAGAGGTAGTGAAGAGATCTATGTTGGGGATTTCCTCAATGGAGCTCCTAACTTCTGCAAAAGATCAGCGGAAATCTCGGAAAGATTCGTAAATGGGGCTTCCATTGATCTTCTTGTGACAGTTTGCGATATATTCTGAAGAAGTTCCCAGTGCAAGAGACGTGGTGGAGAGGTAGAGCTTGGTGGTATCATTGTACATGTGTAAGCTGGCCCATGTCTGCAGTTGATGTCACCATGGGGCTGCATATAATTGAGGTATTGGAGAGGACCAAGGGGTGATCATTGGGGGACTTCTGAGGTGAATGTGCAGTGGTGGGAGGTGAAGCCATTGGTAGGGATGCTCTGCGTATGATTTGAAAGGCAAGAGTGGAACCAAGTGACAACAGTCCCACCGAGCTGGACAAGGGAGGGGAGGCTTTGGGCTTTGGACGAGGATGATGTGGTCATGTCAAAGGCTGCAGAGAAGTTGAACAAGGATGAAGCACCATGCTCCAGGAGAGTTTTGGTGCAGAATAAGGAGTTGCCATCATCAACTATTTGCAAACTACTGTCATACGACTCCATCTAGAGTAAGGATCACTCGTTTTAATTTTAGAGTGAAGTTTAATCTTTCAATGATCATCTCTAGTTTGACTTAGAACATGCAGACATATAGAAGGAACAAATCATCACAAGATAGGTTTGGGTGAAGAAGGCCCTTTGGCCTATTTAATATCACCATCCCCAAATACCAAACTTGCCATTTTCCCATTACGGCTTTTAACTTGACCAAGTGGACAGGACCTTGATTGAACATTTTATCCAAAGGGCAGTACCTCTGGCGAAGTGCTCAAGTTCTGTTTCAAACCTATAATCTCCAGACTTAGAGTCCTACCAACTGAGCAAAACAAATACTGATAGTAGAAGCTCTTCAAAATCTAGCAGTGAGGAAATAATCTTCATTCTGCGGCACGTACGCATGATGCATTATTCTCTTAGGGTGGGGGGGGGGGAGGTGGGGAGAGAGAGAGAAAGGGGTCATTGGTGTGAATAATTGGCCTGAACTCTGCAGAATCAGATACTGAGACCAGAATGATGCTGGAACGGTAAGTATAATGGAGATACTGAAAGACAAGGCTACTACGGTTCCTTTGTACTGTGAAGGCAGATTCCACCTTGCACAACCACTACCCTTCTGCCAAGGACTGCAACGTGCCAGCGCTTGGCACACCACAACAATCACCTGGAGCAACTGGAGGATTTTACCTTCGTACCACCTTGCACAACCACTACCCTTGGCAGTCCTTGGCAGAAGGGTAGTGGTTGTGCAAGGTGGTACGAAGGTAAAATCCACTATAAACCACAGGATTGAGTCTTATTAGTTTGTACACATCTTCTCAATACCAGGATTTGTTTTTAGCCTTTAATTTCTTCCTGATATGTATTGTTTTATGCAGTAACAAATTTAAATCTTTGCAATTTTAAAAATGGCTGTCGGTTGCCAGTAATTAGTTGCTCCAGGTGATTGTTTTTGGTGTGCCAAGCGCTGGCACATTGCAGTCCTTGGCAGAGTCTTGTCACTTTATTGGAGAATGGTGTTCTTAGTAATATGTTTCAGAAGGGGGTCAGTAAAAGAAAATGCTGAACTTCATTGTAAACTTGCTTGCCTGGTTTGATCATTTTCATTAGCTTTCTTCTATGCCTCTGGCTGCAGCACTGCATGGACACTGGCTGCCTGGCTATCAGTATAAACTATATATCTTGTTAAATAGACTTCTTCCTTGAAGCTCGGTGCTGTGCTTGGCCATTATGCACTCAACATCTGTCTCTATAATCAGTTGGGTTGGCATTGGAAAAATAAAGAGATGTTTATACTGTGTAATTGAGATTTATCTATTTAGTTAACTGCCTATCTATCTACCTATCTCATCAGATCTTTCTCAGGTCCTCCAGTGTGTCCACTGGTGACTGATCAGACAGATGCAGGAACCAGAGATGATCTTGCACTGAGCAGAGCATCAGATGATCTGGTTGGACTTGACTGTAGGACTTTCATCTGCAATGGTAATCAGAATTATCTGAGTTTCTAACATGATAGTTATGTATGTAAAACCCACACAGGATGCTTTGTAGTGAAAGATGAATTGATTGCCTAAATGTAGTACATGACATCATTGTACCCTTTAGCTGAAAGTGATGTTTACTGGCATATGAATAAAAGCAAAACCTGGAAGAATCTCATTGTTAGCTATTGCTGCATTTCTTCATGATTTTTGTTAAGGTAGCCATGTATTGTTTTATTGGCAACTAACTACTTGGAAAAAGTATCAGGTATTGAAATGAGAAATAATACATATCAGGAAAGACTGAACAGGCTGGGGCTCTTTTCTCTAGAACAGTTATGGCTGAGGGGTGACCTAATAGAGCTCTTCAAAATTATGAAGGGGTTTTTTTAGGGTAGTCATAGAGAAAATGTTTCTTCTTGTGAAGGAATCCAAAATTAGAGGTCATAAATATAAGATAGTCACTAATAAATCCAGTAAGGACTTACAAGAAACTTCTTTACCCAGAGAGTGGTTAGAATGTGGAACTTGCTACCACATGGAGTAGTTGAAACGAATAGCATCGATGCATTCAAGGGGAAGCTACATAAGTACATGAGGAAGAAAGGAATAGAAGGTTGTGCTGATAGGGTTAGATGAAGTAGGAGTGGGCGGAGGCTTGTATGGAGCATAAACACCAGCATAGACCAGTTGGGCCGAATGGCCTGTTTCTGCGCTGTAAGTTCGATGTAATTCTATATTCGGAAACTAGAATGAGATGTCCCCAACCTGTAAATGTCCTAGCACATTTATCAATGAAGCAGAGCCATGAATACATTAAAGTGGATTAATCAATTGGAGGTGGGAAGGAGGAGAAGTGTATGTGCATGTGTAAATTATACATTCTGTATTTTTAACCTTCATTATTGCAAGATGTTTTCTTCCTTCCTTCTTTGGGGTCCCTGTAAAGTGGCAGGAAAATTGACATGTTAAGAGGCCTCTTGGAATGGTGAACCAGCAGCGAGAAGGTGTGTGGCAACCCAGCATAGGTTAAAGATTCCCTGTTCCCTATGACTTTCCTCCCTCATGTTATGAGGACAGGCCTCACTCAACTTGATGCATCCCTGGTCATTCCAGTTGAGTTCAGGAACTCGCCATGTGCAGATTTTTTTGGGAGTAAACTATTGTATTACCACTTCTTAGCACACTGCTGTCATTTGGCCGGATTCCTATATTTATTTCGACATAGTATTTTAGGCAGCACCCTAGGCAGATATCTACTTGACTGATCCCTTTGATTTTTTTTTCTCTCTCTCTTGTGAATTTATCTTGACCCCCACATGACTTGACTTGTTTTGAACTCCACTTAAAAGGAGTTGTTCCGGCAAGATTAAATTCATTGGTGGCAAACGGGCTGACGCAGCGAATCCACTGCTACAGCAAAATTACACTTTTGATCTAATTTTCACAAAAGAGCAACAAAAAAAACTGAGCCTCTCTGTTGAATCTCTGCCAAGCCCACCATTTTGGAAGAGTGCCAACGCTGGGAGCTGCAGCTGCATGTTCCCACCCCCTGTACCCTGACCCTGTTTCCCTGACAGCGCATGCAACAATACTCTAAATCTTACAAGGGCTTAGCACTGATTGAGTGGCTTTCAACAAACGATGTTGCCACCAGTTGTGCTCCGAAGCTTTAAAAAAAAACGATAGATAATTTGCAGGTGATAAAAAAATAATTTGAAACAATTGTCAAGTGTTTGGACTGGAAGTGTTGCTGCAGTTGAGCCATTCTTATACTGAGCACAGAGCTGGCCAATTTTTTTTTTTGAAAAAAAGGAAACTTTTATAAAGACAATTCAGACATTCTCCTTTCTTCCCTTCGTTCCCCCCCCCCCCAACTCCCTCAGAGACCCTCCCGCCCAGTCTAATAATTGACTTGTTTGCAGGTACACTGACCATACATTTGTAGTGTTGCCATGTGACAGCAGCAATTTAGACTTTCTTTTTTTCCCCAAAAAAATATCCAAAACCACATTTATACTTCCAGAAAGTTCACCACAGATTCAGACTGACTGACTCTTCTTTATAGACATCATGGTTTCTAGAAAGGAAAAATGGTTCCGTAAAATTTGGAGCCGGCAGAAAACCCACACAGACAGACTGACTGTTGTTTGCATCTCCAATCCAGTCACTGCAAGCGGGGTCATCAGGTCAGTGGCAGGCAGAGAGAGAACTCTCTCTCTGTAGAGACAATTTTTTCAGATTTGTCAAAACAACTCCATCCGAAACCCTAGTTGAGCCTCGTTCTGAAAAGGAAAAATGTACACTGGCTTCAATTGCTAAAAATGTTTGTGATTTCATTAAATAAAAATAACATACAATGAAATAAAAAAATTAAACATCTTTTCACCTAAAAGCCTTTTGTTCAGTTGCTGATCTGTCATTAAGTTTGCCAACAGACTGGGTCGGATTTTGCTGTGAGCGGCAGTTCGATACACTTGCACTTGCCCATAGACTTTCTTTGAGCTTTTGCAGGGCAAGCTCCTGTAAGTTAGAGATCCAGAAAGCACGGCCGCCCTCTACAGGGCACCTGGGACCTGTGTGAACAGGGCAAGCAGCTGTGTATCTCCTTAACCAATCAGATTGAAGCATCGTTAATAACAGCGCAGAGTCCGAACCAGGAAGTGTAAGTTAGAATAGTGAATTCAGTGTCAAATCAGGCACAGAAAGCGAAATAAAGAGAGGATAAGAAAGACTGAATTAAGAGACAGAAAGAAAAAGTAAAAAAACGTATTTAGGTTTTTTTTTACTGTCCACCAATAATTAAAATCTGAAGGAGTGAGGCGCCACACTTGTAAAAGTTAATTTTCAGTGCCAGAGAGGTCGCTTGGCAGTAGTTAAGGCTTACCATGCTGTTAATAGGGTACATGGACTTGAAATGGCTTGACTTAACTTTTTTTGGCGAGTTTAGTCCGTATTTATCAGGTAAATACAGGAACTTCACGCCATTCAGGGGAGCCAGACAGCGAGATGCCGTTTTTGTGTAGCTTTTAGAGGAGCATTGCATCTCAGCCAGCAACTTCTGGATTTCATAGAATCTTTACAATACAGAAGGAGGCCATTCGGCCCATCGAACCCGTGCCGGCTCTTTGTAAGAGCAATCCATTGAGTCCCATTCCCCCACTCTTTCCTTGTAGCCCTGCAAATTTTTTTCCTTCAAATATTTATCCAATTCCTTTTTGAACGCCACGATTGAATCTACTTCCACCATCCTTTCAGGCAGTGCATTCCAGATCATAACAACTCGCTGCGTAAAAAAGTTTTTCCTCACATCGCCTTTTGTTCTTTTGCCAATCACCTTAAATCTGTCTCCTCTGGTTCTTGACCCTTCCTCCAATGGGAACAGATTCTCTTTATTTGCGTTATCTAAACTCTTCATGATTTTGAACACTTCTATCAAATCTCCTCTCAACCTTCTCTGCTCTAAGGAGAACAACCCCAGCTTCTCCAGTCTATCCACATAACTGAAGTCCCTCATCCCAGAAACCATTCTAGTAAATCTTTTCTGCATCCCCTCTAAAGCCTTCACATCCTTCCTAAAGTGCAGTGCCCAGAAATGGACACAATACTCCAGTTGTGGCTGAACCAGTGTTTTATAAAGGTTCAACATAACTTCCTTGCTTTTGTACTCTATGCCTCTATTT
Organism: Heptranchias perlo; assembly: GCF_035084215.1. NCBI lineage: Eukaryota > Metazoa > Chordata > Chondrichthyes > Hexanchiformes > Hexanchidae > Heptranchias > Heptranchias perlo. The sequence goes on along the minus strand of NC_090329.1, from coordinate 117,816,279 downwards.
AAAAAGCCCAGGATCTCGTACGCTTTTTTAACCGCTTTCTCAACCTGTCATGCCACCTTCAAAGATTTGTGCTCATATACCCCTAGGTCTCTCTGTTCCTGCACCCCCTTTAGAATTATACCATTTAGTTTATATTGCCTCACCTCATTCTTCCTGCCAAAATGTATCACTTCACACTTCTCTGCATTAAATTTCATTTGCCATGTGTCTGCCTATTCCACCAGCCTGTCTATGTCCTCCTGAAGTCTATTACTATCCTCCTCACTTGCAAGTTTTGTGGCATCTGCAAATTTTGAAATTGTGCCCTGTGCACCCAAGTCCAAGTCATTAATATATATCAAAAAAAGCAGTGGTCCTGGTACCGACCCCCTGGGGAACACCACTGTACACCTTCCTCCAGTCTGAAAAACAACCGTTCACCACTACTCCCTGTTTCTTGTCACTTAGCCAATTTCGTATCCATGCTGCCACTGCCCCTTTTATTCCATGGCCTTCAGTTTTCCTGACAAGCCTATTATGTGGCACTTTATCAAACGGTTTTTGAAAGTCCATATAGACAACATCAACTGCATTGCCTTCATCAACCTTCTCTGTTACCTCATCAAAAAACTCCGTGTTTTGCTGCACATGTTGCTGACCGATTTGCACAGAAATAACGGTGAGCGCTGTTAGCCTCACCATTATTTTTACAGCAAAATCTGGCCCACTCTCTTTATTTTGTCAGCTCAAAGGGGAGGGTGTAGTGTCAAACATGCTGAGATTGTCACTTATACTGAATCCCCTAATTGTAGTTGATTCATAGATCAGCGCATTGAAAATTGAGTTTCAAAACGGTACAACAGCAGTGTATTTGGCTAGCCCTCATATCTTGGTGACTCTTTCCAGTTTACCGTCCTACCTGAGTGAGATATTAGAGTGAAGACTTGTCCAAGTGCATAAGGGATGAGCTGTAGGCAAATTAGTTGGGGATTCGGGAACTGTTTTAAATGCTTCCGAAGCTTTGGGCTGTGGCGAATCTTTCATTTATTCTATTTAATACAAGACATACCAGTAACCTAAATAATGAAATAAGTGTATGTATGTATATATTAAAAATGCAAGGGATTATTTAGAAAGGAAGTTCAATTGGAAGGCCTCAGATCCTCCTGCTGCACCCTTTATATCTATTACCAGGCAGTTTTAAAAAAGAATAAAACACTTTGTGGTTATCCATAACAATAGGCCCCTCACAGTGAGTGCTGCTGAGGTAGGACTGAGCCACCCCAAGTTCATGAAATTGATGGGTTTATATTAATAAAGGGGATTGGCAGGGTCGACGGAGAATGACTCCTCTCTAGTAGGAAAATCTAGAACAAGGTGACATGCTTTTGGATTTCCAACTAAACCAGTTGAAAATGAAGGCATCAAATATTTCTTCACACAGAGTTTTAAAATTGTGAATGCACTGCTACAGAAAGCAGTGGTTACAGAATCAACTGGGATATTTTGATACCATGGAAGTGAGGGTATTAAGGTATATAGAGACAGGGCGGGGAATTGAGATTGAAAAATGTGAAGAGGCACCGTGGCAACTTAAATTATGAGGCAGGTATGATAAATTCAATGGCCACCCACTCTACCTACATCTTTAAAAAAAACACACTCTTTGCTTCTTCAAACTCGGAGGCGATGTTATGAGTAGTAATTTGATGTAATACGGATTTCTTTGAGCCTAAATGTTTTTTTGATATAGATTCCTCTTGTAAAAACACAATTCTAATGCTCGATAAGAAATTCAAACCCAGAATAGGAAGTATGAACGTCAAATTAGTCCTTGCTTTCAGAGCCTGACCAAGGCCCAGATTGAAGAGAATACCTCTTGTTTAAAAACCTCAAACACCTATTTTTTCACGCATACTTTCAATCATCTCTCCTATTATACTACTGCTCAGTATCTATTTTCCTTTTGTGAAGCATCTTAGCACATTTTTTTAACATAAAAAGATGCTATATAAATGCAAGTCGTTATTGCTTAGTAGTGCAGGCATTTCGATAACACAAAATCTTTGTTCAAGATTACTAGATTATGGAGACTGACAAGATAGGTTTTCAGCTATAGCCATAAATGTAGTGATGTACTGTGTTTTTGAGTGAATATATTGAGCTATAGAGTGGTGGGATGTGGACTAATGGCAAAAATAACAGTACGTGGGAGTAGGCGATTCAGCCCCTTGAGTCTGTTCCAACCATTCAATTAGATCATGGCTGATCTGTACCTCAACTCCATTTACCTACCTTTGTTTCATATCCCTTAATACCTTTACCCAACAAAAAAAAAATCTAGCGATCTCAGTCTTGAAAATTTCAATTGACTCAGCATCCGCAGCCTTTTGGGGGAGAGAATTCCAGATTTCCACTACTTTCTGTGTGGAAAAGTGCTTCCTGAATTCACTCCTAAATGGGCTGGCTCTGATTTTAAGTTTATGCTTTCTTGTGCTGGATTCCCTACCAGAGGAATAGTTCTTCTGTATCTACCCCATTGAATACCTTTATCATTTTAAATCAGATCACCCCTCAACCTTCTAAACTCAAGGGAATGAAACATGTATAAAGGAGGTCTAACTACATGGACACAGTGATGGCTGGATGACAGAAAACTAAGAATAGGGCTAAAAGAATTTCTCAAACTGCAAAGCTGTTTTACATGGTATTCCACAGCGGTCTGTGTTGGGGCCAATCATATTTTATAAATGATCTGGGCTCAGGAATTGAGGAAGCAATATTGAAATTTGCTTTTGACACTAAATTGGGAGGGTAATGCACATTGTGCCAAAGCATCGAAAAAAAAATCAAAGGAAGGCATTGATAGCTAGCAGAACTTGCAGAGCAGTTGCTAACACAGTTCACTGTAGAAAGAAAGAATAGAGAACGAAAACGCACCTTAAACGTTAAAAGATTCGAAAATGAGTAGAGGAGCAAAGGGACCTTGTGTGACAAAAGTGAAGTATTTTGATACTAGATTTAGTTAAGATTGGTGTTGACTTCTTTAATTCTGTCACAGTACACAAGAGTATAAAAATCAGCTACACTCGCTAAATAATGTTCCATGCTCATTTTGTTGCAATAATTTATTGGTTTGTCTGAAGGTATGTCTGGGGAGGGGGCTCCTCATTCAGTTTAAATACAAACATGCTGTGTGCTTTATTCAAATATATGTTTGGCAACACATATAAATTCAAACCTATTTAAATTCATACGGCTCCTATAATAACCATTTTCAAAGATATTGATCAGCTTGCTTTTGATCAAATCAGTCTGGGGCTTTGGAAGAGACGGAAGTCTGTCAGGAGACTTTGAAGAGGGTCAGTCCGAAACCTCTCAGAAGAGTTAGCTAAACCAGATAACATCTGTAGTTGGTGAGATAAAAGGAAGAAAAAAACAGTGTTTGAAAAAGTAGTTGTGATGTAGTTTAGCAGGAGGATTGCAGACTATTTTCTTATACCAAAAGGAGCCAGCTAACCTTAACAGCGACTGTAGAAATTATACTACAGCTACAATTTGCTTGTTCTATTACTGTTCAATAAACTTGTTTGGCAGTTAAAGAGTAAAACAGGGCCTAGTGTTATCCTGCCATCCGAAGACTAGAAGAATCCCTGGAGGCGCAGACAGAACCAGTAGCTGAGACAATCTGATAAGAGATTTTGTTTGTTTCCTGGGACTGCCAGAAATTTTGTGTGGACATCAGGATGAGTGAAAACAATTTCTGAGATGTAGGGAAATGGAACTAGAGAAAATTGGTATGAAGAAAATAGGCTTGGGAGGAATTTTTTTTTCATCTGAAGGGTCAATTAAAAGTTGATAACATTTAAGTTATGGTAATGGGATTTTAGGTTGTAAGATTGTAGTTAAATCTATTAACCACTTAAAGAGCAATAATTACAGGGTATCAGATGAATTCTTTTGCCCTTTCCTCACACAGGCCAGAGAAATGGTTTGGAATTTACCATTCAAGCCTAAGGTTTTATAAGATGTATGAAATTTAGCTTGTTCTATATAAGCTAGTCGAAAGTATATTAACAGTTAAATAAAATAAACCACTCACAATGGGGATAGAGTACAATAGTCAGTGCAGTGATTAACTTCCAATCGCCAAAGGCAAGCTTGGACATACAGATGCATCATCCAGAACTACTTTATTTGAAACACTGATGATAACATGACCAACAACTTCACAAGGTTTAATATCGAAGAATGCATAAGTACTTAGATTGATGTTAACTGACAATCTAGAAGAGAGGAAAGAAAGAAACATGCATTTATATAGTGCCTTTCATGACCTCAGGATGTCCCAAAGCGTTTTACAGCCAATTGAGTACTTTTGAAGTGTAGTCACTGTTGTAAAGTAGGGAAATGCGGCAGCCAATTTGCACACAGTAAGAACCCACAAACAGCGATGTGATAATGACCAGATAATCTGTTTTTTAATGATGTTCGTTAAGGGATAAATATTGGTCAGGATACCATGGAGAACGTGTTAGCAGAGAGGCTGCACCACCATTTTCAGTTATTTTGTTTTATGGCAAAGTAGGGAGCAGCACAGCGTAAGATATTTTCTACCAGTTTGCTAATTTTTGAAAGCAATATTTTTCTCTTTTTTTCCTAAATGCTGGTGGGAGAAGTGGCTTGTGTGTTTTCTCTCTTCTCCACCTCCTTCCCCTCGCTTTCATCAGAAAGTGTGTCAAACAGTTTAAAGTTTTAAAAAAGAATGATGCTGATCACATTCATTACAATAAAGAAAGAAAGAATTTGCATTTATATAGCGCCTTTCACAGCCTCAGGACATCCCAAAGCGCTTTACAGCCAATAAAGTACTTTTGAATTATAGTCACTGTCACTGTTGTAATCTAGGAAACGCGACAGCCAATTTGCGCACAGCAAGGTCCCAAAACAGCAATGTGATAATGGCCAGATAATCTGTTTTGTTTTTAAGTGATGTTGATTGAGGGATAAATATTGGCCAGGACACTGGTAAGAACTCCCCTGCTCTTCTTCGAAATAATGCCATGGGATCTTTTACGTCCACCTGAGAGGGCAGACGGGGCTTCGGTTTAACGTCTCATTTGAAAGACGGAATCTAAATTATTACAGGCACAAATGTAGTTTAAATGTGTTGCAGTATCTCAGTAATACCCAAATTCTCTTTGATTGCAGTATAATGGAGTTATGTTCAAGGTCAAAGATTACCGTTTGGCTTAGCAAGGTTGTGTTTGCACTTTTAATCAATGCATCTCTTGTTAACTTTCATCCTGGAACATTCAGGCTATTCCTTTCTAATATAAGCCCAGACATACATCCATGTCCTTCTAAAATAAAAACAAAAAATTCTGGAAATACTCAGTAAGTCGGGCAGCATCTGTGGAGAAAGAAACAGAGTTAACGTTTCAGGTTGATGACCTTTCGTCAGTCTAGTACTTTGGCTGTTTAACTTCCTTTGGAATGCTCAGCTTCTCCTCTGGGGACGCTGGCAGCAATTCTGTAGTTGTCTTATATCTTTGGTCATTTTCTCATCCTACTTTAACCAACCTTAGATGTATATTATTTATCAATAGTTGTATGGTTACTTCACTGTCTGTATACTCAGACTTGAACTGTTGTGATGTACTTTACAAATTTAGCTCAGAGGCAACACTTTCTTAAACTATGAATTTTCAGTCTTATTTTTGGGGGGCTAGAACATCTGTTTCCTAAACTCTTCACAACTTTTAACATTAAATCTCTAAACCTTCTGGTTTTGCTGTGACCTTTTTTGTTATCTTTAATTTAACAAAGTAAATAACATTTCAGGGAACATTCGTAACCTACCAAGGTGATTCATTCTGTTACCTAGATCCATTCTAAAATGTCATTCAATTTAGATAGACAGGAAAGGAGTGTGTCTCAGCACTGAAGTTACAATAATAAGACATCTCGGTTTGATAGGAACCTTTGTTCATTATTCTCTCATTTTCCCAGACAGTGTGACCTATTCATACACCTTGACACACCTACACTTACATGGCACCAGTCCTTTAGAATCATAGAATGGTTACAGCACAGAAGGAGGCCATTCGGCCCATCAAACCGATGCCGACTCTCTGCAAGAACAATCCAGCTAGTCCCACTCCCCCGCCTTTTCTCTGTAGCCCTGTAAATTTTTTCCCTTCAAGTTCTTATCCAATTCCCTTTTGAAAGCCACAATTACATCTGCCTCCACTACCCTTTCAGGCAGTGCATTCCAGATCATAACCACTCGCTGTGTAAAAAAGTTTTTCCTCATGTTGCCTTTGCTTCTTTTGCCAATCACCTTAAATCTGAGTCCTCTGGTTCTCGACCCTTCCGCCAATGGGAACAGTTTCTCTCTATCTACTCTGTCTAGACCCTTCATGATTTTGTACACCTCTATCAAATCTCCTCTCAACCTTCTCTGCTCTAAGGAGAACAACCCGAGCTTCTCCAGCATATCCACGTAACTGAAGTCCCCCATCCTTTAATTGAGAATATTTGGTGCTTCTGATGAACACTTTGTTTTGGCTCTTAATTTTTTGATCAGTTCTTATAATTTCAGTATTAATCCTTTTGCTTTTCCTAGAATTCAGTAATGTTTTTAGGAGGCCACTTTTTCTACAAGTTACAGAGCCAAGTGCATGTTCGATAGGCTTTTATGTTAAAGTTGGATACTTTAAAGCCCACATTAAAAATTGACTTGACCAAAAAAACAATAAATGTGTGATAAATTGTCCAAGCTAAATGGAAGGTTAAGCCGAAACTCGTGATCATGTTTATCTGGAAGTTTCTATTGGTGGCTGGAGACTGTAGGCTGGTTTTGTTTGTTGACGCATAGTACAGTAAAAGCGAAAATACAGAGAGGAAATAAAGTAATACAAGTGAATGAGAAGAACCAAGGGACGGGCCAATTAATACAGACATAAAATACAGTCAGGTGATGTTGAACCAACTGGGTCATGGAAGATTTGTGAAAGGAGTGGAGACTGAGTGCTCTCGGTGCTGCAATAGGTTCAGAATTACCACACTTTTAACATTGACCACAACAAAGACAGGAACGTTATCCTCGATCTCACCTGTGCTGACATAATTACATAGAGAAAATAGTGTAACTGTTTCTTAGAAAACCATTTGAAAGTGCTTTTACATAAATTATGTGAGTCCTGTTGAGTGCTGACTGAGAGTCTCCTGCAGTGAATGGGACTCTTAAAGTTAAAGCTGGAGATTTCCCAATGTCCCGGTAGCAGCATGGGCCCATGATTTTCGTGGGTCTTAGTTGGTGCAGCTAAAATAAATGATCCTGCACTGTGCTTCTAAATGCACTGTCGTGTCAGCGTCTTTGCATCATGATGTATACAAATCTTTGAAGGTGGCAGGACAAGTTGAGAATGTCGTTAAAAAAGCATATGGGATCCTTGACTTTATTAATAGAAGCATAGAGTACAAAAGCAAGGAAGTTATGCTAAACCTTCATAAAACATTGGTTAGGCCTCAGCTGGAGTATTATGTTCAATTCTGGGCACCACACTTTAGGGAGGATGTCAAGACCTTAGAGAGGATGCAGAAGAGATTTACTAGAATGGTACCAGGTATGTGGAGAGACTGGAGAAGCTGGGGTTGTTCTCCTTAGAGCAGAGAAGGTTAAGAAGAGATTTGATAGAGGTGTTCAAAACCATGAACGGTTTTAATAGAGTAAATAAGAAGAAACTGTTTCCAGTGGCAGAAGGGTCGGTAACCAGAGGAGAGAGATTTAAGGTGATCGGCAAAAGGACCAGAGGTTACATGAGGAAACATTTTTTTATGCAGCGACTTGTTATGAACTGGAACGGACTGCCTGAAAGAGTTGTGGAAGCAGATTCGATATAACTTTCAAAAGGGAATTAGATAAATACTTGAAGGGAAATCATTTGCAGGGCTATAGGAAAAAGCTGGGGAATTAGGGTAATTGGATAACTCTTTCAAAGAGCCGGCACAGGCATGATGGGCCGAATGGTCTCCTGTGTCGTACCATGCTATGATACTTTGATATAATGATGGACTGGTCCAGCTTAGCACTTGCTCCATGTTTTTTTTAAATTGGAAGAAAAATAATTCTTTATATTATCCTTTGCCTTTGGAGGCTGATTTGAAAAACAGAGAAGTCTTTGTGAGCAGCAGACCTGATCTCTATTTTCTCAATTGGCCTTCAGTCAGCCTGTAGAAGAGCAGAGGCGAAGAGTAATATATCATTGTCAGAGAGCGCCACATGGGGGTTGTCGCTCTTGCAACTGATAGATAATTCAAAAGAGCCTTTAACTTCTATATTTTACACAGGTGCCCTCTCAGCTGTTCGTGGAGAATGGTATGGCAGAGCATTTTAAAGAGGAAAGAGGTATGTTGGAAGAGAAAAGTGGCAGTTAATAGGGCTCTTCTCTGTGATTGAAAGGATGGGGACATGTCTTGCTTTTGGACAACTAAATAAAGGGCTTATTCCTTTTCTTTTTGGTCTTTATCTCTGATACTAAGCCTGAGGATACGTAGCTTCTGTAACAAAGTCCTTGGCCTGTCTGGTAACCCATGATGCACTGCCTTTCAAGAGGAAGTATTTTGAATCATAAAAACTTCAGCACAGAATCAGGCCATTCAGCCATTCTGTCAGTACTAGTCCCACGTAAGAGCTAACGGCTCCAATTCTATTTCAATGCTTTTTCCCAGCACCATTCATTTATTTTACTTGTTTATCTCACTCCCTCTCATATACTGTGAGTGACTTGTCTTGAATAGCAGCTAAGGTAACATAGTCCATATTCTAATAAGCCTTTACATGAAAAGTTTTCTTCTAACCTCCCCCTAAGAGACACTAGGTCGCAAGACTTAAAGTTGACAAAAGTAATGTAAGTGTGGTTTCCCTGAGAACTTATGACATTCTGCAATCTTACATAAAGCCACAATCTGTCTCACGTACCCTTCACGAGAATGAAATCCAGCATTTTCATTTCGATTGCTCACACAACCCTCCAGAGAAACTGATATGCATGCCAGTATAATCCCATAAAACACCGCAAGAATCACCAAAATCAGCGAGATTTCTCTGTAATTTTCATGCTCACAAGGGTCATCCATTTTGTAATAGAAACCGCACTGTGCTCTGGGATACCAACAATGTGCTGGCCACTAACAAAATGCTATTCACCAACCTCAGAAGGGCTCTCCAAGACCATTTCTACTCTGTCTTCCCCTCTCCTCCACCCCCTTGCCGAGAGCAGTGTTTTAGGAATTTGCCATGAATACCAGTAGCCACTGCTTCCAGTCCTACTCTGTTTTCTATCCTTTTGACTATTTCTCTATTCACATACCTTTTAAAACCATGGGCCTTAATTTTCCCAAGTTGCTAATGTGGGAATTTATTAACACATTTTTAAAACTGCAAACATACTACATCCAGTGAATTCCCTTTGTCTGTGTGCTTGGCCATCTTAACCAAATGTCTGGAGACCATAAAGAAGGAGAAAAAGATTGTGCCTGTCAGATGCTATATCTAGCTACTACTGTCTGCTTGGTCTTGAAGAATTTGGTTAAATTAGGCAGGCATGACCTTCCCTTTATGACTCTATGTTGACTATCCCTGATTAGCCTAAACCTCTAGCCACTGCTATAAAATTGCTATCTTGGTGGCCCCGCCCCTTCTTAGACTGTCCTCTCGCTTTTGATGTGCTTTGCTATTTTCCTTTATGTTGACTTAAGCCTTTCTTTTGTACTCTCTTTCAATCTCTCTTTCCAATCTCTCTTTTTGCCTCTCTTCTATGTTTTTGATGCATCTGCTGGTTTTCTTCTGTGTTATTAGAATTAATTTTTAGCATATTTGCCTCCTTCTTAAACTTTATGGTTTGGCTTCCATTTCAAATCTGAAAAAGGCCTGTTCCTGATTTTGTTCAAAATGTCCACATCTGCTTGTGCATACTTGAAAAGAAAATGTACACACATTTGGTTCAAGTAGCAAGTGTGAGTTCAGTGGTTGGTTGGTTGGATCAAGAACTAAAGTAGATTTATGTACAAAGTTTGGTGCATCTGCTATATCTTTTAAAGAGGGAGAGAAATTAATATGGTCTGAGAAAGTGCTATACATGGACTTAAATAATAGACTATTCAGCTTTGTTTCTACTTCATGGCTTCTCACATTAAGTAGCAAGAGAAAAGTCTGACTGGCTCAAGCCATTACTTGGTCACAGGAGAAGACACCATCATCCGTCACATTAGTCTGAGTGGCAATAAATTTTTCGATGCCAGTAGCTGAATCATAAAGCTGTTGGGCTAAGGTAAAGTCAGAATGACTGACTTCAGAAAGCGTAGTGATTGCCTCATGTTTTATTATCTTATCCTATTGGATGATATTGGGCTGATGGGAGGGCAACTAGAGAAGGGTAATTAATTCCAGCTGATGTTGACTCTTGATTGATACCATTAAAAATGGATGTTCTCTAGTTGTTATTTTTGGCCATACAAACTGAAAACCAGCTTGTATGGCCCACATGTACTTGAGTGATCCCAACTGTCCAGTTTTTACATAGAGATTACAGACTGGAGAGTGTTGAGAATTTTTTTTGTTATCCAACTGAGGCTGACCTTCGAACTCAGAGACAAGGGGATCGATTTTCCAATGGTGGCGGGTTGGCAGCAAGTCGGGGGGGTGGGGTGGTGGTGGTGACGGTGCATGTGGCAAACCCACATGAACAAAACTTACTGTTTCCGATCGCATGTTGATTGCTGATGATTGATGTCCTCTCTGGGTTTCGCGCATGGCAGCCAGCCTGATTGACAGGCTGGCTGCCGTCAGGAGCTGCAATACAAGGGGGGGGAAAGAAAGAGAGAGAGTGAGACGTCATCCGGTGCTGGAATGTAAGACCGGGGATGGGGGGGGAGAGTGGAAGATCCAGGGGGAGAATAGAAGATCTGGGGGGGAGGGGGAAGATCAGGGGGGTGAAGGGAAGATCGGGGGGATGAGGGGAAGATCAGGGGATGAGGGGAAGATCAGGTGGGTGAGGGGAAGATCAGGGGGGTGAGGGGAAGATCAGGGGGGTGAGGGGAAGATCAGGAGGACATCGGAGGGGATGAAGAGGGGGAGAGTGGGAGGACATCTGGGGGTTAAGAGGGGGAGATTGGGAGGACATCTGGGGGTTAAGAGGGGGAGATTCGGAGGACTTGGGGGGGTTAAGAGGGGGAGATTGGGAGGACTTGGGGGGGGTTAAGAGGGGGAGATTGGGAGGACATTGGGGGGGTTAAGAGAGGGAGATTGGGAGGACTTGGGGGGTTGAAGAGGGGGAGATCGGAGAGGGAGACATCGGACATCGGAGCAGGGTGCAAAGGTAGGTTCATTTTGTGTTTTAACGTCCTTCTATGGTGTTTTATTTAATTTATTTAGTTTCTTTTTCCCTGATCCGGCCCTTTGTGTAAATCAGAAGCGGTGGGCAGGCCACCCAGGTAAGTTAAAAATCTTTCTCATCCCTTCATCTGTCACAAGTAAAGTACCTTAAGTACCTCAATGAGGTACATTTGGCTCTTTAACTGTCATCCTGCCAGCTTTAATTGCCGGCGAAACTTCCGTTTTCGGGTCGCCCGGGCGCACACACAGGTGGGTCCCTGGGAAACTTGGAAGTTGGCAGGTTGGAGCTGGCTTCCGAACCCGAACGGGATTTCCACAATTTTCGGAGCCCCCCCCCCCCTGCTCCCAACGCACCCGCAATTGCTGCCTAAAATTTCGCCCAAGACTGCAAGAGAGTTATACAAGTCAGCAGCCAGGTGGAGTTGTAATAAAAGTGCACTGCTTTTCTGCCACGCAGCATCCCCTGATACAAATGTGACTTGTTTTTCACCTGTGTGTTTATTTCTTCTGCAATGTTTTATATGTTTATTTGTGAGGTGGAGATGCCGGTGATGGACTGGGGTTGATAAATGTAAACAATCTTACAACACCAGGTTATAGTCCAACAATTTTATTTGAAAATCACAAGCTTTCGGAGGCTTCCTTCTTCGTCAGGTGAAATGTGGGATTCCTTGGATGTGGTAACATTCAAGGAATCCCACATTTCACCTGACGAAGGAGGAAGCTTCCGAAAGCTTGTGATTTTCAAATAAAATTGTTGGACTATAACCTGGTGTTGTAAGATTGTTTATGTTTATTTGTGGTGAGGATGCTGTATTTTCAACCACATACTTGTGGACTCTGTATCGATGAGCTGCCTCTGAAACTGGCACCTATTTTCAAATTTCCGAATCAAGAGATTGGTTCAAGTAAAAACAATAACTGTACCTTCTGCTTCTTTTTATTTATTTATATTTGCATCTATATAGCACCTCTCACAACCTCAGGACGTCTCAAAGCGCTTTACAATCAGTGAAGTATTTTAGAATTGTAGTCACTGTTGTAATACAGGAAGCGCGGCAGCCAATTTGCACACAGTAAGCTCCCACAAACAGCAATGTGATAAATAACAGCAATGACCTGATCATCTGTTTTCGTGATGTTGGTTGAGGGATAAATGTTGGCCAGGACACCGGGCAGAACTCCCCTGCTTTTCTTCAAAATAGTGCCATGGGATCTTTTACATGCACCAGAGAGGGCAGGCGGGGCCTCGTTTAACATGACATCTGAAAGGCGGCACCTCCGACAGTGCAGCACTCCCTCGGTACTGCACTGGAGTGTCAGCCTAGATTGTGTGCTCAAGTCCCTGGAATGGGATTTTTCTATTTTGTTCCTCCACTATTCTCCCTTATTCTTGCCCACGTGATCATTATTCTTAGGTGATCCCGGGCAATAGGTGTCGGCACCTGTTTATCCATGAAGGTGCCCCACAAGCAACTCGAATCCCGTCTTTACCCGACATCTCCTCCCTGTGCAATCTTTCCAGCAGAGCTCGCTGGATTGTGATCAGGAAAAAAGGATTGCGGTTAACATTTAGAGCAACTGTGATACCTCACTGCCACTTTGATCAGGATCAGCTATTGAACCTGGGGTCTGTGTGACTCAGTACAGCAACACACAGTTTATTACCCACTGAGTTAGCTTTAGCCAATGTCATTTAAACTGTCCACATCATTATTTTCTACCAGTTATAGCTAGCTATTGATTCTTGGCTGTAACCTTCAAGGAATGCAGCAAAGAACATAAAGCGTTTAATGGGAGAAGGACATCCATGTCTTAAAACCTGCTCTTCCACATACTATGCATAATCTATCTCGTCATGGTCTCCATCTTGCTTGTTCACAACAAAATGATAGGGATGAAGCTGGGTAGTATAGTACTTTAGGCACTGGCTTTTCACCTGTCTGAATCGAGCTCATTTTGAAGGGATGAAGGTCTCCTCACTGTGCTGAATGTCAGGATCCTGTGTGAAAAAAGCTTGAAGTTGAGAAAGAAACTGTTTGGATTCATAGGAATGTTCCGCCATTGATTTGGATCATGTAGTTCCAAAGTGCTTTACAGCTAATGAATTACTTTTGAAGTATAGTCATACGTTATACAGGTAAATGCGGCAGCCAACTTGCATACTGCAAGGTCCCACAAATACCAAATGAGATAAATGACTTATTAATCTTATTTGGTGGTGTTTGCTAAAGTTTAAATGTTGGCCAGAGCACTAGGAACTAGCTTCTGAGCTGGCAATATTTAGCTGCCTTTTTAGAGCTTGCAATAGAATAACTCTCGAACACCAAAAGTCTACAGATGTCTGTCTGCCTTTGATAATATTTAGAATTATGTGATAACTCCATAGAATAGTCTTCCCCTTTAAGCTTGTGATGTGTTTAACAAAGTTGGAGGAAACTGTGACCATGGTTTTATGTTCTGACGCGTGTGGTCTAAGGTTTGGTGCAAGGTGGTTCACACCTTTACTTCTGAAATGATGTTTCATGATTTTTGTTTCTCCTCTGCTCTTTAAGACTCTGGTACTAATCCCATTTTCTGGCTGAGCGAGTTACCAGGTTCTCTGCAGCTCTGCAATCCACCGCCGAACGGCACGCTACTGCAGCCCTGGGTTATTCAGTTGCTGCGTCTCTCCCTCCCTCCCTGTTGGCCATCCAGGGTCGCCTTGGCCGAGATTGGGAACTCGTTGTATGTGGAACCACAATTGTGGTCCCAGTAGCTTTTATCATAATATAATATGATGCAGTGTATTGTTAGACTGACCTACTGTGTCGTAGGAACATACAACAACAACAACGTGCATTTATATAGCGCCTTTAATGTCTCAAGGCGCTTCACAGGGGCATCATCAAACAAAATTTGACATGAGCTACATAAGGAGACAGGTGATCAAAAGCTTGGTCAAAAAGGTAGGCTTTAAGGAGCATCTTAAAGGAGGAAATCGAGGTACGGAGGCGGAGAGGTTGAGGGAGGGAATTCCAGAGCTTAAGGCCTAGACAGCAGAAGGCATGGCCACCAATGGTGAAGCAATTAATATCGGGGATGCGCAAGAGACAAGAATTGGAGGAGCGCAGAGATCTTGAAGGGTTGTAGGGCTGAAAGAGGTCACAGAGATAGGGAGGGGTGACGCCATGGAGGGATTTGAAAACAAGGATGAGAATTTTAAAATCGAATCATTCTCGGACCGGGAGCCAATGTAGGTCAGCAAGCACAGGGGTGATGGGAGAATGGGACTTGGTGTGAGTTAGGATATGGGCAGCAGAGTTTTGGATGAGCTCAAGTTTATGGAAGATGGGAGGCCGGCCAGAAGAGCATTGGAATAGTCCAATCTGGAGGTAACAAACACATGGATGAGGGTTTCAGCAGCAGATGAGTTGAGGCTGGGGTGAGACGGGCGATGTTCGGAAGAGGAAGTAGGCACTCTTGGTGATGGAGCAGATATGTGGTCAGAAGCTCATCTCAGGGTCAAATAGGACGCCAAGGTTGCGAATGGCCTAGTTCAGCCTCAGACAGTGGCCAGGGGAAGGGATGGAGTCAGTGGCTAGGGAACGGAGTTTGTGGTGGAGATTGAAGACAATGGCTTCGGTCTTCCCAATATTTCATTGGAGGACATTTCTTCTCATCCAGTACTGGACATGCAACGTGACAAATCAGAGACAGTGGAACATAGGAACAGGAGTAGGCCATTCAGCCCCTCGTGCCTGCTCCGCCATTTGATAAAATCATGGCTGATCTGTGATCTAACTCCATATACCTGCCTTTGGCCCATATCCCTTAATACCTTTGGTTGCCAAAAAACTATCTATCTCAGATTTAAATTTAGCAATTGAGCTAGTATCAATTGCCATTTGCGGAAGAGAGTTCCAAACTTCTACCACCCTTTGTATGTAGAAATGTTTTCTAATCTCGCTCCTGAAAGCTCTGGCTCTAATTTTTAGACTGTGCCCCCTACTCCTAGAATTCCCAACCAGCAGAAATAGTTTCCCTCTATCCACCCTATCTGTTCCCCTTAATATCTTATAAACTTCGATCAGATCACCCCTTAACCTTCTAAGCTCCAGAGAATACAACCCCAATTTGTGTAATCTCTCCTCGTAACTTAACCCTTGAAGTCCGGGTATCATTCTAGTAAACCTACGCTGCACTCCCTCCAAAGGCAATATGTCCTTCCGAAGGTGCGGTTCCCAGAACTGCTCACAGTACTCCAGGTGCGGTCGAACCAGGGTTTTGTATAGCTGCAGCATAACTTCTGCCCCCTTGTACTCTAGCCCTCCTAGATATAAAGGCCAGCATTCCATTTGCCTTCTTGATTATTTTCTGCACCTGCAGTGGAGGGGTCGAGAGAGGTGGTGGTGAGGTAGAGCTGGGTGTCGTCAGCGTACATGTGGAAACTGACATTCTTTTCTTGGATGATATCGCCGAGAATATCGATGAGAAATAGGAGGGGGCCAAGGATAGATACTTGGGGGACTCCAGAGGTTAAGGTGCGGGAGCGGGAAGAGAAGCCATTGCAGATGATTCTCTGGCTATGACTTGATAGATAAGAATGGAACCAGACGAGCGTAGTCCCACCCAGTTGGATGACAGAGGAGGATGGTGTGGTCAACCATGTCAATGGCTGCAGACAGGTAGAGAAGGATGAGGAGGAATAGTTTACCATGGTCACAGTCACGTAGGATGTCATTTGTGACTTTGATAAGGGCCGTTTCAATACTGTGGCAGGGGTGGAAGCCTGATTGGAGTGATTCAAACATGGAGTTGCGGGGAAGATGGGCACGGATTTGGGAGGTGACAACACGTTCAAGGACTTTGGAGAGAAAAGGGAGGTTGGAGATGGGGCGGTAGTTTGCAAGGACGGCGGGGGGGAGGGAATCAAGGGTGGGTTTCTTGAGGAGGGGAATGATGATGCCAGATTTGAAGGGGAGGAGGACAGTACCTGAGGAGAGGGAACCGTTAACAATATCAGTTAACATGGGGCCAGGAAGGGAAGTTGGGTGGTCAGCAGTTTGGTGGGAGTAGGGGTCAAGGGAGCAGGAGGGGAGGGTCTCATGGACAAGATGAGCTCGGAGAGGGCATGAGAGGAGATAGGAGAGAAACTAGAGAGTTCAGGGCTAGGGCAGGGGAAGTTTGACTTGGTGGGCTAGGGTAAGAGATAGAGAGCCACATCTCCAAGTTTGCCGAAGACACAAAGGTAGGCAGCATTGTAAGCAGTGTAGATGGAAGCATAAAATTACAGAGAGACATTAATAGATTAAGTGAATGGGCAAAACTGTGGCAAATGGATTTCAATGTAGGCAAGTGTGAGGTCATCCACTTTGGACCCAAAAAGGATAGATCAGAGTACTGCGTTCAGTTCTGGGCACCGCACCTTAGAAAGGATATATTGGCCTTGGAGGGAGTGCAGCGTAGATTTACTAGAATAATACCTGGACTCCAAGGGTTAAGTTACGTGGAGCGATTACACAAACTAGGGTGGTATTCCCCGGAATTTAGAAGATTAAGGGGTGATTTGATCGAAGGTTTCAAGATATTAAGGGGAACTGATAGGGTAGGTTGAGAGAAACTATTTGCGCTGGTTGGGGAGTCTAGAACTAGGGGACATGACCTAAAATTTAGAGCCAGGACTTTCAGGAGTGAAGTTAGGAAACACTTCTACACGTAAAGGGCGGTGAGTAGTTTGGAACTCTCTTCTGCAAACGGCAGTTGATGATAGCTCAATTGTTAATTTTAAATCTGAGATTGATTGATGTTTGTTAACCAAAGGTGTTAAGGGATATGGGGCTACAGCGGGTATATGGAGTTGGATCTCATTGAATGGCGGAACAGGCATGAGGAGCTTAATGTCCTACTACAGTTCTTATGTTCGTTCCTATGATCAGAAATGGCCTTATCTGTAAGTGACATGATGGGAATATCGAGGCCACATGAGACGGCAAAGTCGAGGAGGTGGCCGTGAATATAGGTATCGTGGTATCATTATCGGTACAGCACCGGAGATTGCCATTCAGTCCATCTTGCCTGTGCCATCTGTTTCAAAGAGCTATCCAATTAGTCCTGTTCCCCTTCTCTTTCCCCATAGCCCTGCAATTTCTTTCCCTTCAAGTATTTATCTAATTCCCTTTTGAAAGTTACTTTTGAACCTGCTTCCACCATCCTTTCAGGCAGTGCATTCCAGGTCATTACAACTCACTGTGTGAAATTTTTTTTCCTCATGTTGCCTCTGGTTCTTTTGCCAATTACCTTAAATCTGTGTCCTCTGGTTCTGACCACTGGAAACAGTTTCTGCTTTTTTTTTATTCGTTCACGGGATGTGGGCGTCACTGGCAAGGCCGGCATTTATTGCCCATCCCTAATTGCCCTTGAGAAGGTGGTGGTGAGCCGCCTTCTTGAACCGCTGCAGTCCGTGTGGTGACGATTCTCCCACAGTGCTGTTAGGAAGGGAGTTCCAGGATTTTGACCCAGCGACAATGAAGGAACGGCGATATATTTCCAAGTCGGGATGGTGTGTGACTTGGAGGGGAACGTGCAGGTGGTGTTGTTCCCATGCGCCTGCTGCCCTTGTCCTTCTAGGTGGTAGAGGTCGCGGGTTTGGGAGGTGCTGTCGAAGAAGCCTTGACGAGTTGCTGCAGTGCATCCTGTGGATGGTGCACACTGCAGCCACAGTGCGCCGGTGGTGAAGGGAGTGAATGTTTAGGGTGGTGGATGGGGTGCCAATCAAGCGGGCTGCTTTATCTTGGATGGTGTCGAGCTTCTTGAGTGTTGTTGGAGCTGCACTCATCCAGGCAAGTGGAGAGTATTCCATCACACTCCTGACTTGTGCCTTGTAGATGGTGGAAAGGCTTTGGGGAGTCAGGAGGTGAGTCACTCGCCGCAGAATACCCAGCCTCTGACCTGCTCTCATAGCCACAGTATTTATATGGCTGGTCCAGTTAAGTTTCTGGTCAATGGTGACCCCCAGGATGTTGATGGTGGGGGATTCGGCGATGGTAATGCCGTTGAATGTCAAGGGGAGGTGGTTAGACTCTCTCTTGTTGGAGATGGTCATTGCCTGGCACTTATCTGGCGCGAATGTTACTTGCCACTTATCAGCCCAAGCCTGGATGTTGTCCAGGTCTTGCTGCATGCGGGCTCGGACTGCTTCATTATCTGAGGGGTTGCGAATGAAACTGAACACTGTGCAGTCATCAGCGAACATCCCCATTTCTGACCTTATGATGGAGGGAAGGTCATTAATGAAGCAGCTGAAGATGGTTGGGCCTAGGACACTGCCCTGAGGAACTCCTGCAGCAATGCCCTGGGACTGAGATGCTTGGCCTCCAACAACCACTACCATCTTCCTTTGTGCTAGGTATGACTCCAGCCACTGGAGAGTTTTCCCCCTGATTCCCATTGACTTCAATTTTACTAGGGCTCCTTGGTGCCACACTCGGTCAAATGCTGCCTTGATGTCAAGGGCAGTCACTCTCACCTCACCTCTGGAATTCAGCTCTTTTGTCCATGTTTGGACCAAGGCTGTAATGAGGTCTGGAGCCGAGTGGTCCTGGCGGAACCCAAACTGAGCATCGGTGAGCAGGTTATTGGTGAGTAAGTGCAGCTTCATAGCACTGTCGACGACATCTTCCATCACTTTGCTGATGATTGAGAGTAGACTGATGGGGCGGTAATTGGCCGGATTGGATTTGTCCTGCTTTTTGTGGACAGGACATACCTGGGCAATTTTCCACATTGTCGGGTGGATGCCAGTGTTGTAGCTGTACTGGAACAGCTTGGCTAGAGGCGCAGCTAGTTCTGGAGCACAAGTCTTCAGCACTACAGCTGGGATGTTGTCGGGGCCCATAGCCTTTGCTGTATCCAGTGCACTCAGCCGTTTCTTGATATCACGTGGAGTGAATCGAATTGGCCGAAGACTGGCTTCCGTGATGGTGGGGATATCGGGAGGAGGCTGAGATGGATTATCCACTCGGCACTTCTGGCTGAAGATGGTTGCAAACGCTTCAGCCTTGTCTTTTGCACTCACGTGCTGGACTCCGCCATCATTGAGAATGGGGATGTTTGCAGAGCCTCCTCCTCCCGTTAGTTGTTTAATTGTCCACCACCATTCACGACTGGATGTGGCAGGACTGCAGTGCTTTGATCTGATCCGTTGGTTGTGGAATCGCTTAGCTCTGTCTATAGCATGTTGCTTCCGCTGTTTAGCATGCATGTAGTCCTGAGTTGTAGCTTCACCAGGTTGGCACCTCATTTTTTGGTACGCCTGGTGCTGCTCCTGGCATGCTCTTCTACACTCCTCATTGAACCAGGGTTGATCCCCTGGCTTGTTGGTAATGGTAGAGTGAGGTTACAGATTGTGCTGGAATACAATTCTGCTGCTGCTGATGGCCCACAGCGCCTCATGGATGCCCAGTTTTGAGCTGCTAGATCTGTTCTGAATCTGTCCCATTTAGCACGGTGGTAGTGCCACACAACACGTTGGATTGTGTCCTCAGTGCGAAGACGGGATTTCATCTCCACGAGGACTGTGCGGTGGTCACTCCTACCAATACTGTCATGGACAGATGCATTTGCGACAGGTAGATTGGTGAGGACGAGGTCAAGTAAGTTTTTCCCTCGTGTTGGTTCGCTCACCACCTGCCGCAGGCCCAGTCTGGCAGCTATGTCCTTCAGGACTCGGCCAGCTCGGTCAGTAGTGGTGCTACCGAGCCACTCTTGGTGATGGACATTGAAGTCCCCCACCCAGAGTACATTTTGTGCCCTTGCTACCCTCAGTGCTTCCTCCAAGTGGTGTTCAACATGGAGGTGGACTGATTCATCAGCTGAGGGAGGACGGTAGGTGGTGATCAGCAGGAGGTTTCCTTGCCCATGTTTGACCTGATGCCATGAGATTTCATGGGGTCCAGAGTCAATGTTGAGGACGCCCAGGGCCACTCCCTCCTGACTGTATATCACTGCACCGCCACCTCTGGTGGGTCTGTCCTGCCGGTGGGACAGGACATAGCCAGGGATGGTGATGGAAGAGTCTGGGACGTTGGCTGACAGATATGATTCTGTGAGTATGTCAGGCTGTTGCTTTACTGGTCTGTGGGACAGCTCTCCCAATTTTGGCACAAGTCCCCAGATGTTTGTGAGGAGGACCTTGCAGGGTCGACTGGGCTTGGTGTTTTGCCGTTGTCATGTCCGGTGCCTAGTGGTCCGATGCCGGGTGGTCCGTCCGGTTTTATTCTTATTATGACTTTTCGGAGCGAGATTTTACAACTGAGTGGCTTGCTTGGCCATTTCAGAGGGCAATTAAGAATCAACCACATTGCTGTGGGTCTGGAGTCACATATAGGCCAGACCGGTTAAGGGCGGCAGGCTTCCTTCCCTAAAGGACATTAGTGAACCAGATGGGTTTTTTCGACAATCCGGTAGTTTCATGGCCATCATTACTGATACTCGTATTTTAATTCCAGATTTTTATTTGATTAATTGAATTTTAATTAATTAATTGAATTTAAATTCGCCAGCTGCCGTGGTGGGATTTGATCTCATGACTCTGGATTTTAGTCCAGGCCTCTGGATTACTAGCCCAGTAACATAACCACTATGCTACCGTACCGTATCAAAATCCTTCATGACTTTGAACACCTCTATCAAATTTCCCCTTAACCTTCTCTGTTCCAATGAGAACAACCCCAGCTTCTCCAGTCTCTCCACATAACTGAAGCCCCTCATCCCTGATTCCTTTCTAGTAAATCTCTCCGCACCTTCTCTAAGGCCTTGACATCCTTCCTAAAGTGTGGTGTCCAGTATTGAACACAATACTCCAGCTGAGGTGTAACCAGTGTTTTATAAAGGTTTAGCATAACTTCCTTGTTTTTGTACTCTATGCCTCTATTAATAAAGCCCAGGATTCCATATGCTTTTTTAACAGCCTTCTCAACTTGTCCTGTCACCTTCAAAGATTTGTGTACGTACACCCCCAGATGTTTCTGTTCCCGCATCCTGTTTAAAATTGTACCATTTAATTTATATTGCCTCTCCTCATTCTTCCTACCCAAATGAATCAATTCACACTTCTCTGCATTAAATTTCATCTGCCACGTATCTGCTCATTTCACCAGTCTGTTTAAGTCCTCCTGAAGTCTGTTACTATTGAGGAAGGGTAGGGGAGTTTATAGGGAGGGAGAGATTAAGGGAGGATAGGAGGGCAGGTAACTCAGAAGTGAGAGGGCGTGATGAGTTGATATGAAGGTTGAAGTCACCGAGGATGAGAAGTTGCTCAGTGCAGAGGCTGAGGGAGAAAAACAGTGACGATATCTCGATAAGAAACGTGGCGTGGTACTTGGGTGGGCAGTAGAGAACGAGGATTTTAAAGGACAGGTGAGAGGGGTGGAACATGGTGAGATGCTCAAAGAAGGAGAAGGGCCCAGAGGAGTAGGGGAACCGACCAAGGTGTGATTTGGTGATAAGGGCCACGCCGCCACCGCGGTGGTCTGGGCGGGGCAAGTGGTTGCAGGAATAGCCAGGCGGGGGGTGGGGGGCTTCATTAAGGGGGAAGGTGTCATCGCCCGTCAGTCAAGTTACCGTCAAGGCCATGATTTCGATGCAATCATCCACAGGAAGCTCATGGATGGCAAGGGCCTTGTTCACAAGTGAATGGACATTCTGGAGGGGCGGTGAAAGCTGATTTGCTGGCAGAATTCACAGGGTCAGCACTGGGTGGGATGAGTGGCAAGGTTAACCCCCAGCAGGTGCTCTGAGCGGGAAGGTCAGTGAGAGAGTCGGATGGGGCAGCTGGGGTTGCTGCTCGTGAGGAGGCAGTGACGAGTGCCTCATTGGGCCCTTCGGAGGATGCTAAGCGAGGCACAGAGGGAGTCAAGCCTGGGACGGAGGCAGGAGAGCGGGAAGATCGAGGAATACTGATGTGTTGGGTTAGGGATTTGGAGGGGCAGAGTGCCTGAGAGGGGAGAAATGAAAGGAGGCAGGGGCCTAGGAGGGGTAAAGAAAAAAGAAGAAAAAAAAGTGGGGGGGGGGAAAGCGAAATGAATAGAAGTCCGGAGCAGCAGCCAAAATGCGCCCGCGAATGGACACGGAAACTCAAGTTACATAGGTGTGGTTATATAGCAAGATTAGGATAGAGATGTCCTGGTAATACACGGGGAATGGAGAGGAGACAATATGAGGGAACCCAAAGTTAAAGTCAGATGTCCCGTGGTGGGATAAAGTTGACGTAGATGGGGTGAACATAGGAACAGGAGTAGGGCATTCAGCCCCTCAAGCCTGTTCCAGCCCTATATTTTATATATTCGTACCAAATGTCTGACTGTGAAAAATATCTCTGCCCCCTACCCGTTCCTGTCCTCATTCCATGTCGACACACACCCACTTTCAGCAGGGGTTTGCGGGACAGCAACCAGGAGCAGGGAAAGCATGATTGACTTCTTTCCTTCCTTCCAGAGGCACAGAGGCCGGATGCTGTGGCCCCACAACAGAACCGGCCGAGGTCAAGTAACTCGAGCACAGAACAGGGATTGAACTTAAGAGCAACTTTTTTTTATTCAGTAGATAAATTTTAATCAATTTTTTTAAAATTGAGAGGTCTATTCTTAAATTGATGGTCTTAAAATAAACGAAGTGCGTATTGACACCATTATGTCAGCCAATGAGATGGAGGTGGGGTGGGACTTATGGCAGGACTTAGAGCAAACAAAGTCTATTAACTCAGCAAACAGCAAACAGAGTCTGTTTAAGCACCGCACTGCAGCAAACAGTCTATTTACTCATCAAACAGAGTCTATTTAAAAAGAGTCTCTTCGAACTACATCAAACAGAACTCATGGCCGAAACTATAACAAAGTCTCCTGATAAAAGCAGGGTTATTTCTCCAGGAAAATGTAGTGAGTGGAGAATAGTTACATAATACAAATTACGTGCGTAAAATCAATCCCAGCCACTTACAGCAGTGCGGTCTCCGGGACGGTGGAATTACCCAAGCATCGCTGTTCTGGCCAGGAATCTGCACTACAGCTTGATTTTTGGAGTTTTCTAAATATATTCTGGATGTTCCTTCACATTCAATATTTTGATGTCAGTTCATGGATACTTCTCAGTGATGAAATGAAGGATTGGATTTTCTTTGAGCTGCCATTAGTTTACTTTGACTTTGTTCTGTAACTGGCCAGTTATTATTTCAGTGCAGTGTTTCATTGACTGTTTGCTCTTTGTATTGTGTGACATACACTAGCGCTTATGTAGACACGCAATGCAACAGTGGGCCAGTTAAGATCTGAATGAGGGGGTTGCAATCATGGCAAAACCTGCCACCCATGCAACTTTCTATGCCAATTGTCAGCATTTATCAGTTGTGGTTTAAAACTAAGTTGAAACTGACCAAAACCACGTCAGAGTATAACGTAAGTGTTCACAGAAGAGTATCATACTCATTGTAGAATATCTTTGCATTTGTGTGGTGACTCTTTTTGTGTTATTATTTGTGTGATGGACAAGAATCTCTTGAGTTTATTTACAGTTTGAGGCTTGGATGTGATGTCCCGGACTTTCAAAAGATAAAGTGGCTTTTAAATCTCAAAGTATGAAACAGCACTTAACTGCACAGTTTTAAAAAAAAAACACAACATTTTTATTGTTCATTCTCGGGATGTGGGTGTCGCTGACAAGGCCGGCATTTATTTCCCATCAAAAAAAAATGAAATGAGCTTGGCCAGTCTACGTTCAGTTGTTAATGGGTATGTGCCCTCAATGTAAAACTGTCAAACTCAGCACCAAGGTATTCCCTTCCCTAACACTTCACTACCATCCTTCAACTTGATGAGCTTCAAAACTCAACAAAAATAAAGATTTTAAGCAAACAATGATTTATTTGCTTGTATGTGTATGCATCTCTCTCTCTCTCTCATATGTATATTAAAATAATAGAATCATACAGCACAGAAGGAGGCCATTGGGCACATATAATATAATACATGAATTGGATATTCAGTACAACATCTAAATATTTAAGTGATCCTCAAACTTCTCCATTATTACGCAGGCAGTTAAACACTGCCAGTACTTCTGCTATTGAAATTCTCAGTTCTGTTTAATCTGAAATCTCCAGTCTGCTGCCAGAACCACTAATCCTCTGTTCGGTCTGTTCGGTGACACATGTACTGTGATTCACCCAATCTTTCTGCAACTATAATTATCTTAAGTCTTTGATAAGATCAGATCTAAGTTCTTTGTGTTTAGATAAGTGGGGTGTGCACTCCACATCCAACAAGAGGTAAATGCACATTGCTCAGTGAGCCATACAGACAAAAAAGGTCCTGGGTTTGAATCCCAGTGTGTGTTATTAGTTATTCTCAATGGAGTACTGATAGATGTGCAGCAACTGGTCTCTGCAGCAGGGTTAGAGAGGGGAAAAATCAGCTGAAGTTTTCAGCTTGTGATCAATATCCAGTGTCCCTGGTGGAAAGTGTGTGAGGGTCTGGTGAGGACAGGATTGGGCCTGGCCATAATGCGCCTTCCCCCACCCCCGCTCACCAATGGTCAAACAGACTGCCGACACACATTGTCTGGGTTCACCCATAAAGAATGGCAAAATGGATGAAGTGCCAGAAGGCTGCTGATATCAGTTGGACTGCATTCCAGTGTGAGTTGGTGCCCTCAGGAGCGAACATGGCAGGAGGGGTGGAAACTTCATTTGCAGATGGCTCCCAAAAGACAGACCTTTCACGAGCGTACAAAGAATACTCTTGAGAAGAAGGCATTAGTTAAGCCTTCTTGTGCAGAAAACTCACTTTTTGCAGTACACTTCTGGGAGGATGAAGGAGAGCAAAATAACTTTTTTATGTTTGAGAAACATGACTCGAATGACTTTGGCTGCGGGAGAGGGGAGGGAAGGGAAGATTCCATTCTTTTCTATTAATAGTAAAATCATAAATGTGTGTGTAAATAATAGTGGAAACCAGAAATCGTCCGCCTAAACTTTCTCATTGCCTCGTTTTCATTTTCAATTAACCGTTGACTGCCCTTTTTTGTCTATTAAGCAGTTTTTTTCATTTTGGGTTATACATGAGGTTTAATGATAAATCATCACTCTGAACATAGACAGCGGTGAATAAAATGAAACTTATTCGTGCACATCTTATAGGCAGCGAATATTAATGGCAACTTTGATACATTCATCTTTGTTCAAAGGGTTAGGAACATAGGAACAGGAGTAGACCATTCAGCCTCTTGAGCCTGTTCCGCCATTCAATTAGATCTGTACCTCAACTCTATTTACCTGCCTTCGCTCCATATCTCTTGACACCCTTACCTAACAAAAGTCTGTCAGTCTCGGTCTCGAAAATTTCAATTGACCCAGCATCCACAGCCTTTTGGGAGAGAGAATCTCACATTGTCAATGCCCTTTGTGTGAAAAAATAATTTCTGATTTCACTCCTCTCTGGCCTAGCTCAAATTTTAAGATTGTGTCCCCTTGTTCTGGATTACCCCACCAGAGGAACTAGCTTCTCTATCTATTCTATCAAATCTGTTTATCATTTTAAAGACCTTGATTGCATCACCCATGAACCTTCTAAACTCAAGGGAATACAAATCTAGTTTAGGCAACCTGTCCTCTTAATTTAACCTGTGGTAGCGGTATGGTCCTCACTGCTAAATCACACCTTAGATTCTCCCCTACTTTTCTCCCCCAAGTCACTTACAACTGAACTTTAAACCCCCAGCTGCCTGACCTTTACCCCTCCATTCACCACTGTAAGAACACTGGGATCGATACCCTGACAAGAATATTCATGAAGGAGACCAGACGAATCCTTAACCCCTTCACCTAAACTCTTCGTCAAGGAACCATCTGTGGTTTACCACCCAGTTTGTGTCTAAGAGGCGATGACTCCTAAATTTGGCTTGCTGAACTCTCTGACATTGGCCAGTTCGGATTCTATCAGGATTTGCACAAGCTACTGAGTGAATGAATTAATCCTTTCTGGCCAATTATCAAAGAAGAAATCAGACAACAAAGACATGAACTAACAAGTGTTTATTAACCTTAAAATCATAATTAGTAGCATTTAAACTTAAACATTGAATATGCAAATAATTAGTAGACAGGCTTAGTTGATGAAATAAATTTGAGGTTATAAAGGGAGATCGGTTACATCACAAAAATTAGCATGCACTGCTTGCTGATTTTAAATGTAAAATTGATATCAGAGTCTGAGATTGATATAAATTGGTGATAATTTAGGTATTAGACTCTTTAGACTTCTGACAAGTTAACAGCAATAGATAGCCAGTGTAATGAGAAGATATTTTATGAGCTGCCATGGATGCCTTGCCTTCTGGGAAGGTGGTGTTAGCCTTCTGAGACATCAGAGTGATGAATCTCTGTCTGTGGAGGTGCTGTCCATTACCCTTGGATTCTCTGCTCTTGGGTAAATTCACCTTCCAAGCTGGTAACTGTATTTGGACTAGTTGGGTTAAACCTCACCTCTCTTGATCTCAGGGACACTTGTACAACGAGGTGACGCACTTATATCTGGCAGGTATATCCGTACAATCTTCTGTAACCTTTTGGAGATGCACTTTCTGCTTTTTCAGAGACACCCTTCTGCATATACTGGGCAAGGTACCTTAAACCTTTTACTACAAAGATTACGACAAGAACTGGGTACGGTAGCATAGTGGTTATGTTACTGGTAAACCAGAGGCCTGGAGTCATGAGTTCAAATTCTGCCACGGCAGCTGGGGAATTTAAATTCAATTAAAATAAAAAAAACTAGTAATTGTTGTAAAAATCCATCTGGTTCACTAATGAGGGGGAAAACTCTCCAGTGGCTGGAATCATACCCAGCACAAAGGAAGATGGTAATAGTTGTTGGAGGCCAATCATCTCAGCCCCAGGACATTGCTGCAGGAGTTCCTCAGGGCAGTATCCTAGGCCCAACCATCTTCAGCTGCTTCATCAATGACCTTCCCTCCATCATAAGGTCAGAAATGGGGATGTTCGCTGATGATTGCACAATGTTCAGTTCCATTCGCAACCCCTCAAATAATGAAGCAGTCCGAGCCCGCATGCAGCAAGACCTGGACAACATCCAGGCTTGGGCTGATAAGTGGCAAGTAACATTAGTGAAAGAGTCTAACCACCTCCCCTTGACATTCAATGGCATTACCATCACCATAACCCCATCGCCCCCCCATCAACATCCTGGGGGTCACCATTGACCAGAAACTTAACTGAATCAGCTATATAAATACAGTGGCTACAAGAGCAGGTCAGAGGCTGGGTATTCTGCGGCGAGTGACTCACCTTCTAATTCCCAAAAGCCTTTAGGAATATAGGAACATGAGTAGGCCATTCAGCCCCTTGAGCCCGCTCCGCCATTTGATAAAATCATGGCTGATCTGTGATCTAACTCCATATACCTGCCTTTGGCCCATATCCCTTAATACCTTTGGTTGCCAAAAAGCTATCTATCTCAGATTTAAAATTAGCAATTGAGCTAGCATCAATTGCCGTTTGCAGAAGAGAGTTCCAAACTTCTACCACTCTTTGTGTGTAGAAGTGTTTTCTGATCTCACTCCTGAAAGCTCTGTCTCTAATTTTTAGACTGTGCCCCTACTCCTAGAATCCCCAACCAGCAGAAATAGTTTCTCTCTATCCACCCTATCTGTTCCCCTTAATATCTTATAAACTTTGATCAGATCACCCCTTAACCTTCGAAACTCTAGAGAATACAACCCCAATTTGTGTAATCTCTCCTCATAACTTAACCCTTGAAGTCCGGGTATTATTCTAGTAAACCTACGCTGCACTGCCTCCAAGGCCAATATGTCCTTCCGAAGGTGCGGTGCCCAGAACTGCTCACAGTACTCCAGGTGCGGTCTAACCAGGGTTTTGTATAGCTGCAGCATAACTTCTGCCCCCTTGTGCTCTAGTCCTCTAGATATAAAGGCCAGCATTCCATTAGCCTTATTGATTATTTTCTGCACCTGTTTATGACACTTCAATGATCTATGTACCTGAACCCTTAAGTCCCTTTGGCCATCTACAAAGCACAAGTCAGGAGTGTGATGGAATACTCTCCACTTGCCTGGATGAGTGCAGCTCCAACGGCACTCAAGAAGCTCGACACCATCTAGGACAAAGCAGCCCGCTTGATTGGCACCCCATCCACACCCTAAACATTCATTCCCTTCACTACCAGCGCACCGCGGCTGCAGTTTGTACCATTTACAGGATGCACTGCAGCAACTGGTCAACGCATCTATGACAGCACCTCCCAAACCCGCGACCTCTGTCACCTAGAAGGACAAGGGCAGCAGGCACATGGGAACAACACCACCTGCACATTCCCCTGCAAGTCACACACCATCCTGACTTGGAAATATATCATCGTTCCTTCATCAGAATCATTCAAAATCCTGGAACTTCCTACCTAGCAGCACTGTGGGAGAACCTTCACCACAGGGACTGCAGCAGCTCAAGAAGGCGGCTCACCACCACCTTCTCAAGGGCAGTTAGGGTTGGCAATAAATAGTGGCCTTACCCACATCCCATGAACGAAAAAAAAACTACTAAAAGATCTCAAACTAAACTAAGGACTGAAGACTGAAAACTGAGTGTCAAAAACATTATCTTATATAGCCTTGATTTTAAAGAAACCTCCTCAACTCTATCGACCAACCTGAGTGACACGTGTTAGAAGAATTCAGCCCTTTTGATGTCAATCACCTCACATGTCCAATGTGGTACCCCTGATGGTCTCCAAATCAATGAAGCCCCTACCCCTAGACATCATGGAATCATAGTATGATACAGCACAGAAGGAGGCCATTTGGCCCATCGTGCCTGTGCTGGATCTTTGAAAGAGCTATCCCATACCTCTGCCCTTTCTCCATAGCAATGCAATTTTTTCCTCTTCTAGTATTTAACCAATTCCCTTTTGAACGTTATTATTGAATATGCTTCCACCACTCTTTCAGGCAGTGCATTCCAGATCATAGCCACTCGTTGCGTAAAAAAAATTCTCATCTTTCCTCTGGTTCTTTTGCCAGGTTGCTTGTTTACTCTCTAGCTTCTCAAATCTTTGCTAGTGAAAGGATTGCACATACATCCAGATAAGGCAGGACATCTTTGTTTCCCTTAATAAGCCATCTCCAGGCCTATGGTCTTGATTGCTTGTTTTCTATCTCTGGTAAGGAACAATTTGTTTCTATAAATTTTGTGGTTGAATTACAATTAACCCTTTTCCTTTTCTAGCATTCAGTCTGACTACTGACTCCATTTTGAGGACACATTTAAGATGATTGTTAGGGCTTTGCTCCTATACCACAATACTTCTGCAGCCACCGATCTGCTCAACCAGTCCCTCACCTTTACTCTCTCTCGTTCTGGTTGATTCCTCTGGTATGGCCCCCATATTTACTTCCCCCAAGTCTAAGGGGTGCAGACTTGAGCTTATCTGGCACACAACTGGTTTAGCCAAACATGACCAGATCTGGCTGGATCATATCAAGCACTATTGGGCCGCACTCTCTTCTGCCAAAGCTGTCTACTACTCCAGGATCATCCTGCAGAGCAAAAACAACCCCCTACCAACCACTTCCTTAAACACATCTCCCCTGCCCCCTCCACCCTCAGCCCCAGCAAGTAGTGTGAGGAGCTAATGGACTTCTTTTGTCACTAAGATAGAGACCATTCATTCAGCTGCTGCTGCTGCTTTCCTCCCCCTCCCCCACCAAGCCTTATCCTTGAATCCGCATTTTTCTCTAGTTTCTCTCCTATCTCCCACCGTGCCTTCTCTGAGCTCATCTTTTCCATGAAACCCACCTCCTGCTCCCTTGACCGCATTCCCACTAAACTGCTGACCATCCAACTTCCCTCCTGGCCCCAATGCTAACTTGCATTGTAAATGATTTTCTCTCCTTAGTTACTGTCTCCCTTCCTTTCAATATAGCCAATGTCACCCTCTCCCTCTCAAAAAACTCACCCAACCCCTTTGTTCTTGCAAACTACTCCCCCTACCTCCAATCTCCCTTTCCTCTCAAGTCTTTGAAGATGTTTCCTCCTAAATCCTTGCCCATCTTTCCTACAACTCCATCTTTGAATCTCTCCAATCAGATCTCTACCCTCCCACAGCACCGAAATGGCCCTAACCAAAGTCACAATTTACATCCCCTGTGACTGTGACAGCGGTGCATCACCCCTTCTCCACCTCTCTGCAGCCTTTGACGTGGTTGATCTCACCCTCCTTGTCCAACGCCTCTCTGTTGTCCAGCTCAGTACTACTGCCCTCGCCTGTTTCCACTCTATCCGACCGTGGCTAGAGCGTTCTCCAGCAATGACTTCTCTTCCTGCCCCCACACTGTTATCTCTGGAGTCTCCCAATCTATTCTTGGCCTTCTCTTTTTTTTGAATTCTTTCTCGGGATGTGTTGTGGGCATCGCTGGCAAAGCTGACATGTATTTATTGCTGCAGTTTAGTTTCACGTCTCGAATATAGTTTCGGTGCTGCAGTATCACTTTCAGACCTGAAGGGGACGCTGTCTGCATGTATGATTGCTTTAGGTGTTGGCACATAACGCATTGCCTGCTCTAGCTCAGTGAAAGAGTTTCAAATCAGTCAAGTGTTTTGTAACCAGAGATCCATAGCACTGACTTATACACTGGCAGCAGTTCAAATTGTATGAAAAGCTCCACTCTTTGCGTGCAGTGCCTTGACGCTCATTTTCATACATGTATGATTGATCGTCGAGTGGCTTTCATGCTGTAGATTGACCTTTTTCTTCTGAGACAAATGTGGTCAAAAGCTCACAACCACGTGGGTTAACAGATGGCTTCAGGGCGAAAAATTTCAGAAACCTCGGAGACCACACCTCAAATAATCTGTGGGAAAGGCAGAATAAGGAGTTGGAAAATTGTAATCTTGGGTTTGGTTTAACTGAAAACAACGTGTTATTTTTGGAAGCTAGTGACAGCATTTAAGATGCCCATCTTTGTTTACTATTGTAATAGCAAAATAACAAAGGCACTTGGAGGGGGTGGGATGGGGGGTGCTTTTTAATCTACCAGGTTGTCCCTTTTTATGAAAAGAAGTGAAAAGTTGTAAAATTTGATGTAGCACTGTGAGGTATTAGTAATAAATATGGCTTGTTCCTCTGTCCTGTATTTTTATAAAAATGTTAACATGTTAAACAAGTTAATGTCTTCATAAGAATAACGGACAAAAGAATTTTGTAAGAAGAAGTTACTAATGCTACACAGTGAGTTTCCATAGAACCATAGAGATTACAGCACGGATGTTGGCTATTTGGCTCGTCATAACTGTGACTGCTCTTTGCTAGAGCAATCCAAAATTAACCCCATGGTCTTGCTTTGTCCTCTGCATCAAATCTATATCTTATTTTCCCCTAAAAGATACAAAGATCTCTGCCAAAATCACTCCATTTGGCAAAGCATTCTATGCTACAACAATGCTCTGCGTAAAGAAATTTCTCCTAACTGCCCTCCTCAGGCACTCAGTGATAATTTTAAATCGATGGCCCCTCTTCATTTATTGCCTAACCAGAGGAAACAGTCTTTCCCTATTCACCATATCAAAATTCTTAATAATTTTAAAAAAGCTCTGTTAAATTTCTTCTTATCCTTCTCTGCTCCGGTGGAAATAATTCATATTATTATCAGGTTTCTCATCCCTGGCATCATCCTGGTGAATGTAACGTATGAACACAGGAACAGGATTGGCCTTTCAGCCCATCGAGTCTGTTCCGCCATTCAATTAGATCGTGGCTGATCTGTATTTTAACTGCATCTACCCGCCTCAGTTCCGTAACCCTTAAAACTCTTGCCTAACAAAAATCTATCAATCTCAATTTTGAAATTTTCAATTGACCCCCAGCCTCAACAGCTTTTTGGGGGAGAGAGTTCCAGATTTCCACTACCCTTTGTGTGAAGAAGTGCTTTCTGACATTACTCCTGGATGGCCTAATTTTAAGGTTGTGTAAGATCTCTATGTTTTTAATTCCCTTTCTATAATGGGGCACCCGAACTGCACACGGTATTCTAATTATGGCCTTACAATGTTTTGTATAAATTCATTGTTACTTCTTCACTCTTGTAATTGTATTGCCCTTTCTGGTTTTATCTACCTGCGCTCGCACTTTCAGGGAATCATGTATTTGAACCCCTGGATCTTTCTCTTCAGCCACATCCCACAGTGACTTTCCACTAAGTGTATACTCCCATTCCTTTTTTATCCCAAAATGTATTACTTTACATTTATCCACATTAATTGTCATCCGCTCATTCCAGTAACCTGTCTGTCTTCCTGATGAAGTCATCTACAAACCTCCTCGTTATTTGCCAAACATCCTACTTTCGTGTCGTCAGCAAATTTCAAAATAGAACAAAAGTGGATATACCACTCCCAATCTTTCCCCAATCCAAGAAACACCCACTTTCTCCAACTCAATCAATTTTCTATCCATATTGCTTCCTTTCCTTTTATACCATACACATGTATTTCTCTAACAAGCCTTTTGTGTAGCATCTTATCGAACACTTTCTATTGCATTCACCCTTATCTATCCAACCAGTTAGTTCTTCAAAAAAAATCTATTAACTCTGTCGAATATGACTTGCCTTAACAAATCCATGCTGGCTGTCCTTGATTAACCTATGCATTTCTAAATGCTTCCTAATTTTATCTCCAAATACGGATTGTAAGAGTTTGCCCAAAACTGACAGATTAACTGGTCTATAATTAACCGGTTTATCCTTGTCGCTCCTTGAGCAAGCATGTTACAACCCAAAATGTTTGGTAAAACACAACAACCATTTTCATTGCCGCAGCAATCTCTTGAAAACAAAATACAATCCCTCCCTTCATACTGCACCTTTAAACTTTTATCTCAGTGCTTTTTAACTATCAGCAGCTTCATGTCCACATAATGATACTTCTCTCAATTGATTGTACGTCTCCAGCTGATGGGTGTCCTCTGAGTCAAAAGGTTGCATGTTCAAGCCCCAATCCACAGACCTGAGTATAGAGGCGGTTCATCAGCTGTGATACTGCCTCAGCGAGAATTGTCAGACTTACAATGACTGCAGAATGGTGTTTACATGAAAAATGCAACTTCTGTTTTAGAATATACCATGTGCACAACTGAAAGTCCATTTGCAAATCTGCACTCTTTGTGGATTTTTTTTTACCCTTTCAAGCTCCTTTGAGTGACTGGGGCTCCGTTCTTGCTTTGCAGTGTGTGCATCCAAAGACATTGTGCATGTGAAGGGCCCATTGCCATATTGATAAACTGGCTTGGTTGGGCATGTATCGAACCTAACCATTGATGTTCTCCTGGATCCTGGCCAGCATCTATCCCCCATCCAACACCATTAAATACAGATTATCTGAACATTTATCTCAATGCTATTTGTGGGATCTAGTTGTGTGCAAATTGGCTGCTGTGCTTGCCTATATTACAACATTCAAAAATACTTCATTCCCAGATTTTCCTTCTCCTTTAAAGAAATTGGTTGAAGTTGCGTTTTGCTGTCACAACAGTGGAAATGTGATTTTAATTTCCATCAGTAATTACACTAGTGCAATTGCATTCAAATACTAGAACATGGGCAATATTCCTTTACAGTGTTATTCTGGTGTTTAAATTCTGATGAATTTACATATAGTGGAACCTCCATTATTTGCATTCCAATTAACCAGAATTTTTTTCAGGACAAAGCCTTGTGTGAGGCATGCAAAGAAAAAAAGAACTTGCAGCTTGCACGACCTCAGGACGTCCCAAAGTGCTTTACAGCCAGTTGAGTACTTTTGAAGTGTAGTCACTGCCGTAATGCAGGAAACGCAACAGTCAATTTGTGCACAGCAAGGTCCCACAAACAGCAATGTGATAAATGGTCATCTATTTTAGTGATGTCGGTTGAGGGATAAATATAGGCCCAGGACACTGGGAGAACTCCCCTACTCTTCTTCGAAGAGTGCCATGGAATCTTTTGCATCCATCTGAAAGGGTTTAACATCTCATCCGAAAGATGGTATCTGCGACAGTGCAGCATTCCCTCAGTACTGCACTGGGAGTGTCAGCCTGCATTATGTGCTCAAGTCCCTGGAGTGCGGCTTCAGCCCACAACCTTCTGACGGAGAAGCGAGAATGCTACCGACTGAGCCACAGCTGACACCTCGCTTCACTTCTAAAGTTTCTTCTGTTAATAGTAATTCATTTCCTTTTCTGGATGAACAAAGTTCAGTGGTGTTCCTATTGTTATTTATTGTGTACTTGTCTTCATCTCCATTCCTTGGGTATTGCTGTAGCTAAACATACAAAACCAAAAATTGGGGATAAGAACATAAGAAATAGGAGCATCAGTAGGCCAATCGGCCCCTCGAGCCTGCTCCGCCATTCAATAAGATCATGGCTGATCTGATCCCAACCACAAATCTAAAGAACACAAGAAGTAAGAGCAGGACCCAGCCACTCAGCCCCTGGGCCCTCTCCGCCACCCACAGGGCATTGACCTATCCGAACTCAGCTTCATGTCCAATTTCCTGCCCGCTCCCCGTAACCCCTAATTCCCTTTACTTCTAGAAAACTGTCTATTTCTGTTTTAAATTTATCTAATGATGTAGCTTCCACAGCTTCCTGGGGCAGCAAATTCCACAGACCTACCACCCTCTGAGTGAAGAAGTTTCTCCTCATCTCAGTTTTGAAAGAGCAGCCCCTTATTCTAAGATTATGCCCCCTAGTTCTAGTTTCACCCATCTTTGGGAACATCCTTACTGCATCCACCCGATCAAGCCCCTTCACAATCTTATATGTTTCAATAAGATCGCCTCTCATTCTTCTGAACTCCAATGAGTAGAGTCCCAATCTACTCAACCTCTCCTCATATGTCCACCCCCTCATCCCCAGGATTAACCGAGTGAACCTTCTTTGTACTGCCTCGAGAGCAAGTATGTCTTTTCTTAAGTGTGGACACCAAAACTGATGTTCCCATTATCCTTCGGTTAGGAGGAGAAATGCTGTAGATTATGGTGGAGGATGGAGGTTTCACTGTATTGTGAATTATGCCTTTCTTTTTTGCAGCTGGTCTCTTGCTACATAGCTAATGCGTTTCCTACGGAAAAAAACTCTTCAAGTGTTTTACAAGCAGGATAGAGCTTTTCTGTGGGTGTTTCTGGCACCAACTTCCAAACCTTTAAAGGAAATTCACAACAGGTATATGGGAGGTGACATAAATAGAGGCTTTTC
This sequence comes from Heptranchias perlo, assembly GCF_035084215.1. Classification (NCBI taxonomy): domain Eukaryota; kingdom Metazoa; phylum Chordata; class Chondrichthyes; order Hexanchiformes; family Hexanchidae; genus Heptranchias; species Heptranchias perlo. The sequence continues at coordinate 117,780,603 of NC_090329.1, read as the reverse complement.
CAGTTGAACTCTGCAAATTCTTTTCTACTCCAAATGATTATTGAGTCATGATTGGGGGAAATTCCCTGCTTTATTTTACAGTCGAGCGCCTACCCATCCAAAATGCAACCATTTTTAAAAGGTTCTTGTGTCGATTACTCGTTACTGTTGTAAGTGCGTGTTTGTGATTCACTTGCAATCATGTAAACTACTTTATTTTCTCCCTCTTCAGATATATCCCGGGCCATCCACCAGGTCTCAATCTGTGCCAGCCTTGAACCAGCCTCTAAGAGGCCCCCATCTCAGCTCTCCGAGTAGAGGCCTTGGGGGCTACAGAAGGCATGGCTAACCTCGCTAATGCCCCAGATTGAACCACAAGCCTACAGTCTACTGCCAGTGTGAAAGAATCTGCCCCCTCCCCCTACCCCTACCCACATCACGAGTAGGCTTGCTCAGGTTTTGTTCCTAGCAGCAAGGCGTTGTATTCCTCAGCTGTGCTTTTACCTACCATATCCCACAAGCCAAGAACCTGTGGGACATTTGCCAATCATAGAGAATGGTGCACATATTCTGTATTGTACTAGGACCAGAGAAACGGTGTGTATTTTTGCATAACTGAACAATATTGAAAACAAAACATAAGCTGTGCTCTGTGGAAAGAGTGTTCCCTGCACTGCCAGAATAACGGAAATGCAACCAGTCAGGGTAGAATCATGTCGGTTATAATTTTTAAACTAACACCCTGGGTATTGCTATATTATCTTCAGGGATCTTGAAGAAATTTCAAGAGCTTTTTAAAGGTTTCCTTGTGGTTAGTCTTGCTGAAGGGATTAAATAAGTTAGATAGAGTCTGCAATGGGGTGATTGTGCATGATTTCAAGAAGGAACATGCTTGATGGCTGGAAGCAATGTTGCCTTGTTCTATATTTTTTTTCAACGTTCTTAACGCAAGGTGGTACAACTTTTATTGTTACAATATATTGTCTTTAGTCCATATACGCTCTGGTACGGTAGTATAGTGGTTATGTTATTGAACTAGTTATCCACAGACCTAGACTAATAATCCAGAGAACATGAATTCAAATTTCATCATGACAGTTTGAATTTGAATTTAATTAAAAAAACCTGGAAACAAAAGTGACCATAAAGCAGTTTTTTTTAAAAACTCCAACTAGTTTACTAATGTCCTTTAGGGAAGGATACCTGCCATCCTTACCTGGTCTGGGGCACATGCGGCTCCAGTCCCACTCTAATGTGGTTGACTCTTAACTGCCCTAGCAAGCCACTCGGCAACTAGGGATGGATAATAAATGCTGGCCTTGCCAGCGACGTCCACATCCCGAGAATGAATTTTAAAAAAAAATGTAAATAACCATCAAAAAAAAAGGAAGTTACGCTTTGGGGATTTCATTAATTTTTTTTTTTACTTAAGCTATTTTTGGCTTCCACATTTCAGATCACTGGGTGGGAGAGTCCTAGTGCTGTACCTTGCAGAGAGGAACTTCACAAGCCCAGGTAGCTAGGTAAATGTGTAGTAGTGTGCCCAGGGAATGCGCAGAAAACCATCTTTAGTTTATTTTATCTATGGGTTTCATCAGGTGATCCTCCTTGTCTTCGGAACAGTAGAATAACACAATACCGTAACTTGAGCATTAACTACTAAACAAATTTGCTAAACAGTAATAGAAAAAGTGAACCGTAGTAGTAACACCATTGTCGCGTTTTGGGATTTTCAACTGTTTTGCCACAGATGGAGCCTTAATATAACTTATATTCAAGTGTTGCTTTTAAGTTTAATCTTGCTCTCGAAGAGGTTAGATTCATAGGACATCCACATGCTGGTGCTGCTGGGACAAAGAGGAGGTTGCTATGTTAATCTGCTCTCCTAAAAGCTAACGAGCCAACCATTGAAACTATTGGCCTTAACAATGTGGGAGAGTAGGTGGTTCCTTACCATGTTACAGACACTTCTGGTAGGCATTTACTCTTATGATTTTGGGAGGAACGGACTTCATGCACAGCAGAAGTTAGTTGACAGGGGCCTCCACTCGGGATGGTAGCCAGTTTAATTGGCCAACCACTGGACAGGGAAGGTCAAACCCTCAACTTCCTGTGCACATAGGCAACAAAAGAAGAGAATTACATAGAACTGCAGCACAGAAACAGGCCATTCGGCCCAACTGGCCTACACCGATGTTTATGCTCCACACGAGCTTCCTCCCACCCTACTTCATCTCACCCTATCAGCATACCCTTCTATTCCTTTCTCCCTCATGTGTTTATCTAGCTTCCCCTTAAATGCATCTATGCTATTCGCCTCAACCACTCCACATGGTAGCGAGTTCCACATTCTAACCACTCTCTGGGTAAAGAAGTTTCTCCTGAGTTCCTTATTGGATTTATTAGTGACTATCTTATATTTATGACCCCTAGTTTTGGAGAGAAATGCACATTCGTGGCCAGTTGTGAAGTCTGCTTTGAGAAGGCCGAGGCCAAAAACTAAGATAAAACCAGTCTTATTTCAGCTGGGCTGGCCAGGAAGCGAAATAAAACTGAGTATTTAGCCCACTATTAGGGATAGCATAGTGTGCTTTCTTGTTTTGTATGTTGCAGGAAGCCTGAAAAATTTAAGAGCTTATAATTACTGCTCTGTTCAGCATGAACAAGAGCAATATATCAGCTTCTTGATTTTACATTGACCTCGTCTCACTAGAGTATTCACCAGTTCTGCCTTTTGGCAGATTGTCTAAAACCTGCCAATAGCAAAACACATATTTAAATAAATCTCACAAGACATTTGTATTTGAATTGAATGGCTTGGTCTCTCCCTCAAACCTTCGCCTCCAGACAAACTGACTAATTCTGAAACAATTTGTACCAAGTTAAGTTGGGACATATTTTCTGAGAATGAATTTGGTTTTTAACCCCTTATGTTTTAACGCAGAAGTTGAGAGTTCAAATCCCACCATGGCAAGCTGTTCAATAAATCTGATAATTTGCAGTGAGCTTCTAAATGACCAAGAAAGCTGCTGGATTGTTATATAAACCCATCTGATCCACTAATGTCCTCCAGGGAAGGAAACCTGTCTCACCTACCAGTCCCCACACTACATGGTTGCCTCCGAGTGCACTGAGGGCAACTAGAGATGGGCAATAAATACTGGCTTGCCAGTGTCACCCACATCCCAAGAACAAATTTTTAAATGTCTACTGTGACAGAATTAAAAAAGAAAATATCTTAGACAAAAGGGCTTCATTTTTCTCTGAGAATTTCCTCCTGTCATCACGCTGGACTTGCAGCCTTAGCCCCAAAACAAATGGAGTGTATTCTGTGTTTTACTACATTTTATTCATACTGTTGACTGAATGCAGCTCTAAGGAGTGTATATTAATGCAGATATTTGTTTTTATTCTTTGCCCAACGGTTCTTTCTTCCCTCAATGTTGATCCATTTTTTATCCATTGTACTGTCCTCCATCAGGAGACAATCCAGGCTGCAGACAGCATCAATCTGGATTCTTTGTTGACTCACTCCCTCAAGCCAGTTCTCCTAGTTGAAATAACAATATCTATTTTAAGAGAAAATAGGAAAATAAAATTAAAACCACACAGGGATGTACTTCAAAGTGTATGGATATTCAGAGCCTATTGATATCCAGAGGTTGTTTTTATAACCTAATATCTGACTGACATTATAGCTGTCAAATTCCCTGAACCTCCTGTAAAGGTTTCTTTGTGGATGTTCCCCACTAAAGTCCTCATTTTATTTTAGCCTGGTATCTTTCCCCCTCTTTCCCCAATAGGAAGTCAAGTTGTGTGTTTACCCAACGCTAACTTGATCACAGTCAATCAAAATATGTTCTTGCGTTAAAAGAACATCACTGTGCACAATGCCACTGTAATGAAAATGGATATGCAGATATTGATTGTACCCGCGATCAAGATAGTAACTAGTCAGTACTTACAAAAAGAAAGTGAATGGCCAGCTGATCCCTTGAGGCTCAGTGAGATAGATTTTTGAATCTAGATTTTTTTTTACAGCAGCTAACCATTTTTAAACCTTTTACTGGAATATCTATTGGTAGAGTATCAAAGAGTAAGCCTTACCTTCAATTTCTTTTCTTCAGAGTCTTCTCTTCTCTGCACTGGGGATACTTTTGTGTAGTTGCCGTTCCACTCCTGCGAATTATTATTATTCCAAGATTTACTCTTCTCCTGCCTTGGGAACCACAATTTGGTATAAGAACCGATGACTGCAGCAAGTGATGATACTTCCAGCTCGCAGATGTCCCACGGCCTATATCCAGCTCTCTCTATTCTACTTTGTTTCCAGCTTCTGCCCTTAGGTGACATTTCACTCCAGTTTCTGGTGAGTTTTCTTTAAACTACAACACAACCTAACTAAATGCTTTTGTGTTTTTACCTTTTGCGCCTGTTTTCTAGTGTTTTTTTCTGTATTCTTTCAGAATTGTATACTTATCTATCATGATAGCTGAGCTTCCGATCCCATATCCTCTCCATCACCAAGACCTCCTACTTCTACCTTCATAATATCGCCCGTCTCCACCCCCTTCCTCTGCCCATCTGCTGCTGAAACCCTCATCCATGCTTTTGTTACCTTCAGACTTGACTATTCCAATGCTGTCCTGGCCGGCCTCCCACCTTCCAACCTCCGTGCTGCCCGTATCCTAACTCGCACCAAGACCCATTCACTCTTCACCCCTGTGCTCGCTGACCTAAATTAGCTCCCGGTCCAGCAACGCCTCAAATTTAAAATTCTGATCCTTTTGTTCAAATCCCTCCATGGCCTCGCCCCTCCCTATCTCTGTAACCTCCTACAGCCCCGTAACCCTCCGAGATCTCTGCGCTCCTCCAATTCTGGCCTCATTGCTCAACCATTGGTGGCTGAGCCTTCATCTGTCTAGGCCATAAGCTCTGGAATTGCCTCTCTGAACCTCGCCACCTTTTTCTCCCCCTCTTTAAAGGCGTTCCTTAAAGCCTACCTCTTTGACCAAACTTTTGGTCACCTGTCCTAATATCCCCTTATGTGGCACGGTGTCAAATATTGTTTGATAACACTCCTGTAAAGTGCCTTGGGATGTTAAAGGTGCTTTATAAATGCAAGTTGTTGTTGTTGACATTGTGTGTGGCTTTGATTTTTATTTTGTTTAGTCGTTTTCCATCAGTCAGTCAATTAAAAATTGTTTTGTTCATCTTGACTTCAGATAGCATCCTAATTTTTTTTAGGTCTGAACCACCAGTAATTATTTTAACCAGAGAATGTAACTATTAATACTTTCGATACTGCTTTGCTTGTAGGTACAGCAGTTTCTGTTTTTGCATCTGTACTGTTGTGCAGGTGCTGGTAGTTGCTGCTGGGTTTTAGCCTCTGCCAGTATTTTCAGCACACTGCATGGTATTCTTCCACGTGCCTATGTTCCCATAGCGTGCACTTGGAAATTGGCTTTGTGTGGTGCGGTTCAGAAGCTTTTCTCAAGCTAGTGTGGGTGGATTTGAGATTTCACATCTTTCTTTCTCAGAAGACAGAGCATGGTCAGTGTTTTTAACTTGTTCTTGTTTTTAACCTAGGCGCGGAAGCCTCTGCACACATGTTTGAAGATGCGTCGATAAATTTTACTCTTCAAGTCCCGATGCCCATTCTTTGTGATGACCACAAATACCCATCAAGTCTGTCACCTAGGTGATGCGCTGTTGCTAGAAGTGAACCAGGTCCATCTCAATACCATCACTCTTTTTTCAAAGAAGGTCAGTGTAGTCCCTGTGTCTCCATCACTAATCCTTGTGTTACATTGGGATTCTGGTAGAATTTCTCTCCTACTGACTGGCTCCACCCAGTCGGTGTCTGAAACAAAGTTTCCTCGGCACCGAAAGCTTCCTATGATGCCAAAGGCCTGACATCTGAAACGTGATCTGGCACCAACTCAAACCATCAGCATGTTTGGATAACAGGCTGAGAATCATGTACGTTCATGTACGTTTACACTGGCACCCATCTATCCTTTGATTCTGTTAATTTACTGAAAGTTGGGTTTTTGTGTTGTTGGTGCCACTTTATTGCTGGAGGTGTGAGTGCCAGATGCAGTAAAACCCCATAACTTCTTAATTGACAAGAGGCTATTGTCTACTTCATGATGAATGAATTTGTTCTGTTTCGATTTTACTGCTCCTTAAAGCAAATTCCTGAATTTGTCAACTTTCGTCATACAATAACTTTAAAAAAAGTAAATTAAAAATAAATTTGACTTCTGTCATATTTCTGTATGATTTTCTTTTTCTTTTACTCTTCTGTATTGTTGCCTGACAGAATAGCAACTTCCAGGAAATTCTCTTGACACTTCCACCAAGCAGAAATTGGGAACTGAATATCTAGAAAATTATTAGGAAGCACCCAAATCCTACCCGAGAAAGCCAGTTGGAAGCAGTCTTCCCTCTGAATCAAGAGTTTATTGTTTCAAGCTCCACTCCAGAATTTAAGTGCAGAATCTAGGCTAACGGTCCAGTTCAGCACTGAGGGAGCATTGCTTTGTTGGAGGTGTCGCCCTTCGAATCAGACATTAAACTGGCTCATGTGGATGTTAACTATCCCTTGGGACTACTCGTAGAAGAGCGGTGTCTTACACATTTATTACATAGAATGCACAGCACAGAAACTGGCCATTCGGCTCAACAGGTCTATGCTGGTGTTTATGCACTACATGAGCCTCCTCCCATCCCTACTCATGTAAACCTATTAGAATAACCTTCTATTCCTTTTTCCCTCATGTATTTATCCAGTTTCCCCTTAAATGCGTCCATGCTATTCACCTCAACAACTCCATGTGGTAGCAGGTTCCACATTCTAACCATTCTCCGGGTGAAGAAGTTTCTCCTGAGTTCCCTATTGGATTTATTAGTGCCTATCTTATATTTATGCCCCTAGTTTTGTTCTCCTCCACAAGTGGAAACATCTCTTCAATGTCTTGGCCAACATTCGTCCTTCAACAAACATCACTAAAATCAGGTTACCCGGGGTTTTGTTGTGTATTGTTCAATCCTATTTATTGCTCATTGCTGTGTACAAAATACTGAGTCACACAGATGAAGAAGGCTTAAGGTTGAATTCATGGACTGTGCTGAGTTTAGTTGGCATTCCAAACTAGGGAGAGAAGAAATCAGCCCGGATTCCCATTCCTGATTGCTATGCTGCACACCCTGCTTGAAAGTGTGGATTTGGGTCTGCTCCAAAGGTGAAAAGCCCAAGAATAATATCAAGGCGCCCGTGTAAAGAATGGCTATTTGAGTAATGTACTGGAGGTAGCTAGTTAAACTGTACATCGAGCTGAGATACTACCTTCAGGAGAGGTGGGGAGGAAAAGAGTGCATGGGTAATGGTTTCATTTTGCAACTAATGTTAATTTTAGAATGGACCTAGCATAAGATAAACTAGCTTATTGATCATATGTTTGTGAAATCATTTTGAATTCATCTCATTTTAACCTGCACATGCAGCTCGGTACTGTACCCCACACAACTCTTAAGCAGTCAACATTTCCAGGCCCATTCCAAGGAGCAAACTGGATGTAATACCATCCGTAGCACAAACCCTCAGCACTACCAATGTCTGCAGCAGTCAGACAAAAAGAATTACCACGTGGCTCCTATTGTTCTGGCTCTTTAGCTTTGAAAAGGCACCAGGTGGCCAACCTATTGAATGGGGTGGCCCTAGACAGACGAGAGACAGCAATGTCCTGGGTTGTTGAGTTGCACAGTTTCAGCTGGTTAAGCTCTACATATACTTAGAGGGCCCTAAGCCCTTTCTCTTGCCAACCTATGCCTAATCTCTGTGGCCTTGGTGTGTCCCTACAGGAAGATAGTGTACTCTCTCTATCATGTAAACAGAAGCTCTATTTTATATGGTTTTGTTTGGTTTGGAGACTCCTCAGTATGTTGATGCGGTTTGTGTCTCTGTCAAACATTTGGTTTACCAAGAAAAGAGAATTGTTTCCCTGTTATTGTATTTTGTGTTTTGTAGCCTTTCAGTAAAAATATTAAATTTAGTGTTTACAGCCCCGTATAGGTCATCAGTTTAGCCTTTACAAACCTTTGATCTGTGCCTTTTAGGAACTAATTCCAAATGTTCATTCCATAAAGTGAATGAAGTGCATTTAACAGTATAATGGGAGGGATGGGGACTCAAACACAATTAACTTATCAGATTGATGCTTGGTACTTTGCTGCTTCCTTAAATGCATCGGTGAGAATTTTCTTACCCACTTGTTCTGGTGTGCAGATTCTAACAGCAGCTTACAGAAGTCCACCCAACAGGACAAAGGTCATTGCGTGAAGTAATTGTGCAACTTTTCTGAGAGACGATATAGTAATTAGTCTGTGCTTTTAAGATGGACATCTTCAGACAGCAATTATTTTCTTAAAGCAGTGAAAGTAAGAACAAATAAATAATGTTACTATTGCACTCGCTGTCATATATGGAGGAAAATACCCTTTGGATAATTTCAAGTCACTGCTGAATCATACTGGTGCCATTCGTAGGTACACCATAGAGTTGGCCGGGCTGCTGTGGAGAGCTTCTTGGGGCCAGGTGTCTCCCCGTGAGAGAGGGAACCCAACACAACTCCTCTGTTGATAGACTCCAGACTCCTCTGTTGATTGGCTTCAGATCTCATTACAGCCTTAGTCCAAACATGGACAAAAGAGCTGAATTCCAGAGGTGAGGTGAGAATGACTGCCCTTGACATCAAGGCAGCATTTGACCGAGTGTGGCACCAAGGAGCCCTCATAAAATTGAAGTCAATGGGAATCAGGGGGAAAACTCTCCAGTGGCTGGAATCATACCTAGCACAAAGGAAGATGGTAGTGGTTGTTGGAGGCCAATCATCTCAGCCCCAGGACATTGCTGCAGGAGTTCCTCAGGGCAGTGTCCTCGGCCCAACCATGTTCAGCTGCTTCAACAATAACCTTCCCTCCATCATAAGGTCAGAAATGGGGATGTTCGCTGATGATTGCACAGTGTTCAGTTCCATTCGCAACTCCTCAGATAATGAAGCAGTCCATGCCCACATGCAGCAAGACCTGGACAACATCCAGGCTTGGGCTCATAAGTGGCAAGTAACATTCACACCAGACAAGTGCCAGGCAATGACCATCTCCAACAAGAGAGAGTCTAACCACCTCCTCTTGACATTCAACGGCATTACCAATGCCGAATCTCCCACCATCAACATCCTGGGGGTCAGCATTGACCAGAAATTTAACTGGACCAGCCACATAAATACTGTGGCTACAAGACCAGGTTAGAGGCTGGGTATTCTGCGGCGAGTGACTCACCTCCTGACTCCCCAAAACCTTTCCACCATCTACAAGGCACAAGTCAGGAGTGTGATAGAATACTCTCCACTTGCCTGGATGAGTGCAGCTCCAACAACACTCAAGAAGCTCGACACCATCCAGGACAAAGCAGCCCGCTTGATGGACACCCCATCCACCACTCTAAACATTCACTCCCTTCACCACTGGCGCACCGTGGCTGCAGTGTGGACCATCTACAGGATGCACTGCAGCAACTCGCCAAGACTTCTTCGACAGCACCTCCCAAACCCATGACCTCTACCACCTAGAAGGACAAGGGCAGCAGGCACATGGGAACAACACCACCTGCACGTTCCCCTCCAAGTCACACACCATCCCGACTTGGAAATATATCACAGTTCCTTCATCCACGCTGGGTCAAAATCCTGGAACTCCCTTCCTAACAGCATTGTGGGAGAACCTTCACCACATGGATTGCAGCGGTTCAAGAAGGCGGCTCACCGCCACCTTCTCGAGGGCAATTAGGGATGGGCAATAAATGCCGGCCTTGCCAGCGGCGCCCCCATCCCATGAATGAGTAAAAAAAAAAGACTCCAGCCTCTATCTGTTGGCTGAATTCATCCGTGTAACCTTTGGATGACTTCAACTTCTTTTCCTTGTTCAGCCTCTGCTGAGAGGAGTGCCACATGCCTGTGGTGGCTCCTGTGTGAGAATAAACTCCAAGCAGCAGTATCCCAATTTGATGGGACATTCATTTATGTGTAGAGCTTTAATTATATTCAAAGAAGGGGGAAACTATGCCAAAAGAAGGTAGTGTAACATTTTGTTTGCACTCCATTCACATATGATTATTAAGATTTAAGAACTTTTAAGAGGTTTTAGGGTTCGAACTGCTCTCAGCAATATATGTAACAAAGGCATTAAAGTGTTCTCATGAAATTCCACTGTGTGCAATTTTAGCATATTTGATAATCCATTACTTTAAATGCGTCAACGAATGTGTTAAAATAGCACATAGAGGAATTTCATTTGCAAACCTTTGTTACATATATTGCTAAAAGCAGATTCACCTCTTAGAAGTTCTTAAAGCAGAAACATAGTGATGGGTCCCTACAACTATAAAATATGCTGATATTTAATTTTTTTTAAAAGTGTTTTCCAAACACTTATTGCCTTTTGTCTGCAGGGCTCATACATAATGGACAAATATACATGGGTATTTTGTGATTTTTTTTTGAAGGAGACTTTTCTGATAAAGCAAAAATGCATTGTGACTTTTCCCTTTAAGAATGCTGTTTCCTTAATGATTCATTTCCTTTGACTGAGGGTTATGGCCTGTTCTCCTCCTACACATGCATGTGCTTTCTGATGAAGCACAAACATACTGCCACCCACCTCTGAAAATGGAATTTAGCTGTAAAGTTAACTGCAGGCAGTATTGTATTGTATTTTTAATCACATTTCATGTTGAAGTAGTGCACTGTGACTGACGTTTGTACATCTGTGTGTGCGAGAGGGAGAGAGCTGAGATATAAATAGAATGGGCCAAATTTTTTTTAAAGTTCAGTTTTATTCCATAGCTTCATCCCGTCAATTGTATGGGCTGTCACAGAAGGGTTAAAAAGCAGTATCTTTGCGGGCTTTGTTTGAAGGGAGATGCCTGTGGCCTGCTTAGTCAGTTGTCACACTGGCAGGAAGAGAAAGCTTGTTCGATTCAGTTGAGCCAGGTTTTTCCTGTCTTGAAGTGGAAATACTGAGTCAGTGGAAAAGGAGGAACAATTTTTGAAAAAATCCTGTGCATCTGGCATCCTGTCTCCTTCGGTCCTGAAGTATTTGAATGACATATAATGCACAAATATGTAGTAAATCACTATATTTACATAGAAAGTTGCATTACAATACAGTATTAGTGGGAATGAGTTATCTTTAAAAGTGCAATTTTATTGCGAATGGTTAATGCTGCATTTTATTCGGGTGACTATGTTGTGCATGTTTTTATATTAGAATACGCATTTGACTTTTGCAGTGCTCCTGCACCTCCTTTCTGGTTTTGCATCTCTAGCTTCTTGTATCTATTCTTCTGTATTGCGAACCTGCTCAACCAGGCTCAGTTCAACGACTGACGAAGCACGCCATGGGCAACTCACTTCAATCTCTGTCCTCAGTTACTCCCTTCTGCAACGTAACAAGTCAGAGATTCAAAATCAGAATGTTTTCACCAGAAACGCTGGAAAGGTCACACGCATATTCTGGTAAGAATATAGGAGCATAGGAACAGGAGTAGACTATTCAGCCCCTTGAGCCTGCTCCACCATTCAATTAGATCAAGGCTAATCTGAACCCCAACTCCATTTACGCGCCTTAGTTCCATATCCCTTGATACCTTTACCTAACAAAAATCTGTCAATCTCAGACTTGAAAGCTCTAATTATCTCTGCAGCCAACAGCCATTTTTTTGGGAAGAGAATTGCAGATTTTTCGTGTGAAATGCTTCCTGATTTCCCTCCTAAATGGCCTAGCAATAATTTTTAGATTATGTACAACATAGTCACCCCAGTAAAATACAGCATCAACCATTAAACCAAAAACTGAATCACAAAGTGCACATCATATACACCTGCAGCAATCCACCACTTCAGAGTGCTCCTTGTTCCCCCTCTCCCTCCCTCAATATTCCAAGAGGTTTCAGCCCATTAAGCCCAGGACCTCTTACAATGGTGGGTCTGCAAAAGCTTCGCCATGTAGATAGAATTGGGCTGGTGAGCTCCCCAGTTAAATTGAAGCCATATCACATTTATCCCATTTTTAGCGTTCTCTGCCATCTTAGTTGTGGTCTTCAATCGCCTACTTCCAATTCCTATATGATTGAGGAAGAGTTTAAGGGAGGTATCTAGAAATCCCTTTCAACCTTTTAAATGACAATTCCCTTTGACAATAGCAGCCTGGACTTTCTATATCATCCTTCAGATCTACTTATTTAGAAACTTAAGTATACCTATCGTATGAAGAATATTAGAGCCATGGAAAAGTTACCAGTGGACTTAAGACTATTACTAGAAGAATGAAGGGGAAATTAGAATAATATTTTTCTCACATGGGGTTACTAGAACATGAAAAACTTTGTTAAAAGTAGCCATTTATTCACACACTATAGCATCATGTCAAAGGGAATTGGATAAGTATTTGAAAAGGAAGAATATAAATGGACACAGGCAAAGGGCAAGTAAATGGGATTCGTGTAGGTCTATCTAGTTGAAGATCTAGCTCCCGCATAGGCATGATGGGCCAAATAGCCTATCCCTGTGCTGTAACTGTGATACCTTTGCGTTGCATCCTGAGCATATTTTCTCAACATATGCTGTAATGGAATTCTACAACTGCATCATTGAGTGTGTGTGTCTATCTGCGTGTGTGCAGGTCTACAGATGGGTATGTGCATGTATACAAGGACTTAAAATGATAAATAACGAGAAATCTTCTGATGTAAATTTACTAGATCGCGCAACTTCAGCTGCAGAAATGTTGGGATCAAGCATGTGATAGAAACTGGCCTGCTTCCTGTTGTTAGTGATATCCTTGTAACGAACTTACTGTAGCATAAAGTGAGAATGAGATGAACTGTGGTATGAAAAATTGTGAATAGCCATTGTGATTGGGTGACTTCGCAACACTCAGCATTAGCACCACTAGGGGTATCCTATCCTCATGTATTCTATGGCTGTGTGAATTTAGTGCAGCCAAGAATTCTTTTTCTGTTGAAAATGCCCAACACTGAACAGATAATTGCATAGTGTTCATATGAAATAAGTTGATGTGAATAGACCTGTGCTGATACCAATTTTAACCATTCAGTGTTCTACTTAGGATATAGTGAATGCTGTTATTGACTAGCCTAAGCAGGTAAAGTACTAAGATTGAAAAAAAAAAGTAACATAGATAAATAATGAAGTGAATAAAATTAGTTTGGGGTGACTTTGGAAGGGACCCGGGAGTGACTATCACTTTTAATGTTTTGACCATTTGAAGAAACGATTTAAAAAATAAACAAATGGAATACTGGGATACATAGAACAGTGGAATATAAGTCTACAGAGGTTATGCTGAGGCTTCATAATGCACTGATCAGACAATACTTGGAATACTGTGTGCAGTCCTGGTCACCACACCTAAAAACGGACGTACATTTATTGGAAAGGCTGCAGAAATGAGAGACAAGTATGATCCCAAGTGTAAATGAGATGACATCTGAGGTTAGATTAGAGAAGCTTAAGCTCTATAATCTACAAAGAAGGTAGTTAAGAAGGTGACATTACTGAGGTATGAAATGGCATAGGTACGGTAAATCCAGAATATTACATCAAGGTTTGTCAGGCCAGTACAACAATTAAAATTAGTAAGAAGTAAATTTAAAACACATCTTAGAAAAGTGTCTTTACTCAAATATTGGCATAATCCACTAGATAAGCTTGTGGAATCATCTGGGTGAATGAAATAAAAGAGAGATTAACTTAACTGGCTGAATGGCCTTTTCTTACCCATGATTTTTCCTTGTACTCAGAATGTATACCGATTTTATGTTACTGTACTTTACTATTTGTGCCGATGTGGTTAGAACATACGTTTTGATCTGTCTAAAAGTTCAGTAAGGTTATGAGACAGTTGTTGCATAAGTTCATGTTTTAACTATCCACTCAATCTGTGCAGAGGGCAGGGAAAACCCAGTAACAATGATGCTGAAATATTAGATTTTTAACTAAGAGAGCTGTGTTAGAATCCTTTGCTTGATTTAGATTTAGGGGGAGGAGAAAGAGAATGAATGTACTTTCAAGGGTTCCTATCTCCCATTAGATGAATATTTTTCTGTCCCATTACTCAAGCACTTCTATTGGCAATTCACCCAACGAGCAACATTGGCAGGCTCACTCCTTGGACTATTCTACTGTCCATATTGAAGTGGATGCAGTGAGCTTGCTTTGGAGAGGGAGTATTTCAATTTTTGTGAGCAAAAACTATTCTCAGCAACACTTCTGATTCTACCAGCAACATAAGACCATAGCCTCCCCCTCAGTTTTTCACCACAATTCACCTAATATCATATAGCACAGAAGGAGGCCATTCAGCCCATCAGGCCTGTGCTGGTTCTTTGGAAGCGCTCTTCAATTGGTCCCATTCATAGTATCATAGTAGGTACAGCACAGGATGAGGCCTTTCAGCCGATCGTGCCTTTGCTGGCTCTTTGTAAGAGCAATCCAGTTAGTCCCACTCCCCTGCTCTTTCCCCATAACCCTGCAAATTTTCCCCTTCAAGTATTTATCCAATTCCTTTTTTGAAAGCCGGATCATAACTACTCGCTGCGTTAAAAAAAGATTTTCCTCTTGTCACCTTTGGTTCTTTTGCCAATCATCTTAAATCTGAGTCCCCTGGCTCTCGACCCTTCCGCCATAGCCCTGCAAATCTTTCCTCACAGCCCTGCAAATTATATGTCCAGTTCCCTTCTGAAAGTTACTATTGAATCTGCTTCCACCATCCTTTCAGGCAGTGCATTCCAGATCATAAGAACATAAGAAATAGGAGCAGGAGTAGGCCAATCAGCCCCTCGAGCCTGCTCCGCCATTCAATAAGATCATGGCTGATCTGATCCTAACTTCAAATCTAAATTCATGTCCAATTTCCTGCCCGCTCCCTGTAACCCCTAATTCCCTTTACTTCTAGGAAACTGTCGATTTCTGTTTTAAATTTATTTAATGATGTAGCTGCCACAGCTTCCTGGGGCAGCAAATTCCACAGACCGACTACCCTCTGAGTGAAGAAGTTTCTCCTCATCTCAGTTTTGAAAGAGCAGCCCCTTATTCTAAGATTATGCCCCCTAGTTCTAGTTTCACCCATCCTTGGGAACATCCTTACCGCATCCACCCGATCAAGCCCCTTCACAATCTTATATGTTTCAATAAGATCGCCTCTCATTCTTCTGAACTCCAATGAGTAGAGTCCCAATCTACTCAACCTCTCCTCATATGTCCGCCCCCTCATCCCCGGGATTAACCGAGTAAACCTTCTTTGTACTGCCTCGAGAGCAAGTATGTCGTTTCTTAAGTATGGACACCAAAACTGTATGCAGTATTCCAGGTGCGGTCTCACCAATACCTTATATATCTGCAGCAATACCTCCCTGTTTTTATATTCTATCCCCCTAGCAATAAAAACCAACATTCCGTTGGCCTTCTTGATCACCTGCTGCACCTGCATACTAACTTTTTGATTTTCTTGCACTAGGACCCCCAGATCCCTTTGTACTGCAGTACTTTCCAGTTTCTCGCCATTAAGATCATAACAACTCGCTGCGTAAAAAAAAATTCTGCATCCCCCCCTAGTTCTTTTGCCAATTATCATGTCCTCTGGCTACCGATCCTCCTGCCAGTGGAAACAGTTTCTCCTTCTTTACTCATAAAAATCATAAAATCTTACAGCACAGAAGGAGGCCGTTCGGCCCATCATGCCTGTGCCGGCTCTTTGAAAGCGCTATCCAACTAGTCCCACTCCCCCTGCTCGTTCCCCTTAGCCCTGCAAATTTTTTCTTTTTCAAGTTATTACCCAATTCCCTCGAACTTAAGTTTAAAAGATTCACATCTGTAAATAAATCTGACTGTAATCGTGGGGTTCATGAAATAATCAAAACTCTTCACAATTTTGAGCACCTCTATTAAATCTCCCTTAACCTTCTTTGCTCTAAGAACAATCCCAGCTTCTAATATGGTCCCACTTTCCTGCTTACTCCCAATACGATTAATATTCCTATTTATCAAGCAATGATCCATTTTAAAAGAATTTATTTTTCTGCTCAACAATGATTTGTATCAAAGAATTTCACACTCGAAGTATCCTCTGAGTAAAGAATTTTTTCAAATCAGCTCTTTAAACTTTTTGCGATTCTCTTAAATTTAACCTTTTTTAAAAAAGCTTCTTGAGCCTCTCCATAACTGTAACTCCCACCTCCCCATATTGTTCTCACAGTCATTTGCGAATTCCTCAATCATATTCCTACTAGCAAATGTAGGTATGGAGAATATGAACACGGTAAAGCTCGCTATCGGAAGTGCAGGACAGATGAGGCCTATCAACAAATGTGGAAAGTGATTGTAAAGATGATCGGTGTTCCAAATTACTAGAATTGCTGAAGTTCTGAGATGTTTTGTTGTTTTGAAAAAATTTTGTAAGTCAAGTAAAAACCTTTCTGCTATTATCTGATTTTTGCTGCTACTAATTTTCTTTTCTTAGTAAACCTGATTGGTAGTTTGTAGTCGGTGATATGCAGCCTGTCAGTGTTATTTGTCCATCAGTCAAAGGGGTCCACAGTTACTTTTTCCAGTGAGCTTAGCAACAACATCAGCATCTGTGACAAGAAATGGAGTATTTTGTATATTGTGTAACTTTTTTTCTATGCAGTATTTCTGGGTTAAAGTAGGTTTTTTAAAAGTAGTATCACACACAATATGTATTTCATTATGACAGGTAAAACTGTCCTTAGAGTCAAGATTTATATATAAGTAAGAATTATATATATATCGACATCCTCACCTTTCCAAAAAAATCAGTCCCACGCCACCCTGTCATAAGCCCCAGTTACACCAAATGTTTTGCTTCAGATTCGGCTTCACAATTAAACTTTGAGTCATATCGGTACAGAAACTCACCTCTCCGCCTACAGGTTTCGTCTTGTTATGACTCGGTGTACGCGTGGAGCGGGAGTGACAGCATAGCCCTCTGTTATATGGCAACACGGGATGCCATTGTGCTGGTATTGTCGCTGCACAGCTCCTGTACAGCTGTGCTGATGGATCATAAGGGTTGCTGGAGGGTCAGCACTTGAGACATGATAACTACTTCTGTTGCTGTGATTTGTGGAAAGGGAAACTTATTAATGGTTGCTGCATTTACCGACGTGAGAGTTGCGGTACTGCAGAATAATTCATTGTATGCAAAGTGCTTTGAGACATTTCTGAGAGACATGATGAGATGTTATATGAATGCAAATCTTTGGTTTTCTCTAAGTGTTCAAACGCGAGAAACTAATCTGCATATGCTATTTGCTTATATTTGTTCTGATTAAAGTGAGGGATGCCAATACTGCAAAATATGTATTCAGCAAACATGTTGTGAGAACTTACTTGGGCCAAAGTAAATCTCTTACTACTTTTCCCCAACAATGTGCATTGATCCTCAGCCTCTGTAGACCAGCCCTATTACATTTGTGTGACATTTCATTTTCCACAACATCCATCCTTGTGGGCATCTCTGAGGAAAACATTTAATTTAGTGTGAATTAATGTCAGATTATGTGCTTGTTTGGTGCTGCTTTAGCTGCTTCCAGCTAGAGCTATTATAGGTCACTACACAAGGCCTCAGATTCCCTGGACTAGAGAAGGTGTAAAATAAATCATACTCCAGACGTTTGGACACTGGGTAAGAACACAATTAGACTTGGCTGCGATTTACCTCCTCCTCCCTCCCCATCGTCGAATAGCCTTCCAACACTCATCACTGAGGCTCACATATGAACAACGGCCATTTAGCTGAGGTATCAGAAGACTGTCCATACTCATGGAACCAAAATCCAGCAACAGTTACCAATTCAGTACAGGAGGCTGAAGGGTGGTGGGGGGAGGGGGGTGCGGAATCCTAAATAGTAACGAAATGTTCTGTGGCATTAATTAGTCCTGGACAAAAAAAAACAGAAATAAAAACATAGTTTGGTGCTTTGCACCTGTGCCAGTTAAAAAGACTGCTTGATCTAGTTAAAAACTAGATCAAGCAGTGCCCAAAACTGGATCAAACAGTGCCCAAAACTGGAGCAAGCAGTGCCCAAAACTGGATCAAACAGTGCCCAAAACTGGAGCAAGCAGTGCCCAAAACTGGATCAAATAGTGCCCAAAACTGGATCAAACAGTGCCCAAAACTGGATCAAGCAGTGCCCAAAACTGGATCAAACAGTGCCCAAAACTGGAGCAAGCAGTGCCCAAAACTGGTCAAGCAGTGTCCAAAACTGGATCATGTAGTGCCCAAAACTGGAGCAAGCAGTGCCCAAAACTGCATCATATAGTGCCCAAAACTGGAGCAAGCAGTGCCCAAAACTGGATCATATAGTGCCGAAAACTGGATCAAGTAGTGCCCAAAACTGGATCATGTAGTGCCCAAAACTGGATCATGTAGTGCCCAAAACTGGATCATGTAGTGCCCAAAACTGGATCAAGCCGTACCCAAAACTGGATCATGTAGTGCCCAAAACTGGATCAAGCAGTGCCGAAAACTGGATCATGTAGTGCCCAAAACTGGATCATGTAGTGCCCAAAACTGGATCATGTAGTACCCAAAACTGGATCATGTAGTGCCCAAAACTGGATCATGTAGTGCCCAAAACTAGACCAAGTAGTGCCCAAAACTGAATCATATAGTGCCCAAAACTGGATCATGTAGTGCCCAAAACTGGATCATGTAGTGCCCAAAACCAGATCATATAGTGCCCAAAACTGGATCATGTGGTGCCCAAAACTGAATCATATAGTGCCCAAAACTGGATCATGTAGTGCCCAAAACCAGATCATATAGTGCCCAAAACTGAATCATATAGTGCCCAAAACTGGATCATGTAGTGCCCAAAACTGGATCATGTAGTGCCCAAAACTGGATCATGTAGTGCCCAAAACTGAATCATGTAGTGCCCAAAACTGGATCATGGAGTGCCCAAAACTGAATCATATCGTGACCAAAACTGGATCATGTAGTGCCCAAAACTTGATCATATAGTGCCCAAAACTGGATCATGTAGTGCCCAAAACTGGATCATATAGTGCCCAAAACTGGATAATATAGTGCCCAAAACTGAATCATATAGTGCCCAAAACTGGATCATGGAGTGCCCAAAACTGAATCATATCGTGCCCAAAACCGGATCATGTAGTGCCCAAAACTGGATCATATAGTGCCCAAAACTGGATCATGTAGTGCCCAAAACTGGATCATATAGTGCCCAAAACTGGATCATATAGTGCCCAAAACTGAATCATATAGTGCCCAAAACTGGATCATATAGTGCCCAAAACTGGATCATGTAGTGCCCAAAACTGGATCATGTAGTGCCCAAAACTGGATCATGTAGTGCCCAAAACTGGATCATATAGTGCCCAAAACTGGATCATGTAGTGCCCAAAACTGAATCATATAGTGCCCAAAACTGAATCATATGGTGCCCAAAACTGGATCATATAGTGCCCAAAACTGGATCATGTAGTGCCGAAAACTGGATCATGTAGTGCCCAAAACTGGAGCAAGCAGTGCCCAAAACTGGATCATGTAGTGCCCAAAACTGAATCATGTAGTGCCCAAAACTGGATCATGGAGTGCCCAAAACTGAATCATATCGTGCCCAAAACTGGATCATGTAGTGCCCAAAACTGGATCATGTAGTGCCCAAAACTGGATCATGTAGTGCCCAAAACTAGATCATATAGTGCCCAAAACTGAATCATATAGTGCCCAAAACTGGATCATGGAGTGCCCAAAACTGAATCATATCGTGCCCAAAACCGGATCATGTAGTGCCCAAAACTGGATCATATAGTGCCCAAAACTGGATCATGTAGTGCCCAAAACTGGATCATATAGTGCCCAAAACTGGATCATATAGTGCCCAAAACTGAATCATATAGTGCCCAAAACTGGATCATATAGTGCCCAAAACTGAATCATATAGTGCCCAAAACTGGATCATGTAGTGCCCAAAACTGGATCATGTAGTGCCCAAAACTGGATCATATAGTGCCCAAAACTGGATCATGTAGTGCCCAAAACTGAATCATATAGTGCCCAAAACTGAATCATATGGTGCCCAAAACTGGATCATATAGTGCCCAAAACTGGATCATGTAGTGCCGAAAACTGGATCATGTAGTGCCCAAAACTGGAGCAAGCAGTGCCCAAAACTGGATCATGTAGTGCCCAAAACTGAATCATGTAGTGCCCAAAACTGGATCATGGAGTGCCCAAAACTGAATCATATCGTGCCCAAAACTGGATCATGTAGTGCCCAAAACTGGATCATGTAGTGCCCAAAACTGGATCATGTAGTGCCCAAAACTGGATCATATAGTGCCCAAAACTGAATCATATAGTGCCCAAAACTGGATCATGGAGTGCCCAAAACTGAATCATATCGTGCCCAAAACTGGATCATGTAGTGCCCAAAACTGGATCATATAGTGCCCAAAACTGGATCATGTAGTGCCCAAAACTGGATCATATAGTGCCCAAAACTGGATCATATAGTGCCCAAAACTGGATCATATAGTGCCCAAAACTGAATCATATAGTGCCCAAAACTGGATCATATAGTGCCCAAAACTGAATCATATAGTGCCAAAACTGGATCATGTAGTGCCCAAAACTGGATCATGTAGTGCCCAAAACTGGATCATGTAGTGCCCAAAACTGGATCATATAGTGCCCAAAACTGGATCATATAGTGCCCAAAACTGGATCATGTAGTGCCCAAAACTGGATCATATAGTGCCCAAAACTGGATCATGTAGTGCCCAAAACTGAATCATATAGTGCCCAAAACTGAATCATATAGTGCCCAAAACTAAATCACATAGTGCCCAAAACTGGAGCAAGCAGTGCCCAAAACTGAATCATGTAGTGCCCAAAACTGAATCATGTAGTGCCCAAAACTGAATCATGTAGTGCCCAAAACTGGATCATGTAGTGCCCAAAACTGGATCATAAAGTGCCCAAAACTGGATCATGTAGTGCCCAAAACTGGATCATAAAGTGCCCAAAACTGGATCATGTAGTGCCCAAAACTGGATCATAAAGTGCCCAAAACTTGATCATAAAGTGCCCAAAACTGGATCATAAAGTGCCCAAAACTGGATCATGTAGTGCCCAAAACTGGATCATAAAGTGCCCAAAACTGGATCATGTAGTGCCCAAAACTGGATCATAAAGTGCCCAAAACTGGATCATGTAGTGCCCAAAACTTGATCATAAAGTGCCCAAAACTGGATCATGTAGTGCCCAAAACTGGATCATAAAGTGCCCAAAACTGGATCATAAAGTGCCCAAAACTGGATCATGTAGTCCCCAAAACTGGATCATAAAGTGCCCAAAACTGGATCATGTAGTGCCCAAAACTGGATCATGTAGTGCCGAAAACTGGATCATGTAGTGCCCAAAACTGGATCATAAAGTGCCCAAAACTGGATCATGGAGTGCCCAAAACTGAATCATATAGTGCCCAAAACTGGATCATATAGTGCCCAAAACTGGATCATGTAATGCCCAAGACTGGATCATATAGTGCCCAAAACTGAATCATATAGTGCCCAAAACTGGATCATATAGTGCCCAAAACTGGATCATGTAATGCCCAAGACTGGATCATATAGTGCCCAAAACTGGAGCAAGCAGTGCCCAAAACTGGATCATATAGTGCCGAAAACTGGATCATGTAATGCCCAAGACTGGATCATATAGTGCCCAAAACTGAATCATATAGTGCCCAAGACTGGATCATATAGTGCCCAAAACTGAATCATATAGTGCCCAAAACTGGATCATATAGTGCCCAAAACTGGATCATATAGTGCCGAAAACTGGATCATGTAATGCCCAAGACTGGATCATATAGTGCCCAAAACTGAATCATATAGTGCCCAAAACTGGATCATATAGTGCCCAAAACTGAATCATATAGTGCCCAAAACTGGATCATATAGTGCCCAAAACTGAATCATAAAGTGCCCAAAACTGGATCATGTAGTGCCCAAAACTGGATCATAAAGTGCCCAAAACTGGATCATGTAGTGCCCAAAACTTGATCATAAAGTGCCCAAAACTGGATCATGTATTGCCCAAAACTGGATCATAAAGTGCCCAAAACTGGATCATAAAGTGCCCAAAACTGGATCATAAAGTGCCCAAAACTGGATCATATAGTGCCCAAAACTGGATCATGTAGTGCCCAAAACTGGATCATGTAGTGCCCAAAACTGGATCATGTAGTGCCAAAAACTGGATCATGTAGTGCCCAAAACTGGATCATAAAGTGCCCAAAACTGGATCATGGAGTGCCCAAAACTGAATCATATAGTGCCCAAAACTGGATCATATAGTGCCCAAAACTGGATCATGTAATGCCCAAGACTGGATCATATAGTGCCCAAAACTGAATCATATAGTGCCCAAAACTGGATCATATAGTGCCCAAAACTGGATCATGTAATGCCCAAGACTGGATCATATAGTGCCCAAAACTGGAGCAAGCAGTGCCCAAAACTGGATCATATAGTGCCGAAAAATGGATCATGTAATGCCCAAGACTGGATCATATAGTGCCCAAAACTGAATCATATAGTGCCCAAGACTGGATCATATAGTGCCCAAAACTGAATCATATAGTGCCCAAAACTGGATCATATAGTGCCCAAAACTGGATCATATAGTGCCGAAAACTGGATCATGTAATGCCCAAGACTGGATCATATAGTGCCCAAAACTGGATCATATAGTGCCGAAAACTGGATCATATAGTGCCCAAAACTGGATCATATAGTGCCCAAAACTGGATCATATAGTGCCCAAAACTGGATCATATAGTGCCCAAAACTGGATCATATAGTGCCCAAAACTGGATCATGTAGTGCCCAAAACTGGATCATATAGTGCCCAAAACTGGATCATGTAGTGCCCAAAACTGGATCATGTAGTGCCCAAAACTGGATCATGTAGTGCCCAAAACTGGATCGTGTAGGGCCCAAAACTGGATCGTGTAGTGCCCAAAACTGGATCATATAGTGCCCAAAACTGAATCATATAGGGCCCAAAACTGGATCATATAGGGCCCAAAACTGGATCATGTAGTGCCCAAAACTGGATCATGTAGTGCCCAAAACTGGATCACATAGTGCCCAAAACTGGATCATATATTGCCCAAAACTGGATCATATAGTGCCCAAAACTGGATCATGTAGTGCCCAAAACTGGATCATGTAGTGCCCAAAACTGGATCATATAGTGCCCAACACTGGATCATATAGTGCCCAAAACTGGATCATATAGTGCCCAAAACTGGATCAAGCAGTGCCCAAAACTGGATCAAGCAGTGCCCAAAACTGGAGCAATCAGTGCCCAAAACTGGATTAAGCAGTGCCCAAAACTGAATCAAACCTTGTCCAGAACTGGAGCAAACAGTGCCCAAAACTGGAGCAAACGGTGCCTAAAATGGGATCATGTAGTGCCCAAAACTGGATCATGTAGTGCCCAAAACTGGATCATGTAGTGCCGAAAACTGGATCATGGAGTGCCCAAAACTGGATCATGTAGTGCCCAAAACTGGATCATGTAGTGCCGAAAACTGGATCATGGAGTGCCCAAAACTGGATCATGTAGTGCCCAAAACTGGACCAAGCAGTGCCCAAAACTGGATCATGGAGTGCCCAAAACTGGATCATATAGTGCCCAAAACTGGATCATGTAGTGCCGAAAACTGGATCATGTAGTGCCGAAAACTTGATCATGTAGTGCCGAAAACTGGATCATGTTGTGCCCAAAACTGGATCATGTTGTGCCCAAAACTGAATCATATAGTGCCCAAAACTGAATCATATAGTGCCCAAAACTGGATCATATAGTGCCCAAAACTGGATCATGGAGTGCCCAAAACTGAATCATATAGGGCCCAAAACTGGATCATATAGGGCCCAAAACTGGATCATGTAGTGCCCAAAACTGGATCATGTAGTGCCCAAAACTGGATCATATAGTGCCCAAAACTGGATCATATATTGCCCAAAACTGGATCATATAGTGCCCAAAACTGGATCATGTAGTGCCCAAAACTGGATCATGTAGTGCCCAAAACTGGATCATATAGTGCCCAACACTGGATCATATAGTGCCCAAAACTGGATCATATAGTGCCCAAAACTGGATCAAGCAGTGCCCAAAACTGGATCATAAAGTGCCCAAAACTGGATCATGTAGTGCCCAAAACTGGATCATGTAGTGCCGAAAACTGGATCATGTAGTGCCCAAAACTGGATCATAAAGTGCCCAAAACTGGATCATGGAGTGCCCAAAACTGAATCATATAGTGCCCAAAACTGGATCATATAGTGCCCAAAACTGGATCATGTAATGCCCAAGACTGGATCATATAGTGCCCAAAACTGAATCATATAGTGCCCAAAACTGGATCATATAGTGCCCAAAACTGGATCATGTAATGCCCAAGACTGGATCATATAGTGCCCAAAACTGGAGCAAGCAGTGCCCAAAACTGGATCATATAGTGCCGAAAACTGGATCATGTAATGCCCAAGACTGGATCATATAGTGCCCAAAACTGAATCATATAGTGCCCAAGACTGGATCATATAGTGCCCAAAACTGAATCATATAGTGCCCAAAACTGGATCATATAGTGCCCAAAACTGGATCATATAGTGCCGAAAACTGGATCATGTAATGCCCAAGACTGGATCATATAGTGCCCAAAACTGAATCATATAGTGCCCAAAACTGGATCATATAGTGCCCAAAACTGAATCATATAGTGCCCAAAACTGGATCATATAGTGCCCAAAACTGAATCATAAAGTGCCCAAAACTGGATCATGTAGTGCCCAAAACTGGATCATAAAGTGCCCAAAACTGGATCATGTAGTGCCCAAAACTTGATCATAAAGTGCCCAAAACTGGATCATGTATTGCCCAAAACTGGATCATAAAGTGCCCAAAACTGGATCATAAAGTGCCCAAAACTGGATCATGTAGTCCCCAAAACTGGATCATAAAGTGCCCAAAACTGGATCATATAGTGCCCAAAACTGGATCATGTAGTGCCCAAAACTGGATCATGTAGTGCCCAAAACTGGATCATGTAGTGCCAAAAACTGGATCATGTAGTGCCCAAAACTGGATCATAAAGTGCCCAAAACTGGATCATGGAGTGCCCAAAACTGAATCATATAGTGCCCAAAACTGGATCATATAGTGCCCAAAACTGGATCATGTAATGCCCAAGACTGGATCATATAGTGCCCAAAACTGAATCATATAGTGCCCAAAACTGGATCATATAGTGCCCAAAACTGGATCATGTAATGCCCAAGACTGGATCATATAGTGCCCAAAACTGGAGCAAGCAGTGCCCAAAACTGGATCATATAGTGCCGAAAAATGGATCATGTAATGCCCAAGACTGGATCATATAGTGCCCAAAACTGAATCATATAGTGCCCAAGACTGGATCATATAGTGCCCAAAACTGAATCATATAGTGCCCAAAACTGGATCATATAGTGCCCAAAACTGGATCATATAGTGCCGAAAACTGGATCATGTAATGCCCAAGACTGGATCATATAGTGCCCAAAACTGAATCATATAGTGCCGAAAACTGGATCATATAGTGCCCAAAACTGGATCATATAGTGCCCAAAACTGGATCATATAGTGCCCAAAACTGGATCATATAGTGCCCAAAACTGGATCATATAGTGCCCAAAACTGGATCATGTAGTGCCCAAAACTGGATCATATAGTGCCCAAAACTGGATCATGTAGTGCCCAAAACTGGATCATGTAGTGCCCAAAACTGGATCATGTAGTGCCCAAAACTGGATCGTGTAGGGCCCAAAACTGGATCGTGTAGTGCCCAAAACTGGATCATATAGTGCCCAAAACTGAATCATATAGGGCCCAAAACTGGATCATATAGGGCCCAAAACTGGATCATGTAGTGCCCAAAACTGGATCATGTAGTGCCCAAAACTGGATCATATAGTGCCCAAAACTGGATCATATATTGCCCAAAACTGGATCATATAGTGCCCAAAACTGGATCATGTAGTGCCCAAAACTGGATCATGTAGTGCCCAAAACTGGATCATATAGTGCCCAACACTGGATCATATAGTGCCCAAAACTGGATCATATAGTGCCCAAAACTGGATCAAGCAGTGCCCAAAACTGGATCAAGCAGTGCCCAAAACTGGAGCAATCAGTGCCCAAAACTGGATTAAGCAGTGCCCAAAACTGAATCAAACCTTGTCCAGAACTGGAGCAAACAGTGCCCAAAACTGGAGCAAACGGTGCCTAAAATGGGATCATGTAGTGCCCAAAACTGGATCATGTAGTGCCCAAAACTGGATCATGTAGTGCCGAAAACTGGATCATGGAGTGCCCAAAACTGGATCATGTAGTGCCCAAAACTGGATCATGTAGTGCCGAAAACTGGATCATGGAGTGCCCAAAACTGGATCATGTAGTGCCCAAAACTGGACCAAGCAGTGCCCAAAACTGGATCATGGAGTGCCCAAAACTGGATCATATAGTGCCCAAAACTGGATCATGTAGTGCCGAAAACTGGATCATGTAGTGCCGAAAACTTGATCATGTAGTGCCGAAAACTGGATCATGTTGTGCCCAAAACTGGATCATGTTGTGCCCAAAACTGAATCATATAGTGCCCAAAACTGAATCATATAGTGCCCAAAACTGGATCATATAGTGCCCAAAACTGGATCATGGAGTGCCCAAAACTGAATCATATAGGGCCCAAAACTGGATCATATAGGGCCCAAAACTGGATCATGTAGTGCCCAAAACTGGATCATGTAGTGCCCAAAACTGGATCATATAGTGCCCAAAACTGGATCATATATTGCCCAAAACTGGATCATATAGTGCCCAAAACTGGATCATGTAGTGCCCAAAACTGGATCATGTAGTGCCCAAAACTGGATCATATAGTGCCCAACACTGGATCATATAGTGCCCAAAACTGGATCATATAGTGCCCAAAACTGGATCAAGCAGTGCCCAAAACTGGATCAAGCAGTGCCCAAAACTGGAGCAATCAGTGCCCAAAACTGGATTAAGCAGTGCCCAAAACTGAATCAAACCTTGTCCAGAACTGGAGCAAACAGTGCCCAAAACTGGAGCAAACGGTGCCTAAAACGGGATCATGTAGTGCCCAAAACTGGATCATGTAGTGCCGAAAACTGGATCATGGAGTGCCCAAAACTGGATCATGTAGTGCCCAAAACTGGATCATGTAGTGCCGAAAACTGGATCATGGAGTGCCCAAAACTGGATCATGTAGTGCCCAAAACTGGACCAAGCAGTGCCCAAAACTGGATCATGGAGTGCCCAAAACTGGATCATATAGTGCCCAAAACTGGATCATGTAGTGCCGAAAACTGGATCATGTAGTGCCGAAAACTGGATCATGTAGTGCCGAAAACTGGATCATGTTGTGCCCAAAACTGGATCATGTTGTGCCCAAAACTGAATCATATAGTGCCCAAAACTGAATCATATAGTGCCCAAAACTGGATCATATAGTGCCCAAAACTGGATCATGGAGTGCCGAAAACTGGATCATGTAGTGCCCAAAACTGGATCATGTAGTGCCCAAAACTGGATCATGTAGTGCCCAAAACTGGATCATGTAGTGCCCAGAACTGGATCATGTAGTGCCCAAAACTGGATCATGTTGTGCCCAAAACTGGATCATGTGTAGCCCAAAACTGGATCATGTAGTGCCCAAAACTGGATCATAAAGTGCCCAAAACTGGATAATGTGGAGCACAAAACTGGATCATAAAGTGCCCAAAACTGGATCATAAAGTGCCCAAAACTGGATCATGTGGAGCCCAAAACTGGATCATAAAGTGCCCAAAACTGGATCATAAAGTGCCCAAAACTGGATCATGTGGAGCCCAAAACTGGATCATAAAGTGCCCAAAACTGGATCATAAAGTGCCCAAAACTGGATCATGTGGAGCCCAAAACTGGATCATGTGCCCAAAACTGGATCATGTAGTGCCCAAAACTGGATCATGTAGTGCCCAAAACTGAATCATATAGTGCCCAAAACTGAATCATATAGTGCCCAAAACTGGATCATGTAGTGCCCAAAACTGGATTAAGCAGTGCTCAAAACTAGACCAAGTAGTGCCCAAAACTGGATCATGTAGTGCCCAAAACTGGATCATGTAGTGCCCAAAACTGGATCATGTAGTGCCCAAAACTGGATCATGTAGTGCCCAAAACTGGATCATGTAGTGCCCAAAACTGGATCATATGGTGCCCAAAACTGGATCAAACAGTCCCCAAACTGGATCATATTGAGCCCAAAACTGGATTAAGCAGTGCCCAAAACTGGATCAAACCATGTCCAGAACTGGAGCAAATAGTGCCCAAAACTGGAGCAAATAGTGCCTAAAACTGGATCATATAGAGCCCAAAACTGGATCATACAGTGCCCAAAACTGGATCATATAGTGCCCAAAACTAGATCATATAATGCTGAAAACTGGATCATGGAGTGCCCAAAACTGGATAAGGCAGTGCCCAAAACTTGAGCAAGCAGTGCCCAAAACTGGATCATGTAGTGCCCAAAACTGGATCATATAGTGCCCGAAACTGGATCATATAGTGCCCGAAACTGGATCATATAGTGCCGAAAACTAGATCATATAGTGCCGAAAACTGGATCATGGAGTGTCCAAAACTGGAGCAAGCAGTGTCCAAAACTGGAGCAAGCAGTGTCCAAAACTGGAGCAAGCAGTGTCCAAAACTGGAGCAAGCAGTGTCCAAAACTGGAGCAAGCAGTGCCCAAAACGTGAGCTAGCAGTGCCCAAAACGTGAGCAAGCAGTGCCCAAAACGTGAGCAAGCAGTGTCCAAAACTGGATTGAGCAGTGGTCAAAACTAGACCAAGTAATGTCCAGAACTGGATCAAACAGTGCCCAAAACTGGATTAAGCAGTGCTCAAAACTGGACCAAGCAGTGCCCAAACTGGATCATATAGAGCCCAAAACTGGATTAAGCAATGCTCAAAACTGGATTAAACAGTGCCTAAAACTGGATCAAATAGTGCCCAAAACTGGAGCAAACAGTGCCCAAAACTGGAGCAAACAGTGCCCAAAACTGGAGCAAACAGTGCCCAAAACTGGAGCAAACAGTGCCCAAAACTGGAGCAAACAGTGCGCAAAACTGGAGCAAACAGTGCCCAAAACTGGAGCAAACAGTGCGCAAAACTAGATCAAACAGTGCCCAAAACTGGATCAGGCAAAGCCCAGAATTAGATCAAACAGTGCCCAAAACTTCTGCCACTGGTTTCTCCTTATTTACTTTATCAAAACTGTTCTTGATTTTTTTTTATTCGTTCATGGGATGTGGGCGTCGCTGGCGAGGCCAGCATTTATTGCCCATCCCTAATTGCCCTTGAGAAGGTGGTGGTGAGCCGCCTTCTTGAACCGCTGCAGTCCATGTGGTGAAGGTTCTCCCACAGTGTTGTTAGGAAGGGAGTTCCAGGATTTTGACCCAGTGACGATGAAGGAACGGTGATATATTTCCAAGTCGGGATGGTGTGTGACTTGGAGGGGATGACTTGGAATTTGAACACCTCTATCAAATCTCCCCTTAACCTTCTCTGTTCTAATGAGAACAACCCCAGCTTCTCCAGTCTCTCCATGTAACTGAAGTGTTTCATCCCTCGTACCATTCTAGTAAATCTCTTCTGCACCCTCTCTAAGGCCTTGACATCCTTCCTAAAGTGTGTTGCTCAGAATTGGACACAATACTCCAGCTGGGGCCTAACCAGTGTTTTACTTCCTTGCTTTTGTACTCTATGCCTCTATTTATAAAGCCCAGGATTCTATATGCTTTTTTTTAACAGCCTTCTCAACTTGGCCTGTCACCTTCAAAGATTTGTGTACATACACCACTAGGTCTCTCTGTTCCTACACACCCTCTAAAATTGTAGTTTATATTGCCTCTCCTCATTCTTCCTACCAAAATGTATCTCTTCACAATTCTCTGCCATGTATCTGCTCATTTCACCAATCTGTCTATGTCCTCCTGAAGTCTGTTGCTATCCTCCTCATTGTTTACTACATTTCCGAGTTTCATGTCATCTGCAAACTTTGAAATTATGCTCTGCATACCCAAGTCCAGGTCATTAATATATATCAAAAAGAGCAGTCGTCTTAATATACTGATCCCTGGGGAACACCACTGTATACTTCCCTCCAGTCTGAAAAACAACTGTTCACCACTACTCTCTGCTTTCTGTCCCTTAGCCAATTTCGTATCTACGTTGCCACTGTCCCTTTAATCCCATGGGCTTTAATTTTGCTAACAAGTCTATTATATGGCACTTTATCAAACGTCTTTTGAAAGTCTATACACACAACATCAACCGCACTACCTTCATCAACTCTCTTGGTTACTTCATGAAAGAACTCTATCAAGTTAGTCAAACACGATTTACCTTTGACAAATACATGCCGACTTTTATTTGTTAACCCATACTTTTCCAAGTGCCAATTAATTTTGTCCTGGATTATTATCTCTAAAAGTCTCCCTACCACTGCTGTTAGGCTGACTGGCCTGTAATGGTCGGGTTTATCCCTCTCCTCTTTTTTGAACAGGGGTGTAACATTTGCAGTCCTCCAGTCCTCTGGCACCACTCCCACATCTAAGGAGTATTGGAAGATTGTGGCCAGAGCCTCTGCAATTTCCACCCTTTCTTCCCTCAGCAACCTAGAATGCATCCCATCTGGACCGGGTGACTTTTCTATTTTGAGTACTGCCAAGCTTTTAAGTCCATCCTCCTTATATATTTTTATCCTATCCAATATTTCTACTACCTCTTCCTTTACTGTGACATTGGCAGCATCCTCTTCTCTAGTGAAGTCAGGTACAAAGTACTCATTTAGTACCTCAGCCACGCCCTCTGCCTCCACAAGAAGATTTCCTTTTTGGTCCCTAATCGGACCCACCCTTCCTTTGACAACCCTTTTACTATTTATATGTTTATAGAAGACTTTTGGGTCCCCTTTTATGTTAGCCACTAATCTATTCTCATACTCTCTCCTTGCCCCTCTTTTTCCCTTTTGTAGATCTCCTCAGTACTTTCTGTAATCAGCCTGGTTCTCTACTGTAACATGAACCTGACATTCGTCATAAGCCTCCTTTTTCTGTTTTATTTTAATCTCTATGAGGGTGATTTTAAACCCCAAGAACGGGCGGGCTGGAGGCAGGTGGGAGTTGAAAACAGTTGTTTTTTTGGGTCGCAACCGCAAAATGTTTGGACTTTGCATTCCCAATGGGAAGCCTGTACTTTTACGCACCGGTGTTAAACCCGGAAATAAAGCCGGGTTGTGGTCGCTACCCAAAAAACAACTATTTTCAACTCCCACCTGCCCCCAACTCACCCGTTCTTGGGGTTTAAAATCACCCCCATATCTTTAGTCATCCACGGAACTCTAGCTTTGGATACCCTTCCTTTCCCCCTTGTCTAGTCTGAACCCGAACTACCTCCTCTTTAAAGGCCTTCCACTGCTTAATTACTGTTTTGCTTGTCAATCTTTGATTCCAATCCACTGGGCCAGAACCCTTTTCAAATCACCGAAATTAGCCCTTCTCCAGTTAAGTATTTTCATGTGTGAATGTTCTTCATGCTTTTCCATAACTACTCTAACCATGATGATATTGTGATTACTGTTCCCCAAATGCTCCCCCACTGAAACATGCTCCACTTCATACCCCAGAACTAGATCCAGCACTGCTTCCTTCCTTGTTGGGCTGGAAACATACTGATCAAGAAAGTTCTCCTGTACATATTTCAGGAATTCCTCCCCTTCGTTGCCCTTTACATTGTTACTATCCCACTCTAAATTAGTATAAATGAAGTGTCACGTTATCACTACTCTATAGTTCCTGCATCTTTCTGCAATTGGCTTCCAAATTTGCTCCTCTACCTCGTTCCTACTATTTGATGGCCTATAGCATACACCCAGTAGCATAATTGCTCCTCTATTGTTCCTTAATTCAAACCATATCAATTCTCTTCCAGTTTTCTCCTCCAGCAATCCTTTGCTCTTGACTCGAAAGCCCTATTCTGGTTACCTGAGAACAATCCCTGTTACAATTTGTTCTACTTATCAATCTCTCCAACAATGGTAGCAAGATCTTTTTTAGTTAGATTTTGAAATCATTGGCGTGGTTCTCACTGACAAGCTATGCTGGGGCAAGCCAATGATAATGACTGCAAAAACAGGTGGAGTAGAAATTAATAAGAAAGCTTGGGTCAAATTTTTACATTCAGCAACAAAGCCTATACACACCCAGTGATGACAAGCTGTAGCCTTGTTTGTTAAGCTTCTAAGAAAACCATCTTTACACACCTGTGTGTACTATTTTCATATAATTGTTAACCCAATGTCCATGTTAAAATAGCGCACGCAGGAATGGAATCTGAGTGCGTTAATTGTTTGTTCATGACTTTTGCCGATCGGAAATTCTACCTTATAGTCCGTTTAACTAGAAGACATCTTCAAGACCATGACAGGAACGGCACTGCTGAAGTTGTTCGTGCTTAAAAAAACACCTCTGCAGGTACAACAGGACAACAAGAAGTGCTGATACATAGCTCTGCTTTCTGTACCAAACAAAATGTATCCATTGAATACTAGCAGTGAAGCTTCATTCACTGGTTTTCCTGTCTGTGTGATCAATTCTTGTGTGCAGCAGTTCAAGTATGGAGGAAATCATACTCTGCTAAGTCAGAGTTGAAAGTGCACAGTAGATCATGGGGAAGGTTGTGGGTTTGACATTTACACCCAAGCAAAAATTCTCTAGGCCTTTATGGGCTTTGAGCAACCACCAAGATTGATCTCATGAGACATCTGTTCTTATTACAGCTGCTTCTGGCTCTATTCTGTTATGCCACCCAATATTAACAAAAACATCGACAAGATTGCAACTTGGGTTTGGGCTTTGAGGAAAGAGAGAGATTTGAGAAAGAGATTTTGGTACCCATCAATGGCACTGTTCTGAGTTCCATCAGAGGAATGGTGGAAATGTGTGGAAATAGGGTGTGTATTCTAGCTATAGAGTACCTGGTATTATTTAAAAGTATTTAGAGGTGTTATTAAAATAGTCAAGGGAAAAATAGATTAGAAGTAGTATCTGTATTCTCTATTACACAAGCTTGGGCCGTACGATCTAATCAGGACTTTGTCATGAGTCATAATTGTTATTTTTTCTGCCTACTCCGCTGTTTGTGTATCTATGGGGAATCCCACGTTCAATGGGAACCCCCACGTTCGTCCAGATATGAGCAGGAAAACTAAAATCCCACTTCTCTATCCGGATCTGTCTCGCTACAGTTTCCTGGTAAGTTTCAAATTGGCAGCAGAAGTTCCCACCCTGAATGTCTCAAGAGAATTACATCAAGTGACATCGAATTACATCAAAACCATAGAACAGAACTTGGCATGGTCTATGCTGGCGTTTATGCTCCACACGAGCCTCCTCCCTCCCAACTTCATCTAACCCTATCAGGATACCCTTATATTCCTTTCTCCATCATGTGCTTATTTAGCTTCCCCTTAAATGCATCAATGCTATTTACCTCAGCTACTCCTTGTGGTAGCGCATTCCACATTCTTACCACTCTTTCAGTAATGAAGTTTCTCCTGAATTCCCTATTGGATTTATTAGTGACCTATTTTATATTTATGACCTCTAGTTTTGGACTCCCCACTCCCCCCCCCCCCCCCCAAGTGGAAACATTTTCTCTACTTCTTCTCGATCAAACCCTTTCATTATCTTAAAGACCTCTATCAGGTCACCCCTCAGCCTTCTCTTTTCTATAGAGAAGAGCCCCAGCCTGTTCAGCCTTTCCTGCTAAGTATATCCTCTCAGTTCTAGTATCATCCCTGTGAATCTTTTTTGCACCCCCTCCAATGCATCTATATCCTTTCTATAATATGGAGATCAGAACTGTGCACAGTACTCCAAGTGTGGTCTAACCAAACTTCTATACAAGTTTCACATATCTTCTTTGCTTTTTAATTCTATCCCCCTAGAAATGAACCCCAGTGTTTGATTTGCAATTTTAATGGCCTTATTAACCTGCGTCGCTACTTTTAGTGATTTGTGTATCTGTATCTCTAGATGCCTTTGCTCCTTTGTCCCATTTAGACTCTTATTATCTAAACAGTATGTGGCCTCCTTACTCTCACTACCAAAATGCACCACCTCACACTTATCTACATTGAAATTAATTTACCAATTACACATCCATTCTGCAAGTTTATTAATATCCTCTTGTAATTTTGATGCAATCTTCCTTTGTATTAACTACACCTCCCAATTTGGTGTTGTCCTCAAATTTTGAAATCGCACTTCCGATTCCCGAATCCAAATCGTTGATGTAAATTGTGAACAAAAGTTGTACCAGCACGGATCCCTGTGGAACACCACTTCTCACCTTTTGCCAGTCTGAATAGGTACCCTTAACCCCTACTCTCTGTTTTCTGTTTTGTAGCTAACTTGCTATACATTCTACTACCTGCCCCCTGACTCCGCCTATGCTCTGACCTTAGTCATGAGTCTACAATGTGGTACTTTATCGAAGGCCTTTTGAAAATTCAAATACATTACATCTACTGTAGTACCCTTGTCTACTCTTTCTGTTACTTCGTCAAAGAATTCAATAAGATTGGTCAAGCATGACCTTCCCTTTTGAAATCCGTGCTGACTTCTCTTTATTATATTTTCGTTCTCTAGATGTTTTTCTGTTCCATCTTTGAGTAAAGATTCCATTATCTTTCCTACAACCGACTATGCAGCCATTATAGTTATTCGCACGGCACACCGTGGGCATGAGCTGGTTGGTGGGGGTGGATACAAAGAGAGAGAAGGGAGAAAAGATCAGGAGAAAAAGAGGCAGCAAAATGAGAAGCAAAAGCAAGATGAGGAAAAATAATTAAAATGGCAGACTGAGATAAAGTAAGCCGCTAATGGGGGAAAAACTGTGAAAAAGACACTGCAACAGAGAGATGGACAGAACATTGGACACAAGGGGAATAATAAGAGAAACAGCAAAATAAACTGAATACTCTATTATTCATATAATGTAATCACACTTTTTCTTGTATTCCCTTTGTAACATATAATATATTCTGTATTGATTTCATTCTATATTGGGTAGCTCTTTCAAAGTGCCAGCACAGGTACGATGGGCTGAATGGTCTCCTTCTGTGCTGTAAGATTCTATGACTCGTTGATCTCGACACACAAATGTACACTTTATTAGCTTATTCTCAGCTTTGTGTATATTCAGTAATTTATACAGAGAAATCAACAAAAAATACAGGCAGAAAAGTGCAGTCTACTGGAAAAGTATAAGCAGGGGCCCAGAATTAAACATTTTAATAATCTTGCGATGGTTGGAAGAATGGATTCACGCAAATCCCAGTTGATAGTTCTTGTTCCCTTTTTATTATTTTTGCTTCAGATACGTGGTGTGAATTTCTTAAAATATGTTTTACGTAATTTTTAAGAAGTATTCAACATCCAAATCAAGTGAACCTGTGTAAATTGATCCAGTAGCTGTGATATCACATCCTCCGTGACTGTCTCCATGGTGCACTAGTCCTCCTCAACCTGCTTGACTTCTCTGCAGCCTTTAACATGGTCGACCACATCATCCTCTTCCAACGCCTCTCCTCCATTGTCCAGCTGACTGGGACTCTATTGTTTGTTTTCAGTCTTTCTTTCCAATCAGAGCCAGAGGATCTCCAGATATGGCTTCTCTTCCCACCCCTGCACCGTTATCACTGGAGTCCCCAAATGATCTATCCTTGGCCCCTTCCTCTTCCTCATCTACATCCCCTTGGCGACATTATTCGCTGACATGGGGTCAGATTCCACATGTATGTTGACGACACCAGCTCTACCTCTCCACCACCTCTCCCGACCCCTCCAGTGCCTCTGTGTTGTCAGACTGCTTGTTCAACATCCAGTCCTGGATGAGCTGCTATTTGAAAGACTGAAGCCATCGTCTTCGGCTCCCTTAACAAAGTCTGTACCCTTGCCATAGATTCCATCCCCCGCACCGGCCACTGCCTCGGGTGGAATCAGGCTGTTTGCAACCTCAGAGTCCTATTTGACCTGTGTTGAGTTTCCGACTACATATTCACTCTGTTGCAAAGACCGCCTACTTCCACCTCTGTATTATCACCCACCACTACCCCTGTGTTGGCCCATCTGCTGTCTAAATCCTCATCCATCCCTTTGTCACCTCCATACTCAACTATTCCAATGCTCTCCTAGCTGGCCTCCAATCATCCGCCCACCATAAACTTTGGCTTATCTAAACTTTGCTGCCTGTATTCTGTTCCATGCCAAGTCCCGTTCACCCAACACCACTCTGCTCACTGACCTACATTGGTTCCCGGTCCCCCAATGCCTCAAATTTAAAATTCTCATTCTCGTATTGAAATCCCTCCATGGCCTCACCCGTTCCTATCTCTGTAACCTTCTGCAACCTGCAACCCTCTGAGAATTCTTTGTTTGTCCAACTCTGGCCACTTGTGCTTCCCCCACTTCCTTTGTCCCACTATTAGCGGCTGTGCTTTCAGCTGTCGCGGCTATAAGTTCCGGAACTTCCTCCCTAAACCTCTCTGCCTCTCCACCTCTCTCTCCTCTTTTAAGACTACCCTTAAAATCCACTCCTTTGACCAAGTTTTTAGTTACCCCTCTTAATATCTCCTTCTTTGGTTCACTGTCAAATTTTGTCCGATTGTGCTTCTGAGAAGCACTTTGGGACATTTTCCTGCATTTAAGATGCTATATAAAGGCAAGTTGTTGTTGATATTGGGCTGCTTCATCTGATTCGTCAGGAAGTGATACATTTTTTTTATTCATTCATGAGATGTGGGCGTTGCCAGCAAGGCCGGCATTTATTGCCCATCCCTAATTGCCCTTGAGAAGGTGGTGGTGAGCCGCCTTCTTGAACCGCTGCAGTTCGTGTGGTGAAGGTTCTCCCACAGTGCTGCTAGGAAGGGAGTGCCAGGATTTTGACCCAGTGACGATGAAGGAACGGCGATATATTTCCAAGTTGGGATGGTGTGTGACTTGGAGGGGAATGTGCAGGTGGTGTTAGGAACATAGGAACAAGAGTAGGCCATTCAGCCCCTCATGCCTGCTCCGCCATTTGATAAGATCATGGCTGATCTGTGATCTAACTCCATATACCTGCCTTTGGCCCATATCCCTTAATACCTTTGATTGCCAAAAAGCTATCTATCTCAGATTTAAATTTAGCAATTGAGCTGGTATCAATTGCCGTTTGCGGAAGAGAGTTCCAAACTTCTACCACCCTTTGTGTGTACAAATGTTTTCTAATCTCGCTCCTGCTGCTCTTGCCCTTCTAGGTGGTAGAGGTCGTGGGTTTGGGAGGTGCTGTTGAAGAAGCCTTGGCGAGTTGCTGCAGTGCATCCTGTGGATGGTACACGCTGCAGCCACAGTGTGCCGGTGGTGAAGGGAGTGAATGTTTAGGGTGGTGGATGGGTTGCCAATCAATCGGGCTGCTTTGTCCTGGATGGTGTCAAGCTTCTTGAGTGTTGTTGCTGCACTCATCCAGGCAAATGGAGAGTATTCCATCACACTTCAGACTTGTGCCTTGTAGATGGTGGAAAGGCTTTGGGGAGTCAGGAGGTGAGTCACTCGCCGCAGAATACCCAGCCTCTGGCATGCTCTTGTAGCCACAGTATTTATATGGCCGGTCCAGTTAAGCTTCTGGTCAATGGTGACCCCCAGGATGTTGATGTTGGGGGATTCGGCGATGGTAATGCCGTTGAATGTCAAGGGGAGGTGATTAGACTCTCTCTTGTTGGAGATGGTGATTGCCTGGCACTTGTCTGGCGCGAATGTTACTTGCCACTTATGAGCCCAAGCCTGAATGTTGTCCAGTTCTTGCTTCATGTGGGCACGGACTGCTTCATTTTCTGAGTGGTTGCAAATGGAACTGAACACTGTGCAATCATCAGCGAACATCCCCATTTCTGACCTTATGATGGAGGGAAGGTCATTGACGAAGCAGCTGAAGATGGTTGGGCCTAGGACACTGCCTTGAGGAACTCCTGCAGCAATGCCCTGGGGCTGAGATGATTGGTCTCCAACAACCACTACCATCTTCCTTTGTGCT
Source organism: Heptranchias perlo (assembly GCF_035084215.1). Taxonomy (NCBI): domain Eukaryota; kingdom Metazoa; phylum Chordata; class Chondrichthyes; order Hexanchiformes; family Hexanchidae; genus Heptranchias; species Heptranchias perlo. Next base: position 117,742,231 of record NC_090329.1, on the reverse strand, counting down.
AGGTATGACTCCAGCCACTGGAGAGTTTTCCCCCTGAAAGGGGCTCATTCTGATTGCAGTAATTTAAAAATCAAAAAATGTTCATATTGCTTCACAAGATGCTTCAAATTTTAATTTTGTGGTCAGGATATGTAGGGTGTTTTCTGTCATTGTGCCACTCCTAATGGAAAGGATGATAGTATATACACCCCAGATGTTAAGTCTAGCGATTTTTTTTGACTTCACATTGCTTTGGATCTTTTCCATTTGGGAAATTACCAAATGATGATAATTGACTTAAAATGTAGTTATGGATGCATTCCACAACCAGCCCATATGAGGCAAGTGAAAGAATTTGGTCAATGATAACTCCTTAACCCTGATTCATGGAAATTCTCTTTCAGTTCCTTTGTCTGTGATATTAGTGTAAAGATTTGATATTATAAATTAATGCTTTCTTTACCTGGGCCTTGAAATTGTTCTGTGCAAATAGAAGGGGGAAAAATAATTTGCCTTTATACATTAATTTTAACGTAGAAAACATCCCAAGGCACTTCATGAAGGAGCAAAAAGAATGACCTGAGCCTTAGTAGGCGCGTTAAGCGAAGCGACCAAAAGTTTCGTTGAAGTGATTGGTTTTTAGAAGGTTTTTAAAGATGAGGTAGAGAGAAGGAGGAGTTTAGAGAGGATGTCCAGGAGTATAGGACTGAGATGGCTGAAGGCTCTCGATCAATAGTTGAGTGGTGGGAGAGTGGGGCAATGCACAGTAGGCTAGAGTTAGATGGACCGGAGGAGACATAAGGCAAGAGAAGGTTTCACAGATCAGGTGGGGCAAAGCTGTGGATGGATTTGTCGAGGAGGATGAGAATCTTATATTCAGTATGTTCACTCCCTCCACCAACGGCGCACTGTGGCTACAGTGTGTAGCATCCACAGGATGCACTGCAGCAACTCGCCAAGGCTTCCTCGACTGCACCTCCCAAGCCTGCAACCTCTACCACCTAGAAGGACAAGGGCAGCAGGCACATGGGAACAACATTACCTGCACGTTCCCTTCCAAGTCACACACCATCCTGACTTGGAAATATATCGCCGTTCCTTCATCGTCACTGGGTCAAAATCCTGGAACTCCCTACCTAATAGCACCGTGGGAGAACCTCCACCACACGGACTGCAGCGGTTCAAGAAGGCGGCTCACCACCACCTTCTCAAGGGCAATTAGGGGTGGATAGTAAATGCCGGCCTTGCCAGCGACGCCCACATCCCATGAATGATTTTAAAAAATGTTGGGGGACGTGTTGGAGGACAGAGAGTCAGTGCAAGTTAGAGAGGATGGGGGTGATGGATGAATGGGACTTAGTGTGGCACAGAATGTGGGTGGAAGAGTTTTGGAGAATTTGGATCTTATGGACGATGGACGTCTGGAAGGTCTTGGAGAAATTAAATCTAGGGATGATGAAGGCATGAATAAAGGTTTCAGTGGCAGTGACTGCACGGTTGGGGTTGAGGTAAAAGTGAGTGATCTTGGTTATGGAGAGGATATGGGGTTTGAATCTCAGCTCTGGGTCAAACAGAATAGCTGTGTTTGCACATACTGAGTTCCAGTTCTCAGGTCGGGAGATGTTGAACAGATTCTCAAGTGATAAAGGATTACCAGTGTGATTATGGATCCATGATCAGACATTTTCTCACAATAAGGGAAATAATTTCAGGGGGAGTCATCCCAAGCCATGCTCAATCATCTCTTACTGGTTGGTTTCAGAGTAGCACTGGTGGAGCTGTGTGAGTAGGTTGCTTGCCCAGCCTATGTGGTAAACAGCCAATGAAATGTTAGGAGATGCAAGCTAGATGAATGGGAGTTTCATTCTCATAAGTAAATTGCAACAGTTTTTTAAAAGTAAAACCTTTAGATTAGGTGTTCCATTCACTATCTTACATTGCTCCATGGGTCACCTCTCAGTTGCCTTCTCCCAAGGCAGAAAGGCCCAAGATTCGCCAACTTTCCTAATTACTCAGTTCTCTAATTCTAGTGATCAATCTACTAGCTCTTCTCTTGAACGTCTCGCTTGCCTCTCGGAAGTGAATGTAGTACTCCAGGTACGGTTTGACCCCAACACTGTTGACATGGCCTCCTCCAAGTTGTATTTCATTATTTGCCGATTATAGTTCAGTATTCTATTTGCTTTTGATTGCTGCTCCACAGTGATTACCAAGTCTTTTAATACCCCTAGATCTTTTTCCAATTTCACCCTTATCTATTGCAAAACCATTCATGTAGTTCTTAAGCCACACATTTATTCATCCTAAAGGTGTAACTTCACACTTGTAGGTATTAAATTTCATCTGCCACTGCTCTGTCCACTTACATATTTCATCCTAACTTGCCGGTAGTTCCTGGAATTTTTCTGCCCCATCTAATTTAGTATCCTCTTCAGCTTTGATCAGTTCACACAGAGCCTCTGAACCCAAGTGGTTAATGGAAATCAGAAGCAGTAGGGGTCCCAACATTGATCCCTGGAGCACTACACACAGCATTACCACGCCCTACCACCAACCCCCCCCCCCCTCCTTCCACTCACCCTGCAAGGAAGGTGAGATTTCAAAGTGCCAGATTGATGACATTTTTTTTTCCTCTGCCAAGTTTCTTCCATGTCCGTCTCCTGGAGATATTGACTTCTTATTGATGCATGGTTTCTTACTGACACCCTCTGGTCTATCACTTACTGGCCACTATTCACGAATGAGGATAGGCAGGCTATTTTATGATGGGAGGCATCACAGCTGAGTCCGATCCTGCCCTGTGCTCAGGTGACCTGACAGCCGCACACCTGCACTCTGTAGGAGGGGGTTGTCCTTTGGACTGAGGTTAATAGTCGGAACCGGTGCCCATGAACCTACCCCAGCAAGGAGTGAGATCATCAGAAGAGGGGAGGAGAGGTAAGAAAATTACTGGAAAATATTGATGAGAAGAAAAAGAAATCTACCACAAAGAATCTACTTTACACAATTAAAAAAAAACTTTCCAGTAACATTAGGCACTGTGCATCCCTAGATTGTGTCATTTAACCCAATAGGATTTATCTGAATCAGCAAGTTTCAAACTTTTCAACTTAATGGTGGATAGATATGAACGTAATGTTAAAATTGTGATGCTCTGTGAAAAATCTTTATGCTTTTAAAGTTTACCATCAAAGTGTATTACTCATCAGAAATTGCTTTTCGAGTATTGGATCTAGTTAGGACATTCTTGCACTGTGTCTCTACAATTGTAAACAATTTTACAACACCAAGTTATAGTCCAACAAATTTATTTTAAATTCCACAAGCTTTCGGAGGCTTCCTCCTTCGTCAGGTGAACGGTTCACCTGAGGAAGGAGGAAGCCTCCGAAAGCTTGTGGAATTTAAAATAAATTTGTTGGACTATAACTTGGTGTTGTAAAATTGTTTACAATTGTCAACCCCAGGCCATCACCGGCATCTCCACATCATGTGTCTCTACAGTGTAGGTAGCAGACCCGAATTGTGTGAACTTCAGCTGACTTCTACATAACATTGCTGGGATTCTGGCTCTGTGATTTACAAGCAATGCTATCACTGGGAGTTCATTGCCATTGGTTAACTAAACCCACAGTCCAGGATTTTAATCATTGCGACAAAAATTTAAATTTCCTTAACAGGTGACATTTACAAGTATGGTTCTGTGTCATTTTGATTACTTAGAAATACATTTAAAGTTATTGTGAGAATTCCATAGTCATGATCAGGTTATAAAGTTCGAGTTCAAAAAGTAACAACCAGGTCAACCACAACAGAGCTCAAAGTCAATAGGATCCTTTAAAGACTTGCTTGTACACAAATACTTTGGAGTGAGGTAAAGGAAAGCAACCGGTCACATGAAACTACCCCAACAATTGGTATGTTGGGGAACTGGGGTTAGCTTACTGCCCTTTTAGCTCTGAGACAGATTCAGGTTAACATGTTCCACTTTCACATCATTCAGTTTTGGAGTCTTGGTTTAGGTTAGCAAACTGCCCTTTCACCTTTGTGGCTTGGGCTCAGATTAGCAAAGTTATACTTTAACCTCTGGAACTTAGGTTCAAATCCAGCCTAAAACGATTGGATCGAAGTTTGCACTCTTCGCTGGTTGTCTGGATCCTTATATGAAATGTGTTTGGACTGTCCCAAATCAGCTCCCAGCAGCACAAAACGGCCCTTAATTGGCAATCACATCCAGAGAAGGCACAACTTTGGCTGGTATGGAAAATTGACTGCAGTGGTTGGTGCTTTTCCTTCTGTTTCCTCACCAGTGTTTTCCTCTCCCCTCCTTCCCTCTCCTGAAGCCATTGACTCCTTCCTAGGAGGCAATTCCATGAGCCTCAGTCAACTTCCCGTACGTTACTCAAGTGGCAATTATTCAGGTGTGAGCAATCCCGCCCCTCCCTCTCCTGAAGCCATCGACTCCTTCCTAGGAGGCAATTCCATGAGCCTCAGTCAACTTCCCGTACGCTACCCAAGCGGCAATTATTTAGGTGTGAGCAATATTGATGAGTGTTGCAGACAATTTGACTCCGGGGCATCACAGCTAAGATCAATCCTGTCCTTAACTGACATCCATACAGGCACACTTCCAGCAAGGGCTCACTAGATAGTGATCAGGGGCATGAAGCCTGGCTGATTTTTCACCTTCCTACTCTAGGAATGCTGCCGCTAGTTATGGTACCCAACCTGCTACTCTGCCTGAGATCAGCTGACTCGGCACAGACCAGGGTTTGAACCTGGAACTTCCCCATCTGGATGGCTTTGTCACTCATTGCCTAAACCCACTGAAACCATCGGGGGAGCCTGGAACTGTTTTTTTTCTGATGTGCATTGTTGGGGCAGAGTGGCTTGAACTTTATTTCACATCTCACCTGTGCTAACTTACCTGAGAGTGTTCGGTGCTAACACTGGCTGCCCAAACTAGGAAAGTGTTCCGTTTTCCAGCACAGACATTGCTCATGTTGACAAGCACAAATATTCATGGCATTTTCCTTTTCCCACTTACATGTTACTACGTTGATAATATGATCTACGATCACAAAAAAAAGGAAATAAAAGTGCAAAGTTATTTTTTTTTCTTCCCTACTTAAGAATGTAGCAAAGGCCAAGCTAAAATAAATAGCTCCACTCATCAGGTATCAGTTCAGCCTCACTTGTGGGTCTATTTTCCATGTCTCGTGGCTAGCCATCTAATACCCTGTATATTTTCCCTTCATTGTGGACTCTCTAAACCCTAGCTAGCAATGTAAAGAAAAGGTCCCAAATAAGTAAGCAGTTAACACTTAAGAATCTGTAATCCACCCCAAGAAAACCTACCCAAATGAGCTCTCAGAACAAGTTTAGGGCTAGTGAGTTGCAACAAAATGTCAAAATTACAACATTACATAAAAAGCATAAGACCTGCAAGGATCATTCAACCTATTTAAGGGTGTCAAGACCTTGGAGAGGGTGCAGAGGAGAGTTACTAGAATGGTACCAGGGATGAGGGACTTCAGTTATGTGGAGAGACTAGAGAAACTGGGATTGTTCTCCTTAGAGCAGAGAAGGTTAAGGGGAGATTTAATGGAGGTGTTCAAAACCATGAAAACTTTTGATAGAGTAGATAGAGAGAAACTGTTTACACTGGCAGGAGGGTCGGTAACCAAAGGACACAGATTTAAGATAATTGGCAAAAGAACCTGAGGGGAGATGAGAATTTTTTTTTATGTTGCAAGTTGTTATGATCTGGAATGCACTGCCTAAAAGGGCAGTGGAAGCAGATTCATTAGTAACTTTCAAAAGGGAATTGGATAAATACTTGAAAAAGAAAATCTTGCAGGGCTATGGGGAAAGAGCAGGGGAGAGGGACTAATTGGATAGCTCTTTCAAAGAGCCGGCAAAGGCACGATGGGCCGAATGGCCTCCTTCTGTGCTGTATGATTTCATATGAGTGTGTTAGTAAAACGCATTTAATAGATGGTCTTTTAAAACTGTTTAAAAAGCTGATGATCATTTGTAGAGATTTCAATAATTTGCCAATTTAGAGCTTTCTCGATCACTAAAGACTGCACTGAGAGGAGGCACAACCCACCTGCAGTCTCTGAGTCCTATATACTGTAAAAGGTTTATCATCTGCCCAATTTATAATATGAGAGTTCAACAAAAAAAACACTGTGCTCGTTGACATTACACAGGCCTACCTTGAAGGGAGGGAGAATTAGGCCACATGCCTTTTCTCATCATTGACTGCTGTTGTGTTTTATCTTATAGTGTATTTTGCAATCAAATGCTGCCTCACACAAGAATTCCTTCGAGCATTCATCTTGATCCCAATTGACCCAGTCCAGATAAATGCATTTAACATTGCCTTGAACTTGTCATCTTCCAAAATTCTATAGATTATGGAACGGTTCCTGCAGATTGGAGGGTGGCAAATGTAACCCCACTATTTAAAAAAAGGAGGGAGAAAGAAAACAGGGAACTACAGACCGGTTAGCCTAACATCAGTAGTAGGGAAAATGCTAGGGTCTATTATAAAGGATGTGATAACAGGACACTTAGAAAATATCAACGGGATTAGACAAAATCAACATGGATTTATGAAAGGGAAAGTGTGTTTGACAAACCAACTGGAGTTTTTTGAGGATGTAACTGGTAGAATAGATGAGGGAGAACCAGTGGATGTGGTGTATTTGGATTTTCGGAAGGCCTTTGATAAAGTCCCACATAAGAGGTTAGTGTGCAAAATTAAAGCACATGGGATTGGTGGTAATATACTGGCATGGATTGAAAATTGGTTAACAGACAGGAAACAGAGAGTAGGAATAAATGGTTCTTTTTCGGGGTGGCAGGTGGTGACTAGTGGGGTACCGTAGGGATCAGTGCTTGGGCCCCAGCTATTCACAATATATATCAATGATTTGGATGAGGGAACCAAATATAATATTTCCAAGTTTGCTGACGACACAAAACTAGGTGGGATTTTGAGTTGTGAGGAAGATGCAAAGAGGCTTCAAAGCGATTTAGACAAGTTGAGTAAGTGGGCAAATACTTGGCAGATGCAGTATAATGTGGATAGATGTGAAGTTATCCACTTCGGAAGGACAAACAGAAAGGCAGAGTATTATTTAAATGTTGATAGATTTGGAAATGTTGATGTACAAAGGGATCTGGGTGTCCTTGTACACCAGTCACTGAAAGCAAACATGCAGGTGCAGCAAGCAGTTAGGAAGGCAAATGGTATGTTGGCCTTCATTGCAAGTGGATTTGAGTACAGGAACAAGGATGTCTTACTGCAGTTATACAGGGCCTTGGTGAGACCACACCTGGAGTATTGTGTGCAGTTTTGGTCTCCTTTATCTAAGAAAGGATATACTTGCCATAGAGGAAGTGCAGCGAAGGCTCACCAGACTGATTCCTGGGATGGCAAGACTGTTGTATGAGGAGAGATTGGGTCGACTCTGCCTGTATTCACTCGAGTTTAGAAGAATGAGAGGTGATCTCATTGAAACATATAAAATTCTGACTGGGCTAGACAGACTAGATGCAGGGAGGATGTTTCCCCTGACTTGGGGGGGTCCAGAACGAGGGGTCACAGTCTCAGGATACACGGTAGGACATTAAGGACTGAAAAGAGGAGAAATTTCTTCACTCAGAGGGTGATGAACCTGTGGAATTCACCACCACAGAAGCTGTGGAGGCCAAGTCACTGAATATATTTAAGAAGGAGATAGATAGATTTCTAGACACAAAAAGCATCAAGGGGTATGGGGAGAGAGCGGGAATATGTAATTGAGATGGAGGATCAGCCATGATCATATTGAATGGCGAGCAGGCTCAAAGGGCCGAATGGCCTACTCCAGCTCCTATTTTCTATGTTTCTACGTTAGATTGTATCATGTTACCAGCGTAACTCAGCCATTCCCATACATCATGGACCATGAGGTGTACGAGATTTTTTCAAACATACCATTCACTTGGAGCTGATTGTAAACTGGCCGAGGAATGCATGAGCTATACCACATTTGTTTGAGAGTATGTTTGCGCTGTTTAGATAGACACTGCATATTGGATGACAACATCTGGAGCAAACTCGCATTTACAGCTGTGCTGCAGACGGGGCTGGAGAATTGTTACAAACACTCCCTGTGACTCAAAATGAGAGTGAGAGTTCATCATCGCATTTGCAATATCTGCCACCGGTGGATTGCAGACAAGAGAAGTTCTGCAGTCTATCTTGCAGGCTGAGAGATGGAAGGGCACACACTTTGCCCAGTAGATCAAAGGTAGGTCATAATTCTTTTTGAAATCATTGTACTGATTAGGCTGTCCCCACAGTATGTGAGACTGGACAGGGACATGTGTTGATAACTACAAATGTGCTTTTGATGAGGATTGTTTCAAATGTTTTCAAATCTCTTTATGGCCTCGCCCCTCCCTATCTCTGTAACCGCCTCCAGCCCTACAACCCTCCGAGATCTCTGCGGTCCTCCAATTCTTGCCTCTTGCACATCCCTGATTTTAATCGCTCCACCATTGGCGGCCGCGCCTTCAGCTGCCTAGACCCTAAGCTGTGGAGTTCCCTCCTTAAACCTCTCGGCCTCTCTATCTCTCTCTCTCTCTCCTCCTTGAAGACGGTCCTTAAAGCCTACCTCTTTGACCAAGCTTTTGGTCACCTATCCCAATACCTCCTTATGTGGCTCGGTGTCAAATTTTGTTTGATAACACTCTTGTGAAGCACCTTGAGACATTTTGCTACTTTAAAGGCGCTATATAAATGCACGTTGTTGTTGATTGTCTTCCTATTACAGATATCATATGTATGGGTTATTTACTGTTTTTGAAAATCAGGCAGCTAATTATAATAATGCAGGAATGTACTTGTATTTTCTTTTTTAAAAATTGGAATAGATCAAGAGCAAACGAACTCTAGACTTCACCTCTTACTAGAATTTTCTTTGATTTGAGCCCTAACCTGCTCACAAATTATGAGTTTGTATTTTACTGCAGTGCTCCTATGTGTACATTAAGTAACGGTGGCAGTAGGCAGACCTCACTCAATGGCAGATGTTCTGCGGGCACTGAGGTTTTACTTTTGAAATTGAAACAAACTTTAAAAAAAATTTTTTTTTTTCAAATCGGAGGTTTGGTTTACAGTTATGAGTAATAATAAAATTTGCCGAAATATCGATGACTAAAATTTAAATTTGGTCTGTAAATGGATAATTCCAGTAATATTACTGTAACCTTTACTGAAAATTATTGGCTTTCATTCAGTGGTTATTTGTTTTGTGTGTGTAATATAGATATTTTCAATAGAAAAGCATAAAAATAATTTTATTGTAAAAGGTGTTTTTTGGTTATTTTTAGGTACATTGTGTAGCCTCTTACATCATTAATATTTTTAATGTAAATAGATGCATTTAAGTAATGAACGAAAGAAAGAAAAACTTACATTTATACAGCGTCTTTCATGACCTCAGGACATTCCAATGCGCCTTACAGCCAAAGAAGTACTTTTGAAGTGTAATCACTGTTGTAATATAGGAAATGTGGCAGCCAATTTGCGCACAGCAAGGTCTCAGAAACAGCAGTGTGATAATTACCAGGTAATCTGTTTTGCTGGTACGGGTTGAGGGATAAATATTGGCCAGGACACCAGGAGAACTCCCCTGCTCTTCTTCGAAATAGTGCCGTGGGATCTTTTATGTCCACCTGAGAGGGCAGATGGGGCCTCGGTTCAATGTCTCATCCGAACGACAGCACCTCCAACAGTGCAGCACTCCCTCAGTACTGCACTGGAGTGTGAGCCTAGATTTTTGGGCTCAAGTCTCTGCAGTGGGGCTTGAACCCATGACCTTCTGACTCAGAGGCCAGAGTGGCTGACACAGTAGCAACTTGAATAATCGTCATTTAAATTTATATGGTGCCTTTCATGTAACATAATGTCACAGGAGAGCAGCAGACACCAAGCAGGAATTAGGGAAGAAGTTACAAGAGTGATAAAGGTGCGGGAACGAGAAAGTTTTGAGAAGGCTTTTGAAGGGAGGGTGAGAGCTAACAAGTTGAAAAGGTTTAGGATGTAAATTCTACAGTGTGTGGACTGAAGGCTCTAACACCAGTGGAGGAGTAGAGGGAGGAGTAATGCACGATATACCAGAATCAGAAGAGCAGAGTGTCTGTGCTGGGATATAAGGCTTGAGAAGGTTGCAAGTGTAGATTGGGCGAAGCCATGGAGGGATCTAAAGAGAAGGATTTTGAAGTTCAAGATACCAGCACTTTGGTTCAAGACACAGGCCCTGAAATTTCTCGAGCCCTGCTCCAAACTGGAAGTGCAGTGAGACGTGCCCTTTGGCCATCAGTCTGACATGGAACGGGGAAACTTACTTAAAGGGGCAGGCACCTGCACCATATGTGGTGCTCCCTGGAAATCTGCTCCGCAGAGACGAGGGACATTGAGAAATGCTGACCGTTTCGGCTGAAGAGTTGAATTTATATTTTTTTTAAATGCTGGCAATTTCTTTGCATCATGCAGGCATACTTAATGTTGACAAGAGGTAAGGCACGTGACAAAACACATAACTTGAATGTAAAATGTAATTGTATAACTTGCTTTTATTGATCAGTGTTACAAATGTAGTTTATGCCATGTTAAAAATATCAAGTTGAGCCTCTCCTAATGGCTCAGTGGGCAATTCATTGAGTAGTGAGGCATCAAGTCATACCAACCACAGGTCCCAGGTTCCATCCCTGCTCTCTGCCCAGTTAGCTGGCTGTGGCTGGGGCAATGATCACAAGGCAGAAATGGATGTGGAAGACCAACTGACCCATTCTAACTCATCCACAAAGGAAGGAACCTACAGTTTCCCCCATTATAGCATTCAGTTTGTTAAATGATTTCAGAGTTTTTGTCTACCTGGAACTCCACGTTCCTGGAACACGTGTTGAACAACTTCCTGATATCTGATCTAAGTTTGCCTTTTGCTATCATTTGTCTTTCATTTGATGCTTGGTCTGCACTAAGCCAGCCGGTGTGCTGCTTGGAGGGGTAGGGTGGGGTTTACCAATGTTTTAAAATTAAATTTTTAAAGTCTTATCCTTGTGTTCAAATCTCTCCATGGCCTCGGCACCCCCCACCCCCCCAATCTCTGTACCCTTCTTCAACCCTACAACCCTCCGAGATCTCTGCGCTCCTCCAATTCTGGCCTCTTGCACATTCTCAATTTCCTTCGCTTCACCATTGGCGACCATGCCTTCAGCTACCTAGGCCCTAAGCTCTGGAATTCACTCCCTAAACCTCTCCGGCTCTCTACCTCTCTCTCCTCCTTTAAGTCGCTCCTTAAAACTTACCTCTTTGGTCACCTGTTCTAATATTTCTTTATGTGGCTCGGTGTCTAATTTTGTCTGATAACGCTCCTGTGAAGCGTCTTGGGACCAGGGTTGCCAACCCTCCAAGATTGCCCTGAAGTCTCCAGAATTAAAAACTAATCTCCAGGACACTGCTGCAGGCAACCCAGGAGAAAAATCATAGGGGCAAAAAAAATTGTGTTTTAAAAAAAAATTTTTGAAACACTTTCGTTTATTAGTCATAAAAATATTAGACATGGGGAAAAAAGGTTGTTTGACTGACAGTCAAGAATCATCCAGTCGGGTAATGAAGAGTCTATTCGCTTTCCAATTGGCGTAGGAAGGCGGTGCAGTACGAGTGTGGACATGTCGGGTGACCAGTGTCGGGCGAGAGTGTGGGGGTGGGGCGGTGGAGGTGGGAGGTCATGTGATGAAACCTCCAGGAACATGTCCAACCAGAGTTGGCAACCCTACTTGGGACATTTTACTACATCAAAAGCGCTATATTAATGCAAGTTGTTGTCGTCGTTTCTTGGCTAGACAGATTCAAAAATCAGCCAGGGTCCCATTCATTCCATGTCAGTATCGTGCTGGAAAATATGTGATTTTGGATGTCTGGTGAGGACAAACTTGAGCTTGTTTGTAATACCCAACAAGTGAATTGCTCACTGGTCCTCACAATCCAGGCTGACACATGACGAATAGCCATGAGTAAGGTGCAAGAGGGTTCCTGATGCCTGTGGAACTATATCCCAGTACGTGTTACCACCATTGGCAGCGCAACAACTACTTAAATTTTGATAGTGGTCAAAAATACAGAAAGAGATCGCAAGGTGATGGAAAGACGGTGTATGTAAAGTAGGAGAAAGGGAAGGGAAAAGGGAAAAGTTGTTGGGGAAAAGGCATGGTCAAAGAGAAAAGTTTTGTGAAGTTTTTTGACAGCAAGGGGAGAGGTGACAAGGTGGAGGGATGCGGAGAGGAATTTTTGATAGGGCAGGAGCTTGATGGCTGAAAGAGCGGCTATTGATGGTGGAGCAGAGGGAGCGGGAGACGAGGGTTAACACAGATACAGTACATGTCGGGAATATGGCTGGAGGAAGTCAATTCACTGGGGCATTGAAAGCCAATGGAGTTCGGAAAGAACAGGGAGAGAGAAAAGAAGACTGTCCAAAATGCAAGCTAGTGTAACCTGATGTAAGTACGAGTGAGACTCTTCTTTAATATTCTTCAGTGAAACCAAATTATGTTTACTCTGGTGGCTATGCTTGACGTTTTAAGCTTGTTGCCCTGAAGTATGTGGCTTGTAGGTGACGTGGGTGCAAGTTGCAGAATACAGCTTCACTGCAATGATTAAGGGAATTTCAGTTATAATTGTAACTTATGTAGAGCAACAAATAATAAGATATTTAGGAGATTGTACACCCTGTAGCTTAGTACAGCTGCAGCTTAGTAGCAGGTGAATGGAAATCTTGCTTCATTTGGTCAGATTTGTATATACAAACTGTGTGGACTGTTTCATTTGATTGAAGGTTTATAATTAAAGGGGAAGTGCTCCCCTGTTAAGTTGTAATGTTTTACGGTTTAGGGGCACTAAGTGCGATACATGGGAGGAGGAGGGTCAAAATTCCTGTAACAAAAGGTGGAGGAATGTTTGTTTTTCTCTGTAATTAGCAACCCATTAAAGCAATCAATTCTTAAAAATTGCCAGTTTCAAAGCCACACATTCCCACAATTTTGCTAGCAGATCATTTATTGCAGAGAAAAATGAGCAATCGATCCAAGTGTTTCCAAAATACTGGAGAGGAAAGCAAACCAAAACCAAAAAAGTTGCAGCAATTGACCAATAATTTCATAGTTGAATCAAGAGGCCAAAAATTCTTTTTCAACGGGAATTAGATAGTGGCTTTGAATAAGAGGAATGTTTTTTTTTATTCGTTCGTGGGATGTGGGCGTCACTGACTAGGCCAGCATTTATTGCCCGTTCCTAATTGCTCTTGAGAAGGTGGTGGTGAGCTTCCGCCTTGAACCGCTGCAGTCCATGTGGTGAAGGTTGTCCCACAGTGCTGTTAGGAAGGGAGTTCCAGGATTTTGACCCAGCGACGATGAAAGAACGGCGATATATTTTCAAGTCGGGATGGTGTGTGACTTGGAGGGGAACGTGCAGGTGGTGTTGTTCCCATGTTGCTGCTGCCCTTGTCCTTCTAGGTGGTTCAGGTCGTGGGTTTGGGAGGTGTTGTCGAAGAAGACTTGATGAGTTGCTGCAGTTCATGCTGTGGATGGTACACACTGCAGCCATGATGCTATGGTTGTGAAGGGAGTGAATGTTTAGGGTGGTGGATGGGGTGCCAATCAACCAGGTTGCTTTGTCCTGGATGGTGTCGAGCTTCTTGAGTGTTGTTGGAGCTGCACTCATCCAGGCAAGTGGAGAGTTTTCCATCACACTTCTGACTTGTGCCTTGTAGATGGTGGAAAGGCTTTGGAGAGTCAGGAGGTGAGTGACTCACCGCAGAATACCCAGCCTCTGACCTGGTCTTGTAGCCACAGTATTTATGTGGCTGGTCCAGTTAAGTTTCTGGTCAGTGGTGACCCCCAGGATGTTGATGGTGGGGGATTCGGCGATGGTAATGCCATTGAATGTCAAGAGGAGGTGGTTAGACTCTCTCTCTTATTGGAGATGGTCATTGCCTGGCACTTGTCTGGCGCGAATGTTACTTGCCACTTATGAGCCCAAGCCTGGATGTTGTCCAGGTCTTGCTGCATGCGGGCTCGGACTGCTTCATTATCTAAGGGGTTGCGAATGGAACTGAACACTGTGCGATCATCAGCGAACATCCCCATTTCTGACCTTATGATGGAGGGAAGGTCATTGATGAAGCAGCTGAAGATGGTTAGGTGCAGGACACTGTTCTGAGGAACTCCTGCAGCAATGTTCTGGGGCTGAGATGATTGGCCTCCAACAACCACTACCATCTTCCTTTCTGCTAAGTATGATTCCAGCCACTGGAGAGTTGGGTATGGGAAGAAAGCAGGAGAGAGGTTTAGACTAGGTCACTTATGGAGAAGAACACTAGCACAGACTTCATGGTGGAACACATGGGCTAAATTTCTTAGTGCAGCATGCCTTTCAGTCTCTCAACACACTGATTTTTCCATTTACAAAGTGTCATGACATACTGTTTGACAAATATTAATTAGGGCATCACAGTCTATTTCCAGTGTTTTGGATTTTCATTGAAGCAACAAGGGTGCAAATGGCCTCAAATTGCAATTACAGAACACTTTGGCAGTAGAAGGCGAATAACAAAGTATTCAATATTTGAACAATGTGATAGTAACCAGATAATCTGTTTAGTGATACTGGTTGAGGGATAAATATTGGCCAGGACACTGGAGAGAGCTCTTTTTTGAAATAGTACCATGGGATCTTTTGCATCCACCTTGGTTTAACATCCCGTCCAACAGTGCAGCACTCCTTCAGTACTACAGTGGAGTGCCAGCCTAGATTTTGTGCTAAAGTCCCTGGAGTGGGACTTGAATCCACAACCTTCTGAAAAGAGGCAAGAGTGCTACCCACTGAGCCACAGATGACACCTATAGTACGCTCCTGGTCATGGATACTGGGGCCTTCTGGCTACTGCTGCAGAGCAGGAGCCAGAGGATACGAAGGCCCAAAGGTTGTCCTGGGGTGGGGGAATCCTGAAAGAGATTAAAACATTTTTTGTTTGTAGATATTGTGGCCGTAAAGGCGTACCCTAAAACGTAAGACGCTCAGAACACTTAATGGAGTAACTAGCACTGCTGTACCTAAGAAAAAAAAACTAGTGCAAGACCCTAAACCTGTACTGTGGTTAGGTAACCAGAACACTACACAGTATTCCAGATGGAATCTGACCAATTGTATACTCAGCAACAATATAGCGTCTCATGATTTGCAGTGTAATCCAGTGTAGTGAAGTCCGCTTAAGTCGATCATGTTAGTTCAGGATGTTTTGATTTCCTTAACCAGATGATTCCATTAAATGGAACAATTCCTGAGTGCTAATTTTAGAGAGAGTTATTCTGTGTCACTTTTTCATTGTCTCCCTGTTTCAAATCAGCAGGCAGTTGCTGGAGGATTTGGGGAAAACAAATTGGGGTTGATTTTTCTCCTTGGGCTCCTGATGGGTTCAGCGGATCCGAGATGGCCTTCGCCTCTAGGGGGAGGGGATTGCTCAGTTTTCCTCCACCCGGCCCACTTCCGTGGCCCCGGGTGCACTCCAGGCACAGGCCCACCCTCTGGCGTGGCCTTGCACTGGGATTGGAGGAGCAGAAACAGGAAAATAGCGGCAGGCCTAAGACACACGCTGGTACGCTCCTGGTCATGGATACTGGGGCCTTCTGGCTACTGCTGCAGAGCAGGAGCCAGAGGATACGAAGGCCCAAAGGTTGTCCTGGGGTGGGGGGAAATCCTGAAAGAGATTGAAACATTTTTTTTTTTTGTGGATCCGTCTTAGGGCTGCCCCAGGACTCCTATTGATCTTCCGGTCCATGGGGGTCTTGGTGAAAGCCCCCAACACCAGGCTTCTTCAGATGTCCTTCCAATTGGGTATTTAATAAACAGATGATGAGGAAAATGAGTCAGGAGTTTGCAAACACCTCCTCCAACTTTATTTAGATATTTACGCTAGGCGTACTGCAGTTTCATCTTAGTTGGGGAAGCCATGGAAATGCTACGCAGCATAATGGAGCCAGAGATCTGATGTAATGGGCCACCACCCCTTTTTCCTCTTCACTATGACTTGGAACTGAGCTTTCCTGAGGCACAACTGAGAAAAATCACCTTTATATATAGTTCAGAGAATCAAAAGACAAATAGAGTTAAGTGTCAACTTGACTCATCTCTAACACTCATCTCTGGTATAATCTAGGCTAATGCTTCAGTGCAGTACTAAAGCAGTTCTGTATTGTCAGAGAGTGTGCCTTTCAGATAAAATGTTGCACCAAGGCCCAATTTGTCTGTTTAAGTGGATGTAAAAAAAAATCTCATGTCACTATTCAAAGGCGATGCATGAAAAGTAAAAAATTGCAGGGCTACGGGGAAAGAGCAGGGGAGTGGGACTAATTGGATAGCTCTTTCAAAGAGCCGGCACAGGCACGATGGGCCGAACGGCCTCCTCCCATGCTGTACGATTCTATGAAGGGGAGTACTGCTGTTGTTCTGGCCAACATTCCTCCCTCAACCAACGCCACCAAAATGTATTCATTTGTTGTATGTAGGACCTTGCTGTGTGCAGATTGGCTGTGCATTTGCTTACATTACATTTACTTCAAACGTAAACCAATGGTTGTAAAGCGCTTTGAGACATGCTGAGGATATGATAAGGTGCTGTATAAATGTAAGTTTTTCTTTCTTTAATTCTCTGGAAAATGCTTCACCATCTCCCCATTGTAAGTCAGGAGGCAGTTGCTAGGATGACGAAGGCTGACACAGTCCAGAGTTGGTTGGAGTTCAGGGAGTGAAAAGACAAACAGAATTAACTCCCTGGCATAGAGTTAACATACAGTAAACATAGAGTTAACTCACCGACTCTCCGTTGCAAATTAGCAAGCAACTGCTGAAATGACTGTATAAGAAAAGCTGTCCAGCCTGCAGTCAGCAGAGTCCACAGAGAGATTATTCTGACAGTAAGCCTCACACAGAGGAGATTGTTACAAGGCCGTTTGGAAGATCAGTTTTCAAATGGAGGATTTGTTTATTAACTGCCAGCGGCTTGTTAACGTGTGGCTTGTCTCAAGCGAAAGGACTGTTAGAGAGCAAGAGATGAAATTTGGTATTGCCTATGGAGCGACAAACACTTAGAAAGGGGAAAGAGACGAATGCAAAAAAACTGAATCAGTCATTGAGAAATGAGGAAAGACAGACATATCCATGTCTATATACGCATGCGCTCACTTCCCATTAGAGGCCGCTGGATAGTGATCAGTGGCTGATTTTCTCTCCCCCCTTCGTTGACTCAGGGGCACTTTGCGAAACTGAAGCGCTCCATTGAGATTTTGTAATGTAGCACAGACCACGAGTCAAATGTGTGATTTTGGGTTTGTATGGCTTAGTTTCACACTTGGCAGCATGCTCACACCCAGGGACGCTATGGAAGCAGTTCTGTAATATGAAGGGCAACATGAGGCTAGTTGCAGATTGTGTCGAGATTGGTAAATCCTCAATAGCAGTTAAACATAAGAGTGTCTGGGCCGATATTTGGTCGCACGAGGGTAGATTTTTTTCTATTCATTAATTTAGTGAAAAAGTCATTGTGCAAAGCAGAAAATCTTGCTTTACACTAGCAGTTTTTTTGATGACGTTAGCAAAAGGAGGGGAAGTTACTTTATTTTTTGTGTTGTTGGTGTACAATAAAATTAATAGAAATGGTGCTGACGACCCTAACACCTCTCCCTGCCCACATTGCACGTTTTGCACAGTGTTGCAGCCACATTTGGTGTTAAATTGGATAACCTCCGAAAACGGGGATTGTGGTACGCGATTAACCCGCACCCGTTCATTGCGCTGCAGGTAAGACGTTAAATTATTGCTGCCTGCTGTTTTACATGATTGCTGGGTGCAGTCACGCTACCTGCGCTGTTCATTGGCTGCATGCATCAGCAGGGGGCCCGATATCGCGTGTGGCTAACGCTACTTAAAGGCACCTCTTAAAGGGAAGGTGCGTTTGATTTGTATTGAAGATGAAGACAACTGAAAAATATGCTTGTGCCAAGCTATTGTAACATTAGTGATAAAACTGAACAATTTGAGCCTATGCTGACTGGCGTATTCACATTTTGTACTGAGACTACAAAACAAAGGGCAAAGCCTTGGGATGGCTTCTGCTTAGCTTGGAAAATGGAACAAAGTACAATTGTGCCGAACATGCAGGGGAAAATCTTAACCTCTTCTAAGCTTGTGGTAGGTATTTAGTTAGCGAAGGTAACGGCATCAGGCTACCAAAATTACAGCAAAACATTGACATTATTCATAGTAATATACATAGGCATTTGTCTGCTTGATTTTTATTTTAATAAACACTTTAACCAGTGTTCATAGACTGTATGGCTTAATTTAAAAAGGAATAAATGTTTGCTTATATCACAGCAGTGG
This sequence comes from Heptranchias perlo, assembly GCF_035084215.1. Taxonomy (NCBI): domain Eukaryota; kingdom Metazoa; phylum Chordata; class Chondrichthyes; order Hexanchiformes; family Hexanchidae; genus Heptranchias; species Heptranchias perlo. The sequence continues at coordinate 117,723,759 of NC_090329.1, read as the reverse complement.
GTGTAATGCCAGTGTAATGATGCACTTTCCTTTCCTAGTCTCACGCATGCTCTTGTCCCCTTCACACAACAGCTCAATGACTATGCAGACCAAGAAGGTGCAGGTTTATCCCAGTCTATGTTGAGTTAATTAACCTCAGCTGAGAAGGTAGTGGTAATGCTCCAATTTGCCTTAGTTCAGTATTCGGTAGTTAATGCTAGTTACGAAATATTTAACTACATTTTTCAGGCACAATTTCAAACAAGTTATGCCAAGTCATACATTATTTTGTTCAATATGATCTCTTCTTCAATTTTACTATGCATTTGCAAATTAATTTCAATTTAATTTCACATGTACAATTTTAGGTGAGCTGAACTGAGTAGCATGATATACGATATGCCATGTTTGGTATAAAAATGGGCTTGAAGTTTCTACACAAAACATTTCTTGGGTTGGCAGAGAATGTAAAGGAAAAAAATGGGCAGAAACCTCGGTCAGAGGTGCAAGAGGTGGAGAGGAGGAGGGACATCCTGTATCCGCGGGGGGCAGGAGGCCCTCCAGACATATGCTCAGGAGGTGTTGGGAGGAAGTAGTGGAGGTGGTCAATGCCAGGAGCGCAGCTCCAGGAACATGGATGTAGTGCAAGAAGAAGTTCAGTGATCTGACACAAGTTGTCAAGGTGAGTGAGTTCAATCTTCAAATGGCATATCCTACCAACTGCACCACTAGCCTCATCCACTGCTCAATTCATTACACCCCTATCACCCACCTACCAACAATCTCTATCAATCAGTACTCAACCCTTCAATTTATATGGTTTACTTCACCCTCTCACACTTAGCAAGCCTCACACCCACAACTCACAGCTCACACAGACTGGCAGCTATTCAAGCATGACAGTCACATCACCCAAATGTCTTTCAGGACACTCACTGACACACTTCCCTCTTTCTTGCAGGATAAGTTGGTGCATAACAGGAGGCAGCAATGAACAACTGGAGGAGGACAACTGCACCTACGTTTTTAAACCCCCCCCCCCCAATGGAGGAGACAGTGCTGGCCATCATGGGAAGGGGCATTGCTGAGGCTGTAGGGCCACTGGCGGCACTGGAGTGATCGATGATGAGGGTCTCTTGTATACCTAATCCTCCTTCTCTCTTCACACTTCTCCCTCATCCCACAATCACTTCTGACTCACAAGCTGCAGATGGTGTTCTTACTTTCTCCTCTCCCCTCACCACAACCCAACACTTGTCCCTTTTTCATTTCAGATACCCAAGAACTGGAACCTTTCCAGTCAGAGGTGGAAGAGGAAGAAGACAATGATGATGAAGAGGCACCGTCACTTGTTCTTACACTCACAGCCACCAGCTCAGAGACTGACATTGCGTGTACTTTAGAGGCTAGGATAGTGGAGGGATCTGCACCTGGTGAGACATCGGGCACAAGTGCGCAGGAGCCAGAGCGGGGAGAACGGATACCGCAGATGCCAGCTCACTGGAGGGTGAGGTCACACACTAGTTCTGCTGCAGGGAAGTCAGACGAGGACTTCGATGGCCCAGGCTACAGAAGATGGCTTATGGGTGTACACAACCAAATGCTTGGTGCACTGGAAAGCCTGCCAGAAAACCTGCTCACAGTGTTAAAGAGGATGGAGGAGTCCAGCTCCAACTTGGCACAGGGCTTTAAGCAGAGCTTGGAGCATATCCTTTCCAATATGGAACGGGTGGTCACCTCCATCAACACACCTGTGGAACCCACATGATGCAGCGTCCGATGACCGATGTAACAGCTTCCATCAAAGGTCTGATTGCTGCCTTGGAAGCTCAGACTGCTCCCATCATGGCTCTGGGTACCACTGTTGAAGGGGGCTTCCAGGGCGTCACAGCAGTCCAGCAATCTGTTCTCCAACAGATCACCAGGATTGCTGAGACGCCGCCCTGGGAGAGTGGCAGTGACTCCATGGAAGAGGAACGTGCTGTCCTCTCTCAGGATGACTGCATTCCTGCTCCCACCCCTGCCACTCCCCAGTGCCCTTGCTGTTGCCTGTCGGCCAGCCAGCCCAGACTGCTGCAGCCCAGGCCGAAATGGTGCAGTCTGAAGCAGGGCCCTCTAGGCCCAGAGCTGCACGAGGTCGTCTTCCAAGGTCATCTGCAGCCTCCTCAATTGAAGGTCAGCAGCTTTCCACCTCCCATGCTCCAGCCACTGGGGAAGCACTTCGTAGGAACACTGGAAAAGGTAATGGTACACGAAAGACAGGCACTAAGAGATTGCACATGGGTGAATAGTTTCATTTTGTATGCATTGTTTAATGAGTGAATTGATAAATTTGGATTTGAATTTGCATTTGGTTTTGGTGGTGGTTTTTATTAATGTGGTGAACTAAGGAAGGAACCAATATGTGTTGTCAGAAAGAGGATAATGTGATGGTCAGTAATAGAGGAAAGGTAACGAGTGTGGGACTGTTGGTGAATGGGGAGGTGTAGTTGAGGTTACTGGTATCACTCGTGAATAATCTGATCACGTAGAGCCCTGGCAGAAAGGGCCTGTCTACGTTGTAGCCTCCTTTCCTCTTCCTCTTCCTCTTCCTCTTCCTCCACTTCCTCTTGCACTTCCTCCTTCCATGTCTGGAAGCAACTTTTTTCAGCGCAATATTTTAAATGACTCAAAAAATAACGCAAGACCAGCCAGACCACTCCCTGTAGAGCACTCACTTAAACTTCAGCCAAGTATAGGAAGCCTCCAAAAAATGTGTAATTGCACCAGCAGCCAGAAGAAATAATCTAGCAACTAACCTGTAAGTACTTCATGATCCCTTTAAATAACACTGGTAGGGGTTCCTTCATTCAGTTTAGCGTCATGTTCAGTTGGCTGGAGTGTGGAGTTGCAAAATGGCAGCGGTGGCTTCAAATCAGCCTTCCACACTGATTCACGTCATAATCTCCCTACTCTGCGCGCTGTCGGCGGTCGTTAGGCGCGCATGCACTTTACCCTTTACCAAGATGACGCCCTGCACACTTTGCGTCAGACATGCGCGCACGCATCCCGGACCCCGTTTTTGGCTCTTAGTTGGCCACGTAGCGCCCGATTTAACCCTTACTTACACCTTGCTGGGGGTTGTAAGTGAGAATTTGTTGAATGTTGGTAAAGGGACTATGTAGAAGTTATCTGTACTGTGCAGAGACTTTACCGTAAGTGCAGAACTAAGTAGTACTGTGGTAGGATGGCTAAGGCGTGTGTTAAGGAAGTGGACAGAAGAGAACAGTTCTGTATTAGAGGTGTGCTTAGCAAATGTGGTAGAAGTGGTAATTTTGGACACATTCTTTACAGGAAGGACACTACCATATACTGTAAATGTGAGCCAACAAGCCATTTAGATATTACACTTGACTGAGGATCACATCATCTTCCAATTCTTTCAACTCAAGAAAAATATATATTTTTTGTAAAATACGTGTTTGTTAATTGTGCAGCTGAGCCTAGCAGTAGTGAAGGGTTTGTTTGAACGGAGCTCTTAATTCTGCAGTTATTTGTGCAGAGCTATCTGTATTTAATGCAACAATGTGGCTTACTATTAAATGTACTACATGTAATTTAAACTGATGTTTCGAGCTCATTTTTGAGATATGAAGCCTGCAGAAATAATTGCAAAATTACATGTGATTCTGTAGTACTTGAATATAAAAAATATTTGCGCTTTGTTCTTGCACATTACTTACCTTGGATCTTAAAGCATTAGTATTGCAACTAAAGGAGTAAAGGTTGATTTAATAATTTGCCTTTCACAGTACTTCTATATAAGCACAGCTCAATTTATTGTTTTTCTAGGTATTCCCCCAGCAGGTATCACATCTTGAGATGGGTGGCAGTGGGTGGGTCTGTTATAAGAATATTCAGTCCCCTTCCCACTCATGGTATCAGTCAAGACTGCTCTTCCAAGAACTACAGCACTGAAGATACTGTGACCCTGAGAATTTGACCAGTCATACTCCGAGGAATTTAGAAAATGTAACTAAAGGAAGTCGTGGTTAGTGAGTCAGCAGACGTGAGTAATTTCTTTGTTCCAATGAGCATCAAGACTGTGTTTCTGCGACTCTTTTGGGCATTAGTAGACCAATGGGGGAGAGATTGCTGGTATGTGTAGGCACTATGCTGGTGTTTGCCCAATTGAAATGAAACCAAGTATTTAGTTGATGAGTTCTTTTGTTCTTAAGGAAACAAAAAAAATGTATATTTTTGAAAAGAAAACTGCCAGGGACAAAGGGTAAGCATTTTCTGTATGACTTGTTTAAACACTGCAGTGGATTGGTTTGAAGCTAGTTTGATTTGGCCTCTGGTTTCATTCTGGAGTCTTTCATTCATGCTGCATTTTTTGATGCTACATAATTGTTCTCTGTGTGTAGTATTGGTTGAAGAAAGCTTTTGGATGTCACTTAATGCTAAAAGGGTAAATTTTCATTTGCAAACCTTGTTCTTGAGTTGTGTATTCGTGCATGCAATGCATTGAGACACTTTATCATCAGCGCTTTTCTTGTCAGTTTGTTTTGGATTTTTGGCACTGGTTCTTGTTTGTAGTGTATTCTTTAGCATGTTTAAAGCTTATTGCAGTGTTTCGTATTTGCAAAGTTGAATTTACAAGAGTTAGGCTTGGTTTCATTAATGCAGTGGTTGTAAGTAACAACCTGTCTTTAACACAACTAAACTTGCATTGTCTTTTGAGGGGTATGAAACCCCTATATTTTTTTTTCCCCTCCGCATTTGTTTCCCATGCAGGTCTCCCTGAAGACTGTGCCTCTCCTTCTAGGTAAGAGGGCTTACAGAGCTCAGCAAATGGCTTTCCAGATGTCTTCTAGAAAGCCCATGGCAGGGGCAAGTAAGGAGACTGTTCCCCAACCCCCAACCCTCAGCTTATGCCTCTGTACCACACCAAGACTGAGGTTCACAACTCAGCAATAAGAAGGGGAAGGTGTGAGAGTGGAAATCAAATCTTTGAACTGCATGATACCACGCATTGATGCTCCTGCGCCCCCACACTGATTTGCCGTGCCAATGTGTTAATAAAATGTACACATCAGAGGTAGAACTTAGTAATATCAATCAAGTTGTGTGTGTCTTATGTATATATCTTATGTTATATATAAGATATATAATATTCATTTAAAACTAGTCCATTAATAGTTCTTATTCTGTTAGTTGTTATGAGATGTTACTGCTGAAACATCTTTGCGTTTCTCTGTACTTGAAATCCTGAGCACAGTAGCTTTACCAGTTTGAGATATGTACTTATTGATGCAGACATTTTTGCTAATCTGTTTTGTGGTGGAAAAAAAAATGTGCTGGGTGCTCTGGCACTATCTCCTCAGTACAGTCATTGGTTCTGCGTGGGCCACATGGATTCAAATGAGTCAGCAGAGTCCGCACATGCCTTGTTGCTAAGGAGCAATTGCATCTGCTCAGTGTGGGTGCTTGGCACCATGTAAGCTGCAAGAATAATGTCACAACTTCTGTTCTCATGTTTTAGCTGACTTCTCTGAAATTGTTCTTAAATTGCTAACGTCCATCTAAAATTAACCTACCAGTCATACGAACCTTGTCATTTCTTTTCACAATTTTGGCAATGTTATATTGTACGAGGGTGCTTGAAGAGTGTTTTTTTTTCAAAGTTTAATATGTTGAATGGTGTGCAGGTTTGCTATTCCCTCCAGCTGCAGCATTCTTTGTTTATGTGTATGTTAATTGTACAAGGATTAGTGTCTGTTTGCTTGAAAGCGTACTGTACTATCTTTTTTGCACACCACCGAGACCTAATGAAGATTAGGCTGTCGAGAGTGGGTGCAGAGTGGAGGCTGGCATTACAGATCCTGAGAGGGAAAGAGCAAAAGTCAGAGGATAAATCCCCAAGGAGTACTTTAGCAGGCAGCTGGTCACACAAAGACAGGGGCCTGGGAGCAACACACCTGGCTTTACTATTGGCTGTGCAATGGGCACCTGACACCAGAGGATCTGAAAGAGAGGAGGAAATAAGTTTACATTTTTGTTCCCCTTAATGCGGGAATTTGGAAGTGGGGAGAATTGAAAATGAACGGATCAAAAGTACTCCCTTTCTATGTGCATTTAAATTCTTCTGTTCAGCGCCAGCAATCATGGGTAGAGCAAGCACTTGTATATATTTGAATATTACAATCTTCCTCAGTGTCACCGTGGATAAATACTCATCCTGTGACAATAAGCAATGATCCCCATTCCGTGCTGAATTAGCTGATCTTAGCAGTGGGTAGCAGTAGGGATGTTGTATGGTGTCCTGGCCAATATTTATTCCTCAACCAACATCATTAACATTGCGAGATAGGTTTGTGGGACCTTGCTGTGCGCAAATTGGCTGCCACGTTTCCTACAACAGTGACTACACTTCAAAAGTACTTCATTGGTTGTAAAGCGCTTTGGGGCATCCTGAAGTCGTGAAAGGCGCTATATAAATGTAAGTCTTTTCTTTCTTCTAAGACTAAGGAAAGACTAAGGAAAGAAAATACCGCCCTTTTTATGACCATTCTGTTTCTTCAGCTGAAACGTGCAATCGTGGACACCAAGTGACAAGATTGGGCTTGGGTTATGGTGCCATTCCATAAACTTGCCTTCTAGGCTCACACATGCTTTCTAGGCTCACAGACTTGTCAGTGGCACAACGTGCTAGAGAGCTGCCAGTGTCCACTAAGCTGAACCCCAGCTTGAGTCACCATCTTCAGATATGATAGAGAAAAACACATGAGAAAAATATTGCGAATGCATTAACTATTTCCAGAATGAAATGCCATTGGGCGTGTATACAAATTAGCTATTGGGGAAATATTTGCTTTTACAAAGCATGCATTGAGAATGGAGGTTTTTCACCATTAATCGTTTGTTTTGATTTTCTGATCTGGAAAGAATGTTATGTGACAATATTGTAACTCAGTGGTTAATGCTGGCTCTCAGTTTATATAGTGTGTGAAGGTACAATAGTCATGTACAGTAATTTTGTGTTTTTCTGAAATAAGTAGCTATGACTATACCATATTGGTCACGCATTTTGTGTATGACAGTATAAATATTTCATGTATATGGGCTACCTAGTATCTAGATGTGAGGTGTGAAATATGCAATGTTAGGAAAATTAGAAAAATCTCTGTAATTTTTTCAAAATTAAACAAGTTAAAAAGGCTTTCAATTACCATTGTTTTCTTAAAACCTTGTACCCCGTTTACGCTGCCATGAAACCTGCAATAACCAAACAGTATGAAATGAGAAAGATATTCCCACTAATCTGATATCAATACCTGTATAGTACAAGCAGTTGTTTGTCCTGGCATTAAATCCTTAAACCTGTGAGCTTTAAATCTTCCCACATCCCACCCCATGTAGCTCCAGCTAACCTGTGTGTTATTTGAGATCAGTACACCAGTAACCCTGGTTCTAGCTTTGGTAATGTTGAAGGTAGAGAGCAGCATCAGTGCTGAAAACTTTGCAGTAGCTCCTAGAGCGAGACTACCAGAGTATTTTAATGTTTCATTGTAGGACACTTAATATTACACTTAAGATTAAACCCCTCCATTATACTTCACACAGGCGACAGCTTGACTCACTTGGCAGACTCTCATCTCTGAGAAAGACGGTTCAAGCCCTGTTCTGGTATTTGAGCTCATAATCTAGGCTGACACTCCAGTGCAGTACTGAGGGAGCGTTTCATTGTCAGAGGTGGTTTCCCTTGGATGAGACATTGTCTGCCTATTTGTTTACACTTAGAAGATCCTATGAAAATATTTTTAAAAGAGCAGGGAGTTCTACTGGTCAACATTTTTCTCTGAAATCCCTGTCTGCCCCCAAAATAAACAGATCAACCATTCATTCATCTCATTGCTGCTGTTGAAGATTGCTCTACCTCACCACCTCTCTTGACCCCTCCACTGTCTCTCATTTGTCACACTGCTTGTCCGACATCCAGTACTGGAGGAGCAAAAATTTCCTCCAACTAAATATTGGGAAGACCGTAGCCATTGTCTTCAGTCTCCGCCACAAACTCCGTTCCCTAGCCACTGACTCCATCCCTCTCCCTGGCCACGGTTTGAGGTTGAACCAGACTGTTCACAACCTTGGCATCCTATTTGACCCTGACATGAGCTTTTGACCACATATCCGCTCCATCACCAAGACCGCCTACTTCCACCTCCGTAATATCGCCCGTCGCTGCCCTGCCTCAGCTCATCCGCTGCTGAAAACTCATCCATGCCTTTTTCACCTCTAGACTTGACTGTTCCAATGTTCTCCTGGCCAGCCTCCCACTTTCCACCCCCCATAAACTTGTGCTGATCCAAAACTCTGCTGCCCGTATCCTAACTTGCATCGAGTCCCGTTCACCCATCGCCCCTGTGCTTCCTGACCCGCATTGGCTCCCGGTCCGGCAACGCCTCAAATTTGGCCGCTGCCGGGTGGGAAAGCCTGCAGTACAAGGCCGCGGCCGGGGACTGCTAGGGACGGACTCCAGCAATCAAGACGATTGGGGGTCAATGGGTGGGGGGGGGGGGGCGCGGACTAGAGTACAGCTGTGAGGAGGGTGGGGGGGAGGGGAGGGAAAGATCACTGGCCGAGGTGGGGGGAGAGGGGGGGAAGAGATCGCTGGAGAGGGGGAGAGATCACTGGGGGGGAGGGGGAGATCGCTGGGAGGAAGCGAGATCACTGGGGGTGAGAAATCACGGTTGGGGGGGAGACATTTGTGGGGGGGGGGGAAGAGATTGCTGGAGGGGAAGAGAGATCGCTGGGTTGGGGGGGAGATCGCTGTGAGGGAGAGATCGTGGGGGAAATAGATCGCAGGGGAAGACATTGCGGGGGAGGAGATGGCGGGCAGACATCGCTTGGGGGAGGGTCGGAAGATCGCTGGGTGGTGTGGGGGGGGGGGGGGCGGTCTGAGGGTCACGGCAGAATTGCTTGGGGGACTGGGGGGGGGGAAGCACACCTGCTTCTCCTGGCCCACAAGCAGTGCTGGTAAAGCATTTACCTGCTGGAGCCGACATCTCCCGCCTCCCTTTAACCGCTGGGTTACCCGAGCCCTGGGAAACCCGGCCCACAGCCGTTAAATTTAAAGGGCTGCCAAAATCTGAGGAATGGAGCCTCATTTAAATATTGTAATGATGGACCCGCCTCTCCAGAGCGGGTTACTCAGCTGCCGTATAACTGGAAGTAGGCGCCTTCGCAGCGGGTGGGGGTCACATTTTCCACTTTTAGCAATTTAACCCTCCCCCCCCCCCTCCCCGCCAATCCCGACCCTCTCTTGCCCGTCATGGGGGTTGGTGTTAAAATTCCCTGCACTGTCTCTGCTTCGATTGTAGAGCCGCCTCCAAAGATGATGTCATGCCAGTTATGCATTGTGCTGTGGCTGATTTAAAGGGGATGCATTTATTTTCTTCTAAACTGCTACCGTTTTATTTTCTTCTGATTTGGAGGCATTGATTGTTGGGGTTGTCGCGTCCCCTGACAGCAAGGATAAGATTGGGAACTCACCGCTTGAGTAATTAACGGCTGAACCTGCCTCATACCAATTTGTGGGGCAATGCGCTGACTGCTGTGTCTATATTCTCCTTCCCCACTCCTCACAATGGTCAATAAAATGGAATGCCTGGAGCCGAGCCCCTCCTCTGGCATTTTTGTTTTATTGAGATATCAGGAGAGTGGTGCTGAAGTGGTCTCTTAATATTTTTTTTCTTTATTCTTTATTATATTTCTAATATTCTTTATTCCCTGGATACGGGCATCGCTGGCAAGGCCAGCATTTATTGCCCATCCCTTGTTGCCTTTGAGAAGGTGATGGTGAGCCGCCTTCTTCTTGAACCGCTGCAGTCCGTGTGGTGACGGTTCTCCCACGGTGCTGTTAGGTAGGGAGTTCCAGGATTTTGACCCAGCGACGATGTAGGAACGGCGATGTATGTCCAAGTCAGGATGGTGTGTGACTTGGAGGGGAAACTTGGAGGTGGTGGTTTTCCCATGTGCCTGCTGCCCTTGACCTTCTAGGTGGTAGAGGTCACAGGTTTGGGAGGTCCTGTCGAAGAAGCCTTGGCGAGTTGCTGCAATGCATCCGATATCCACTCTTGGGGTCCATGAAAAATTGGAATCCAGAGACCCTGTGAGGCAAGGAGTTCATTGTTTTGAAGCATAGTGTGCTGTTGGCAGTGGGGATGCCTTTTAGTTCAGACTTGATGCCACTTTTGCTCTTTTTGTACACTTTGGATCATTCGGATTTCAATCGTGACCTCAATCGTGCAGATTCTGCAGTCACTAGTGGGTGCAGGTCTACTTTGCTTCATTTCACAAGAGTTGCCTGGGCATTTATTTATCATGCCATTTGAAAACCAGGTTGCATTGGAAACATGAAGCAGTCTGACTACAAATAGGGAGATAAGTGGATTAACCATTAACCTCTGTCTCCCTGACACCTGCATCATTTCCTTTTGGAACTAAGCAGAATTTTGTTGCATAAATAAGCAATTCAAAATTCTCAAGTCCAGTTAGTGCAATTATGGCACCAGATAATCACAGGAGTTTGGTTCGATCCACTTGTGTGCAAAATCTGATGGAGGCGAAGTACACTGAAGCAAAGCATTTGCTGCCAAAATCCGAATATGCCACTGACTTGGGCAGTATTCATTTACATTTAATGGGTTTCTCCCATTTCTATGAGAGAGTTTTGCAGAAGACCGCAAGATTGGTATTCGCAAAGCTTTCGCTCAAGCATCTGCAGCTGGTGTGCTGTGCAGTGATGTGGGAATGGAATCTTAATGAACTTAGTTATAACATGCAAATCACAGGTCTGGCGGAATCCGAAATAATTCGACATGGTCACTTTTGCTAAAATCAGCAAAATTACTATTTGTTGCTAAGGGCAGAAAGAACAAAGGAACGAGGAGGTCCTCTTTGTTGAGGTCACAAGCCACCTGGACCAGTTCTCTGCTCAGGTTGTAGCAGGAAGGCCGTGTTGAGAACGTCTAGTACAACACCGTTCTGCACCATCGGCCTACGCTAGAGCTTTTGTCCAGGCTTGATGTGGCTATTCTGTTTTATGTGGGGAAGCAGATTTCAAAATCCTTTCTTCTGACCAGATCAAGTCACGTTATGTGGCTTGAGACACAAAATGCAATATGGCCAGCTATGTCCCCCGCTTTGCCCTAAATAAGCACAAATTTAGAAAATTTGCTTCAAGTCCCAGTCCAGAGATTTGAGCACAAAATCTAGGCTGACACTTCAGTGAAGTCCTGAGGGAGATGCCATCTTTTCGGACAAGACAATGAACCAAGACCCCCGACTGCCCTCTTAGGTGGATGTAAAAGATCCCACGGCACCATTCGAAGAAGAGCAGGGGAGTTCTCCCCAGTGTTCTGGCCAATATTTATCCCTCAACCAACATCACTAAAACAAATTATCTGGTCATTGTTGCATTGGTGTTTGTGGGAGCTTGCTGTGCAAAAATTGGCTGCCACTTTTCCTACATTACAGCAGTGACTACACTTCAAGAGTACTTAATTGGCTGTAAAACGCTTTGGGACATCCTGAGGTGGTAAAAGGCGCTATATAAATGGAAGTTCTTTCTTCTTTAAGACTTTCATCCTCCTTCATCCAACTGGGAGGGGCTGCGCTCGCCTGGTTCCGTTCTTATCTATCCAGTCATAGCCAGAGAATCACCTGCAATGGATTCTCTTCCCATTCCCCCCAGAGTCCCCCAAGGATCGTTCCTTGGCCCCATCCTATTATCTACACGCTGCCCTCGGAGACATCATCGGAAAACACGTCTGATTCCATATGTACGCTGTTGACACCCAGCTCTACCTCACCACCGCCTCTCTCGACTCCTTCACTGCCTCTGATTTGCCACACTGCTTGTCCGACATCCGCTACTGATGAGCAGAAATTTCCTCCAACTAAATATTGGGAAGACCGAAGCCATTATCTTCGGTCCCCACCACAAACTCCGTTCCCTAGCCACTGACTCCATCCCTCTCCCTGGCCACTGTCTGAGGCTGAACCAGACCGTTCGAAACCTTGGCGCCCTACTTGACCCTGAGATGAGCTTCCGACCCCATATGCTCTCCACCACCAAGACCGCCTACTTCCACCTCCGTAACATCGCCCGTCTCTGCCCCTGCCTCAGCTCATCTGCGGCTGAAACCCCCATCCATGCTTTTGTTAACTCAAGACTCGACTATTCCAATGCTTTCCTGGCTGGCCTCCCACCTTTCACCCGTCATAAACTTGAGCTCATCCAAAACTCTGCTGCCCGTATCCTAACTCACAACAGGTCCCATTCACCCATCACCCCTGTGCTCGCTGAGCTACATTGGCTCCCGGTATGGCAAAGCCTCAAATTTAAAATTCTCATCCTTGTTTTCAAATTCTTCCATGGCCTCGCCCCTCCCTATCTCTGTATTCTCCTCCAACCCTACAACCCTCCGAGATCTCTGGGCTCCCTCCCCAATTCCCTCCCCAAACCTCTCCACCTTTAAGATGCTCCTTAAATCCTACCTTTTTGACCAAGCTTTTGGTCACCGGTCTTACTATCTCCATATTTGGCTCAGTGTCAAATGTTGTTTGATAACGCTGCTTTGAGGCGCCTTGGGACATGTGCAAGTCCTGATTATAAGCAGTTTTTATATCTGTTCTGACCTGCAAAATGATTGGCAAGTATAAATGAGTCATTTAATAATACTATACTGGCTTGGTAGAAACTGAATAAATAACCAACCAGATGCAAATTTGGGCTGGTCCTTTGCATTTCACAGGTCAGCAGGTGCACAAAACAGATGAAGTCAACATTTCCTGAGGTTCTTGTCTGCAAGAGCAAACCCATTTACCAATCAACATGATTTTTCTTTTCGGCCTCCCTTGGGGGGGGGGGTCCAACACAAGTGGAAATCCATTTACATATTTAACAGTCTCCAAGACAAACTACTGAGAAATCCACTTAAATAGAGTTTCCATTTGGCTGATTATGGAGTGCACCCTGTCCCCTGGTATGGTTACACCACTCTTGATTTAAGTGCCCTTTGGCAAGGGCAAAGGGCTTTTGGGTTCCCCAAGTATGCACAGGAGTACTGCATGCTGGAGCTTAAACAGCTAAAATCATGCAGCTTACCTACGCAGAGCACTTGTATGTGTCCCGCTGTTTGTCCAGCTTTACACGCTACCCATGATGATATTGGCTTGTAGAGATATCTGGAGCCAAGTGGGGAAAAGTCCTGGTTCATAGTGGCTATCCCTCCGGGTCCAATCAATGGCCCTGATTGACTGGTCAAATCATCACCAGTGCCTGGAGTATGGTGGAGCTGCTTGGCTCAGGCATTTGATTATTGAGTCCGTCGCAGAGGATTGACTTGGATCCAATTTCCTATTGCTAGGTATATCATTCTGGAGCTACTTTGACCTTACAGGGAGACCCTCTTGCGCCCCCCCCCCCCACCGCCACCTGAGGATAGAAAATGTTCATCAAATACAAAGCTAGTCCGTCTTCAAGCATGGTGGATAATGGGCTTAATATTTGCAATTTGCTACAATTTGTATTGAGTGCATTTAAAGCCTGTTTCACCAGGCCACTGGAATGCATTTTAATTGCATAGGAAAAGCATTAGGTCATTTGCACATTTTTTTAAGCTTGTCAAATTTCTTGAAACCCCACTGATGACTTTCACTGGGCACGAAGATCCCCAAGACAGCAAACGATATTCATTTCCTTGTTCCCTTCCATTGTTTGTGTCGTAACCTTTCCTGCCCATCCGGACGAGCCTTTAACATTTCAGTCAGGAGGGGGAAACATTACAGTCTCCTGACATCTTCACTGATAACTGAGAGTGCTGTTGCTTGGCTGAATTATCCAGGAAGCACACTTGAATAATTCAGGAAGGAATTTTTCTCTTTCCTCCCCCTGCACCCACCATAACTCAGTTAAAGGAGAATGTCCTTCATGGGGAGGAAAAGTACTTTCAATGTAAAGTGCTCCCCTCCCACCCCCCCCCCCTGCCGAGGAAGAATTGAGTTTGAGCATCAACTGCTGCAAAGCTTTTGACCTGGGTTCAAGGGCCAGGATCAGGAGCACCTCTGCTTATCTCAGTGGCAGTCTAGCCACAGAAGCACTGCTGTATGTGCATTAAGCCTCCCTTTAAATGGATAAAAGCTGTCTGTTCCCACCACTCCATGTGGCAACAAGTTCCACATTCTCTCTGCGTAAAGAAATCTCTCCAAAATTCTTTATTTGGTCTGTTATTGGCTATCATATATTTATACCCCCTTGTTCTAGACTCACCCAAACGTGGACACTGTTTGTATACACATACATAAATTATATGTGAAAAGTCCAAGTGCACGTTATATGTAAGTGCATGTTCATGTGCAAAAAATAATTGTGATATGCCATATTTACATTTTTTTTTGGAAGTTTCTAATGTTTGGAGGCACTTCCGTGTGAAAGAATGTATTGTTTGGGAGGTGCACTCAAAATGAAAGCCAAGTAGTAACTCATTTTGTCCCTGTGCAGTTTCCTTTTCCCATTCCCAACTCAACTCCCAATCCCAGTGCATCAGGTCCCCTCTGGGGAAAATGCTCCATGGTTAACCATATCACCCATTACTCCAGGCAATTGATATGCTTTTTTTAAAAAAAAATATTCTTGGGGACATAAGCATCACTGGCAAGGCTGGCATTTATTGTGCATCAATAGTTAACCTGAGAAGGTGGTGGTGGGCAACCTTCTTGAACTGTTTTTGATACAACTTAGTGGCCTGCTAGGCCATATCAGAGGGCAGTTAAGAGTCAACCACATTGGTGTGGGGCTGGAGTCACATAAAGGCTGACCGGATAAGGACGGCATGTTTCCTTCCCTAAAGGAGATTAGTGAATCAATTGGTGTTTTTATGACAATCCAACGTGGTTATGTCTTCTCCCGTTATGGTGTTTAATTTAATAGTAACAGATTTCCCGTGGCAATGCACATGGGCTGAGAAGGATGTTGCATTGTACGTCTAGTGAAAGCTAGCGTAGACTCTCAGAGTGAGTGAGGGTGGGTATTGGACAAAGGTTTTTGGAGTGGATGGTACAGATGGGTACAAAAGAAAAATAATTCAATAAAAATAAAATTTAAGTTGGGGAAAGGATTATGGGTGGATGTGTGGTGCAGGCTCCTTAAGTCAAGTCTGGGGCTTGTGGATGCCCAGGTACCTCTATATCAGTGTGCCATTAATACAGTTGCAGATAATTGCTCCGCCATTTTATTGCTAGTAACGTAAGATAATCCATTCACATCGGAGTTCACAACATTGAAAACAGTTACCAAAAGCTTTGTCCTTAGTCTGAGGTTAAGTGGGAACTATCATGAGGTGTCAGCTGTGGCTCAGTGGTAGCACTCTTGCCTCTGAGTCAGATATTGTGGGTTCAAGTCTCGCTCCAGACACACTGGAGCACTAAGCACTAAATCTAGGCTGACATTCCACCGCGGTACTGTCGGAGGTGCCGTCTTTCGGACGAGATGTTAAACCAAGGCCCCGTTTGCCCTCTCAAGGTGGACGTTAAAAAGCCCATGGCACTATTTGAAAAAGAGCAGTGGAGTTCTCCCTGGCGTCTTGGCCAATATTTATCCCTCAACCAACGTCACTAAAAAAAACAGATGATCTGGTCATTATCTCATTGCTGTTTGTGGGACCTTGCTGTGTGCAAATTGGCTGCCGTGTTTCCCTACATCACAACAGTGACTGTACTTCATTGGCTGTAAAACGCTTTTGGACATCCTGAGGTCATGAAAGGTGCTATATAAATGCAAGTTTTCTTTATTGATGAGGAATGTGAGCAGTATCAACCGCGTTTAAAACGTTAAACTCTTTGACACACTTTTTCTAATGAAAGTGAGGGGGGGAAGAGGAGACAGAGAAAACACATAGGCCACTTCTCCCACCAGCACTTAGGAAAAAAAGAGAATGATATTTCTTTCAAAAATTAGCAAACTGGTAGAAAATATCTTATGCTGTGCTGCTCCTTACTTTGTCATAAAATAAAACAATTGAACATGGTGGTGCAGCCTCCCTGCTAACAATTAATCCATGGTTAATCCATCAGGTTTTAGTTCTGACGAAAGGCAGTTGACCTGAAATGTTAACTCTGTTTCTCTCACTGCAGATGCTGCCTGATCTGCTGAGTGTTTTCCAGCATTTTCTGGCTTTTGTTGACACACTCTGTTCAGTTGTTATTAGTGCAGGTGACAATGGGTGATCAGTTATCAACGTAGCATCTTACATCCAAAAGTAGCAATCAAAAAATAACATTCAGCGACTGACTGTGGAACTGTTTTTGGTTGTTCTTGCTAGCAGAAAATTCAACGATTTGCAATTTCAGCTCATACCGTTGGTTCTAAATTGAAACATCCAGCGAGGTTTTTCTTGTGTCTTCGTCTCCGTTTAATCTCAAGTAAGGTCATTGTCGCAGGAGGACCAGTCACACTTCTTAAACTCTCAAAACACCGTCCTTTCTTTTTTTAGACAGAATTGGACAGGGTAGTCAGAATTTTCTTAGACAGCAGTTTCAGTGGCCTTTTTTATTTCAATTGCTATTTGGTTTTTTTTTGCAGAGCTTGCTTTGGGGAATCACTGACTTTACTGCAAAGTCAGAAACAGAAATTTCGTAGCCGATGAGTCAAAACAAGATAAACGTGTGACAGATAAAATTGTAATTTTTTTTGTTGTAGGGTATTAGTGTCATTTTACATATTTTACATGCTGTGGCCCCGAGTACCCTTAAATAACATTTCAAACTATACCCTTAGGACTAATACAACCTGTAACGGGTGTCATCCAACAGGGCTATAAGTGAGCAAACACACGAATGGTCTCATTTTGTGTCGTACGTTTTGATACTGTGTTGTTTTTTTGACTCGCAGTATAAAGTGATGTTGATTTTGCTCAGCTGTTGACAGACAAAGTTGCTCAATGCTGGGAGAACAAAGTGTCAGAACACAGTAAATATTTTACATCTCATGAATAGTTTTCTGGATGATGGGAGGCTAAGTGGTAGGTAACAGAACTTTAGAATCAGTACATATCACTCAAACATAGCACAGAGCAGATACCGAATGAAGCTCCCTCTATTCTGTTTTGTGCTTTCTACAGCTCCCTGCATCCAAAAATATTTGTACTTCTTACTGCACGATTGTGATTATTGTAAAAGTGATATTTTGTGGTTATGAAAATCATGAATTCTGCAAATTAAACTTTTATCCGTTAAAATAAATAAAGAAAAAGACTTGCTTTCATATAGAGCCTTTCACAACCTCAGGACGCCCCAAAGTACTTTACGGCCAATGAAGTACTTTTGAAGCGTAGTCACAGTTGTAATATAGGAAAGCCGGCAGCCGATTTGTGTACAGCAAGCTCCCACAAACAGCAACGTGGTAGTGACCAGATAATCTATTTTAGGTGTTGGTTGAGGGATAAATCATGGCCGGGACACCAGGGAGAACTCCTCTGCTATTCTTTGAAATAGTGCCGTGGAATCTTTTACATCCACCTAAGAAGATAGAAGGGGCTCGGTTTAACGTCTCATCCGAAAGACAGCATCTCTGAATGTGCAGCCCTCCCTCAGTACTGCACCGGAGTGTCAGCCTCGATTTTGTGCTCAAGTCTCTGGAGTGGGACTTGAATCCACAACCTTCCGACTCAGAGGCGAGAGTTCTACCAACTGAGCCACAGCTATAAAATAATACATTTTACAGCACTTTTTGAAGTTCCTTGAATCCTACTTTGTGCTCTTAATGGCAATTTATTATATAGAAACTGTAATCAGATAGCAATGGAAGCTTTTATTAAGAGCATCACTTTTAGATTCGTGCTAAAATGCATTTAAAAAAAAATTACACATGTACATTATCCTCGGCTGCAATTTGCGCACTCACAGTGCAATAATACAAAGTGGCAGGTTTGAAGAATGTGCCAAAAGCCTTTGACTGATTACTGTAAGGAAAGCCAGCTCAGTAAGCATGAGAAACATATTGCAGAATCTGTGATGAATCATTGCCACAGCAGAATTACATCAACAGCCTACAATCTGTACTGATCTTGTAACAAAACAGCACTGGAATTATTCAGCTAATGACTTGCTATGAGACTTCCAGTGTTACACCAAATGCATTGTTCCCGACGACTCATTAATGACAGTGAATTCCACTTGTTGCAATTCCTTCGATTGCCCGCTGCCTTTGTTTCCCAAGACTCTTCTGGTTCTTTTCAACAAAAGTTTATTTTAAATTTGACGTATCATGTTTCAACCATCAATTCTTTTTATTCAAAGCATTTTCAGCCACGCGCATACTTTTAAAAAGTTTTTATTTTAAAAAAATCCAATCTCATTCTGGTGACTAAACAATCACAATATTCCCAAAACTGCAGTTAGCAGACACTGCACAATTAACAGACTGACTAGCTCCACTGTATTTTATAGTGATTTTATTTTCCTAGATGCCTGCTCTTGGAAGGGGGCGAGGGTGAATTTTTTTTTCTATTTCTGTGTACAAATATTTCCTAATATTTTGTCATAACATTGGCTGGCAAAATGAAAATTGCAAATTCTTCGTCCAATTGCACGTTGTCAGTTATCTTCAGTTCATGTCACTTTTTTTTCCTTTTGAATTATCATCGATTGACTAATAAGGCGACATGTAATCATTTTTAAAAGAAGGATTTAAAAGAAGGTAGGGAGTTCCAGGACTTTGATCCAGCGAAGATGAAGGAACGGCGATATATGTCCAAGTCTGGATGATGTGTGACTTGGAAGTAAACCTGTGCAGTAATGGTGTCATTAAAGTGAAATTGAGCTGCGCAAGCTGATAACTAATTTATAAAATTGTAATTCGAGAAAGGCTGCACTATTAAAACACAAAACTATACATTATTTCTTTTTGGTAAAGTTTGAGTTATAAATAACTGTGCTTGAGAGCTAATTGGATAAGAGCATGTTTTACTTTGGAATAAGTTTTACTCCTAGTCATTTTTCTGACTTTACATTTCTATTTTTTTACCTGCTAACAGAAAGCTGAATTTTTGACTAGAGCAATTGTAGTCAAGAACATTTTTTTTTGTTGGATTTAAAAAAATTTTAACCCAGTTCACAACAAATTTTCACACCTTAAACAAATCATAAATTATTGAAGAGCAATTGTCAGCTCTGTCAGTTGTTGCAAATGAAAATCCCATTACGGCAGAATAGAATCTGATGTAATATGAGCAGCAAAACACTTCCTATAGTTTCATTGTCTGGTTCCCATCAAACATAGGAAAGTGGGAATTGCTAGATGATAAAAGACCCAAGATCCTCTAGTTCGCTTTCTACCATCCTGGTTGTCGCATGATACAATGATAATGGAATTGGCCTATCACTTGCCAGTGTTGTGCAGATTCACATATAAATAGTAGGTCGAATGACCTGTCACTGTGCAACATCCTATGACAAATCCCACAAATCTCTACATTTGCTACATGTGATACGATTTGCTACATGTGGTACGATTTGCTACAATTTGGATCAATTTTCCTGGAGGCAGAGAAAATGTCCCAGTGTGAAGTCTGTCTGGTTGGTTCCCTTTGACACCGGGACGAGCTGAGGAACTGACTGTACGGGACAATTGCCTTGGTGCTGAGCCTCTCTTTCTGAGCGGTTAACAGGACACTTGCCCTAATAATCCACACATTCTTTATCAAGACCAATTAATTATTTTGTATATGTGGGGAGGAACACACCTTTTATATATTAAAAAAAGGAAGAACTGTTTTAGTCATATGACTCGTTGTAACTAAGAGCCTTTCCTTTTTAATAAAAAAAATAGGGATTTCCTTCTGATTAGTATTAAGTGAAAACAGGCAGTGTGATGTTTAATAGACCTCATCCTGCTTTCAAATAAGAAGATCAATATTGAAAAGGATTGGCTGTTAATTTCAAAAGTAAGAAATTAGACATTTTTCTCCCAGAACCGAATGTACTCAAATTGAGCTGATTTCCTTATATTCAATTGTGTTGTTTTAACACGTTCAAAATCACATTTTCCTTATTTAATGCTGCATATCACACTCTGTGATTCCTATCCTTAAAAATATTTCTTTTTAAAAATAAAAGCACTTTTCTGTAAGAAAAATGATTAATACAGTAGGATCATTTTAAAGAAAAACCTACATTTATATAGTGCCTTTCACATCCTCAGGACATCTCAAAGTGCTTTACAGCCAACTGATTGTTTTGGAAGTCCATTCACTATTATTACAAAGGCAAATGTCATAACAATTTACACACAGCAAGGCCTCACAAACAGCAAATGAATGAATGACCAGATAGTGCATTTTTGGTGGTGTTGGTTGAGGGAGGAATGAAGGCCAGGACACCAGGAGAACCTCCGTGAACAGTGTAATCTTATACTTTTTAAAAATATGTTTAAGTGTTCCTGTTCATATGTTTCCCTCCATTCCACACTTTTCCCTCCTCCCCCACCAACACCACCACAACAAAAGTTGAGGGCACTGCCTGATGTGTGAGTGTCAGGGAGCAAAGGTAGCGTTCTATGCGGGTGGGTATGAAGGGGAGGGTTAGCCAGATAGCACCTCCCAAACCTGTGACCTCCACCAACTAGAAGGACAAGGGCAACAGGTGCATGGAAACACCATCACCTCCAGGTTTACTTCCAAGTCACACACCATCCAGACTTGGACATATATCGCCGTTCCTTCATCGTCGCTGGATCAAAGTCCTGGAACTCCCTACCTTGCAGCACTGTAGGAGAACCTTCACCACACGGACTGCAGCGGTTCAAGAGGAAAGCTCACCACCACCTTCTCAAGGGCAATTAGGGATGGACAATAAATGCTGGCCTTGCTTAGAGACGCCCACATCCTGATAATGAATAAAGAGAAAGATAACTGTCATGTCATCTTTGAAAAATTAGAAATGTAACGCTGGTATAAATTCAACTTAGTTTAACAAAATTGTAAACCTCTTTATTAGGAGCATGTTTTTTTATTTTGCGAGACATGACATAGAGTGGCACTCTTGCCCAATGGTTAGCTGTAAACAGTGTTTAATATAATATTGGAAAAATGTTTTTCAATGCTAGAGTTAAAAAAATCACAGAGATATTGGGTTTCCTGTCTGTTTATTTTGTGCAGAAGCACACGTTAATTCAAAGTCAGGCAGCCTGTTTGTACCTGGGTTTTGGAGAGAGGCACCATTTTTTCAAGCACAATTCCTACCAACCCTGTGTAAAATATTGATGGTTACTGTTTACTGAACACTCTTTGTTGACCGTCGTGAAAACCTCCAGATAGATATTTCTCCTGTGATAGACGGTGATAGACGGACGAAACCCTGTACCCAGCCAAGCGACGTGGTAGCAGCTCGCAGCCAAATGCTTTTTCCTGAATAACTAAACACAACAAAAAGCAAAGTGTTGCTAGCAAGAGTATGGAGCTATATGGCTGTAAACCATTCTCAACGACACCATGTAACTCCCCAAACTGGTTGTGATAATTGAGAAGGAGGAGTGTCCATTAGTACTGAAAGCTGGTTTTATATTCTGTCTTGTTCACATTGACTTCATTCCTAGACCAGACTTTTTTTTGCTGTAAAATAGTGCACTTCAATTTTGTTGTCCATTGTGGTGCAAACTACATGTATTCTATTAATACGTGGTCACATTTGTCCCTTACTGCTTTCCATTTAGACCAGTGGCACTTTGGTCTTGTCATAATGTAGGCTGATTATATCTAGATTTGCTCAAAATATATTTATTACAGATTAAGATTTATAACCATTTAATATAACTTATAAATCTACTATTGTTAATACATATACATATATTTATTTATATATATATTGATATATTTATATACATATATTTTTAAATATATTTATATATATATTTATATTTCTATATGTATATACATTTATATTTATATATATTTATGTATATATACATTTATATTTATGTCTATATTTATATATAGATATGTATCTTTATACAAATATATAGGTATATATTTTTAATGGACATATATTTATATATTGTATTATTATATATTATATATTAAATATATATATGTATTATATTTCTAAGCATAATTTTTATATATATATAATATTAAAAAATTAACATTGTAAGCCTAATAGTACCAATGGCGTATACTAAATTAGTTGGAAGCAATGCAATTTAAAAATAAAACTGTGCATTAAGATGTAAGTTAGTCATTACTAAGCTATTGTATCAGATCCTGCATTGCAATGGTTTATTGTACAATAATATACACTTACCTGGTTATCGCCTAGTGTTGACCGTTGGTTACCACTAAATAAATTTGTACTGTTTATGTCTCAATTGCTCATATCCTTTACTGTGGATACTATCATGTATCGCTGAGCAGAAGTGTGGAGTCTGGCCATCTTACGCTCCAAGAGCTGCTTGTCAGCAGCAAAAAGAACCGAAACAAAATCAAACTTTTCATGCTGTAGATGGCCTGGAGTGATTCCACGGCCGTAGTCTCGTCGAGGGGTTTGGTGGAAGGTTACAAAGCATCAACCTTTACTCTTGCAGCTTTGTGGCATTTTCTGAACACCACTGATCAGAATACCACTTTGCAATCACTCCTGGGCACTTTATGCTGTCTATGTAACGTGCATTGATAAAGGCTAAGTTTTGAGAACATGTGAGGAGGGCAAATTATAATTTTAGCTGATCAACAAAAAAAATAAAAGTAGAACTTTGCAACAAAAAAAAGTATGTAAAGCAGGACTTTATAAAAAAACAAGTACATAATTATGGTAAATGAATTGCCAGATTAAAGCTGTTTCCTGTACAGTCACTTCATCCTCTAAATTTCGAAATAAATATAAGACCTCAAAAGAAATGAGAAATAACATACTCATTTAGATTACGAAGTGCGTTTGATTAACTAAAAAGATTTGAGTTTTTCCACTTGAAACCTTGCCACATAATCTGCTTTACTCTTCCCCCACAGTAATATTTGAATTGTATGTTTTTAACAGAAGTATTTGTTAGAATTTTGTGTGCGGCACATTGTGGGTCAGTAGAATTTTTTTTCCCCTTTCCATTTTATTCCTCTTTAGTAAGGCTGATGCAGGCATAAGGAAATCAGGACCAAATAGACTTGAGGCTTATACTGTACATACTTTGCAGAAAACAAACCATTACTCGGTCTGCACATCCTGCATTTCAAACCTTTTAACGTTATCTTTAACTTACTCCTACTAATGCAGTCGATTAAATGGAAAATTACTGCTGCACTATATATTTTTTTCTCAAAAAAATTTGCTCACAAGGGATGTTCAGCCAAGCTTTTGCGTTTCTTCAGTGCAGCCCCTGAAGCTTGGGCAAACGGCCTTGGAAGATTGCCGTTACACAAGGGGTGTTCTGAGTTCAAAAATCATTTGCAGTAAATGCAATTTCTTGGCTTAACTCCCACGATAGTTTTAAAAGCTCAAGCTGATTATAGTAAAGTATTTATGTGACTCAGTACTTGTATCTTAATCTGTACTCCTGGGGGTTGAAGCTAAGTGTGATTTACTAATGAGTCAAAAGCTTAGGGGTGGGTTGGAATTTGAATGGAGAGAAAAATGAAAATGAATTTTCTCGTATGTGTCTTTTTTTTTGCAGCTACACAGCTTTATGTATTCAGAGGGTCGAGGTTGTTTTGTTTTAGGAGGCTAAGAGAACAAGGGGTTAAGTGGAGAGGGGGAGAGAGACATAAGGAGGTTTGTCCTGTATTAGCTTACGGTGAGATTAGAAAAGTAGAGCAAGAAGGTGCTGTGGTTCGATTCCTGGCCTGCACTGAATCAGCTGATTTATTGAGATGGTACAGCCCACTGGATAACAAAAATATTAATTTTGTAGTTATCAATAGTCTATACGTTACTGATGGTGATGGTACCGTTGTGTTACATCCTCATATAAAATTCCTCTCCGCTATTTTAATAAATCCGTTAATCTGTTCTCTTTAACTGAATTAATGCTTGTGTTAAAATGGATTTTGATATGATCAGGTTAAAAGTTTGTACAATATTTTTGGCAATGATAATTTTTAACCTTATGTTATTAATGTTGAAATTAATTTTGACTTCTGGGATTTCCTTTTGCTTGGATATAATAACCTGGCCTTCCAATGTATTCAGAATTCAATTTGAAACAACATTCAACCCACCCGCAATATTGCAGTGTTATATTGACGGTGCTGGCTTGTTCTGTTTTTTTTGTGACGTATTTAAATCCACAACTCAGTCTGCAAAATGAAAGTTACAATAATGAAAATTGATGTATAGGTTAACAGACACCGGGAATTTTTTCAAACAATTTGCTGCCTTTAAAGGTGTTTAGGGTATGCTTAAACAAGTGCTTTAGTGGTAATTAATTAGTATGAATTGGTTTTTTTTTAGTTTTTGCTGGTTGAAGTGTTACAATAAATTGGGTGAGTGCATGTAGTTGGACAAAAGGGCTTGTGCACATTAAAAGTTGAATTAAAATGTCTTATCTTCTCTTTATTAGAAGAAAAGCAGTGGATGTAAATAATTAATTATGGTTCAGGTTTTTTCTCTCATTTTAAGTTTTGTTATGTAATTCAATTGCTAAAGAGAATGTAAGACTTCCTTTGGGGATGTTTCCTCACCATAATTGAGATGTAGAATGTCATTGAGACATACACAATTGTGCATGTTCAGTTTTATGCATTCAGAAGGTTTAGGCTGTTTATTGTTAGGGGCATAAGTTTAAATGGGGAAGAGGAGAGAGGCATGAGAATTTTGACCTGCGTTGGCTCAAATTAAGATCAGCAAATAGAGCAGGATGGGCTGTGGTTCAAATCCTGGCCTGTACTGAGTCGACTGAATTCTGCAAATGTATTGGTAAAGAGGTTACAATTAGCTTCAGCATCTCTGGGTAGGGAAAGAATAATCAACCAAGGTTTCCTGCTTCTAATCACTACCCGGTGAACCCCTGCATGTGCAGATGTTGGGTGGTGACTTGATTGGCTGGGTTAGGATTACCTCCGTTCGAATAGACCACTGACGGAGGCAATTTGAGCTTAACCCGCCCGTCGGGAAGCTGACAGGATCGGCTGCAGCACTGGTTTTACACCCCACCTTATTTTACTCTCCGTTGAAGGCAACGGGCGGGGTGTAAAACCAGTGTTCCACCCAATCCCGTGGGTTTCCTGCCCGGCAGGTTAGGTTAAAATTACTCCCTAACTGTCTGGACTCACATGCAGCTACACGGGGGAGATCCTGGAGGAATGTGGAATCGGCTTGAGTCAGCACCTTCAGCAGATCAAGTGAGAAAACTACATTGGGGTGGAGGGCGAGGCGAACCCCTAAAGAGTCACTAAACAAAGATTTTTAATTAGTATGGGCATAATTTTTAATGGTGCATTGATTTCCCCCTCCTCCACTCTTGCTCCCTGATGAAAATGTTCTGATTTTTTTGTGTTGGTCCTTATGTTATTTATAGGTGCTGCAGAATATTGAGATTGTTCCTGTCACTGTAACAATTCTGAAGGTCCCAGAGTTTTAAAGTCATCTGCGAGTACTGTATAGTTTTTCTTCCTTATACTTTTGGCTCCTCTTAGGTGGTTAGAAGAGTTATATTTTTTATGGCAGAGGGTTATTAGAACATGGAATGCATTGTTACAAGTGGCTATTGAAGCAAGCCAATCACTGCATTCAGATGGGAATTAGATAAGCACTCGAAGAAAACTATTAATGGGTGCAGGGAACCGAGTGGGAAATGGGATTAGATCGAACAGCTCCGATGGGCCAAATGGCCTCCTCCGGTCCTGAAAGTTCTATGCTTTTTGATGTCATGCTACGCCCTCTCTGACGCCCACCTTATTGGTCAAAAAGGCAGGCATTGATTCCCAGGGCCTGTGCTGCTCTCTTCCACTCAGCATCCTCATCTGGTGAAGGCATGAGAGTCTACTCGCCACGTGTAAGGAGTGCTTCGCCTCCGATTGAGTCTCCCACACGTCTCTGGGAGCTCACTAGATGGTCAAACCCTTCTGCAAACCTATACCGGTGCTCCTACCCGTAGCACCACAGTCCGACCGCCTTCTTGTTCTTTTTTTCGCTGTAAAACATCATGATTCAAAGGTTTGCAGTCATCTTTTACACTAACAAATGTCTACAAGTTCCATTTTTCAATACTAACCCATCAGCTGATTGCAGTGACATTTGCAGTTACTGTGCGGAGTTCCTCTCTTCTGTAGGTGTAATCGGTAATCTCGCTGTGCGCAGGATTATGAAAATCAGAAATGGTGACTCACAGGCAGACAAGAAAAAAACAACACTTTGCAAGCATGAGGTCTAGATGTCAGTTGAGGACACAGTAGTAGGGTTTATACCAGAAGTAGGGTTTATACCAGTTGTAAGTTTAATCCCAGTAGTAGGGTTTATATCAGTAGTGGGTTTAATACCAGTAGTAAGGTTTAATACCAGTTGTAGGTTTAAACCAGTACATAAGAACATAAGAAATAGGAGCAGGAGTAGGCCATCTGGCCCCTTGAGCCTGCTCCGCCATTCAACAAGATCATGGCTGATCTTCTACCTCAACACCATTTTCCTGCACCATCCCCATATCCCTTGATGCCTTTAATATCTAGAAATCTATCGATCTCTGTTTTGAATATACTCAATGACTGAGCCTCCACAGCCCTCTGGGGTAGAGAATTCCAAAGATTCTCCTCATCTCAGTCCTAAATGGCCTACCCCTTATTCTGAGACTGTGACCCCTGGTTCTAGACTCCCCAGCCAGGGGAAACATCCTCCCTGCATCTACCCTGTCGAGCCCTGTAAGAATTTTGTATGTTTCAATGAGATCACCTCTCACATAACTCTAGTACTGGTTTAAACCCCACCCCAGTAGTGGGGTTTATACCAGTTGTAGGTTTAATACCAGTTGTAGGTTTAATACCAGTAGTAGGGTTATACCCTTAGTAGGGTTTATACCAGTAGTATTGTTTATACCAGTAGTAGGGTTTATACCAGGAACTGCGTATGCTTAGAATAACAGAAGATGTTGTAATGCTTAATTTTACACACATGAATAACAAACGTAATTCAAAAGTTACTAATATGCAGTTATGTTGTTAATCATGAAACCACAGCGCATTAGCGGAGCTGTTAACAGTGATCATAATGAACATTGGCGTGATTATGCTGGACACGAGGTGGAAGGTTGTTTACAGCACCACTAGAAAAAACCACCATTATATCGGCAGGGTCAAAAGCACTTGTGAGCCATTAGTGGGAGCATTGGCACTGCTGTGGCACTTTGGACCGTGCTTTGTTGCACACTGTTATGTCTTGGGCTACACACCAACCTACTTTCACACAGTTATATGCTTTTTTTTGTAGGTTATACTTCAATCTTAAAAAAAAGTAATTTTGTTATTTGTTTTTGAAAAACCTTGTGCAACAATATTTCACACCAAGTGCACTGAGGTCGCCTCCGTGAAATATTTTTTCATGCAGAAGACGTACTTGAAAGCAAGCAGCGCTGTAAATAAACCCGTTCACATTGACATCTCCAGAACCAGTCTGGAATCCACACAGCAAAATTGTTTTATCTAAAAACTAAAATATTGTCCTCTAATTGACAATGATTCATTTTAATTATTAAGGTGATTTGCATTGTTAGCAGAATACATGATGAAAGGCTGTGAGGTATGGTTTGTTTTGTCAAACATGGGATATGGTATGGCTTGAACTACCAGATGTGGGATATTGTATGGCTTGAACTACCAGATGTGGGATTTGGTATGGGTTGAACTGCCAGATGTGGGCTATATTATGGCTTGAACCACCAGATGTGGGCTATGGTATGGCTTGAACTGCCAGATGAGGGATACGGAATGCTTGAACCACCAGATGTGGGATATGGATTGTACCATCAAATGTGAGATATGGTATGCCTTGAACCGCCAAATGTTGGAAATGGTTTGTACCATCAGATGTGGAATTTGGCATAGCTTGAACCACCAGATGTGGGGAATGGTATGGCTTGAACAGCCAGATATGGGCTATAATATGGTTTGTACCATCAGATGTGGGATATGATAAGGCTTGAACCACCAGGTGTGGGATATGATATGGCTTGAACCGCTAGATGTGGGATATGATTTGTACCATCAGATGTGGGACAAGGTAAGGCTTGAACTGCCAGATGTGGGATATGGTATGGCTTGAACTGCCAGATGTGGGATATGGTATAACTTGAACCGCCAGATGTGAGATATGGTTTGTACCATCAGATGTGGGATATGGCTTGTACCATTAGATATGGGATATGGCCTTGGAATGGGGGTGTACTTTGTACCCCTGGATGTCAGAAACAGTTTGTACTGCCAGATGTGGGATATGGTTTGTACCATCGCATGTAGAATATGGCCATTGGATGGGGGTGCACTTTGTAACCCTGGATGTCAGAAGTAGTTTGTACTGCCAGATGTGGGATATGGTTTGTACCCTGGGACATGGGATAAGCTTTGTTCCACTGGCTGTGGGATTCGGGTTGTATCCCAGCTGTAGGAGGTGGTTTGTATTCCCAGAGTTGGGTTATGGCTTGTACCCAGTCCATGGATTGCTGTTTGTACTTACTTATGTGCTATGGTTTGTACCCTAGCCACAGGGTTCAGTTTATACTTCCAAAGAGGTGACATTGATTTATCCTGGTGATGGGGTATGATTTGTAGCCCAATTGTGGTGCTGTTCATAAGTTTCTTGCCACTTCATCTGTTGTGGCTTCTTCCATCCACTATCTTTTGTCTCTACAATGTACAACCCTCATGTCTCTCAGTCTCTAAGCACAGCCTAATTCCTGTCAATGCTTTGGGTTTTTTATTGTGAATTCAGAGGTTGATTTCATTCCATGCAATTGTGGAAGCTACCCAGTATAAATGGCAGGCCGGTTCTCCCTCCCTCCCTCCCTCCCTCTTGTCTTTCTCTCCAAATTGCCAATTCCTTGCTCTCTTCCCTATGGCCATTGACCTGATTAAAAATAGATTTTAAAATGTTGGATATAAAGCTATAGATCTTTGTTTAAAGAAGCTATAATGGTCAGTCTGATTACAATGGGCCCCAATGCATTTAATATTTCATGTGAGAATTGCTTGTTTGAGGAAGGGCTGTAACTTAGTTTATCTGTGCATTGAGGGAAAGGTGCCAGAAGAACACGCAAGTGAGGAGCACCGGGACGCACAGCTTAATCTTCATAACAAAATTATTTTGCTACTTGCGAAGCCCGAGGCCCACATTGGGAATGAACTCTTTTCCGTAACTGCCTACTGGGTATTTCAGTTCATCTGGGAATGAGTTTGTGGCATGGTAGGTTCATGTGAAACATTCAGTTATTGTTGTTCCTTATGGCTGATTGTGGTTCAGATTCCCATTGATGTCATTTTGCAATTACAGTTATTGGGATGATCCGACCCTTTAATTAAATGGACTGGACAAGAGGCTGATGACTCACTTGTTCCTACATTTTTTAAATGCGGCCTTCAGACACACACCGGCTTGGGGGGAAAAATGCAAATGCTGCAAATCTGAAATTAAAATAACAAATGTTGGAAATACACTGAAGGTCTGTCATCATCCGAAAAAGAAAGGTCAACATTTTGGGTACAGGCCCTTTGTAGGTTGATATTTCAAGTGTAGATCCTTGGCCAGTTCTTTTGAAGGGTCTATCCCGAAATGTTAACCTAGAGGGACGATTTTAACCCTACTAGCCCGGCGTTACCGGGCGGATGGGCAGTTGAATTTGCCCAGGTTACTTACCCGCTGGAAAGCTGCCAGGATCCTTGCCACTCCTGAGCAAGTGGCAAGGACACCCACCCAGAGCCGGTGGGGTCCTTCTTTACATATGCATGTCGGGTCTTAATGATGTCATCAGGACTCAACTGCAATTTTAACTCTGGTTTGAGCGCGCCCCACAAGGACAGCTTAGGCCTCCCCGTCCCAGACTCCACCGCACCCCCCCCTCCCCGCCCAAACTTCTCGAATGCAAGATCCCCTCGAGATGCTTTGAGAATGCGATCCCAATACCTACCTTGTGTTGGTGGGCAGCCTCCAGCCACCTGGAAACGGGCGGGAAGTGGACTGGCTGCATGTTAACGAGGCCCAGGAGTTGAAATAGCCAGGGCCTCACTTCTGCAGCATTGGGTGAGTTTTTCAATTCACCTCACCACCCACTCACCCAGAGTTAAAATCTTTCTCTTTCCAGGTGCTGATGGACCTAATGAGCATTTGCTGAATTTTCTGTTTCCGTCAGACTCCCTGTCTGGGTTTAACGTGGACGTATGTCATCACTTGCGCACACGTGCGCAGGTGGAAACACAATGAGCTCTTCCGTGTCAGAATCAACTGCGTTTTCTTGTTCTTGTCGAGTCAAATAGCCAGACAATCAGCAACAGCTGCAACGTTATATACAGCACCTAATCAAAGCCCCAGCACATTCAAATTCTACTCCTCCCAGGAACACATTAGCCTGGTAGTAAATTTGACTTTTATTTTATTTACATAAAGCCTTTCTTCCTCCGCCCTCCCCCCACAACCCCCGACTATCTGCAGATTCTGTTCCCTTCACCCCATGAGTTGATTGATTTGTGATTATTAAAGGACAACTGTGGATAAAATATTCCACTCGCAGCAGTAATTTGCATTTTCCCATCTGCGGTCAGTCCACACAAATATGTTTATTTGGCCTTGTAGTGTTCGTAGATTTTTCATCCATGGAGCAGTGCGATCCATCCTCAAACGGTGGACCTGCAGTGTGGCTGTGCGCGTGGTCTATGCAGATTTGTCAGACACAAGGTGTAAGGAGGGTAGACTTTACCTCTGTTTCTAATTGCACCCATCGATCATGGGCACTGTATTCATGGGTACAGTGTATGGTGTGATTGGCAATGTGGAAACCTGCATATCTTAGCAGTTGTTGCTCCCATCCCAATTTACACAGGAGACCACCCTAATCACCAACCCCAATGTGAAATCCTGACCAAGTCTCATTTTTTTTTACAATCTCCTATAATACCTGCTGAAAATTCCTTACCTGCCTGAGGCTAGGTTTGCAAGCAATGGACAAAAAACTGTAATCAAATTGGGAAAGAATAAATAAACAGCCTCCTGATCACTGCATGTCCGTAAAGTGCACATACAGTAGTTGTATATTTACATTTTATGCTCATTTCTCCTCTTTCCTCCCAACACTCCCCTCCCCTCTTTATGTACAGGAACAAAAAAAGCACAGAAATTTAAATCGCCAGGTTAACATGTTAAAAAGGCTTTCCCTACACATAGTAATTAATGAGTTGTACACAGAAATACATAGAAGTTACAACACGAAAATAGGCCATTTGGCCCCACCGGTCCGTGTCGGCATCTACTCTCCACCCGAGCCAATAGTTCGGATCACATTTATTCACCTTGTTGCCATATCCCTTTAACCCCTTTTACTTCATCCACCTATCCAATCTAATCTTCAATGTTGACATAGTTTCTGCCTCAACCACTAACTCTGGAAGTGATTTGCACAACTCTCTGTGTGAAGAAGTTTTTCCTGCCCTCTGTTCTAAATCTCTTACATTTAATCTTGTATCTATGGCTCCTCGTTCTCGACCCCACCAACTACTGGAAACAGTTACAATGCTAATTGCATGTAACACTTGAATTTTTAAAATATATTTGTCTTTACTTGCTCCCATTTGCAGTCCTTTTTTTTTTCTACTGTAATCCACAGAATTCCAAGCTGGGGTCGGCGGTCCTACTGGGCCTGCGAGGGGATCTCGTGGGTTTGTGAGATGGTCAGATTTCTGTCTGTCTGCGGCTGGACATGCTTCACGCTGCGAGCACAATGACTTGAGAATCCATTCTTTTCCTGCTATTTGTCTCTGTGTCTTGACTTGCCGACAGTTAGTTCTGTTGTCGTAACGATATGTCTGCAACGATAGCCCCATTTGCATGGCTGTGTAGTTGACGACGACTTTCAGAAGTTGGCACGGGGAGCCCCATCTAGAAAAGTTTGAAACACACTGCAGTAATCTAAGGTCATTATTATCTATCTTGGCAAAACAAGTCTAGGTTTATAGAGTAAATTCTCCACTATACAAGGTTTTAATTACTACTTTTCCCTCTCCTTCACCCCATACCATCCCGGGAGATTTTTTTTTATCGTTGTAGATTTCACAGGAAGTTTTAATGTGTGTAGTATCGATTACTGATCTTGTGGTGGGGGGGTGGGGGGGCGGGGAGAGGAGAAAGAAAGAGCGAGCTTGCATTTATATAGTGCCTTTCATCTTGTCAGGATGTCCCAAAGCGCTTCATAGCCAATGAAGTATGTTTGAAGTGTCGATCAAGTCGTACTGTTGCAGCAGCTGATTTGAGCTCAGCAAGGTCCCACAAAAAGCTGTGAGATAAATAACCAGACAGTCTGTTTTAGTGATGTTAGCTGAGGGATAATTATTGGCCAGGACACCTCGTTCGGAATAGTTCCAGGGGATCCACCTGAGGGGACAGACGGGGCCTCGGTTTAACGTCTCACCCAAAGACGGCACCTCCGACAGTGCAGCACTCCCTCAGTACTGCACTGAAGTGTCAGCCTGGCTCGTGCGCTCAAGTCTCTGGAGTGGGACTTGAACTCACAACCTTCATGACTCAGAGGCGAGAGAGCTACTACCTGAGCCATGATTGACACGAAAGAGAGTATTATAATGAAAAAGTGTATATTTTGACAGATCTTGCTGTCTGTAGGCTAGTGTCATGTACACATCGCCAGAAACCTTTGCAATGTTTTATTTGCAAAACGTGGAAACTGAAACTGAGGCTACGTAGGTGGGGACTTGTCTTCCAACGTCAGTACTGAGTCCCAAGCTGAGCCCCCACCCCCGCACTGTCCTTACAAGCCACCTGCAGCCAGCTGGAGGATAATCAAAATAGCAGAATCACACACTAATTACAAACTAAAGAATCCGAAACCACCTCTGTTGTGCCGCAAGTTGCTTTCACATAGTCATGTCTGATGCCGTCTTTGGGCAGTATCGAGACGATGACATTTAGTGTGTCTCCTGTCCTCTCGTTGGGTTTGCAGTTAATCTTCCAACAGCTTGACAAACAACCATTAAATCGCCTCGTTATGACGGCATGCCGTAGTTCAGTTGTAGTTTCACTCACACATTTTTAAAAATCATTCATCTGACAATTTTTGTGTGTTAATTGAGAAAACCTCAATTGCTGGAAATCTGAAATAAACACCCCAAATGCTGGAAACACACAGGAAGTCTGTTGGTGTCATTTTGGGTGTACATTCTTTATCATTTCTTGTTAATTCAAAGTGCTAATGAAGGGGTCTCCACCTGAATTTTAACCTGTCTTTTCTCTCTTAATATACTTATGGACCTGCTGTGTATTTGCAGCATTTTCCGTTTTTATTA
This sequence comes from Heptranchias perlo, assembly GCF_035084215.1. Taxonomy (NCBI): domain Eukaryota; kingdom Metazoa; phylum Chordata; class Chondrichthyes; order Hexanchiformes; family Hexanchidae; genus Heptranchias; species Heptranchias perlo. The sequence continues at coordinate 117,690,268 of NC_090329.1, read as the reverse complement.
TCTATTTTTTGGATTATTGAAATGGTTCCTGAATTTCTTTTAAAAATATTTTGTCTCGTTTCTATGATCTATGACCTTTTGCGTATATGCTAAGGTGCAACAATCTGAGGCGCAACCATGTGCCAAGAATAGGAGTGTGGACATTGGGGCCAACTCCACTATTTGGAGTGGGGGATAGTAGAATGCCATGCCAAAGACATTCTGTGGGGGGGATTATGTCCATCTCATTTTCCCTCTCTTACCTGCCCCCCACAGTAGTTGCGCTAATGGCAATAATGAAACTCTCACTTCCCTGTCTGAGGTCCTCTGCAGACAAACTTCACTTTAAGGGATTCTGTGCCTTATTTTGTATTTACTTGTCTAAATATGCTCCTCCAATTTTACATACATAGTTACATAGAATTTACAGCACAGAAACAGGCCATTTGGCCCAACTGGTCCATGCTGGTGTTTATGCTCCACACAAGCCTCCTCCCACCCCTCTTCATCTCACACTATCAGCATATCCTTCTATTTCTCTCTTCCCTCGTGTACTTATCTAGCTGCCCCTTAAGTGCATCTGTGCTATTTGCCTCAACTACTCCATGTGGCAGCAAGTTCCACATCCTAACTACATTGTCCCCTCCTGTCCTGCAGGTGGCGTCCCTGTATTGTTCCACAGCTATTTTTTTTTTGTTTTTAGTGCCTCACCCAAACTGCCACTCCTATTGTGTGGGCCCAGGTGGTGAGCGTCAGCAGATGATTGCAACGTGGGGTACCAGAGCCAACCCTGGCCCTCAGCCAACATCCATGTGGGTGCACTTCCAGCAGAGGTCACTAGATGGCAAGCAGGGGCAGCCTGGCTGATTATACACCCCTCCTTCCCCCACTCCCCCCCTCCTCCTCTACTCTTTGCTCTCATCCACAAAGCCCAGGTATTTTAAGACCAATTATAAGCCACCACCCGAGCTGAATCAGCCAACTCAGTTCGGATCTGGGATTGAACTTGGAACTTCCAGCTTTGTGAGGTTCAGTATCGCGCCAGCTTACTTTAATCGTAGAATTTTCAGTTCCGAAGGAGACTATTTGCATCACCTTGCCTGTGTTAGTGCTAGCTTCCCCCACCGGAGCGCTAATCCCCTTTCCCCGATCTTCTCCGGTACCCGTAAATATTTTTCTTCGTGTTTATCTAATTCCACCTTGATTGATGAGGCTTCGATGGCCATTTGCGATAACGTATTCCATTATAATGCTTGACTTTTTTGATTATTTATAGGATTGCATAGGCGATCACATAGTTTTGGGTGGGGTGGATTGTGTATATATTGTGATACACAAGGTATTACAATTGTGTGGGACAGGCTGGATGGACCAGAGGGCCTTTTCCTGTCTGTCATCGTTCGTATGTCCGTGTGAAAACCCCAATGAATCTCGAGTAGTTTGATTGACAAAATGGACAAATTTGAGCTTCAGTCCATTAGTCTTCACACAGTGAGCTACTGATCGGCACAAAAATGGAAAATAAACATATTGGGATATAATATATTTAGAAAAGACAAGAAAGGAAGCAGAGTGGCAGTACTGGTAAAAGAGGGAATACGTGCTGTAGAGAGTGCTGATTTAGACAAGAAAGGGGTACAGGTTAGGGGTAAAAAAGGGCTTGTTACAGTAGTAGGCGTTTATTAAAGACCTCAAAATTGTGGAAAGAATATGGAACAGGAAATCTGCAGTCAGATTAGAGAGACAAAGTTATTGGTCTGGGAGATTTTAATCATCCACTTATCGAATGGGACAGAGAGGGAGTAAATGGAGAAAAGGGAATGGAATTGCTAAAATGTATACTGAACTCCTTCCTCAAGCAATACGTTAGCTGGCCTACAAGAGTGGCAGCATTGCTAGATTTGGTTGAGTAATGCAATAGATCAGGTAGCTGAGCTGAATGTGGGTGAGTACCTTGGGAGTAGTGACCACAATATGATGCGGTTTAAGGTCCAACTAGCACGGCGTTTTAAAAGTCAGTATAAAAACTAGGACACCAGATTAGATTAGGAGCATCAGAGGAACATCACCTGTGACACTGCTGCACTCCCTCAGTATTACGCTGAGGTATGTGCTTAAACCCTAGTGTGGAGCTCGAATTCACAATCCTTTGACCCAGAAGCACCACCTGAGCCAAACTGGGATTGTACATTGTGGAAGGAGTGGGCTTGAAGTTCTATTCCTGTTCTGCAGTTTCTTATGTTGCCTGCACTGTTGGATTTATTGCTTTAAAACAGTAGTTCAAGTAGTAATGTTAGTACCTGTCTTACAGCAACCATCAAGTTGTCTATTGTTTACTTCAACTTAATCTTTTAAGTCAGAAATACACCTCTAAGTTAACAAAACAGTTCAAACCATTTATTATATCTGTCTGAGCACATCTGAGAGGTGCACCCAACCTCCTGAGTGATAACAGCATATTTTCCAGATCCACCCTCGAAAACCATGACACTTCATCTCTTTTAAAGTATGTTAGCTATCTATATATGTGTGCGTGGAGGAGGTTTTCATATTCCGTAAAGTGAGCTCTGTAAAGCAGGTATGTGTATGTCACTTCATAAATCGTGCAGTATTTGTGTTGGGAAATGGATGTAAGAAACTCCTGCTCTATGCCCAGGCTGTGTAAATAATTCTAAATGGCAGTGGATTAATCTGTAAGGCCATATTACCAGTATGATGATACTGGAAGAGTATGGAATGAAAGCAACAAGTATTTCCAATATTCTGCCACACTGCAGGTAATGCTTGATTAAGATTATACTTTGTGCTTTATGTACAGTGCAGCAAAGTGACAGTAAAGTTGCCTTTGGGAATCAATGTGCTTTTGCGAATATATATTTTCATTTATTTTGAAACTTGCATTGAATCAGGTTGCTGCGTGTTCATAAAATCGGGGATATTGTGCCAACTGTGGTATATTAAACTTTGTGAGCACTGTAGGCAAGATGAACAATGAGCCACTTATCAAGTAAAACTAACTCACTAGTACAGTGATAAGATGTAATCTCTTGTTTGTATAAATTCATATTTGTTGCATTTGTGAAAGTTTACATTCATGTCTATATTTCATGAAAGTATTGTACATTTGATTACATGGTGTTTGCTGGAGCACTTTGCTGCATTAAGGCTTCTCAGCGCGATAGCGCTTATGCTGGGAGCAATGTAACAAAGGAGCATAACTTTAAAATTAGAGTTAGGCCATTCAGGGGTGATGTCAGGAAGCAGTTCTTCACACAGAGTGTAGTGGAAATCTGGAACCCTCTCCCCCAAAAAGCTGTTGAGGCTGGGGATCAATTGAAAGTTTCAAAACTGAGATCGATAGATTTTTGTTGGGCAAGGGTATTAGGGGTTACGGAACCAAGGCGGGTAAACTGAGTTAAGATACAGACCAGCTATGATCTAATTGAATGGCGGAACAGGCTGGCGGGCTGAATGGCCTACCCCTGTTCCTAAGTTCCTATGTAGATTTACGGCTTTAAGCAATTTGTTTGACATTTTGGCCCCAGGACTCAGTTGGGTCAGGGAGCGCAGGAGCCCTGCCTTAGGTTGGTGCTGTGGATGGCTGCCCTTGCCTGTCTACGGGTGGGTCTACTGTCACTGGCTTCTTTCCTGTCCTGTGCCAGTCTGCTTCCTCCTCCGAGAAGGCTTTTTTGGGCAGTTCATAGAATCATAGTATCATACAGCACAGAAGGAGGACATTCAGGCCATCGTGCCTATGCTGGCTCTTTGAAAGAGCTATCCAATTAGTCCCACACCTTCTGCTCTGTCCCCATAGCCCTGCAAATTTTCTCCCCTTCAAGTATTTATCCAATTCCCTTTTGAAAGTTATTACTGAATCTGCTTCCACCACCCTTTCAGGCAGTGCATTCCAGATCATAACAACTCGCTGCGTAAAAAAAATTTCTCTACATCTCACTCCTGGCTTGAGTTTTGTCGAGTGAGCCATCTCTCCGGTGACCCCCCCCCCCCCCCCCACCTCTGGAAGTCTGCCATGTACGAATGTTGGGTGAGCAGAGGAATGGGCTCAGCCATGAATGGTCTCACTGGTCTCGGCTCGCACACCAAGAATGGCCACTTTGGGCAAGGTCCTGGAGGTCTGCTGATGATGCCCACGAAACTTGACCACTGCATGATTCAGGAGAGGAGGGGATTAAATTTTAATTGTCTAGATATAGGATGATGGTTGTCTGATCCTGAAGCTTAAGAGGTGTACCATGGGTACGGTGAGGTAACAAAGCGGTGTTCTTTCTGCAGATTGTCTTGGATTTGCTCCTACATCATAGGTTGTGTGTCAGATTTTATTGACCTGTAGACATTTATGAAGGAATTGAAATGATCCTTTTCGGTGCCAGACATTATGGGCTCAATTTTCCAATGGTGGCAGGTTGGCAACGGTGGGGGGAATGGTGCGCGTGGCAAACCCGCATGAACAAAACTTACCGTTTCCGACGTGATCGCATGTTGATTGCTGATGATTAACGTCCTCTCCGGGTTTCGCGCCCGGCAGTTGGCCTGATTGACAGGCTGGCTGCCGTCAGGAGCTGCAACGTTAGCGGGGAAGAGAGAAAGCGAGACGTCATCCGGTACTGGAATGAAAGACCGGGGTTGGGTGGGGGTGGGGGGGAGTGTGGAAAATCCGGGGGGAGAATGGAAGATTGGGATGGGGGCGGGGGGGGGTGAAGATGGGGACATCGGGGGGGTGAAGAGGGGGACATCGGAGCGGGAGACATCGGACATCGGAGCAGGGTGCCAAGGTAGGTTCATTTAGTGTTTTCACTTCCGTCTATGGTTTTTTATTTAATTTATTTTGTTTCTTATTCCCTTATCCGGCCCTTTACGTCTGGTTTCACCAGGCATGAATCAGAAACGGTGGTCAAGCCGCCCAGGTAAGTTAAAAACAATCTTTCCAAGTACTTAATCTGTCACAGGTACAGTGCCTCAAGTACCTCATTGAGGTACATTTGGCTCTTTAACTATCATCCCACCGGCTTTAATTGCCAGCGGGTCTTCTATTTTCGGGTCGCCCGCGCACACAGGGAAACTCGGAAGTCGGCGGGTTGGAGCCGGCTTCCAAACCTGAACGGGATTTCCGCGATTTTCGAAGCCCCCCCCCCGTCCCCAATGCACCCGCAATTGCCCCCTAAAATCACCTCCAATGTGATAGCCAAGATAGGCTGTTGGGCAGTTTCTTTAATGAGTTGACTCAGCTGATGAAATTAGCTAGAGCTCTGTCCATAAGGAGGGTAGTATTTGATGAGCAATAATACGAGTATCAATGAGTGATATTTTCACATTTGAGATATTATAATGTTCTGTTTTCAGTCAAGTCATCTTAAGCAGGCTAGTCATAGACCTCATCATTGCACTCTACCTGCCTCCCCATTGCCATTGATTCAGGTCTTCCCATGCATGGTCTCATCATCAACAAAAAAGGGGAGTATACACAGGCCAGTCAGTCTAACCTCGGTGGTGGGCAAATTATTGGAATCAATTCTAAGGGATAGGATAAACAGTCATTTAGAAAGGCACGGATTAATCAAGGGCAGTCAACATGGATTTGTTAAGGGAAGGTCGTGTCTGGGAGTGTACTATAGACTCCCCGAACAGTTAGAGGGAGATAGCAGAGCAAATATGTAGGCAAAAATCTGTGAAGTGCAAAAACAATAGGGCAGTAATATCGGGGATTTCAACTACCCTAATATTAACTGGGATACAATCAGTGCAAAAGGTATAGAGGGTGCAGAATTCTTAAATTGCATTCAGGAGAACTTTTTGAGCCAGTATGTAGCAAGCCCAACAAGAGAGGGGGCAGTTCTGGATTTAGTTTTAGGGAATGAAGCTGGGCAGGTGGAAGGAGTATCAGTGGGAGAGCATTTTGGTGGTAGTGATCATAATTCAGATAGATTTAGCATAGTTATGCAAAAGGACAAAGATAGAACAGGAGTAAAAGTTCTAAACTAGGGAAAGGCAAATTTTACTAAGCTGAGAATTGATTTAGCAAAAGTGGTCTGGAAACAGCTACTTGAAGGTAAATCAGTGTCAGAGCAGTGGGAGGCATTCAAGGGGGAGATTCAAGGGGTTCAGAGTAAACATGTTCCCACAAAGAAAAAGGGGGGAACTGCCAAATCTAGAGCCCTCTGGATGATAAGGAGCATACAGGGTAAGATAAGGCAAAAAAGGGAAGCTTATGTCAGACACCGAGAGCTCAACAGTACAGAAAGCCTAGAGGAGTATAGAAAGTGCAGGGGTGGAAATTAAAAAGGAAATTAGGAAAGCAAAGAGAGGGCATGAAAAAATACTGGCAAGTAAAATTAAGAAAAACCCAAAAATGTTTTATAAATGTGTGGAGACAGAAGATGTGGGTGAGGTTCTTAATGAATACTTTGCATATGTCTTCACAAAAGACAGGGATAATGCAGAGATTGTATTTAAGGAGGAGGAGTGTGAAATATTGGATGGGATAAACATAGTGAGAGAGGAAGTATTAAGGGGTTTAGCATCTTTGAAAGTAGATAAATCGCCAGGCCTGATTAAAACAATCCCAGGCTGTTAAAAGAAGCAAGGGAGGAAATAGCTGAGGTTCTGAGCATCATTTTCTGATCCTTCCTGGCTACAGTGGTGCCGGAGGATTGGAGGACTGCTAACGTTGTACCGTTGTTTACAAAGGGAGAAAAGGATAGACCTAGTAATTACAGGCCAGTCAGTCTAACCTCGGTGGTGGGCAAATTATTGGAATCAATTCTAAGGGATAGGATAAACAGTCATTTAGAAAGGCACGGATTAATCAAGGGCAGTCAACATGGATTTGTTAAGGGAAGGTCGTGTCTGACTGATTTGATTTAATGTTTTGAGGAAGTAACAAGGAGGGTTGATGAGGGTAACGTGTTTGATGTAGTCTACATGGATTTTAGCAAGGCTTTTGACAAGGTCCCACATGGCAGACTGGTCAAAAAAGTAAAAGCCCATGGGATCCAAGGGAATGCGGCAAATTGGATCCAAAATTGGCGCAGTGGCAGGAAGCAAAGGGTAATGATCAACGGGTGTTTTTGTGACTGGAAGGCTGTTTCCAGTGGGGTTCCGCAGGGCTCTACTAGGTCCCTTGCTTTTTGTGGTATGTATTAATGATTTAGACTTAAATGTAGGGGACATGATTAAGAACTATGCAGATGACACAAAAATTGGCCGTGTGGTTGATAGTGAGGAGGAAAGCTGTAGACTGCAGGAAGATATCAATGGACTGGTCAGGTGGGCAGAAAAGTGACAAATGGAATTCAATCCGGAGAAGTGTGAGGTAATGCATTTGGGGAGGGCAAACAAGACAAGGGAATACACAATAAATGGGAGGATACTGAAAGGTGTAGAGGAAGAGAAGGACCTTGGAGTGCATGTCCGCAGATCCCTAAAGGTAACAGGACAGTTAGACAAGGTGGTTAAGAAGGCATATGGGATACTTTCCTTTATTAGCCGAGGCATAGAATGTAAGAGCAGGGAGATTATGCTAGAACTGTATAAAACACTAGTTAGGCCACTAGTTAAAACACTAGCTTGAGTACTGTGTACGGTTCTGGTCACAACATCACAGGAAAGGTGTGATTGCACTAGAGAGGGTACAGAGGAGATTTATGAGCATGTTGCCAGGACTGGAGAATTTTAGCTATGAGGAAAGATTGGATAGGCTGGGGTTGTTTTCTTTGGAACAGAGGAGGCTGAGGGGTGATTTAATTGAGGCGTATAAAATTATGAAGGGCCTAGATAGAATGGACAGAAAGGACCTATTTCCCTTAGTAGAGAGGTCAATAACCAGGGGGCATAGATTTAAAGTAATTGGTAGTAGGGTTAGAGGGGGCTGAGGAAATTTATTTTCACCCAGAGGGTGGTGGGGGTCTGGAACTCACTACCTGAAAGGGTGTTAGAGGCAGAAACCCTCAACTCATTTAAAATGCACTTGGACGTGCTCTTGAAGTGCTGTAACCGACAAGGCTACGGACTAAGTGCTGGAAAGTGGGACTAGGCTGGGTAGCTCTATTTCAACCGGCAGACATGATGGGCCTCCTTCTGTGCTGTAAATTTCCTATGTTTCTAATTTTCGATCTCAGTTTCAGCTTTCCATGTGGTCTTTTCACATCTGGAACCCATTCCATCTCCTTCCAAGAATACTAATAGTGATCCGTACAGTGCATATGTCCTGCTGAACACGATCTTCTCAACCTAACATGCTCTGTTGCTGCACATAAATCGCTTCATTTCATCAGTTCACTGTCGATTGATCTATCCTCCCAGCTTGTACCCACCATTCTCCCTTGCACACTGCCTTTGTTGGGATTCAGTTCTCAGCACCATACAGAGAAGTGTTTACTGGACTCTGGAAAATTCACGTTTTAATCACAATAGCATCTTTGTGGAGGTAAAGGGGGAAAGATGTAGGCTGGAATGATAACGCAGTGGGTAGATGTGAAAGCCAACAGACATTCTGTAAGAGATTGCCCCTTGCGACTGGCAGAAGTTTGTCCTCTTCATACTGTTGCTTCTCCCCTTGCAGATCCCCTTGCTGCCCGTAGGAGCCACCTTCGTCCAGGGTTTCCATGATTATGTCTCTTTTGTAAGGCAAAATTGTGCAATACGCAGTACACAATCATGATCCTTGAGACCCTGTCAGACTGTATTACATGGAACTCCAGCTCAATCTAGGCACCTGAAGCTTGCCTTCAACATGCCAGTGGTGTGCTCAATTATTATCCTGGATGAATGGACCTCACTATACTAGTGCTCGGCTTTGTGACCTGGGAAACTGCACAAATGTTGTCAGCCATGGCTATAGTATTGATCTCCCAGTAGCCACCCAGAGGCTTGCCTTTCTGGGTCAAAGAGGGCTGCACAGTGGACTGCCTTAAAATTAAGGCATTGTGACGACTCCTAGGGATGTGAGCATTCACTTACACGGTGCTGTGCTGCCGGTCGCAAACAAGTTGCATATTGAGAGGGTGAGAGGAATCCTTTCCTAGTGATGGAAAAAGTGGCATTGAGCAAGGGAGCACACAGGGCCACATGACTGAATCCTTGGACCTTTGGGAATCCTGGCACTCTGCAGAATTGCAATGCATTGCCATCTTCTCATGGGGAAGATGAAATAGCTTGTTTTAGGAAACAATAAATCCATGTTGCAGCAAGTAATTGTATTCCATGCAAGGCTTTTGTAAGATGAATGCATTGAAGGATGTGGGTAAAAGAACACTGATGAGCAAAAGGTCTAGGGTAAGCTATTAAAGCAGTTTCATCTACCCATCCCACTATGTTATTGTAAGACATGTTTAGTACAGTGCATTCTTGGAAAGTGTGGTTGGCTTTTCTTACCTTGGCTGACCTGGTAAGGTCTTTAAACTACTTCTAGCGCTGCCTGGTGAAGCATTGGGGTTGGGGGTTGTGGATTTGATCATTTGCTGGGGTTGCCTCTTGGGCAGCTCTCTTTGGGAGCCCTGCGATGCTTGTTAGCAAAGAGTATTGAGTGTTACCTCATTGGAGAACCTGGGGGCACTCGGGCCATCCTGGCAACCATTCTGCAATTTCAGATTTCCATTCCCTGAACAAAAAGTATTTTCACGAGCCCGGAATTACAGCAGTCCGGAAATTCCGGAAATTACAGCAGTCATCACATTGGGCGTGCACAGATTGTTTTCTGCCCTATTTCTAGCCAGGCTCACGCCCGATCAGAAACTCCGGGCTTGGGAAAGAAGAAAAGGGTGCGAAAGTCGCCAACTTTTTTAAACAAAAAGGAGAGGAAGAGGAGGAGGAGAAGAGGGAGGATTTAGAAAATAATTTAAGAGCCCAGATCAATGCTGCAGGCTGACATTTATTACTAGTGAGGATACTATCAGCTGGGATATTAAACCTTGCATTACCATTCTTCCAGAAACAGAGTTACTAATCATCTTTGGTTTGAAAGTTTTGGAAATAATAGATGGGAGTGGAGGTGCTACCTTCAAAACTTTATCCCACAGCTCTGCACAAAGAAACACCCCCGGAATTGTTAAAGTCCTCTTCGCACAGTCTTTGAAAATGCTTCAGAAATGCAAGATCTGTTGTACTGATTGGATCATTTGTAGGGAAAACTTTGCACTCAATGAATAAAAAAAAGTTAACACACTTGTAACTGCAGCTGTTTGCGGCATTGCTGGGCTACGTGCTCCTTCCCTAACTCTCAGCAGCTGGAACATTGCATCATTTGTGCTTTTATTGTGCCAACTTTCCAACAAGAGTGAGATGCATTGAATAAATTTGAATTTTTTTTCATGTCCATTAATGTTGGATAGAAAATGGAAAATTACACTTTATAGTTATGAGAAAATTCATCCAAAACTCTGCTGCCCGTATCTTAACTCGCACCAAGTCCCGTTCACTCATCACCCCTGTGCTTGCTGACCTACATTGGTTCCCGGTCTGACAAGGCCTCGATTTTAAAATTCTCATCCTTGTTTTCAAATCCCTCCGTGGCCTCGCCCCTCCCTATCTCCGTAACCTCCTCCAACCCTACATCCCTCTGAGATCTCTGCGTTCCTCCAATTCTGGCCTCTCGCCCATCCCCGATTTCCTTCACTCCACTATTGGTGGACGTGCCTGCAGCCATCTTCACCCTAAGCTCTGGAACTCCCTCCCTAAATCTCTCCGCCTCTCTACCTGTCTCTCCTCCTTTAAGTCGCTCTTTGAAACCTACTTCTTTGACCAAGCTTTCGGTCACCTGTCCTAATATCTCTTTTTGTGGCTCAGTGTCAAATTTTGTCTGATAACACTCATGTGAAGCGCCTTGGGACATTTTATAAATGCAAATTGTGTTATGGTTGTCAAAACACAAAGTGGTGGTTTCTGGGAAGGGTTGCTTTGGTTGTTCCTTCGTCTGTAATTTATAAGAGGACGATTGCTGGCATTAATAATAGTAGTGAACAAAGGAGAATAATCTTTCCTCAGTCATCCTGAACAGCACTGCATAATTGGATGCCTTAGCTTCTTCTGAGACCCCAAGCAATTTCAGTGGAAGTTTGTGTGGCCAATGCATATTCGGCATGTTTATTTTCAATAATTAGTTCTCTGTATGGGCTAGCAGATACTAGCAAGGCTGCATTTATTGCCCATCCTGAAGAGCCTCCTTCACAATGATTGTTTGTACAATTGGTTCAGAGGGCATAAAGAGTCAGCCATGACTGGAGTTATGTGTAGGCCAGACCAGGTAAGCATGGCAGGTTCCCTTCCCTGACGGACATTAGTGAACTAGTTGAGGTTTTATGCCAATCTGGTGGCTCTTTTTTTCTGGTGCCAGCCCACAAATGATCAGATTAATTGAATTGAATTGCTCAACTTGCCATGGTGGGCTTTGAACCCACAACCTCTGGGTTGTAATGTTCAACACTATGACACTACCGTACCTTATGATCTGACTTCATTCCTATTATAATTGCGCACTGGTGCATCATCTACTGACCTGTGTTCATATATAGGTAGTAAGTTCACATCATTGTCAGCTCGGGCTGTTTGGAGCCAACACCACAATGTTAGACTGCTGCCAACCCATCACCGTAGGCAGGTCCCGGCATGATCGAAGCTGCCTGGAATAAAAATACAGCGTGACAATCCATTATAACAAGTCACTATACTATCTCCTACTGTGTGTTCCTGTGGAAGAACATGATGTGTTGATTCAGATTCTTTTTGAGACTAATTTGTTCCTCTCTGGTTCTTTTAACGCTTAGAGCAGGTTAGCTCATTAGGCTATATTTCAAAACAAGAGAACTTTTCTTTACTGTTTACATCACTGTTTGCTGACTCGCTGCTGTCTGAGGATGCCTGGTATTATATAGACGTGTGAATGCACACAGGTTCAGGTAATTGCTCAGCCTGTACACCAGATGGCTCTTTCCTTGGAATCTATATCTAAGTTAGCTGTTGCTTGCTTCAGTGTAGCAATTCACCTTGCCCACAGGATTGGAGCATGTTTGCACCGCACATGCTCAGGAAGGCTCTAATAGTGATCACGGTACAATGCAGATATGGCCTGACTGCTGTTTTAATTGATGCGCGTTGCTTGTCTGATATTCTTTGGTTCTCCATTAAAAAGAAGTCTGAGGATGGATGCATCCACTTTGATCTCTTCCTCTTCCACCCCCTTCTCTCCACAACTGGGATCTGTATTGCAGTGTCTCTAGTTTAGGGTTGCCGACTCTGATTGGATGTATTCCTGGAGGTTTTAACACATGACCTACAACCACCCCACCCGCATTCTCCTGCCATTGGTCGCCCAAAACATCCATTCTCGCGGCACACCGTCTTCCTCTGACAATTGGAAAGCGAACAGATCTTACAGCTGATTGTGGATAATTCTTGACTGTCAAACAGCCTTTCTCCGCCACCCCCCATCTCCAATATTTTTATAATAAATAATCAAAAGTGTTCAAAGAATATGAAAAAAAAAAATTTTTTGATGCCCTTAGGATTTTTCCCCTGGGTTGCCGACTGCTGTACCCTGGAGATCCCTGGAGACTCCAGGACAATCCTGGAGGGTTGGCAATCCTATCTTAATTACACTAGCATGAAATCAACTCCATATAGTGTGAAGTCGATTTGGAGTGTGTAGTCCAGCGTGGTCTTCAGTCCTAGGTTTGTGCTGTCATGGCTGGGTTTTCGCTCCAGCACAAGCTTAGAACAAATGGATATACTGTATGTAACCAAGTGTCATAAACCACATCATCCAACCATGTATTGTGGTTTGGGGAACAAGAGGCAAAAGTGTGGTGAATAGCTAATTATGAAATGGGGTTCAGATTACTAAGGTGGCAATCATTTCTCGACTGGAAGTATCAATCATATTTCACTGCGGAACGATATAGTTCATTTAATCTGGGTGGTTATTGTGAGCTGCATCAAATCTCGCTCCAGGAATGACTGGATATTGACTGGCAGCGGTTCAAGAAGGCGGCTCACCACCACCTTCTCAAGGACAATTAGGGATGGGCAATAAATGCTGGCCTCACCAGCGATGCCCACATCCCATGAACGAATAATAAAAAAAAAATTGTCTTAAGATTTCTTAAAGTGGGGATCAACATGGGCCACCTCACTGCTTGGTTTGGTTTGCTGCGTGAGTCATGGTGCTAGCCTGCATTTTTAGCCCTCGACTTGATAGAATGATGCAAACGGTCTGATTCTTTCCATTGTTTGCAACCATGAATAATAATGACTTCAGTGTCTGGCTGGATGCTAATGATGAGCAATGTTCTCCCATTTTCTCTTCTCTGGAAGGGAGCTATAGTTGGAGCTCGGGGAAGGGGCAAGTGGGGAGTGCAATCGGGTTTATTTCCTTTTTATGTGTTTGCACTGCAGCCAAGAAGAATACAGCCAGATAGAAGCTGATCTTAAATTCCTCTCTCAATTCTACTTCACTGACCCCTGAGTGCAAGAGAATTTCAGCGGATTTGAACCCCATGTTACTAAATAACTGGGGCAATTGTGTAAACTCAGGCAGCCAGGCCAGTTCATTACCCACTTAAAAGAACAAATAAAATGAAGGTTAGGGGGGAAAAAAAATGAGTGCCATCCTGAGGGGGAAATCATTTTTATTCCATACGATTTATTTTGATTTTTTTTTAAAACACTGATACTCCACTGCTGTGGGCTGCCAGGAAGGTGGTGAGAGCAGTCCACCTGGGATTGGACTTTAGATTTTTCTTCCCCTGTCACCCAAGTCAGAATTCATTGGTACATTGGAATCCTTGCTATGGCTGTGCATACACTGGAGGGCAATATCCGTTTTTTTTTTGTAAAACAGGAATGAATGGCCAAGAGAGAGACAGCATTACTGAAAATATATTTTTTCAAATTCAGACTTTGTGTTACGTCATAAAATGGAGCATGAGCACAAGAACCTTTAGGAATAAGAGAAGGCTCAATCAGTGCATCCATTTTTCAGAGATGAATCCCACCCGCCTGCCCATGTTCTTACCATATCCCTTAATCGATCTCATTCCAGAAACACACGACTCTTGATACCCAAGGATAGTCCCATGGAACTAATTTCATATCTCTATTTCCTACATTACAACAGTGAGTACACTTCATAGGTACTTCATTGGCTGTAAAGTGCTTTGCGATGCCCTGAGGCCGTGAAAGGCACTGTATAAAATGCAAGTTTTTCTTGTTTTCTTTCTTTCTTCCCTTTTGTGTGAAAAAGTTTCCCCTGACCTCCCTTCTTACTCATAAGTTTTTACCTTTTAGACCAGTTTGTCTTTCAGCGCCAGTTCCTTTCATCATCCCTCCCCCTGACTGTTACCACGCAGTGCTGGCCAGAGACTTGCACCTTATCTGGGCTGTATAGCTGTTTTTTTTTCAGATTCAGCATATCTACCCTAAAAATAATTGTGTCCATCCCTCTAAACAGGATTTGCCCGCTCATCTGCATTCTTGTTCACATCCATCATTTAGATAGTAATTCCTGGCTATCTCCTGCTCAGCATTCAAATACCTTGGGCACGATTTTAAAAGGGAAAAACGGGTGGGTTGGGGGCAGGGGGGCAATCAAAATTGCTGTTTTTGGGAGCGGGCAGACATCCCGGCTGGAACCCACATATTTTTGAATGAGACTGAGGCAAATCTGTGTGCGTGCGTACAGGAGTTACCAGGAAGTCCCGCCCCCACTTAAGTCCGGCGGGCTGATAATTAAAGGAGCAATGTACCTCATTGAGGTACTTAAGGTAGTTTATTTTTTGTGTATTGGATAGTTAAAAAGATTTTAATGTTGCCTGGGCAGCTTTCCCACCGCTTCCGATTCACGCCTGGTGAAACCAGACGGGAAGGGCCAGATCAGTCAAAAATAAACTAAATAAATTAAGTAAAATTACATTTCTCGTTGCAAACAAATTAAATAAACATACCTTTAAACACAATGTTGCCTGGACCTCCCCCTATTCTGATTCCGATGTCTGACGTCTGCCCTCTAATCCCGATGCCCGATGTCTGCCCTCTGATCCCGATGTCCGATGTCTGACCTCTGATCCCGTTATCCGATGTCTGCCCTCTGATCCCGATGTCCATTGTCCGCTCTCTGATCCCGATGTCCGATGTCTGCCCTCTGATCCCGATGTCCATTGTCCGCTCTCTGATCCCGATGTCCGATGTCTGCCCTCTGATCCCGATGTCTGATGTCTGCCCTCTGATCCCGTTGTCCGATGTCTGCCCTCCGATCCTGATGTCCGATGTCTGCCCTCTGATCCCGATGTCTGATGTCTGCCCTCTGATCCTGATGTCCGATGTCTGCTCTCTGATCCTGATGTCCGATGTCTGCCCTCTGATCCTGATGTCCGATGTCTGCTCTCTGATCCTGATGTCCGATGTCTGCCCTCTGATCCTGATGTCCGATGTCTGCCCTCTGATCCCGATGTCTGATGTCTGCCCTCTGATCCTGATGTCCGATGTCTGCTCTCTGATCCTGATGTCCGATGTCTGCCCTCTGATCCTGATGTCCGATGTCTGCTCTCTGATCCTGATGTCCGATGTCTGCCCTCTGATCCTGATGTCCGATGTCTGCTCTCTGATCCTGATGTCCGATGTCTGCCCTCCGATCCTGATGTCCGATGTCTGCCCTCTGATCCCGATGTCTGATGTCTGCCCTCTGATCCTGATGTCCGATGTCTGCTCTCTGATCCTGATGTCCGATGTCTGCCCTCTGATCCTGATGTCCGATGTCTGCTCTCTGATCCTGATGTCCGATGTCTGCCCTCTGATCCTGATGTCCGATGTCTGCCCTCTGATCCCGATGTCCGATGTCTGCCCTCTGATCCCGATGTCCGATGTCTGCCCTCTGATCCCGATGCCCAATGTCTGCCCTCTGATCCCGTTGTCCGATGTCTGCCTTTTGATCCCGATGTTGATGTCTGCCCTATGATCCCAATGTCTGCTCTCTGATCCCAATGTCCGATGACTGCTCTCTGATCCCAATATCCGATGTCTCCACTCTAATCTTTGTTCCCCCCCCATTTCTATCCTAACTGCCGATGAGGTCTCTCTCTCTCTCTCTCTCTTTCTCCTCCCCCCACCCCCTTGGATGTGCAGCTCCTGTCGGCAGCCAGCCTGTCAATCAGGCTGGCTGCTGGGCGCGAAACCCCGTAGAGGCTTTGATTGGCCTCATTAGGGTTGCAAGATGGCAACCTGCCTACTTCCCTTCCGGATTTGGGGGCCCGCAAATCATCCCCACCCCCGGACTCTTACCACTGGCATAATAAAATTGTGCCCCTTCTCCCACTCAGTCCGAGCTATCGAATCCAGGCTCACAATGCTTAGTCAGGCGCCAATGTAGTAGCAGAACTTTGGGGTTAGGAATTTAGGAATTGGCGATTTTTTTTTTCTAAAAGGAAATGGTGAGTTATATCAGTAGTGAGCTGAACATTATCGAGGATTGATATTGATCCATGGTTCGCCCATGATTTTCCTTTATCTTACATTTCAGAATGTCTGTTTTTGCAGAGCTCCTGTATGAAGACTCCACTCTAGCCAGTGGAAAAAGAACTGCTCACCACCACTGATATCCGAAAAGCTTGAAGCCTCTTCTTTTTTCTCCTTAACCGATCGGAATGCAGAAAGGAGGCAGAAAACAGACATTAGAAAAAAACATGGCCAATTTTCAGGAAAAACTCTCCTGAGGCATAAGGCAGTTAGCAAGCTCCAGGAGACTGTGGTTAGCTGTGACACATCTCTAGTCAGACTTGACTAACCCACAAACCCCGGATATTCCCCAATGTCATCCTTCCTCTGGAACTTGACAAGACCCGTCTTAAAAGATAGCCTGCAATGATACACCCCAACCTCTGCCTTTGATCTCTAAAGAGACCAAGTATACCATTCTGAGTGATACTCAACTGGCATGCAGTAAGACATTAAAAGCTATCCCTCTCCCCCCCCTCCCTAGTGCCTCTACTCCCATCTATGTAGCGCCAAAGTGGAGAGGAGTCCTTAAAATATAGATATTCTGAAAACTAAAACTTTTAAAACTTAGCCAAATTGTCTGCAAGTAAGTACAACTTATTGAGGGCATTTAACCAACAGAGTTTCCTCCTCCTCCTTTTCTCCTCCTCCTCCTTCATTTATTTAAATTCCACTTTCAAAAGATTTGAGTTGCCTAATTCATGTTTTTTGTATCGTCAGAAATTTCAAATAAACCCAGGTCAACTGCATAGAATCTGCTCTTTCTTTAAAAAAAACAGAAAACGAAAGTTCCGTCAGTAAAAATATCCCAAATAGAAAGGAAATTGGAGACTGGGTTAGTTTAGCTCCTTGTTCCCTGAGTGGATCTAGGCTTGCCTTGTGGTTAAATACTTTCTTGAGTCTGTAGGTGGTATTATTAGTGAAGCTTGAGGCAGACTCAGTTTAAAACATTTCCCCACTGTGGAGACCAGGGTTGCCAACTCTGATTGGACGTATCCCTGGAGGTTTCATCACGTGACCTCATGCCACCAACCACCAAGTCCCCCACGCTCCTGCCATTGATTGCCTAAATCGTTCATCCTCATGGTTTAAATGCTTTTCCCCACCAATTGGAAGCCAAACAAACTCTTCATTGCCCAATTGGATGATTCTTGACTTTGTCAAACCGGCTTTTTACCGATCTGCAGTATTTTTTAAAACCAGTAACTGGAAGTGTTAAAAGAAAGTAAAAGATAAACACTTTTTTTAACGCCCCTGTGATTTTTCTCCATGGTTTGATGACAGCAGTGTCCTGGAGATTAATCTTTAATTCCTGGAGACGCCAGGGCAATTCTGGAGGGTTGGCAACCCTAGTGGAGAAGGTGCATAGCACACAACACGGTTTGGTTATTATTTTTGCAGCTCCACTCTCCACAGTGATACAGCACCTTGAATTACATATAATTACATAGAATTTACAGCACAGAAACTGGCCATTCGGCCCTACATTTATGCTCCACATGAGCCTTCTCCCTCCCTACTTTATCTCACCCAATCAACGTATCCTTCTATTCCTTTCTCCCTCATATGTTTATCCAGCTTCCCCTTAAATCCATCTATGTTAATTACCTCAACCACTCTATGTGGCAGCAAGTTCCACATTCTCATTATTCTCTGGGTAAAGACGTTTCTCCTGAATTCCTTATTGGATTTATTAGTGACTATCTTATATTTATGGCCCCTAGTTTTGAACTCCCCCACAAGTGGAAACATCGTCTCTTGGCACCTTTAATGTAGTGGACCATCTAAAGGTGTTTTATATGGTTGGGAAGGTGGGGGCGGCGGTGGCAAGGTGCAGATTCAAAACATTGAGCAGAAATTGGGAGAAGAATTAAGGGAGGTGATAGAAGAGAGAGGTTTTGAGGAGCCATTTTCAAAATGGGAAGAGTTGTAACCTAGCTGTGGAGCTGCATTTTCTGTTTTTATTATTAATTGTAATGCTTTGGATAGAGTATGTTTGGTTCTTGTGTGGCCGTGACCCTGAGGCGTGTGTTTTCGAAACCGTGCTTAGTGAATTCTGTCAGGAGAATAACCACAAAATGGAAAATGGCCACAAGATGCAACCTGATGCCAGTGAGCATAACTCAGGGCTCCAAATAGACCTTCTCTCCCTCCACACCCCCCCCCCCACCCCACCCCCGACCCTTGCAGAAATACATTACCAGTGCATAATTGAAAAATGGTCTGCAGTTGATGGATCCTGATTAGTGGTTTTCAAGACTATGTTACTCACAGATGGTGCAGATCATTTTGCATGTCAGTGATTCAGACTTACTGTGGAGTAAGAGTGCTTTACAAAAGCCTGTAGCTGTGCTGCATTCTTTTTGTTTTAAAAGCCCCTGG
This sequence comes from Heptranchias perlo, assembly GCF_035084215.1. Classification (NCBI taxonomy): domain Eukaryota; kingdom Metazoa; phylum Chordata; class Chondrichthyes; order Hexanchiformes; family Hexanchidae; genus Heptranchias; species Heptranchias perlo. Next base: position 117,671,410 of record NC_090329.1, on the reverse strand, counting down.
GATTTACAAATGATTTTTTACAGTGTCAATGCATTGTCATTTGGATGAGGTGTTAAACCAAGGCCACATCTGCCCTCTCAGGAGGACGTAAAAGATCCCTGGCACTATCCATAGGAACATAGGAACAGGAGTAGGCCATTCAGCCCCTCGTGCCTGCTCCGCCATTTGATAAAATCATGGCTGATCTGTGATCTAACTCCATATACCTGCCTTTGGCCCATATCCCTTAATACCTTTGGTTGCCAAAAAGCTATCTATCTCAGATTTAAATTTAGCAATTGAGCTAGTATCAATTGCCGTTTGCGGAAGAGAGTTCCAAACTTCTACAACCCTTTGTGTGTAGAAATGTTTTCTAATCTTGCTCCTGAAAGGCCTGGCTCTAATTTTTAGACTGTGCCCCCTACTCCTAAAATCCCCAACCAGCGGAAATAGTTTCTCTCTATCCACCCTATCTGTTCCCCTTAATATCTTTATAAACTTCGATCAGATCACCCCTTAACCTTCGAAACTCTAGAGAATACAACCCCAATTTGTGTAATCTCTCTTCGTAACTTAACCCTTGAAGTCCGGGTATCATTCAAGTAAACCTACGCTGCACTCCCTCCAAGGCCAATATGTCCTTCCGAAGGTGCGATGCCCAGAACTGCTCACAGTACTCCAGGTGCGGTCTAACCAGGGTTTTGTATAGCTGCAGCATAACTTCTGCCCCCTTGTACTCCAGTCCTGTAGATATAAAGGCCAGCATTCCATTTGCCTTCCTGATTATTTTCTGCACCTGTTCATGACACTTTAATGATCTATGTACCTGAACCCCTAAGTCCCTTTGGACATCCACTGTTTTTAACTTTTTACCATTTAGAAAATACCCTGTTCTGTCCTTTTTGATCCAAAGTGGATGACCTCACATTTGTCTATATTGAATTCCATTTGCCACAGTTTTGCCCATTCACCTAATCTATCAATATCGCTTTGTAATTTTATGTTTTCATCTGCACTGCTTACAATACCACCAATCTTTGTGTCATCGGCAAACTTAGATATGAGACTTTCTATGCCTTCATCTAAGTCGTTAATAAATATTATGAATAATTGAGGCCCCAAGACAGATCCCTGCGGGACTCCACTAGTCACATCCTGCCAATGTGAGTACCTTCCCATTATCCCTACTCTCTGTCGCCTTTCGCTCAGCCAACTTCCTTACCAAGTCCGGACTTTTCCCTCGATTCCATGGGCTTCTATCTTAGCTAACAGTCTCTTATGTGGGACCTTATCAAATGTCTTCTGGAAGTCCATATAAATAACATCCATTGACATTCCCCTGTCCACTACTTTAGTCACCTCTTCAAAAAATTCAATCAGGAAATTCAATCAGAAGAAGAGAAGGGGAGTTCTCCCCAGTGTCCTGGCCAATATTTATTTCTCAACCAACATCACTGAAAAACAGACTAACTGGTCATTATCACATTGCTGTTTGCGGGACCTTGCTGTGCGCTAATTGGCTGCTGCGTTTCCTACATTACAACAGTGACTACACTTCAAAAGTACTCCATTGGCTGTAAAGCACTTTGGGATGTCCTGAAGTCGTGAAAGGCGCTATATAAATGCAGGACTTTAATTCTTTTTCTTCCCCCCTAACGTAAGGAGTAAACAGAAAGTGATAGACTTTGCTGTTTGTCTGGTGCAAAACTACCCCTAACATTCACGTTTTGATATCAGAATGACCACTGGAACGTTATCTGTTGTTTTGCTACACAGGTGTCAGCACCTCCTTATATCAGTGACGTATTAATCCCTTGTGGCCTGCTCAGCGGAGTTGTCCACTCATTCTGTGGTGTTGGTCTTTTTTTTAAAAGGGCTTGATTATATTTTACGAATGTGAATGGGCAGGGCGATGAAGTTGAAAGATGTAACAAGGTCCTTCCATTTGCTTCGGGCTTTCACACAAATTAACCTACTTAAGACCAATATGCTTCTCAGTGCTTTTATCAGACGTTTATTACGCTCAAAATTCCATGTGTTTTGCTTTGTTGATTACTTTTGGAAAATGATTGCTCGTAGGTTTAAATAAAGGTTACGCTTGTGCTCTGTGCAAACGTCGATCAGCCAAAGATGTGACACCGATAAAGGATAAGGAACAATTATGGTTTGATGGGAGTTTATGCACTGAGCAGGCAGTATATTGTAGCACTTGACAAAACTGCAAACTGCAGCTGATCTGGCACAAAATGGGGGTCGTAATCTTAAAATTAGAGCTAGGCCATTTAGGAGGGAAATCTTTTTTCACACAAAGGGTAGTAGAAACCTGGAATTCTCTCCCCACCACGGCTGTGGATGCTGGGTCAATTGGAGCTTTCAAGACAGAGATCGATAGATTTTTGTTAGATAACGGTATCGACGGATATGGAGCAAAGGCGGGTAAATGGAGTTGAGGTGCAGATCAGACATGATCTAATTGAATAGAGGAGCAGGCCCGAGGGGCTGAATGGCCTATTCCTATGTTCCTACGAATGCACCCACCGAGTGCACCATTGTTTCTGCAGTCTCTGACTCTTAGCTTCGCACATTTAGAAATGATGTATTAAGTTCACTTGTGAGGAAGACCCAGGTGGTGCAATTGTAAAATGAAAGTGCCACACCTTCAAAACTGTACCACTCACATGTGTTTCAGTGAGCAGCACTCATACGTTTTGCCTTTCGAATGAGTTGCAAAAACAGAACCTTCCTGTCTTAGTAAACGTTGATGGTCCTATAGCACTTATTGGAAGGTGAGCAGGAAGTTCTCCCTCAACCAACACCACCAGAAACCTGGTCATTTAACGCCTCGCCGTTTCTGGGACTTTGCTGGTGTAGATGGCTGCTGTATTTGCCTGCGTAACAGTAGTCACTGAACTTCAAAAGAAAACCTGATTTATTATGTGAAGTGCTTTGAGACATTTCGACAATGTGAAAAACATTTATATAAATGCAATTCTTTTTTGCGTCACTGGACAATCCATAATAAACAACTGCTGTACAGCATGGTGTGCAGATATCGATTCCCGTTTTCTGTGGAAAGAAAATGGCTAAAGTGAGCAAATCCTCTCTGTTAGTATTGAATTGAGCAGCTTTCCACCCCCCCCCCCGCCCCACCCAACTTCTTTGTATCTATTTGTTACTGATAAAATAAGGAATGGAAATTGTTTCAAATAGATCTTGTGCAGACGATGACTGCCTTGTCGTCCCATTGCGTGACCCCTTGACCTGTGTGAGATATGAGCCAGTATCTGGCATGTTGCGAGTTTCATGGCTATTTGTCACGGATGGATTTATGCCTGTATGGGATATATGACTGACTTGCATAAATGATTCCCTTATGTACTGTATGAGTGTATTGGTTTGCAAACCACATTTGAGTGCTCTGTCTCCGATGCAGTACTTCCCCACATCTTATTATATTTAGCTTCTGTAAGGTCACATACTTTCACTAATCTTCTGTGTAGAGAAAGTAGACTAATGCGTGGGCAATTTTCATAGCGTTTGCTTAGGATTGCATTTGTGCGTAAGTATTATATTACAAATGTCGGTTTTGTATTTGCAATTTATTCCTTTCTCCTCTGAGAGACAAGTCTACGAATGAATGTATGCAATATTAGAGTGCTAATGATTAACACATTCGTATGAATGACTTTATCCACTGTTTTAACAGAAGGGTTAATGAGTTTAAAATAACCATCTTACTATCCCTGCTTAGATAGCAGACAAAGTAATGCGACGCAAATAGAATTATAGAATCATATAGCACAGAAGGAGGCCATTCACCCTATCGTGCCTGCGCCAGTTCTCTGAAAGAGCTGTCCAATTAGTCCCACATTCCTGAACACATTAATGTTCCTACGCTAATTCACACGCAGTAATTCCTAAGCTGTAGTAGCAGTACCTTTATACTGGGATTTGGCTTGCCTCTATTCTCTTCACTCTTGGCACTCCATTGTTCAGCAGTAGTACACATTTCGGTTTGATGAGCGAAATCACAAATTTGACTTAACCTGGCGCAAGTCACAGCATTAAAACATTAATACTCAGTGCACATAATGCTTACTTACTTCTTCGTCATGCACCCAGCAAAGGAAGGATGGGTTGGAAAAATTAATTCTTGTTTGGGCTCTTGCAGTTTTGTTTACACGTAACCTCCTTCACTCTCCAAATTCCTAAACTGAATCCAAGCGAAGAATCTCAGAAATGTGAACTAATTTTTGCTTAATATTAATTTGACAAGTCATATTTTGTTTTGCTCTATTTTGGGTTTTGCATCCATTTGAGATAAAAAGAAAAATTCTGAAAATTCTAAAGATCTGAAATAAATTCAGAAAATGCTGGAAATACACAGCAGCTCTGTCAGCACCTGTGAAGAGTTGAGATCAGTTCACGTTTTGGATAGGGACATGTGATTTCACTTTTGTTCAAAAGCAGTCAACTTTGTGAATGCGAATGTTCCGAAGGTTACAACCTCTAAGCCCCACTCCAGAGACTTGAGCACATAATCTAGGCTAAGACTCCAGTGCAGTACTGAGGGAGCGCTGCACTGTCGGAGATGCCATCTTTCGGATGAGGCGTTAAACCGAGGCCCCGCCTGCCCTCTCAGATGGATGTGAAAGATCCCACGGCACTATTTTGAGTTCTCCCTGGTGTCCTGGCCAATGTTTATCCATCAGCCAACACCTAAAAAACAGGTGGTCTGGTCATTGCTGTTTGTGGGACCTTGCAGTGCACTAATTGGCTGCTTCGTTTCCTACATTGAAACATGGACTACATTTCAAAAGTACTTAATTGGCTGTAAAGCGCTTTGGGTTGTCATATGTCATGAAAGGCGCTATATAAATGAAAGTCTTTATTTATAAAAGCTAAAATAATGGTTGAATTTAGAAATTGGTTAATAAGATTCTACATGTGATACTGCAAAATATTTGGGAAATGTGTGCGTGTATTATTGAATCTCAAGTGCCATTGGTAGAAGTTTGTGAGAGATGGTGAAGTAAGTGGATAGTGGTAAAGTGATTTTTGCTTGCCTCAAATTTCCTAGGAATCAAACAGTTTGCTGCAGTTCCTTCACGCTGATTTGGGTCCTGGGAAATTTGAGGCAAGGTAGATAGTGGAGCTGATCAAAAAAGCATGACACAATTTTTTATGCTAGGTATACATTTAAAGTGTGATACACCCCATAAGTAATTTTTTAATATATTAAATAAATAGATGTTTATGTTGCTTCGTGGATACAGTAGATTTATGTCTGTTTGCGTTCCATTGATGATTCATCGATGCACCACAGTTCATTTCAGATCCTTTTCACTGATTTCGCTCTTAGTCACTGGAAGAGAGGGCACTCACTGAAGAATATGAGGCAGGAAACAAGTTCAGAATTAACTTTTATTTTCTTCTCCTCCTTTCTGAAGCCTGATAGTTCTCGGTTATAGTCTTGCCCATTGCGTGCGATGTGTGCATGTGCAATGATTCCTTACAACAAAAGGGAAAGAAAGACTGACTTGCATTTATATAGTGCATTTTGTGGCCTCAGGATGTCCCAAAGTGCTTTACAGCCAATTAAGTACTTTTGAAGCATAGTCACTATTGTAATGTAGGAAAAGCGGCAGCCAGTTTGCACACAGCAAGGTCCCACAAACAATAATGTGTTAATGATCAGGTAATCTGTTTAGTGATGTTGGTTGAGAGATAAATATTGGCCAGAATTGTATTGAGTTGGGCATCACACATTTCAGCTCAGTGTAGAATCATATCCACTTCTTGTATTGAACAAATGCACAGTACGTACTGTGCAAACTCCGTGTGCCACATACAGGCTCATATCCCACAGGGGTCACAAGTCAGCAGTTAAACCAATTTATTGCGTGCTAGAGATTGTCTGCATCTGATGAGTTCTAATGGTAACAATGCTGAAATATCAAAAAGTGAGGGAAATTTAAACATACGGAAATAAACAAATATTTATTTAAAGTGTCAAGTTAGTTGCAGAAAGCAAAATGCCTGATTATTCATCTTTGCTTGACTTCACCAGAAAATGTGAGCGTGACTGATTAAGTGACTCTAAATTGAGATTGAGATTTATTGGAGTTCTTTGAGGAAGTAACGAGCAGGGTGGATAAAGGGGAACCAGTAGATGTAATGTATTTGGATTTCCAAAAGGCATTTGATAAGGTGTCACATAAAAGGTTGCTGCACAAGGTAAGAGCTCTTGGTGTTGGGGGTAATATATTAGCATGGATAGAGGATTGGCTAACTAACAGAAACAGAGAGTCGGGATAAAGGGGTCATTTTCAGGATGGCAATCTGTAACTAGTGGGGTGCCGCAGGGATCAGTCCTGGGGCCTCAACTATTTACAATATATATCAATGACTTGGATGAAGGAAGCGAGTGTACTTTGGCCAAATTTGTTGATGATGCAAAGATAGGTGGAAAAGTAAGTTGTGAGGAGGACACAAAGTGTCTGCAAAGGGATATAGACAGGTTAAGCAAGCGTGCAAAAATTTGGCAAATGGAGTCTAATATGGGAAAATGTGAAGTCATCCACTTTGGTAGGAAGAATAAAAAAGCAAAATATTATATAAATGAAGAAAGACTACAGAATGCTAAGATACAGAAGGATTTGGGTGTCTTCGTACATGAAACACAAAAGTTAGCATACAGGTGCAGCAGGTAATTGGGAAGGCAAATGGAATATTGGCCTTTATTTCAAGGGGGATAGAGTATAAAAGCAGGGAAGTCTTGCTACAACTGTACAGGGTACAGGGTACAGGGTACAGGGTGAGACCACACCTAGAGTACTGAGTACAGTTCTGGTCCCCTTATTTAAGGAAGGACGTACTTGCATTGGAGGCAGTTCAGAGAAGGTTCACTAGGTTGATTCTGGGTATGGAAGAGTTTTCTTATGAGGAAAGATTGAACAGGTTGGGTCTATACTCACTGGACTTTAAAAGAATGAGAGGAGATCTTATTGAAACATATAAGATTCTGAGGGGTCTTGACAGGGTAAATGCTGAGAGGATGTTTCCCCTCATAGGGGAATCTAGAACTAGGGGGCAAAGTCTCAGAATAAGGGGTCGCCCATTTAAGACGGAGATGAGGAGGAATTTTTTCTCAGAGGGTTGTGAACCTTTGGAATTCTTTGCCCCAAAGAGCGGTGGAGGCTGAGTCATTGAATATATTCAAGGCTGAGTTAGACAAATTTTTGACCAGCAAGAGAGTCAAAGGATATGGGAAACAGGCGGGAAGGTGGAGTTGAGGCCAGAATTAGATCAGCCATGATCTCATTGAATGCGGAGCAGGCTCGAAGGGCAAAATGGCCTAATCCAGCTCCTATCTCTTATGTTCTTGTGTTATGTTCTTATGTTATTATGGAGGCAATTTTAATCAAACTGATGGGATTGGGTGCAGCGCTGGTTTTAAACCCCCCCCCCCTCCCCGCATTGACTTTAATGGAGGTAAAATCAGACGGGGTGTAAAACCGATCTCGTCAGTTTCTTGACGGGCAGTTTTGGTTAAAATTAACCTCTATGTTTCTGTTATTGTTATTTGTGTTGCACTTCCTAGATAACTGGTCAGAAGACCATTAAGAAATCTGACTGGCTGGCCATCTGGGACTGCATCGCAGCAATTCATTCTAGTAGTAGTAGCTGGTAAATGGTGCTAATCTGTTTAAAATTCAAACCTGCACCATTCAGGTCATCATCTGTCGTAGTGTGAGAATTCAGTTCTAGAATAGACTTTGAACTGCTCACAGTGTGTGTTAAGACTCTTTCCCTTGTTCCAGCGTAGAATCTGCTTTGTTTAGGCATACAAGACCGCCAGATTCGATCCTTCCCACCACGTCTCACTAGAACAAACCTACAGTTCCCCCCCCTCCCACCTGCACAACACCCAACTGTTTTTTTTAATGAAATGATTCCAAGGTTTTGTTTCCGCTACCCAGTCTGGAAGTCTACTTCACACGATGATCACTCTTTGGAGTATTTTCAGTGCCATAAACTTTTAGAGACGATAGTCCAGGACAAAATGAATTGGCACTTGGAAAAGTTTGGCCTAATAAATGAAAGTCAGCACAGATTTGTTGAAGGAAAATCGTGTTTGACTAACTTGATTGAATTCTTTGATGAAGTAACAGAGAGGGTTGATGAGCGTAGTACGGTTTATGTTGTGCATATGGACTTTCAAAAGGCATTTGATAAAGTACTACATAGTAGACTTGATAGAAAAATTAATGCCCATAGGTTTAAAGGGGCTGTGGCAGCATGGATACAAAAATTTCTAAGGGACAGAAAGCAAGGAATAGTGGTGAAGGGTTGTTTTTCAGACTGCAGGGAAGTATACAGTGGTGTTCCCCAGGGGTCGGTATGAGGACCGCTGCTCTTTTTGATATATATTCATGACCTGGACTTGAGTATAGAGGGTATAATTTCAAAGCATGAAGATGATACAAAACTCGACAATGTAGTAAATAATGTGAAGGATAGTAACAGACTTCAGGAGGACATAAACAGACTGGTGAAATGGGCAGACACATGGCAGATGAAACTTAACACAGAGAAGTGCGAAGTGATACATTTTGACAGGAAAAATTAGGAGAGGCAATATAAACTAAATGGTATACTTTTAAAGGGAGCTCAGGAACAGAGAGACCTGGGGCTGGATGTACACAAATCTTTGAAGGTGGCAAGGCAAGTTGAGAAGGCTGTTAAAAAAGCATATGGGATCCTGGGCTTTATTAATAGAGGCGTAGAGTACAAAAGCAAGGAAGTTATGCTAAACATTTCTAAAACACTGGTTAGGCTGCAGCTGGAGTATTGTGTTCAATTCTGGGCACCGCAGTTTAGGAAAGATGTCAAGGCCTTAGGCAGAAGAGATTTAGTAGAATGGTACCAGGGATGAGGGACTTCAGTTATGTGGAGAGACTGGAGAAGCTGGGTTTGTTCTCTTTAGAACAGAGAAGGTTAAGGGGAGATTTGATAGAGGTGTTCAAAATCATGAGCAGCTTTGATAGAGTAAATAAGGAGAAACTGTTTCCAGTGGCAGAAGGGTCGGTAATCAGAGGACTCAGATTTACGGTGATCGGCAAAAGAGCCAGAGGCGACATGAGGAAGCATTTTTCTACGCAGCAAGTTGGAATGACCTGGAATGTACTGCATGAAAGGCTGGTGGAAGCAGATTCAATAGTAACTTTCAAAAGGGAATTGGATAAATGCTTGAAGGGAAAAAATTTACAGGGCAATGGGGTGGGACTAATTGGATAGCTCTTTCAAAGAGCTGCAACAGGCACGATGGGCCGAATGGCCTCCTCCTGTGCTGTACCAACTGCGATACGGTGACAAAATCGAAAGCAAAATACTGCGGACTCTGGAAATCTGAAATAAAAACAGAAGATGCTGGAAAAGCTCAGCAAGTCAGGCAACAGAGTCAACGTTTCAGTTTCAGTTTCAAGACCTTCCATCAGAACTGGAAGATGTTAAAGAGTTAACAGTTTTTAAGCAAGTACAGAGCCAGGGAAAGTGGAGGGTGGGGAGGGGAGGGGAGGAAAGAACAAAAGGGAAGGTCTCTGATAGGGTAGAGGACAAGAGTGATTAAGTGACAAAAGGGATGATGGTGCAAGGCAAGGAAGGTCCTAATGGGACAAGTTAAGAAACAAAAGATGGATCTAGAGTAGCTGGCTTCTGTAACATCAGAACCATTACCAGCACCTGCTGTGCCACAAAAAAAATGGGAGTGGTTATGATCTGAAGTTATTGAAATCAATGTTGAGTCCCCGGAAGGTTGTAAAGTGCCTAAATGAAAGAGTTGGTGCTGTTCCTCGAGCTTCCGTTGAGCTTCACTGGAACAGTGTAGGAGGCCAAGGACAGAGAGGTCAAAGTGGGAATTAAAATGGCAAGTGACTGGCAGGTCAGGGTCATGCTTATGGACTGAGCGGAGATGTTCAGCAAAGTGATCACCCAATCTATAATACTGTGATATAAATGCAAGTTGTTTCCATTGTTGTGTGAAAAACAACTCCTTCAAATCAGGCCTACATTTTCCTTTTGCCACTTTGACCCAGTGCCCCTCTTCCTGCTTTAATGGTTTAATTTAAAGCAATGCTCTGGATTTATCTTCTCTACACCATTTACCAATATATACTTTTAGATATAAATGCCAGTTCAGTTTTTCTTTTATACTTTTACTAGGCCATACCTCAGTTGCCTTCTTTCAAGGCTGACGTTAAAAAATGATGTTTGTACACATGAGTTGATCTAGTTGGGCTCCTTCGATATCCCAGTGAACAGGTTCAATCTGATTTTGCTGATCCCAAGTGACGATAGCCACATGCAGTTGGCCTTGGCACCCCTCGGTTAGGAAGGGAAAATATTGGTGAAGATTGTTGCTGCAGATTAGCTATCCAGCAACCCCTGCTGGAAGTGCACCTGTGAGGGTAGAATATAATAAGATGAAGGAAAAAAAAATTTAAATATCGAATCATAAACACTTATGAATAAAAGGAAGCAACTTGTGCTGGTGCTAACTCCTATCTCCTCTCATTCCATTCCCCTGTTCTAATTTCCTCTTAAATGCCACGATTGAATTAGCTTCAATAGCCACTTGTAGTAATGTATTCCATATTCTAATCATTCTTTATAGGAAAGAATTTCTGCTAATCTCTCCCTTTGTGCTCCTATTACTAATCCTGAGTATACGACTCCTTGTTACCAGTTCGCTGACAAGTGGAAATTACCTTTCAGTATAGATGCAAAAACCTGTTCAAAAATTTGGAACACTCCCTTTGATTCTGCTCCTTAGCTACAACGTAGAACAGAAAAAAATTGAATTTGGTAACATGTGGGATATAGGATACATCAGAATATTGCATCAGGATTGTAGTTGATATATTGTGATACAGTGGAGTTGGTTTAATTTATGCATGTTATAGTCACTTGCAAAGTAAATTAATAGAGCAATATAATTGTAGCCAATAATTAGCATTTATTATAGAAATATAATTCTCTACAAGAGACGACCTATGAAATCCATTCTCACTCACGATTAAGTATAATCCACATGCTGACCGTTTCCAGTTGGCTTCTTGGTCCTTCAAGATCGAAGGCCTTGTTCTCTTTCCTGTGCCATATTAACTGGTTACTCAAACCTCTGTGGGAGCAGAGTCCACGACTGGAGGAAAAAGTCACAAGCACTTCTGATAAACTTGCAATAACCCCCAAATTGAACTGTTTGCAGAAGGGGGAGCTATTTTCCAGTATTTGGTGTTACTGGTGCAGAAATGCTGCAGGATTCTTCTTCGATGGTAATGCACTAAAGTGCTATTTTCAATATTCTGTCTTTTTTCTGGAGTGGTGCACTTTTACATTGAACCGATTGAGAGTGCCGCATAAATGATAACAATGCAGTTGTCAAGATTTCTAGACAGTTCTGCAGATTAGAAATTGATTTGAAACCAGAAAGACACCTTCCTTCTAAAAAAAAATACCTTCTTAGCGTTCAACCGTCAAAATTTAGTTACTCGTTACATGAAACGTGTGCGTAACTGGCCTTGAGTATTTTGCTGCATGCTTCCCTTTTTTTCCTCTCCAATATGATACTTTGAAAAGGAAGCTTTACTTCCAAACTTCATTCCAAAGAAAAGCTAACAAGCGACTGGTAATACACTTGTACCATGATATGACTGGATTATACTCCCCCCTTCATTTTGAGTGCTGGGCAATGTTTAATACTGGCACTAAGGTACTATCCCTGTGAGAAGTGAATATAAAGGGACCCTGTGCCAAAAAAACACAAACAGCAAGAATGGTAAAAATATTTTAATAATCAGGACCTAATTGTCCAAACCAAATACCCAGTTCATACGGTGCCTCAATTTAAAATTATCCCTGTTTGGGTCGCAGCTCTGAATGGATTGTATGAAGATTTCCCCCATACCCCCAGACCCCCATTTTGAGCTCCTGTGGCTAAGGGTGGCAAGCAGTAGCTTAATGACGTTGACCATTGAACCCTTAAAGTTCCTATGAGACCATTGATCCTGTTGCTGACGTTGTTCCAGTGGTGGTAGTACGAGTTAGATGAGGCCGATGATTACAATCTCCACAGCTAAACCTGCATTTTGTATATTGATGCGACAATGGTTTGTTGTGCTGTGTCATTAATACTACCTTTTCTGCAACAAACCTTTTATGTAACTCCCAATGTCTGGATTACAGAGAGGGTCAACTTTTTAACCCTCCCCACCCAAAGTGAAAATGCTACCCTGTTGTCATGTCACTAGGAGTTCACTTGATGGTCTCACCACAGTTGTTCTTATCCACCAATTCTTTTTTTTTTAAAAAAGAGATACTGGAATATTCTGGAACTAACCTAATAAATAAATAGATAAATACACGTTTGTCATGACTTGTGGTTTTCTTTTCCTCTTGTGAAAAGATCTCCAGTATAAAGATGTGCTTTTCTGGCCTCTTGATTACACTCGCTGAACCTACATTATCCTTCATTTACTTATATTCTGACCTGCAGGGAGATATCTTCCAGGAGACTGAGACACTTCATGCAACTCAGTGAGCACTTGTGCCTTGGCCGGGTGGATACCTGTTTCTGCCGCTCAGTTCTTGGAACTAATGTATCGAGATGCAGTCACTTCGCTCCATTTACAGTGCGTCCTCGTATTGGGACCCCTCTCATGAGCAAATATTCATTTACTTGTCACATATCTGCAAATGTGCAGAGTCTCATCCTTGTGTTCAAATCCTTTCAAGGCCTCGCCCCTCCCTATCTCTGTAACCTACTCCAGCCCTTCAACCCTCTGAGATTTCTGAGTTCCTCCAACTCTGGCCTCTTGTGCGTCCCTCACTTCCTTAGCCCCACCATTGGCGGCTGTGTCTTCAGCTGTCTTAGGCCCTAAGCTCTGAAATTCCCTCAGTAAAGCTCTCCACCTCTCTGCCTCTCTCTCCTCCTTTAAGACGCTGCTTAACATCTACCTCTTTGACCGAGCGTTTGGTCACCTGTTCCAATGTCACCTTCTTCAGCTCGGTGTCAATTTTTGTCTGATTTCGCTCCTATGAAGCGCCTTGGGACATTTTCCTAAGTTAAAGGCACTACAAAACTGCAAGTTGTTGTTGTTGTCACGGCTGGTAAAGTGGTGGTTTCTGGGGAAGGGTTGATTTGGTCATTCCTTTGGCTGTAATTTATAAGAGGACGATTGCTGGCATTAAACCCACTGAACACCTTAAAATCAGCATTCCCAAAGGGCTGCAAAATGTTAACATCCAACATAGTCAGAATTTGCCCAATTTGGAGTCCAATCAGACCTGCAAATGTATGTACAAATAGGGTATAAACATTTTGAATCAGTGTTTGCAGTTTTGCTTTTTAAGTATCAGCAATTTGACGTGTTGTTTCACATGATTGTGATGTGTCATTCAGGTTTGGCTGTTGAGTTCGTCAGCCAGGTGGAGCTAAGTATCTATCTGAATAAGCGAGGTAACACAGAGGCAGCTTGCACTTGTTTTTCCCCTTTCTACACCTCCCCCTCTCCCTCGGACTTATCTTTCTGCACTCTCTTTTAGTATACAGGTCACAATTTGTTGACCGAGACTAGACAAAGCTTTTGGGTTGTAGAAATCGTTTTCACAGAACCCTCACTCACAGCTGCATGTTATTTGTATGCTTTTTCTGCCCATTCGTCCATGTTAAGATTTTGTAAAACATTAAGTTGACACAGAGCACCTTATCTTAAATAGACCCACGACGGATTCTAAAAGTATTTGACTTGTTTGATGAAAAGTAGGGTGGCATTCACATAGAATCATAAAATGATACAGCACAGAAGGAGGCCATTTGGCCCACCATGCCTGTGCCGGCTCTTTGAAAGAGCTATCCCATTAGCCCCACTCACCTGCTCTTTCCCCACCGCCCTGCAAATTTTTCCTTTTCAAGTATTTATCCAATTCCCTTTTGAAAGTTACTATTGAATCTGCTTCCACCACTCTTTCAGGCAGTGCATTCCCGATCATAACAACATATTTAAAGTTGAACGTCCCCCTACACAGTTCAGTTGGATCTTTCTGCTTTGTTATTGGGATGGATGTGCAAAAACCTGCTTCTTGCGATAAATGCAGGTTGTATCTTTCTTTTTCATTTTTAAATGAAATGTTGCTTTCGCCCAGGCACGTAGTGACTGTGGTGAAGAATGTGAGCAACCAGCTATCAGGTTCCCACCAGTGCCGACGTGAACCAGCTGCAAGGAGGCATTGGAGAGCAGACTGGGTTGTCTCTTTGCTGTGGTTGACCTCAGTGCCCCTGTCTTAGGGAGTGGAAAAATCAGTTGGGTTCCCCGCTTCTGACCATGATTCAGCTACCCTAGCTGTGGGAACACTGACTGAGAACAGTATCGGGCTTGGCTGAGCTGTTCTCTGTCAAAGGTCTTGCCAGCACCGACTGTCTGCAAGTGAGTAATAGCCACTTGGCCAAAAGATACTTGTCACAAAAACAAAATACTGCGGATGCTGGAAATCTGAAATAAAAACAGAAAATGCTGGAAATACTCAGCGGTTCAGGTAGCATTTGTGGAGAGAGAAACAGAGTGAACGTTTCAGGTCGATGGCCTTTCATCAGAACTGGAAGATGTTAGGAATATACTTGTCACACATCTGCAAATGTGCAGCATTATCTGCACTTGTACCACTCAAGAAGTTAATAACTTCATAAGGAGGAGTAAACTTCCAAGAAGAAAAACTTTTCCTGATACCTTTTCATTTGTGTTAGTTCATTGCACACGTTTGCTGTGCAGGTGCAAGATTAAGAACATTATGTATATTTTTATTTCTGCAACTGTGACAATGATTCCATGCAAAAACATTTGCCTTTTACAGTGTATGGTATATACTGCTGTTTGACACCTAGAAGTAATAATTCTGGCGTGCATGCAGTTTTTTTTATTCCTATCCTGTTTTTCACATTTGATGGCAGATAGGTTACGTCATAAGCATTTTAAACCACCTTGCATCAGGCACATTTTAAACAAACATGACTAGAATTTAACATTTTTTTTTAAAAGCTAGCAGATATGTTGCCACTAAATGAATAAAGGTTATCAGACACCATGCAGTGAGTCACAAATAACCACACAAGCACTCAAAAATAAAGTATCGTAACATTTACTTGTCTTCAATTGTGGCTGACAGGTTAGCATTTTCTGCAATATGAACTCACCTTGTGCTATTTGACCTTTACAGTATCATTTATATGACAGAATATTTTTTTTTGTGGTCGATTACAAATTGCAGGAAAAGCTTTACTTGTCTACTGCATGGCAGTTGTGTGTTTTTCACCACAGCGCATAGCATATTTCTTACGCTTTTTAAAAATTCTCGCACTGGCCCACTAAACAAATTTGGTACGACCTCTGGGAAGTGGTAAGGGTGATTACAGGAATATTCAGATTGATGAGGGGGTTTCTGTCAGGAACTGTACTGAGGTGGAATTCTAAACAAACCTTCTAAGTGAGCTCAAAATAAATTTTAAGCCGATATTAGGAAGGAACTCTTTCGCTCAAAGAGTGATAAATGTGTGGAATAATCTGCCAGGCAAGGGTAGTGGAGACAAAGACATTATGGGGTTCAAAATGCACTCGCATGCTAGGATGGGAGAGTTGAGGCAGCAGAAGAACAAGGCTGAATGGTCTTTTCTTGTCCCAAACTGCCCTTATAAATCTGATTACTAATATTTTTTGTAGGAATATAATTTGCAATATAAATCAGCTGTACTTGCTTTAAATAATATCAGCTAAATAATGGCTTACCTATTATAGACTTTTTTCAACAATATGACATATATGGGTATTTCTGCAGCTTTTTTACTTAGTCCAACTTTCACTAAGTTTTAACTTCCTGTCCAGCTCCACCGCCACAACAACCCCCCCTCCACCACCCCCCGCCCCAAGTTCAAATCTAAATCTACTTCAACTAGATCCTGACAGCGAAGGAAACCAAACAGAATACTTAAGACGACAAGGGCAGCATTCTTTGAATCATAATTCCTCATTTTGATTTTGCATATATTTGCAATACATTTCAAGTTGTTACTATGAAACTGAAATAGATGAAAGATAATGTCAATTTGCCTTTTTACTAATGGGAGTTACAGAGACCAGTATAGATATCCCTTGAAAGGTCATTGCTACTGAAAACTGACAACTGAATTAACGGCAATCAAAGTGCAACCTTCGACACCTTTTTTTTTCAGTAAAACAATTTCTACTATTTGATAGCATTTGTTATTATTCATATCCAAAGGTACATGTGTTTTTTTTTTTGTTTTTTTTGTAATGCATAAATTATGTGGTTAGGAATTTTATTTTATTCTGAGAACAGTGATGATAAGGAAACGTTACTATGTCCTTTAGCCTACTTCCTTTATTCTTGCAATTTTCATGATTAAAAAGTAACTCCAAAGTGCAGTGCTTTTCTTAAAAAAAAATAAAATCATGAAGTAAGTTTAGTTTATTTTTACTGATGCTACCAAAATTGCAAAACCAAGGAGCTCAATTTTGCTGAGTTCATAACTGTAATTATTCTGGCAAAAAAAAAAATGCACTGTAAAATGGGCAAAATTGGAAGTTCTGTCGGCTTGTGTTAACAGGTGATTTACTAAACCCAGTGCAGTGGGGCTGGATTTTGTTTAGTAACCACTTCAGTTGTATTATTCCATCCTTCACTGAAGGGGTTGGAGGTGGGGGGGGCAAGTAAGAAAGTGTTTTGTTTTAGCACGGTAATTAAAAACCTATAAATTGTGCCTTTTACTGAAACTAAAATTGGTCCCAAGATGTGAGGAAGTTTAATTATTGATAGGAGCCCGGAGGCTATCTGTAATTTAAAACCTTACAGCCACATCTGATTCAATACCATGGTATCACAGAAACTAACACAAGGAAATGCCATGGCATTTTAATGTAAAATCAGTTTGGAAAAACACCCAACAACAATGACCTAATTATTGTCATTGCGAAACTGTTTCGTGTCATATTAACTGCGTCGCACAGAGGCTTAAAAGTTTCAGAAATTCATAATGTGTGGGCTCGGTAAAAGTCCAAAAACGTCTTCAGCCTGATCTCATCACATTTTCTGAAACTCCTGTCAGTGGGTGCGATGATTGAACTTTTAAAAAAATTTGTTTAGTTTTCTAAAACTTTAAATATGAAACCAAGCCCGGATGGCTTAAAATATAATTCTCGTTGATTACTGACTGCCTTAGGGTCCGTTTTTCCCCACACGTGATTTATTTCTCTCCCTGCATCTTTTCTTCTTTTGTCATTTTTTTGCAGCTCTTTCTTTTATTTAAATGCTGACACATTTCTATGGTAATTTATCCACCTACAAACAACTACAATTGAATCACACAGTGCTTAATTTTAAAAAAACATCAATAGCATTTAACAAAAACTAAAAGTCTGTAGTCAAAATCATCACAATTTAGTAGGGGGCTCTTTTTTTTAAGAAAAAACTGTTCTCATACATTTTACTCCCAACATAGACTGCAAACAAGTGCTTGCCTGACCTTGTGGAACTGTATTTTAATTCAAATAGATCATCTAATTATAACAGTTTGAAACTTTGTTATATTCTAGTGTCATTAACAAACACTGCTGATTTTGGGAGGCCTTAAAATTGAACTTTCTATCTATTTTTTTAATTAAAAAGTTTCCTGTTCATCTCTTCACACATACATATATTTTGTGTAAAATATTTTACTTGTTTTTCTCGTGTGTGAAGGAAGGTAAAGCTCATGTAGAAAACAAATACCCACAGATGAGTGTCTGTTTTAGTAAAAACAAGATCACGTCCACACCCACTATTAGCCTAATCGACCACAACCCAATACAAGGCATACATTTTTTTTTACGGTTCCCTCCGTAATAATGAACCAATATAATGCACCTCTTGTAACTGTTCTTCCAATTCACTGAGAAATTTAAAAGACTCATCTGCAGTAAATGTTCCTTTATTTAGATATCAGGCCATTACATGTTGCTTGTTCTTTTATGGAGTTGAACTCCGATGAATAGGTTGTAACCCATTTCTTCTGCCAGTTAGAGTCATGCTTGGATTCAAATAATTATGTGTTGGGTTTTTTTCATGTATTAATAAGGTGTAGCTTTATCCAGCTTTGTGTGTGAAATTATTTTCAACAACAGCCAGCTCATTGTAAAAAGTGAACCATCAAAGTTTTGTGTTGGGTTGGTGCAGTAGGTCTACTTTATTTGGTTTTACTGCATTTTACTCCTTGTAGTATTGTCATGTCCATACTATTGTCAGATGACAAAGGAACAACTATTGCTGTGCTTATTGATAGTTTCACATCGCATTCTTCAGTCTGGCCGTTTTATATATAGTGAACAAGTTAGGCTGCCGAATCAGTTTAGCCTTATTGTGCTCATCTATAATTTCTTACGGGCTACAGATGATGACTCTTTTACTGTAATCTGTTTCAAATACAAATTACATGGTAAGGTTTTCTTCTCAGTATTGGTATGAAGTTTTAATTATAATGTAACCAATTTTTAAAGTCAGTTTTCTGTGTGTAGAGTGTGCATAAAGATAGCAGCCTCAGTATATTTGACTGGCTAATTTAATTGGTGTACAATAATTTTTTTCAATCAAATTTAACAAAATTGCCTTTTTGAAGATGTGGAGATCTATCTTTTGAGTACACAATTGCCCACATTTGGGGGTATCGAGCTTTTGAGGAACAGGTATATTTGATATTCTGAGTGCAGTAATATAATCAAGAATAGAAGCTATAAACTCAGTAGTTTCACAATGTGTCATGTCTCTAAACTCTGGTTCATTCATGCACAGTGTGGGCATATTAGCTACACTAATCTGAGAAAAAAGGTGGAAATATATTTTCAGCAGTTTCAACATTCTATGTGTGTAGCAAGGTATTGACATCTCTAACCACAATTTGAATTAGGGACACTGCAACAGCTTTACACACTGTGCTACTCCTTAATATAAAGCAAAAAAAAAAGTCTGAATTTAAGGTTAGAATCACAAGTTGAGTGTGCAAGTGTGACGTGCACAGGGGCCTATTTCAACTAGATAAAAGTGATATACACAAGCCAAATTTGATGTGCGTTATAATTTGTGTAATTGTGGGCGTATGTGCTGTAAATGTTGCTGCAGCTTCTGCAGAACGTTGATACAGAGCCTATTAAATGCAGAAATAATTTCTTTTGTAGTTTCAGTGAAGGTCAGAGTGTCACTCATCGATGTGCTTTATTGATAAGGGATAATATCTGATATGCTGTTGAAGGCTGTAAGAAACGGACTCTTGTTAATTGTGGGCTGGGAATATTTTTTTAAAATTAAAATTGGCTATGGGTAGCCAATCACAGGGTCAAGTTGTTCACAGCACACTGTATATATACTGTATATGCATTAAGTGCAAGGTAATAAATCTATGTATTGTTTTGCGACTGCCTATATGGGAACAAAAAAAAGCTGTCTACAAAGC
Source organism: Heptranchias perlo (assembly GCF_035084215.1). Taxonomy (NCBI): domain Eukaryota; kingdom Metazoa; phylum Chordata; class Chondrichthyes; order Hexanchiformes; family Hexanchidae; genus Heptranchias; species Heptranchias perlo. The sequence continues at coordinate 117,651,879 of NC_090329.1, read as the reverse complement.
ATGAGTTTTGGCCACAAGTACTGATAAACAGAACTGATAACAAAGCCAAGCACACAAAAACATTTAGAAAATAGCAAATGAAAAGGTAGAAGACTATCAAAATCTTTCTGTTTTTGTGTTTTAGGTATGGGTTACACACAAAGAAAGCACAAATCAGCAACATTTAAAAAAATATTAATTTTCTGCAGTTTAAAAAAAAGTCAGTAATTATCTAGGTACTTCAATATTAAACACATCACTGTGAGCTGATGCCCAGAAATGCAGACTTAATTTAAACGAACTTTCAAATGGATTGCCCAATGCAAATAGATTCCCATCTTGGGATAGGTAGACACTAGCACATTTTAGGATGCAAGATGCATTGCAGCAATTAAAATGTGGGGCATAACTATGGTTTTGTTCTACTTAATCTAAAATCTTTGTGTTTTTTATAAATAAATATATAAATAAGTCAAACTGAAACTTGATGGCTTTGCTGATTATTTTTTGTAATCAGCCGCAGGGAAATTTTGATAGGTATAGTTTTGTTTCACAACCTACACTAAACATCGTGAGGAAAATCTCATGAGCTGAACTTGGTTCAGTGACGGACTCTAAAAGTCACCCTCCTCCTCTAAAGCAAAAAAAAACTTATCCTCGTTATTTTCTTTGACTAACTGTCAAAAAAAATTGTAACTTTTGTGCCCTTTTTTAATAGTAAATATTTTTTTAATGAACATAGCCTTGTTTTTACGCAGCCTTCAAATTGCACCCCAAGTAACCTCAAGGTTGTGATTTACAATTTATTTTCAACTGAAGTAATCATCTAAAAAAAATTATTTTGATTGCTTAATTGCAATGACCCCTGTAAAATGGATTTGAGCTACTTTTTAATGTGCAAGTGTTCTTTTTTTAAAAAAAATGAGCCATATAAAAGGCGATTCAAAACAAGTTTGCACTGATATGTGTATTAAGCTAATGAGTTCTTTTAAGTCAAGTGTTGCCCTTGCTGGCATGTTCTGTTTTTTTTTCCATTGCTAGCATTTAGTATGATTTAGCTCAGTCATTTTCGTTCCCGACAGAGAAAACCACATGTAAGTTGCTGCTCCTACACTGAAACGAATTGCAGAAAAGTGGAAAATATCACTGATTATATGTGTGGGTAGTTTCAGCTACTAAACCAGCATAGCTGTCTGAGTACAAAGCACACACACAGACACACACATTTAATAGTGGTTAGTCGAGAACGTTTTTAAAAGTAAATCGTTGTACAACAGTTTTAAAACTGCACTACAGATGATTTCTGACGCAAGTTGTTTTCTTTGATCGTGGTTTGTCAGCTGATTCTGTTATTTCCTTGTCAATTTGACATACAAACCAAAACGCAACCTTAAATCTGTTTAAAGCGGAAAACAAAATATTAATTTAATTGGGAAAAACCATAGTTGTACATTTTTAAAATGTATTTTCTTAATTTAACGGAGTGCAAAATACTATAGGAGGGTTTTCAATAAGATTACTCGTGGTGCGCTTCCTGTATGAGGCTAACACGTCTAATATCTGAAGCTGCAGACTATGATATATAATATATATATATAGCTGCAAAAATACTTTGGGTCATAATTTGCATCTGGGATAAATTTCTATCACTTCAGCATATCTTATTTTGAAGCGTCAGGAGAATTATTCAATAGATCCTATAGCAGCAGGGACGTTAATTCATTGATGATCTAGATTCAAATCGAACCAAAAGCTATTTTATTTTTTGTTATGTTGATATATCAAATTATGTCTTTGAATTGTTTCAAAATGCATGTTTTTATATATTTTAAACAAGGACAATTTAACATCTAAATAGTGAAGTGACCGATGCTTTAGAAAAATATAAATGTTTCTTCAATGAAATACCTAAGTCTAATATAAAAGAAGCAACTGTATCTTCTCCAATTCAACCGAATAAGTAATCAAATTTTCATCTTGATCACAACAGCTCCTTCCAAAACCTATTTTTTTAAAATCAAAATATGTAAATACATTTTCTTTCTGAAGTAGTGCCCTTGATTTCCGAAGATCAAATATTTTGTGCACGGTGTGAATTACGTTGTCTGTGGCTGCTTAAAATAATTACCCCTGGCTTTTTTTAGATGATATGTTGGTCAGTTTTTTCGCCCTTTGTTTATGTTTCAGAATTACTGAAAGCTGAAACAGGAAGCGGAATCGCACTGTTTACCGAACATGATGTACTGTACTTCTGTACAGTGGTGAAATGTTAATCCAGAAACCTTGGTAGTCCGGCAACAAGTCTGCACTGTGCATGTGAGTGGTGACCTTTCTTTATTCTGCAAAAGTAACGTGACCATTCAACAAGCCACTTTCAGAAGCTGATTTCTCCTTTTGATAATTGTGGATAGATTATTGAGTCACAACTTGGCATGAAAATAAGTTTTAAAAAAAATCTATGGCACCTTTACTCCTGTGGAGATAATTATTTTGCAGAGTTGCTCTCCTTTGCAAATGGCCACATTTTGGCCTCAGTGACCTGCCCAATGTAGATCCAGCTGTGATGATTAGACTCCCTCAGTACTAATTATGCAAAAAACAGCTGACCTCACTGACTGAAACGTATTAAGGTTCCACCTTGGTTACTTGTCATTAATAACTGCTTGAGGTGACAGCTCTGAGCTTCCACACCCGACTGTTTGAACCACTTTGGTTGGAAATAATCAGCAAATCGTATACTTTTTTTCTCAAAAATTTATACTTTGTAGTGGGGATTATTCAAAATAGTACATGACCCAAATTGAAATTGAAAGAAAACGAGAAAGTTATTGGTGAGATAGAAACCATTTTTTTTTTACTCATCTCAGTTATAGCCTGTATTTTGTGAGGTGAGGAGGCAGTAATATCTGTTCAGTTGCCAATTTACATCATTGGCCAAAAACTACTGTCCACGGCTGTTGATTAAGGGGAAATGGTGCAGAACTATCTTCTGACACATGATGGCCCCGGAGCCAATTCTTGTCATGTGTAGTGTTCCATTGCAAGAGTATAGTTGGTTGTTGTGATAAATATTGACTGCAGTCAAGGTGCTGTAGCTGTAAACTGTTAACCAAAAGATTTCAGAAGTGCTCAAGTGTTTGGCTTCATGAATGCATTTCACGTGCAAATTCATTTCTGTAGAGCAGGGGCTAAATATTTTAGTGCATGTGTGTAATATTACATCCTGAAAACCTCAACAACAGTGCTCACTGGAATCCGCTGCCTGCTAATTTTAATAAATGGCAGACAATTGTTTTCTCTTCAGTCAATAACATTGGTCGTTTTGGACCAACGGTAGAAAAATAAATGAAAATACGTTTATTCTGCCTTGAATTTGATTATTGCTGTAAACAAAAATGCTGAAAACACTCGACAGGTCAGGCAGCATCAGTGGTGAGAACAGACCAGTTAACATTTCGGGTGTGGTCCCTTCTTCAAAACTGCAAAGGCAAAGTGAATATGGTAAATCACCTGAGGCCATTATAACACCAGAAATAACAGGTGTATAGCTTACTGTAGGTTACGGTGTGAGCTCAGACAATATTTTATTGTTGCTCCAACTTCATATTTGCAATTTAAATCTTGAGAGGCTTGAAATTTTTTATTTCAATAGCTGAGTGTTCAAAGCTCTAACGATTTCAATTCCGAATATGAAGTTGGAGCAACAATAAAATATTGTCTGAGGTCACACTGCACCCGATAGTAAGCTAAACACCTGTTATTTCTGATTGTCTGAGGTGATTTGTCATAGGTTGTCAGAAAGGCTTCTTGACAGAAACACCTAATGTAAAACCTAGAGGTTGTTTAAGGACGACCCTTCTGGAGCAAAAGGCCCCTATTCTTTCAGTAGTGACTCATCTAAGAGATCGTATGCATAAATCAAGGGAAGGTTGAATCGTCATTCAAACATTCTGCTTCACCTCATGCCGAAATAGTCACTGACATGATGACACTGTTGTGGTGAAAAGCCTTGTTATGCATCTTTGGATTTATTAGTGCCTCTGAATGCCATGTCCGGTTTCCCTAATAACTGGTCTCTAAATACCATTTAAAATTCAGACCAGATACCCCTCCTCCAGTAAATTTGTGATGAGCGTTGTACATCAGCACTAGGCAGAATTGTGTCGATGTGTGAAAGGAACACAGTAATTACAAACCTGAAAGTAGTTTTCAGAGGGAATGTACCAGGGGTTTTACAATGCTGTGATTGTCTATCACAGCACTGAAACTGGTTTCATAGGAGTCCCTAATAGTAATTGCAGCCTGTGAACAGTGTCTTGAATTCGTAAAATACAGAATTTTATTTTTAAACTGGTTCAGTTTACATCAACATTGGGGCATTTGGCACAAGCAATGCATTTACGATAAAACTTTTGTATATTTATTTGGTGAATTTCTCTTCATTTACGGTGTGGGATGTTAGTGCTGGAGGATGGAACACTTTTCATTTCAGGCACCCAGCATCGACATTAAGCATTCACAGGTCAGATAGCACAATTAGATGCAGAGTAAAGCTCCCTCTACTCTGCCACAATGATATGTCAACGCCAGAAAATAACTCCCTACTGTAGCGGTGTAACATTTTTCCATTTTGCATACTAGCCATCATATGGCCTCTGAGTGAAATTGCTGAATAATGTTAAATTGGGGAAATTTTGTGCTGTTGGGTTGAAACTTCAGAAAGCCAATTCATATAGGACCCTTACAGCTAACAATGGGTGCAAACTTTTACCTCATCAATCTGGGCAGGATTTAAACTCGGGGTCTCGGAGGTGAATAGCCAATGTGCCTAATCCGCAATGTCACTACATGGATTGTAATAATTGCTTCTAATTTCTTTTGTTTTGGAGTATTGAGATCAATAATGTCCAGGAACAGCCCAATTTATCTGGTGTGTCAAATGTGTACCTGAAAGATCATCTCTAGACAGTAGCTGCCAGTTCATTTTCTCTCCCGCTCGCTGTCCGCATACCTTCGCTGCTCCAGAGGTAAGGGATCTGTCCGCTACATCACAAATATCCCAGTTGACCATTGAAAAATACCCAGTGGGTTCCCTTAAAATTCCTCCTCAGTGGCTGGCTACAACACACTTTGTGCCAGAGTTGGGATCTTATATTTTACTTTTCTGACTTTGCTGCCTTTGACCAACTGGAAGAGATCCTCTGCTGAGTCTTTGCATACTAGAGGATAGCTGACCCTCTTCACTAGCAGTAATAGCCGGATACCCTCAACTGATCTAGCCTGCTAGTCATAGTGGTTTTCAGGGTGTGGCCACTATTGTATGCAAATAGTTCTGAAGAGACACGAGAGAGTTGGGTGTAATGTGGAGACTGATGTGTCCGTTCACCCAAGACTACGTCAAGGGTGCTACTGCCCTAGGATCAGAGGTACTACTCCTAGACAGACAACTCATACAGCTCTAGTTTATTGAAAGATTAATTTTTCTTTATTTTTTATTAAAATCTTCAGTTGATGTTAAAATAAGCTACTCAATGAGGGCAGGAATGTAAGAAAGAATGTCAAATGTGTATCTGAAAGATCTTCTTTATACATTAGCTACCAGTTGTTCATTTTATCTCTCGCTCGCTCTCTGCATACCTTCTCTGATCCAGAGGTAAGGGATCTGTCCACTCCATCACAAATGTCCCAGTTGACCATGGAAAAATATTTAGTGGGTTCCCTTAAAATTCTTCCACAGTGGCTGGCTACAACACACTTTGTGCCACCCATTTATATTTATATAGAATCCTATCACAACTTCAGGATATCCCGATGCTCTTCACATCCAGGTAATTATTTCTGAAGTGCAGTCACTGTTATGTAGGCAGGTTGTACAGCCGATTTGCACACAGCAAGATTGCACAAACAGCAAATGAAAGGAATGACCCAGTTAATTTTTTGGTGGTATTGTTTGAGCGAAGAATGTTGGCCAGGATACCAAGAGACCTCTCTGCTCTTCTTCAAAGAGTGTCATGGGGTCTCTAACAGACTGAGGAGTAAATGGAGAACCTGGTCCCAGCCATCGATGAATTTCACTCCTGAGCCAGACTTGAGGTGGGTAGGACATATCCGCTTATCCCTATGCCCACTCCCCCCCCCCCCGCCGACTCCCCCCACCCAGTTGCAGTGGTCTCAACTGACTATACACTTAAAATCCTTCAGTGGCTGTGTAGAAAATCACAGGAGTTAAACCAATGTGTTATCAATCCAAGGAACAGTGCACTGAAACAGTCATATGCTAGTTCATGGTCAGTCACGACTAAGTTTTTTTTAAGTGTTATATCACAAGAATGTTTGCTTAAGACTTCAATGTGTAGCCATCAACATCCTGTATACTGCAGTTATACAGGGCCTTGGTGAGACCACACCTGGAGTATTGTGTGCAGTTTTGGTCTCCTTACCTAAGAAAGGATATACTTGCCATAGAGGGAGTGCAGCGAAGGTTCACCAGACTGATTCCTGGGAGGCAGGACTGTCGTATGAGGAGAGATTGGGTCGACTCGGCCTGTATTCACTCGAGTTTAGAAGAATGAGAGGTGATCTCATTGAAACATACAAAATTCTGACAGGGCTCGACAGACTAGATGCAGGGAGGATGTTTCCCCTGGCTGGGGGGGTCCAGAACAAGGGGTCATAGTCTCAGGAAACGGGGTAGGACATTTAGGACTGAGATGAGGAGAAATTTCTTCACTCAGAGGGTGGTGAACCTGTGGAATTCTCTACCACACAAGGCTGTGGAGGCCAAGTCACTGAATATATTTAAGAAGGAGCTAAATAGATTTCTAGACACAAAAGGCATCAAGGGGTATGGGGAGAGAGCGGGAATATGGTATTGAGATAGAGGATCAGCCATGATCATATTGAATGGCGGAGCAGGCTCGAAGGGCCGAATGGCCTACTCCTGCTCCTATTTTCTATGTTTCTATCTATGCTTCTATCCTGTCATTAAAGTTGGTGCTGTTAGATGTTTTCAGAAATGCTGTCAATGGTTACTGTTAGGTTTTTTTTTCTCACCTTTTCCTTGTGCACAGTGTCTAAGACCACTCCTGTAAATGAGCCCACCCTCCCCATGAACCAAAGTGTCCAAACTGGTACAGATCTGTGATCTCCACAGGCCTGAAGTGAGTGAACAATAGGTGCGATTGCTTCTAGTCACCCATTTTAACAAAAGGGGAACTGACCCCTACGTCATTCCTAACCAGATGATCTAAGTCGTCAGAAAGCAAAATTAAAGTCCAATATATATTAAAAATGTAGATCGTGAAAACCCGGGGTTGGGGGGGGCGGGGGCGGTGGGGGGTGATCACAATCTGGAAAAAGAGCCATAATTCATGGGGTGTAGAGAAGGTTTCCCCTGTGTCCACACCACTGGGGGTGCAACTAGGGTGCCTGCCTTAAGAAACAGGCTGGTAGGTCTGGTGGAGGTTGCAGGGCCAAAAAGGATGTTGTCATGCCCAACCCCGCTGCCCCCCCCCCCTGTCCCTGAAACAAAAGGAGACTGCCCCCCCCCCCCCCCCCCGTGGCCCCTCTTGTAAGGGGGGGCGCGTTTGAATGATATATACCCCCCCCCACCGATGGAGCCCACTTCCACCCTTTACTGGGACAGTATGCCTGACTGCTGCTGGTGAAATGCTGATTCTCCCTGAGGGCCAGGAAAGCAGGAACTTCATACCTATGGTGACCGGATCTTCCTCACGCCTGCCTTCTACATCGATGTCCTTGTTTGAGGCTGGCGGAGGCTCCATCCCCACAGGGTTGTCCAGGAAACTCCCAGAGTTACAGCATGAGTCCAGAGGAAAAGCTGCAGCTTTTCAGCCCCATGGAGTCTTTTTTTGATTAAAGATATGACAGAACCTATAGGAACATAGGAACAGGAGTAGGCCATTCAGCCCGTGATTCAATTGTACCTCAACTCCATTCGTTCCATATCTCTTGATACCCTTACCTAATATAAATCTATCAATCTCAGTCTTGAAAATTTCAATTGACTTAGCATCTACAGCTTTTGGGAGAGCGAGTTCCGGATTTCCACTAGCCTTTGTGCTTCCTGATTTCCCTTCTGAATGTCCTAGCTCTCATTTTAAAAGGGGGCTCCACTGCCTTCTTGTTCTGGATTCCCCCCCACCCACCAGAGGAAATAATTTCTCTATATCTAACGTATCGAATTGCTATATTATTTTAAACAACCCGATTAAATCACCCATCAATCTTCTAAACTCAAGGGAATACAAGCCAAGTTTATGCAATCTGCCCTCATTAGTCCCAGCATCATTCTGGTGAATCTGCGCTGCACCTGCTCCTTGACCAGTACATCTCCCTGAGATGCGGTGCCCAGAACTGAACACAATACTCCAAATGGGCCCTGAAGCATCACTTCCTCACTTTTGAATTCCAACCCCCTTGAGATAAAGGCCAACATTCCATTAGTCTTTTTGATTCCCTTTTCATAGAATCATAGAAAGGTTACAGCACAGAAGGAGGCTATTCGGCCCATCGAGTCCGTGCTGGCTCTATGCAAAAGCAATCCAGCTAGTACCACTCCCCCGCCCTATCTCCGTAGCCCTGCAAATTTTTTACTTTCAAGTACCTATCCAGTTCCCTTATGAAGGCCATGATTGAATCAGTCTCCACCACCCCCTGAGGCAGTGCATTCCAGAACCTGACCACTCGCTGTGTAAAAAAAGTTTTTCCTCATGTCGCCTTTGGTTCTTTTGCCAATCACCTTAAATCTATGCTTTCTGGATCCTGACCATTCCGCCAATGGGAACAGTTTCTCTCTATCTACTCTGTCTAGACCCTCCATGATTTTGAATACCTCTATCAAATCTCCTCGCAACCTTCTCTGTTCTGAGGAGAACAACCCCAGCTTTTCCAGTCTACCCACGTAACTAAAGCCCCTCATCCCTGGAATCATTCTAGCAAACCTCTTCTGCACCCTCTCTAAGGCCTTCACATCCTTCCTAAAGTGCGGTGCCCAGACCTGGACACAATACTCCAGTTGTGGCCGAACCAGTGTTTTATAAAGGTTCATCATGACTTCCTTACTTTTGTACTCTATTCCTCTATTTATAAAGCCCAGCTTTCTCAACCTGCCCTGCCACCTTCAACGATTTGTGCACATATACCCCCAGATCTCTCTGTCCCTGTACCCCTTTTAGAGTTGTGCCCTCTAGTTAATATTGCCTCTCCTCGTTCTTCCTACCGAAATGTATCACTCAGCATTTTTCTGCGTTAAATTTCATCTGCCACATGTCCGCACATTCCACCTATATCCTCTTGAAGTCTATCACTATCCTCCTCACTGTTTACTACCCTTCCATGTTTCGTGTCATCTGCAAATTTTGAAATTATGCCCTGTACACCCAAGTCCAAGTCATTAATATATATCAAGAAAAGCAGTGGTCCCAGCACTGACACCTGGGGAACACCACTGTACACATCCCTCCAGTCCGAAAAACAACAGTTCACCACTACTCTTTGTTTCCTGTATCTTAGCCAATTCTGTATCCATGTTGCTATCAGACGCCTTCTGAAAGTCCATATACACCACATCAGCTGCATTGCCCTCATCTACCCTCTCTGTTACCTCATCAAAAAACCCTATCAGGTTAGTTAAACACGATTTGCCTTTAACAAATCCGTGCTGGCTTTCCCTAATCAATCCACACTCGTCCAAGTGACTGTTAATTCTGTCCCGGATTATCATTTCTAAAAGTTTCCCCATCACCGAGGTTAAACTGACTGGCCTATAGTTGCTGTGTTTATCCTTACACCCTTTTTTTGAACAAGGGTATAACATTTTGTTCATGTGCACTAGCTTTTAGTGATTTGTGTACATGGACACCTAGATCCATTTGCTCGTCCATAGTTCCTAGTTTCTCACCATTAAAAAAATAATGGAGCGACATTTGCAATTTTCCAATCCAAAGGCACAATTCCTGAATCTAGAGACCTTAGGAAATTTATGACTGATGCATCTGCAATTTTCTCACCTATAGCTTTTAATACACTGGGGTGGAAACTATCAGATCCTGGAGATCTTAAGTCCCATTATTTTCTCCATTACCATTTTGTTTTATTTATATTAAATCAACTAAGTTCCTCCCCTTGACTTATTTTTAGATTCCATTGTTGTGGTATTTTGGCCTCTTACTCTACTGTGAAACAGATACAAAGTACTCATTTAACAGATCTGCCATTTCCTTATTTTCCATTATAGTTTCACTGCATCAGTCTCTAAGGGGTCCACATTCCCCTTTACAGCTCTATTTCTCTTAATTAATTTATAAAAACTTTTACTGTTTGCAAGTTTTTTTCACATTTCCTTTTTGCACCTCTTATTATTTTCTTTGTATCCCTTTGTCCTATCACTACAGTTACAATTTATAAAATAAATTACTGAAATCTAGGGTGGAATTTTAACCCCCAAGGACGGATGGGTTGGGGGCGGGTGGAAAGGCAAAAATTGTAAAAATGTCAAACCCGACCCCAACTTGCCTCCAACCCTCCCACTTCCAGTTTTAACGGGGGCAGGCAACCAATCTGCTCTCAGGAGGCAGGTCGGTCACTGAAATCTTTTAAGGAGGCTGCCTGTCTCCATTTTAACAGCTTTTTTATTTTTAACTCACGGGGGCTGAGATTTCCGGGGCTCGTGATTCTCACCAGCTAAAAGGAGGCGAGAAGGGCCAGATAATCAGGTGAGTGCCTTTAATGACTGCTTGTGGGCCAGGAGGAGCAGGAGTATTTCCTCCAAGTCCAGTAAGCTTACATGCCGCGATTGGACCCCTTCGATCGGACAACACCCCCCCCCCCCCCCGGATGTCTCTGACCCGCCCCAATATATTCACCACCCTCTCTCGATATCTCCGGCCCTCCGATATATCCATGCCACCCCCTCCCGATGTCTCCGGTCCCTGATGTGTCCGGCCCTCCGCCAATGTCTCCAGCCTTCCCGATGTTTCCGTCTCCCCCCCCCACCCCCCAATGTTACCGATACCACCCCCCCCCCCCCCCCCGACATCCGGCCCCAACCCCTGCAGTGTCTGAACACCCCCCCGCCGATACCCAAGCCCCCACGATGTCCTGCCTCAATCCCCCCGATGACTGAACCGTCTCCCCCCGCACCAATGTCAGACTTGCCTGGAATCCACTCCCCGGCTGCTTTCCCGCCCGACAGGCAGTCAGCCTGTCAATTTGTCTGGCTGTTGCATGAGAAACCTTCTGAGAAAATTTAAAAGACGTCCTGCAGCTAAATTCTACAGGCTGTCCAGGAAACCCATACTTTCGAGTTTCCCGTGTGGAAACCCTCCCAACCCCCCCTCACATTCTTCACGGCTCCAGGTCAAAATCCAGGCCCTAATGACAGAAAGTGGGTCCTACAACATCTTCCCTTTTTCATTTAATTATTTCCATTTCTTGTTGAATTTAGCATTTAGAGCCATGAAAATCATGCCTGAAACCTTTCCCAGTATAAATCCCCTGATTTTCATATCCTGTCCCATCTGCGCCTGCAGATCGGGCCCAAATGGGGACTCTTATATCTCTTCTCAGCTCACCCCTCATCGAGGCTCTCCCCACAATACCCCTTGGTTTAAATGATTTTTCAACTTCACTGTTCAGGGCCTGGGGTTTCCACTTTGAGTGCAAATTATGCCTAGTTACGTTGAGTTTCCGCTAAAACGGATTAACATAATCACAAATGTAAAATCTGCCATGAATCAGCGCAATTCGGCAGTTTAACACAGCGTGATCGTTTTCTTTTCAATGAAAGATATTCATTGATGTATTTAAGAGTGGTGCAGTTTTATTAAAACAGCTGAAAATGGGTTTCTCACTAAAAATAAGTATTTTTAATGAAGGCCTCCAGTCTTCTGCCTGTGGGTAACCTCATTTAAAATCACTGAAAATTACTCAAAAAAAACCTATTCTGAAGCATTTACTACTTTCATTGGAGTACACTCGTCAATTTCTTAGTATGTAAAAACATTTAAACAGTGCCTACTACTGCCTTTGCGCCTAAGAAAGCGAGTGTAATTTTAAAACCCTCCTCGAACGGCCGCTGGCAGGCCCAATCAGCGGAAACTCAACAAGCTCATTGTTTCAAGCGTGGGGCGGGTCCAGTTTTGTGGGCGGGGCTAGTTTCAGTGATTTTTTTTTTTAGCCAGTGCAATAAAAATCACGAAAATTCGACTTACACCAGCTGCAAATTGAACCTGGCATAATTCGAAATTCCTCCATGTTTTGATTCGGCCGGATTGCTCTGAAAAAGCCAGCGCATTTGAGCAGAAACTCTGGGCCAAGCTGTTTGATGTTACAGAGCCGTACTTCTGTTTGTTATTGTTACAGTATTGCTCTTCTGCACAGGCTGACGCCGACCTCTCTTTATTTCCACTTTTTTCTCTGTTTGTATTTTTGTTTGGGGTTTCCCTTGCGTGTTGCGGCCAGTGTTTAAAAAATCCAAAAGTTCCGCAAATGAAAAGTTATGTATAAAAAAAACTCTTTTATTTCCCATGCTGTAACCTGTTACAGGAATCTAACTCTGTGGCACAATCTGTTACATCACTAGCTGCTACAACAAGATGTACAGATAGAAAAATCTCAACTTCAGCGCATCAAATGTCATGATAAAATGAACTTTTGTGACAAAGTGGGTTGCTTACTTCCAGAACTGCTGTAGCGAGTCATTGTGATTCTTCCCCTCCACTTGGCACCTCCCTGTTCTATGTGACTGAACGGGACTTGCATTTCCTGCTCTTGCTGTGGCTCTGAATATTCATGCTCTATAATACTGTACTAAGCGACACTCCAACCCTCCTTCTCTCAGCAACCACTGTACCCATGCTGATTTTTCTTGCAGTCGTCCTTGCCATCCCAAATGGGCATGAAGTTTACAGCACTGAATTAAAAAGCTGTAAGCATAACTAATTTTCTTAATCACTCTAATTGAATGCTAAATGCATGCTTTCAAGCTAGATTTTATCTGTGCCTCTTGGCAGGCAGCAATATTATATTGTCTGAGATGGTAATGCCCCAAATTAGATTCTCGCAACAGTTTAGGGCAGGGCAGCTGGTAAGTGAAAAACAATCTTTGAATCACATTTTCAGATATAATGATAAAAGTATCAATGCGACTTGCTAAGGAAGAATACTTTCGTATGCGATGTTGATTGCTCACTTTCCCTTTTAAACACAATACTGTTTATTCACTTGGGTCATTTAATGCTCTTACTCCTGCTCCCTCCGGTGCGCACCACAAACACACTAATTTATTGCACATTCACAATGCCAGATTGCTGTCTGAAGTTGGCAGCAAACTGGCATGGTAAGCAAGGTGGCGGTTATAATGCTGGAGGCAGCGCGTCCCATCAAAACACATGGGGGGCAATTTTAACCTAACCCGTCCGGCAGGAAACTGATGACATCGGGTGCACCACTGGTTTTGCACCCTGCTCAATATTACTCTCCATTGAGGTCAATTTTGGGTGGGGTGTTCCACCCGATCCCACGGGTTTCCCGCCCGGCGAGTTAGGTTAAAATTACCCCCGTGGTTTCTTTAATGGCAGCAGAGTCTCAGCTAGCAGCAGAAAAGCAAACCCGTTTGCTGGCAGAGGCAGCCATGTCTCTCTGGCTTATTGGCAAGCTAGTGGCTGAAGCACCGAAGCTTATCTGCTATAAATCTGTCCACAATACAAACAGAATGAATCCTACACCAACAATATTGCAGATCCACTTCCAGCATCACAAACCCATGCAAATGCACCTGCTGAGGTGATTTGAAAGGTTTGGATATCATATGCCCTTTTATGGGCCTTCTACTGTTGGTAAGAACAGCTTAATTGCCGCAACATTGATGCAACAGTCCAGTTTGGAGGAGAGGAGGATGCAAATGAGAACAGTTGGTTTGCACCATGTGTCCTTCTTATGGGCATATCTCAGGGACAGCAATTGTGAAGGGCCCTTTAGTGTAGTGATTACGTTACTGGATTAATAATCCAGAAAAACCACCGTGGTAGTTTGAGAATTTTAATTCAGACTTTTTAAAAAAAATTAAATTAAAGAAGCATGCATTAGTAAAAGTGACCATGAAGCTGTTGGATTGTTGTGAAAACCCAACTGGTTCACTAATGTCCTTGAGAGAATGAAACCTGCTATCCTTACCTGGGCTGGCCTATATGTGACTCCAGTTGGTTGACTCTTAACTGAAGTGGCCTAGCAAGCTACTCAGTTTTATCAAACCACTACAAAAAATATGGACTGCGGCGATTCAAGAAGAAGGCCCACCACCACCTTCTCCAGTCAGCTAGGGATGAGCAATAAATGCCAGCCTGGCCAGCGATGCCCTCATCCTGTGAATGATTTTTTTTTTAAATGTTGGTGCCTGGTAAGTGTGGTTGTCTGAAAAGTTGTGAGGGCTTCTCAGAGAGATTTTCCACCATTATCCCTCTTGTCCTGAAAGTAGTCAGTGACTCGTGCTAAGAATTACTTCCAGAGACATTGATCGTTTACTGGTAACATAAACAAGTGGCCATTGTGAGTGTGTGAAACTTGGATAGTGAGTGCCAGCAGATAATTAAACCCATGAGACAATCTTATTTAAACCCAATCCTATTCTCACCAACATCCATGCTGGAATGCTTCCCAATAGGAATAATTGGTTCACTCCGTCACCAAGTGATGCAAAGATCCATTACACTTCTGCAATTACCATCCTAGCTGAGATTGGCAAACTTAGTTCAGAGCAGGGATTAAATCCTGGCAACTTCCTGGTTGATAGGGGGTTGAGCTAGTATTTTTAACCACCACATTTAAAATCCATGAATGTGAAACCTTTTACAGTAAATATAAAGACTTGCACTGCTGCAAGGTGCAGTCTAGATGTTGTAATATAACCTTCAGTCTGATTGCTAAATGTGATTTGGTTTGATTGTGACATGATTTCAGAGCCACTTGATTGCTGTGCCACAGAACGGCTGAACAGGGATCTGATTCCCTCAGTTGCTGTTCTCACCTGTGTACCTAAGTGAGCAGAGAAAGGCACTTGCTCCCTTGGAAGGAAGGCACATTGGATGGGTAAGCCACCTTTGGGACAATCTCTTCCACATCTGCTGAGGACTGTTTCAGAGTGGAGTTGTTGAAGTTTGGAAGTTGGTTACTTTTCCTTTTGGTATTTGACACAGGGAGTTCAGAAAAAGAGGAAACTAAAGAAAGATGTGAATCTTAAAATTAAATTAAATTGTTGTATTATGCCATTCAACCATCCATATAAGATTATTTTCCCTAGGCTTAATAACAATGCTGTCCCTTTAAGATGCTATGAAATACAAACTGTTACTTTTTAAAATGTATTCTTGTGGTAAATCTTATCCTTATATTTGTTGGTCAACAATACACATAAAGATAAATATTGGATTATGATTTTATATCGCATTGGCATTGTAACATTTCCTGTCACCTAAATGTAGAATAGAATATTCCAGCATTTAACGCACACCATCCAGATTTTTTTTTCACGTGGAATACTTATAATTTTCTCTTCATTCCCAGGTGTAATCTCTCTGTGTCGGCCACCGTCCATAAGCTGGGAAGATTAGCGCATGAATACACCCAAACTTAACCAATACTTCTCATCATAAATGAGTCATCCTTGTTCCCTGAGCTCCACAAGAAACCAAGGCTGAGTTTGGGATTCTGCCTTATGGGGAATGGTGGGCATGAGCTTCTCTGTGGCCCAGGGCATTGGCTGCAATACCATGTAGCAGTACACTGCCTCAACCAGATACTTTTAGCACATATTGTCATGAAGAGTTGTTATGATCTGGAATTGCACTGATTGCACTGCCTGAAAGAGTGGTGGAAGCAAATTCAATAGTAACTTCCAAAAGGGAATTGGATAAATACTTGAAAAAGAAAAATTTGCAGGGCAACGGAGAAGGAGTGGGGGAGTGGGGCTAATTGGATAACTCTTTCAAAGAGTTGGCACAGGCGTGATGGGCCGAATGGCCTCCTTTTGTGCTATAAAATTACATGATTCTACCTTTGTTCGTCGCTCACCCATACCATTGGAGTATAATCCCTTGCTTTTCTCTGTGGGCCATTTATTATCTGCGACAACAGGCTACCATAAATGTTTTGTGCTACAGAACTGCAAGGCATAAGATGATGATATATTGTAGGAAGTTTTTTTTAAAGCTGTAGATGTTTGTTTGTAAAGTCGATTAATACTCTCTTTTAATTTTAGAGGAGGCAGAATAAATCCCCAGAAAGTGAGTAATTCAGTAATTCCTAAAATAAGGTTATTATTAAAATATTATTATACAGTCCCCACCAGGCAAGCAAATGTACATCTGTAATGTAATTTGTGTTCATAAATCAGTATTTGCAAACAGTTTATGAGCACAATTAATACATTTCTTAAGGAGTGTCCAGATTTACTAGGGTGACCAAATGGTCTGAGTGCCTTTTTCGATATTTTTTTTATTCGTTCATGGGATGTGGACATCACTGGCAAGGCCAGCATTTATTGCCCATCCCTAATTACCCTTGAGAAGGTGGTGGTGAGTCGCCTTCTTGAACCGCTGCAGTCCATGTGGTGAAGGTTCTCTCACAGTGCTGTTAGGAAGGGAGTTCCAAGATTTTGACCCAGCGACGATGAAGGAATGGCGATATATTTCCAAGTCGGGATGGTGTGTGACTTGGAGGGGAACGTGCAGGTTCTGTTGTTCCCATGTACCTGCTGCCCTTGTCCTTCTAGGTGGTAGAGGTCGCGGGTTTGGGAGGTGCTGTCGAAGAAAGGAAATACGCTTTTACTGAATTTCTATAGCGCCTCTCACAACCTCAGGACGCCCCAAAGCGCTTTACAACCAATGAAGTACTTTTTGAAGTGCAGTCACTGCTGTAACGTACGAAATACAGCAGCCAATTTTCACATGGCAAGGTCCCACAAACAGCAATGAGATAATGACCAGATAAGCTGTTTTAGTGATGTTGGTTGAGGGATAAATATTGGCCAGGACATTGGGAAGAGCCTCCCTGCTCTTATAGTGCCGTAGGATCTTTCATGCCCACCTGAGAGGGCAGATGGGGCCTCGGTTTAACATCTCATCTAAAACACGACACCTCCAACAGTGTAATACGCCCTCAGTACTGTACTGGAGTGTCATCCTAGATAAATGTGCTTAAATCTCTAGAGTGGGACTTGAACCTGCAACCTTCTGACTCAGAAGTGAGAGTGCTACCAACTGAGCCAAGACTAACACAATTAACACAAACTGGTCTTTACAGTAAACTGACTGACAGCAGCCATATGTAGTTTTTCTCCTTTGCTAAGGTTCTACCTTTGCCCTCCTGAAGCTACGGGCTCTGCTGAGGGTACAGGCGAACAGGTGCAAGCAACCTCCAATACCTCAGCTAAGTGACCATTCTTCACGTTTGTGCCTCAACAGTGACCACATCAGTGCCAAGCTTGATCCTGTCCTCACTCAACACCCACAAGCACACTTACAACAAGGAGTCATTGGGCAGCAATTTTTTTTTATTACTTGTTCATGGGATGTGGGCATCGCTGGCAAGGCCGGCATTTATTGCCCATCCCTAATTGCCTTTGAGAAGGTGGTGGTGAGCCGCCTTCTTGACCCGCTGCAGTCGGTGTGGTGAAGGTTCTCCCACAGTGCTGTTAGGAAGGGACTTCCAGGATTTTGACCCAACGACGATGAAGGAACGGCGATATATTTCCAAGTCGGGATGGTATGTGACTTGGAGGGGAACGTGCAGGTGGTGTTGTTCCCATGTGCCTGCTGCCCTTGTCCTTCT
The DNA here is from genome assembly GCF_035084215.1 of Heptranchias perlo. NCBI lineage: Eukaryota > Metazoa > Chordata > Chondrichthyes > Hexanchiformes > Hexanchidae > Heptranchias > Heptranchias perlo. Next base: position 117,634,053 of record NC_090329.1, on the reverse strand, counting down.
AGGTGGTAGAGGTCGTGGGTTTGGGAGGTGCTGTCAAAGAAGCCTTGGCGCGTTGCTGCAGTGCATCCTGTGGATGGTACACACTGCAGCCACAGTTCGCCGGTGGTGGAGGGAGTGAATGTTTAGGGTGGTGGATGGGGTACCAATCAAGCGGGCTGCTTTTTCCTGGATGGTGTCGAGCTTCTTGAGTGTTGTTGGAGCTGCACTCATCCAGGCAGGTGGAGACTATTCCATCACACTCCTGACTTGTGCCTTGAAGATGATGGAAAGGCTTTGGGGAGTCAGGAGGTGAGTCACTCGCCGCAGAATACCCAGCCTCTGACCTGCTCTTGTAGCCACAGTGTTTATGTGGCTTGTCCAGTTAAGTTTCTGGTCAATGGTGACCCCCAGGATGTTGATGGTGGGGGATTCGGTGATGGTAATGCTGTTGAATGTCAAGGGGAGGTGGTTAGACTTTCTCTTGTTGGAGATGGTCATTGCCTGGCACTTGTCTGGCACGAATGTTACTTGCCACTTGTCAGGTTGTCCAGGTCTTGCTGCATGTGGGCACGGACTGCTTCATTATCTGAGGGATTGCGAATGGAACTGAACACTGTGCAATCATCAGCGAACATCCCCATTTCTGACCTTATGATGGAGGGAAGGTCATTGATGAAGTAGCTGAAGATGGTTGGGCCTTGGACACTGCCCTGAGGAACTCCTGCAGCAATGTCCTGGGACTGAGATGATTGGCCTCTAACAACCACTATCATCTTTCTTTGTGCTGGGTATGACTCCAGCCACTGGAGAGTTTTCTCCCTGATTCCCATTGACTTCAATTTTACAAGGGCTCCTTGGTGCTGCACTCGGTCAAATGCTGCCTTGATGTCAAGGGCAGTCACTCTCACCTCACCTCTGAAATTCAGCTCTTTTGTCCATGTTTGGACCAAGGCTGTAATGAGGTCTGGAGCTGAGTGGTCCTGGCGGAACCCAAATTGAGCATCGATGAGCAGGTTATTGGTGAATAAGTGCCGCTTGATAGCACTGTCGACGACACCTTCCATCACTTTGCTGATGATTGAGCGTAGACTGATGGGGGAGTAATTGGCCGGATTGGATTTGTCCTGCTTTTTGTGGACAGGACATACCTGGGCAATTTTCCACATTGTTGGGTAGATGCCAATGTTGTAGCTGTACTGGAACAGCTTGGCTAGAGGTGCGGCTAGTTCTGGAGCGATCGCGAATGGTAGCTTATTGTTCTCCCCTCCTTCATAACAGAGGGGACTGAGGCTAATACTCACACCCCTACTACCATCCCAGTTAATTCATCACAAACTGGGATTTGAACCCAGGTCTGTCCTGGTCTGTGTGGTTCCACTACTCACCATATAAACTCACTGAGTCAAGGAGCCTAGCTAGCTTTAGGTTTTCTTTTAAGAGAAAATGATAAATTGTAAGATTGGATAGTAAAATAATGGAAATCGGAGAACAAAGTGTTTGCGAGCAAAAAAAAATACTTTAAATGTTTTTTTTTGTGTTGTTTTTTAAATGGCCATTATCGTATTGTCACAGCAATGAAGCTACTCCCAAAATCAAGTAGCTTTATTACTGAAATTTTTGTGTTCACTTCAGTGTCACAGTCTGTGAGTTCAAAATCACATTATTTTTAAAAACGGACCGACTTTGGAAACATCCCTTGACCTTTTTTTTAATTCATTCTCAGGGTGTGGGCGTCACTGGCAAGGCCGGCATTTAGTGGTGGCCCATGATAAAGTGGTGGTGAGCCGCCTTCTTCAACCGCTGCAGTCCGTGTGGTGAAGATTCTCCTGGTTAGGCAGGGAGCTCCAGGATTTTGACCCAGTGACCTGCCAGCAGTCCGAGGGTTAGACCCGTGAGCTGGGTATAAATCTAAAACTACTGCAAATATCCAGCTTAATCTCTGATAACTATCCAATTCATTTTGTAATGTTATTAAAACTGCATTAATATCAAAAGCATAAATGGACAGTCTGGTATAACGTTACACAATGTGGAAGAGGTTGCAACCCCATGTACTGAAGGGGTCCAATTTCTCGCTGTATTACCGTAGGGCTCTGCTGCTGTAGAAAACACAAGGGATTCAATTTCCAAGCTTGATGTAGATTTTGGCAGGCCGCCCCAAGTTTCAGTGACAAAGATAACAGTAATCTAATGACCTGTTGATTTGACAAAACAGCCATTGTCACCACGTAAACACAAGCACTCAATCAGCAATTTTTTTTTTGGAGACGCGTAGTAAGTTTACACAGTTGAATAATACGTCGAAGTGAAGCAGTGAGAGCTGCCAGCAACTGGCGCAAATTTGAACAACTGCTGTAAATAATGAGCAACCCGAACACGTGTTTATTAATCAGTCCTGTGCAATCAGCACAATATCCACTGAAAGTGGTCTCGTTGCGGATCAATCCAAGGTTTGCCATTAATTGCTTCTGCCTCAGCTGCTTAAGGGAGATGATGCAAAATCTGATAAGAACTGTGGCTGTACATGTTAATTATGCAAATGACGCACTCACCGTGAAAGAGGCTTCTTGTCTCCAGAACTGGTTTTTTTAAAGTTATTCCTGATGCTGCAGCTATGATTTTTTTTTTGAAACAAATTACATTTACTGACTGTTTAGTTTAGAAATTCAATTGCCTTGTAAATAAGAGATTTACAAGACTGACAAATAGTGATGCCTTCGTCCTTATTTCCATTCTACCCACAACACTGAGACTGCCCTTGTCAAAGTCACCAACAGCATCCTCTGCGACTCTAACTGCAGCGCTCTATTTCTCCTTGCCTTCCGTGACCTGTCCGCACTGTTCAGCACAGTTGATCATATTCTTCTTCACTGCTTCTCTGCAGAGGTCCAGCTCAGTGGGACTGCCCTTGCTTACTTCCACTCCTATCTGTTCCAGTGCAGCCAGTGCATTTCTCAGAAGCCATACAGTCATCCCAAAAATCCAGCCCCTTCCTCTTCTGAGTGTCAGCTGTGGCTCAGTGGTAGCATTCTTGCCTCTGAGTCAGAAGGTTGTGGGTTCAAGTCCCACTCCAGAGACTTAAGCACATATTCTAAGCTGACACTTTAGTGCAGTACTGAGAGGGTGCTGCACTATTGGAGGTACTGGCTTTGGGATGAGATGTGAAACTGAGACCTTATCTGCTCTCTCAGGTAGAGGTAAAAGATTCCGGGGCACTAATTGAAGAAGAGCATGGGAGCTGTCCTGGTCAACATTTATCCCTCAACCAATACCTAAAATATATGATCTGGTCATTTAGCTCATTGCTTTTTGTGGGACCTTGCTGTGTGCAAATTGGCTGCTGCGTTTCCTACATACAACAGTGACTACACTTCAACAGTACTTCATTCGTTGTAAAGTGCTTTGGGACATCCTGAGGCCATGAAAGTTGATATATAAATGCAAGTATTTCTTTTACATGTTGCCCTTTGGTGATATCATCCGTTGGTATAGGATCAGCTTGCACGGAAATGCCGACAACACTCAGCTTTACCTTTTCACTACTTCTCTTGATCCCGTGACCATTTCCATGCTGTCAGATTGCCTCTCTGACATTAAGTCATGGATGAGCCAGAATTTCCCGCAATTCAACACTGGGAAGACTGAGGCCATTGTCTTTGATCCCTGTACCTTCCCACTGATCCCATCTCTCTCTCTCTCTCTCTCTCGCGCTACTCATTCAGGCAGAACCAGACTGTATGCAACCTCAACATTCTGTGCAACCCAGAGCTGAACTTGTCTGCTGCCCAGACTGCTTACTTTCACCACTGCAAACATTGCTCACCTCTGATCCTGCCGTGCCCTCAGTGTCGCCATAACCCTCATTCACAGCTAGACTTGACTTTTCCCATGCCCTCCGAGCCAACCTTCCAAACCACACCCACACCCTCCATAAACTCCAAAACTCTGCCACCCTTATCCTGCCATCTTTGCTGACCTACATTTCTTCCTCATCCCCTTACAGACTGAATTTAAAATCCTCGCCCATTTTTACATCTGCAACCCTCTCCAGTTTTGCAACCCTCTCCAGTTTTACATCCCCCTCCTGCATCATATGACTCTGGCCTCCTGTGCATTCCCCCTCCATTCACTCCACCTTTACAGGCAGAGCCTTCAGCCTTCTCAGCCCTATTCATTGGAGCACGCTCCCCGTACCACTGTGCTCCTCTTATCTCCGTCCCTACCCTCAAAAGACTCCACATCTCTTCAACTAAGCTTTTGGTTACCTCTCTTAAGCCCTTCTTCCAAAATTTGGCACCTGCTACTTTTCCGTTCTTGTGAAGGGCCCACTGGACATTTTTCTAAATTGCTATATGAATGCAACTTATTGTTGGAGAAGATTGCAGAATTTCATTCAACTCCAAAACGAGTTCTTTTTTTTGTGAGGTCTGAAATCCATCATTTGTAGGAGTCAATATTGTTCTCACATAACTTGTAAATTGAAGAACGGACCTAAAAGCTCACCTCGAGCCACCCCGATAGCCCAGTGGATAAAGGCGCCAAGCCATACAGACCTGAAGGTCTCAGGCTCGGTTCATGGTGCGTGGGGACTTAGCTGATCTCAGCTGGAGCAGCAGTTGAGGTGCTACATCTTGGCCTCAGTGTATCTAGCTTTGGGATTGGAAAAAACAGTCAGGAAGCCTGTTTATGATTTCCATGACCCCTGCATTCATGGACATTGAGGGAGAGCAGCAGTGGGCACAGATCTGGTGTTCTTCACTGTCAAATAGGCTTCATCTAATGTGTATCGCTTTACATTGGGAAATGGAATTAAAACCCAGGTGCTCAAAATAATTATGCAGCATTATATACAAACATTTTTACAGAGAGGGCCAAGTAACCATACTAAATGCAAGTGCATATTATATTGCATATCATAGAGGCAGAGTTTGAAATTAAAGATAAAGCAAGACTGAGACTGCAGCTCCCGCCTCACTGTGGACTGGCACTAATTCAGCATTTAAAAAAAAAAATTGGGAACAAGGTGAAACAATGAGCGTGTTTAGGGATGGTTTAAAGGGGTGTTTACATTACAGGAGGCTTCTGTGTGTTAAGAGCTCAAAAAGAGCCCGATAACTTTCACGTGGCTCCCTCCCTGATTCACCTTCTGATTCACAGCCGTTATAATTGGAGGCCAGTTTCTAAATGGTGAGCTGTTTGTTGCCATTGTCTTCAATTTTCCCCAACTGTGCCCATTGTCTTCAATTTTCCCCAACTGTGCATGCACAAACCCAGGAGCATCATGTCATGATGTGGTGATTGATTGCATTTGCAGTTCCTGCACGCAACATACTCACACAATGGAATCAGTTCCACTTGTCTACTAGGTCAGTAGAGGAGTGCTTCAATCTGACAGTGGCTGATGGAACCCATGAAAATATTGGTCACAAATGCCGTAAGGATCGTGATCGAGCCATTTATGTTAGAGAAGCCCTGTTAATAGCAGAGGTACCGGCACCTGCAATCAATGGTACTCAGGCAATATAAAAGTGCCACGCAATACTGCTGCACAGTGGAATTAGGGATAGCTAGAAACCAATTAAATAAGTGTCAAAAGATGTCATTTGTTTAGCATTGCAAGTAAAAGGATATGTGACAGGAGATTATTCCATTCTTCTGTTTGACTACCAGGAACTAAAGTGAAGATAAACCTTTGCTTTAGGCTGAGGCGGTGATAAGCATCTACACCCTGTAACACCTTAACCTGTTAGTAAGATTGCAGAAACGCTGTTCATCATATTGGATCATTTATATTTGAATGACCGGTGGCAGGCTGCCAAATCCCACATCAAGCCGTACTTGATGAGATGGTCCCTGTAGGTTTCCCCCATTGATACATTTTGACCTGACCAGGACCCACTTTACTATAGGGCAATTTTAACCTATCCCGCCAGATAGGAAACTGAAAGGATCGGATCAGGACCCATTTCACATCCTGCTCGATTTAACTTTTTTTTCACATCAATGGAAAGTAAAATTGAGCGCAGTGTAAAACAGGCGGCCCATCCCATCCCATCCCATCAATCACCCTCCGCAGGTTAGGTTAAAATTACCCCCAAATGTTATCTATTTCTCTGTCTGTCTGTGACTGTCTATCTGTTTGTCTATCTACCCATCTAGCCACCTACTCACAGTGTCTCATGCAAATTTCTATGTCACACTTCGGTGATGAGGGGAAGCATTGAGAAACAAAGAGAGTCATTTGGAATGTACAGACAGAAAATACTAAAGCCATAATATCAGCAGCCTCTTAATTCATCTATTATGAACTTATCTCAGTGTTTATTTAAATCAGTTGGACTTTATAATATTAAAGGGACACACACCTATACTTTAGCAGCAGAATAATAAATGATGTTTTACATGTTCTAATGTTCGTGGCCCTGTAAAACAGTGCATCCTCTGACTTACCATGAGCACACTTCAGGCTTTGCTTTTCACCGTCCACCTTTGTATATGTAAATTTCTTAGCTCAAACCTCACATTCATAAGACGGCAACAAATCACAATTGAACAGGTAGGGAATATACCAATTAGCAAGTAGCAAGCCACCAATCATGAAGTTCAAAAAACTACTGATCAAAAATGGGCAGTCAACAACATCCACCAATAGGAAAGAAAAGAGAAAGTGAATTAATTTAAACTTTCCAAATATTTTTGAAAGCAATTTTGACTGCCATCTTGGTTTCTCTTCTAAACTGAGGGATTACTACTGGAAATAAAGTTTGTAACATAATAGATGTAATAAATTACAAAATTTGCAAGAAAGTTTTTAAACTTAGCTAAACAATAGCTTATAACAATATTTTCTGTCAAAGACCTGTGCTCCTGTAGATTCCCAAGCCCTTGGGTGAATAGACTCAAGATAGCAGCCTACAGCTTCCAGCATGCAACTGAGTACAAGCTGTTGAATTTTTTCATGATTGATAATGAGACTGACTATTCTTAGTGTGTGCCAGGACTTGCTGTTTGTAAGGTGTGTCACCTCCAGTAGAAAATTACTGAGCGTAGGAGTAACCAGAATTATTATTTTTTGTGTGTGTAAAAACACCAAAAGAAGATAAAGGATGAACTCTAACTTTTTCCGAAGTAACTTTGGATGCAAAAGTATTAACTGACGTGTCATAATTATGGTCATCTGGTACAGTAAGAAAGCCAAACACAGATACAACTGAGGAAAAAATTACAATGTGGGGAAGGACTCAGAAAATGTCTTTATATTTTGTAATGTATTCTAACTGGTTACAGCAACTGCAATTTTAATTAATGTTACTACGAACAATGGTTATTTTTGAGTTCTGAGTATAAACAAAGACCAGTTCTAAAAGAATTGTACCATTATTCAAATTTCGAGTGAGGTTTGAATAAAATTCCTGAAATTAAACTTCCATTGAAGTAAATTTTGACATGCTGAGCTCGGTTGCAGTGATAAAAACAGAAAATGCTGGAAAACACTCTGCAGGTCAGTGGAAAGAGAAACAGAGTTAATGTTTCAGGTCGATGACCTTTTATTAGAACTGTTGCAAAGATAGTTGATAAGAAAAGATGCAGTTTACTTTAATCTTTTCTTAAGTTTTATAGATTTTTGGCCTTAGCTATAAAAACTCACACCATAAACAGGTAGGCAGTACGGAGCTTAGAGGCAAAGATTTATTTATTTACGCAAGTGTGGGTATGTGAAGAAAAAAATTATTTATTTCTCGATCTGTATTGGATGAGGAAATTGCCAATCAAAAAACACTCACTGCACTGTTTCTGGGAAGATCTCTCGCAATACTTTCATTGGAGATGTGTACCCTTTGTTCACTTCCACACGCTAGTGCCCAGTCCCTTGTAAGATGTGGACCTTCTGATTAAACATGAGCAACACCATGGGAAAACTGCTGTTAAATCAATAATTTTTGCATCTAGCAAGTGTTGTACATTTCAAAATATCAAAAATGTATTTAAAAAAGGGGAGTCAGTCACTGCATGCTGGAATCTGAAATTTACAAGCATCTCCTTGACTGCAAATTTCCCATGTCAATTAACATCTAATTGACCACAGCATTTAGACTAGTCTCCACTCCAATTTAAACACAGGTCCACAATAATACGTGATATTAATGCTCCTATCGGTATAAAACCTAGCATTGTCCAACTTACTGTGAGCAATGCCACGGGAGATCCAGTATTAAGTGTCACTTACAATAAATATAACAAGTTCTGTTTCTTTAGTACTTCTCATATACAGAAAGTCATCTCAGGGCACTTTATAGGGCAGAGTACAAAATGAATACCAACCAAGCAGGAGAAGGGGAACAGAAAGGTTGGGGAGTGGCAATAAAAATTGAACAGAATGCTTTTTTAGGAGGCTCTTAAAAGTAGGGAGTAAGGTAGATAGAGTATTTATGGAGGGAGTTCCAGAGGCAAGGGACGTAGTGACTGACAAAGCAGTCAATGGCATTGGAGCTCAGGGAGAGAGAAGCAATAAGAATGCCGATATCAGAGGAGCAGAGGATGTGTGGGGACATATGGTTAGAGGAGATCACAGAGATCGGATAAGTCATGATATATTTATACTTGCACTTGCATCCTTATCTTAGTCCCATATTGTGTCAAAAAGTCACATTGAAATTCACATAATTGATAACTTTTGAAGTGCAGTGACTGTTATGTTGGCAAACAAGGCAACCATTTTGCACCTGGCAGCCATTTTGAGCACTGCAACATCCCACAAACAATGATAGTAATGACCAGTTCATCTGTTTTTGGTGGTGTTGGTAGAGGGAGCAAAGTTCACCAGGGCATTTGGAAAACTCCCTGTTTAAACTGTGCCATGTAATCTTTAACATTATCCAAACCATCAGAACAGGCCTTGATATTAATTTCGGAGCCCAAGGACAACATCTCTGACAATGCAGGACCCAGTTTTAAACTTCTAGAGAATACATAAGCGGCCACATTTGGAGGGCTTGCTGCCTGCAGTTTGGAATCATTTGTTTTAGCTTGTTGTGGTGCTCCCTTTCTTCTCTTGCACCTTGTTCCTCAGCTACAATGAACTGGAGCACTCTGGCAGTAAGAGATACTGGGAGAAAAAAATTCGATAGGGCCTATTATTGGGCGTAGGTAGCGTGATCCGCTATTAGCCCGCGCCCAATGGCCCCTGCACAGGCTGGATGAGAACTTCGCCTGGCCTCAGTACTCACCAAAATTAAGGCCTTGCACGTCGATTCCAAGCAATTCGCACATTCCACCAGCAGGGAGAGCCCCAATCTTTTAAAGGGAGGATGTCTCTTTAAATCTCTTGAAGGTAGTTGGTACTTGTTATTTGCTAAAAATAACAGTCTGCTGTCTGCACAGAGTCTGAACGGAGATCAGACATCGCACACGTAAAACACAGATGCAGGTCCCGTCCCAATGTTTACACACTGATGAGTTATGTTGAAACATTGAATAAAGGTTGCGCACTACTAAATCTCACATCCTCCAATCTGCACGCCAGACCTCACCAATCTGGAGATCTGGGTTGGTACCAGGCTTGTGAGAGTGCATGCACCAAGGTTCTCTGCTGATGCACTAGAGGCCTTGGTGCAAGAGGTGGACAAAAGGAGCGACATCCTGTACCCATAGTGGTTGGGGGGGGGGGGGGGGGTGGTGGGCAAGAGGCCCTCCAGACATATGGCCAAAAGGCAGTGGGAGGCAGCAGGGGACGAAGTCAATGCCAGGCGCATAGCACCAAGAACAGGGATGCAGTGCAGGAAGAAGTTCATTGCTTTGACACGAGTGGTCAAGGTGAGTGAGGTCAACTGTCAAGTGGCGTCTCCTACCAACTACACCACTAGCCGCATCCACTGCTCCACACACTACACCCCCCATCACCCACATACCAACAAACTCTTTCCATCAGTACTCAACACTTCCAGTCAGATGCTTCCTCTCACCCTTACACATTACCACTGTTGCAAGCCGCCCACCCATAACTCACAGGCCACACATACATTCAACCATGACAGGCATATCACCCAGACACACGTCTCGCTTTCTTGCAGGAGAAGGTGGCGCATAACAGCAAGTGGTAGTGGCAGTTAGCCCCTCGAGCCTGTTCTGCCATTCAATGAGATCATGGTGGACCTGTGACCTAACTCCATATACCCAACTTAGCCCCATATCCCTTAATACCCTTGGTTCACAGAAATCTATCAATCTCAGATTTAGAATTCACAATTGAGCGAGCATCAGCTGCCGTTTGCAGAAGAGTGTTCCAAACTTCTCCCACCCTTTGCGTGTAGCAGTGTTTCCTAACTTCACTTCTGCACATCCTGGCTCCAAGTGTTAAGCTATGTCCCCGTGTCCTAGAATTCAAGTATAGGAGACCTCCAAAAACAGTTACAAATGTATCGGCAGCCAGAAGCAATAATCCAGCCACTAACCTGTAAATCCTGCCTTTAAATAGTGCTGATGGGGGTCCTCCAGGCACTAAACCTCTCCGCCTCTCTACCTGTCTCTCCTTCTTTAAGATGTCATGAAAACCTATTACTTTGACCAAGCTTTTGGTCACCTGTCCTAATATCTCCTAATGAGGCACGGTGTCAAATTATTTCTGATAACGCTCATGTGAAGCACCTTAGGACGTTTTACTATGTTAAAGGTGCAATATAAATGTAAGTTATTTGTTGTTGCAGGGCTGTGCCTTTCCTAACAGTAACTTTTCCTACATGAATTTGCAGCTGAAGCCATCCAGAGAGGCAGTGAGTAGTAGTGCTTCACTTTGGTGGGCAGAGTGAACCCATACTGCTCTTGCACACCTATCAAGATGTTTCAGGATAATATAGGCTTGGACCTGTACCATAACCAACTCACTTAGGCTGCCTTTCTTATTTGGAAAACGCTGTATGTGTTAAGAGAGCAGGAGGGAAAGGAAGTTTCCCCCCGCCACTGCCAAACCAGGGGGAAAAAAAATCATAACAGCGTGAGAGAATGAGGAAAAGATATTAAAAATCAAAATCATCTCCAACCTGCACAGCAGCATTGCAGCATACGTCAAATTGTGCAAAGGAAAATTGTCCTAGAGGAAACCAAACTTTAGCGGGTTGAATGTTGGAAGCCATGAATTGCTCTGCACTGCACTGCACTGCAACTTGGCAGCGAGTCAGCTTTGCTTCCCCAGCATAGCTAATTTGAGCGTGACCTTTAAAAACACAAAAAAGGGGGTTCCCCTGATGTGTTACCGAACCAGATAGATCAGGAACGTCTTGGGCTCAATCCTTACTCTGCATTGAGTTAGCTGATCTCAGCCAGGGTAGTTATTTTTGGGTTAACTCTGTTTCTCTCTCCAGAGATGCTGCCTGACCTGCTGAGTTTTTCCAGCATTTTCTGTTTTTATTTCAACATTTCCAGCATCTGCAGTATTTTGCTTTTGTTTCAGTTACTGTATATGGGTGTATCAATTAACTGCAACATCCCTAAACTAGGAAGGGGGAATAAAAACCAGCCAGGCTTTACAGCCCTGACTGCTATCCAGTGACACCAGGCTGGGAAAGTGTCTTTTTTGGCCGATTACGGGGTAAGGCTCGATGGTCGTATTCCTTGCAATCAAATCTCCTGTTGACACTGGCTAGCTGCGCTCACATATGAAGAATGCCAGCTGCTTCACCAAAGGTAGCAGAGGGCAGCTGGTGCCCGTGGCATCATATCTCAGCATGCCCTTTGGATGAGGGGGCGGCAGAACAGAAAAGGGCATCAGATCAACAACGAAAGAAAACCTCAGAAGGGATCATAATTGTAGGTGTCATGTGAGTACCAAAAATCCCTGAGCTCTAGCTACAGCAGTGGAGCATTGAGCTCCTTCCCCTCTCCTCCAATGCCAATAGGGAATGACTTTTGGACCAAATTGTTATTGAATACATATATATATATAAATAGAACGGTATATTGAAAGAGTTAGATAAAGTAGGGAGGGAGGAGGCTCGTGTGGAGCATAAACGTCGGCATAGACCAATTGAGCTGAATGTGCTGTTTCTCTGCTGTAAATTCTATGTAATTCTATGTAGTTATTCAAATTCGGTTGCTTCCTGTGGTCGAGTATAACCAGACCAGTGCAATGGCAGTGTTAAATAGAGCACTCCATCAGCAGCGGGAAAGGTATAACTGTTACATAAATGTGCCTTGGTGCAGCAATGATTTGTTTAGGGCTGCATGGAAAGTCTGAGCTTTAGAACATCCTTACTTCCTGCCTAAGAAAAACAGTATATCAACAACAGCAACAATAACTTGCATTTATATAGCGCCTTTAATGTAGTCCCCAAGCTCTTCACAGGAGCGTAATCAGACAAAAATTGACACCGAGCCAAAGAAGGCGATATTAGACTGATGACCAAACGCTCGGTCATTGAGGTAGGTTTTAAAGAGCGTCTTAAAAGAGGAGAGAGAGGGAGGGAGGTGGAGAGGTTTGGGGAGGGAATTCCAGAGCTTAGGACCTAGACAGCTGAAGGCACGGCCACCAATGGTGGGGAAAGGGAGTGGGGATACACAAGAGGCCAGAGTTGGAGGAAAAGCTAAAAATGGAAAAACATGCAAGAAAAGGTTGATCTTTGACAATTTTCTCTCCCCCACCCCACTCCCCCACTCCGCTGTTGAATACACTGACTGCTGTTGGTGTACAGTTCTACAGGCACTAGTCACTCTCCAGTCTCTCACCGCACTGGCCATTCTTTATTGATAGTGTATGTATACATGTGTTCAGCCATGGAGGGGGCGGGAAACCACAGCCAAACTCAATCCCGTCCTCACTTTGGGGGGAGAGGGTGAATTCCTCTGGGTCACTAAGTTTAGCGACATTGTAGATATATTCAGAAAGAATGTGTTTACAATGACCCTGCGCATGGCAACCAGAGCAAATCTTCCTCCACCAAAATATCCATACATGCACACTCCCAGTATGCGTCACTGGATCGTGACCAAGTGTGGAAATCCTGGATGATTTCCCCCCTCCCTAGCCAAACAGCAGCGAGGCAAGTTTTAACGCCGTACTGTCAATCTGACTGACATCAGCTCACTCGTCGCTGAGAAAATAAACTGGTACCTTCTGGTCCGCATGGTTTAGCTGCTGCATGCTGCCATAATCACTGAGCTACTGAGAGGGCTCAAATAAAGATTTAAGAAAAAGAAAATTGAGAGCAACATATCCCTGATGATGTTACAAGACTGGAGGACAATCTCGTACCTCAGACGACTGTATAAACTATTCAAGTTTTGTTTTCGTAATCTATGATGTCGTGTAAACGCCCTTGATTGAGTTAGAGTCTTGTAACGCCCCATCAAAGTGCTGTTGTTCCACGTGCAATAAAGTGCTGCACATTTACAGGTTTATAGAAGTTGCATTCCACTGTGATTGATTGAAAGTTCATGTTGTTTACCTGAGAGATGTTGATACAAGATATACAAGATACAGGATATTAGCTTTAGTGATATTTACAATCATGTACAGCAACCCCCTAACTATAAAATCATGGTTTGTGATAGCACCAGTTAGCCCCATTTACACAGAGAGAGATTAATTGGTTATCTAATACCCCAGTTATATTATGGAGCAACTTCTACTGAATAGATAGTGTCTGTAGACTATTCGGCCATGGGCGGATTCGGCAGCAAGGAAACAACTGTGCCTACGCCAGACTTTCTCAGTTGCTGAGAAGCTGCAAGTGCGACATTAGAGTAACTGGATAGGGGCAAATCTTCAAAGTTGCATTTGAAATTTTGACAACCAGGCTGAATAGCCCATGATCAGATCCAAGATGGCGGCCCAATTGCAGCTGTTCAGCTTTACTATTGCCTATCACGCATGCTAGTTAAGAATCACCACAAGGAACCCTCTGCCTCTAAGGTGGGATTTGGATGTTCCAACAGCCATGGTGTTGTGTCGTTTACTTTTCATTGTTACCTTCGAGAGTACTCTCGCTATTAAATGCAACCATGTAAAGTAAATGGAGTATTATACCTAGAGTTGCCAACTCTGGTTGGACGAATTCCTGGAGGTTTCATCAAATGACCTCCTGCCTCCAACTGCCTCGCCCCTCTTCCCCCCCCCCCCCCCCCCCCGCCATTGGACACCTGACATGTCCATCCTCATGGCGCACTGCCTTCCCATGCCAATTGGAAAGCGAACAGACTCTTCATTATCCGATTGTGTGATACTTGACTATCAGTCAAACGGCCTATTTTCCAATTTCCACTATTTTTATAATTGATAAGTGAAAGTGTTCAAAGAAAGTGGGTTGGCAGCCCTCTGGAAAAAGCAGCTAAATCGCAACATTATGTGATCAATAATACAAACGGACTTATTATCTTTAACCAGATCAATAATACAAACGGACTTATTATCTTTAACCAGATCAATAATACAAACGGACTTATTATCTTTAACCAGATGAGGGTCTTCAAATATTAACTAGTTGTTTTAAAAAAAACCGCGGTGCTGGACTACCTAATAGGATTAGTTGCCACACAATGAGCGCACTGTGTACATGAAGTTGCCTAACGACAATGGAACACATACATCCCTAAATAGAATGTTACAGTTTGTAGCCTTGTTTTGACTTCAGGCAACAGGTGCTTCTCTTTGTTGTATGTTTTGTTCTTTGAAGTTTTAAAGGTCTGTGAAGAACAGCCCACTGGATAATTGAGGACTGCTTGTATAATTGTCGTCTAGTTTGTGATTGAATGACACACTAGGATTTCTGGCTTTGTGTACACAGTGAATGAAGTGACTGAAATTAGTTGAAATTTTACAACAATGAAAGAAAGCTCCTATAAATATAAGTCAATAAACCTGCAAATTGAATGGAGCAGCAAGTAATTACATCGGTTGATAAATGGTTTAGGCGTTGTTGATGCCCAAGAATGAAGCCAGGGTCTGTGGAATCTGAGCCAGGCTAAACCAATCTGCATGAATTCTAAATCATCAATAAGTTACATTATTATAGTGCTCCTTAGATGGAAGAACATGTCAAAGCATCTTAGAATGGAAAGTGGTGAATGCCGGAAGAGAAGTGAAGGAATTTAGCGGGGAAAACAGACAAAGCAAAATCATAATACAGACAATTTGTATTATCTTTGAAGCTGATATTATATACCAAAAGGGCATTTTTTTTTAATAATGACTAAGTTCACCAGTGTTTAATGCACAACTTCTGTGCATATTTTTTCCTTCATTTCATTATTCCCAGTCCAGAGGCTGGTGGGTATTACATTGGTTTCTTCACTGACTTGTTTAATAAATCTCAACTTAAAGCTCAGACTCATTCTTTACAGTCAGGAAAGTAGGAGATGCTGATTCATGCAAGTGGTCATGTCTGTTAGAAACTGAAAAAATAATTAACCTTTGTATATCCATACCATGGTTTTTCGTTCATTCAGTTTGATTCGGTCAGGTCTAATTCAAAGTCTCTAAGTCCATCGCATCATTGACGTGTGTCAGCTGTGGCTCAGTGGTAGCACTCTCACCTCTGAGTCGGAAGGTTGTGGGTTGAAGCCCCACTCCAGAGACACGAGCACATAATCTAGGCTGACACTTCAGTGCAGTACTGAGTGGGTGCTGCACTGTCGGAGGTGCCTTCTTTTGGATGAGACGTTAAACTGAAGCCCCGCCTGCCTTGTCAGGTGAACATAAACGATCCCATGGCACTATTTTGGAGAAGAGAAGGATAGCTCTCCCCACTGTCCTGGCTAATATTTATCCCTCAAACAACATTCACTAAAAAAACAGATTATCTGGTCATTATCACATTGCTGTTTGTGGGGCCTTAATGTGCGCAAATTGGCTGCTGCATTTCCTACATTGTAACAAGTGACTATACTTCGAAATTGGCTCTGAAGCACCCTGAATACTTGAAAGGCGTGATATAAATGAAAGCTCTTTGTTTCTATCATTGTCTTCTTCCCTTTCTCTTCCCAGCCCTGCTGCCTTCTGACATTCATATTAATCTTAACTTCCCTTGTGTCCTTAAGTTCCCTAGTCCAAATACCAGTATTTTGAGGCTTTTCCCTATTAATTCAAATCTTGGGCTAAATTTCTACCTTGATATAATGGAGTAAGACAACTTATAACTGTCTCTATTTAGTAAGTGCATAAGTTAACCCTCTATGTTACTGTCTTACTCTCTGCCCAAATCAAAGAGCTAGAACCAGCCATGGTTGCACTAGTGGGTTGAGTTGGGAAGAGGTGGCCCCAAGTAAAGTCAAAAAGTGCATCAAAATGGCAGTCTGATGACTTAGTCCTGTCGCTTGGCTGCTGACATTAGCCAAAATAGCCTGGATTAAAGCCTGCAGCTAGTTCAGACCAGTCTTGATAGCCCCCTGTGTACTTCAGTTTAGTCAGGAGACTCATCTCTCAGACAGGCTTGAGTCATGCACATCTGGTTCCTATTAACTTAGACTGACTGCCTCTGCATAGGCTGCCAGAAACTTCTGGGTACAGGCGTCTAAAGGACCTGAACCACTCTGAGTATCTGCCAGCAGAGTTGACCTTTCTCTCTTTCTCTTCTTTCCCCCACCCCCCCCTCTACACCCCTAGAGTCCAGCCCCAACTTTGTGATCAGTGAACCTGGGAGCAAATGTCAGATATGTTGTGAAAGAGCTACTTGCTATTTGCCCTCCCTTCCTCCTCTCTCTCAGATGAAATTTTTCCACCACCTTACAACCTTCACTACGTCTGTTTCCTAGCTGACTAAGATTAGCCACATATATGTTACCCAAAGGCAGCTGGGTTAGAGGAAGTGACTAGTGTGGATGGGGCTGGATGTCCTCACGCTGCGGACAAAAATATGAGAGGAAGCAGCTCCCTGAATTTATATGCTGCCTTGTGGTGCAATCCTTTTCTTTTAATTTTATGGGGCTTTTCAGTTGTTCAGATCCAGTATTTTATGTAAAAAACATTTACATTATTAATTTGAATTCAACTGTGACAGCGGTGGTGACAGTACCTTAAATAAATTACTTGAATCAAGAACCAGTTCATTACAATTTCTCACTCCCTTCCCCCCTCCCCCCCACCAAAGAAAAGTTGATTTGAAACTAACATTAATTACCGAGGAATGTGTTCTTAAAAGTATAATTATTTTTTGTACCAGGTGAGCTAAAAACCACAGAGAGGTAGTCAATCCTAATTAATTCCATGCATGGTCCCGCTTATGACAATGAGAGTCTTCTCTTGAAAGCCTGCAGAGAATACAAATAGTATACCTGACATTCATCCCCAGTCTCAGCATATTGGAGCACGCAAGACCAGAAGTAACCATTGCAATCCATCTGCCCGATCCGAAGCTTAGAAAGATCCCACGCACTACTCTATTTCTCGTCATATGCTTTCTCTGCCTCCTGGGATTTACTGTTACTATCCATCTCCACTGCCTTCCCAGGCAGTCTGTTCTATACATTCACGACTCTGTGTAAAGTAGTTAAATCTGGACTAGCTGTTTGGCCTTCCTCTTCTGCACAAGATTCTCTGCCTCTGTTCTAGAGTTTGTGATTATGCCATTATCAGATTTCAACTTATCTGTATCCCTTAGGATCTTCAATACTTCAATAAGATCCCTCCTGAGTCACGTTTTCTCTGGCATAAACAGTCCCGATTTCCATAACCTCTCCTTGTAGCCTCATCCAAGATATCAGTTTAGTTGCCCTCCAATACACTTCCTCTAACACAATGTATAGTAACGTGACCAGAGTCTCTAACACCATGTGTAGTAATGTGACCAGAGTCTCTAACACCATGTGTAATAACGTGACCAGAGTCTCTAACATCATGTGTTGTAACGTGACCAGAGTCTCTAACACCATGTGTAGTAACGTGACCAGAGTCTCTAACATCATGTGTTGTAACGTGACCAGAGTCTCTAACATCATGTGTTGTAACGTGACCAGAGTCTCTAACACAATGTGTAGTAACGTGACCAGAGTCTCTAACATCATGTGTTGTAACGTGACCAGAGTCTCTAACACCATGTGTTGTAACGTGACCAGAGTCTCTAACACAATGTGTAGTAACGTGACCAGAGTCTCTAACATCATGTGTTGTAACGTGACCAGAGTCTCTATCACCATGTGTAGTAACGTGTCCAGAGTCTCTAACACCATGGGGTGAATTTTAACCAGGAGCCAGGAAGAGAGCGGAGAGTGAGGGGGGGGTTTTCTGACAGGGTCGAGGGTCATCGGGGGGAGTTATTGGGGTCGGTAGCCAATGGGTCAGTCATC
Organism: Heptranchias perlo; assembly: GCF_035084215.1. Lineage (NCBI taxonomy): Eukaryota > Metazoa > Chordata > Chondrichthyes > Hexanchiformes > Hexanchidae > Heptranchias > Heptranchias perlo. Next base: position 117,615,804 of record NC_090329.1, on the reverse strand, counting down.
GGGTGCTCAGTCATGGGGTGGGGGTTGATCATCGGGGAGGTAGAAATTCATGGGTGTGGTCAGAGATCATGAGGGGTGGTAGGTGATTGGGGGGGGTGGTGTTGGAGCTTGTGGGCGGGGTCGGACTGGGTGGGGTTGGACATGGGGGGGGTCGAACATGGGAGGGTCGGAGATTGTGGGGTGCGTCGGACATAGTGGGGTCGGAGATCATGGGGGGGGTTGGACATGGGGGGAGGTGTGGGGCTCAGTCGATCGTGCGTGTGCGATCGCGGCAGGTGAGCTTGTTGGGCCTGGAGGAAGCCCACAAGCAGTGCAATAAAGGCACTCACCTGCTGTTTCGGGCCTTCTTGCCTCCTCTCACATGGCGAGAATCAGAAGGCCCGGGAATCCCAGCCTCCGGGAGTTAAAAATAAAAAACCTGTCAAAATGGAGGCCCGCAGCCTCCTTTAAAAGATTTCACTGACTGACCTGCCTCCTGAGAGCGGGTTGGTCTCCTGCCCCTCGACCCTCCTCTATTAAAACCGGAAGTGGATGGGTTGGGGTTGGGTTCTACTTTATTACAATTTTTACCTTCCCACCCACCCCCAACCCACCCATTCGTGAGGTTAAAATTGACCCCAATGTGTAGTAACATGACCAGAGTCTCTAACACTATTTGTTGTAACATGACCAGAGTCTCTAACACCAAGACATTGCCACTGTAGTAGAGTTGTACACAAGCCCGTGATCCCTTCCTCTGACTCTATTACCTGGGAGATTCCCTTGCTCTTGACACTGGTTCTTTCTAAGGTCTGTTTTAAACCGATGCCCCGTCTGCTCTCTCAGGTGGAAGTAAGAGATCCCATGGCATTATTCAAAGAACAGCAGGGGAGTTCTCCCTGGTATCTTAGCCAATATTTATCCCTCAACCAACATCAGTAAAACTGATTATGTAGCCATTTATCTCACTACCGTTTGTGGGATCTTGTGTGCAAATTGGCTGCCGTGTTTCCTACATTACAACAGTGACTTCAAAAGTACTTTATTGGCTGTAAAGTGCTTTGGAACGTGAAAGGCACTATATAAATGCAAGTTCTTTCTTTCTTTTAAGGGCTGAGGCCCTTGTTAGTTGTACCAAAGGCTTTCACTTTGTTCCTTACAACTTCCTCTATTAGGTGGACAACTTCTGCTTGGTGAAAAATAGCTTAATGCTGCCCATTTTTTCTCTGCCTGCTGTCTATCATCTTTGACTGCTGGTGATAGATCAAAGTGCATTGAGAACATTTTGAAATAATACAATTTTCATTGCTAAAAGTGAGTTTGCCCTGGAGCTATCAGCTTGCTATGGTTTGGGATGATAATATACAGGCTTCTGCCCTTGATTCCTCAAATGATGAGTTCCTAGACGCTTTGCATGGTATCATGGGGAGTGACGCTGAGCAGAGAACAGGCATTTTGCCTAGAGGGAGGAAAGAAAAATGCGGCTTCATAGTAAAGGCAAGCTGAACATTACACAGCTTGTATGATGAACATCGAATGTCTGCTGTTGACAAGAGACTCGAACGTCAAGTTTGCTTCATAATTTCTATCACATTTAAAGTCTACATCTTCATAACATACACATAAAGCTGAACTTCAGAGTATATCTCAGGCATATTTTTATATAGTGTAGCTCGCAACTTTTGAGTACTTATATATTTTATGCAATAGGAACAGTACTCTGTGTTCAGCAGTTTGCATTATTTTTGTTAATTTGGAATAAGAATTAAACTCGAGATCCATATTAACCTGAAGCCCCCATTAATCAAAATAGAGTGCAACTTGTTAAGTTGCATTCTATCAGTTAAATAAATTAGAATATTTTAGTCATTATTGATTAATTACTTGTAGGCTTGTAATAATAAATTTAACAAGTTTATATAGACAAGGTGATCTCTCATGACATTGCTCATGGACTAAATACTGTACAGAATATTAAGAAAAATGTTTTTACTTAATTATTAATAGTTTGCTTGCTCTTATTTATTTTTTAAATTCTTCTCTAATATTTGACTTGCAATCATCAGTTTACTTTGTAATTGTAATTATCATTCTTGCATCTTCTCCAGCATTCAAATATCTTTACTAAAGCAAAGTTACATTTATCTTTGTATATAATAGCCTTTGTATATTTTTTTAAATTATACTTCTGCTCCTAAATCATGATTAAATCTGAAGCTTCCTTTTTTATGAAAGTAATCAATATGTCCAATATATATATATTTTTAAAAAGGATGGCAGGCAAGGGAGTTATAGTGGGATGGTTTGGCTCAGAATGCCAAGCTCACCTGAGTGGGCTGTCACAGGGCGAGGGTGTGCCCACTCTCTCAGTAAATTGATGACCCCTTGTCACCAACCCCCCAACAAGAGGCAATAGCTTTTCCTTATTCACCCTATCAAAACCCCTCATATCCTCTATTAAATCTCTTAGCTTTTTCTGCTCTGGTAGAAATAGCTGCAGTATCTCAAATCTCTCTTCGTGGAATCATACAACACAGAGGGAGGCCATTCGGCCCATCGTGCCTGTGCCAGCTCTCTGAAAGAGCTACCATTTAGTCCTACTCACCTACTCTTTCCCCATAACCCTGCAGATTTTTCCTTTTTAAGTAGAGATCTTTTGAAAGTTACTATTGAATCTGCCTGCAGCATCCTTTCAGGGCAGTGCATTCCAGATCATAACAACAGTTTCTCATCCCTGGTGTTATATACTCTCCATGGCTTTAATGCCCTTTTTATAATGGGGGTGCCCAAAATTGCATATAGTACTCTGACCGTGGCCTAATCATTGCCTTGGACAAGTTTATATCATTGCCCGATTGGTCTTGTACTCCGTGCCGCTACTTTGGCGCGTATAAGATACATTTGACAATTCCACCTTCTTGGAATCATTGGGAGTGAATATGGTCCGCTGAGACATTAGGAGGGTAGAATTACTCCTGTTCATTTTTGCAAATTATGCACTTACGTCGATTTGCTAGTGGCTTTTTCTGCTTTAAGGGAATTATGTATTTGAACTCCCACCCCCCACCCCCCAAAGTATTTCTGTTTGCCCACACCCTTCAGCATTTTTCCATTGAGTGTATACTCCCATTCCTTGTGTTTTTCTCCCAAAATACTATGCCTCAGACTTTTCTGCATTAAATTTAATTTGCCCATCCTATTAACCTGTCTACATTCTCATGAAGTCTTTTACAGTCCACCTTGTTGTTTGTTATATCCCCTACCTTTATGTCATCAGCAAATTTCAATATTGTGCACCCTATTCCCAAGTACAAACTTCTATATGTATTTTCCTACATTACAACAGTGACTACACTTCAAAAGTACTTCATTGGCTGCAAAGCGCTTTGGGTCGTCCTGAAGAAATGAAAGGTGCTATATAAATGCAAGTCTTTCTTTTCTTTATTTATACATATGGACAATTTAGGTTCATTTTCCCCTCTTAACCCAAGGGTGCTGAGACTAATCATGGTGTGCCTATTGCCATCCTGGCTAAGATTAACTAACTCTCCACAGGCTAGAGATCAAACTTGGAACTTTCCTGGTCTGAATTGGGCTATGCACTTACTTGTAGAGCTTGGGTGGTGGGACCTGAGAAATCTTATTTTAAATTTCAATTTTTTCAGCTTATTTTTTTCTTCTCCTCCTCAGACCAGGGACATTGAGGCAAATCATAGTGCCCCATTGCTGCCCAGCTAACTCAGTACAGAGCAGGGATTGAAATTCAAGCTTTCTGGCCTGTGTGGCTTAACACCACACCAGGCCGTCCCTTTAGCCACTAACCCATATAGTTTCTGTAATCTTAAAGAAAATTACAATCAACTCCACTGTGCAACTGCAAGACTCTATGGAACTAGCTCTAAATGGTCTTTTCTCTAACCCATTCGGCAACCCTGTTAGAATAGTGTTCTTCTAGTCCAATCCTGACATAACTGGAAAATGGGTTTCTCATATTAGTAATAATAATTTGGGTGATTGTTATTGAGATTTAGGCTGACCGACAGTTTCTAAAATTGGCATTCTTCATTTTTCATGACCTAAGTAATCTGTTTTAGTTCTCCAATTACCAGATTTTACAATCAAAAACCTGATCCCTTCAGCTATGCTGTCTGTCATTCTGATCTATTGATTCCCATTTGTTCTCCTATTGCCCACCAGTGTACTTCTCCTGTTCCCACAGCGATTCACTTCTCAATTTTAATTTGCCGTTGCCTTGTTTTTTTTCCATTTAATCTCTCCACAGATTAGTGTTTTATTGTGTTTAGTTTTATTCAGTGGGCTGCTTGTGTGTGCTTTGCTAATAAATCCTAAATGTTGTTCCATGTTTAATGGAGGGAGTGACGAGAGAGAAAAATAATAAATGCTGACATGTTTCAGTGAAAGGGGTTGTTTTCTGCACAAAAAAAAGCAAGAAGCTAATCTCTTTATCATATATACGTATATATATAGTAGCTGAGATCTAATTTAGACTCTTAGTAAATGCCCAACAGGACTGAGGTCTTTGCCAGAATTTTATATTATTCCCCTCACAAAACTAGGAAACCCAATTTGATTCGAAAAGAAAGTTATCAGAATTAATGGGTTGCGTATTTGCCACAACAAGATCAATAAGTGTCATCAAATTTATCAGGTAGCAAAACAAAGAGGAAGCAACTTGAACATAGAGCCTTTGACTGGATGAATATCATTTAGCAAGTTGCTAATGAATCCTGAGCATAATTATCTTTTATGGAGACAGATCTTAATCTCAAGTTCACCTTCAGCAGTCAATGGGTGGGGGTATATGACAATATACTGAGACCAGTATCTATAGACTGTGATGTGCAGCCGGCAGACCCGAGTTATACTGCCTCTTGCACTTTGCACTCATCGGCATGGAAGTAGAGCTCGGCTCCCTAGCCATTTTATTTCTAAGGTTAGAGCCGGTGGAGTGTCTGCTTTCTCCTAACGCAAATGACGCAGATATACTAGGAACAAGAGGCGATATACTGGAAATGCTGGAAATCTGAAACAGAAACAGAAAACACTAGAGATGCTCAGCAAGTCAGGCAGCATCCGTTGAGAAAACACAGGTCAGTTGACGTTTGAGGCATAAACCCTTCCTCAGGTGTTCTACTAGACCCAGCGAGAAGCCCCCTTGACCTAACTGCGCTCACAGTGAGATCGGGAGCCGACTCCTATGTCGTGTTACCACAGTCACATGGATTTCCTTCTATTTGTCAAACTGTGCAGAAAACTTATCAAAGGGTAGGTTAAAACCAAGTGAGTTGTGTATGAATAGAGCTGCTCATCTGGTAGTATTTGAGGCTCCTAAAGTGTTAATGGGTCCTGGAAAATTGGTAACCTTGATAAATACAGGAAGAGAAATTGAATTTTTCCTAAAAATCTGTTCTAATATTTTTTGCCTCCCAATGGTATGAAAAAGGGGGTATTTTCATTGCATGCAGCCAAATTTGATATGACTAGTGCGCTGCACCAAAAGGAAACTCCTTTGTCACAGTATGTGGTCAGATGACAGAATACCTATAGACCATAACTGTTTGTGGATTTAGTAATCAGTTTCTATTTGAAAGGGAACTGAATTCTTCATATATTATGCTTGACAACATTTAAAAGAATAATGTGCATTGAATAGTTTTACCTTTTTTGTCTGGCTACGTGGTTCAATTTGTTACATGCGCCACCATCAATAGACTGAAGATTTTAAGTTGGGTCAATAGATCATTTTTAAATGTAAATATTTAATACAAAATATACAGTTTTAGGTTCGCATACTGGAAGTTGAATATGATTGTTAATGGAGGTTATTAACTATTAAGCACCTTTCCATATGGAGCAGCAGTGTTGCGTCACTTTGGAGCAATAGTGGACAGCCGAGGGATTTTTGAAACTCCCTTTTGAATGTTCTTAGTGTGAGGAGAAGCCGTGTTTTCAAATGGGGAAATTTGGATTGCAACTGGCTACTTTGAGGGGGCATCGAACAGAGGGAAGGGTGGGGGAGAGAAATTAAACATTGCTCCAGTGTATCTCCAGGGGGATCACCTTTAATGCAGCATCAGCGGAGGCAGGAAATAGGTCACCTGCCCCGCTGTCTTGCCCACAGCTATTGTGTGTTATGGAAAACCAAGTAGAGGTAGTGAAGAAAGTACTCTCTTTGTTTTTTAAAAAAAACACCTGTGATGGCTCAGTGGGTCAATTTACCATGTGGTGCGATTTTGAGTCATTTAGTTTAGGTTCGATCCCTGATATTGTGCTGAGTTAGCTGATCTCGAATGAAGCCACATTGGAGATGCATCAGTGACTCCGAGCTAGAGTTGGTTTAAAAAAGATGAGCCGTCGAGTGACCTCCTGTTGGAAAGTGCATATGTGTGAATAGTTCGGCATTCCTCTTCCAGGCCCTTGGGTGAGTTACCAGAGGACTTCAGGATGTATGAAACAATAACTCCCTTCAATAGAGGAGCACAGAAAAGTGGGGAGAAAAATCATCTTCAATGAATGGTCTGTACCATTGATTTTTGATTCATTGTCCCAAAGCCTGGAGAAATAACCCTACATTTTTTAGAATGATTGACACGTGATTAGATTTATGCTGGCTTCCAGCTGCCCACACAAGGCACCGTTGCTAAAGTTTCACTTTTTGGCACACAAATTATAAATCATGACGAATGTAACCCGACCCTCTTTGTGTTGGGACAGGAATATAAGCTGGCGCCATATCAATTGTTTTTGTATATCTGAATAGCCTGCCTGCCTGCCTCTTAGTGTTGCAGTTGTTACCATCATAGAAGTGTCACAACACTTCACATTTTTTTCTGATTTGGATACATAATCAAGTTGTGTCTGTGTGTGTTGAGGAGAGGGTCTCATTGGGTTTACGGTGGGATAGAGCAATGATATAACACATTAGTGCACTAACTGATATACGGTGGAATGTGGCACCCCTCCTGCGATTTCCCCCATATTCGAGTTTCTTACCTTAGCCTGGCTGTTAAACGGGGACTCTGGGGCAGAAATTGGCCTTGGGCGGTAGAGCAAAACGGGCCTATAATGGGCAGCTGATGTGATACCACCCATGCCCAATTTCTATCCCATTGAGCTTTGTGTGGAGGTAGAAATGGGGGGATGGGGGGATGGGGGGAGGAAGTGGTGGGGGCTCATGGCTGTTTCCAGAGAAGGTGAAGCAAATCATTTTGCATAACTCCTAGCCAATGTTCAACATTAACATTGGCAAACGCCTGAAAAATGATCATCTGCCTGTCCCTTGGACTGAGGGGAATCCAACATGTAGGAAAATGATTCACAAATGTGGACAAAATTAAATTGAACAAGATAAGAGTTTTTCCATTATTTTTTAAAGTAAACAAAGTGGTTAGGCCGCCCAACATTGTTCTTGTGTTTCCCTTCCTTGGGTTCTGATACAAAGAAAAAAAACCCAAAAAAGCAGAGAACATCCTTTTGGAGGAGGGAGAAATCCAAACAAACAATTATTTGAAAGCAGTGGTTGTGTTGGGGGACAGATATTGCAGTAAATTACATCGAGTTACCTCGAGTCCATAGCACAGAAACAGACCATTCGGCCCAACTGGTCTATGCCGGTGTTTATGCTCCACACAAGCCTACTCCTTCCCTACATCATCTAACCCTATCAGCATACCCTTCTATTACTTTCTCCCTCATGTGCTTATCTAGCTTCCCCTTAAATGCATCTGTGCTATTTGCCTCAACTACTCCTTGTGGTAGCGCGTTCCCAAAGAGTGGTAAAAATGTGGAAAAGAAGTTTTTCCTGAATTCCATATTGGATTTATTAGTGACTATCTTATATTTGTGACCTCTAGTTTTGGACTCCCCCACAAGTGGAAACATCTTCTCTACGTCTACCCTATCAAACCCTTTCATCATCTTAAAGATCTTTATCAGGTCACCCCTCAGCCTTCTCTTTTCTAGAGAAAAGAGCCCCAGCCTTTTCAATCTTTCCTGATAAGTATATCCTCTCAGTTCTGATATCATCCTTGTGAATCTTTTTTGCACCGTCTCTAATGCCTCTATATCCTTTTTATCATATGGAGACCAGAACTGTTCGCAGTACTCCAAGCGTGGTCTAACCAAGGTTCTATACAAGTTTAACATAACTTCTCTGCTTTTCAATTCGATCCCTCTAGAAATGGACCCCTGTGCTTGGTTTGCCTTTTTTATATCCTTATTAACCTGCATCGCTACTTTTAGTGATTTGTGTATCTGTACCCCGAGATCCCTTTGCTCCTCTACCCCGTTGGCAAGATGTCACACTGGGGCACTAGGGGGGTGACTTTTGGAGATTTGGACTGGTGGGACATAGTTACACAAAGTAGAGGGAGCTTTATCAGCATCTAACGGTGATATACCTCGCTGGGAGCGCTGGATACAGGCGCTTGGTGGTGCTCAAATGGAAAGTGTTCTTTTCCTCAACACTAACATCCATCACCTTAACGAACACACATTTCAGAAAACATTGGTAAAAAGAAAATCAACATCAGAACAAGACCTCTGGGGCTTGCAGAAGTCCTGTTGAAAAATTGGGTTTCCAGCATCCCTTGTCTTTTCACGTATGTGCACTTTCAACTAAGAACTACCATACATATTGACAAGCAACGTATGTTAAAATAAAGCAAGTGGGACTTTCACTTTCACAAGAGTCATCTGGTCCACCAGTACAAGTTACCAACCACAGTCAGTAAAAACTTTTTAAAATGTTCAGCTTGGTTTCTCAATTAAAAGGCCAAAGCACGTAGTGCATGACATCAACTGAAGACTGAAAAAGGTAATACAATTTACAATGTATAAAACCAAAATGCATTGTTGGCCTGTGTGGGTCGGGTGACCTTTCGTGCTGCCTATGATCAGACCTAAAATGGTAGACCCAATCTTGATGCTGCTATTTATATTTGAGGGACTATGAACTCACTGCCCCGCCTCTAAAAGAAGAGTCTTGTCGGTGTCTCTCATAGCATTGGCACCATTATGTTTGCAGAGTTGTCATCAATGCTGCTCTTGCTGTTCAAGGCAGCCCCCATGTGGGATGTAAAAGACCTTAGACAGCTCTTTGCAAGGCCACTGTTCAATCTCACTTAGTCTTATGCAGAGCACTGGGAATGCTCAAGTGGGAGGAAGAATGTTTCCTGAGCTCAGGCCCCTTTGATACTAGGGATCAGCCTCATGGCTCTTCTCTGCTTGAATGTCTCCCTTGCTTCTCGGCGACCAGAACTGGACACAGCGCTCAAGGTGCAGTCTGACCAGAGCACTGTATAGTTTGACTACAACTTCCTCTGACTTATATTCTTCTGTTTTTGTTATGTAGTTCAACATCCGATTGGCTTTGTGATTGCTGCTCTGAATTGATTGGACATGTTGAGTGTTGAGTATACTAAGACCCCTAGATCTCTCTTAACTTTATCTTCGCTGTTTCAACACCATTCACGGAGTACTTATGTTCCCCCATTCTTCCTTCCTATGTGCAGTATTTTACAATTATCTGCATTAAATTTCATCTGCCATTGTTTGACCCACTCGCATTTTGTTTAACTTGTTCTGTAATTTTTGGCCCGCTCCTTCAATTCCACCTCTAGGCACAAAGATCTGGAATTCCCTCCCTAAGCCCCTCCTCCTCTATAGTTCCCTCCATTCCTTTAAGAACTTCCTTCAAACCCACCTCTTTGACCAAACTTTTGGTCACTTCTAATAGAAAGAAAGATTTGTATTTTTATAGCGCCTTTCACCACCTCAAGATGTCCCAAAGCACTTTACAGTCAATGAAGTACTTTTGACGTGTAGTCACTGTTGTAATGTAGGAAATACAGCAGCCAATTTGTGCACAGCAAGATCCCACAAACAGCAATGAAATAAATTACCAGATTATCTGTTTTTTTTGTGTGATGTTGGTTGAGGGATAAATATCGGCCAGGACACCAGGGGATCTCCCCTGCTCTTCTTCGAAATAGTGCCATGGGATCTTCTATGTCCACCTGAGAGGGCAGACGGGGGCCTCGGTTTAATGTCTCGTCTGAAAGACGACACCTCCGACAGTGCAGCACTCCCTCAGTACCCATGATGTGGAACTTGTGATTTTCAAATAAAACTGTTGGACTATAACCTGGTGTTGTAAGATTCCTTACATTTGTACTCCCTCAGTACTGCACTGGATTGTCAGCCTAGATTATGTGCTCAATCTCTGGAGTGGGACTTGAACCCATAACCTTCTGACAGTAATGAGAGTGCTACCACTGAGCCAAGGCTGACAACTCTTGTAAGTTAGTAATACAGTGGATACCGGAGAATACTATTTTTTGCATTTGATGTTTTTACCTTGTGACCTCTCTCCCTTCAAAAAGATAGAGAGAAACTATTTCCTCTGGTGAGGGAGTTCAGAACAAGGGGGCATAACCTTAGAGCTAGGACATTGAGGGGTGATATCAGGAAGCACTTCTTCAGACAAAGGGTAGTGGAAATCTGGAATTCTCTCCCCCAAAAAGCTGTGAGGCTGGGGGTCAATTGAAAAGTCCAAAACTGAGATTGATAGATTTTTGTTAGGCAAGAGTTTTAAGTGTTACGGAAACAAGGCGGGTAGATGGAGTTAGGATACAGATCAGCCACGATCCAATTGAATGGCGGAACAGGCTTGAGTGGCTGAATGGCCTGCTCCTGTTCCTAAGTTCCTATATTAAAAGTTTCTCTCTTTGGCCATTCTTTTGTTGCCACCCGCAATCTTCCTAGTTTTCTTCCTTGCCCTTCTTCTCTTACTTCCTTCTCCCATTCTTCCCGTGTACTCAGATATCCCTCTAAATGTAGGGTCCTACATAAGGCAAGAGGTTATTGAAAGCTTGTTAAAACTGTGAGGAAATGATTGTGCGATTGGCTAGGTTTCAATACGTCATCGGGAAGTCGCTAGGTGCCCGTTGTTCTAATGAGGCCGATGCTTGCACCTTTCAGATTTGGGTTGCAGTTGTGTGAAAAAATGGCTTCAGAGACCACAACCATTACCAAAACTTCCGCTTCCCCATGTTTACATTACACTGGAGCAGCTTTATGCAGATGATAATAAGTAAATCATAGTATCAAAGTAGGTACAGCACAGGAGGAGGCCATTTGGGCATCGTGCCTGTGCCGGCTCTTTGAAAGAGCTATCCAAATAATCCCATTCCCCTGCTCTTTCCCCATAGCTCTGTAAATTTTTTCCCTTCAAGTATTTATCTAATTCCCTTTTGAAAGTTACTATTGAATCTGCTTCCACTTCCTTTCAAGCAGTGCATTCCAGATCATTACAATTTGCTGTGTAAAGAAATGTTTCCTCATGTCTCCTCTGGCTCTTTTGCCGATCACCTTAAATCTGTGTCCTCTGGTTATCGACCCTTCTGCCACTGGAAACAGTTTCTCCTTATTTACTTTGTCAAAACTGCTCATGATTTTGAACACCCCTATCAAATCTCCCCTTAACCTTCTCTGTTCTAAAGAGAACAATCCCAGCTTCTCCAATCTCGCCACATAGCTGAAGTCCCTCATCCCTGGTACCATTCGAGTAAATCTCTTCTGCATCCTCTCTAAAGCCTTCACATCCTTCCTAAAGTGTGGTGCCCAGAATTGAACACAATGCTCCAGCTGAGGCCTAACCAGTATTTTATAAAGGTTTGGCATAACTTCCTTGCTTTTGTACTCTATGCCTCCATTAATAAAGCCCAGGATCCCATAGGCATTTTTAACAGCCTTCTCAACTTGTCCCGCCACCTTCAAAGATTTGAGTATGTGCACCCCCAGGTCTCTCTGTTCCTGCACCCCCATTAGAATTGTACCATTTATTTTATATTGCCTCTCCTCATTCATCTTCCAAAATGCATCACTTCACATTTCTTTGCATTAAATTTCATCTTCCATGTGTGTGCCCATTCCACCAGTCTGTCTATGTCCTCCTGAAGTCCGTTACTATCCTCCTTAGTGATGAAATTTATATTGTCATAATTTATACTTTCGCGGGGTAGTGATCATGCTCTTGCAAGTGTGCTATGGTCATAGTTCACTACCAGTTGCTTTATAAGGAGTTTCAATGGCAATAAATGAGCAACAGGAAAAGTGGTCCAACCATGGCTAACAAGAGAAATTAAAGATAGTATTAAATCAAAGAGGCATATAAAGTTGCCAGAAAAAGCAGTAAGCCTGAGGATTGGGAGCATTTTAGAATTCAGCAAAGGAGGGCCAAGAAATTGATAAAGAAAGGGAAAATAGAATATGAGAGTAAACTAGCGAGAAACGTAAAAACGGATTGTAAAAGCTTCTATGGGTATGTAAAAAGGAAAAGGCTGGTGAAGGCAAATGTGGGTCCCTTATAGACAGAGACGGGAGAATTTATAATGGGGAATAAGGAAATGACAGAAAAATTAAACAAATGCTTTGTGTCTGTCTTCACAGAAGAAGACACAAAAAAACTTCCCAGATATACTAGAGAACCAAGGGTCTGGCGAGAATGAGGAACTGAAAGAAATTAGTATTAGTTAAAAAAATAGTACCAGAGAAATTAATGGGACTGAAAGTCGATAAATCCCAAGGACCTTATGATCTACATCCCACAGTTTTGAAAGAGGTGGCTATAGAGATAGTGGATGCATTGGTTGTCATCTTCCAAAATTCTATAGATTCTGGAACGGTTCCTGCAGATTGGAGGGTGGCAAATGTAACCCCCGCTATTTAAGAAAGGAGGGAGAGAGAAAACAGGGAACTACAGACCTGTTAGCCTGACAACAGTAGTAGGGAAAATGCTAGAATCTATTATATAGGATGTGATAAGAGGACACTTAGAAAATAATAATAGGATTTGGCAGAATCAACATGGATTTATGAAAGGGAAATCATGTTTGACAAACCTATTGGAGTTCTTTGAGGATGTAACTCGTGGAATAGATAAAGGGGAACCAGTGGATGTGGTGTATTTGGATTTTCAGAAGGCTTTCAACAAGGTCCCACACAGGAGGTTGGTGAACAAAGTTAGAGCACGTGGAATTGGGGGTAATATACTGGCATGGATTGAGAATTGGTTAACAGACAGAAAACAGAGAGTAGGAATAAAAGGGTCTTTTTCAGGTTGGAAGGCTGTGACTAGTGGGGTACCGCAGGGATCAGTGCTTAGGCCCCAGCTATTCACAATATATATTAATGATTTGGATGAGGGGACCAAATGTAATATTTCCAAGTTTGCCATTGACACAAAACTGGATGGGAATGTGAGTTGTGAGGAGGATGCAAAGAGGCTTCAAGGGGATATAGACAGGCTAAGTGAGTGGGCAAGAACATGGCAGATGGAATATAATGTGGAAAAATGTGAAGTTATCCACTTTGGTAGGAAAAACAGAAATGCAGAGTATTTTTTAAATGGTGAGAGATTGGGAAATGTTGATGTTCAAAGGGACCTGGGTGTCCTTGTACATGAGTCACTGAAAGCTAACATGCAGGTGCAGCAAGCAATTAGGAAGGCAGATGGCATGTTGGCCTTTATTACATGGGGATTTGAGTACAGGAGTAAAGATGTCTTACTGCAATTATATAGGCCCTTGGTGAGACCGCACTTGGAGTATTGTGTACAATTTTGGTCTCCTCACCAAAGAAAGGATATACTTGCCATAGAGGGAATGCAACGAAGGCTCACCAGACTGATTCCTGGGATGGTGGGATTGTCGTATGAGGAGAGATTGAGTAGACTAGGCCTGTATTGTCTAGAGCTTAGAAGAATGAGAGGTGATCTCATTGAAACATACAAAATTCTTACAGAGCTCGACAGGGTAGATGCAGGGAGGATGTTTCCCCTGGCTTGGGAGTCTAGAACCAGGGGTCACAGACCCAGAATAAGGGGTAGGCCATTTGGGACTGAGATGAGGAGAAATTTCTTCACTCAAAAGATGGTGAATCTTTGGGATTCTCTACCCCAGAGGGCTGTGGAGGCTCAGTCATTGAGTATATTCAAAACAGAGATCAATAGATTTCTAGATATTAAAGGCATCAAGGAATATGGGATAGTGCAGGAAAATGGTGTTGAGGTAGAAGATCAGCCATGATCTTGTTGAATGGTGGAGCAGGCTCGGGGGGCCGGATGGCCTACTCCTGCTCCTATTTCTTATATTCTTATGTTCTAATACTGGCTTCATGACAACAAATGGGAAATCCTCTCATTCAGGCTTATCTAACAGGTTGTGCCAGGTTAAATTCTGCTCACCGAGACTCTGGACTATGCTGCTTTTGGGGAGCCTTCAAATACCTCCAGCTGTCTTCAACTCCAGCTTTAGAGGGCGTGGTGTGTATTTAAGTAAGTGTGTGGATTTCCCTTAACTGTTCCAATGGAAAGAGGAGTTTTGATCATTACTGCTAAAATTAATAAATTCCTACATACTTGGGAGTATAAGCTTAAAAAAAAGAAACATTATATAGTGCCTCTCACAACCTCTTGAGGTCCCAACCAATGAAGTACTTTTTGAAGTGTAGCCACTATTGTATGTAGGAAAATGCTGCAGCCAATTTGCACACAGCAAGATCCCACAAACAGCAATGAGATAAATGACCAGATTATCTGTTTTAGTGGTGTTCACTGAGGGATATTCGAAGTGCAGGGATAAAAGTCCCTGCACTTCGAATAGTGTCATGGGATTTATTATGACCACTTGAGAGGTCTAACGTCACATCCAAAAGACCTCCGACAGTGCAGCACTCCCTCAATATTGCACTGCGGTGTCAGACTAAATTACCTGCTCAAGTCTCTGGAGTAGAGTTGAACCCATGACCTACTGATTGAGAGTTGAGAGTGCTACCACTGAGCCAAAGCTGACACCGCTACTAGGATGTTGGCTCAAAATAGGTCAAATTATCAATGGTACTCTTATAATACAGTGAAACCTGTATAAACGGACACTCCCAAAAAACAGACACTTATTGAGAGACCCAAATAACATACATTGTAAAATATACAAGATAGACTCTGCAAGCACGGACACTTGCAAATTACGAACTATGGACAGCCTTCAATGCCTGTTGTTACATATGTAAACAATTTTACAACACCAAGTTATAGTCCAGCAATTTTATTTTAAATTCACAAGCTTTCGGAGGCTTCCTCCTTCGTCAGGTGAACGATGTGAAAACGATGTTGTTACATAGTCAAACAGGGCAACCAAGCACTTTTACAACTTAAAACACGGTACACAGCCTGACATCACACTTTAAAATGTTCAAAGTGCTTACTGTATGTGAGTCTGAAGATCATGATGACCGATGGATTGTTACTGGATTCCTTTTTGTCCATCCCGGTATCAGGGTTTGAATCACCCTGCAGCCGCTGTCCCTGCTTCCAAAAGCAACATTGTTGATAACACATGACGGAAGATGCCCACATACCCGACCCCACACGGACCCAGACGATGCCCAAACACCCGACCCCACACGGACGCAGACGATGCCCAAACACCCGACCCCACACGGACCCAGACGATGCCCACATACCCGACCCCACACGGACCCAGACGATGCCCACACACCCGACCCCACACGGACGCAGACGATGCCCAAACACCCGACCCCACACGGACCCAGACGATGCCCACACACCCGACCCCACACGGACCCAGACGATGCCCACATACCCGACCCCACACGGACGCAGACGATGCCCAAACACCCGACCCCACACGGACCCAGACGATGGCCAAACACCCGACCCCACACAGACCCAGACGATGCCCACACACCCGACCCCACACGGACCCAGACGATGCCCACATACCCGACCCCACACGGACGCAGACGATGCCCACACACCCGACCCCACACGGACCCAGACGATGCCCACACACCCGACCCCACACGGACCCAGACGATGCCCACACACCCGACCCCACACGGACGCAGACGATGCCCACACACCCGACCCCACACGGACCCAGACGATGCCCAAACACCCGACCCCACGCGGACCCAGACGATGCCCACATACCCGACCCCATGCGGACCCAGACGATGCCCACACACCCGACCCCACACGGACCCAGACGATGCCCACACACCCGACCCCACACGGACCCAGACGATGCCCACACACCCGACCCCACACGGACCCAGACGATGCCCACACACCCGACCCCACACGGACCCAGACGATGCCCACACACCCGACCCCACACGGACGCAGACGATGCCCACACACCCGACCCCACACGGACCCAGACGATGCCCAAACACCCGACCCCACGCGGACCCAGACGATGCCCACATACCCGACCCCATGCGGACCCAGACGATGCCCACACACCCGACCCCACACGGACCCAGACGATGCCCACATACCCGACCCCACACGGACCCAGACGATGCCCACATACCCGACCCCACACGGACCCAGACGATGCCCACACACCCGACCCCACGCGGACCCAGACGATGCCCACACACCCGACCCCACACGGACCCAGACGATGCCCAAACACCCGACCCCACACGGACCCAGATGATGCCCAAACACCCGACCCCACACGGACCCAGACGATGCCCAAACACCCGACCCCACACGGACCCAGATGATGCCCAAACACCCGACCCCACACGGACCCAGACGATGCCCACACACCCGACCCCACACGGACCCAGACGATGCCCACACACCCGACCCCACGTGGTACGGTTGTCCATCTTCTGAGAGTGTCATTAGGAGCAGATTCCACTGTACAGTTACTGTACTTGCAACATCAGTTTTGTTGTTATATCTGCTTCCAAACATAAGTTCTTAGCATTGTTGCAGCTGATTAGGTGCTGATCATAATCTCAGCTACTTCTTCAAGATTGTTGGGACAATTTTTACAGTACATACAATGACCATTTTGAAAAAGTTGCGCAACAATCACCAGACAGGAGGGTTCCCTCCCAGTCGGGGAACACTTCAACAGTCAAGGACATTCAGCCTCCGATCTTCGGGTAAGCGTTCTCCAAGGCGGCCTTCGAGACACACGACAACGCAAAATCGTCGAGCAGAAATTGATAGCCAAGTTCCGCACCCATGAGAACGGCCTCAACCGGGATCTTGGGTTCATGTCACGCTACACGTAACCCCACCAGCGAATAAAAGTTATCTGTTTTTAATTCAACGGGTCATTTTCTGTCTTTCTCTTCCTTTTGGATGTTTCTCCCTCTCTCTCTCTGTTTTGTGTTCTGGCCGTTTGTATATTCGGTGGTCCTGTAGGTAACACCTCTCTGTCTGAACACTTTGATTGCCTTGATAACGGGCAGTTGGAAAGATTATCTGTAATCACCAGGTATTGTTCTCTGAATATAAATGTGAAACGTTCAAGGATTTCCTGACATTCACCTGACGAAGGAGGAAGCCTCCGAAAGCTTGTGATTTTCAAATAAAATTGTTGGACTATAACCTGGTGTTGTAAGATTGTTTACATTTGTCAACCCCAGTCCATCACCGGCATCTCCACATCATAATTTAACACTTTTAGCTCCGGTATCATTCGGGTGAATCTGAGCTGCACCCCCTCCAAGGCCAATGTATCCTTCATGAGGTTCGGTGTCCAGAACTGAACGCAGTACTCCAGCTGGGGTCTGGCCAGAGCACTGTACAGCTGTAACATAACTTCCCCCCTTTGTAAATTATTTTTGGGCTGCGTATTTGTGCCTAAATGCACTAGATTGAGATTGCCCAAACTCGTTTCCTCTGCCACTCTTCAGATGGAGGAGATTGTCACTCCCAAGTGATTTTTAATTGTGCACTTGAGGTAACATTAAGTATGACTTGCACTAAATTGTATTGCGCACTGTTCATTGTGTTTATTAGGTGCAGGTTTAAAGAGACTAATTTAGGTTCAGATCGGTTCCAATTAACACTTTTATAGTGCCTTAACACTGTGGTTTAAGTCAGGTCGGTAATTCAAACAGAAAATACTGGAAATACGTAGCGGGTCTGTCTCGATCTGATCAGATAAAAGACAGGTTAACATCTCAGTAGTGATCTTTTGTCGAAATGTGTCCTGCAACACAACCCTGTATTTTCTCTTTCAGATGCTGTGTGAACCGTTGTGTGATTCTAGCATTTTCTTTTTATACTTGGTGACGCCAGAGATATAGGTAAACGCAAAATACTCCAGATACTGGAAATCTGAAATAAAAACAGAAAATGCTGGAAACACTCAGCAGATCAGGCATGTAGAGAGAGAAACAGTGTTAATGGCCTCGATATTTATAGGGAGGTGGGGAGGGAGTCGGGGCAACTTTTATCATCCGACAAACCCGGAAATATGGGAAATGTGGAGGTCCTGCTGAACTTAACGACAGGACCTCATTTGAATTTTTTTTTCCTGCTTCCTGCCTGAAAGCCAGACAGATTGAGAGGCTGTCGGGCGGGAAGGCCTGCGGTAGAAGAGCGGAGAGGAGGGATGGAGGGAGAGAGAGATCGTGGAGAGTGAGGAGATCGCGGGTGGGGCGGGGAGATTGTGGGTTGGCCTCGAGATCGGGGGTCGGCCTGGAGATCACGGGTCGACACCGGATAGCAGGGGTGGGGAGGGCGTCGGCATGGAGGTCGCAGGGAGGGGGGCTGGAGATCGCTGTGGGGGGGGGGAGGTCCACAGATCATGGCGAGGGAGGTTGATCGCAGCAGGTTTGAGGGGCCGGGGTGGGGGGAAGCACTCCTGCGCCCCCTGGCCCACAAGCAGTGCTGGAAAAGCACTTTCCTGCTGGATCCGGCAGTTCTTGCCTCCCTTCAGCTGCTGGGTTTCCCGAGCCCTGGGAAATCTGGCCCGCAGCCGTTAAATCCAAATGGCTGCTAAAATCTGAGGCAAGCAGCCTCATTAACATATTTGAATTACTGACCCGCCTCTCCATAAGACCATAAGAGATAGGAGCAGGAGTAGGCCATTCGGCCCCTCGAGCCCGCTCGGCCATTCAATGAGATCATGGCTGATCTGATTTTTACCTCAACTCCACTTTCCCGCCTTTTCCCCATGTCCTTTGACTCCCTTGCTGATCAAAAATTTGTCTAACTCAGTCTTGAATGTATTCAATGACTCAGCCTCCACAGCTTTTTGGGTAAAGAATTCCAAAGATTCACGACCCTCTGGGAGAAGAAATTCCTCCTCATTTCTGTCTTAAACGGGCGACCCCTTTTTCTGAGACTATGCCCCCTAGTTTTAGATTCCCCCATGAGGGGTAACATCCTCTCAGCATCTACCCTATCGAGTCCCCTCAGAATCTTTTATGTTTCAATAAGATCTCCTCTCATTCTTCTAAACTCCAATGAGTATAGACCCAACCTGTTCAATCTTTCCTCATAAGACAACCCTTCCATACCCGGAATCAACCTAGTGAACCTTCTCTGAACTGACTCCAATGCAAGTATGTCCTTCCTTAAATAAGGGCACCAGAACTGTACGCAGTACCCCAGGTGTGGTCTCACCAGCACCCTGTACAGTTGTAGCATAAACCTCTCGAGAGCAGGTTACTCCCTCGTGCCCCAACCTGCCCCGGTTAAACCGGAAGTAGGCATGTTCGCGGTGGGTTAGGGTCGAGTTTCATATTTTTAAGAATTAAACCTCCCCCCGCTCCTTCACCACGTGTTAAAATTCCCCCAACGTTTCAGGCTGATGACCTTACATCAGAATTGGAAGAATTTCTTCTGAAGCGTTAACTCTGTTTCTCCCTTCACAGATGCAGCCTGATACATCGTAGTAGGTACAGTATCATAGTAGATACAGCACAGGAGGAGGCCATAATATAATATTAAAAACTTAAAAGCTGGCCATCAGTGACCACGACCTTCCTGAATGCAGTGGGAGTTTTTGTCATGTCTGCCATTAATTACAGAATGGCAAATAAATATCAACAGTGACGAAGCAATTTTTTTTTAACTGATAGGTTCGAGATCAGGATTATGCAACTGCAATGAATCATGTTATGTTTAATCCTGTTAACCCTATAGGAACTGTTTTAATAATTGTCTGCAGCACCATAATTCTGAAGAGACTGAGTAGAATACACGGACAATGCTATGAGAACATGACTCCTTGTTAGGGTACAGTTCCACCTTGCCCAAGTGGTCATTTATTGAGGTGTAAGCTCTGAGAGTGAGTAGCAATGAGGGACATCACAAGCAAGCCTGATCTTGTCCTCACAACAAAAACAACTTGCATTTATATAGCGCCTCAAACATAATAAAACGTCCCAAGGCGCTTCACAGGAGTTTCAAAGTTTGGCACCGAGCCACACAAGGAGACATTAGGACAGGTGATCGAATGCTTGTTCAAAGAGGTAGATCTTAAGTAACATCTCAAAGGAGGAGAGAGAGGTGGAGAGGTGAAGAAGTCCGGGGAGGGAGTTCCAGAGCTTAGGGCCTAGATGACTGAAAGCACGGCCGCCAATGGTGGAGCGTCCATACATGCGTATATCCAGCAGGATCACTGGGTAGTGATCAGCAATGGAAGTCCTGGGGATTTTCTGCTCCCCAATCCTAGGCCCGGCTCAGATCAGCACAGACTGGGGATTGAAGCTCAGAACCTCCTGATCTGTATGGTACAAATAATCAATGGATAAACTCACTAAGCCACTGGAGGACTGTACAGCCACTCTCTTGTTCCAAGATCAGAGTGTGCAATAATTGACTCACTTGTAAATCATGAAGCTAGGCCTCCTTTAACTTTAAAACTAGAGAGGAACAAAAGTGATCTACCCAGCAACTACAGGCCAGTCTGCTTAACCTCGGTGGTAGGGAAACTTTTAGAAATGATAATCCGGGACAAAATTAATAGTCATTTGGACAAGTGTGGATTAATAAAGAAAAACCAGCACGGATTTGTTAAAGGCAAATCATGTTTAACTAACTTGATTGAGTTTTTTGATGAGGTAACATAGAGGGTTGATGAGGGCAATGCGGTTGATGTTGTGTATATGGACTTTCAAAAGGTGTTTGATAAAGTGCCACATAATAGGCTTGTCAGCAAAATTAAAACCCATGGAATTAAAGGGGCAGTGGCAGCATGGTTACGAAATTGGCTAAGTGAACAGTTGTTTTTCGGACTGGAGGAAGGTATACAGTGGTGTTCCCCAGGGGTCGGTACTAGGACCACTGCTTTTTTTGATATATATTAATGACTTGGACTTGGGTATACAGGGCACAATTTCAGAATTTGCAGATGACACGAAACTTGGAAGTGTAGTGAACAGTGAGGAGGATAGTGATAGACTTCAAGAGGATATAGACAGGCTGGTGGACTGGGCGGACACGTGGCAGATTAAATTTAACGCAGAGAAGTATGAAGTAATACATTTTGGTAGGAAGAACGAGGAGAGGCAATATAAACTAAATGGTACAATTCTAAAGGGGGTGCAGGAACAGAGAGACTTGTGGGTATATGTGCACAAATCTTTGGTGGCAGGGCAGGTTGAGAAAGTGGTTAAAAAAGCATACAGGATCCCGGGCTTTGTAGATAGAGGCACGGAGTCCAAAAGCAAGGCAGTTATGTTGAACCTTTATAAAACATTGGTTCGGCCACATCTAGACTATTGTATCCAATTCTGGGTACCGCACTTTAGGAAGGATGTGAAGGCTTTAGAGAGGTTGCAGAAAAGATTTGCTAGAATGGTTCCAGGGATGAGGGACTTCAGTTACGTGGATAGACTGGAGAAGCTGGGGTTGTTCTCCTTAGAGCAGAGAAGGTTGAAAGGAGATTTGATAGAAGTGTTCAAAATCATGAAGGGTTTTGATAAAGTAAACAAAGAGAAACTGTTCCCATTGGCGGAAGGGTCGCGAACCAGAGGACACAGATTTAAGGTGATTGTCAAAAGAATCAAAGGCGACATGAGGAAAAACTTTTTTACACAGCGAGTGGTTATGATCTGGAATGCACTGCCTGAAAGGGTGGTGGAAGCAGATTCATTCGTGGCTTTCAAAATGGAATTGGATAAATACTAGAAGGAAAAAAAGTTGCAGGGCTACAGGAAAAGAGCGGGGGAATGGGATTAACTAGATTGCTCTTACAAAGAGCTCGATGGGCCGAATGGCCTCCTCGTGTGCTGTAACCTATTCTACGATGCTATGATTCTTTGATTCTATCTGCACAGTCTCTAGAACTTTCATTTTATGCTATTTTGTGCGGTTTACTTGAGAATACTCTGAATTTTTCTTAGCGGCTTATTTTTAATTCTTACAGACTGTGAATTTTGTGTTAAATAAATGACCCATTTTGTACAACACTGTATTCACTGTTGGCAAAATTATTTTTTTTTTGCTCAACATCTTGCTGGTTGTAGTGGGGCACTTTCCAAAATGGTGACCCCTTCACTCTGCTGATGTTTTTAACTTGCTGTAATGTGGTGGGTCACTGGAGTAAATGAACTTGCATAACAGACTATACGGAAAGCGACTGTGTACATTGGCTGTAAACCAGGCAACACTGGGCAATGTAGTATTCCCTTGATCAGAACTTAAAGGCTAAAAATAATTTGTTTCACAGGAATGAACATGCTGTGCTTTAAATAATGGTTCCAGATTTTCAATTTACAGACTGTATTTTACAAAACATTGAAAAGAACATAGTGAAAATATGTATTAAATAACTGAAAATGCCAGATCTAATCACTACTCTTGTAATGTCCAATATCTCAGCACGTCTTCTGCAGGAACCAGTGATTTCCCTGAAAAATATAGGCTGTGCAGCATTGAAACATGCCTCACTGAAGAAACTGGAATTATAAATATATATTAATGTTTAGCTCCTCTTAAGGATTAGTGCTTTACCAATGAAAGCCTTTCTAAAATGTTTGTTTCACGTATCAAGTGTAAACATAAAACTGTACGGGTTTCTAATGCTTAATTGTGCAGCATATTGAGAACTGATGAATCTTAAAATAAACAATTTTATTTTGCTTTATTTTGGTGTGGAAATGCTCCTGCAGTTTTCAAATTAATTCTGAAACTAAAACCAGGAGTTTTAGTTCAAGTTAAACCATGACAGTAAGATAAAGGGGCATTCAATCACTGTACTTCCAAAGTCATTCATTGCATGTGAAGAACTTTGAGATGGTCCTGAGAGATGTGATAAAACACTATATAAAAAAAAACGCAAGTTCAATCTTATTTTAAACCTTTTGAAAGGCAAATTTAAGACTGATGTCAGGAAGTTCTTGAGACAAAGGGTGATCAACTTATGCCATGGACTTCCAGGTAATGTAATCGAGCCAAAAACTTTGCAATCATGTAATGAGACTGTTGAATCCTATGAATGGGGCAGTGTATGATCTCCTAATCGATATTTATTTATCTTGTGATCTTGTAATAGAGGAACGAACTAAGGAACGTGTTTCATTGTATTGTTTAGGATGCTGGCGTGATCTTGTGGATGTCTGAATGGAGTTGCAGCCGAGGAAAATGTAGTGAAACTGGTCCCCGCTTCCGTCCCCTCCCACTGATGAAGCAAGTTCTCAGCTCTATGATACAAGACGTGCTTAAGACGTACATTGAACTTCAGGTTGATGAACTATCATCCATACAATTAAGAGTTCCAACACTCCTGGAATAGTACCAGGGATATCTATCACTACAGTGAGGTAAATCAGTTGCTTTCTTATTGTCCTTATGCTTTAAATACGTGTTTTGTCAGAGTTTTGTAATCTGCCGGCACACAGCCTGTCAACGGTGGGAGATGGAAATGCTCTGGTTTCCAATCACAGTGTAAGCAGAAAAAACAGTGAGCAAGTTTCAGGCAGTTGTTAGCTGGGCCACTGGATGGAGCACCTAGCGGTGGTGGTAAAACGCACTGCTCTCATGATGGTGGGAGAAGGAGGAAAAACTGGCCAATCACAGATTCTTATATTGGTTAAAAATCGGTCATCTTTGACCGTCTGAATAGCTCACACAAACCGGCCCATCTGGCTTTTGGAGGAGGTCTCGCACCAAGCCCCGTTCACCCATTACCCCTGTATTCGCTGACCTATATTGGCTCCTGGTCCCCAAATGCCTCAATTTTAAAATTTTTGTCCTTGTTTCAATGGACTTGCTCCTCCCTATCGCTATAAACTCCTCCAGCCGCGCAACCCCCCGAGATCGCTGAGCTCCTCCTAGTCTGGCTTCTTGTGCATCCCGGATTTTCACTGCTCCACCGTTGGCGGCCATGCCGTCAGCCGTCTTGGCCCTAAGCTCGGGAATTCCCTCCCAAAACCTCTCCACATCTCTCTCCTTCTTTAAGACACTCTTTAAAACCTACCTTTTTGACCAAGCGTTTAATATCTAGCTTTTAATGTCCTAACATCTTCTTCTTTGGCTCGGTGTCAGTTTGTTTGTCTGGTTACGCTTCTGTGAAGCGCCTTGGGGGATGTTTTACTGTGTTAAAGGTTCTATGTAAATGCACGTTGTGTTGTCGTTGTTGTGTAGAAGTGGAGACATGGTTGAGAACAATGTGAGGTTTATGGCACTCTCCTACTTTTATTCTCTCTTTGACCTGGTGGTATAAGTGGTGACTTGATTTGAAGACTGAAGAGTCTTTGTGGTTTTTCTGGAGGATAAGGATTCGGGATTGAACTTGGAGCAGTTTCTTGGAAGTCTATTAAAGAGTTGTGCAATATTTTCATTATCCTTCGGAAAAAAATGGATTAACTTCTTACAATATACAGTAGCTCGTGTTACATGTTGTCAAGTGTTATGTGAATAACTGTACTTTTACGAAATGTAGTTATATTCTGATTGACATTGATTCTAAATATTTTGTTTTTCTAATTGGCACCGTCCCCAATATCTGTACGTTCACCACAATTGTGGTTTAATTTTATTACTGATTTGAATGTTGAATACAGACTGAAATTAAGCTGAAGATGGTGTTCAGCTGTGTTCTTTGTAGATACGTTGCCATAGCAACCGCTTTCTGTCTGCTGACTGAAACTTGTCTAGCTTCCCGAAGATCATTATCAGGTCTTGTTGGATTGGAATTGGCCGCCGTGATGATTCATATAACAAAAGGGAAATGAAATACAATTGAGCTGCTGGCTGGATTGAGTCTATATTTAACCACAAGAGATACCAACAACCGTGTTTACTTAATTGGGGGGGAATAGGGGCAGCAAGAGCTAAATGAGGGAGCAAGCCAAAGTCTGTCTATCTTTGACGATATTGGTTGTTTTCTTTGCTCATTCCTTTGAAATTGGTTACGACATACTGACCTTGTGTATGAAATGCCTAGCTTTCGTAATAGCTGCACAAGATAAAAGCTGTGTACATCTTGATCTTGTAGATTTTCATGCGTTATTTTGTGTTTTCTACCCTTGGCCACTCTCTGCCCTGCTCTTGTAAGCCTTTGTGCCCAAAGTGGAGTTCATAGGGATATAGGAACAGGAGTAGGCCGGCCATTCAGCCCCTCGAGCCTGCTCCGTCATTCAGTTAGATCACAGCTCATCTGTACCTCAGCTCCATTACCCACCTTAGCTCCATATCCCTTGCTACCTTTATTCAAACAAAAATCTATCGATCTCAGTGTTGAAAGCTCCAATTGTCCTGAGAGTTCAGGAAACCTGCTCCCAGATTTTGCCAGAGCTGTTCTCCACCTGGCCACATGGAGGCACATGACAGTTGACCTGAAATTGTCCTCCGATTTTATTCTCCGTGCACTCCCACCACCCCCTCCCCCCCCCATATAAAGAAGCCTCTGGTCTTTAATTGGTGAGTTGTGGTCAGGAATTCACAGGATAAAGAACTGCAGGTCCAAACTACCATTTTAAAATTCTGCAGTGAGCTACCTTGGAGTTAATAGCATAGATACATTTAAGGGGCAGCTAGATAAACACACGAGGGAGAAAGGAAAAGAAGGATATGCTGATAGGATTAGATGAAGTAGGGTGGGAGGATGCTCATATGGAGCATAAACACCGGCATGGACCTGTTGGGCCCGAGAGGCTTGTTCCTGCTCTGTGCTGTGCTGTTCCTGTTCTAGGGGAATCAAGGGATATGGGGATCGGGTGGGAAAGTGGAGTTGAGGTCAAAAATCAGCCATGATCTGATTGAATGGCACAGCAAGCTCGAGGGGCCGTGTGGCCTACTCCTGCTCCTATTTCTTATGTTCTTATGTTAAATTCTATGTAATTCCATTGTGTTGTAGCCCCTCGTGCTAATAGTTTCATACTACAGCTAAAAATGTTGCAATGATTTTAGAATTGAATTATTACTTGAATAAAAGATCCAACAATGGGCTTCAATATTCTTGACTTCTTGTTTGAGAAAGATGGCCACCTGGGTGGATTTAAAAACACAATTAGAAATTTGTACTTGAGCTCCCCTACTGGCTAGGTGGATGAAGACACTGAGTAATGTATGAATAAAACATGCACACAAGGAGGTCATGGTATCTACCGAGTTAGCCAGAGCATCAATTGCAGTTTTACAATTAGCTTCAGCGCCCTTGGGCTAGGGAGGGAGAAAAAAAACCCAGGAATCCTCCTTTTGAAGGGTTTATTAGCTTGTAATTTCTTTCTTCCCTGCCTTGCTCCACCGATCTCTTTCTTCCAAGAGGGTGGGTGATTGCCCTTCTCTTAGACCTCTACTGATGCTGCTCTGAATAAGACTGCCAGGAGTTGCACGAGAATATACATCTGGTCCCACTCCCCCTCCGCCTACCCCCTCCTGTGTAGACTTGTCTGGCCTCTGCTGTGTAATTGCCCACAGTTATGTGGGAGAGATTGGCAACTCGGCAGAATGAGGAACTGAACCTGCAGAGCGCCTGCCCCATTACGCTGCACGCTGGTGCATATTTTGCCTTCATGGAATGTTATAGCACAGAAGCAGGCCCTTTGGTCTGTCTGCGCTGGATTGACCTTTCTCTTCCCTTCTCTCTGTGTACAAGGCGTTGAAAGTGCCGAGGTACATTTCCATGGTGACGGGGGTGTGGTTGCCCTCTAGTACATCAAGAATAACAACTTACTTACATTTATATGGTACATTTAAATGTGGAAAAATGTCACAAGGCGCTTCACAGCGTTATTTACGCATGAGCCTCAACAATGAATGTTGCCGGTTTATCTGACCAGGGAGGCATCACAATTTAACCCAATCCAGTACTCACCCAACATCCACATTTACGCACTTCCAGCAGTGGTTGCTGAATAGTAGCAAGAATATTGGTCACTAATTTTTTTTTTCTCCTCTCTCCACTCCCTTGCGCTCAGCCTGGCTGAGATCAGGAATCAAACTTGGGATTTTAATTTTTTTAAAATTCATTTCTGGGATGTGGGTGTCGCTGGCATTTGTTGTCCATCCCTGTTGGCCAATGAGAAGATGGTGGCAGTAAGCCTTCTTCTTGAACCACTGCAGATAGCAGTTTGATACAACTGAGTGGCTTGTCATTTCAGAGGCAGGTGGGAGTCACACATAGGCCAGGCTGGGTAAGGATGGTAGGTTTCCCTCCCTAATAGACATTTGGGTTTTTATGATGATCTGATGGTCATTTTTACTGTTACCAGCTTTTTATTTCAAGATTTTGTAAACTGAATTCAAATTTTTAAACTGCCCTGGTGGGACTTGAACTTGCATTACCTGGATTATTAGTCTAGGCCTCAGTGATTACTAATACTAGTAACATAACCACTACTCTACTGTAATACTCTGTTTGGCATAGCCATCCGCTGGATAAACTTGGAGACACTTCAGTTAATTATCGTAATCTCTTTCGTAAGGTGTGCTGTTCATTCTATTTGGTGTAGAGCCGTTTTGCCTGTTCTGATGCGACATTCATAGCTCCAATTGAAGATCTAGCACTGACATGGGTGTGATGGGCTGAATGGCCAACTTCAGTGCTATATATAGTTTCTATAAAAATTTGATGATTCTGGGATTTCCTATTATGCATGTAATCAAAAGTAGTTTTTTTGTTCTCCTCTGATTACTGTATTCTGCTTGATGACACAATTGTTTGTGGGATTTTCTTTTACAATTCACAAGCCTAGGTGAGGGGCTGAAATCCATAGTGTGGGACACTGCTGAGGCTGAAAAGAGTAGGGAAAATGAAGGAGCAGTGGTTAGGTGATGCCAAGATTGAGTTTTAGTTTGTGGGAGGAAGAGAAGACTGAGGAAGATGAGCAGTTACACAGTTAAGTCACAGAATCATAGAATTGTCCAGCAGAGAAGGAGGCCATTTGGCCCATCAGGCCTGTGCCAGCTCTTATAATTAGTCCCACTCCCCTGCTTTTTCCCCATAGCCCTGAAACTTTTCCCCTTCAAGCATTTATCCATAAATCCTGAGAAAGAATGACATTGAGTTAGAGATTCTACAGTGAGTACTGATAATGCAATAGATTTTGTTTGTAATCACACAATTACATTTTCCTATGCTTTTTAATTTTCTGCTTCTTTTATATCATTGAACCTTACTACCTTTCAGATATAATTATGTTAAAGGAATAATATAGCATATGGTTGATTATATACAGGGGTATATTTGTCATACAAATTAGGAATTAAAAGTCACCACAAAGCGGCTGGCCTCCCAGAAATGCTGTCATTTTGTCAGGATTTTTTTTCTTTCTCCCCCACCCGGCCCCCATTCCTTTCTCTTGATAGTTTTCTCCAAGCTCTTCCTCTTCTAAAGGTATTGAACCTTTGATTGGGTCTGGTCCCACAAGAACCAGGCCACCGTCTGGTCGTTCTTCATGTGTAAAACTTGATAGTGTTGGCAAACTATGGGGGTAATTTTAACCTAACCCGCCCAGTGGGAAACTGACAGGATCATATCAGGCACCTGTTTTAGACCCGGCCTCACTTCAATGGTAGTAAGTGTAGCATGCTTGGGAGGAAGGTGACTTTTAAAATTCACAAAGCTCTCCACCACTGTGGAGTTTTCTCGTGTCATGTCTGGGTCTGTTGTAGACTAATTGATAGAGATTGTTTGCTATGATTAAGTCAACAACTCCATTATCATTGTAGCATGCGACTACCAGGATGGTAGAAGGCTAGAATTCATCTAGCAATTGCTATGTTCCTATCTGATCATATCAATTTCCACTGGGTAGGTTAGATTAAAATGACCCTCCTATGTATGGGTGACTTCACAGCCAAGTCTGATCCTATCCTCACCCAATGTCCAGAAATGGGGTTATTTGATAGTAGTCAGGAGCAGAAACCCTGGACAATTTCCCCCGACCTGTCTCAAGAACCCTGAGGTCAATTGTAGAACTCCGACCAGTGCCTCAACTGTGATCAGTTAACTTAGTACAGACCAGAGAGATCAAACATGGGACTTATTGGTGTGCATGGCTCAGCTACTCACTGTAATCATCAAAGACATTTTTTCAGCATTTGTAAGTCTAGATGTCAAATTGAGATGTTTCATCAGTTAGTATAAACTCCTGGCACCTCTTGCTGCTCATTACTTTCAAATTATATGATTCGATGAGCTTAATGTCCAACAACATGAAGATGGTCGTCTCAACTGAGACACTTTGTGCTGCATCTTTCTTTGAAGGTAAACACAAATTGATTTTATTTTCTAAGTGCCATACAGGTCTGTACTCTTCACAAGTATACTGGAGAATATGGCAGCTGAAGCCTTTTCTTGGAGTATTCCTTTAAGCTTGTGAGTTGCCTGGAATTCTGACTATATTGACTTTAAAAAAAACAAGTTTTACAAAGATAAAAAGAAACAGCCTGCAAATGCATGAAATATACATCAGGTCCCACCAGCACTTGTAAAGAGGAAAGACATGTTTAAATTGGCAAAGGTTCGAACACCCAACACACTAACCTGTCAATTCTCTTTTCAGATGCTGATGGACTTGGTGTGTATTTCCAAAATTTTTTGTTTTTGTAGTTGGTCTTAAATCTTACAACAAGCTGTAAATGTTATTAAAACAGAAAAAGGAGATTGGAAAGTGGAGCCTTTGTAACTAGACCACTAATGCTATAGAGTAAACGCAGTAAAACCTTGATCTGTCAAAATAGCAGCCAAAGTCAAAAAGAACAGAAAGTACTAGCAGTGAATACGTTATCTGCTCTACTGTCGTTGACTTGATGTGGTATGTTTGTGTTATTGATGTTTTTTTCAATTACATCAGCTGTCAATCAGATAAATGTCACAACATACAGATACTGTATCTCAGAAGTTTCTACCTGTGGGAAGGGGGGAAATGTAGCTGAGGCATTGTTTACACAGGTGGACAGAAACATTTACCTCGCTAATTAGAAACCATAAAAGGATCTCTCGTTGAGTAATTCATAGATGAATTGTAGTCTGTTTACTTACATTATGGAAGCTGAAGCTTTGCCAGATTTAACTCTTCTCCTGAGAGGATCCAATTAGAATTCTGTTACCAAGAATGAGGGTTCCTGTTGAGAGGCTTGAAAGGAGAGTATTTGAAAGTTGAATTTGGTTGTTATGACTAGTATAGGAATGACTCATTCAATTGGGTCTAAAGCTAGAGAATGTATAATTAACAATAACTCTTTCGCTTTATTTGAATCTGAAATTTAGATTTTCTCCTCAAAGCTCCAAATTTCAATAAAGAAGAAAGAACTTGAATCTATTTAGCACCTTTCACCCCCTTCTGGACATCCCAAAGTGCTTCACAACCACTGAAGTACTTTTGAAGTGTAGTTATTGTTGTAATGTGTTGTGTTGACATGTGGCAACCAAATTGCACAAAGCAAGGTCCCACAAGCAGCGATGAGATAATGACCAGATATAAAAACAGAAATTGCTGGAGAAGCTCAGCAAGTCAGGCAGTATCTACGGAGAAAGAAACAGAGTTAACATTTCAGGTCGAAGACCTTTCGTCAGAACTGGAAGATGTTAAAGATTTTAAGATTTTAAGCAAGTACAGAGCCAGGGAAAGGTGGGGGGAGGAGAGGAAAGAACAAAAGGGAAGGTCTGTGATAGGGTAGAGGGCACGAGTGATCAAATGACAAAAGGGATGATGGTGCAAGGTAAGGAGGGTGGTAATGGGACAGGTTAAGAACCAAAAAATTGATCAGGAGCAGCTGTATGTGGCAATAGCAGAACCATTACCAGCACTAGCTGACCGAAAAAATGGGAGCAGCGGTTATGATCTGAAGTTATTGAAATCAGTGTTGAGTCTGGAAGGATGTAAAGTGCCTAAACGAAAGATGAGATGCTGTTCCTTGAGCTTACATTGAGCTTCATTGACCAAATAATCTGTTTCTTTAATGTTGTTAATTGTGGGAAAATGTGGCCAGCACACTGGGAGAATTCCCCCGCTCGCCTTTGAATAGTGCCATGGGATCTTATGCGTTCACCTGAAAGAGGGTCTTGTTTTAACATCTCATCTAAGAGATAGTGCAGCACTGAAGTATCAACCTAGATTTTGTACTCAAGTCTCTGGAGTGGAGCTTGAAGTAACCTTCTGACTCATGTGAGAGCAGTACCACTTAGCCCAGATTCATTTATTGAGGAAACCACTGGAAAAATGACCAGTGAATTGGAATATGACCATGCCCAATAATTTATATAGTGCATAACCACAAACTCTGGCCCCGATATTTACTCAGAGCCGGGAAGAGAGCAGTGGGGGGGGGGTGTTGATTTTCAGACGGGAAACCCGGAATTAAGGGTTTCACGCAAGTCGTGACGATTTTGATAGTAGATAGTAGCCCGCTCCCAACCCACCCATTCTTGGGGGTTATAATTCCCCCCTCTGTCTCTCTTCTATGGGGTGTATTGTTTCTGGGTTTAATTTTTTTTTTAATCCTTTTACTAAACTGTAATTGTAAACCAATGATCATTCAGTGAAAGGGCTTTCCTTTAATTTTATACATACAGGGAGATGTAGCCATTTTATTTGTTATCCTTCCCATGTGACGGTTCAGCTATGGTATCTAGAAGCACTTCTTCACACAGAGTGATCAGTATTCGGAATGGACATCCAATTAGGGTAGTGGGGCAAAAAGTCTGGAGTCATTCAAGAACCAGTTAGATGCTGTGATGGGGAAACTGTCCATTTCTGTGGAAGGTTGATCTAGACGGAGCGAATGACCTCTCTAAACTGCATTTACGAAGTCAGGCAAATCGATGGAGGGAATTGCAACGCCCACATTGAGACTTTCCTCTCCGGAAGTGTCCACTGTTCCCTTCCTGGGGTCCATGCACAATATTCACTGGTTCTCCTTCTGTCAGCTGTGGCTCAGTTGGTAACACTCTTACCTTTTGAGTTAGAGGGTTGTAGGTTCAAGTCCCATTCCATAGGACTTAAGCACAAAATGTAGGCTGATACTCCAGTGCAGTACTGAGGGAGTGCTGCACTGTTGGAGGTGCTGTCTTTCAGATGAGATGTTAAACAGAGGTCCTGTCTAATGAAAGGTCATGGACCTGAAATGTTAACTCTGTTTCTCTCTCCACAGATGCTGAGCATTTTCTGTTTTTATTCCAATTACCACCACTACCGGTTATCTATCAGATTTTTTTTTAGAAATCAGGGCTGGCAGATTGAGGAGTTCATGACACTTGTTGAAAAGGATTTAGGGGCTCATTATTATCCTGTCATTTCCATTATACCTCGGGGTGTGTTGGTGGGGGTGTGTGTGGTTGCTGCAAGTGGGGGCATCATTCTATCAGATAATTAGGTTTTAACTTTTATTCGTCTGGTAAAAAGAAAACTAGAAAACCAGACCCTATTGACTGAATGAGGATATGAAAAATGTTAAAGATGCAACGAAGCACTAAGTAAACAGTAGCGACCGTATATAGAAATCAGTTAAGAGTAACTTCAGTGATTACTAGAAGAGATAAAATGGCAGTAGACAGAGGGATTGTGAATAGCAGCAAGAGGGAGCCAGTGAAACAGTTTAGCTGAGTAAGAGATAGACAGGGTGTTACAGCTAGTGTTCTTCATGCAATAAGTTGGGCGGAAATATTACTGTGGGAATCGGGAAATGGCAGATGTGTTAAATGAATTGTTCACATCATTCGTTGTGAATAATGACTGTGGCCAAATTGCTGATCTGGTTATTTTGGCTAAGAAACCAATGACATGCG
The DNA here is from genome assembly GCF_035084215.1 of Heptranchias perlo. Lineage (NCBI taxonomy): Eukaryota > Metazoa > Chordata > Chondrichthyes > Hexanchiformes > Hexanchidae > Heptranchias > Heptranchias perlo. Next base: position 117,582,781 of record NC_090329.1, on the reverse strand, counting down.
AGACATCAATAGCACATCTGTTATGAAGAAACGTAAAGTATTAGATTTCTATAAGGCATCAGAACCCGTAAGCAAATATGTGAGGCTCTAGTTAATATGTTTTGGGACGTTTTCTTATGTTAAAGATGCCATATAAATGCAAGTTGTTGTCATAAACATCTATCGATCTCAGTCTTTAAAATTTTATTTGTCCCAGCATCCATAGCGTTTTAGGAGAGAGAATTCCAGATTTCCACTACCCTTTGTGTAAAAAAGTGCTTCCCGATTTCACTCTTAAAAGGCCAAGCTCTAATTTTGATTGTGCCCTTATTCTTTCAAACCTAAGATGCAGTGCCTAAAATGGGGTCCGACCAAGGTTCTGTATAACTGAAGCATAATTTTCTCCCCTTTGTATTCCAGCATCCTTGAGATAAAGGCCAACGTTACATTACCCATTTTGATTAATTTTTGTACCTGTGCACTAGCTTTTAGTGATTTCTGTAGCTGGACACCCCAATCCCTTTGCTCATCCACAGTTTCTAGTTTCTCCCCATTTAGAAAATATTCCAATTTGTCTTTCTTAGATCCAAAGTGGATGACCTCACATTTCCTGACATTGAACGTCATTTGCCATAGTTTTGCCCACTCACTCATCTGCCTTTGTCCCTTTGTAACTTCCTGCTCCCATCTACGCAACTAACTGTGCCTCCTAGCTTAGTATGATCTTTTAAAAAAATTATTCGTTCATGGGATGTGGGCGTCACTGGCGAGGCCGGCATTTATTGCCCATCCCGAATTGACCTCGAGAAGGTGGTGGTAAGCCGCCTTCTTGAACCACTGCAGTCCGTGTGGTGACGGTTCTCCCACAGTGCTGTTAGGTAGGGAGTTCCAGGATTTTGACTCAGCGACAATGAAGGAATGGCGATATATTTCCAAGTCGGGATGGTGTGTGATTTGGAGGGGAATATGCAGGTGGTGTTGTTCCCATGTGCCTGCTGCTCTTGTCCTTCTAGGTGGTAGAGGTCGCGGGTTTCGGAGGTGCTGTCGAAGAAGCCTTGGTGAGTTGCTGCAGTGCATCCTATGGATGGTACACACTGCAGCCACAGTGCGCCGGTGATGAAGGGAGTGAATGTTTAGGTTGGTGGATGGGGTGCCAATCAAGCGGGCTGCTTTATCTTGGATGGTGTCGAGCTTCTTGAGTGTTGTTGGAGCTGCACTCATCCAAGCAAGTGGAGAGTATTCCATCACACTCCTGACTTGTGCCTTGTAGATGGTGGAAAGGCTTTGGGGAGTCAAGAGGAGAGTCACTCGCCACAGAACACCCAGCCTCTGACCTGCTCTTGTAGCCACAGTATTTATATGGCTGGTCCAGTTAAGTTTCTGGTCAATGGTGACCCCCAGGATGTTGATGGTGGGGGATTCGGCAATGGTAATGCCGTTGAATGTCAAGGGGAGGTGGTTAGACTCTCTCTTGTTGGAGATGGTCATTGCCTGGCACTTATCTGGCGCGAATGTTACTTGTCACTTATCAGCCCAAGCCTGGATGTTGTCCAGGTCTTGCTGCATGCGGGCTCGTACTGCTTCATTATCTGAGGGGTTGCGAATGGAACTGAACACTGTGCAATCATCAGCGAGCATCCCCATTTCTGACCTTATGATGGAGGGAAGGTCATTGATGAAGCAGCTGAAGATGGTTGGGCCTAGGACACTGCCCTGAGGAACTCCTGCAGCAATGTCCTGGGGCTGAGATGATTGGCCTCCAACAACCACTACCATCTTCCTTTGTGCTAGGTATGACTCCAGCCACTGGAGAGTTTTCCCCCTGATTCCCATTGACTTCAATTTTACTAGGGCTCCTTGGTGCCACACTCAGTCAAATGCTGCCTTGATGTCAAGGGCAGTCACTCTCACCTCACCTCTGGAATTCAGCTCTTTTGTCCATGTTTGGACCAAGGCTGTAATGAGGTCTGGAGCCGAGTGGTCCTGGCAGAACCCAAACTGAGCATCGGTGAGCAGGTTATTGGTGAGTAAGTGCCGCTTGATAGCACTGTCGATGACACCTTCCATCACTTTGCTGATGACTGAGAGTAGACTGATGGGGCGGTAATTGGCCGGATTGGATTTGTCCTGCTTTTTGTGGACAGGACATACCTGGGCAATTTTCCACATTGTCGGGTAGATGCAAGTGTTGTTGCTGTACTGAAAAAGCTTGGCTAGAGGTGCAGCTAGTTCTGGAGCACAAGCCTTCAGCACTACAGCCAGGATGTTGTCAGGGCCTTTGCTGTATCATCTGCACACTTGGATATACAATTCTCTATTCCTTCATCCAAGTCATTGATATATTTGGTGAAAAGCTGAGGCCCCAGTACAAATCCCTCAGGAGCATCACTTGTCACTTCCCACCAATCAGAGTACATTTCCTTTATTCCTAATCTCTGTCTCCTACCTCCCAACCAATTATTAACCCATGTCACAAGGTTACCTCCAATTCTGTGCGCTTTTGTTTTTGCTATTAATCTCTTGTGCGGAACCTCATCAAATGCCTTCTGGAAGTCCATAGAGACAACACCCCTGGACACTCCCCAATCCACTATGTTAGTGACCTCCTCAAAAAATTCTACTAGATTAGTCAGGCATGATGTACCCATCACAAATCCATGCTGGCTCTTTGATCAGCTCATACTTGTTCAAATGTTCAGTCATTCTGTCCCTGATGATGGATTCCAGTATCTTCCTCACAACTGACATTATACTGGTTTGTAGTTTCCTGGTTTCTCCCTCCCTCCTTTCTGAAATAATGGAGTGACATTTGTAATTTTCCAAGCCAAAGGCACAATTCCCGAATCTAGAGTACTCTGGCAACTTATGACTAATGCATCTGCAATCTCCCCACATGTTTCTTTTAATACTCATGGGTGGACTCCTCTGACTCCAAGAAGAAATCTTGGAACTAATAGCTTTAGGTTTGGCGAAAATTTAGTAACGCCACTAAAAAGTTTGGACAGTGATATAGGATTGAAATTCAGATTAAATCTGAACAGATATGCTCAAGATGAGCTTCATGTACTGTGTCATCAGAGACTTTCACCGGGGTAGGGCTTCAGAATCCATGGACCAGTTCTTCAAATAACAAACCAATCCTTTAGAGGTTGCAGACAGTGGTGGCAATTCCAGTTCCATTTGATGATACTACGCCCTGACTTTGCACAAGGTTTGTAATGCTATTACACAAGTCGTTCAATAAATACTTAAGGATAAGGCCCTCAAACATTTGGCTTAAAAATACATTGGTGTCACTAATTTTAAAAAGTCAATGCATTTTTCCACAAAATGGTTGGCCTTCTAACTGGGCACCATCATTCATTTTTGAGACTCATCTGCGGAGGCACTTTGTTCCTTAGTGAAGCCTTACCGTCCAACACCTCCAACTGCTCAATGAGTACACACACACAGAGTACAGTATTGAAAATGCTGAGAGAATGGCTGTGCTGAAAACTACTCTCATTGAATTATTATGCTTACAAGTGGGGGGAGTAAAAAGGAATGTGGTAGTATTAGGGGATAGTATAGTCAGGGGGATAGACACTCTCTGCAGCAGCGATCGAGAGTCCCGAAGGCTGTGTTGCCTGCCCAGTGCCAGGGTTAAGGACATCTCCTCGTGGCTGGAAAAGAACTTGGAGCACGAGAGGAAGGATCCAGTTGTCGTGGTCCACGTAGGAACCAACGACCTAGGTAGAACTAAGAATGGGGTTCTGCTGAGACAATTTGAGGAGCTAGGGTCTACATTTATAAGGAGACCCTCAAAGGTAATAATCTCTGGATTACTACCTGAGCCACGTGCAAATTAGCATAGGGGCAAACAGATCAGATGGTTAAATGCATGGCTCAAAGAGCGGTGTGGGAGACAGGAGTTTCAATTCATGGGGCACTGGCACCAGTACTGGGGAAAGAGGGAGCTGTTCTGTTGGGACGGGCTCCACTTAATCCGTGTCCTGGCGAATCGAATAACTAGGGCTGTAGATAGGGCTTTAAACTAAAAAGTGGGGGAGGAGTCAGGTGAGGGGAAATTTAGAAATCTAATGAGAAAAGTCAAGGCAACACAGCAGTGTAGTGATTTGGGTAAAGATAAGCAGAGTTTACCAATAATAGAGTATCAACAAGTAAGGTCAAAGCAGGAAAAAATGGTAAAAAGTCAAAATTAAAGGCTCTTTATCTGAATGCACGGAGCATTCGTAACAAGATAGATGAATTAGTTGCACAAATAGAGATAAAAGGGTTTGATCTAATAGCCATTACATGGGGCTCAATTTTAAAATCAAATTGCGGGTGCGTTGGGGGCGGGGTGGGGGGGGGGCTGCGAAAATGACGAAAATCCCGCACAGGTTCGGAAGCCGGCTCCAACCCGCCAATTGAAGCCGGCGGGATGATAGTTAAAAAAACAAACGTTCCTCATTGAGCTTCTGCAATTATGTAAAAAGAAAGAGAGTAGCAAAAGTAAATGCTGGTTCCCTAGAGGCTGAGACAGGAGAAATTATAATGGGGAATCAGGAAATGGCAGATGCGTTAAACAAATATTTTGTATCAGTCTTCACAGTAGAAGACACAAAAAGCATACCAGAAATAGTGGGGAACCAAGGGGCTAATGAGAGTGAGGAACTTAAAGTAATTAATATCAGTAGAGAAAAAGTACTTGAGAAACTAATGGGACTGAAAGCCGATAAATCCCCTGGGCCTGATGGGTTCTAAAACAGGTGGCTGCAGAGATATGGATGTGTTGGTTATGATCTTCCAAAATTCCCTAGATTCTAGGTTCCGGCAGATTGGAAGGTAGCAAATGTAACCGTGCTATTCAAGAAAGGAGGGAGAGAGAAAACAGGGAACTACAGGCCAGTTAGCCTGACATCAGTTGTCAGGAAAATGCTGGAATCCATTATTAAGGAAGTGGTAACAGGGCACTTAGAAAATCATAATATGATTAGGCAGAGTCAACTTGGTTTTATGAAAGGGAAATCGTGTTTGACAAATTTATTAGAGTTTTTTGAGGATGTAACTAGCAGGGTAGATAAGGGGGAACCAGTAGACGTCGTATATTTGGATTTTCAAAAGGCATTCGATAAGGTTGTTACACAAGATTAGGACTCATGGGATTGGTGGTAATATATTAGCGTGGATTGAGAATTGGTTAAAGGACAGAAAATAGAGAGTAGGAATAAACGGGTCATTTTCAGGTTGGCAGGTTGTAACTAGTGGGGTGCTGCAAGGATCAGTGCTTGGGTCTCAGCTGTTTACAATATATATCAATGACGTAGATGAGGGGTCTGAGTGTAAGGTATTCACGTTTGCTGACGATACAAAGCTAGGTAGGAAAGTAAGCTGTGAGGAGGACGCAAAGTGGCTGCATAGGGATATAGACAGGTTAAGTGAGTGGGCGAGAAGGTGGCAGCTGGAGTATAATGTGGGGAAATGTGAACTTATCCACTTTGGTAGGAAGACCAGAAAAGCAGAATTTTTTTACAAAGTGAGAAACTAAGAAATGTTGGTATTCAGAGGGATTTGGGTGTCCTTGTACACGAATCACAAAGTTAACATGCAGATACAGCAAGCAATTAGGAAGGCAAATGGTATGTTAGCCGTTATTGCAAGGGAGTTGGAGTAAAAGAGTAAGGAGGTCTTGCTGCAATTAAATAGGGCTCTGCTGAGACCATACCTGGAGTACTGTGTACAGTTCTGGTCTCCTTATCTAAGGAAGGATATACTTGCCTTAGAGGGGGTGCAACGGAGGTTCACTAAATTGATTCTTGGGATGAGAGGGTTGCCCTATGAGGGGAGATTGAGTAGAATGGGCCTATACTCTCTGGATTTTAGAAGAATGAGAGGTGATCTCATTGAAACATGTAAGATTCTGAGGGGGCTTGACAGGATAGATGCTGAGAGGTTGTTTCCCCTGGCTGGAGAGTCTAGAACTAGGGGGCATAGTCGCATGATAAGGGGTCAGCCATTTAAGACAGAGATGAGGAGGAATTTCTTCACTCAGAGGAATTCTCTACCCCAGAGGGCTGTGGATGCTCAGTCATTGAATATATTCAAGGCTGAGATCGACAGATTTTTGGACTCTAAGGGAATCGAGGGATATGGGGATCGGGCAGGAAAGTGGAGTTGAGGTTGAAGATCAGTCATGATCTGATTGAATGGCGGAGCAGGCTCGAGGGGCTGTATGGTCTACTCCTGCTCCTATTTCTTATGTTCTTATGTACTTACTTGATTTTGTTATTCAAGTAGATGTGAGCCTTCAGCCACAATGGCAAGCTAGTCCAGATTTCTCCACCCAAGCCCCTCTGCCTCATTGTATCTCTTCTCATCTTCAAAATCCCTCCTCAAACCTACCTCCCCTCAACTTCTCCCGATTCCTGCTTGCTGTCCGATCCATCCCTTTGTCAGGCGCCTTGGAATGTTTCCCCACGTTAAAGGCAGTACACAAGTAAAAGTTGTCTTATATTTTGTGTTCAATTTATCATCAAGTGTCCAGTAGATTTCAGACTCATTTAAATAGGGGAGACATAAGACAAAGATTTCTTTTATTTGCTACAAAGATCATTGCAAAAGAAAATTTGAAAATCATCTGACTAAGTACTGTAACATTGAACAGTGCTGTACTTTCAGCCCCAAAAATAGTCATGTATTCATGCAGCAGCTGAGTTGGCCTTGTGTCATCACTTTGGTTGTTTGGGGCTATATACGTGATGTCTGAAAAACCAGACTCTCTGTACTAGGGACCTCTTAACGTCGGAACAAAAATACAAGCCCAATAACAGGCTACTTTAAAAAGCAAAAATAAGGATGTCAATTTCTCTAACAATATCCGAAGGATTATGTTTCTTTAAATTTAAAATAGACTCCATCCTGCTTTTCCTCTTAAAGCCATCACAGTGAGGAATCTCTCTATAGAGATGACTCTGCAATCTGGTATGTCCAGTAGTAAGCCATGATCCAAGGGAGGTGGGTCAGAGAATTGGAGCTACATTGTTGTCGCTCCATCGCACTCTGACCCATGAGTGTGGTTTCCCTATTGGGAGCGTGGACTTACAGAATCACCACTTAATAGGCCTCTCTACTCTGGAGGCTTTTAAAAAAATATTTATTGGGATATGTGCATCGCTAGCAAGGCCAGCATTTATTGCCTATCCCTAGTTGCCCTTGAGAAGGTGGCGGTGAGCTACCTCTTGGACCGCTGCAGTCCATGTGATGAAGGTGCTCCCACAATGCTGTTAGGTAGGGAGTTCCAGGATTATGACCCAGCGACGATGAAGCAATGGCAATATATTTCCAAGTCAGGATGGTGTATGACTTGGAGGTGAACTTGGTGTTCCATTGCACTTTGTCCTTCTAGATAATAGAGATCGTGAATTTGGGAGGTGTTGTCGAAGAAGCCTTGGCGAGTTGCTGTTGTGCATCCTGTAGATAGTACACACTGCAGCCACGGTGCGCTGGTGGAGTTAAAGTTCTCAATTGGGGAAAGGCCGATTTTACTAAGCTAAGAAGTGATTTGGCAAAAGTGGACTGGAAACAGCTACTTGAAGGTAAATTAATGTCAGAGCAGTGGGAGGCATTCAAGGGGAAGATTCAAGGGATGCAGGTTCCCACAAAGTAAAAGGGTGGGGCTGCCAAATCTAGAGCCCCCTGGATGATAAGGAGCATACAGGGCAAGATAAGGCAAAAATGGAAAGTTTATGTCAGGCACTAAGAACTCAATGCTACAGAAAGCCTAGAGGAGTATAGAAAATGCAGAAGTGAAAATAAAAAGGAAATTAGGAAAGCAAAGAAAGGGCATGAAAAAATATTGGCAAGTAAATTCAAGGAAACCCCAAAGATATTTTATAAATACATTAAGAGCAAGAGGTTAACTAAGGAAAGAGTAGGACCTATTAGAGACCAAAAAGGTCTCTTTTATGTGTGGAGGTGGAAGATGTTGGTATGATTGTAATGAATACTTTGCGTCTGTCTTCACAAAAGAGAGGGACAATGCAGAGATTGTAGTTAAGGAGGAGTGTGAAATATTGGATGGGATAAACTTAGTGAGAGAGGAAATATTAAGGGGTTTAGCATCTTTGAAAGTAGATAAATCACCAGGGCCGGATGAAATGTATCCCAGGCTGTTAAAAGAAGTAAGGGAGGAAATAGCGGAGGCTCTGACCATCGTTTTCCAATCCTCACTGGATACAGGCGTGGAGCTGGAGGATTGGAGGAGTGCTAACGTTGTTTAAAAAGGGAGCGAAGGATAAACCGAGTAATTACAAGCCAGTCAGTCTAACCTCAGTGGTGGGCAAATTATTGGAATCAATTCTGAGGGACAGGATAAACTGTCATTAAGAAAGGCACAGAGTAATCAAGGATAGTCAGCATGGATTTGTTAAGGGAAGGTCATGTCTGACTAAATTGATTGAATTTTTTAAGGAGGTAACAAGGAGGGTCAATGAGGGTAGTGCATTTGATGTAGTCTACATGGATTTTAGCAAGGCTTTTGACAAGGTCCCACATGGCAGACTGGTCAAAAAAGTACAAGCCCATGGGATCCAAGGGAAAGCGGCAAATTGGATCCAAAATTGGCTCAGTGGCAGGAAGCCAAGGGCAATGATCGACAGGTGTTTTAGTGACTGAAAGGCTGTTTCCAGTGGGGTTCCGCAGGGCTCTGTACTAGGTTCTTTGCTTTTTGTGATTTATATTAATGATTTAGACTTAAATGTAGGGGGCATGATTAAGAAGTTTGCAGATGATACAAAAATTGGCCATGTGGTTGATAGGGAGGAGGAAAGCTGTAGATTGCAGGAAGATATCAATGGACTGGTCAGGTGGGCAGAAAAGTGGCAAATGGAAATCAATCTGGAGAAGTGTGAGGTAAACAAGGCAAGGGAGGCAAACAAGGCAAGGGAGTACACAATAAATGGGAGGATACTGAAAGATGTAGAGAAAGTGAGGGACCTTGGAGTGCATGTCCACAGATCCCTGAAGGTAGCAGGACAGGTAGATAAGGCGGTTAAGAATGCATATGGAATACTTTCTTTTATTAGCCGAGGCATAGAATATAAGAGCAGGGAGGTCATACTGGATCTGTATAAAACACTGGTTAGGCCACAGCTTGACCACAGTTCTGGTCACCACATTACAGGAAGGATGTAATTGCACTTGAGAGGGTACAGAGGAGATTTATGAGGATGTTGGCTGGACTGGAGAATTTTAGCTATAAGGAAAGATTGGATAGGCTGGGGTTGTTCTCTTTGGAACAGAGGAGGCTGAGGGGTGATTTAATTGAGGTGTACAAAATTATGAGAGGCCTAGATAGAGTGGATAGGAAGGACCTATTTCCCTTAGCTGAAAGATCAATAACCAGGGGGCATAGATTTAAAGTGATTGGTAGAAGGATTAGAGGGGAACTGAGGAAAGATTTTTTCACCCAGAGGGTGGTGGGGGTCTGGAACTCACTCCCTGAAAGGGTGGTAGAGGCAGAAACCCTCAACTCATTTAAAAGATGCCTGGATGTGCACTTGAAGTGCCGTAACCTACAGGGCTACGGACCAAGTGCTGGAAAGTGGGATTAGGATGGGTGACTCATTTTTGGCCGGCACAGGCACGATGGGCCGAATGGCTCCTTCTGTGCCGTAAATTTTCTATGATTCTACGGTGGAGGGAATGGATATTTAAGGTGGTGGATTGGCTACCGATCCAGCAGACTGCTTTGTCCTGGTTGATGTTGAGCTTCTTGAGTATTGTTGCATCTGCACCCATCCAGGCAATTGGAGAGTATTGCATCACACTCTGACATGTGCCTTGTAATGGGTAGAGAGGCTTTGGAGAGTCAGAAGGTGAGTCACTCGCCGCAGAATACCTCTGACCTGGTCTCATAGCCACTGCATTTATGTGGTGGGTCTGGTTGAGTTTCTGCTCAATCGTGACCCCCCCAGGGTGTTGAAGGTGGGGGATTCAGCAGTGGTAATGGTATTGAATGTCATGGGGAGGTGGTTAGATTCTCTTGGTAGAGATGGTCATTGCCTGGCACTGATGTGGCACGAATGTTACTTGCCACTTATCAGCCCATCTGGATGTTGTCCAGGTCTTGCTGTATCTAGATTTGGACTGCTTCATTATCTGTGGAATTGCGAGGTCGGTGATCAGTGCACTCCACCATGAATGTTTTGGTTGATGAGGGAAAAATTTGCGGCAAATTCCTTTAAAATGGATGTGGGACTTCAGTTACATGGAGAAACTAGAGAAGCTGGGGTTGTTCTCCTTAGTTTAAGAGGAGATTTAATAGAGGTGTTCAAAATCATGAAGGGTTTTGATAGAGTAAATAAGGAGAAATTGTTTCCAGTGGCAGAAAGGTCGGTAATCAGAGGACACAGATTTAAGATAATTGGCAAAAGAACCAGAGGCGAGACAAGAAGAAATCTTTTTTACGCAGTGAGTTGCTATGATCTCGAATGTACTGCCTGAAAGGGTGGTGGAAGGAGATTCAATAGTAACTTTCAAAAGGGAATTGGATAAATACTTGATGGTGGAAAATTTGCAGGTTTTGGGGAAAGGGCAGGGGAATGGGACTAATTGGATAGCTCGTTCAAAGAGCCGACACAAGCACGATGGGCTGAATGTGCTCTATGATTTTATGAAAATCCTGTCAAAACCTGCTTTGGTCTAAATTTGTACCCATTGTGTGTTGCTATTGTATCTTTGCTGCCATTGACCAACTAGAAACGTTCGTCAGCCAGGTACACTCAGGCTTCACACACTAGAGGGATGTCGATCTTTATTTGCAACGATGGCTGGCTATCCTCATCTGTAAACAATTTTACAACACCAAGTTATAGTCCAGCAATTTTATTTTAAATTCACAAGCTTTCGGAGGCTTCCTCCTTCCTTAGGTGAACGAAGGAGGACGTTCACCTGACGAAGGAGGAAGCCTCCGAAAGCTTGTGAATTTAAAATAAAATTGCTGGACTATAACTTGGTGTTGTAAAATTGTTTACAATTGTCAACCCCAGTCCATCACCGGCATCTCCACATCATGACTATCCTCATCTGACTTAACCTACATGTCAAAGTGCTTCCTGGGTGGTGGTTGGTGTTCCTAGGAACTACAAGTGAGAGTTGATTGTATTGCAGAGACCAATGTCCTAGTTCCACCGAATGCTCTGTCAAGGATCAGAGGTCCCAAAAAGCTCTAGTGAGGAATACTTGAAAAGTAACTTCATCATATTAGCATGAGTCTACTATGCTGGATATGATTAATCTTACATTTCAACTTGTAGTCATGCAGTTTAACTACCCACTCCTTTTGGTTTTGAAGCTATTGTTTTCAGCCCCCAGCACAGACTCGTTCCCTAGCCACCAACTCCATCCCCCACCCTAGCCGCTGTCTGAGGCTGAAACAGACTGTTCACAACTTCAGCGTCCTATTTGACACTGAGATGAGCTTCCGACCCCATATCCTTTCCATCACCAAAGACTGCCTACTTTCACCTCCGTTATATTGCCCGTCTCCGCCCCTGCCTCAGCCCATCTGCTAATGCAATCCTCATCCACGCCTTTGTTATCTCCAGACTCGACTATTCCAATGCCCTCCTGGCTGGTCTCCCATCTTTCACGCTTCGTAAACTTGAGCTCATCCAAAACTCTGCTGCCGGTATCCTAACTCGCACCCATTGCCCCTGTACTCACTGACCTACATTGGCTCCCGATCCAGCAACAATCCATCCATGGCCTCGCCACTCCCTATCTCTGTAAACTACTCCAGCCCTACATACCTCCGAGATCTCTGCATTCCTCCAATTCTGGCCTCTTGCGCATCCCCAATTTCCTTCGTCTCATCAATGGCAGCCGTGCCTTCAGCTGTTTAGGCTCTAAGCTCTGGAATTCCCTCCCTAAACGTCTCCACCTCTCTACCTCTCTCTCCTACTTTAATTCTCGCCTTAAAACCTACCTCTTTGGCCAAGTTTTTGGTCACCTGCCCTAATATCTCCTTATGTAGCTCGGTGTCAAATTTTGTCTGATAACGCACCTGTGAAGAGCCTTGGGACATTTTACTACGTTAAAGGCGCTATATAAATGCAAGTTGTTGCATTTGTTGTACAAATGACACAATCAATTAATTTATGCTCCATAATTTAAACGTACTCCACTTAATTTGTATATGAGGTTACACGGTAACTCCTCCAGGGCTTCAATTATTGTTTCTTACAGTACTTGTTGAGATCTGATTGGTTAATAGTCATAAAATAGTTCTAATATGATTTGCGTTAGACCTCAAAATGCCAAACAATTCTGCTAGAGTTCCTATTTGTTCAAAACAGGAAAGGAGTAGCAGAGGAAATATAGGGTCATGCGTCAAACATCAAACAACATTGTTTTTTTCATATGATCTCGCTTTTGGAAAATCATTTCCCAATATCAGTAATAAAATAATGGTAATAAAATTTTAATAATGAAAGTATAAGATCAGGAATTTGTTCTTTACACAGAATTCTCCAAATAGTATCTTTCCCTAATGGCAAGGCTGCATTTATTGCTCATCTAGTTGCCCTGAGAAGAGGGTGGTGAGCCTTCTTCAGAAATAGTTATTGTTTTTACAACTGAGTGGCTTGCTAGGTCACTTCAGAGGCCATTTAAAGTCAAGCACATAGTGTAGGACTGAAGTTATCTGTAGGCCAAGACCTATAGGGGCATCAGGATCCCTTCTCTGAAGGACATTAGTGACATACTTGGGGTTTTATGATAATCGGTCAATGTTCATGATTATTTTTAGTGCTGTGATGGGATTTGAACTCACAACATCTGGGCTAATAATGCAGTACTATGAGCACTACACCACTGTTTGCCTCTAACCCAGGCAATACCTGAGGAGAGTCGTTAATGCTAACATTGGATGAAAGAGTCTTGCACTTTATCATGTCACTCTACATTTTACATCAAATGGATGCTTAAAGCAGGGGACTTAATGCAGAGCCCAACAATGATAAGCTCTTAATTATAAGCACAAAATTCATCCCTCCCGCAAGAAAGTATTGCTTCCCCCACTTTCTCCCCCCTCCCCTGCTGCCCCCACCTCCCACACAGTTATTAATAATGAGAAAACGAATTACTTTGAAAGCTGCAGAGAGTTTAGTATTGTTTGAATCACACTCTCTGCCTTCCTCACCTCTCTTTCTATTGTGTGGAGATGCCGGTGATGGACTGGGGTTGACAATTGTAAACAATTTTACAACACCAAGTTATAGTCCAGCAATTTTATTTTAAATTCACAAGCTTTCGGAGGCTTCCTCCTTCCTCAGGTGAACGTTGTTGGAAATGAAATCCTTGAAATGAAATCGCATTTATAAATCACAGAACAATGCTTGGTGATTACAGACAATTTTTTCAACTGCCCGTTGCCAAGGCAATCAGTGTGCAGACAGACAGGTGTTACCTACAAGTTCTCTGAATATACAAGATACACAAAGCCAACACACCCGGACGTCCTATCGTATCAGGCAACGGAACCCTGTGTGAGAACCTCTCTGGATACATCGAGGGCATCCTGAAACCCATCGTTCAGGGAACCCCCAGCTTCTGTCGCGACACTACAGACTTCCTACAAAAACTCAGTACCCACGGACCAGTTGAACCAGGAACACTTCTCACCACGATGGACGTCTCGGCACTCTACACCAGTATCCCCCACGATGACGGCATCACTGTGACAGCATCAATACTCAACACCAACAACAGCCAATCTCCAGACGCCATCCTACAACTCATCCGCTTCATCCTGGATCACAATGTCTTCACCTTCGATAACCAGTTCTTTACCCAAACACACGGAACAGCCATGGGGACCAAATTCGCACCCCAATACGCCAACATTTTCATGCACATGTTCGAGCAGGACTTCTTCACTGCACAGGACCTCCAACCAACACTATACACCAGATACATCGACGACGTTTTCTTTCTATGGACCCATGGCGAGGAATCACTAAAGAGACTACACGATAACATCAACAAGTTCCATCCCACCATCAAGCTCACTATGGACTACTCCTCAGAATCAGTTTCTTTCTTGGACACACGAATCTCCATCAAAGACGGGCACCTCAGCACCTCACTCTACCGCAAGCCCACGGACAACCTCACGATGCTCCACTTTTCCAGCTTCCACCCTAACCACGTCAAAGAGGCCATCCCCTATGGACAGGCCCTGCGAATACTCAGGGTCTGCTCAGACGAGGAGGAACGCGATGGACAACTACAGACGCTGAAAGACGCCCTAGTAAGAACGGGATATGACGCTCGACTCATCGATCGACAGTTCCGACGGGCCACAGCGAAAAATCGCATAGACCTCCTCAGGAGACTAACACGGGACGCAACCAACAGAGTACCCTTTGTCGTCCAGTACTTCCCCGGAGCGGAGAAACTACGCCATGTTCTCCGCAGCCTTCAACATGTCATCAATGACGACGAACACCTTGCTATGGCCATCCCCAAACCTCCACTACTCGCCTTTAAACAGCCACCCAACCTCAAACAGACCATCGTTCGCAGCAAATTACCCAGCTTTCAAGAGAACAGCGTCCACGCCACCACACAACCCTGCCACGGTAACCTCTGCAAGACATGCCAGATCATCGACACAGATACCACCATCACACGAGAGGACACCACCCACTAGGTGCATGGTTCATACTCCTGTGACTCGGCCAACGTTGTCTACCTCATACGTTGCAGGAAAGGATGCCCCAGAGCATGGTACATTGGCGAGACCATGCAGACGCTGCGACAACGGATGAACGGACACCGCGCAACAATCACCAAACAGGAGGGTTCCCTCCCAGTCGGGGAACACTTCAGCAGTCAAGGACATTCATCCACCGACCTTCGGGTAAGCGTACTCCAAGGCGGCCTTCGAGACACACGACAACGCAAAATCGTCGAGCAGAAATTGATAGCCAAGTTCCGCACCCATGAGGACGGCCTCAACCGGGATCTTGGGTTCATGTCATGCTACACGTTACCCCACCAGCGAACAAATGTTATCTGTTTTTAATATAACGGGTCAGTTGCTGTCTTTTCTATGTTTCTACCTCTCTATCTCTGTTTTTTTGTTTTTGGTGATTTGTATATTCAGAGAACTTGTAGGTAACACCTGTCTGTCTGCACACTGATTGCCTTGGCAACGGGCAGTTCAAAAAACTGTCTGTAATCACCAAGCATTGTTCTGTGATTTATAAATGCGATTTCATTTCGAGGATTTCATTTCCAACAACGTTCACCTGAGGAAGGAGGAAGCCTCCGAAAGCTTGTGAATTTAAAATAAAATTGCTGGACTATAACTTGGTGTTGTAAAATTGTTTACAATTCTCTTTCTATTGCCAATATATTTAACTACTTTTGCAAATGATAGGTAATTAATGCTGCCAGATTAATGTGACGAGACACTGAATATTGTTCTCGCAAGTTTTCCAGACTGACACCCATTTCCATACCGCTTTTACAGATTTGCCAAGGATGAACCAAGAGGGGTCTGAATCAAAAGTGTGGGAATGAAGCACGCAGGTAAGGTCAATGGTCAATAACACTGGTGAAAAGCCCGTAAAACTGTCACTATGGATTCAGTACTTTTGAGGCCTGTGCTAGCACTGCACATTAAAACAAATGAAGTAATAAAATTGTAAAACTTCCGTTTATTTTGAGAGTGCGAGTGAAGAACCGTTCTCTGGTTCCCAGTTTTTTTTTTCAATTTACTTTATAAACTTGCTATGTGGGAAATGTCATTTTCTTTAAAAAAAAATGTAAATTTAAAATGTGATGAGATAGAAAATCATTTTCTTCAGCTATGTCGTCGAAGAGTTAATTTCTGATGTCATTGTGGCTCGGCACTTATTCTGAATATTGATAACTCAGAATTGGGCGAGTGCAGTTGAAGTATATTCTGTAGAATTAGGTCTGAATACAGGGGGCTGTGGCTAGGAAGTGGTTGTGTTGCTTGAAGTTGAACACTCCAAGAACAAGTGTTCTATTTGATCAGGAAATTAACCTGTGTAAGTCAGATTTCTACTTTCCAAGCACTGACGTTGGCGTTGTTTTGTTTACGAAAGGTTGTCAGTGTTTATCAGGGTCAACTATTGCCAGCAGTGAAATTTAATGGGAGTTGCAAAGCTGTTGAAATGAACAGAGCTCTCTTATATTATTTAAAGAGTCCCCCACAGAAACAGGCTTTTCTCACAGAAGTAGCACATCTCTCTGCACCAACAGATCTTTGCTGCCGTACTAAGTAGCGACTACATTTTTTGTATCAAACTGCTTTAGTTAGCATGGAAACAACAACAACAACAACATCAGTTGTTACATAAGTGGCGAAGGGAGAAAGGAGTGTTAAAAGGGATCAAGCTTGTTTATTGCTACTGTTGCATCTGTTGGTATTTTCATGGTTGTTTTCTGGACAAAATGGAATAGGAGCCTGTTAGATTCATGTTGTCTTAGATACATCACTTTGCAATGGTTGATTGAACCTCATGCGCCTGTTAGCCAGGAATACAGGTGCCGAAGGTAAACAATGAAATGTAATGAATGAGCCGTCTAGACTGTTAGCTGGTGAATAGTGTTCACGGACTGCATGTCTTTCACCGTGATGAATATCTGACACTTGCGCACTGTTTACTGGATATGTATTTACACATGAGCTTGAAGCAACTGGTAGGACTGGTATGGTGACTAACTCATCATGAACACATTTTATCCTGGGTGTGGTTGGTAGGTATTACTGTAATTAACCCTCTCACTGACACAACTTGTATTTTCGTTTGTATAACACGCTTATTACAGTTATGGGGACTCCCGTGAGTGAGCTGCATTAAACAATGTTGCCCCATCTGCAACAGCCAGGTTACACTGCCTGCACACAAAGGGACTCCTGTTTTGTTTTTCAAAACCGTCTCAGGCGGGCTTGTACCCACTGCCTCACATTTTTTTTTATTCGTTCATGGGATGTGGGCGTCGCTGGCGAGGCCGGCATTTATTGCCCATCCCTAATTGCCCTTGAGAAGGTGGTGATGAGCCGCCTTCTTGAACCGCTGCAGTCCGTGTGGTGACAGTTCTCCCACAGTGCTGTTAGGAAGGGAGTTTCAGGATTTTGACCCAGCGACGATGAAGGAACGGCGATATATTTCCAAGTCGGGATGGTGTGTGACTTGGAGGGAAACGTGCAGGTGGTGTTGTTCCCATGTGCCTGCTGCTCTTGTCCTTCTAGGTGGTAGAGGTCGCGGGTTTGGGAGGTGCTGTCGAAGAAGCCTTGGCGAGTTGCTGCAGTGCATCCTGTGGATGGTACACACTGCAGCCACTGTGCGCCGGTGATGAAGGGAGTGAATGTTTAGGGTGGTGGATGGGGTGCCAATCAAGCTGGCTGCTTTGTCCTGGATGGTGTCAAGCTTCTTGAGTGTTGTTGGAGCTGCATTCATCCAGGCAAGTGGAGAGTATTCCATCACACTCCTGACTTGTGCCTTGTAGATGGTGGAAAGGCTTTGGGGAGTCAGGAGGTGAGTCACTCGCCGCAGAATACCCAGCCTCTGACCTGCTCTTGTAGCCACAGTATTTATATGGCTGGTCCAGTTAAGTTTCTGGTCAATGGTGACCCCCAGGATGTTGATGGTGGGGGATTCGGCAATGGTAATGCCGTTGAATGTCAAGGGGTGGTGGTTAGACTCTCTCTTGTTGGAGATGTTCATTGCCTTGCACTTGTCTGGCACGAATGTTACTTGCCACTTATGAGCCCAAGCCTGGATGTTGTCCAGGTCTTGCTGCATGCGGGCTCGGACTGCTTCATTATCTGAGGGGTTGCGAATGGAACTGAACACTGTGCAGTCATCAGCGAACATTCCCATTTCTGACCTTATGATGGAGGGAAGGTCATTGATGAAGCAGCTGAAGATGGTTGGGCCTAGGACACTGCCTTGAAGAACTCCTGCAGCAATGTCCTGGGGCTGAGATGATTGGCCTCCAACAACCACTACCATCTTCCTTTGTGCTAGGTATGACTCCAGCCACTGGAGAGTTTTCCCCCTGATTCCCATTGATTACAATTTTACTCGGGCTCCTTGGTGCCACACTCAGTCAAATGCTGCCTTGATGTCAAGGGCAGTCACTCTCACCTCACCTCTGGAATTCAGCTCTTTTGTCCATGTTTGGACCAAGGCTGTAATGAGGTCTGGAGCCGAGTGGTCCTGGCGGAACCCAAACTGAGCATCGGTGAGCAGATTATTGGTGAGTAAGTGCCGCTTGATAGCACTGTCGACGACACCTTCCATCACTTTGCTGATGATTGAGAGCAGACAGATTGGGCGGTAATTGGCCGGATTGGATTTGTCCTGCTTTTTGTGGACAGGACATACCTGGGCAATTTTCCACAATGTCAGGTAGATGTCAGTGTTGTAGCTGTACTGGAACAGCTTGGCTAGAGGTGCAGCTAGTTCTGGAGCACTACAGCCGGGATGTTGTCGGGGCCCATAGCCTTTGCTGTATCCAGTGCAATCAGCTGTTTCTTGATATCACGTGGAGTCAATTGTATTGGCTGAAGACTGGCTTCTGTGATGGTGGGGATATCTGGAGGCGGCCGAGATGGATCATCCACTCAGCACTTCTGGCTGAAGGTGGTTGCAAATGTTTCAGCCTTGTCATTTGCACTCACGTGCTGGACTCCGCCATCGTTGAGGATGGGGATGTTTACAGAGCCTCCTCCTCCTGTTAGTTGTTTAATTGTCCACCACCATTCACGACTGGATGTGGCAGGACTGCGACAGTCTTGAGTTTAAGATGATGATCTGCGTGTCCAGCCCATTTCATCCCACAGCACACTGGTTGAATTTACTCGCAGGATGTCAGCCTTGGCTCAGCAGGTAGAAGGTTGTCGGTTGAAGCCCCGCTACGAAGACTTGAGCCCATAATGTAGACTGACAGTCCAGTGCAGACCTGAGGGAGAGGAGTACCACATTATCACAGGTGGCATCTTTCAGATCAGATTTTAAATCAAAGCCCTGTTTGCCTGGCCAGGTGAATGTAAAAGATTCCATGGTACTATGTCCTGGCCAAAATTTATCCCTGAAACAACATGACTAAAACAGATTATCTTGTCATTTATCTCATTGTTCTTTGTGGGATCTTGCTCTGTGCAAATTAGCTGCCATGTTTGTCTACAAAACAATGACTACATTTCAAAACTCAATAATTGACTATGCAGTGCTTTGGGACAACCTGAGCATATGGAAGGTGCTGTATTAATGCGAGTTCTTTCTTTACTCGCTGGTATGTATCTACTGTGTGAAATGGTCAGTAATCCAGCATTAAACTACCTTCTTGGGGAAGTCTTGATGGAGTTAGAGCAGCAGAATTGGAGTTTGATTTGGCTGCTTCACCCTAAGGTGCAAATTGTGTGCGAATGACCTAACATAGCATAGGCATAGGGTGCATCCTGGTCAGCCTATATTAATATTTGTAGAGCTGTCTTTATTAATAAGAGTGCTGAGATGTTCTTCTAGCTAAGTGAAGAATGCCATGTAAAGGCAAGTCACCTTTCAATAAATGAAATGCAGTAAAAATGATGCAGTTGAGATTTAACAAAAAAATTACAAAGCAGTTCTCTAACAAAACAACATTCAAAGCTATCATTGCTGGACTCACTAGATGGTTGAATGAAGGGGGAAAAGATGATATCTTACATCCAGTGACTTCTTTCAGAAGATGTTATTGCATGAGTGTTGGGTAAAGGTGAGATTGGGCTCCTCTGTGACACTGCTGCCTCCAGAAGAGGTGAGGAAGGTTACAGTCATGGTGGAAATCTAATGAGCAACCAACACTCAGTAGATACCCAGGACTTCAGCTCTTAAAATCTACACACATGACCTCTGTGCACCGCTCTCCCCATTCATCTTTCTTCCTGCTGCCTCTTCAAATCGATATGTATTGATGGCCAAAGTCCTCAGGCAGGTAGGTAGAGACCAGTAAAAATCTGGCTCTGTGCATTTAGACGTAAGTGGAGACACGATGGTAGTTTATGGCACTCATGAAAGTGTGAGTCTCAGATGCCGTTGGTATTATGGAGATGGCCTGCTTTAAGTTGGCAGCACGCCTGCTGTTAATGGTGTGCCTTCAGTGTAAAAGTTGAATACCTCACTGAGCCATCCTTCCCTCCACCTGCAACTGGTGACATACCCTGTGGTTCAGTTTCACAGGAGTTGACAGCTCTGATGAATAAATAATAAATGGTTACCAAGGGGAGGTAACACATCTTGCTGTGGATTTTTGTGCCAATTTAAAAAAAAACAATTTCATTACTATTATTCATTTCTGTGTAACTGCAGCCCATATCTTACATCTAAGTCACTTCTGTTTTGTGGCTGAAACCTGATGTAGAACTATTGCATCATTCAAGCAAAATCTGTATCACCCTTTTGTTAACTGAACCATTTACTGCTTTTTAAAAAAATAAACCAAAATTGTCAGAACTGTGACTTCATTCACGCCTAAGATACTATAGCCGTATTTTAAATTTCAAATAAATGTGAGCTCCAACAAACTTCACAGCAGCAGCATTTCTGAAAATAGTCAATTTTGTCAAAGGCTTGCTGAGAATATTTTTAAAAATTGGTTTTGTCACAGTGAGAATCATTTAAAAACTTTGTATGTCTGGCTACTCGTCAGTTGACCTGATGGGACGTCTCCAAAATGTGGGCCTCTGTGGTGCCTTCATTGTTTTTAGTTAATCTGAATCAACATGAAGCATAAAGATAATGAGCAGGGCCACTGATTCAGATGACTGAATAAGTCGAATTCAATTTTTATTGCATGGAAATCTGGGATTTTTACCCATGTTTTGTGATCCAGTCCCTTTTATTTGCGAAAATTGTAAGTTGGTAGTCCTAATGGCTAAGTTAAATGACAAGAAAATGTTATTTATATAAATTTTTTAGATAAATAAGAATGCGCATTGATTTTCAGGATTACCTGTGCGATTGCTAACTTGATATTTCTTAGTGATGACTTTTCATTTATTCTATTTTCTATGTACTGTTGTGTGTGTTGCACCTTCTCTCTTTTGCTAGATAAAATAAGCCCAGACTGCACCTTCTGGCTACATATAGGAGACCAACGTCCCACTACAGTACATGGATTCAGTGCAATTTTGATGGGCAGCCCCGCTACCCGTTATTGTCGCTCTAAGTCAAAAGAATCAGCAGTAATACATTTAGTGCCTTTGGCGAGATTATGACAATTCCAGACAATGTACAGGTGTTTTCCAGCTCTCTGGAGATTTAAATAATTATTGTAACTGTAAACTTCAAACTTGAAATGCACTTTCTATTATGGGTGACACAAAGCTCTCCACATGTTTTTTGTGATTAATATTGTAAGGCCCTCCATGTGGTTTGCAATTAGAATTTTTGTTAGTAAAACCACTGCAGGTGGAGCTACTGTATATGAGTAGCTGAGTTTAATTTCTAGAGGTGTGTTGACATAGAATTGCATAGCAGTTACAAAGCAGAAATATGCCATTCGGCCCAACCAGTCTGTGTTGATGTTTACCCTCCGCACGAGCAAATAGTCCCAATCATGTCCATTCACTCTGTTCCCCATTATTATTATTATTATTATTATTTTTTTTTTATTATTATTATTATTATTAATAATAATAATAAAGTCCTGATAGGCCCTCTTCAATTTTAATTGGTTTCTAACCTCATTATTTATCCATCGCATAAACTAGTTGGTGAAAGGCCTTGTAAAACAGGAATTTGGTGAGAGTCAGAATTAGGTGCAGAGGGGGGAGGACTTTTATGTAGGCAAGATGCAAATAATATAAACTTTAACGTAGGCAATATTCAAATAATATAAACTTTAAAGTAGAACAAACTAACTAAACCTAAACATGGCTATGGAGGAAGAGACAGTGATGTGTCAATTCTGCAAGATATGGGAGTTTCGAGCACTGGATGTTGACGTGGTGGGTTTAAGGAGGGTCTTAATGGAGGAGAGGGAGATGGAGAGGTGAAGGGGTGTAGGGAGGGAATTCCAGAGAGTGGGACCTAGGCAGCCGAAGGCACATTAACCAATGGTCGCAAAAGATGCAGTTTCAGAGGAATGAAGAGTCTGGGGAGGGAGCAGGTTGTAGTGCTGGAAGAGGTTACATGGAAAGGGAGGAGCAAGGCCACGGAGGGATTTAAATACCAAGATGAGAACTTTAGTTTTGAGGTGTTGGACTGGAACCAATGTAGGTCGATCTGAGCAATTATGGTGAGTGGGACTTGGTGTGGGATAGGATAAAGGCAGCAGAGTTTTGGATGAGTGAAGTTTTTGGAGGGTGAAGGATGGGAGACTGGCCAGGAGAGCATTGCAGTAGTCGTGTCAAAAGGTGACACAGGCACAAATTAAGGGGGATGGATAGCATCCTTTGTAAGCAGGATCGAGAGTCCCACATGGTATGTTGCCTACCTGGTGCCAGGGTGAGGGACATATTGAACCAGCTTGAAAGGATATTGGAGAGGGAGGGGGAGGATCCAGTCATTGTGGTCCATGTTGGGACCAACAACATAGGAAAGAGTAGGCAAGAGGTCCTGTTCAGAGAGTACCAGGAGCTAAATTAAAAACAGGACCTCAAGGGTTATAATCTCTGGATTATTACCCATGCCACATGCAAATTGGCATAGGCATAAGCAGATTAGGGAGGTGAACACGTGGCTGAAGAGTGGTGTGGAAAAGAGGGGTTTCATTTCATGGGACACTGGCACCAGTATTGCGATAGGAAGGAACTGTACAGTTTCGATGGGCTCCACCTGAACCAGGCTGGGACCAGGGTCCTAGTGGAAAGGATAAATAGGGCGGTCACAAAGACTTTAAACTAGTAAATGGGGGGGAGGGCACAGGTGGAAAAGACTGCATAAATAATAATTCTAAAACAAACAAAAAGGAAGTAATAGTCAGAAATTATGCTTTAGGCCCTATAGGTAAAAGGAAAACTAAAAGATGTGAAGTAATTGAATCTGGAGAGAGAAATAAGAAATGTGCGAGACAAATAATATTAGAGTAGAAGGACAGGTTAGGGTGTGTGGCCCAAGTAAGCATTCTTTATACAAACACACAGAGTATAAGGAACAAATTGAATGAATTGCAGGCGCAAATTCCACTTAGAGAGTACGACAGGGTAACCATTACTGAGACATGGCAGCAAGATGGTCAGGACTGGGAACTGAATATACCTGGTTATATACCTGGAATATACCATATACAGGAAGGATAGGGAAACTGGTAGAGGAGGAGGAGGAGTAGCCTTAGTGATTAAGGATGAAATTATTTCAATGATAAGAGAGGTTATAACGAGAGGTAAGCAGCCAGTGGAGACTTTACAGGTAGAATTGAGAAATAGAAAAGGATTTAAGACTGTAGTGGGAGTTGTGTATCGGCCCCCTGGTAGCAGCTGTGAAGTGGCAGAATGTATAAATGCAGAGATTAGACAAGCATGTAGCAAAGTCAGAGTGGTTTTAATGGGGGATTTTAACTTTCATATAGATTGGGATAAGCAGACGAGCTCATGTCAGAAAGGTAGCGAATTTCTTGAGTGTGTTCAGGACAGCTTTCTGCAACAATGTGTCCTAGAACCTACAAGGGGGCAGACCATATTAGATTTGATAATGAGTAATGAGCCAGATTTAGTTACCAGCCTAATGGTGCGTGAACATTTATCTAATAGCGATCATAATATGATCGAGTTCAATTGTGATTGAAAGGGAGAATCCCGTAACAACTACTAAGATTCTAAATTTAGGTAAGGCCGACTTCAATGGGATGAGATAGAGACTGTCCACAGGAAACTGCGCAAATCTGTTAATGGGTAAAATGACAGAGGATCAGTGGGAGTTGCTCAAAAGAGAATTTAACGTGATACAGAACCAGTTATACCCCTAAGGGGCAAGAGCTCTACTTGCCAAAAAAAACAGCCATGGATGACAAAAGAGGTAAGGGACAATGTAATACTAAAAGAAAAAGCATACAAAAATGCAATAAATAACACAGATCCTGGCGACTGGGAGAGATACAAAGAACAGCAAAAGATGACAAAATAGATAGTAAGAGCTACAAAAAGGGAGTATGAAAAGAAACTTGCAAGGGATATTAAAATCAACACAAAGATTTTTTTACAATTATGTTAGGAAAAAGAGGGTGGTCACTGATAATGATGATATTATAAATGAAAATCATGAAATGGCGGACATGTTAAATAATTACTTTGCATCAGTATTTACAGTAGAGGAAGAGGATAGCATACCGGACACTCCAAGGAAGTAGGTGAGAACATTGCAGATGCCCTACTCTTCCAAAGTTCTCTCGATTCAGGAACCTTTAGATTGGAGAATTGCATATGTCACTCCGCTATTTAAGAAAGGTGAGAGAGGAAAACCAGGGAATTATACACCAGTTAGCCTAACATCTGTTGTCAGGAAACTACTAGAGTCTATAATTAAGGACAGAGTGACTGAACACCTTGAAATTTTTCAGCTGATCAGAGAGAGCCAACATGGATTTGTAAAGGGTAGGTCATGCCTGGTGAACCTGATTGAATTTTTTGAAGAGGTGACTAAAGTAGTGGATAGGGGAATGTCTATTGATGTTGTTTATATGGACTTTCAAAAGGCATTCGATAAAGTCCCTCAAGAGACTGTTAGCTAAAGTTGAAGCTCATGGAATTGAGGGCCAATTATTGACCTGGTTAGGAAATTGGCTGAGCGGCAGAAGACAGAGTAGGGATAATGGGCAGGTACTCAAATTGGCAGGATGTGACTAGTGGTGTCCAACAGGGATCTGTGTTGGGGCCTCAACTATTCATTGTATTTATTAATGATTTAGATGACGGGATAGAGAGCCACATATCCAAGTTTGCCAAGACACAAAAATAGGCAGCATTGTAAGAAATTTAGATGGAAGCATAAAGTTACAGAGAGTTATTACCAGATGAAGTGAATAGGCAAAACAGTGGCAAATGGATTTCAATGTAGGCAAGTGTGAGGTCATCCACTTTGGACCTAAAAAAGATAGATCAGAGTACTTTCTAAATGGTGAAAAGACTTGAAGGGGCTGCAGTTTAATGTCTCATCTAAAAGATTGCACCCTCAGTACTTGACTGGTGTCAGCCTAAATCATCCTCTTAAGCATCTGGAGTAGGTCTTGAACTCACAAACTTTTGATTCAGAGACAAGAGTGCTCCCACTGGGCCAAACTGGCTTATCAGTGCTTAACCTCGTTCAGCTGCTCTGAGATTTGAGTGACTTATGTTTTGCCTTGGGCCATGGATCCTAATCCAGAAGTTTATCTGTGAAACATTTTACCAGGAAAAGAACATCATGCGCTGGATGAGAAAGGTTAGAGCAACCTGGAAATGATATTTGAGACAGAAACTCATGCAAGTTTGAATGTGCTATCTTCTTCCAGTCTTCACTGAGTTCGCTGAGCTCAGCCAGTGTGGCCATGTGGGTCGCCACAATTGCCTCATTGATCTAATTCATGGAAGGGATAATCAACCCAAGTTCCCTCTTCCAGCAACTCCTGCTGAGCAGTGTACATGTGTGGCTGTCAGATAAGAACAGGACCTGGCTTGGCTGTGCTGCCACCCATGAATTATTCTCTAACACTCATTGTATAGGCTGACAGATAAAGAAGTGGCCAGTTGGGCAAGATACCAGAGGGCACAGTGAAAACTGAATTTCACTAGGAGTCAACACCTTCAAGAGAGAAGGGGAGTCTTTACCTCAGTGTAATATAATTGGAGCTACACACCACGTTGTATTATTCAGCAGTACTTTTAGCAGCATATAATTTTAAGAAATTATATGAGATATGGAAAAGCACATTTGCTCCAAAAAGGATAGCTCTATCTCCGAAGTGTTAGATATTGAACTTCATTAAACATCACCATGAATAGATATTTAAAAAGTTAATGTATGATTTCATTACTGTACCAAGTAACTGGTAGATTACATTGACTTTTTCCCCAATGAGTCCATTTTTATTGTTCAATGTTACTTTGCTGCAACAGGTTGTTGATAGAATTTGGTCCCTGCTCTCCTGATGGTAGTGAGTACAGACCAGGAACGTCCACCATCTGTGCTGATTTGGCTGATGTCAGCCCAGGCAGCAGTAGGGCTGCTACAATTGGCCTCAACGTTCCTCAGTTAGGCCAGGGATTCCTGCTCATGATTAGTATCCAGTGACTCCTGTTAGAAGTGCATGTGTTTTGGCATAGGATGGGGACAGGATCAGCTGTGATGGCCTCCCCCCCCCCCACCCCCAACCCCCTCCCCCATGATTCAGTGGCTTACTGATTTACAGACACTTGCTGTTAAGGCTTACAAATGTATGACAGCCATTTGGGCAACGTACTGCTGCCCATGGAGTTGTACCGCAGCAATAAGCCAACACCTTCAGGAGATGAAGGGAGAAGATTGATGGAAAAAATGAGGAGCAAAAAATGATAGAATTGGCACCTTATTATTTTATGGAGCTTGGTAGCAAATTTGGGAAATTAACCGATCCTGTATGTTGCAGTAGTGTACAAAATGCAAGCTGATTGGAAACATCACTTCCAATATCTCTCTCTTGAGTGTTCTTTGTAAGGAGCTCTGTATTTTCTTTTCTATAATGTGTGGCGGACTTGAAAAAGATGAAGGAAAGTGGAGGTGTTTCCTGTGAAAATCACCAAATGTGTGAGGGATTTCCATTTCTGTGCAGAGTTGTTTTGAGTGCGGAAATGAAGGCCAAATGTACAAGATTGTGTTAAGTGATGGTGATTAGAGTTTGGTACTTGGTTTGCAGTGCATTATGAAGTTGTATTAGGGCACCCTCAGTTGGTTTTAAATGTGCTGCCAGTCAGAATGCTTGTATTTTGATGAATACGATTGACTATGAATTAGGAAATGGCTGCCTTGTGGTAAAATAAAAAGGACTTAGTACAGTCAGTCCACTTAGTTAAATAGAAACAGGTTTTGATGGTTCAGCTGTTTAAGGCAGTGAATAGCTGAGAGACACATACCATGAAGTCCCAGATTCGATTCCTTGGTCTGTGCTGGAATAGGGCAGTGGAGCCAATAATCATTGATTCATTGAATATACAGTCAGATAACATGTTATGTTTTTTTGACCATTCAGTTAAGGTAAAGTGAATGGCCTCTCTCATCTGCATTTATTTTGTGTTCTTATGTACCCAGAGATCAGTGGGGGTTTGCAGGGGCTGGAGGCTGGAATGGTACATTCATAAAGCATGCCCATTTCATACCCAGGCACCTCATTTTCGTAAAGTACAAACTATCAAAGAGAAACCACAGATTATACTTCCGACTCATTATAGTACTTCTCACAGGCATTGGCCGTATATTTCTAAAAGATACAAGTGTTTACAGATTTGTTATCTTCTCGTCTTTGATCGCGAGCATCTGTGAAAAGTTCTGGAAGGAATAAGTGAAGCTGAGTTTTGAAGCATTCAGCTAGTTAAAAAAAATAGAATGGAAGCATAACGAAACTGACAATTCAAAGATTTGAAGTTTTTTTATTCGCAGAATTCTATTGTTCTGTCACATTAGTACTTAGTATTCAAAGATCAGGTGAGCATTAGTTTTGAGCTGTAGAAATTCTGTGTGCATTTACAACCGGTCAATCATTAAACATTATAGAGTGTTGCAATGAACTATAATGTGGGTACCACAACTATCTCTACCTGTTTAGTCTCCGCTGCAGATTCCCAGGAAGTCTTCTTCAGTTGATGTTTCCACTTCATGGAGCTGTTCACAAGTTTCCACTTGTCCCAGTTTAATTAGCTTTACAGTTTACATAAGAACATAAGAAATAGGAGCAGGAGTAGGCCAATCGGCCCCTCGAGCCTGCTCCACCATTCAATAAGATCATGGCTGATCTGATCCTAACCTCAAATCTAAATTCATGTCCAATTTCCTGCCCGCTCCCCGTAACCCCTAATTCCCTTTACTTCTAGGAAACTGTCGATTTCTGTTTTAAATTTATTTAATAATGCAGCTTCCACAGCTTCCTGGGGCAGCAAATTCCACAGACCTACTACCCTCTGAGTGAAGAAGTTTCTCCTCATCTCAGTTTTGAATGAGCAGCCCCTTATTCTAAGATTATGCCCCCTAGTTCTAGTTTCACCCATCCTTGGGAACATCCTTACCGCATCCACCCGATCAAGCCCCTTCACAATCTTATATGTTTCAATAAGATCGCCTCTCATTCTTCTGAACTCCAATGAGTAGAGTCCCAATCTACTCAACGTCTCCTCATATGTCTGCCCCCTCATCCCCGGGATTAACCGAGTAAACCTTCTTTGTACTGCCTCGAGAGCAAGTATGTCGTTTCTTAAGTATGGAGACCAAAACTGTATGCAGTATTCCAGGTGCGGTCTCACCAATACCTTATATATCTGCAGCAATACCTCCCTGTTTTTATATTCTATCCCCCTAGCAATAAAAGCCAACATTCCGTTGGCCTTCTTGATCACCTGCTGCACCTGCATACTAACTTTTTGATTTTCTTGCACGAGGACCCCCAGATCCCTTTGTACTGCAGTACTTTCCAGTTTCTCGCCATTAAGATAATAACTTTCTCTCTGATTTTTCCTGCCAAAGTGCATAACCTCACATTTTCCAATATTGTATTGCATCTGCCAAATCTCCGCCCACTCACCCAGCCTGTCTATATCCCCCTGTAGGTTTTTTATGTCCTCCTCACTCTCCACTTTCCCTCCCATCTTTGTATCATCTGCAAACTTTGATACGTTACACTCGATCCCCTCCTTCAAATCGTTAATATAGATTGTAAAGAGTTGGGGACCCAGCACCGACCCCTGTGGAACACCACTGGCTACTGGTTGCCAGTCCGAGAATGAACCATTTATCCCAACTCTCTGCTTCCTGTTAGATAACCAATCCTCCACCCTTGCCAGAATATTACCCCCAATCCAGTGATTCTTTATCTTGAGCAATAATCTTTTATGTGGCACCTTGTCAAATGCCTTCTGGAAGTCTAAATACACTACGTCCACTGGTTCCCCTTTATCCACCCTGTACGTTATGTCCTCAAAGAACTCAAGCAAATTTGTCAGACATGACTTCCCCTTCGTAAAGCCATGCTGACTTTGTCCTATTAAATTATGTTTATCCAAATGTTCCGCTACTGTCTCCTTAATAATAGACTCCAAAATTTTACCCACCACAGATGTTAGGCTAACTGGTCTATAATTTCCAGCCTTCTGCCTACTACCCTTTTTAAATAAGGGTGTTACATTAGCAGTTTTCCAATCTGCCGGGACCTTTGCCGAGTCCAGAGAATTTTGGAAAATTATTACCAAAGCATCCACAATCCCTACTGCCACTTCCCTCAAGACCCTCGGATGTAAGCCATCAGGTCCAGGGGATTTATCCGCATTGAGTCCCATTAATTTACTGAGTACCAATTCCTTAGTGATTTTAATCGTATTTAGCTCCTCCCCCCCCCCCCCTAGAGCCCCCTGTTTGTCCAGTGTTGGGATATTCTTAGTGTCCTCTACCGTAAAGACTGAAACAAAATATTTGTTCAGCATTTTTGCCATTTCCGTGTTTCCCACCATTAATTTCCCGGTCTCATCCTTTAAGGGACCTACGTTTGCCTTAGCCACCCTTTTTCTTTCTTTATAACTATAGAAACTCTTGCTATCTGTTTTTATATTTTTTGCTAATTTATTTTCATAATCTATCTTCCCTTTCTTAATCAATCCTTTAGTTACTTTTTGCTGTCTTTTGAAGACTTCCCAATCTTCTATCCTCCCACTAAGTTTGGCTACCTTTATCCAGAGTTTATCCAGAGTAGGATCAGTTAGCAGATTAATGTTTGACTTCCTGTTCATCCCAAAGGGACTGAGACTGAGATTATATCGTAGAGTCCTGATGAGTGATTGTTCAGGCGTATCCTTAATGTGAGATATGTGTGACCATTGGATCATGCCTTAGATGTAGGCCATTTTAGCTCAACTCTGAAAACCAAATTGCTTTCTCAGTCTTCACTCTTACTGAAACAACATTGTGAAAAACCATAATGGTGATTGTGACAGAGAAGGATGAGGACAACATAGAGGAATTGTAAGATTAAATTAGACTTTTAAAGTTTATTAATGAAAGTAGAAAAATTCTGGCTCCCACATCAGATTTTGAGCACAAAATATTAAAGTCTAAATCCTGAGATGTGATTTGGATTCAGGACCAGCATGCTTGAGGAAGAAGTGTGTACCCAAACCACATTTAACTGCCCCCCACCCCCCCCCCCCCCCCCCCCACCCTGTCTTTCCACCAGGCGGGCAAGTTAAAAGTGAGCCATTTGTGACAGCACTGACGTTTTAAAATAGTCAGATGTGAAGTGGGCCATTGGCTAGGCAAAAAATCAGCACAGTAAACAAATGCAAAGGTGTATATAATTCCTTGATCCAAAAATAAGTAATGGAGTGCAGTGTCTCTCTTCATCTCTGAACTACATTTTGAATCCCCACCAGACAGAAGAGGTGAAAAGCCACTTTTACATTGTGTAAAACTTGCCCAAGTGCAAACTGTTTCAGAAGGGCTGGTCTTGCGCAACTCGCTAAAAGCTGAATGTAAAACTGCTGGTACCCACCAAGATTGGGAAGGCAGCCTGGGGAAACCTCGCTGAAGGAATGGACACCAAACATGGTCGAGAGGTGGGTTTTGATGAGACATTTGAAGGTAGGGAGAAGGTAGCAAGGCACAAATGTTCAGGTAGAGAGTTGCAGAGTACTGTATTCCTCTTGTATACCATAATCAAAAGTTAAAATAGAAATGTTGGCTTCCATGTGCACACATCTAGCATGTATAACAAAGAATAAATAGAAAAAACTGATGTGATGAAAGAGCAGTTATTGCAGAAGTCTCCATTATGTGATGCAACAGTTGCAGATGGCAAGCCCAATATTAGGGTGTACAGCTAAATACATGGGGGAAACGTCCCAGGAACTCACAATGAAACTCAGTGGAAAAATCATTTTTGGTATTGGATCTGACTCTGATGGTCAGATTCACAAAAATCTGAGGTGGTGGTGGATCACCGTGAATCATCACAGTCCTTGTGTTGACAATGGTGCAAAGTAGGAAATTCCAGGATAACAAGCAAGGAACTAAGGATCATGATTAGAAAACCCTGACGAGATGTGACTTGAAATCCAGCAACATCTCACTAAGGTTAAGTACAGATGGAGCATGCCATTTGGTTCATCTAGGTCATACTTCTATAGAAACCTAAGGCATCCCCAAAACAGCATCCAACTATCTCTTGAATGACTGCCAGAGTTTTTGCCTCCGTTGTCTTATGCAAGATCATCCCAGGTACTCACCTAGAGTTGTCAAATCAGTGAGTTTATCCATAGAATTATGAAGATTATGAAGGTCCCAAGTTCGATCCCTAGTCTGCTAAGTCAGCTGACCTTAGCTAGGGGCACCTTAAGGAGCACTATAATTGATTTCAGTATCCCAAAGGTTATGGGGGTGGTGGGGGTAAAATCAGACATGGTTGCCTCTCCTCCATGGGTGGATGGGCAAACTTCAGGTTAGGATGGGATTGGGCTCCGATGTGATGCTCCCGTGACTGAGTGGCCAACCGACATTCATCGTTGAGCCTCACTCAACGGCAACTTGCATTTATATTGCGTCTTTAATGTAGCAAAACGTCCCAAAGCGCTTCACAGCAGCGCAATCAAACAAAATCACTCGTGAAGAATGGCTTCATGGATGAGGTCACAGGGGGTGCAGGCAACCCACGGAGCTGTGTCACAGCAAGGAGTGGATGTCTCTCAAGGGAGGAGAAAATTAGAGAAATGGAGGGGGGGGGGGTGCAGAATCTTCTTCCGCAGCATTTCTTAAACCATGACCTCCACCACCTATAAGGATGAGGGCAGCAGATGCATTGGAACACCAGCACCTCCAATTTCCCCAGGTTCTTGATGAGGGAGGGCGTGCAAGGTTACAGGCTTGACACTGGCACAGTACTGAGACAAAACAGCCTTTCTGGAACACAGATCCAGAAGACTAGACTTCCGTTTGCATGAACCAGATCGGTCAAATGGGTTTCTTGTGACGATATTAACTGAACAGATATTGCTCACTTCTCAGCTGGAACAATTAAAACCATTTTTTTTTCATATACATTGGACTTGGCTGCTCTGATTTTCATGACACAAAAATCCTGAGGATGCATCCTCAGCAAAAAAAAAAAATGAACTGTAGTTTTGATCTTTTGTTTGTTAGCTGGCATGGAGACATATCCATGTAGTCATGAAAGCCAGTCTCTAAGCTGGGATTCATTCATCATGACAATGACACAAGGACGCAGGATTCTCAATAGGCATTTAACGAGAGTTGTATCATTTTAACGACCATTCTGAACCAATCCTTCCAGTTGTATTACCAAAATAACCACATGGCTCAGAGCTGGATTGTATAACTGGAGCAACAGTGAGCAATGTGTTTATACATAACAAGAAAACACTCTACTGCAATAAACGGATCAACTGGGTATTTGAAACAAATTCTAACTTAGTACTTTAGTAAAACCATGATAAAATGTATGCAAAAACGTTGATTTGGAACCGAGAGCACTTTCCACCCACACAGAAGAAATTTAACCCAATTCGGTATCGAGCAGCAGTATTTTTGTTTCTCTTTGCCGCTTAAAATAGTTTCTGAATAGGCAATCTGTAGATACAAAAGGTTATGTAACTTAAAATAACAAAGAAATAAAACTCACATGATGCCTGCAAAAAAGTACACTGAATCACGAGCTTTGTACCACAATTATCTAGTTCCCAAATCAACACTGAAATTTTTAAAAATACTAATAGTCACAGCTAACATGAATAGTACGTTTGTTTAAACATTTGTGTATGAAAATCCATTTTCAAGTAAATAACATATAGATGACAGACTGTTCCACTTATCACGATCTGGAGGTGAGAGTGACCATGCAGATACCTTTGGGAAGTACATAAGCTCAGAGATCCCCTAGCAAATTTAATGGGAAGTTATCACACTGCTGTTTGTGGGAGCTTGTTGTGTGCAAATTGGCTGCCACGTTTCCTACATTACAACAGTGAATACACTTCAAAAAAAGTACTTCATTGGCTGTAAAACACTTTGGGCGATCCTGAGGTCGTGAAAAGCACTGAGGAGATGCCCTTTACTACACACTAACCACACTATTACTTCTGATGGGAACTGCATGTGATCTGAGGGATCCCTCAGCATAAGTCACTCTTGATTTGTCTGCTTCACTGTTTGGCTGTTGAAAGTGGAGGGTGAAAACCAGTCTGTTGAAGAATATGGTAGACAAGAGTGTCAAAAAAAATATATGGCGTACATCTAGGAGCACCCACTTGCCCTTAAATATACCTTAAAAACCTATATGGACTTCCAGAAGGTGTATGATAAGGTTCCACACAAAATATTATAAGCAAAAATTAAGGCACACCGTATTAGAGGTAGCCTTTTGACTTGGGTTGGAAATTGATTGGGAGGTAGGAGACAGCGTGGGGATAAAGGGTAGGTACTCTAGTTGGTGGGATGTAACAAGTGTGTTCCCCAGGGACCTGTTCTGGGTCCACAACTTTTCACCATATTTATTAATGAATTGTATGAAGGAATAGAGAGTTGTATATCCAAGTTGCAGATGACACTAAGTTAGAAGATACAGTAAGAAGTGCACATGGGAGCAGGAGGTTGCAAAGGGACATGGATAGATGAAGTGAGTGGGCAAAACTATGGCAAATGGAGTTCAATGTGGGAAAGTATGAGGTCATCCATTTTGGACCCAAGAAAGATAAATTGGAATATTTTCGACATAGTGAGAAACCAGGAACTGTAGAGGAGCAAGGAGATTCGGGAGTTTTATTTCACAAATCATTAAAAGCCAGCAGGCAGGTACAAAAAGTAATCAAAAATGCTAATTTAATATTGGCCTTTATTTCAAGGGGACTGGAATACAAAGGGGAAGAAGTTATACTTCAGTTGTACAAAGCTTTGGCCAGTCCCCATCTGGAGTACTGCATTCAGTTTTGGGCACCGTACCTCAGGAAGGAAATAATGACCTTAGAGGGTGCATAAAACCCTGCAGGCTTAGAGAGTTAAATTATGAGGACATGTTGCATGAACTTGGCTTGTATTCCCACATGTATAGGAGATTGAGGGATGATCTGACCGATGTGTTTAAAATGTTAAAAGGATTTGATAGGGTAGATACGGAGAGAAACTATTTCCTCTGGTGGGGGAATCGGGAACAAGGGGACATAATCTTATAATTAGAGCTAGGTCATTCAAGTGGGAAATCAGGAAGCACTTTTTCACACAAAGGGTACTAGAAATTTGGAATTCTCTCCCCCCGAAAGGCTGTGGAGGCTGGGACAACTGGAGCTTTCAAGACTGAGGTCAATAGATTTTTGTTAGGTAACGGTATCAAGGGAAATGGAGCCAAGGCGGGAAAGTGGGTGCAGATCAGTCATGATCTAACTGAATGGCGGAGCAGGCCCGAGGGACTAAATGGCCTATTCCTGTTCCTATGGCTTTTCTTGTGCCACTCTAGAGTCATTAAATTTATAGAATGATGTAGGACAGAAAGGTAGAAAGTATAGCATGCCCCCAGGTATCTCTGCAGCTGAAGAACAAATTTTGTTCTAAATAAAACTAGTCTCACGTTACCGTGTTCATTTTTTTTTGCTCTGTTCACCGAATTTCTCCTCTTTCCACCTTCCTGAGGACCTTGAGAGAGATACAGTTTCATGGGTGCCAGATGGTCTCCGGTACTTTGCCATTATTGTTAACCAGTGTCAGCAGGCTATTAAACTTCAGGTAGCATTAAAGTAGAGCCAAAACCGCAGAGGATATTTGGTTTGATTTTCCAGCGAATTTAATATAAGAAAAAAATCTTGACTTCAAAATTACACAAACTTTCAAAAAAATTTGTACATAAAGCCCTGCAGGTATGTACAGCAGTATTGCACAGTTAAAAATGTCAATTCCCCTTCAGCTATCAGGCAAGTCATCAGTGCATGGAAAGAATATCAAAAACGGGGGGGAAAAAACTCTTGGTGGGGCGGGGGGAGGGGGGGAAGGCGCCATGGGGTGGGAAATTGTTTAACATTTGCTACATGTATACTGGGTCCTATACAGCATTTGAAAACACTATAAGAACTGAACCAAAATTAAATAACATTAAGCAGAAATTAACAGCTATGAAAAAAAATTGCAGACAGAGTGTGTTTTGGCTCAGTCTGGCAATGAGTTACAGAAGGGAAAGGGAGGAAGAAACAAACTAGAAAACACATGAGATGCTCTAGACCTAATAAATAGTCAGTTCAAAATAACTTACACATATACATTTCCATTCATCTCAGGGCTGCAGGGGATGCAGTTATATAAAAAAGGGTGTGTTATGAGAACAATTCAGATTTTATTTGATTGTGTTTTGGGGGGATATGTACGGCAGCTTTTGATATTTGCTGGCTCAGGTTCCAATAATTGCAGGAAACATTTGTGGAATACAATGCACGGGCTCAAAATTAATCCACCGCTGAACTGTTCTGACGGATTCACCTGACGAAAGGCCCACGCCGATCGTCCTCTTTGAGAGAACTTCAGCGAGATGATGGGACGAGCGGTGATTCAGCCTCTGAGTTGATGTCCGTTCCATCAGATGACTACACTTTAATGCCAATATATATATATATACACATACATATATATATATATATATATACACACACAGACAAGGAAAAGAAAGTTTTGATTTGTATCCAAAGTAAAAGCAAGGATTGAAACTGCAGAAACCTTCAGCCATCCAGTCTTTTTTTTGAATGGTGGGGCTACATATTTGCCAGGTTTCCTTTCAGAAATAAAACTGAAGAGGGAATCGATCACACACCGTTGATCCTTCGCCCGCGTAGTAAGTATAACCAGTGCCAAACATTTCCATTCTGGTTATTCGGTGGTCTGTGGTTTCTCCCCTGTAATCACAAAGAATTTAAAGATTTGTTTATTATAAGATTTTGAAAACACAAGACCCCCCCCCCACAAAAAAATTACTCAACATGTATTATACTAAACTTGTGTCTTGAACGTTGTATTTTCTTTCCCATACTGTCTTTTTATAGTCACTAAGATTATTTACCATATTGGTACCAGTGCATCATAGGGAAAATTGCACTTAAGCTGATACATTTACAGTTTAATTTTGTTCTAATGCACTTTAATGGCATGCGTTATCCTTCAACACTTCAAATTGCTCCCACCATCAGTCACAAACTTGTAACTGCGAGAATATCTAACACCTCAATGTTAGACAACTCAAAATTTGGAAACAAAGAACAACTTGGATTCATGTAGTGCCTTTCACAGCCTCAGAATGTCCAAAATGCTTCACAGCCAAACAATTTACTTTTGAAATGTAGTCAATGTTATGTAACAAAAGTAGTTGCCAATTTATTCACAGCAAGGCCCTACAAACAGCAAATGAATGATTGATCAGTTTTTGGTGGTTCACCAGACTGATTCCTGGGATGGCGGGATTGTGGTATGAGGACCGATTGAGTACACTAGGCCTGCATTCTCTGGAGTTTAGAAGAATGAGAGGTGATCTCACTGAAACATACAAAATTCTTATAGGGCTCGACAGGGTAGATGCAAGGAGGCTGTTTGCCCTGGCTGGGGAATCTAAAACCAGGGGTCACAGTCTCAAAATAAAGGGTAGACCATTTAGGACTGAGATGAGGAGAAATTTCTTCACTCAAAGGGTGGTGAATCTTTGGAATTCTCTCCCCCAGAGGCCTGTGGAGGCTCAGTCATTGAGTACATTCAAAACAGAGATCGATAGATTTCTAGATATTAAAGGCATCAAGGGATATGGGGATGGTGCAGGAAAATGGCACTGAGGTAGAAGATCAGCCACGATCTTGTTGAATGGTGGAGCAGGCTCGAGGGGCCGGATGGCCTGCTCCTGCTCCTATTTCTTATGTTCTTAGAACTCCTTGCTTTTCAAATAATGCCACCTTCTAAACAGATGGATTTAACATATCGTCCACAAGACAGCACCTCCAACAATGCAGTACTCTCTTTAGTGTGCTAGAGTGCCAGCTTAAATTAAGTGTTTAAGTCCTAGAGTGGGGTTTGAACCCACAACCTCCTGATTCAGAGGTGAGAGTGCTACCTATTGATCCAAGCTGACGCTTGCAGGGTAAAATGTTGAATTGCACCGCGGATGTCTTTTTACAGTTCAAGTGGGAATAGTGCAAAAATTTTACATGTGGAAACCCTAACGAACACTGAATACAATATCAAGTTTTAAAGAAATGGCACAGAATGTATACATATAAAATGCAGTTTTAATTTGAAACTCATTTCACATCTATTTTGTTTCACTTCTTTCGGAATACAGCAGTCTATGTATGTGACTAACATTAAGATCTTGTTGGATGAGCATGTTGTAAGTCTATAGAATGTTCTCTACTTCTGTGCTTGCCTTTCACAACATCACAAGAGGTTGAGATGAAGATGGCTGTTTGGCATTAGTGCAACCAATTGGGAAAGGAAATGAAAGGGGCATATTCTCCTCTCCTCCCATTCCAAATCCTGGAAATGTCCTGCCCCCCACCCACCAATTTTTTTTATACAGCCCATTTAATCTCATCTTTACAGTGTGCCAATCCAACTATCCTCTCATTACTGCATCTAGCTGTGTTCTGAGATCACACTCTTGCCATAAACAGAGGAACTATCATGCCAGGCTTGGGTTATAGTTTGGTGACTCAAAATAAAACAGTACATTGTGTTCAGTTTTTCTTTAAATGGATTGCCTTCAAAACATAGTCCCTTTTTGCCAGATACAAGAAAGTTGGTTTACAAGTACAGACATTTCAAAATGTTGTCTTTCAGTTAGAACAAATGATGGACCTATACACTTAAATGAAGGTAACAATGTGGGATCAGTAACTCGCAAACATTTTGAAGATCTGTGCTAGGCTAAGTACAACCTATTTCTATGCATATTTCGAACACCAATGCTAAGAAATGATGGAACAGTTGGGACTTCTTTACATTCAACTTAACAGAATATTGTTAAAATTTGTAGAAAAATTTTCAATCCATTGAGGGAGGACATATTCAGTCGCAAGGAGGAAAAAGGGAAGGAATAACGTTTGAAACAATAAACCCGAGTGACTACACAGGCAAAATGTCTCTTTTTTTTAAAAAAAGGCTCGCATTCAGATAGGTCTCTCAGGTTGCGTTTACACGTCCAACTTTAGTGTCAGTTTCCACTTTGCTGTGATGCTCCTGTTGGAAATATAAGTCTGGTATTGGGGCCTGACCTGACTCCAGACAGAAGCTGTTTTCGAGGAGGTCGTTTCATTCCACGTGGGTTGTACACTGCATGGAGTACAACTCAAGTGTGGCTGTAAGTGTGCAGACGGAGAGCCCTCTCCTGGGCAGGAGAATTACAGTTCGAGCCAGGCAATATAAACAAAGCACTGCCTGGCTAAAACTGATAACTGTAGCTACTGGCCTCAAACTCGCAGCTACTGTATAAAAACACCATCTAAAACCTCTCTGAATGCTTCACGTGAATTGAATTATTTAAAGAGCCATAACTGTTATTAAGGCAAATGCAGCAGCCATTTTGTGCACAGCAGAATCCCACACTGCAATGAGATGAATGACTACTTTTTATAATATGGTGGTTTTGGTTGAGGGTTATGTGTTTGCCTGGAGAATTCGCTTTTCTTCTTAAGTGTCAAGGAATCTTCATTGTCCACCTGAACAAGCAGATGGAACCTCAGTTTAACATCTCATCCCAAAGAACGGCACTCTCGGCGATGTAGTATTGGCATGCCAAGTTAGATTGTGGACCTGAATTCCTGTCATGGAACTTGATAAACAGTTGTGTAACTGTAACTGAACAGCCCAACGCTGATTAGATGTCCATCTAATCATTTATTTAAAAATCATTTATTTATGCAAAACTGCTCTGACTATTGTTCCCCCCCCCCCCCCTTCTGAAGGCACTGAATCTTTGCCGCGGAAGATTCCCTCACTCCATCCAGTCAGTGAGTGTCGGCAGGATATCCGACTGTGGAGGGAATCACAGCCGAGTCACATCCATGTTAATCTGAAGTCTCTGGAGAGCTGTGCTGCACTGTTAGTTTCCAGCAACTGTTTTTTATTATTTAAAACTTCAAGTCATGAGATTTCAGAGCAGTGGATAGTATTATTAAAGCACGATCTTGATTAGCTGGATTACAACTGTCAATGTGCTCGATACCAGGAATTAATAGTCATTATCTAGGCTTAAAGTAAGCAATAAATGTTGCTTCTTACAGCAGACCTCAGATTAACTGGGAATGACTGAAAAAATAACTGACCTGAAATTGTTCATAATTGGTGCCACTGGTTTGCAGTGATTGAAAGGTCAAGTTCAATTTCCTCATCCATGCCTTTGACACCTCCAAACTTAACTATTCCAATGTTCTCCTGGCCAGCCTCCCATCTTCTATCCTCTGCAAAGCAGCACATCCAAAACTCTGCTGCCTATATCCAAATCCTGCACTAAGTCATGCTTGCCCATTATCCCGGGCCTTCCCCACCCTACATTAAAACTCCCTGTCTCCCAGTGATTTAAAATTCTCATCCTCGCGTTTAAATCTCTATATAGCCTCACCCCTCCCTATTTCTGAAACCTCCTTCCACCCTACACCTCACCCCTCCCTCTGACATCCCTCCTCATCTGACCATTGGCGGCCATGCCTTCAGCCTCCTAGGCCCTATGCTCTAGAATTCCCTCCCTAAACCTCTCCGCCTTTAAAGACTCTCCTTAAAAACCCACCTCTTTTCACCAAGCTTTTGGTCTCCCCTCCTAATTTCTTTGGCTCAGCATCCATTTTTTTAATGGCCTGTGAAGTGTTTTGGGACATTTTTCTAGTTATTGTTTTGGATTCTGGGATTTGTACTGGCGTTTTTTGGGGATTCACAATCTGTGATTTCACCCATTTATAATCGGTGCCACCGGTTAACGGCGAGTAAATAAGAGAAATTCTTTTTCTATTTCGTGACATTCCAAGATTCTCATCAGTGTTTTGGTGATCAGATTCCACGGCTCCACCTGATTTTCTGTGAAAACTATGAGCTGGTGGCTCGAGCTACAAGTAGTTCCTCCCATAAAACTTTAAACAATGCTGAAAGCCACTGATTTGTGGGATTAGTTCTTATTTGGGGGGGGGGGGGGGGTGTGGGGATGTACTGAATTGCAGAATACAATCCACGAATCAGTGGCAAGAACTCTGTAATCCCGGGTAATAAAAATTTAATTTGAGATTCAATCAACTTAAAACAGCGGCCCTGTATCCAACAATGTGTCTTTTTTTTTAATTTTTAAAAAAAGGACATTGTCCAGTTACACTGTACTGTAGGACAGAAAATCTCCAAAAATACATACAGTATCATTATATATATTTAGTACTTTTTATAATTACACTGTACATTTTCATGTGATTATAACTTATGAAGCCAACTCAGCAGTCACGCTGTGGGGGAGGAGAAAGCAGAAAAAAAGCTTTCTCTCGGCGCAGGGTATAGACTTGGGAGCATCGAGTGCAGCAGCAGCTGGTGTTTGTGGCTCTGTGGTATTGGCTTCGAGTGAGATTGTTTGGCACAAAGGAATTACGATAACAACTGGGCTTTTCCCCTGCAGAAGCTGAGGGGAAACGTACTCTGTGTACGTGATTCCTGTGGAAGCAGTTATGTGCAACCACAATGGCAGATTTTTATCTCTTCAAATAATACTTTAATGTTTAAAAAGTCTGGCATTGTTCTCTAAATATCTTCAAACCATACTCACAGCACACATACTCACTGTGTTTTATAGTACGGCACAGCTGAAAAACATACTTTGAGCAGGCTGTATTGTTTTTTGGGTTAGAATCATGCAGCACAGGAGGCCATTCGGCCCATCGTGCCTGTGCCAGTTCTCTGAAAGAGCTACCAATTAGTCCCACTCCTCTGCTCTTTCCCCATAGCCCTGCGAATTTTTCCTTTCTAAATATTAATCCAGTTCCCTTTTGAAAGTTACTACTGAATCTGCTTCCACCACCCTTTCAGATCATAACTTAGCAGAGGGGTCAGTGACCAGGGGGCGTAGATTTAAAGTAATTGGTAGAAGGATTAGAGGGGAGCAGAGGAGAATTTTTTTCACCCAGAGGGTGGTGGGGGTCTGGAACTCACTGCCTGAAAGGGTGGTAGAGGCAGAAACCCTCAACTCATTTAAAAAGTACTTGGATGAGCACTTGAAGTGCCGTAACCTACAGGGCTACGGACCAAGTGCTGGAAAGTGGGATTAAGCTGGATAGCTCTTTTTCGGCCGGCATGGACACGATGGGTTGAATGGCCTCTTTCTGTACCGCAACTTTCTATGATTCTATGGTAACAACTCGCTTAGTAATAAGATTTCTCTTCATCTCCCCTCTGGCTTTTTTGCCAATTATCTTAAATCTGTGTCCTCTGGTTACTGACCCTTCTGCCAGTGGAAACAGCTTTTCCCTATCTACTCTATCAAAATCCCTCATAACTTTGAGCATCTCTATTAAATCCCCCCTTAACCTTCTTTGCCCTGTTGACCGGAGGTCACCGGTTACGGTTACTGGCTTAGTACAAAGAGGAGAAGAGTCAATTCTCTCTTAACTCTCAATTCACTTTATTCACGCCCCTGGCCAACAGCCCTAAGGAGAACAACCCCAGCTTCTCCAGTCTCTCCACATAACTGAAGTCCCTCATCCCTGGTACCATTCTAGTAAATCTCCTCTGCACCCACTCCAAGGCCTTGACATTCTTTCTAAAGTGTGATGCCCAGAATTGGACACAATACTCCAGCGAAGGACTAACCAGTGATTTATAAATGTTTAGCCTATTTGCTCTAGATTTTTTTTTGCCTTTTGTGCTTCAGACTATTAGTAAAGAATCATAGAAAGTTACGGCACAGAAGGAGGCCATTCGGCCCATCATGTACGTGCCGGACAAAAAAGAGCAATCCAGCTTAATCCCACTTTCCAGCACTTGGTCCGTAGCCCTGTAAGTTACGGCACTTCAAGTGCATATCCAGGTACTTTTTAAATGAGTTGAGGGTTTCTGCCTCTACCACCCTTTCAGGCAGTGAGTTCCAGACCCCCACCACCCTCTGGGTGAAAAAAATTCTCCTCAGCTCCCCTTTAATCCTTCTACCAATTACTTTAAATCTATGCCCCCTGGTCACTTGACACCTCTGCTAAGGGAAATAGGTCCTTCCTATCCACTCTGTCTAGTCCATCATAATTTTATATACCTCAATTAAATCTCCTCTAAGCCTCCTTTGTTCCAAAGAAAACAACCCCAGCCAATCCAATCTTTTCTCATAGCTAAAATTCTCCAGCTCTGGCAACATCCTTGTAAATCTCCTCTGTACCCCCTCTAGTGCAATCACATCTTTCCTGTAATGTGACCAGAACTGTACGCAGTACTCAAAACTGTGGCCTAACCAATGTTTTATACAGTTCCAGCATAACCTCCCTGCTCTTATATTCTGTGCCTTGGCTCATAAAGGAAAGTATTCCATATGCCTTTTAAACCACCTTCTCTACCTGTCCTACTACCTTCAGGGATCTGTGGACATGCACTCCAAGGTCCCTTTGTTCCTCTATACCTCTTACTAGCCTCCCATTTATTGTTTACTCCTTTGCCTAGTTTGCCCTCCCCAAATGCATTACGTCACACTTCTATGGATTGAATTCCATTTGCCACTTTTCTGCCCACCTGACCAGTCCATTGATATCTTCCTGAAGTCTACAGCTTTCCTCCTCACTATCAACCACGCGGCCAGTTTCTTGATCAAGCCCCCCACATTCAAGTCCAAGTCATTAATATACACCACAAAAAGCAAGGGACCTAGTATAGGTGAGCCCTAACTCCCTACGCCCCTCGTGATTGTTCCCACTTTCCCCGAGATCTTAAGTAAAATATTGGAGTGTTAATGAACAGAGATCCCTTTTGTTAGATTGCTTCAGCTACTGATTGTACTCTGTGCCTTCGCAGGATCCTTCTTATCTTCAAAAGTGACAATGTTGCACTACAGGAGATTTGATAGAAGTGTTCAAAATCATGAAGGGTTTAGATAAA
The DNA here is from genome assembly GCF_035084215.1 of Heptranchias perlo. Classification (NCBI taxonomy): domain Eukaryota; kingdom Metazoa; phylum Chordata; class Chondrichthyes; order Hexanchiformes; family Hexanchidae; genus Heptranchias; species Heptranchias perlo. The sequence goes on along the minus strand of NC_090329.1, from coordinate 117,539,522 downwards.
GTAAATAAAGAGAAAGTGCTCCCATTGGCGGAAGGGTCGAGAACCAGAGGACACAGATTTAAGGTGATTGGCAAAAGAAGCAAAGGCGACATGAGGAAAAACGTTTTTACGCAGCGAGTAGTTATGATCTGGAATGTGCTGCCTGAAAGGGTGGTGGAAACAGATTCAATTGTGGTTTTCAAAAAGGAATTGGATAAATACTTGAAGGGAAAAAATTCGCAGGGCTACAGGGAAAAAGCGGTGGAATGGGACTAACTGGATTGCTCTTACAAAGAGCCGACAAGGGCTCGATGGGCCGAATGGCCTCCTTCTGTGCTGTAACCATTCTATGATTCCACACCAGGCATTCTTTTGGGTTTTAAATGCTAAGTGGATTTATTAAACTGTAATAGAACAAGGAAAAGGAAGCAATAATAAAACATACTTTAATAATGGTTGTTAACTCCTTGTACAGTAGAAAATAATAAACACTCCACAACTCAGCTAAAAACTTTACATTTTTTCAAATGTATTTGTTTTTAAAAAAACCACCCCCCGCCCAAACTTCATAATTTGTCCAGCCAGAATAATCCTCTTCAGAGTTTCCAGTTCTAATACCTGTCTGAAAGTTCCAGATCAAACTCAACAAAGATTTGAAAAAAGTGGGCTGATAAATACCTCCAAACAGTTTTGTTAATTTAAATAACTATCCGTTCAATCCAAAAAGCTGCCAATCAAATACATGAACAAATCACACAGCATGTATGTATTTGAATTGATTAACTTCAAGCAAACTGCAAAGCAACCAACTGAACAATTGTTGCCACACTGTATCAAGTTGAGCAGGGACATGATTTACGTGCGTGAAACTGGTGTTTAACCCCACATGTACCATGACTGGCGGAGCAGGCTCGAGGGACTGTACGGCCTACTCCTGCTCCTATTTCTTATGTTCTTATGACAGAATTGAAGAAGCCAGTTATCAAGCAAAATATTAGATAAAATGCTTCACTTTTGTCAGTGCTGTTTTAAATCTGTCCTGTTAGTAATTTTTGAAGTCTGTGGATTTTTAAAATTTTATAAATCCTAAAATCCTTACTGTATTAGCAATCACAGCTATTGCGGGTAAAGCATTTTGAATCTCCCCTTTTTTCTCCTACTGACCTTGAGTAACTACTTTTTTCCATTTTTTTTTGCATTTTTGTATTATTTCCTCCACATCTGTCCCAGACTGAATGGACTAAGTAGATGGTTTGTTTGTAGATCCCTGCCACTCAGAAGCAGGCAGAATCTCTGGGTGATGTGCCTACCAGTTATTCTCTACCTCACATTGACGATGGAGAAGGTGTGTGGGAGGAGAAGGAAAAAAGGCCCCAGGCCACTTGCACTCCTTCAAGACTGAGCAGGACTTTAGTTGAATCAGGAAAAGCACAGCCATGAATCATAGCCAATCTACTGTTCCAATGTGCTACCCTAAGCTACTTTTATATGGGGACTTGGAAGGGTGTTAGTAACAACAACTCACAACATACAGGTTTTGCACTTCCAAGAACAACTTCAAGGCTAGCTGCCAAGAGGACCCAGTTTAAAAATAAAGTGCCTTTCTTGGGGCCGGCTATGGTGAATCTGGTAAATTTACTCTGAGGTTGCTGCTGGCTGCATGGGCAATACGGGGTGGGAGTCAGCAGGACTAATTCCCCCCTGCCCCCCCCTCACTAAACCCAGTATAAAAGCAGTTAGGGGGATTGAAGTAGTTTGCAACACACCACATTTGCTGAATGCAGTAAACTGCACGCATAATTAGAACCTGTGGTAAAACCAGTCTGACTGTTGTTGACAGGTCTAACTTGGTATTCGTGGAAATAAACGAGCGTTCTAACACTGAATGGGACAGCAAGAAATGAGTGAAACAAACAAATAAATTCTCATTCATCACAGAGAAATGGAAGGTTTTCTAGTAAAGTAAAAGTTTCAGCTCTCAGATGTTTCATTCTTGTCTACTTTTAACAGGCTGATGGCAGAGTGACAGAACCGAAGCAATGTATTGTTGAAGGGCTCTGTCAATCCTGGGAAACAAGTGTTTAGGAAGTACGTTTATCCTTGACCCTGAACTCCCACTTTCAACAGCAGTTTATTATTCAGACTAATGACATTTGACACGAATTCTTAAGTTTTAATGCGTGAGCTTTCCCCTTTCCACAGAAAAACAATGATTTCGGCAATTCACAATCCGCAAATAAAATCTCAGGGATTTGCGGGCTTAGAGACTCGCGATTTCTGAGAATACAGTTTCATTAGTGGTCCACTAATTTACAAGGAAATCTAGACATTCACCTAATTTTTGTTTAATAGTGGCATTTCACCCCATAATCATCCATATTTTTCAGTTATAAATATTACTGAGTAGTTGTATCTCTGAGTTTTTCAATTGTAATTAACCCGATCTGGAGCAATGCGAAGTTTTAATAAAATTATTATTTTTTTTAAAAGTACAATTATTTTTGTTTGTGTTTTTAAAAAAAATTATTTTGAATCATTTTGGCCTGTATATCAATTTGAACCTCTAATCAAGGTGCCAGAAATTCTGCCTTCTAGGCACAAAGTTCATTTTTGAGAAGAGATATTTTGATTACAGATTTATTCACTTTTCCAGGAATGAAAATGACGATAAGATGACAGATTGCAAGTGCAATGAATACACAAGTGCAATAGGGCCAGATATAAATTTAAGTTTACCCCATCAAAATTACGACTCCACTGAAACCACCCTGGTCACGACTAGAACAGTCAAACATTCCAACAGAAATCTGGAACCAAGCAACAGGTCCAGAGGAGGATGTTAGAACAGTAGGTCAAACTTTACTGTGGAGATAGAGGCATGCAAAGCATAGAGGCCAAACCGAAGTATCATTGTTTAAACTTGGCTACTCTCAGGCTAACTGGGACTGGCTCTGCTGGGCTACTGAATGGATTGCCTTGCTATAGGAAAAGGTTACCTTACCCCAAACAGGAGGAAAGACAGCAAAGAACATGGGAAACATTAAGTGTTTGGTAGATTCATCTCGTCCTACTACGTACAACTCCATCAGCCACTGACTGTAGCTATGGAAAAGTCTGCATCTCATGATTGCCTCCTCCTCCCAGATGAAGAAGGACAAGGTACAGAGAAGAAGACAATCAAAGGATGGAACAACAAAACTCCAAAAAAAAATGTTCTATGATTGGAACGTGCAAATTACCCAATAATAACTTGCTTGTTTTATCTGCTTAGCCACTATTATTGGTGTCTATTTACAAGTATTAAACATCTGTGCGGATGAGTAATCTGCTCCATTCCAGAAAGGGGGGTGGGGGGGAGGCGGTGGCTGTATCAGGATTTCTGGGTCCCAGCCAGCCTGTTGTGTATTTATATCCACGGATATGTCTCACAGTCTGAGACTGGATTACACTTGTTCCAGTTGCGTAAAATATTCTGCCAAGTTACTGAAATTATCAAAATATTTCAGGTGCATTAAAGTGTTACAAACAAGTGCAGCTTCCTGATTTAATGTGCAGTTAGTACTTTTTCTATATCAGTACGTGGGTAATTAACATTTAAAGAAAACAAAAATTCAAATTCAATTGCAAATATATTGCCAATCTTTGTGTAAAACAGGAACTAAATAACCAAAACAAAATGCGTACTATGCCCACACTGCTTGGCTCGGGCATGTTGATTGATAACGATATATCATTTTTGTTTAATAAAACTTTCATTAAATTATAAATAGATGATTTGAAGCACTCATCAACAAATTTATAAAAACTATACAAGCATGGAATTGATCAGGGGCTAGTTTGGGCCTAATGGCCTTTTCCTGTACATTCTCAGGCACTTTTTATCCCCCCCTTTTTAAAAAACATCAATGTTAATTAGAAAGGAAGAAAGAACTTGCAATTATATAGCGCCTTTCTCACCTCGTCTCCTTTCCTGATATAAATCAGCACCTGGCCACATTTTACTACCTAAGTGGCTATTTTCCCGTTTGTTAGCCTAGAGAATAAATACTGGCAGACAGTTTGACCAGGGAAGGGCAGCCATCAACAGACAACCTCAATTCTGTTCTCACTTGATATGCACTTTTCAAGCCGGGCTCTCTGGATAGTAAGAAGGATCAGGAACATTGGCTGGTTTCCTTCCCCTTCCATCCCCAGCCCTAATCCAGAAGTGCGGAGGCCAATCGTTGCACTGATATTACTATTCCGACTGATATGGTAACACCGGTCAGCTAACTCACAAGTTTGGGAATCAAAACTGATCTGTATAGCTCAACAGTGCACCATCATGGATGGCGGTGAGTGAAACAGAGAAAGAGGATTAACAAAATTCTTATGTAGTTGTAGATGCAGCAAGAGATATTGCACACGTATGTTAATTTATAAGGAAATGCTCATTCTAGTCGGACAAAATTACCAAGAAACATAGAAACACAGAAAATAGGAGCAGGAGTAGGCCATTCGGCCCTTCGAGCCTGCTCCGCCATTCAATATGATCATGGCTGATCCTCTATCTCAATACCATGTTCCCACTCTCTCCCCATACCCCTTGATGCCTTTTGTGTCTAGAAATCTATCTAGCTCCTTCTTAAATATATTCAGTGACTTGGCCACCACAGCCTTCTGTGGTAGAGAATTCCACAGGTTCAGTACCTTCTGAGTGAAGAAATTTCTCCTCATCTCAGTCCTAAATGTCCTACCCCATATCCTGAGACTGTGACCCCTCCTTCTGGACCCCCAAGCCAGGGGGAACATCCTCCCTGCATCCAGTCTGTCTAGCCCTGACAGAATTTTATACATTTTAATGAATACAGGCCGAATTGACCCAATCTCTCCTCATACGACAGTCTTGCCATCCCAGGCATCTGTCTGGTGAACCTTCGCTGCACTCCCTCTACGGCAAGTATATCCTTTCTTAGGTAAGGAGAACAAAACTGCACACAGTACTCCAGGTGTGGTCTCACCAAGACCCTCTATAACTGCAGTAAGACATCCTTGCTCCTGTACTCAAATCCTCTTGCAATGAAGGCCAACATACCGTTTGCCTTCCTAACTGCTTGCTGCACCTGCATGTTTGTTTTCAGAATTTTGTAGCTTCTTGCATTTCAGGATTGTACAAGTTAAGAGTTTGGCTCAAGTTTAAAATTAATCTTAAATTAGGCAAACACCACTTTGACATGGCCTTCAGCTATGTCGCTAATGGTAACTAACACCTTATACAATATAGATCAGAATAACTAGTCTCGGTACAGACACTGCCCCAAGGCCAGAGATGGGGAATCTGGGTGACTCATTCGCAGAATAACAGTACTAGATACTGGTTACAATGTTTGTGTCAGGGTGGATCCTATTACATCAAAGTGGTTATTAAACCTGGGCAATTTTATGGATATGGTAGACTCTCCCAGCAGGCACATAAGGTAATAACTGCAGATTTCTGCTGAGTATCAAGGAGGGATTTTAATTTAATTTTCCTTAAAAAAAGAGGCACGTGACTTCTTTCATTTATATTTCATCATCGGAAATGTGTTGACACATGTCCAGGGGAGACACGTCCTGCCACTGGAGACATGATGTCTTCCCAGACCCACTTTAACATACACACGTGTAATTAAAATAAATTACTCTCATTGTTCCAATCCTTGAAGGTTAAACCTTTCAGCCATTTACATCCACAGTGAACTAAGTCCACTCTTTGTCTTTTCTGTGCCCCCTTATGTATCTATAATTATTCCCCAACCATATCATTAGTGTGTCTGGAGTAAATTTATGATATAAAATTACAGATTTCAAATGTGAAATGATTCATGTCAGTTTAAAAATTAAAGTCATTAGTGTCAGTAACTTTTGTTTGGATTAAATGCTGGGCCCATTAATATTTAACTGATTATGTTAACATTAGGCCAGAGGAAACCCGGCATGGCCTGTATTGTGTTAAAGGGGCTGTGCAGGCTGACGCTCCAGTGCAACATTGAGGGTGTGCTGCAGTGTCGAGAATACCACCCTTCAGGTGGAAGAGACGATAAAGCTGAGACCTACTCTAACAGGTGAACATTAAAAATCCTGTGCCATGATTTGAAGTAGAACAAGCGTGTCCTGGCAAACATTTCTCTCTCAACCAACATCACCAAGGAATAGATCAACCGCTCCTTCATCTCACAGTTATTTGTGGGATTTTGCTATGTGCAAACTAACCGCCACATTTGCCTACATAACAGTCACTGCGCACCGAAATAATTCACTTTACATGAGGCGCTTGGAGCTGTTTTTAAGCAGTGCCAAAGTGCTTCATAAATGCAAGCTCTTTTAGCTATTTAAAATGTTGCCTGAAGTGTTCTAAACCTATTGGATCAATGGGCATAATTATGCTGACAGACTCATTGTATCAAACGATTCATCAAGGTGGCCAGTTAGCACAGTTGGTTAGAGCGTGATGCTAATCACGCCAAGGTCGCGGGTTCGATCCTCGTACAGGCAATCAGCTTTTCATTATTGTAGTGGTGAGTGGTTGTTTTTCAGACTGGAGGGAGGTAAACAGTGGTGTTTCCCAGGGGTCGGTGCTGGGACCACTGCTTTTCTTGACTATATATTAATGACTTGGACTTGGGAGTTCAGGGCACAATTTCAAAATTTGTGGAAGACACAAAACTTGGAAGGGCAGTGAACCGTGAGGACGATAGTGATAGACTTCAAGAGGATATAGACACTCTGGTGGCATGGGCGGACACGTGGCAGATGAAGTTTAACGCAGAAAAATGCAAGGTGATGCATTTCGGTAACAAAAATGAGGAGAGGCAATATAAACTAGAGGGCACAATTCTAAAAGGGATGGGGGAACAGAGGGATCTGGGGGTATATGTGCATAAATTGTTGAAGGTGGCAGAGCAGGTTGAGAAAGTGGTTAAAAAAGCATACAGGGTCCTGGGCTTTATAATAGAGGCATAAAGTACAAAAGCAGTCTTCATAAAACACTGGTTCAGCCACAACTGAAGTATTGTGTCCAGTTCTGGGCACCGCACTTCAGGAAGAATGTGAAGGCCTTAGAGAGGGTGTAGAGGAGCTTTACTAGAATGATTCGAGGGATGAGGGACTTAAATAATGTGGATAGACTGGAGAGGCTGAGATTGTTCTCCTTGGAACAGAGAAGATTGAGAGGAGATTTGATAGAGGTGTTCAAAATCATGAAGGGTCTAGACAGAATAGATAGAAACTGTTCCCATTGGCAGAAGGGTCAAGAACCAGAGGACATAGATTTAAGGTGATTGGCAAAAGAACCAAAGGTGATATGAGGAAAAACTTTTTTACACAGCGAGTGGTTGGGATCTGGAATGCACTGCCCGAGGGGGTGGTAGAGGCAGATTCAATCATGGCTTTCAAAAGGGAACTGGATAAGTACTTGAAACGAAAAAATGTGTGGGGCTACGGGGATAGGGCGGAGGAGTGGGACTAGCTGGATTGCTCATGCGTAGAGCTGGCGCAGACTCGATGGGCCGAATGGCCTCCTTCCGTGCTGTAACCTTCAATGATTCTATGATCTTGTGAACAGAGTTAGGACCACTTGGCCAAGGGGAAATGAAGGGGAATAAACCACCACCTCCTCCTCCTCCTCCTCCCCCCTCCCCCCCTGCCCCAATGTGGTAGTGACTCTGCCTGGAAATGTCATGTTCTTTCAAATAAGTGTACAGCATCAATAAACAAACCAATTTTGGATTATTTCTTAAAAATGCTGGTGACAGTGTTATGCATTGCTGCATGAAGGAAGCCTAAAAACATATATTGCCATGCGCTTCAGAGTTCTTTTGGGGACCATCCCTGAACAACATGAGGAACACAACTGCCACCAAGTAGAAAATGCAGTAACTCTGAACACAAATGTGGCACCTCCATTAACACAATACTGGCAGTAAAGGAAAATCAAACGTTACGAGTTGTACAAAGCAATCACTGGGGGTGAATTTCCTCGGGTGTTCTCCCGCTCTGCCGCTGTAATTTCGGCAGAAGCCCCGTTTACTTGTATAGACGGGAATTCCATGGAAACCCCTCCCCCCCCCCCCCCCCCACCAAAGCTATAGCGATGGAGCGGGAGAAGCCCCGAGGAAATTCACCCCCTCCCCCCCGCCCCCCCCCCCCTGTCGTTCTCTCTGGTGATACCAATTTAAGGCCGCAGTTTGCAGAGATTTCTAACCACTAGATTCAGTTTCAAATGATTAGTAAGACTTTTGGACTTAACAAGTGTACACACAAATGCACGTGCGTCTATATATACACACACTTTATATAAAAAAAAATCAATGGAAATAGCAGAAATAGTTAAAAATGTGCTGGTTCAGCCCTACCTGTGGGTCACATTAACCTCAGCAATGTAGTGTTTAAGTCTTTCAATGCCACAGTGACCCCAGCTTCAAAATGTTTAGCTGATGGCAACCAAAGCAGATGTTGATTGTGAGGTAATTGTAAGCTGCAGATTTCTACAGCTGTCTTATCTAGGAAATTCGCGGTGCTATCTCTTAACTATTAATTTAGAAAAGCACAAACAGATCTGTGACTTCCTGTAAGTAAAGACTGATCTGCCAAAAAAGGCGTTCTGTGGGAACCAGGAGGGCCTATCCACTGGAACTTGTTGATAGATCATACTTTTTTTAAAAAAAAACATAACCCAAATTAAAGGGCCAATATTATTCAGTGCAAAATTATGAATTTTTTAAAAATTCATTCTCGGGATGTGGGTGTCACTGGCAGGGTTGATATTCATTGCCCAGCGTCTAGTTGCCCTGAGAAGGTGACGGTGGGCCTTCTTGTTGAACCTTTGATAGCGGTTTGATGCAACTGAGTGGCTTGCTAGGCCACTTCAGAGGGCAGTTAAGAGTCAACCACCCTGGTGTGGAACAGGAGTCACATGTAAGCCAGTCCGGGTAAGGATAGTTGGTTTCCTTCCCTAAAGGACATTAGTGAACCAGTTGGGTTTTTACGACAATCCGGCAGCTTTGTGGTCACTTTTATTGATACCAGCTTTTTATTTCCAGAATTTTTAAACTGAGTTCAAATTTTTAAACTGCCATGGTGGGACTTGGTAGCAGGTTTCCGGGTACATAGGTCCTGTAATGCTTTACTACAAAATAACATGACTAACAGTAAATCCCAACCGCACACAACAGCAAAAAAAGGGAATTGTAATATAAGGAACATCAACAAACATTAGTCATCTCATCATTTTGACTCCGAGGGGGTGGAGGATAAAAACCCAAGACCACATCAAAAAACTTAAAACTCTGTTTAGAAAACACAGCCATCCTCTGAAGCTTCCTTATGTTGCTGGCTTCAGATATCAAAGCAGGAAGCAATGTGCATGTAATATCAGAAAACAAAAAAAAAGTAGCCAAACTACCTATTATAATTAAAAAGCAAAAATACTGCAGATGCTGGAAATCTGAAATAAAAACAGAAAATCATGGGAAACACTCAGCAGGTCGATCTCTCTCCACAGATGCTTGCCTGACCTGCCGAGTGTTGCCAGCATTATCTGTTTGCATTACTTATTAAAATTGTTTTATGCAACAGATTATGTGAACTAGTTGGGGGGGGATCATAAGAGATAATAATTTCAAAATCATTCACCCCCCCCCTCCACCCCACCTATGACTTAAAGAAAAATAAATTCCTACGTCTCATCTTTGCAGGCCCAAAAACAGTCTGTGTCAGGAGTTGAACCTAACCACCAAGGACCCATTGGCTTAGATTTAAGCACCAAGACTGGTATCCGAGAGGAGTATATATGCTGGTCTCCACTTAGGTCACTGGCAGACAGTTGAAGTAGACATGTTTGGCAATATCATCTGAACAATTGAGTTTTATTCCCTGCTTGTGACCCCACGAGACTATTTTTAGACCTGCACCAAATCAAGTATGTCCGCTTAGAAGATATCCAAACCTACCTGAAGGGGTACTTCATATTGAAAGTCTTCCACCTCCTCCCAGAATGGCATTCCCCTTTAAGTGGAAGGTGAGAATGTAATTATTATTACCTCTCCCCCACCCCCAACATTCATCAGTCCTGCATGCTTCAAAAATACAAACTTAATAAGTAGCTTTTACAGCACATTTCAATCAGTGCAATGTTTCAACTATACAAAATATCAATAACTAACTATATAGTTGATTAAAAACCTTGAGTTGGGCATGCACTTCCTGGTCACAACCCCTACTTCCTTTTGTCACAAAGTTCCGCCAACATTTCCCTTTCAACTTTGCTATATCAACTGTCACGATGCAGTTGCAGGCCCTAGTCACTAAGTGCCTCTGTGGAGTGAGCTTCTTAACTCTCACTTCCAAATCAGTTGCGGACTTGCATATAACAAAATTTCTATTCATCAATTATTAGCTCTTTCAGAGAGCTGGCGCAGGCACGATGGGCCGAATGGCCTCCTTCTGCGCTGTATGATTCTATCCCCAGGGGAAAGTATTGGGTTTTCCTATATGTAATTGATTTGGACTTAGGCACAGAGAACACAATATCAAAACTTGATGCCGACACAAAAGTAAAGGATTTGACAAACAGTGAGGCAGACTGTAAAAGAACATAAGCAATAGCAGCAGGAGTAGGCCATATGGCCCCTCGAGCCTGCTCCTTCATTCAATAAGATCATGGCTGATCTTCTATCTCAACTCCACTTTCCCGCCCTATCCCCATATCCCTTGATTCACTTAGTGTCCAAAAATCTATCAATCTCAGTCTTGAATATACTCAATGACAGAGCATCCACAGCCCTTTCAAAGATTCACAACCCTATTGAGTGATGGGATTTTTCCTAATCTCGGTTCTAAATGGCCGACTCTTTATCCTGAGACTATGATTCCTAGTTCTAAACTCTCCAGTCGGGGTGACAGCCTCTCAGCATCTACCCTGTCAAACCCTCTAAGAATTTCATATGTTTCAATGAGATCACCTCTCATTCTTCTACACTCCAGAGAATATAGGCCCATTGTACTCAATCTCTCCTTATAGGACAACACTCTCAAAAGACATACGAACATACAAACATACGAATTAAGAGCAGGAGTAGGCCATTCAACCCTTCGAACCTACTCTGCCATTTGATAAGGTCATGGCTGATCTGATTGTGACCTCAACCCTACTTTCCCCCTACGTACCATAACCTTTGACTCCCTCGTTAGTCAGGAATCTATATAACTCAGCCTTAAAAATATTCAATGACCCTGCCTCCACCACTCTCTGGGGAAGGGAGTTCCACAGACTCACGACCCTCAGAGAAAAAATTTCTCCTCATCTCCGTCTTCAATGGGAGACTCCTTATTTTTAAACTGTGGCCCCTAGTTCTAGTCTCTCCCACAAGGGGAAACATCCCCTCAGCATCTACCCCTTCTAGTCCCCTCAGGATCTTATATGTTTCAATAAGATCACCTCTCATTCTTCTAAACTCCAGTGTACACAGGCCCAACTTGTCCAACCTTTCCTCATAAGATAACCCCCTCATCCCAGGAATCAGTCGAGTGAACCTTCTCTGAACCACCTCCAAAGCAATTATGTCCTTTCTTAAATAAGGAGACCAAAACTGCACACAGTATTCTAGATGTGGTCTCACCAATGCCCTGTACAACTGTAGCAAAATATCTCTACTTTTATATTCCATTCCCCTTGCAATAAATGACAACATTCCATTTGCCTTCCTAATCACTTGCTGTACCTGCATACTAACTTTTTGTGATTCATGTACTAGGGCACCCAGTTCTGCAATCTCTCTCCATTTAAATAATATCCTGCTTTTCTATTCCTCCTGCCAAAGTGGACAAGTTCACATTTTCCCACATTATACTCCATCTGCTAAATTTTTGCCTACTCACTTAACCTATCTATATCCCTTTGCAGACTCCTTATGTCCTCTTCACAACTTACTTTCCTACCTACCTTTGTGTCATCAGCAACTTTAGCAACCATACATTCGGTCCCTTCATCCAAGACTTCAGGAGGTTAGCGAATGGGCAGGCTATTTAATATGGAAGAGTGTGAGATAATACATTTTGGGTGGAAAACCAAAATACTCAATGGAAAGACAGTGCAGCAACATGGAGACCTAATGGTTCAATTACATAATTCCTTGAAAGTGCAAGTGTGGGTAGATTAAACCAAAAAAAGACTTAGTATTGAGAAATCTGTACAAGGCATTGTTGATAAATCACAGTATGAATACTGCGGTTTTGGGTACCCATTATAAAAAAAAGTCATGAAAGCCATAGAAAGCATACGGTGTAGACTCGCCAGGGATGGAAAACTATAGTTATGAGGAGAGATTTGAGGTAGCAGAGAAGGCTAGGAGGAGATTTAGTGGAGGTTTTAAAATTAAGTAAGATTTTTGAAAGGGTAAATAGGTAAAGGCTATTTTCTCTGGTTGGGGAGTCAGTGATGAGGAATAATCAATTTAAGATTGTCACTGAGAGACTGAGGAGAGAGGTTACGAGATTAATTTCTTTATGCAGAGCACAGAATGCTTTGCAGTAGTAAGTGATTGAGGCAGAGACCTTTGCATTTTTAAGGGAAAAGTGAAGAGGAGGAAGATACAGGGCAGCAGGGAGAGTTCTGGGCAGTGGGATTACTTTTGGATTGCTCCAGCAAAGAGCAAACAGGATGGACCAAATGGCCTCCTCCTGTGTTGTAAACCTCTACGATTCTATGATGTCACTTCTTTCTGTGACTGTAACAAAGCAAGTGAAGGCAGTAATATAAACTTCCCAATATCTATGCTGTCACTGACTCAGTGAGGTTTATTCTTATGGTTTGGGATATCATCAATGTCTTAAGTCAGCTTTATAATTCCCTTCCAAACATCCATCATTCTCTATTTATCACAACAGCATCTGTTTCTCCACTTTGCTTTATCTTATGCCAAAAGTATGTTGGTCGTAATTACCGCGAATCGGGGAATATTTCATACAACCGGAGGCTGCCAGCAATGCTGCGCAAAATTAATTTGACAAGACACATTTGAGAGAAGCAGTTTGCTTATGCTTGATTGATCACAAAGGCAGTAACAAAATCACAGGCTGTAGTACAGCATTTCTCTCCTCACACAGCATAATAGGAGCACATTACATTCAGTTCACACCTCGTAAAGAGTGAGCAGGTAAATTCCAACTTTATAGAGTGGGGGGGGGGGTGGGGGGAGTTGGGGGTGGGGGGGGAGCATTTTGTAAGTTTACTGTACAAGGCATTAGCTTAGCAGAACTTTCATGTTCCCCAATAGCTTGATGAGCCATGAAGGTTCCAGGTTTGATTGTCTGTCTGTGCTGACTTAGCTGATCTCTGCCAGAGGCAGCTGTAGGGGGCACTACAATAGTTATCAGCACCTCTCAGCTAGGGAGAGGAAAACTGGCCAGAGTTCCCCTTTCCTCCTCATATGTGGATGTCGGGCTCAGCTCTGATGCACCGTGTGGTCAAATGCTAGCTGACACTCATTGGCAAGGCTCAAACATGAATAATGGCAAATAGGGTGACGTATTGGAAGACATCTGGCTGAGTCCTTTAAGAGAGGCGGGAGAAAATCATCAAGAAAATTAATTCTATACATTGTTTGCTCTGTATTAACGAGTTTGATCTGGAATTGTAGGATTCAGGATTTAACTGTAGTAAATTTTAATTCTGGAGTCTGCATCCTGCACTAATCTAGCAAAATGTAATTTTCCAATTTTAAATACAGTATTTTACTCACTGTGGTTAAATTGTGCTTAACTCATGAAGTACCTGAGGATCTTAAGAAACTTCATTATCTATATAAAGGTTTTGAGAGCTTTCATCACAGTTCGAGTTGTTATGATCTGGAATGCACTGCCTAAAAGGGTGGTGGAACCAGATTCAATAGTAACTTTCAAAAGTGAATTGGATAAATACTTGAAAAGGAAAAATTTGCAGGACTTTGGGGAAAGAGCCAACACAGGCACGATGGGCCGAATGGCTTCCTGCGCTTTATTAATCTATGATTCAGTGTAAAAAGTATATAAAAAAGAAAGGTGGTTAGTTCATGTGGTTTTTTTTCTGACCTGGAGCCAGAAATTTACAAGCAGCTTCTAATCTGTAAATTTCCCTCACTAAATAGTAATTAAACTCTAATTAACCTCACTCTCCATTTACTTACTGCAGTTGGACATTGTGCCCTTAAAAGGACTGGCCATTTAAACAGCAGACTAATACATTGTGTGTTATTGGGTATAACACTCCTGTCATTACAAAACAGCAGTTACCATTAGCATCACAACAGATTAATTAGTATTAATAAAATGTACTGACTGACAAACTATAACAAGCCTGCAGTGCTCCTTTAAAAAGAAAAATTCCACCTCTTTTAAAATAACATCCATTTTTTAAAGGTATTTTCTCCCCTTCTTGGGTCTCCCTGCTCTGTGTTTCATTCCAACTTAAGACAACTATCTCATCCCAGCCCTCTGCCACTCCAAGACTACTCCCTAGGAGGTGTGTGAGAGCAGCTGTGTATAACTGTCCCTCCTTGTGGGAGAGAATGACCTCTGCTCTACATCTCCCCATAGCTACACAAAGGTGCTTATGGACATTAATCCACGTCCTACTACTGCACAGTGATGCTCAAGTGTTCCACTTATTAAAGGGATTCCTACAATCAGCAGGGAACCATGAAACTGACTTTGTGATGGCACAGTATATTAACTTTTCATATATTCACCTTCTAACCCCTTACATTACCAACAATTTTGAACTACTTCTGCTAGCTGACTTTGATCTTTTCCAATTCTCATATATACGTCCTTTCAATCCTCCTCCCACCACCCCCCCGCCTCATTTTCTACTCCAGGCCTCACTCAATGTTTCTGCCTACATCAAACAGATGCCTAGTAAGTCCCACAGATGCTTGTCAGACTCTGAAAACCAAGGTTGTAAAATATTACATCTAGTTGTTGTCTAAAAGTCAACCAAAATTCACAAAAAATGTTTATGGGTAAAAAGAGAAAGTAAACACAGCACTACTTCAAATTTTTAAAAAATCTTAATTTTTATTCTAATTTGAAAATGGAATTGTCATTGACAGACCAAATTATAGCAAATGTATATATATTTTTTAAAAACCCGTAATACATGTACATACAACAGATTGGGATTTTTAAACGGGCACTGTCGGCACCGCAAGTTATTACTATGCAACTCTAATAATTGCCACAGGTTACACAGAAAGGTCTTTCTAATTTGACGTTCATCCTTAAAGATACATTATCTCCTGTTTGGAAAGCTTTTCCAGGAGGATCAGTCGGCAACTGAATCTCTGCAGAGTGGACTGAGTGCTGCAGGGCAAACTTTCATGATGCAGCTTTTGTGGGGCTTTGCATTATTTTTTTTAAAAATAGACAGCTACTTTGGTAAGCTGGTGGAAGTGCTTGTTGATGTGATTGGCAACAAGTATATACAACCATCGTTCCAAGGGTTTGCCGAATATTTTTTGATGGCATTCAAAAATCCAAATCTGATGCGTATGTGTCATATACTTAAAAGTAAGACTGATAAATTTGTTTTAGTTCAGTCCTTCAAGGTTGTTCTGAAAAACGGTGGCAATTCCACTTTCAAACGTGTCTGGGAAGGGAGGCAAGTATGGTTTCACTGGTCCTGGTTTTACAAAGTTATCCTACGGGCTAATCGAGTAAAACTGATTAATGGTCGAGGTTATTGTGGTGGTGCAGTTATTTCCTTCCCCCAAAATCCAAACTTTCAGAGCAATTTTATCTTTATGACAAAGGCATTAACAACTACTTGAGCCCAGATCCATAATTTAAGATGTGGTTAGATCTGGATTGGACTATATTCATTACATTTTTAAAAAATATATATTTTTTAAAAGTTTCCCTCAATCATTTATCATTTTTAAAAAAATATTCTGTATTAAAGCACAATCATTCCCTGATCTAGAGGCTTGGCAGGCAAACTATTCCCAAACTTCAGCCTATTGAACCTGCAGCTGAGTTGGCTCACTCTCCAAACACCCTTCGTGATTTATGAGGAAGCACTTTCCCCGTTGGCTTTAAAAGCTCACCATGGGGGAATCCTTGGGAGAGTTATGCACTTGTCTTCTCATGCCGCTGGCTGTATCCTATCTGTGTTGGCTGCAAATTTAGCAAGCACCACCCCCCCCCCCCCTCACTTAAAGAGTGCACTTTCTCACTATTGCACAGCTAAGAATGCAGCCAGATGACTTGCTCCCAGCCTCCTAACAATAATAGCACCGATGATAAATTGAGAGCCATTGCCGGTGAGCGACCGTTATTTTCTCTGTTTGCTTGGCCTTCGCTGAGTGTCGTCTATTGACATTAGAGACTAGAACAAACCTCTGTTATTTACGAAACCATGTTTGTGAACCCACATGCTGCATCTCTGTGGCACAAACACTGCCACACAAATATGCTGGGCCACCACACTGACTGCATAAATAAATTGCACCTCAAAGCCATCATTTTCTAAGGCTATAAAGCCAAAGTACATAAAGGTGTCTAAAACACTCCAAAACAACTTTTTCTCACCCAAGTTTCCCTCTTGGGAATCGGAAGTACAATTTCAAACTTTGCGAATGATACCAACTTGGGGGGTATAGTTAATACCGAGGAGGACTGCAACAAAATACAGGAAGGCATTAATAAACTTGCAGAATGGCCATATAATTGGCCAAATGAATTTCAATATAGATCAGGGGGAGGTATTACTTTTTGGTAGGAAGAATAAGGAGGCCATATACTGCTTGGATAATAAGAGTCTAAATGGGGTAGAGGAGCAGAGGGATCTCAGGGTACAGATATACAAATCACTAAAAGTAATGATGCAGGTTAATAAGGCCAAAAAAAAGCAAACCAAGCACTCGGGTTAATTTTAAGAGAGATAGAATTGAAAAGCAGAGAAGTTATGTTAAACTTGTATAGAACCTTGGTTAGACCACACTTGGCATACTGTGAACAGTTCTGGTCTCCATATTATAAAAAGGATATAGAGGCACTGGAGAATGTGCAAAAAAGATTTACAAGAATGATACTAGAACTGAGAAGTTATACCTATCAGGAAAGATTGAGTAGGCTGGGGCTCTTTTCTCTAGAAAACAGAAGACTGAGGGGTGACCTGATAGAGGTCTTTAAGATTATGAAAGGGTTTGATAGGGTAGACATAGAGAAGATGTTTCCACTTGCAGGGGAGACCAGAACTAGGGGCCATAAATATAAGAGAGTCACTAATAAATCCAATGGGGAATTCAGGAGAAACCTCTTTACTCAGAGAGTGTTTAGAATGTGGAACTCATTACCACAAGGACTAGTTGAGGCGACTAGCTTGGATGCATTTAAGGGGAAGCTAGATAAACACACGAGGGAGAAATAGAAGGATGCACTGATAGGGTAAGATGAATTAGGGAGGCTCGTGTGGAGCATAAACACCGGCATGGACCCATTGGACCGAATGGCCTGTTCCTGTGCTGTACATTGTATGTAATTCTCTTCCCTCTCCACCCCCTACCAATTTACGCCCCTCCTGCTCCAGACAATGAGCGGTATTGGGCTATGGTTCCTTGAGTATCAAAACCCTCCTGGTATCACATCCATGTGTAGATTATCCTTGTATAAGCCTAGACACTAAAGTGTTAGTAGGCTATTCAACCTGGGAGGACAGCTGAGTCTGATTCTGCCCTCATCTGAAGTCCACTAGAATACACTTTACAGCAAACACCACTGAATAGTTACCAGGAGCAGAAACCCTGGTTGATTCTTTTCCTTCCTATCTGGACTACTGAGTCCTATAATAGTGCCCCTTCCTCTGCCCTTGCTGAGATCAGTTAGGTTAGCACAGACCAGAGATTGAAATTTTGGATCTTCCTCATCTGTATGGCCAATTAGTGCACTGCCCCACTGAACCTCTGCAAGGGAACAGCTTTATCCTTTCTAAGTTCACGTTCAGGTTATAACTGCAATAGTTTTTATTGCTGAACTGTATCTTGTTGCTTGGGTTTGTAGAAGAATAATATCGAATGCCCTTTCAAGTCCATATGATGAGCTCTGCAAACCAAGTGTTTGTATATTCAGAATTGCGACAGAGACGACCAGAGAGTGAAAAGAGGCATGGCAAGTGAAGATGGTGCAACAGAAGCAAAAGAAAACCTGGAAAATTACACGTTGCAACTAAAAAGCTGGACTGAAGAATTGGATCTTCATTACTGAAGAGCTTCACCTACTGTCATCCAAAGCCTGGATTAGCAACAAATATTACAGGCTAGTATCTGCAGTTTTTTTTTCTTTTTAACTACAGTAACAATGTGTGTAATCCTTCTAAATGGTCATTCGCTTCTAAATAATCCTTGCTGATTCTATTCTAGACCATGGGGATATTTTGTTCAGAATGTAGTCAGTTCAACACGAGTCAACGGCCAAATGTTTTCTGAAATTAAAATAATTGCACAACTCTTAAGCTATGTAAAATGACGTGTCATTGATGGGAGCGTGACCAACTTTCCCATGGGGGGGAAAGGAAGGGGGAAAAAAAGATACAGGTCAATGTGGTTGCTTGCATGTATCTCCTGGAGGCCTGTGAACAGCTCGTGTGGTCACCCTCCCCACCCCACAAATGCAGAATGGTGTAGGCCGGAGGGGGGCCCAAAATGGAGAATATCAATAAAATTAAAGATTTTTTACCTTTAGAAATATTTATTTTGAACTTTCAGTCCCCAAAGAAATAAACAGCCCCTTGGCATGGGACTTTGAAAGATGGCAATATATGGGGACTCTGACTCTGGGTGTAATGCCGAAGTGATAACGGCCAAAGGTTAAGCAGTTGTTAACTAGTCCCTATTTGTTTTCCAGTGATTGTGAAAAGTTAAAGGAAAGTTTACACTCCACTGGGTTATGTGAGGAACTGTCATGGAAAGTGGCCTAAGTGAGATATGGTACTGTAAGTATGGAGGGAAAGAAAATGTAGTTGATGTTTACAAAGTTGATTACTTATTGTCAAGGCCTCTGGTTTCACGATAAAGAAACAGAAATGTGGGACATGATCCTCAACACACAGGCAGAAAATGGTGGTGTCCCATGTAATGAAAACAGTATTTGACTTACTCGGTCATTGTAAACCAGTGGCCCTGTGAATCATCAATGTACAGTCCTGTAATATGAAGGGAAAAGGGACTATCTTTCTGCTACTTTACAAGATGCTTATGAAAACTGAAGCAAATAAACCCTCGATGGACTCAAGTTTAAATTGGAAGTTCAACAACTGCTTTAATCTTACATCCTTAATGCAGCAGAGCAGCTGTCCCACAGATGTCAAACACTATCAGTCTGAGGTAGAATCTTTATGATTTTCTTTTGTATGTGTGGCGTAGCTGTATTAAATAGAAAGTGATCTCATACACATTAAATAGAAACAATCTGTTTATAGTTTTTTTTCCCCCACCCCCAAAAAGCCCCGCCCTCTTGGATACAAATATGGTTTGATTTGTGACGAATGTCAGTAAAAATACAATTCCCTCCAACTCTCCCTACAACAACACGTTTTCTTCATTTCTCTGTGGTTTGGCATTGAGGAGCTTCCAGCCCTATTGACTGCTCTCCAGCCATTGTTAGAGAAGAATGGTAATCAACAAACAGCTTGTTTAACAACGTCAGTTTGGTAGCACTCTCTCCACTGGTTCAGAGGGTTGCAGGCTTGGAGTCCCACACCAGGACTTCAGCACATAGTCTAGGCTAGCCTTCCAATGCAGAACTAAGGGAACGCTGCATCGTTGGAGGTACCGTCCTTCAAGTGAGATGGTAAAAGATGACTTGGCACTATTTGTAGAGCAGAGAGTTCTTTCTGGTGTCCTGGCCAACATTTTTCTCAGCCGGTACTAGCAAAAAAAGGGGTGAACTGATTGTCTGTTGCTAACAACAGTGCACCTCAATACTTGCACTGGAATAGTGCACTTCAAAGCTAAATCATTGTGTGAAGTGCTTTCAGATGTTTTAACATGCTATGGCACTATAATAAATGCAAATATTGAGGTGTACTGATAAGAAGTTCATGGTGTTTAATTTTTCTTCCCTGGAATGAAGTTTTCTCCCCTAGCTTCTTCTGTTTCAACTAGTTACGAAGTAAGTGCATTATATATAAATAACCTTTCTCCCAGACCATTTTTTTCATGAGCCAGACACCGTTAATGCTGCACATTCAGGTAATAGTTCTGGCTAATGGACTCCTGATTTCTTTGGTAAATACAACCATGCAGGTATACAGGAGGCGTACCCACTGGGGTATGGTACCAAGAACATGGTTTCAAAGACATTCAAAATCCTGCTCTTTTGGAATGCTAAGCTCCACCCAGAGCAGGTGAATTTAAACCCCATTCTGAAATGCAACTCTACTCAGTATACTGCTGTGGAACACAATGGACCAAATTTTAACCCGCAAGAATGGATGGGTTGGGGGCAGGGGGTGCAGTAAAAAAAATTTAAATCTAAAACCCGCCTCCAACCCACCCACTTGCAGTTTTAACGGAAGTGGGACAAGGGGTGTGCAATCACCCCACGCTTAGGAAGCGGGTCGGTCATTGAAATCTTTCAAAGAGGCTATTGGCCTCCATTTTTACAGCTTTTTTATTTTTAACCCCTGGTGGGGGGGGGGCCAGGATTCCGGGGCCTTCTGCTTCATGTCATGCGAGAAGAGGCGAGAAGGCCTGAAACAGCAGGTAAGTGCCTTTATCACACCACTTATGGGCCCGGAGGAGCAGGGGTGCTTCCCCCAGGCCCAACAAGCCTACCTGCAGCGACCCCCCGCCCCCACCCAAACCACGATCTCCGAACCCCCAATGACCCCCGACCCCCCCGATGACCCCCAATGACCTCCGACCCTGACTCCCAACCCCCCCCCCCCCCCAAAACTAAGACTTACCTTCTCATATCTGCTTTCTTCCTCTTCTCCCGTCTGACCGACGGCCAGCCTGTCAGGCAGGAAACCGACAAAAAAAAAGACGTCCGTATGTCAAAATTGTAAGGACATCCGGGAAACCCGTACTTCCGGTTTCCTGTCAGGAAATCCCCCCCCTCCCACCCGCTCCCTTCCCAGCTCCGTGTAAAAATTTAGGCCAATGTGTTAACTTAGCACAACTACTTGAGATCATCTGCTACCGTTTTAAAGATAAGAGTTTGCTGCCCTCAGCTCAAACCAGGAAGGCGTTACATTTTGTAAAGGAGGAATCCCTTCACTTAACTACCCGAACATACTCACTAGCAGGCTACTGGGTCGACAGAGGAGTGGAGTTGATGACATAGCTGTGGTCTGTACTGACCTGACACATGGGTGGGATGGGTTACAAAAACATAAAATGGTTCCTATCGCAGGTCATTAATAACGACTGTATATACCATGCAGTTTTGCAGATAATAAATAACAAGCTGTTGATACTTGAGGGTTAAGCAATACAAAAGAATAAGTCTTTTTCAAATCTATATTGCCTGCTTCTGTTGACTTTTTAAAATACATTTCTTTTTGCTTTACTACATTTTTCACCCTGCTGCATCATTTGTACTTCCGCTTTTCTTTCAAGCTCTCCACCTTGTCCACAGTAATGTTGGCTCTATATCCCCTCCCTTGGAACTGAGGCAGACAATACTCTTACACCCTGTGACATCTTAAACTAACACCACAATACTTCCCTATGTGTGTGAAAATATCTAGTCAGACAATTGGCTATGCAAATCTGAACCATCCAATCAGATGCTCAAATTCTCAAGGACCTGCTGCCAGATTAAGCTGTCCCAGGGTTTAAAGACTCCCCTTGGCCAGCCAGCACTCTCACTGTCAAATACAATGGGTTGCAATCTGCAGAAGAGTTGCAACCAAACTGTAAAATGACAACAGCTGGACAACCCGTGTGGTTAACCAACATGTACTTTTAAACGTGGAAAGCGCATCAGTTCACAGAAATTCATATGATCGAATCTCAACACCTACGCAGGATTTAGGAATAAAAAGGGAATATTCAACTTTATGACAGTATGGAATAATTAACTCACGTTTTGTTTTGTGATTCTCATATGTAAGTTCCAAAATAGTGGATGTGAAAAAAGTTAATTGTTTTCATGAACAAGTGTCCTGGTTCACAGCCACTTTCAAAAATCCTAATAGTACCTATGGTTTACTGCTTAATTATTTGGTTATTTATAGTTAACATTTTAAGTTTCAATTATATTTACGTGCTGGACATTATCACCCAAGTGTATTATTAACACTTCCAACAATATTTCCCCATCCCTCCTGATAATATTCACTTCTTGCTAGAATAGATTCTATAGGCACCTCCCTCAAGAGCCTATTCTTCTTCATGCAGGAGCCTTGACAGTGTTAACAGCCAATTTGACTGCACTGGGGGAGGAAGGCTATCACGGCCAATCTTCAACCGGCATCCACACATGCTTCCCATAAGGGTTGCTGGATAGTGACCGGGAGCAGGCACCCTTGCTGATTTACCCCCCCCCCCCTGACCAAAGGGCACTGAGCCCAATTGTAGCCACCCTGTTCAGATAATTCAGCCCAGACCAGGGATCGGACCTACAACCTTCCTGGTCTGTAGAGCTCAAATACTCATTGCTTTAGCCAGCTGAGACACTGGTAGAGCCTCTTTCAATTTAGAAAGAAAAAGTCCTACCCTTGTTCATGCTGAGACATTTTAACTGCAGCAATTTACAATTAGTGGCCATGAAAAGATGGTTTATTTCAAGATAACTCACTGGCGCCCACTATCTGTGTTAATGTTAAACCTGTTAATGCTATGACAGAAAATCAGTACAGACTGTCAGAGACTTCTATCGGTATTTATGAACTGTAAATCAGCTTCTTTGCTATCAATTCCTACAGTGCCAGCACTGCTCCTGGTTAATGGAATTTCATTTTCTTTAAAATAAACTTACTCATTAGCTTAATAAATCACTGGAATTTCCTATCAAAAGGTTACTTTCAGGATCTCCTGATAGTTCAATGGCTTAAGGCACCATGGTGTATGATGCTGAGTCATACTGATAAAGATGGTCCCAGGTTTAATTCCCTGTTGTGTACCATTAGCTGATCTTGGCCCAAGCAGTAGAATTTCACTGTGTCCCCAGAGTAGGGACAGGAAAAATCAGACATTGCTCCCATTCCTTACAGCTGTCTAGTGACCCTGGCTGAAAATTCCACTTCCATAGGCAGCAAGTGAGAATAGGATTTGGCTTGTACATAATGAGCTCTATTTTAGCACCCGCTATCGGGTGCGTTCCTGGCGGGGGGGGGGCTCCGAAAATCGGGGAATCCCGGAGCGGGTCGGGAGCCCGGCTTCAACCCGCCCACTTCCGGGTTCCTCACAGACGCACCAACATGTGCGCGCAGCCCCCGCATGTGGGACTCCCGCAGGCAATTAAAGCCAGCGGGGTGCCACTTAACAGTATTTATCTTGGTATTTCAGGTCATTAACAGACCTGATTAAGGGGATATGTCAGGAGGGGTGGGATTTTAGAAACAACTGGGACTGTTTCCCACACTGGGGGAAACACACCCAGTTGAAATGGACGTGTTGCAGCTATCAGCCTGTGGCAGCTGCAAAGGTCCATTTGACAGGTGGGGGGCGGGGGGGGAGACCCTCACTCATTGCAGGAGGCCACTCTGTCACTTGGGACAAAGTTTGGCCTCCACCACCCTCCTCCTGACAATCAAATTCACCAACTTGCACACTTACCCCGGGGTCCAGAGACATGTACCGACCTTGCAGACCCCCTCAGATGTACATCTTCCGGATGGGGGCCGCCGTAGCTGCAGTCATGACCTCCTCGGAGGACGAACAGCATCACCAGCCTCGCCGTCCACCTCTGACATGTGGAGCTCCACAACACAGTGCTGTGACACGTCCACCTGCACAGCAGGAAGGAGGGCAATGGCAGAGAGAGATGCGTCGCAGAAGGCACTACCCTCGCCACAAGGTCTACAGACCGAGGCTCAGCTTCCTGGACCTCTCTGAGCAGCAGTGCACACGGAGGCTCAGAGTCACTCGACATGTAATCGTCGACATCTGCAGCCTCCTTCATACTGAGCTGCCCCCGGCTGGCCCGGGCACCATCTTCTTACCTGTCGCTGTCAAAATCACCACTGCCCTCAACAACTTCTCCTCTGCATCCTTCCAGGGTGCCACCGGGGACATCGCCGACGTCTCTCAGTCGTCTGCACAAAAGACCCCTGCAAATACACCTACACCCACTTTGCAGTGACACAATGGGTGGCATCAGGTGTGGGTCTTTATTGTGATCCTCAGGAAAGGGCATTATTGCACAAACCAGACAAGATTCGCAAAGACGAGGCAGTAGTGGTGCCAATATAATATGTGATGTGAGTTGGTCAGAAATCAATAGAAGTAAAAACCATGACAAACCCTCAAACACCCTTGTGCATCCCCTTCATGCTCATGACACGTTTGCCTTACACTTCCTACTGCACATATGTGATGCATGCCTTGTGGCTGCAGCACAGGTAGTGGCAGGTTGAGTGAGGCTGACCGTGAAAGAGATGCACGAGAGGGTGAGTATGAGATAGAGCCATGAGATTGTATGAGGATTGGGTTGAGTGGTAGTGGCGGGATGAGTACTGGCGAGGTGAGTAAGTGCAGGTAAGATGAGGATGAGGTTTGAGTGGGTGTGAGGGGTGATGTGACAGATTAGTGGTGGCAGTGCAGAAGGAGATGTGGGGTGGGGGCGGTGATGTGACAGACGGAGTGTAGGGGAATGAGTAAGTGTACTCACTTTGGCTGACCTACTTAGGTCATTGCAGCACCTCCTGCACTGTATGCAGGTGGGCGATATGTTGGTGGGGCAGGTGACCTCTTCTGCCACCTCGAGCCAGGCCTTCCTGGTGGCAGGGGCAGACCGCTTCCTCCCGCCCGCCGGGGGGAAGATCTCTGTCCTCCCCCTCCTCCTCACCCCATCTAATGATACCTGGAGTGAGGCATCATTAAACTGGGAGCAGCCTTCCCCCTGGGCTGCTCCATGCTGTATTTTTTCCTATTTGTTGCAGCATCTGTCAGTGGAGGACTGCCCCTTTAAATAGAGCTCCTCCAGCTGACAGATCTTACTGCGCATGCGCAGCCCGCCCGACGCGCAGCTCAGCAGCGGGGAACCCAGAAGACCAGGTAAGTGGATCCAATTAGGCTGCGATCGCGCGCGGGGCAGACTGATTTCACCGCAATAGCCCCCTGCCGCGAACATGAACCCGCAAACCTGGTAATATCGAGCCCAATACCTCTACAGTTGAACAGCCTAGCCTCACGCATGAATAATGATCACCTGGGCAAGGTATAGGAGCACTGTCAGCACCTACAGTACTGTATTCCACTAGTAAAAAGTCATCTTCAGGAGAGGGGTGATAAAAATACACTGTTGGTAAGAAGGAAAAAGGGAGTAAAAAACCTACCCGTTACAATGCTACCGTAACAAAGCTACATTTAATAACTTGTTTTGAAGTAACATCCTCATGAAGGAAGCATTAGTGATCCAAATCATGGTGTTACAATCAAAACTCTACTGAATAAAATCCATTAGCACAGATATCATAATATTGCTTTTATAGTAGAACCAGAAAGTTGCAAATGTAAACGCATGGCTAAATTGTACCATCAGTCCTTCCCTATGGTGAGAATCTGTTATGATTATTAAGATTTTGATTAACAAAAAAGGCATTAACATGCTGGTCTAGTGCCATGGTTAGGTCTGAGCACTTGCCAAGTATGTCAGTTGCTTTCAATAAGTTGATTACATCATAGGCCAGCATTAGATGTCGCCAGGAAGAGCGAAATTGGTTACTTCTCTGTTGCCGAGCTGCTGGGTTCATAATAGTCTCCTCTCAGAATACACTCTGGCTTATGCCGTTGGTATCTCACAGTAAATGCATTATCCGTTACCTGATAAACAATGTTTGATTTGACGCTTCCTACATTACTGTATCATCTGAAACTTCATTAGCACTTTCCCCAAAGAACAAACATATACACTGCTTCTCAACCCAACCCCCGCCCCCTGCTCCCTAACTAAGGCTCAAAGGACAAGTGCCACTGGGGTAGGAAAGTGAGAACTGGGCATGGTTCTTATTACTGATCACTATCCAGCAATTCCTGGTGAAAGTGCATTTGTGTGGAATGTCAGGCGAGAACGGTTAAATAGCCTACTGACACTCAGGCTCATGAATGAAGAATGGCTCTATGGGTGAAGTACCAGAATGCTGCCAATGCTAACCATGCAACAGTACCCCAGTGTGAGTCAGGAGAGGAGGTTTGCAGAACCTTTCCCTGAAAATTAACTGGATTGGGTAAAATCCATGAGAAGAAGAAGATCAGGACTATTCCATGAAAGGATCAGGGCTCGAGTGACTGAATACCTCTTCTCTATCCGTGCTTTGCTGACAAGGGAAAATTGAAGGAGGAGGGGGAACAAAAAAAACAAGCACTTAAATTTTGAAGACTATTTAAAGGGCTTGTCTTTAAATTAAAACTTATCTGCAGTGACTGAAATTATCACCAGCCCCAATTATAAATGGGGGAGATTGGAACCCATTTTAGTCTGTTCCAAAGATGATCAATGAACATATTTTACTGCATTACACAAGGAAGTCCAGAGTGAAAATAGGCCATTCGGCCCATCAAGCCCCCCTCCATCCAGAGATTATGTGATTATTCAATCATGGACTTTCCCACCGTCATCTGTTGCCCCTCCCCATCCCAATTTAAGGAACACCAAGTATCTTTCACTTAAATAAATCCAGAAGTGATATTAATGGCCTCAACATTGGATCACGCAACACCTGTTTTTCAGGCCAAAAATCATGAGCTGGGGTCCAATATGACAGCTTGCGCACACTCATTCCGTGCCTGGTATGTGCCGCACGCCATATTGGTTAGGATGCCCTGTAGCCGTCCAGGATACCTGCCTGCAATAGGAGTTAGGCCCATTGCCTATACAAATCGGGAGCCTAGTGCCTATTTCATGCCCCTTTCCGATAGGCTGCAACCAGTTTTCTCAGGTGAACAGCAACCGAATCAGTGGTCCTTAAAGGGACCGCTGGAGGCTGTCACGAGAAAGGTATGGAAAATACTTATCTGAATGTGGAACCAGAGGAGCAGGAGTGCTCCTCCTAGCTTAAAACTGCGGGCTGCTGCTTGCCCCCCTCCCGTTCTCCCCCCCCAGAAATCACAGTAGGTCCGGTGCTGGCGTCCCCACTGACTGATGTTCACCTTCATCGTGACCAGTGTACTTTCTCGGCCAATATCTCTATGATCCTCAGTTCCTATTCTGATATGAATGAAGCTCCATCTTAAGGGTGACACATGGTCATTATACTGTAGACTATGACTGCTGGATTATTAACAGGGTATGAAAGCACATAAAAAAGCTTAGATTTGCTCATTTACCCTTCCTATTTGGTAGAAAGAGTTGAAGTCATCGCCAATTCTCCGTAGCTCTTGTCCGATCCATACCTCGGGCTGCACGTCCATGGGCACTGACTGAGATCCTTCCTGGCTTGGTTGTATCCTCTCTATGCCTGCAAAAATAATAATAATTTAAAGGTTCAGTGTTCAAAGACATGGGAAAATGTGCGATCTAGCAGTGCAGCTCAATGTGCACCTCAGTGCCTATCATAGAACCCTCATCTGAATGTAAACACCACCCAATTTCTTGAGCTAAAGCCATGTTCACACAGCTATTTTATCCAAGTCAAAAATAGTGGCAGAGACTTTCTAACATCAGAGTAGTTGTTCTACCACAGTAAGGTTTTACTGACGCTTTTTAGGTACTGAAAATCAGGTGTTTTAAGTTGCATCTTCTGAAATAAATATTTTGATGTCTTCCAAATATAGGATAGCAACATATACACCAGTAGGAGTATTACCAAAACTGTGACCATAAAGTAGGGGGGTGACTAAAGTATAATCCTGGCAATGTGATCAAGTTTTTTTTTGTTTGTTTTAAAATGCCTACTTTTTGTACTTGACTCAGGATAAGGAATTTCAGTGCTGGAGAGTGGAACTTCTTGCGCATGTCAGTTATAGCGCAGGCTTGATCTACTCTTGACCCAATAACTTAATGTTGACCCCAGCCTCAGACGAGCACCCCCCTACGGCACCATTCTTGAGTTTTTCCCCTTCCTCGTGCACTGACTAAGACTGACGATTTCTGCTGAATTGAAATCAAGCCCTCGACTTATTGCTGAATAAAAGATGTGAACTGTTTCACTGTGGATTGCTATACAGTTGCTGCTTTAGACTGGGGCCTCGATAAAACATTTGCCATTAAACAATACTTTAAGTCTATGTTGAGGATCCGATGACACTTTGTATTGGCCTGCTGCCCATATCCTAACCCGCACCAAGTACCCATCACCCGTGTGCTCGCTGACCTACAATGGCTCCTGGTCCACCAACACCTCGATTTTGAAATTCTCACCCCTCATGTTCAAATCCCTCCATGGCCTCACCCCTCCTCATCTCTAACGTCCTCCAGCCCTACAACCCTCTGAGAACTTTGCGTTCCACCAATTTTGGCCTCGTGCATCCCCCCATTTCCTTCGCCGCACCATTGGTGGCTGCCTTTAGCAGTCTGGGTCCTAAGCTCTGGAATTCCCTCCCCAAACCTCTTCGCCTCTCCAGCTCTCCCTCCTCCTTTAAGACCCTCCTTAAAACCTACATCTTTGACCTTGGTCACCTGTCCTAATCTCCTTCTTGGGCCCAGTATCAATTTTTGTCTGGTTATGCTTCCGGTGAAGCGCCTTGGGATATTTCACTATGTTAAAAGCACAATATAAATGCAAGTTGTTGTAAAGGATTCAACACATTCAAAAGATGAGGAATATTAGTCCCACTTTGCTAGCAGGGTAGTGGGTGCTGCAGTACTAATAATAGAAATGAAATAGGAGTTGCAAAAACGATAATGTTAACAATAATCTTATGAATTCCCAAAGTAACAGTATGCAGCTCATTTTGCTGTAATTCCAAAATGCAGTCAGTCAGTGCCTTTGCAAACATAACATCGTTGAGTGACAAATGGGAGTAAGAGCGGAAATTCTGATTACTTAGAAAAAGGCATAGTACAGAGATTAGGAGTGCCTGATATCAATTACTGTTGCATAAAGGGTAAGAAAAGAGGTAGAATTAAGTTCCTGGGAGGCTTTCAGTTTTCCTCAGCAAGTAAACTTCACTTTCTTTTTGGTAATGATAAACTACAACAAGTAAATGCACATTATTAATTAGTACATGCTCATTTAAAAAAGAACAGAAACACTCCACAGGTACAACAGATTAACTTGTTGACTACTCAACCTGCTTCCCAGCTTTCAAAACATGCAGAAGCTTTCTACTGTACATTCACAAGAGCCCTGTTGCAGTCTTATCTATCATATGTAATGGAGAAAGGCTGCATATGACAGAGACTGCTCTCCGCAGTACTAAACGAAGAGTCAACTGCAGCACTGCATCAGCTATGGCGCATGGAGCAGTGACCCACGGGTTGTGACATAAAGAGAAAGAATGCGGAATCTTCTCACTGTATACGATTGGTGAAAAAAGATCATTTATAGTTAACAATTCTGAAATGTAGTTAGCGCTTTTGCACTAACACTATTAAAGAAGATTGCTCTCATTGTTGCGTTACAATGTGCTCTCCAGTTGTACTATGGTGATCAGCTGTGACTGAAAATGTTTGCTCAGTCTTCGCTGTGTTAAGAATGTTGACTCAATACAGATGTATGGAGGTACAAACAGCCTCAGCAAGCAAAGGAAGGTTATCTTTTCAATCAATCTACCGAAAGTCTGCTCTTGGTTTAAAATTTCATTTTCACATGAACACAGCTTTGAGTAATGTCAGTTTAGACAGGCCTCTGCAAGAAAGTTGCTTTAAGTAAGACTGTTACAGGCAGTTTCAAATTCAGGTGAGCAGAATAAAAAAAACGTTTACCGGGTCAGCTCTAAGGCAATCAAATTAAAGCAGAACGAACCTGGGTAACACAAGCTTTGGCTGGAACTGGGATGTGCGGCTAACAAAACAGAGTTAAAATTTATCACCTGATCCATGCACTTATGATGTTAACAGTTTTCCAGCCCGTGCTGGCTTCATACCATAAAGGCTAAGTAATTCAGGAAATTAATACTGTGGTTAAGTGGTTAATAGTGAAATTAATCTGGGGCTTTCAGAGAGGCCTTTCTGTAGCAGCACCAATAACTAAAGAAGAAAAACTTTTTTTTTGTTGAGAAGAAACAGACCCAAGATTAAACTAGTAAAGCAGAAATATATGCATCATTTAATTTGATGTTATGCTGTGTTGCACAGAAGTCTAACATTCATCAGCCCCACATGCGAGGAAAGATGAGGCATAGGCTCGTAAAAAGGTTAAGTATACTGTGTTAACACATGTCGTTAACACATGTTGTGTGGAAAACTCTCACTCTCATTTTCTTATCACACCATTTTTAAATGTACGTCTGTCAAAGGGGGAAGACGGATCTCATACAAAATGATTAATTATGTATCGCAGTGCCGACATTTTTGTGCTTTAAGCCATAGCAACTGGTATCCATCACCCTACCTGACCATGTTACAGAATAAAGCAGTGTCTAAAAAAAAGGGAACCAAATGTTTTGCTCCAGTTCTCTTATGTGACGTCCATAATAGGTATTTTTGCTTGATTGAGTGGCATTGTTTACAGCTATCCAGACCAGGTTGGAATACTGCCTTTCAATGTATGTTTACAGTACTTATGTTTTGAATTAACACTAATTATCTCTAATTATTATTAGTTGTCATAGTGCCAAGAATTATTGGTTAGATATATATCATTGATGACCGATACTTCCTGTGTAAAATCTGACCTCTGTAATGGAATTTCCAGGGGTCAAAAAAGCCATTATTGAAGGTAAGCTTTAAATGGGTGACAACGGCCCTTAATAACATGTTATCCATAAATCTCAAGCAGAAAAAAAATGATGAACCAGAAGACCTAAAGTAGGGCTCTCGCAGTAGGTTTAATAAAGTGCAGAGAAAAAAGTAATTAATGCAATCAAAAAAAGACTTCATCCCTTGCTTTTAGTTTCATTAAAAGAAATGTTTGGTTCATTTATCGCTGACATGGTTACAGAGACCACGGTGACTTGTGACAGGCAATAATCCAAAACATGCACCTTTAACTGCTGCAAAGCAAATGCAAACATACCAGAAATATTATGCACTAGCGGGGTAGAAAAGCCATCAGCCAGTCTTGATCCTTACCAATTACCAAATGGTAGGCTTCAAGATCTACTAGGACACATAGTGCTTGATACCTGGTTTATTATTCTTGGGCTCCTCTTCATTCTGGGCAAAGAAAGACCCAACACAATTGCAGCTGCTTTTCAACCATCATATAAAATATGAAAATAAATGTTTGCACTCAGCAAGAATTCACACATTTTGGTCTAATGTTTCTTTTCGAAATGCAGGAGAGAATGAAACTGATATAATACTTTGTTTATGTTTTGTCAACCTTGTGGTTTTTAACTTCAAGCAAAGTTTTCTAGTACTTAACATTGGCCATTTGATCTCTTGCAAAGTAGATTAGTATATTCTTATTCTCTACACGTGACAGACACACAGTGGCTTAAATTCATTGGCGCCGAAATCGGGCGCGATTCCGATGGCGTGTCAGAACGGAGAGGCCCGAGGACTGTCCTAAATTTGTCCTCGGGCCTCCGTCATAATTCAGGCGAGCTGCAGGCGCCAAGTAGACGTCCCGACGCGGCTCGCCTGTCGGGGGCCTAACCAATTTCGGCTGACATCGAGGCCCACAGGCAAGTCCAGGGAGAGACGATTTGGAGGGGGCAAGGACGGACCTAGAAAACGGGCGCAACGATGTTGAATTTATACCCCAAAAACTCTTGTTTGACGTCATTCGTAATGTGTTGCATCACCAAAACCAAACCTTTGCAATCAGCCAACTTTTTACTTACTATTAACTAACACAGTAAACCCAAAGATGCATTGTTTTCTTCCTTCGACCATTTCAACTCATTTATCATGTGCCAATACTCTACAATTGCAAACTAATTAGTATAAAGAAAATAGTGTATTCTTTATTACATGCACAGTTATAGTTGAAAAGTTATGAATGTGAATTAACAGATCAAATCTAATGATCTACAACAGTACAGGAACGACCAACAAAAGCAGCCTAATGTGGAGGCAGAGCAGATGAATGAGATGGTGCTGTCGTCTACTACGCACAAACCGTCCCCACCCATATTTTGACTACACCACAATCTTTTTCTGGGTACATTCAGTGTTAGATACAGTCACTGATGGACAAAAAAATGCAGAGCAGTCAGCATGTACTGCAATCGCTCAAAGGATTCAAAGTCATAATCTGTTCTGTTTTTGTGTACTTTTTTCACAGACTTTCCCCACCTAGAATCCTTTCAAGGACATTGTTTTGATTACAACTGCACACACGTACCTAAGTTTAGAAGTTTTCGCTTAGAGATCATCCTTGGAGATGGTAGAATTTTAGTGTTGTGCATTCACTGGAGTTAGACACAAAGACATGTAATCTCTTCTCTACTGTAACTCGATTACTGAGAGAGTATGTGGGACAAATAATTATTTTTTTTTCCTGAGCGTAGACAGTGTTTGAAATAAACTTTACCAAACCTTATAAGGATCCTTAATATTCCTCCCAAAAAAACTTTTGTTCAAAACAAAACCTGTCATTTCCCATTGTCACAAATATTGTGGCCATCATTCCAAATGACTTTGTCTTTAAAACAATGTGTCTCATGGGTCATTCATCTGTTTTCACTGGTCACACTCATAAGCTCACATCAACTGTTCTTGCCCCATCAGTCCAGGCACTACACTGAAACCTCAGCCAATTTGCAATTGGTATATGATAAAGAAACAGTTTATTTTATAACATACACAGAAAAAAAGCAATTAAAACTTCTAAGTAAACAAAGAACTTTCATCAGTCTCATACATACACACCCACCCACCTAGCTCTAATCAAATAAGAAACTCATCTAATTTAGGTACTTGCTGCTGTGAATTATTTCAGCTCCACAGCACTGACATAAATCTAAGTGACAAGAACAGCAGCGACGTTCATTAACTTTCTGAACTCAATTAGCAGAATTTCTGGCTGACTTTCTGCCCGACACCAAAGAAGGAGGCTCTTACCACGAGTCTGCGAACGCTGTGCTTGTGCCAAGGCGTGCTGTGCATGGTAGATGGCTTGGCAGGCTGGGCTTGGAGTCTGTGTAGACTTGTCGCAGCTTGTGGGTTTAGTCATCTGTCCACTGTCTGTGTCAAGAGAATAGCATCCACTCGATAACCTGCTGGATCGCGAAGATGGGGTAATAGGGGAATGTGGTCCACGCAAGATATTAATATTAAAGAGTGGACATGTTGTAACGAAGTTTGGAGACAACTGGATACTTTCGCAGGTTGTGCTAGTAGGGGAAACCCCTTGATCAGAAAGCTCACCTCTTGACATGCTTGTGATGCTAAGTCTGGAATATGGATGCTGTTTAGTTCCCAGTCGGATCCACCTTCACTTCTGTGGAACAGAAAGTAGTTGCATTTTCTCCTATTCGAGAGAAGAAAAAAAAAATTAATGCTTTTGTCTCAGTCTTAAAAAGTGCTATAAAAAGGGAGTTTTTGATTTGTGAAATACTGGTGCCTAATGCTGCAATCCTAATCCTGTTTATTGCCTCAGTCACTATTACAAATACATACAAAAATAAATAAAAATAACAACAGAAACTCACAACTCAACTTGACAGCCCCGCTAAGTCGGCTGCCCTTTTTAAAGTTTTGTTTCAAAATCAATATATATTATGTATATACAAATTTTGAACTTACAACCTTGATCACCTAGCTCGTCATGAAGTTGACCACTTACTTTGGTCCAAACCTGCATTTTTAACCTTTCTGAGTCAGCCTCCTGCCAGGTAAACAGGTACAGTATTTTAAATTGAGCCTCAGCAGAAACCTTCAGTAGAAACCTTTCCAATCTTTGAAAAAAGATATTCCTGGTCCTCCATTTTTGTGCTGGGATTAAATGTAGCAGGCCGGATGCTGGGATTAAATATAGCAGGCCGGGAGAAGATAGCCAAAACTGCACCCGAACTACAGCTATAGCTGATCCTGGTGCCAAGTCAGTTGTACCCACTTGCCAAGCTGACTGCTTCCAATGAATTCCTTAAGACAGTTGATTCGTCAGGTTTGTCAAATTTAAACAAGTTTTAAGGGATATTGCCTTTAAATTGTTTTTCCTTTTCCATGTCTTACCGTCAGAAGCTCCCAAAAAAAAGTTGCCTGACTTGTATCACAAACTGAAAGCAATGCTCAATCTGGTTTTGTGGTGTGCTTTTTAAAAAAAACCACAAGCCTGTTGAACACTTTTATGGTTATATGCTTATTCTTAAACACTTTTATGGTTATATGCTGATTCTTTTTATGGATAACCAAATGTTTGAAAACTTTAGGATCTCAACTAGCAGTTAATACTTCAAGCTAGATGTGTAAAATCTAGAATCAAAACTTTATAGATTATCTACAGCCACAGAAAAACATATGCATAATAAAGTCCACTAAATATTAAATGAGTGCCTCTCCCCCTCACAGTGGCTCAGTAGATAGATGTATTGCTCAATGGGATACTAAGTGAAACAAACTAAGAAGGTCCCAGGTTTAATCCTTGGGCTATGTCTGATATCAGTCAGGTGGCAATGAAGACACTACAGTTAGCCTCACTGCCCTTAGGACAGGGAGAAAACAAATCAGACAGGTGCCTGCTCCTGATTGCTATCAGGAGATCCCTGCTAGAAAGTGAGTGTGCTCTGGGTAAGAAGAAGTGTGATACCCCTCTGGTCCCTTCCATTCACTGTGCAGATTCACACATGCAGAATTATCACTTGGGTGAGGTACCTAAGGACCGATGGCACCTCCAGAGACTTACTCCAGCATGTCACCAACATTGGGAGAAAGGGGAGGAAAGTGAAGAAAAAATATTGGAAGGAGTGCTGAACTTATTATTTCCTGCAAGAAAATCGGTGAGACAAATACGTGAAAGTTGTAAGCATACAATAAAATGGACCTTAAGTCTACTGCAAAGACACAATGGGAGAGGGAACAAAGGGTGAATTCCCCCCAAAAAATGATTTGGCTCTACGATGCACCCCAGTATTCTCCCTGTTGTTCACCCAACTCTTTAGATGTGATTGCGCCTCTGGTCTGTTCCTGGTAATTTATCTTTTTCACAAGCAGTATCAGAGAAAGTCACCTCTACAATTTCCTGTTCAGCAATTGTATCCCTGACTAATCTGGTACTCAAATTGAGGCATTTCACAAAAGGTACACAAGTATTTCATCAACTCTATAAACATCTGTTTGATAGAGATGATTCTTCAGTGAGCAGCCCAGCTCACCTGCATATAACTGACAAAGGATAATAAAATCACATTTGTAAAATCTGCCCTGCAATGTTTGGGACTCCGGTCTTCTAATACATCCTATTTGATCTTTCACTGAACCTTAAAACTGGCTTGGTAATAAAATAATAAGGGATGAAAGACGTTGACAATCCTGACTATGCTCAGATTTGAATAAAGAGACAAGCAGGTATAAAATACCCCAGGTTTTCACAATAGTACCCCTTTTGTCTCTGCCCTGCAGCATCTGCTAATTTTCATTATTTTTCCCAATTTAATAAGGCTCTGCATTATATATCACCCCATTAGTTAATTAGTTTTAAAGTTGAGACGGCTATCACTGCTACAAATCACTTTTTTGGCTCAGTACAAACTGCAACAGAAGCTCTATTTCTACAAGCCATCATAAAATCTTGAACTGAAGCCTCTTCCCAACAGAAATTTTTTTTCGTGCTGATGAAATCTAGTAGTAAGAGATGTGAGGCAACACTAGATGTGGATCTGGCGTTTTTCCTACTACAGTCCCATTGTTCTCTCCAAAGTGCTGAGCGCAGCGTTTTCAGAACTGGCAGCAGCTCCAACAAGTGCGTCACAACTTCCACACTGTCAACAATACGGGCTGAAGTCAGTGGCTGCGCTGCTCTGATTATACTCCAAACCTCAAATTCTGTGGGCATTTTATTGCCAAAAAAAAATCCACTAAGTTAAAAATAGGGCTTCAGATTCGACGTGTGCAGTTGGTCACAAATAGAATCAAAAGTATTTCCCCCCCTCCCCTCCCCTCCTAAACATACCTGTTGTCATGTATAAATGTAAACAATTTTACAACACCAAGTTATAGTCCAGCAATTTTATTTTAAATTCACAAGCTTTCGGAGATTTTCTCCTTCCTCAGGCAAATGTTTACAATTGTTAACCCCAGTCCATCACCGGCATCTCCACGTCATGTATAAAGGATAACAAATCTTAACTATTAAGAGAAAAAAGATTAGAACTTGCCCCGTTCCTATTACAGTGGCCATACGTTTCGCGTCCCGTGTTGCAGTTACTGTACATTGTTGCCGGGTGTGCAAGTTCGGTTTATTTATTTTTTGACGGGGTGGGAGGCGCTTCAAACTACAATTAAAAGACTGCAACTCCCAGAGTTCAGTACATGTCACACTTGTCCCATCCTCTAGTCTACAAGTTTGCAGACGTCTCCCCCCCTCCTCTCCCCGGGAGAGACCGAGCACCCCCCCCCCAACCTCGCGCCACCACCACCACCACCAAGGGACGTTTGATTGACGTGCCTTGGAACACGGCCCCCGCCGGCTCGTAGGCCAATCAGCGGCGGGCGCGCCTCCCGGGCCGGCGCGCGGTTGGAACCCGGGGGGGGGGCGGGCGCCGTGACGTTCGCGCTGCCCATTGGCCGGCTGCGTTCTTTTTTTTGTTTTGTTTACACTCTGGCGTTCTGTCACATGCGCAAAGCGCGCTGAGCCTCAGCTCAGTCGGAGCAGTCACACGGTCACTGGGGTGCAGAGAGGAGGAGAGAGAGAAACTTTTACACTGCTGGCGACTTTTAACCAGCTCTCAGCAAACACCGACAACGCCCAAAAAAAAAACCCGGCTAACATATTCATGCATGAATTAAAATTTCCAACCCCACCTCCCCATCGCAAATCAAATCTATGTACTGTTCATTTTTTTTTTAAATTCCCCAATTTTGCTTTACTTTCTTTTTTTTTTAAACAAAAAAAACATTCCTATTGCACTTCTCCCACTCCGGCAATTAAGACGCCGGTGATAGTGTGACAACGTAAATCTTGACTTGTGTTGCGGGCCGAAATAAAACACACATCTATCTACAGGCAATGCAGTTAATCTCTGAAAGTTCGTTAAAGTGACAACGTTTCAAGCGTAGCTAGAAGCGTTCGGGGAAATGGGGAAAGAAAATCTATATATTTAAAAAAAAATAAAAGTTACGGCGAAGTGGCGCAAAACTTTTAAGCGAATTGTCGGCTCAAGAGGCGAGATCGTCCCTTTAAACTCCCCCAAAACAAAAAAAAAACTGTTGCGCCAAAAGCGGGTTTGTATATCGGCTGTGTTTATGAAATTTGACAGAATGTACATATATATAATATATGTATGTGTGTGTAAAGTAACAGTCCTAACTCTCCAACTCTCGGTCGATCGCCTCCGCAAACCGCAGTACATGTGGTTTTGTTATTGCTGCCGTGGAGCGACTTTTGGAGCCCGCCGGACAATAAACAGACACGAGACCGCCTCCCCCCTCCTCCAAAAGCCACACTCCACGCGAGTCAAAATATTGCACCTAACTTCATTTCTTTTTTTAAAAAAAAAACAAAACTAATCAGCGCCCAGAGGATGAGCGGGTCAGGCAAAAGGGACTGTTTTTACACCGATCGCTACTTTTACCAATCGCATTCTGTTCCCGGTTTACTCAGCCCGCTGGCTATTTATTTCCAAGTACATGCAAGTAAAAAAAGGCTTTTTTTTTCCCCCCGTCACCGATCTGAAGTAAACAGATCAAGGACTCTTAGCTGCTGCTCTCTGCTGGAAGTGGGCTCACCTGTCGGGTGTGCGTTTGTCGCTCTCCTTTGTTTTTGAAGCTCTCGGAGACTCTTGAGATCACTTTACAGTAGCTGGTGAGGATGTGCTGTGCGACTGTTCGCCCCGGGTCTCAGCAATGCTCCAATGAGCCGACTCTCCTCCTCCTCCTTCTGTTCTCTCCCCCTCCCCCAGGTCCCCGCCCAGAGAGAGGCTGTACATAAGACACACACAAACACACACACATATATATATATATATATATTATACACTGAAACCCAGCCCGGCCCTGCAGGGGGCACGTCGGGGCAGGTAGATGGAGAAATCGGGGGGAGGGGGGAACAGACATAGAGTTGAGAGATAAACACCCGCCTACAGAAGCAAATCCAGGAAACGATCGATATATATAATTTTTTTAAAAAGTTTGTTTTGATTTCAGGGAAGATGGGTTATAAATATTGTATAACATTGCACAGCAGGGAGACAACGGGTTTTCTGTGCGTGGGATGGTGGAGTAGATGGATTACTTAAAGGAGGTTCTTTCTGGGGAAGTTTAAAATAGACATTTTAAATAGAAATTAAAACCCGCTGAAAAGACTATCTGGACAAGTGGCCACTTGTCAACATTGAACACGCTGTGTGTTCATGTAGGGAGAAAATAATAAACGAACCGCTCCGAGAGTAAGACACGGTCCCTTCAAAAAAATATCTCCCGACGCCGACAAGATTTAACCTCCAGGCCAGCGGTGAGAACCGAGAGAAGGGGAACAAAAAACAACAGTGGACCCCGGTTAAAGTGGGGAGAGGGAGGGAGGCTCGAAGGGAGATCTGAAACTTCCTCTTCAGCAGTGGCTTGAGTTCGGGGGCAGCGGGGCGGTCAAAACTCTGGGATTAGATTCAAATCGCTAGAGAAGTAAATAACACCTGGACATGCCGCAACAAGTCAGGCTCGGGAAGAAATCACCACTTATCGAAAGACAGGAAGGGGAAATTACCGATTAATAACGCGATTGCATGCGGCGTAATCGGCGCTTTCAGATCAATAAAGATGCGTTGTGTTTAATCGTACAAACCATTCGGGTCAAATGAGAACGAAACACAAGGTGTTTATATATATATATAAAATCAAATAGCAACAAGACTGTAAACTGTTAGAAGCGGGAGGCTCCTTTCATTATTTTCTCATCATCGCAAATTTAGAAGAATAAGAGAAAAATAAAACCAGTGTCACTTAGTGGGGGTCGGAGGGAATTTAAACAAGGCTTTCATTACCGGCAGAGTTTCTATTTGAATACTGGTGCATGCGATATAAATTTTCAGTAAAACCTATCAACTCAGAAGTGTTTCCCAAGTCGGTAAGCGCCGAAATGCCGCCGCTGGTTTTCCCTCCACCAAAATTTTAAAAAATCTCTTGCGTGACGGCAGCCGGAGATAACGATGTGAAAACAGACAGGGATGGAAATCTCAGCACCATAAACAAACCAAAAAAACCTCAATGCAACAAAACAGAAAGTGCTAAATGAATATAATTATTGCAAGTTACCGCGGCGCAATGAGCAATGATGAAAGCGCGATTTGTCACATCAAAACCTTTTTTAAAACAAATTTATTTTCTGGATAGTTATTAGTCCGTCAATATCAAAGCATGGTGTGGTAGACGAATACAGTTCTACTTCATATATTTATGAAACATAAACGGTTTGCAATTATGTTGTATCTCTTCACATGCGAAGAGCATCATCCAAAAATCGCAGTGTGAAAATTGCTGAACGCCCTTAAAGTTGGTTATTGTAGAGAAAGATTTGTACATGAAATAAAGGTGAGACTTCTAAGATGCGCAGCGCTGCGGATAATCATGATAAAAAAACATCATTTTACTTCCAATATATTAGTAAAATGCGAGCAAAATGACTTGTGAGTTAGGGAATGGCGCGGGTCGGGACCGACAGTCACCAAGAGTTTAACCCCTAGTGCCTTTAGATTGTATACACACACTTGAAGAAAAGAAAACAACCAGTAAAAAAACCACAAGAGTTTCATTTTCAAAATGTGATTTTCTTTTTTTTAAAAAAAATGTTTGTTTGATGTGCCCTGATCATTCCCATAAAGACTCTCCTGAATGTTATGTGTACGTCGGTTCCACGTGAGCCGAGCGCAGAGGCGATGTTTTGGGTTTACATTCGAGGGAGGATTTCGGTCTGAAAGATAATATCAAGTGAGAAAGTAGCAATGTCCACCCACACGAATCAGCAAAGTCAAAATTCGCACGAAAACGGAGGAGAACAAAAAAAATACAATCGGTCCGTTTGGAATGAAAATGTGTTTATTTTATCTATATAAATTTTTTGATTCCCATTATATCACAAAAATACAGTACCATAATAAGAATGGTTTCTGAAAATTTCAACATTTTTCATGCTATTTTGATCACAGCAACATTATCATATTACAGTTTGACAACATTGAGGGGGGAAAAAAAATAAGTTGTATACAAAAAGGTCATGGGGCTGGCACGGTGCGGCTCCTTCAGCTCCTGCTCCCGTGGGTTTTATAGTTTGGCCCGGGCTACTATTGGAGCTTTGGCGGCGCTGGGGTGATCCAAGTGAGGTTTGGGATAGAAAGCCCAAGTTGCTCGAGGGTTGGGAATGCCGGCGATCGGTGCGTGAACGGTGGCGGTGGGGATATTGAAAGCCGACAGCACGGTGAGAGCGTCCTCCTTCGCCGACCTGCACAGTTCGGTGAGCTGGAAGAGAGCGGGAGAGAGAGAGGGGTTATCGGTAAACGAAAAACTAGACATCCTTTCACACGGGTAGTGCGGGTCAATGTTAAATTAACCACCGGGAGGGTCACCCTGGGATGATGCAGGCGGATGTGAGACATGGGCAAAGATAACAACGGGAATCATTGTAGATCCCCCCCAAAAAAACCGGCTTCGCATTTCTATTTTCGTTTTGCTGAGCGTTTTAATCTGGAATTTCCTTCTGCTGTCAGCGGTTTAAACGGGCTAATTTCCAGCGTATGTTCCCATTCACCACATTTCCCCACTCACTCCCGCTCCTTCTCACTAAGGACTTCAGCAACAGGGGGAAGTTACTTTCGATTAAAATGACTCGGAAAGAAACTTAACTGGCGATCTTCTCCGTGACATTAAAATATTGTATTTTTTTTAAAATCGGTTACCGAATACTTAAAACTGAAGAAACCACTGAAAGAAAAACACAGACGCGATTTCCCTTGACATCAGTGCGGGGGTGAAGTTTTGAGGGTTTCAGTACGCACATATAATTAACACTTTAAAATAAATATCTCTGTGAATATCACCCAGTAATGTCCCTCTATCCATCCACACAGCTAGTAGGGCTTTAGCTTGTAGTTACTATCTGAGGTTTATGTTTCTGTGTGTATGTAATAAGATGAGCGAGTACTGTTTCGTTTTATTCACCTCGATCGTGTGGGCAGATCGTTTCGAAATGGTTCAGAATGTGGTTAATCAGCTGTTTCAAACACTCTCCAAATTGCCGTCTATTTTGTCCCTGTGTTGTAAAAGCTATTTCTTTTTCATGAAGATCGAAATTTTGTTTATTTCTGGTTAAACGAACAGTAAAGTAACCGGCAAAGTTCGCCGTGTGTAAAAAAAAAACCGCTGCCACTAGGTACCAAACAAGTTATAAGCGGCGAGATCATGAAATAGATCGGATCATTTATATTATATAAATGTTATGGAACGCTCTCGGATGTCACGCAGCCAGTCAGTAATGCAATAAAATACCATCCAAACATAGGCTAGACAAGCCTTTAAAATCGAGCTGCAAAGAAGCCATATACCGCCCCTCTAAACTTCTATACACAGTCGGCGTCTGGTCTGGTTAAAAAGTGACACAAAACTGCTCAGACGCATTTGAGTGGGGCTGGTGTTTTCAAAGACAAAATAAATCAAATTACTCACAGATAAAGTAAAAATACTTTAAAGAAAAAGGGTTATAAAAAATGTCCTAATACGCAGGGGCTTAGATTTCTCCTACAACTGGCTACAATTTCACCTTATTATTATTCTAAGATTCTGTGGCTTTACAATCAAAATCAAAAGAAACGGAAACTTACATCTATTATTGTCCCTGTCTGTACAAAACGATCAAATGCGAACAAAACTAATCAGTGCACCCTAATTCATTGGGTGAAGACTTATATAAAAGGAAGTATTTTAAATATCATTTGGCTCCTGTTTCTATAAAAATAAAAGATCCAATCTAATCAGGTTTTTTTTGATCATTTGCATGCATAACAGTGAATGCACTTCAAAGTAATTCATCCTATGTGATGTTTCTGAGCGGTGTAATAAAGTGCTACAGAAATGCAAGTTCTTTCTACAATCTGTGCCAATACAATGTTTAAAAAGAAAGGCAACACCAAACAGAAATGTCCCAAATTCTGAAACCAAGGGACAGACTGGAACAGGTGGCTGATAATGTGCAAACACTGGGCTGGAATGTATTGTTTTGTAAATAAAAAAAAATGTCTTTGGGTAAGGTTTGAGAAAACAGCAGTAATAAAAGAAGAACAAAGTCACAGCAATGGGTAAAGTCAAAATCCTGCACTTTCGGGTGGGTGACACTCAAATGGGAGGATGCTTAGGTCAACCCATGGGAGAGAAAACTGCAGGTCATTATTGAACACGTAGAATGGACCTTCAAATAGTGTAGTGGAGGCAAAGACCTTGGAATTATTTAAGAAATATAGTTGAATGCTGTGTTGGGGAAAACTGTAGTTTTGTTTTCTCTGGATGGATGGATGGGTTAGGATAGGCAAGTGGTGTTCCCCATCCATATCTATTTTGTAATCTAATGGGTCATTCTTATATCCTTACATGAATTAACAGATGGGCTGGGAACTCAGGCCCACTGTTTTTCCATTAATTCTCTATTTTTTTACTACAATAGTCAGCAATGATTCTTTTTGTTCATTGTTAAGGGGGGAAATGTTTAGCTGGACCAATGAATAGCACTGTTCCTTTTGTGTAAAGGAGTGTTATACTTAGGTTTACCTATCAGCAATTAAAAAACTGTTTTTTTCCTGTGACAGTCTCCAAAGGTTTTGTGAAAGAGCACTGCACGGTGCATTGACAGTTTCTGAACAACTTGTTTCACCAGGAGGGAGGCTACACGTTCAAGTTTTATTGCTCACCAACATTTCTTTCTCTTCCTCTCCTGAAGGTTAC
Source organism: Heptranchias perlo (assembly GCF_035084215.1). Lineage (NCBI taxonomy): Eukaryota > Metazoa > Chordata > Chondrichthyes > Hexanchiformes > Hexanchidae > Heptranchias > Heptranchias perlo. The sequence goes on along the minus strand of NC_090329.1, from coordinate 117,496,256 downwards.
TGACTCCTTGCTGGGGTACGGTTCAGTGGGTAATCACCGACCTCTGATACTTTGTCCAAGTGGTCAATACCCGCGTGCACCTTGAGACTGTGGGCTATTTGACTGCAGCTGGAGAGTAATCATAGTCTATAAGCTCACACTTCCAGAACATGATGTGGAGATGCCGGTGATGGACTGGGGTTGACAATTGTAAACAATTTTACAACACCAAGTTATAGTCCAACAAATTTATTTTAAATTCCACAAGCTTTCGGAGGCTTCCTCCTTCGTCAGGTGAACGGTGGTCATTTCCATACCGTTCACCTGACGAAGGAGGAAGCCTCCGAAAGCTTGTGGAATTTAAAATAAATTTGTTGGACTATAACTTGGTGTTGTAAAATTGTTTACAACTTCCAGAACAGGTCACTGGATATCCATCAGGAGTAGGAACTCTAGCTGATTTCTTCCCTAAACCAGGAGTACTGAAGCACTCGAGCTGAGATCAACATGGACCTGGGATCAAACCTGGGACCTTCAGTGAGCTCCTCAATATCAATTTAACTTACAGGATGAGTACAAACAATAATAATATTGATGAAAAGTGTACATTCCTAAATGACCTGCATATCTATTTCTGCCATACCATTTCAGTCATAATGCTTTGACAAATGCAAAGGTTTCCACCTGTACACTTATCTCAGTGCAACATAACTCAACCTAAACATTGTTTGTTTATTGAACAGAAGTACTGATCCAAGTCCAATTGTTTGGAATTGAAGATTGATACCAACGAACCTCTCAATCATGCATCTTATTACACAACCTGTTCTTACTCTGAGATTAACTGGGATTGATTGAATGATTCTGTTCTTTTACAAAAAAAATCAGGAGATTTGTGGAATAAAGGTTGTTGATGCTTCAGGCATAATCACACTTCAAAATGGGCACAGTAAATCTCTGAGAGAAAATAATTACCCTGGTTCAGTGAGGGAACCATTGTATTCTCATCATGTGCATTGTGTTTGTGATTCAATCGTAATACACATCAAGCTCTAACCTACCAGCAAATGGTAAGCCCATTGCTTTCCATAGCTTGTCTCACTTATCTTACCCAGAACTGGAATCTGTACAGTAGGTCTCTCAATGAACGTTAACAAAAACAAATGGACTCACCACCTACTATTCTATTCATAATATTTCTATATCAACTTAGAGAATCAATAAACGATTTTTACTGTTACACTGGTGTAGTTCTGGCTCATTGCGGAATTAGCTAGTTTCAGTTGGGGTAGTAGTGAAGGGCACTATAATTGGTCTGTATGTCCCCAGGCTAACCAGGAGAAAGATTAGCCAAGGTTCCCAGTCCTGATCACTTTCTGTGACTCAGGTTGGAAAGTGTGTGTGTGTGTCTGCTGAGGATAGGATGGAGCTTGGTTCTGATGAACCTCAGTATCCACCATACTGTACCCCAGCACAAGTCACTGCCTCAAAATAGGTGAGAAACGGGGTCACCCAACTCCAAAAAAAATCTGCTCTAAATGCCCCAGATTACAGCAAATACATAAGAATGACAAAACAATCTTATCCTTCACTTCTCATAATAAACAGGTAATGAAGATCATGCTTGTCATTAAAATACACTAAGTAAAATATCTATTTTCAAACTAAAAAAAAATAATGGCATAAGAGAGCATATTGATGTTTAAAGCTATAATTGTAGCAGTTGCTTCAAAATAGTTCTTTTCATAAGAACATAAGAACTAGGAGCAGGAGTAGGCCAATTGGCCCCTCGAGCCTGCTCCGCCATTCAATAAGATCATGGCTGATCTGATCCCAACCACAAATCTAAAGAACACAAGAAGTAAGAGCAGGACCCAGCCACTCAGCCCCTGGGCCCTCTCCGCCACCCACAGGGCATTGACCGATCCAAACTCAGCTTCATGTCCAATTTCCTGCCCGCTCCCCATAACCCCTAATTCCCTTTACTTCTAGAAAACTGTCTATTTCTGTTTTAAATTTATCTAATGATGTAGCTTCCACAGCTTCATGGGGCAGCAAATTCCACAGACCTACCACCCTCTGAGTGAAGAAGTTTCTCCTCATCTCAGTTTTGAAAGAGCAGCCCCTTATTCTAAGATTATGCCCCCTAGTTCTAGTTTCACCCATCTTTGGGAACATCCTTACTGCATCCACCCGATCAAGCCCCTTCACAATCTTATATGTTTCAATAAGATCGCCTCTCATTCTTCTGAACTCCAATGAGTAGAGTCCCAATCTATTCAACCTCTCCTCATATGTTCACCCCCTCATCCCCGGGATTAACCGAGTGAACCTTCTTTGTACTGCCTCGAGAGCAAGTATGTCTTTTCTTAAGTGTGGACACCAAAACTGTATGCAGTATTCCAGGTGCGGTCTCACCAATACCTTATATAACTGCAGTAATACCTCCCTGTTTTTATATTCTATCCCCCTAGCAATAAAAGCCAACATTCTGTTGGCTTTCTTGATCACCTGCATAATGAACTGTACCCGACTGTGTTGCTTTTTTAGCAAGATGATTTGGTACAAGCAGTTAGAATCCATCCAATGTTGGCCCAATGGGTAAAGGCGCCATCTTGTGCAGTACCGAGCTATATAGACCAGGAAGGCCTCAGGTTTGATCCCTGGTCTGTGCTAAGTAAGCTCACGTCAACCAGGGTGACAGTAAAAGGGCACTACAATCAGGAAGGGTTTCCATTTCTAGCTGGTATCCAGTATATGTGAGGATAGGTTTGGGCTCTCCCCCCCTCACCACCCCCCCCCACCAAACGATCGAATAATCCTACTGACGTTCACAGTCTAGGCTCTCACACGGCGAATGGCTACTTGGGCAATGTACCAGAAAGGTGCTAGCACCCTTGGAACCATAGCCCAGCAAGTCAGGACGTTTAGGAGGGAGAAGATAACAAAAATTTTGCCCCAAATTGGCTTCCACCCACCCCCACCACATATTCAATATGAGAACTTGGCCTTGCTCTTTAGTTATTTACCTTCCTAATGTTGGTGGTTTGAGCTATTCAGATGATAAAAAGGGTAAAATGGAATGCAGCCATTCACTCTGACATGTCCGTGTCATACAGTATAAACACACACATTCGCTCCCAACCACCATCGAACCATACCAAAAGCAAGCCTTTTTTAAAAAAGAAAGTTGTGACATATTCTGTGATAGGTACCTTATCAAATAATATCAACTGCTCATGACAATTTGTATCTGTTTAAAACTGAAAATGCAGGTATGCCACCACCTGGAGGGCAGTATAACAAAATCGTAGGCCAATTTGTAAAGGATGGGTTCATGATTTCATTACATATAGCACAAAGAAGAAATCTCCCCCCTTTATCACAACTGGCAAAGTATCTCTACCTGAATTGTTAACCTGTCTCTTTTTATAGATGCTGACAGTCTTGGTCTGTACTTCCAACAGTTTCTGCTTTTATTTCAGATTTCCATTGTTTTCTCTCTCTGTAATACCTACAGCCATGATAGTAGTTGCTAATGCCCCAAATTGGCTTTCTCTCACCCTCACACTCAAACACAAACAGTGTCCTTTGATTACCTTTCTGAGAGATTGACGCACATTACTATAGAGAACTGAAATACACCATTAAAGCAAATGCAGTGCTCCAGTAAACTTCAAAGGACTTTCCCAAAGAGCTTTGGCTGAAGAAGGTCAGGAACCATTAGAATGGATCTGTCTTTTTACAACAATCTACTTTGCTTAAAATACACTCTTCCGTTAGTTAGTCATTGCTTTTCTCACTTATGGATCAGAGGGCTTTTTTCAGCTCATAGTCGCCCGGCTTCAAAGGTTCAGTTGTTTTAGCTGCTATATTTTTCTACTATACACAGTGACTCATCCGCTCTTCTTGTCTGCTCGGTTCCCATGCATCCAAAAGTCACTTCTGGTGCTAATATTGAAAAGTGGAATGAGAAACTGTGCAGGACAATGGCAATGTGACTGTGATGGACTGTAGCCACACTGAGAAAATTCACACACAGATGCCTATGCTACATGCTGCTTTGTTGTCTTTCCAGCCCTTTGGGAGAGGTGCCTTTATCTGATCAGGGCCTCCGAGGCCTCAGACACACAGGCTTGCTTGGTCTGTACACTCAGCGTGACGTCTCCAGAGACACACTTACACTAATAGGGTTAGAAGTAGACAAGCTAATAATTACAGAAATGGGGCTCCGAAGACAGCTTGTAGATTCTTATCGGATAACAGTCCAATTATGCAGCCAACAAAAAAAATAATAAAATCCCATCAAATGAGGAGGACACTTGGCAGTGGAAGATTTATTTTATTGATCGTTGGAGGTTGTACTTCCAGATCCCGTACAGCAAACCTCGAGGTTTCCTCCAAAATTTAAGTAAGAAAATGTAAGAGTAAGAGTTCCTCCTGTGCCACAATATCATCGATGTGTTCAACATTTTTAGTGAACTCGTAGACACAATTTGAAAGATTCTGTGAGGCGTTCTTGAAGGTGAAATCTTCACAAATGCATTTAGTGTGACTAATCCTTACTCTGTAGTGTCTATAAATCCTACATTACAACAATGACTACATTTCAAAAGTACTTCATTGGCTGTAAAGCGTTTTGGGAGGTCCTGAGGCGTTATATAAATGCAAGTCTTTCTTGCTTTAAAGAATGGCAAGGTTTGTTTTCTTTTCAGAAAATGAATCAGAACCTGTTGTAAAAACTTGGGAGAAATGTGAAAAGCGTTTGCTGCATATGCCTTATCTGAGCCTCGCTCTGCTAGCACATTTAGCTGCCATTAATAAGGGTTACTTATACTTACAGGCCAGGTCCTGGGAGAGCACTCTCAAATTCACATGAAAAGTCGCATGGAGACCGGTGGCAAATTGCCTTCGGGAGGATGTGAATGTAAAGGTTGGTGCCAACAAACTGTCCATCCGCCCAGACACAATATAATTGTCTCATGGTGTCAGTCCATTATGTCATAGCATCATCATGAGACAGGCAGGTGTGTGCCAATGTGTTTAAAATGCACGTGCAGGGGAGGGGGTGGGAGGTTTGTTTCAAATCCGCAAAGATCAGGCTGCCGCGGGTGCAGTGCTTTTACTGGCCTCGGTTAGATCAGTGACAGGCACTAAAGTCAAAGGGAAACAAACGGCCACCTGTCAAACAAAATCTGCCAATTTTCCTGTCCATCTGACTAATGTCTGCGGGAGAGCAGGGCTGCACGAGCCAGGGGTGCAAGATCAACATAAATGAAGCTATAGTTTTCCTCTATGTATAAGACCCACTGGATTTTAAAATGGATGGAATTTCAGAAGGTAAATAAGATACAGCAAACAGAATAAATATAGCAGCGCTGAACCTATATTACCAAGACCAAATGAAGTTAAAGGACTTGCTGCGACTTACCTTTTGAAAGTGCAGTCACATAAACATTCAATAGATTTTACACATTTATTGAGTCAGACACTCAATAGTGTCATTTTAGGCCCCTACACACTAATCGTGTGCAGCTAGAACCCAGTACCACCCTACCCTTCCCCCCCTCCCTCACCAGCAGCACACTGTAATAAAACATGCGAACTTGATAACTCTCAGCTTTTGGTGCGGCCTGAAATGGAGGATCTGAGGCACCAAAAACAAGGGCATTCTTCCACTAGCTCCCCAATGGAGACCAGAGCCACACAACTATGGTAAAACACAGAGACTGAGGCTCAGGGGTCACGAGTCAATATTTAGTCAACAGTAGTTGAGGCAAATAACATAGATGCATTTAAGGGGAAGCTAGATAAACACGTGAGGGAGAAAGGACTAGAAGGATATGCTGATAGGGTGAGATGAAGTTGGGAGGAGGCTCGTGTGGAGCATGGGCTAATTGGGCCGAATAGCCTTTTTCTGTGCTGTAGTTTCGATGTAAGCACTGCTCTCTCAGAATCCAAATGTCAGTATTAAAGTGCCCCTTATTGGAGTTGCGGAGTGGCCCTGTCTGGTCTGGTCATTATTATAAGACTGTGGCCGAAGGCAAAAAAAAACAAGGTGCTCATGTTGTCGGTGACACTGGGAAACATCAGAGGGATGACTTACCTTGTTCCAGCGGCAGCAGTGACCCACTCGCTCGTGGGTCTTGTGAACTGCCGCTGGATTCACTCTTGGACAACGTACCTCACCATGTGGAAAAGTGAACAGGGAGAGAGTGTTGGACTTAGTAATATAAGTTCAATGCTTCCAATTTATTTTTATACATATTTATTATGTTTGCTGTGGCTTATTTACCGTCCAAAATTCCACCCATTTTAAAATTCTGTGCTTTGGGATGTTCTTGGGATGTGATAAAAATGCTAGATCAGTACCCATTAGTAGAAATCTGGAATTCTCTTCCCCAACAGGCTGTGGATGCTGGGAGAATTGGAGCTCTCAAGACAGAGATCGATAGATTTCTGTTTGGCGAGGGTATCAAGGGATAAGGAACAAAGGCAGGTGAATGGAGTTGAGGTGCAGATCAGCCATGATCTAATTGAATGGTGGAGCAGGCCTGAGGGGCTGAATTGCCTACTCCTGTTCCTAATGTTCCTGTGCTCCTAGGTAAATGCAAGTCCTTTCGTTCTTCTTTACTGTATTGTGCAATTACACCACAATGACAAAAAGTGACAAAGATCTGAAAAAGCAGACAGAACTGGCGCTGTAAAGTAAAAGCACCCTGTGACTTGAGCATTAGGGACCCAGACTGATGCAACCACAAAATCACCTCGATTCCCTTCCACACTCCAAACAAATAAACAAAACATATCTGCAGAAACTTTTCCAGCTCTAACGGAAAGAAGCTAAAACAAATTAACCTACAAACGTGACAGTAGTAGATGAGCTGTATTATGCGAGGTGTAAGGAAGTTGGTACCACTCTCATGACCGAGTCAGGAAGTTAGTGCTTTCAAGCCCCACTCGAGGAGTTGAGCACGTAATCTAGGCTGACATTTCGGTGCAGTACTGAGGGAGTCTTTTGGATGAGATGTTAAAGCAAGGCCAAATCTGTCTGCTCAGGAGGAAGTTAAAGGTACCATGGTGCGAGTTGAAGAAGAGTAGGGAGTTCTCCCCGGTGTCCTGACCAACACTGCCAAACTCATCCACTCTTTTCAGATCTTGTTGTGTGCACACTGGCTGCCGCGTTTGCCTGCGTAACAACAAAAACTGCACCACAAAAGTGATATGTCGGCTGTAAAGTGCTTTTGGATATCCTTAGAAAGCGATAAAGTGCTCGATAAATGCAAGTTCTTTCTTTCTTCTTTACTATATTTTGCAATTATACGACAATGACCAAAAGTAACAGATCTGAAAAGCAGTCAAAACAAAGACTGAAAGTGAGGGTGTGTCTCTTTTCTCCCCCAGAATCAAATACTGAAACAGCTCAAACATACATTACATTTATATTTGTAAGTATGTTTACAGCAATTTTATTTTACTCAACAAAGCACGTGTCCTTCCTAATATTTATCTCAACCAGCATCACTTAAAAAAAACAGATTATCTGGTCATTATCACATTGTTGTTTGTGAGAGCTTGCTCTGCGCAAATTGGCTGCCGCATTTCCTACATTAGAACAGCAACTACACTTCAAAAGTACTTAATTGACTGTGAAGCGGTTTGGAACATCATGAGGTAGTGAAAGGCGCTATATAAATGCAAGTTCTTTCTAAAATTCACATTTAGATATGCTGATAGGGTGAGCTGAAATAAAATGGGAGGAAGTTCGTGTGAAGCATTAACACCGGCATGGACTAGCTGGGCCGATTGGCCTGTTTTTGTGCTGTAAATTCTATGTAATTCAATATAACATTTGTTCCCGCTCCCTAGAGAGAAGACAGATATTTGGGATACAGAAGCCACGTGTGTAACAAGTGACAATAATAATAAAGATGAGGAGGTAGATTTTCAACTTGCTGCCTGGGTGTCAAGTTGCGGATCAGCCGCCCGTTACTGAAACACAATGAAAATCTGTTAGTTTCTCTAACGGACGACCCATCTGCAACATCGCCTTCACACCCGGGCAGCAAGTTTAAAATTCACCCCGAGGTGTCAGTGATCAGCGGCTACCCATTCAATGTCATATTTATATTATGCTCTTCTCTCTCTTCCCTTAATTTATTTTTCCCCATACATTTTCCCAGAAGAGAGATAACTGACATTTCAGAACTCTTTGCCACTTTCACTCCTGATTCAGTTGCTCGGATGTGAAGAGGACGAGCTTGGGGTTGGTGCGACATTGGCACGGGGCGGTCGCCTACCAAATTCTCCTTTAATTCCTTTGGAGATTCCGCGTATCAGTGCTTCAAACTTAAGATGCAGGCAAGGACAGGAACTTGCTGCACGGGAGATAAAATCCTGGCCATAAAATCACTCAATGGCAGTTAGAACGTTGCTGGACTGACACAGCATTGGCCCCACCCTGTATCTTTTGTCAGAAATAAATTAATTCTTTATTTGTTTTTCATGTTTCATTCTTATTTGTTACTTTCAAAATTTGCATGAAAATGTCTTCAATTAGAGTATATATAAAAGGCAACTATTTCAAGGTGGACTTTGTCTGGTGGCCTTTAACCCTTGGAGGATATGACGGAATGCAGCACACACAGTTTGTCCCTTGCTCGGGACTCGTGCTAATATTTGCACAAAACAATGGCTCCAAATCTTATAGAAGACATCAGAGGGCTAAGAAACACTATATAAGTGGTCTCCGTACTCTCCAAAGCAGAGTTCATGGCGTAAAACTATTCCTTAATATTACTGGTCTTTTATTTTGTTACATGTCAAATTTGGAAATGTGTACTAATATTTGAATGGAGTGGGGTTGGATTTCCGCGATTGTTTCCCCAAAACTCCCGCAGTAACTTCGGCACAAACCCTGGAGAAAGGGTATAAACGGCCGTTCATCCTATTTCTCCAGGGAGCCGCTGATCTTGTGCCGATGTTACGGCAGGAGATTGGAAGAACCAGGCACGTGTGGTCAATTCTAGGCACATGTGGTCAATTTCCCACTCCCTCAAGTCTCCAGAGTACCAATTTATGCAGAGAAATATGTAATATTTTAAAAAAGCACCTCCTGCCTCTCTGCTGGGTATATTTTCCTGCACTAGCTAATTTTAGTTCACAAATAGACACGGCTACAATGCAATATTCCTCATTTTGTACTCCCACCCAATCCTTTTGCTAAAATTGGTGAATGAAGGAAAATACCGCTCCAAGACAGCAAAACACTGCTTTCCAGGCACAAGAAAGGCTTGGATTTATAGTGTGTCATATCACATGTCAAAACATTTCAGAACACTTCACACAATGAATTTCTTTTAAAGTGCACTGGCGTTCCTCCAATTCTGGCCTCTTGCGCATCCCCGATTTTCATCGCACTACCATTGGCGGCCATGCTTGCAGCTGCCTAGGCTCCAAGCTCTGGAATTCCCTCCCTAAGCCGCTCCGCCTCTCTCTCCTCCTTTAAGTCACTCCTTAAAACCTACCTCAGTGACCAAGAACCTGTCCTTATGCGGCTCGGTGTCAAGTTTTGTTTGATAATGCTCCTGTGAAGTGCCTTGGGACATTTTACTATGTAAAAGGCTCTATATAAATGTAAGTAGTAGTAGTAGTAGTTGTGGTTGTTGTTGTTGCAATAGGTAAGCAATAAGTAAGCAATAGCTGATCAGGTTTAGCATTTCAGCTTCAGGTTTTATGATATCAAGGTGCACCATCGTTACTGACTACTGCACTGAGCAGCTGAATTGTTAATTGTTCTCATCAGTAACCTAGTTTATTGCCCAGGAAAACCTATTCACCTCTTGGACAGTAAAGTAGGAGTCAAATATAGACTAGGTCAGAGGCCAAAGAAAAGGGAGAGGGGGGAAAAAAACATACAGGAGTCTACTGAGCCACCTGCATCGATCAATCCTCTAGCTGGGATTCTATTTCAAGTGCATATATATATAAAAAACAGATACACTGTTTAATGAATCAGCGAGCGATACTAGTTAAATAATTGTTTTGCGACACCCAGTTGTGAACAGCTGTTAAAACCTTGACTTCTAAACAGTGCTGGTTTTATTGATGTGGGATGGCAGTTTTTCTTCATGTAGCATGCAGATGGGCTGTAAATGTGGTTTCACTGGCTGGATACAGGCGAAGGAGACTGTAGAGTGAATTCATGTCGAAGCAATGCCCCGGGTTAATGAGTCTCCAGTGACTCACAGATTACAATCTAGGTGCTGTCAATAGGAGCTGGCTGGGTAGTGAAAACACACAATTTACTTGAAGCTGGTAGTTAATTAAGTGATACAGAATTAAAATCTCAAGAGTATCTTCATCACGGTACATTAATTACAACACAGTCACTGCATTAATTGGGATAATAAATTGAGTTATTGCAAGTCTGTTTAGTACATAAAGCAACAAATGGTTTCACTCTTCCTTGACTATTGTATACAATCCTTTCCCCTCATTGCAATATGGCTTTCTCAGGTTAAAAAGGCTTAATTGCTCCCACTCTGCAATTTTCTCTCTATTTCCCCTGCAGCCAGTGACTCACGTTGGGTTTCAGGTCTGCAGGCACCAGAAAACCTCTTGTACTTCGTCCAAGCAGCTTTTCTCCATGTGTCAGCCTAGAAAGCGAGTGTCGGCGGCCTAGCTTATCGCAAAGGGAATCACAAGCTTCTTTTTTTATGCTGTTAGAACCATTTTCTGTAGGCCAGATTTGTGGACAGTAATGCTACAAGTCTATCAACGAGCTACGAGAAACAGTGTGAACAGCAGGAATGCAGCAGTCCTGGAATCCGAGTTAAAGAAAAAAAACTTACATATACACCAGGATGCCCCAAAGCACCTCACGGGCAATGAATTGCTTCCAACGTGCAGTCACTGTTGTTTTTGTAAACAACTGCGGCAGCCAACTTGCGCACAGCTAGATTTCACAAATAGTAATGAGATAAATCACCAGATAATCTATTTTTGGCGGGGTAAGGGGGGGGGGGGGGGGAGGAGGGTTTGATTGAGAGATAAATGTTGACTGATACACTGGGAGAACTTCCCTGCTCTTTTCGAATAGTGCTATGGCATCTTTTACATCTACTTGAACAGGTTTAACATGTCATCTGAAAGACGCACTCAAGCAGCCTCAGTCAATGCCTACACATGTGGGCACTGTTCCAGCAGGAGTCACTGGATAGTGATTTAATTGCAGAAACTCTCGTTAATTGTTCTCTTCCACAGCCCGGAGAGAGAAACAACTTGCATTTATATATGTATATATGTGTGTATATATATATATATATATGTATATATAGCGCCTTTCACCACCTCGGGACATCACAAAGCACTTTACAGCCAGCGATTTGATTTTGAAATGTAGTCACTGTTGTAACATAGGAAAGTGCCGAGGTACCGAGACCAGTTGCAACGCCCGCTCTGGCGCCCTGGAAGCGAGCACAGACAGGGGGCCGAACCGACAGCATACCGTCGAGTTCTTTACTCTGCGGTGCATTTACCCACTGAGTTATCGTGGGGGGTGGGGGAGTCAACTGTCCAGGGCCACTCGTCCTCACCTCCCGGTGACAGATGCTGTGCAAAGATTAGTCTCTAATGCATTTATAGCCTGTGAAATGACTGGAGATGTTATGTGAAAACAGTTACTGCCTGCCCCCCCCCCACCCCCCACCCCCCCTACACACAAACACACTTGTCCTGATTGTCTGGAATATATGTAAGGTTATATCCTGCTTTATGCAGATTTGAATTCTGATAGCTTTAAGTTGCAGCCTTAAAACTTATCTCGTAATGATCAGTGCCATTTGAGGTTTAGCAGGTCAGGTTTCAGAAATGTCATGGGTTTCAGTGTAGAAATCATCAAATCTATACGAATTTGTGCAGGATTGTGCTGCATAGGATCCTGAACCACAATGATCAGAGGAGGTGACGTCCTTCAAAATATTGCAAAGTACTGTTTAGGGGTTTGCAGCACAAAATATTTATACTGCATAACCTTTAACCTTTAAACTCTGGTGTTAAGTTGGCCGGTGAACAAATGTTTATTAATTTCAAGGGGTTTCAGCAGTGAAAGGGACAAGAGCAAAACACAAATCAAAAAAACTGATAAACCTACATAATAAAACACAGGCTGTCTCCTAATAAGTAATGCGTCTTTTGTCAGTTCGTGCACCATCAACCAGCGCAGCAGGAGCGTGTGTGTACTGGAGAACCAGTAATTTGTGTGAAGTGGGACCAAGTATAAGAATGCAATGTCCTCACAACAGTATTGGGGCAGTCCCATGTTGACCACCGCTAGGATACAGTTCCAAAGGCACAAACAATCTCAGATACATCACTGGTTTGCACCTGTGAGCCTAGAGGATGACATCGTCAGGCTTTTGAACTATAAGAGGCATCACAACTGAGCCTGATCCTGTCCACACGCACAAACTTGCCAGTAGGGGTTTCTGAATAATCAGAAGCAGGAACCCTGGCTGGTTTTCCCCTCCCTAAAAGTGGTGGTGGGGGATGGAAACGAGGAGGGGAGGGGTTTGCTGAGGCTATCTGGTGCTCCTGTATCATTACCCCTAGCTGGATCAACATTACTTAAAGATTAAAACAAAAAAACTTGATCAATACCTTTGTTCTGGTTTCAGATGAAAAGAAGGAGCTGCACACAAGTTCTCAAGGGTAATAAGAGACACATCGAACAAGTAAGTAAACAGCCAAAGAAACTTCCGTTTTTAGAAAATAAATTCCTGTCAGTTTTTCTCCCTTCCCTTCCTCTCCTGATGGTGTGAAGGTGGAGTTCCATAGACACGAGGTGCTTTCTCGTACCCTATCCAGGTGCCAATTATCCAGCTGTGAGTCTTGACAGTGGATATTGGCAGGCTAGTCAACCAAAGTTGGTGGGGGGGGTGAAAATCACAGCTCAGCCCAACATCCACAAATACTCACCTCCAGTCGGGGGCTGTTGGATAATGATTCGGAGCGGGACACCGATTTTTCCCTCCCTAACTCAAGGCACTGATGGCAATTGCATTGACCTCTACAGCAGCCCCAGCTATCTGCTGATTCGGAGTGGTGAATGAACCTGGGATCTTCCTGGTCTGTTGCCATCAGGGGAGCTGTGGATCTTCCAATTTTTAAATTGCTTTGCGATGGTCATTTTGCTTTACTTGTGTCTTTCTTTAAAGGGCAAGAAGCTGGCTCCTTCCTGGTAATTAAATGACCTCAGGGTCCTGGTGGAGAGCCTTGCCCACTGGAAGCACGTTTCAGAAATTCAAACTCGATTTTCTGACCATTAACCTAACTGGGTGGAAAATTATGTGCAGTGTGCGCCAAATTTCTAATACAGGCTCCCGGTGGGGAGGCTTCCCCACCGGGAGCATATAGCCAAAAAATTACACCTAATATAAGCAAGCACAGTAAAAATAGATAATATTTAACACTGAGCTGCTAATTGTTTTAAACTGAAGTGATCACTTAAAACAAATCTGATCTAATTGAACGGGATGTATACAGGTACATTAATAGAATGTTTTTCACTACTGATATTAACACAGCCTGTGTGTATGTGAGAGAAAGAGAGAGGCACACATAAACTCTCAGTCATTTTGTCATAGATACATTTTAGGAAATAAACATAGATTCGATATTACTCAGAAAAGATAACTTCGTGGTCACTGACCACAACTTGCTTTCAAAATATTAGCAGTACCTCTTTCCATTTCTGCAATATTTCTTGTCAGTATATTTATTTTTAACAGTATTCCAAGGTAGGGCTCTGCTTTTTCCTCACTGGGTGAATGCGTCAGGCTGGTGTGTTACTGAGCCACGGAGACCAGGAAAGTCCGAGCTTCAACCCCTGGCCTGTACTGATTTGGCCGATCTCACCTGGCGAGGCAGTTGGCATGCTACAATTGGCCTCAGTGTGCCTTGACTAGGGAGGGGGAAATCGTCCGGGGTTACAGTTCCCGATGGCTGTCCAATTATCCCTGATGCAAAGTGTGCTTGTGTAGATGTCAGATGAAAACAGCATCAGGCTCAGTCTTCCACAGTCAAATAGCCCATTTGCACTTGCTGCCTCAGCTCACACACGAAAAAAAAAAGCCACATAAGTGGGCGGGAAGGGCTCTTCCTCTAGCATTTCTGAATCTGCTTTTTAAAAATATTTAACAGCATAAACATTTGGAGCCAGCTCCCAGAGTCGGAATTAAAAGACTGATATAAAAATGGCTTAAATGTGCCACACAAAACTGATCTCAGAACTCACGTACGAAAGGAAGTCTCACGCTATGGGAAAAGATTCACTGCCAAAAAAAAAACAAAACACGCTGTTGTAGGAATGATGTGTCATTCAAATACCCAGTCTACAGCCCCAAGACAACAAGTCTTATTCCTTTATTATTTATTTTTCTACATCGAAAAAAACTTTTTCTCCCCTTGCCAATTCCAGCTGACACCCCCCTCCCCAAGTGTCCATTATTCATGAGCCTTAACAGTGAGTGTCAGCAGCCCATGTGACTACGGGCGGGGGCAGAGGGAGGGGAAATAGAGTCAAACCCAAAACCTGTGTACTTCCAGCAGGGATCAGGAGATGGTGATCCGGAGTGTGAACCGTGGCCAATTTTCCCCTTCTCTAATCCAGTGCTGCTGAGGTCAATTCTAGCACCTTACCACCACCGCAGCCAAGGTCAGCTAAGTTGGCACGAACTAGGAATTGAACTGGGGACTTCACTGATCTTTACGGCTTAGCTACTCGCTGGATAAGCCAGGAAAAAAAACTTAGGCAGAAGTGTGTTCATAACAGAATCAATGAGGCGGGGGGGGGGGGGGGATTTTAACTTGGATTGAGTTTAAAGGGGAGGGCGGATATCATCATTCTAAGGCTCGGGCTATTTTAACTCCCGGACCCCGTTTGCATCCCAGCTGCCCGCCCGAAACGGACAGGAAGAGGCAGCTGGCCGGCTTCGGATGGGAAGGGGAGGAGCCCGAGCAACAGAGTTCCAGACTTCCTTCGTAGGGCCCAGAGGAAAACTCCTGCTCCTCCTGACCCCATTAAGGAAAGTTTCTGACATACCTTAGAGGGCCTCCTCTTCTGCCTCACTCAGCAGACCGTTAAAAAGTCAGCAGGGTCCTAATGACATCTGCATTTTTAAACAGGCTCCTGTCTGAGTCAGACTGCCTAAGAAAAGAGGGCCCATTGAAGATGGTGGCGGGCAGGAATCAAGCAGGAATGGCGCGCGGTAAATCATTACACAGCTATTTGAACTGTCCGGCCACCTCATTCCCGCCAGGAGGGGGGGGGGATTAAAATCCCCCCCTCTCCCACTTTCTGTTATATTTTCGATGTGTTTTGAGAAGCGTTGCTGGGCTATCTGCTATGAAAGGCTCTGCCCCTCCCAGAGACAGACTTACCTGGTTCCTTATCTGCACGCTTGTTGCTGGAGTCAGATATTTGTGTTCTAGATACCAGGCTCTTTCCTGGTAAAGAAGGTTGGTTCCATGTAAAAGGCAAAACTGAAAAAGAATAAATAAATATAAATTTGTCACTTGGAAACAATCTTTTACGACACTGAGGTAATGCTACTTTTGGTAAACAATCTAAACACACTGGGAAACAGTAGATAGCAAAATGCTGCGTAACTTTATGAAACTAACTGAATCTCAAAAACACACTGATCAACACACCACTTTGGTTGAACTCTGTCAAATAAGAACCCAGGTACAGGAGTCCAAACAGCGTTTTGTTCTGTAAGTTTAATTGTCCCCGTTATGTAGATACCCATCTTATGGACTATTGCAGCACCGAGATAGCAGGCAGGCAACCTGCCATCCAGACCTTGTCACTCTTAACCCTCAGTGCATTGCTGATGAGTTTAGTCATACAGGCGCACTCCTCTGCGGTTGATGATGAGTTTACTTGTCCGGCAGCAGTCCCTTTCTGGTTTAATGGAAGAACTTGCATTTATATAGCGCCTTTCATGACCTCAGGACGTACCAAAGTGCTTTACAGCCAATGAAGTACTTTTGAAGTGGCAGCCAATTTGCACACAGCAAGGTCCCACAAACAGCAATGTGATAATGAGCAGATAATCTGTTTTTTTTAGTGATGTTAGTTGAGGGATAAATATTGGCCAGGAAACCGGGGAGAACTCTCCTGCTCTTCTTCGAATAGTACGTGGGATCTTTTACGTCTATCTGAGAGGGCAGACGGGGCTTTGGTTTAACATTTCATCCGAAAGACGGCACCTCCGACAGTGCAGTGCTCCCTCAGTACTGCATTGGGAGTGCCAGCCTAGATTATGTGCTCAAGTCTCTGGGGCGGTAAAATGTGTCAAAGGTTCAAACTCCCCTCCACCAAATGGCTCAGCTGGTAAAGCCGGCATGTAACTGAGCTACACTGACCATAAGGTTCCATGTCGGTGTTGAGTTAGCTGATCTCACCTGGGGTGGTGTTAGGAGCACTACAAGTGGCCTCACTGGCCCACGGTTAGGGAAGGGTAAAATCAGCTGTGGCCCTTGCTCATGACTGTTATCCAGTGACCCCCTCCTGAAAAGTGTGTGTCGGCGCCAAGCGAGGATTTGGACCCAATTGTCAAATGGTCTGCCACCACTCATGTCTAGGCTTACACATGATGTGGAGATGCCGGTGATGGACTGGGTTTGACAAATGTAAGGAATCTTACAACACCAGGTTATAGTCCAAGCTTTCGAAGGCTTGTGATTTCAAATAAAGCTGTTGGACTATAACCTGGTGTTGTAAGACTCCTTACATTTGTCCACCCCAGTCCATCACCGGCATCTCCACATCACAACTCTAGCCCACTGTACGTCTCCTTCCTCCCTCCGCTCCACCACCTGTAGTTGAGCCTTCATCCATCAAGGCCTTTTATTCCAGAATTCTCTCTTCACCTTCAAAATCCTCCTCAAAGTTAATGCCTAACTCTTCTCTCAACTCCTGCATGATGTGCATTCCCTTTGTGAAAAGTCTTAGATCATTTCTCTATGTCACGTGGATTGGAAAAAGTGCAATTGAAGCAGATTATCAGTGTTGAGATTGTATCAGTCAATGAATAAAGAAGTGTTAATTGATCATTTAAACGGGTCACTTTAACAGATTAGCATTTACAAAGATGACAATGGCCTCTCTGACGGCTCAGTGAGTTTATCCAGTGAGTAGCTAACTCACATAAACCAGAGCTGTTTTTATACAGGTGCTGCTTTCATTCGGATTCCATTGACTGGTATCTGTAAACCTGGTCCCTCCTCCAGAGGCAGATTTACGGACCCGATAAGCGTGGATCTGTGGGTCTGTCACTGGGACAAGGCTAGGGGGTGGCTCACCGAGCCGGTCTCCCGGAATCCAAATTAAAGCAGCGCCAGGATAAAGGCCCCATGTTTGATGGCTGGTCTGTGCTGAAAGAGCAGATCATTGCACTGCATGGCAGAGGCACAATAATTAGCCTTGGTGTCCCTGCAAGGATTCCTCCACTGGAAGTGTGCCTCTGTGTGGCCATCGGAAGAAGGACAAGATTCCGCTGGGCTGTGATAGTCCTGAAGGTACGATAGCCCACGAACATTCACCGTCAAGGCCTGCACATGAATGAGCAAGATTCTGCCAGGAATTCGGAGGCCAAATCGGAGTGGCCCTTACTGCTGCCCCAGTTGAAGTCAGCAAGGGCAAGGGAGCCAACCTGGGACTTTTCTGATCTATGAAGATTATAATGAAGAGCTGACTGTTCTGTCTGCTAATATTAAAAACAAAATTTATAAAGTTCCCAGGTAATGTAGTTCATGTACTCAAAACAGTACGAACCAACCTCGTGCAGGTGGTTTTACAACACTTCCCTAAACTCAGTTCAGCTGACTTCACACTAGATCACAGATTAGATCACCAGTTAATGACCCATTTGATCTCACCCTTCCAGAATGCCAAACCCACCTTCTCCCCATTACAGCATCCAGCTGTTTCTTAAATGAGTCCAGTGTCCCAGCCGCAACCTATTCCAGCTGCCAAACACCCACTGTGTAAAGGAATACTTTCTGGTATCTGGACTAAACATGCCCTACACTACCCTCAACCTGTGTCTTCTTGTCCTGCTGCTCTGCCATATCTGAAAGCATTGTTTCAGGTTCCATTTCTCCATCACATTAATTACCCTATGCGTCCCAGTAAGGTCCTCTCTGTACATTCAGATTACAACACACTGTTTCTGTTGATGCATCCCCATCAACACAAACTGTGTCGTGTAACCTATTATGTCAAGTGTTCTCTCATCTTGCTCTTGTCTATGTAAGTATTTCTCGTCTGTAAACTACAAATTAAATTGAACTCTGCCCTTGCCCTTTAAAGCTGCATCCTACAAAGAGATATAATAATCTACTGAGATAAATGTCACAGATCACCTCAGAAACATTTTGGTGTTAAGTTTGTGGTCAGTGGTAGTAACGAGTTCTATGCAGTTTAACCGTAGAAAAGTAAACTTGATAGAGCAAGCCAGCCTTAAAAAAATGGCAACTAGTATCTAGTTAACTAGCTTCTAATATCATGAAACATCTATTGTAAAATATTAAAATACAACGTTGTCTGAAAGGGTGGTGGAAGCAGATTCAATAGTAACTTTCAAAATTGAATTGGATATATACTTAAAAGGAAAACATTTGCAGGGCTATGGGGAAACAGTGGGGGCGTGGGACTAATTGGATAGGTCTTTCACAGGCACATGTGATTCTATGATCAATCTTGTTCAACTCCTTACACCAACTACAGGATAGGAAGATATACCCCATAGATTCTGATAGTAACAACAACGGTGTACATTTTTCTAGCACTTGTGTACAAAGAAACATCTCACGTCTGCTTTACAGGCCAGTGCGGGAAAAAAGAGGAAGATCTTGAGAGGCGATCTTATTGAAACATATAAGATTGTGAAGGGGCTTGATCGGGTGGATGTGGTAAGGATGTTCCCAAGGATGGGTGAAACTAGAACTAGGGGGCATAATCTTAGAATAAGGGGCTGCTCTTTCAAAACTGAGATGAAGAGAAACTTCTTCACTCAGAGGGTGGTAGGTCTGTGGAATTTGCTGCCCCATGAAGCTGTGGAAGCTGCATCATTAAATAAATTTAAAACAGAAATAGACAGTTTCCTAGAAGTAAAGGGAATTAGGGGTTACGGGGAGCGGGCAGGAAATTGGACATGAATTTAGATTTGAGGTTAGGATCAAATCAGCCATGATCTTATTGAATGGTGGAGCAGGCTCGAGGGGCTGATTGGCCTACTCCTGCTCCTATTTCTTATGTTCTTATGAAGAGGGTCGGGAAGGGACCAAAGTACAGTTTTTGTAGTAGGGAGGAAGGCGGTGAGGTGGAGAGGCCGAGGGAGGGAGTTCCAGAAGGTCGGGGCTAGGTAGCTGAAGGAGCTGCTGCATGATGGTGGAGTGGGAAACAAGAGGCCGTCCAGGGTTGGGAGCAGGGACATAGGGTTGCAGAAGGTCAGAGACGTGGGGGGTAGAGGGTGCGGAGGGATTTGAAGGTGAGGAAGAGGATCTTGAAGTCAATTCTCTGGGATGCAGGAAGCCAGGTGAAGTTTGGCGAGAACAGGGGTAATGAGATGGCGGGGTTTGGTATGGGCAAGGACACGGGTCGTTTCATTCTAGGTGATTTATAGTTGATGAATGGTAGAAGCAAGACAGCCAGCAACAACAGCATTGGGGAAGTCCAGCTGTCAAATGATAAAAGTGTGGATTAGGGTTTCAGCAGTGGAGGGGGAGAGAAAGGGGCAGAGGCAGGTGATATGGCGGAGGTGCAAGAAAGCGGTCTTGGTGACATGTCAGATATGGGGGAGGAAGCTGAGCTCAGGGTCGGAAAATGCGGCCAAGTTCGGCACCTCTGGGCTAAGCCTGAGGCGGCACTTGGGAAAGGAGATGGAGCCTGAGGTCTGAGGTGCGCAGGCGTTTGTGAGAGCTGATGATGATGGCTTCGGTTTTTGCTGAATTAAAGCTTTGACTCATCCAGATCTTGATGAAGAGCCAAAGATGGAACCCTGGGGTATACTAGAGGTGACTGCAGAGACGCGAGAGGAGAAACTATTTGAAGCAATGTAATGTTTGCACTGCAACAGGTAGCAGTGGAACCAGAAAGAGCAGTGCCATGGGAGTGGAGGACGCAGAAGAGATATTTGAGGAGAATGAGGTGTGGAAGACAATGAGTAGGTCGAGGAGGATAAGGATGAACAGTAAACTACCATCGCAACTACATAAGATGTTCTTGAGGTGTTTTTTATTTTTTCTAGGATATGGGTGAGGCTGGCAAGGCCACACATACCTAGTTGCCCCGAGAAGGTAGTGCGGAGCCTTCTCCTCAAACCGCTGCATTCCTTGTGGTGAAGGTGCTTCCACGATAGTGTTAGGTAGGAAATTCCAACATATTGACCCAGCGATGATGAAGGACCTAGTTGGTCCTATATAGGTCAGTACCACATTGGACAGTGCCTTTACCCACCAGTTCATCAGGGACCTACCTATTCCCACTGTTAAAAAAAAAACTTTTAAGGGCAGAGCATGATACAAGTTTTTAACATAAACTAATTAATAATGTAGGCGCAGAGTTATTTTGTGCAATACATGGCAGGAGAAAAACAGATTATATATAATTAGAGGCTAAAGAAAGCATTACCCAAACTTTCTTTGACGATTTCTGCCATTCCCAGCCAATTGAGGCTAATTGTAGCCCTTTCCCCTTCTTCCCAACTCCTGCCCAGCAGCGGCCAGTACAAACAAGTGATCAAATCTGATTACTTTACTAGTCTGCATGGCTCAGGGCGCCAATATTTCTCAACTTCCCAACCGTCAGATTGAGGAGGCTGGGGGCTGCTTGACCTAAACTTAACTCAAGGAATAACTTCACGTTTGGCACTGTTGACTTGTAAAACTGGTCTGACAACTCATGTAGTTCACTAGGAGCAATCAAAGGGAACTGTACCATTTCCTGATCAGTGAGGATTAGAGTGTAGGAAAAGGAAGAGAAATCAACAACAACAACTTGCATTTATATAGCACCTTTAACATAATAAAATGTCCCAAGGTGCTTCACAGGAATGATTATCATAAAAAAATTTGACACCGAGCCACATAAGGAGATATTAGGACAGGTGACCAAAAGCTTGGTCAAAGAGGGTCTTAAAGGTGGAAAGAGGTAGAGAGGCGGGGAGGTTTAGGGAGGGAATTCCAGAGCTTAGGCCTAGGCAGCTGAAGGCACGGCTGCCAATGGTGGAGCAGTTAAATTCGGGGATGCGCAAGAGGCAAGAATTGAAGCAGCTCAGAGATCTCGGAGGGTTGTAGGGCTGGAGGAGGTTACAGAGATAGGGCGGGTGAGGCCATGGAAGGATTCGAAAACAAGGATGAGAATTTTAAAATCAAGATGTTCCCGGACCGGGAGCCAATGTAGGTCAGCGAGCACAGGTGAACGGGACTTGGTGCGAGTTAGGATACGGGCAGCAGAATTTTGAATGAGCTCAAGTTTATGGAGGGTGAAAGATGGGAGGCCGGCCAGGAGAGCACTGGAATAGTCGGGTCTAAAGGTGACAAAGGCACGGATGAGGGCTTCAGCAGCAGATGAGCTGAGGCAGGGGCAGAGATGGGCAATGTTACAGAGATGGAAGTAGGCAGTCTTGGTGATGGAGCGGATTTGTGGTCGGAAGCTCATCTCAGGGTCAAATAGGGCGCCAAGGTTGCAAACGGTCTGGTTTAGCCTCAGACAGTGGCCAGGGAGAGGGATGGAGTCAGTGGCTAGGGAACGGAGTTTGTGGCAGGGACTGAAGACAATGGCTTTAGTCTTCTCAATATTTAGTTGGAGGACATTTTTGCTCACCCAGTCGGAAAAGCAGTTTGATAAATCAGTGACAGTGGAGGGGTTGAGGGGGGTGGTGGTGAGGTAGAGCTGGGTGTCGTCAGTGTACCTATGGAACCTGACATTGTGTCAGGTTCTTGATTCTTGAAACTAGACCTGTTTGACACATTGAGCTTGATGGGCTGAATGCTTCATGGTTCTTCTAGGGCATTGGAGACTTTTAAATGGCAATCTTAGCCAGTTTTCTTTTTGCCATCAAGAAGCTGTAGACTCAAAAGAGTGAGTCAAAATGTCCATTAAGAATTTCAGCATCAAAGAAAAATGAGGTTTTCACCTTATTATTGCCACATTCATTCACATGAGTAGCTTGTAATTAGCAAAATTCTGTCCATTTTGAAGTCGATAATCAGCAAGGACGAGGAACTGATTATATCTGTTTATTGTAACTACCAGATTTTATATAAAGACTCTCGCACAGAGAGCCAATACAACCAGATGAAATGATAGCACAACACATGGGCGGGTGCTCTCAAATAAATGCTAGTCTGACCTCATTTTTTCTTCTCCCGTTTCCACAATCAGTGGGCAGTCACAATAATCAGCAACACATCCTGATTACAATCAACCATCCTTGCCACACACTTTAAATTGGTTTCTGCAAGAAGGTAAATGTTGGTCAAATTGTTTTTAATTGTTGCAAACGATGTTCCAATTTTAACAAAGGAACTGTCCCAATGGTCTGAACGGCAAATGCGCCACATGGTGTGGTGTTCCGTACGGATGGGGAAGATCCCAGGTCCTGGTCTATGCTGAGCTGCTCTTAGCCGGAGTGAGCAGTGCCAATGCTATGCCGGTCTAATTGTCCACTGTCCTAATGTGGTGAGAAAAAATAACAATACGGGGTTCCTTGCTCCTATACGGTGAATCCTGCTTTTGAAAGTGTGGGTGTCAGGTGAGGACAGAATCGAGCTAAGCTGTGGTGCCTCCCCAAGCCCCCCCCTCCCCCAAACAGTCTCCGCACAATGAAGAACGGCCATTTCGGAAAGGTCACCGAAAACCGAACCACAGTTTTAAGGAGCAGAGGGGGCGGGGGGAGTCTTCAGCAATGGCTCCTCTTAATCTTTTTTGCTCTTCAGTAACTGTCAAAATCCTACCTTACTTCAAATGGAACATACATCTTTTAAAATCACGTGCGCAAAAGAAGTAATGTTACGAAAGGACAAAGAGCAAGTGCAGGATACATGGAAAATAGAAATACGTTCAGTATTGACAAGTTGGGAAGTTGAAATGTTTTATTACTTTTGCAGGCAGCTAAAATGGTGCTAACTGGTGTTTCAAGGTTAGTGACAGGAGTTTGTAAGAATGGGAAAACTGGTCCGATTTCTGGACAGAAAATAGGAATTGGGGGATTAATTTCCAGGCAGGATCTCCCCCAGAAGTGGGCTAGCTGCCAAATTGGCAGCCGGCAACTTCTGTGTCCCCAGGGCGCCGACTAAAACAGGTGTTAGGCCCCTTGGTTATGCTCATTAGGGGTCGAACTCCTGTTTTAGGACCCCAAGCCAAATTCGGCAAAAATTGGGCGGAGCATGCGCCATGCATGCTCCGATCAGTTTTTCCAGGTCTACTGCAATCTAACCAGTGAATCCGTTAAGGGACCGCTGGAGACTGCCACCGAAGAGGTAAGTTTTCAGGGTTTTTCTTTAAACTTACCGTAACGTGGAGCCAGGAGGACTGAGGGTGCGCTGTTCCTGGATCCACAGAAATACTACTAGCTGCTGCCGGCGCATGCTCGCTCCCCCTCTCCCGTTCCCCCTCCCCCTACCCAGCCCCCTCCCCTCCCAGGACGTACTTGCCGGCCGACTCCGTGTCGGAACCAGCCAAATTTTCCAGGGCCCCGATCACCGTCCCAGCTCGCCTGTATTATGCAGACGAGGCCCGTGGCCCAATTTCCAGTGATCTTCAGGCCTTCATCTTCCGGCACGTGTTGCAGGCGCGACGCCCAATAGTACCGGTTTTCAGCCTGAGACCAATTTCCCGGCCAGTAAGTCACACCTTATTAAGTGAAATTCTAATAGGCTGTGATAAGGTGTAGTCGTTACTTTCCTTTGAGAAATGTCATCCCTAAAGGCTGTCCTGCCTTGAATTACAACCAATTTTAGAATCATAGAATGGTTACAGCACAGAAAGCGGCCATTCGGCCCATCGAGCCTGTGCTGGTTCTCTGCAAGAGCAATCCGGCTAGTCCCACTCCCCCGCCCTTTCCCCGTGGTCCTGCAAATTTTTTCCTTCAAGTACTTATCCAACTCCCTTTTGAAAGCCACGATTGAATCTGCCTCCACCACCTCCTCAAGCAGTGCATTCCAAATCATAATCACTCGCTGTGTAAAAAAGTTTTTCCTCATGTCGCCTTTGGTTCTTTTGCCAATCACCTTAAATCTGTGTCCTCTAGTTCTTGACCCTTCTGCCAATGGGAACAGTTTCTCTCTATCTACTCTGTCTAGACCCAATATTAGTGCATTTTTCCGCCTATTGAAACAGTATAGCTAATAATGTTTTAGCATCACGGTAAAAATTATTTTAGGGCTCCTCCAACAGCTTAGTTGGTTTATCCAATGGTTCAGAAAGTCATCGCAATCTGAGCAAATCCTCAGGTGATACTAAACTATCAGGGGCGGTTGAATCAGAACATAAGAAATAGGAGCAGAGTAGGCCACACGGCCCCTCGAATCTGAGGAGCCAGCCCGGGAATTACAAAATAAATTAAACAAAAAATGCAAGTAGGCGGAACAGTGGCAGATGAAATCTAATTGTGGAGTACTGCAGACAGGAAGAAAAGATGGGTGACATAAGTACTTCATGAACGATGTCAAAAGGTTATAGCGAAGGCTGACACTGAAAGAGCCCTAGGGGTATTAATAGATGTAGCGCTCAACATATTTCAACATTATGAGAAAAGACTGGAGAAACTCAAGCTTCTCAGCCTCGAAAGGAAATGACTGAGAGGTGACCTTGTGGAGGTATATAAGGTAATAAACAGCATAGAAAAATTAAATCCAGAACATTATTTCAAATTAAACCGTGACAATCGGACAAGGGCCACAGGTTCAAACTACTGGAAGGAAAATTCACAACTGCTATCAAGAAGTTCTTCACAAGAAGAGTGATCAATACATGGAATAGACTTCAGAGTTGGTAGTGGAGGCAAAAGCCCAGGAATAAACAGCGGGATGCTGTGATGGGAGGATTGTAGGGTCCGTTTGGATGAATGACTTAAATGGCCTACCTCATTCGTATTGATCCCGTGAGCAGCCGAGCCATACCGGTCAGGAAGGCCCGGAGGTTTGAAGCATGGTCAATGCTGAATTAGTTGACCTCAGGTGGGGTGGCAGCAGGATGTCCCAACTGGCCTTCATGTCTCCAGGTTAGGGAGAGGAATCAGCCTGGCTTCTTGCACTCGATCGTTATCCAGTGTGCGGACACCAGCTGAGGACCAGGCCGGCCTGGTTGACCCGCTCACCGTTGAGACTTACCCTCGGAGCAATGGTCACTTGGGTGAGATGCTGAAGGGCACCTGTGGGTGCATGTAGGACTATCCCACATTCGGGAGAGCAGGGTGGGGAGGGGAAAAAATTAAATTAAACCTTTTCACCGCTGAGTAAGCAATTCAGTCAATTTTGTGGCTCAGCCAAGAAAACCTGGCATGAAGCAAGTGCAGCTTTAACTTCTCCTGCATCTCAATGTTGATAAGCCAGGTTTG
Source organism: Heptranchias perlo (assembly GCF_035084215.1). NCBI lineage: Eukaryota > Metazoa > Chordata > Chondrichthyes > Hexanchiformes > Hexanchidae > Heptranchias > Heptranchias perlo. Next base: position 117,470,646 of record NC_090329.1, on the reverse strand, counting down.
CTCAGTAATTAGGCATGTTCTCAGTCAGTTCAGCAAACCAGCCCAGATAAGTTTGCTTAAAAAAGTGCTGCTGATAGATAAGGTTGAGTTGAGCTAATTGAATTCTATTTAAAACTGAAATAAATTCCAACTAACACTCAACACCCACTTTCCTGTCAGCCTTGCAAACAGGTTCCAGCACTTAACCAAGTGGCAGCAAATATGTTTGAGATACTGCAGCCCACCTACTCAGTGATGATATTTGTGTCCCTCCCTGCTTGGTTATTAACAGCTGAAAAGATGATGAATGGGCCTCAGTGATAAGAACAATGTGGCTCTGATGCTGAATGTACTAATTGTTTTTTCTGGAGGGGGAATTTTCAATTTATAATCTCACCTTCTTCAGCAAAGCCTGGTCTTCTGGGACTGGGCACTGTTCCACGGCTTTCCAGAACTGTTCTAAGGTCACTGCAAACAAGCAAAAAGATGAAAGAGCTTCATATCTTTAGGAATTTTTTTTCTTCTTTTCATTGAGATTCTACGTGCCTGCGATTTACACTTCACTATTTTCACAAAAAGCATGTACTGTTTCTTTCTCGTTGTTAGAAACCTTCTCAAAATCCATCTCTTCAACCAAACTTTTGGTCACCTCTCCGAACCCTCGCACCATAGCTAGACATCTGCTCTTTTATTTCTTTTGTCTATATATTATTATTTTTCTCCCCCTTCTCTAAAATTCCTCGCAAAGCTTTCTATGTTGTATAAATGCAGGTTGTTGTCGAGAGGGTAGATGGGGCTTCGGTTTAACGTCTCATCTGAAAGACTCAAAATAATTCCCTCAGTACTGCACAGACAAGATCCCATCTGCCCTCTCAGGTGGATGTAAAAGATCCCACGGTGCTATTCCAAGTGGAATTCTCCTGGTGTCCTGACCAACATTTATCCCTTAATCAACATTGCTACAAATGATTTACTGATCATTTATCTCATTGTTCTCTGTGGAACCTTGCTGTGCACAAATTGGCTGCCGCGTTTCCCTACATTATAAACACTTCAAAATATTTTATTGGCTGTAAAGCTCTTTGTCCTGAGGTCGTGATAATCCTACATAATTACAGATCCTTTCTTTCTTGTTTTGCACTAATTAGGAGGTAAAGTTAGCAACATGGGTGGAATTCCTCCAGTCACTAATGCTAAGGGACAAGTCAGGCTCAGTACAAAACTGGATTTTCACTTTTGTATTCGTGCTGAATTTTCTGTTAAAATTATTGGCAGGAGGAATTTTGCCATGATTTTGTGGAATACAGTGCAGAACAAAAAAAATTATACTGTAATCAAAAACTGGTCAGCAAGTTTTTGTGAAGTTACACCGAACATAGATGAGTAAATTGTAACAGAATTACACCCAACTCTTTAAACTGTGCATTGTCCTACTTAGCTGCAACTGATTAATTGCATGGACAAGATTACTGTTACTCAAGTCACTTTGTTTCAACAGAAACTCTCAATATAATATGACATTTTATTATATGTAAACCCTTGTGTTTCATTCAGATAGCAATTACATTACACTGAAAAGAAAAGCAGAACTACTGTTGCATGCAAAATGCTCATTACTTTTTTTAAAGCTTTTTTTCTACTTGTGTGGGTGGCTGAAAGGAGAGAAAAGGTTATCTGCTACCTACAGAATATTGTGACAGACTTAAAACCGTCTGACTCACATGACTTAAATTTAAGTTAGCAACTTTATAGAAATTGCTCTTATTTTTAAAAACTGAAGTAACCCAGTAACTGGTTTTGACACTCACGAGTCACATACCGTAGGTTGGTTTACATTTGCAATAAGAATATTTTCAAGGAGTGACCCTGAGCTGTGACAATATTCTTACAGAATAGAATCATAGAATCGTACAGCACAGAAGGAGGCCATTCCACCTATTGTACCTTTGCCAGCTCTTTGTAAGAGCTATCCAATTAGTCCTGCTCCTCTGCTCTTTCTCCATAGCCCTGCAAATTTTTCCTTTTCAAATATTTATCCAATTCCCTTTTGAAAGTTACAATTGAATCTTCTTCCACTACCCTTTCAGGCAATGCGTTCCAAATCATAATTATTATATAATAATTTTTGTGAATATTGTCAATCTTTGTACAGTGTATTACTGGTGGACTCGACAGCACATTATAAATATCCACCAATGTTCGTGTGCCCCCTGCGTGCTGTTCTTTGTGCAAATGCAAACAGTTCTACGGTGCAATCTAAGGGGTGATTGATCTGAGATTAAAAGTATGCAAAATTTTTGATGAGAATCTTTTACCATGATCTAAATTAAACAATAGTCTAACACTATTGTTCCACAGCACAGCATCAAAAAAAAAGCTGTAAATCCTAAACGGTCATTCATCCTGCCAAGTTTTAAAAAAAAATTATATTAATGGCATCGGTGTCAACGCAGAGAAAGGCTTTTACTCGCATTATATCAGACAAGAAGGAATTGATAAATGATGATTATATTTTCAGTCTCATTTTCTTCGGTGATTTTACTGTAGGAAGATCTTAGAAGTTACACGGTGCGATACGAATATTAAAGGCATTTGTCTGACATTCCTCTCGCTGCTATTTGAGCGGAGACTTTAACCTGCTCATTTTAAACGTGTTAATGTCTCTGCTGAAGTAGAGAAGGAAGGAATTTCTGACGAACATATTATACGTCCCTATGCTGGTATTCTACAGCGAGATTTCAGGATCAAAGAGAATAACTGAGATGGGAAGATCTGCAAATCACAACATCCCTGAATCCCTCAGATAATGAAGAATTCCGTGCCCACATGCAGCAAGACCTGGACAACATCCAGGCTTGGGCTGATAAGTGGCAAGTAACATTCGCGCCAGACAAGTGCCAGGCAATGACCATCTCCAACAAGAGAGAGTCTAACCACCTCCCCTTGACATTCAACGACATTACCATCGCCGAATCCCCCACCATCAACATCCTGGGGATCACCATTGACCTGAAACTTAACTGGACCAGCCATATAAATACTGTGGCTACAAGAAAAGGTCAGAGGCTGGGTATTCTGTGGCGAGTGACTCACCTCCTGACTCCCCAGAGCCTTTCCACCATCTACAAGGCACAAGTCAGGAGTGTGATGGAATACTCTCCACTTACCTGGATGAGTGCAGCTCCAACAACACTCAAGAAGCTCGACACCATCCAGGACAAAGCAGCCCGCTTGATTGGCACCCCATCCACCACCCTAAACATTCACTCCCTTCACCACCGGCGCATTGTGGCTGCAGTGTGTACCATCCACAGGATGCACTGCAGCAACTCGCCAAGGCTTCTTCGACAACACCTCCCAAACCCGCGACCTCTACCACCTAGAAGGACAAGGGCAGCAGGCACATGGGAACAACACCACTTGCATATTCCCCTCCAAGTCACACACCATCCCGACTTGGAAATATATCACCGTTCCTTCCTCGTCGCTGGGTCAAAATCCTGGAACTCCCTTCCTAACAGCACTGTGGGAGAACCTTCACCATATAAACTGCAGCGGTTCAAGAAGGCGGCTCACCACCACCTTCTCAAGGGCAATTAGGGATGGGCAATAAATGCTGGCCTTGCCAGAAATACCCACATCCCATGAACGAATAAAAAAAAAATTCAACAGACTTTGTGATTTTCTTTTCCTTTTATTGTGTTTTTTTTTGGTTCTGGTACCAAATGTAAATAAAGTGCAATTACCTGATTGATGTCTTGCATTAGATTGGTGTTCTGGTTCAGTAGCAGGATCGAGATTTGCGGTTTATTGGAACTAAATATATATTATGTGCTTAACAGCTCCACAAATTTATCCAGTGACTAGCTAAGCCACACAGAACAAGACCTGGGTTCAAACTCTGGTTGCTACTGAATACAAACTGACATCGTAATGTTTTGGGCAGGAGAAGACAATTGGTCCATCTAGCCTACCCTTCCAAACTACCCATCAGGTTCCTTATTGTGATTCTGGAACTGACATCTCTGTATCCCCTTTACCAACAGGAATTCAACCAATCCTCTTGTGAACCTCATTCCACCACCCCTGCTGTAATTTGCTCTACAATTTTATTACCCTATCATTTAAAAAAAAGTTGCCTTACATTTTCTTGCCAGCAATACAAGGTAACTTCCAATTTTCCTTTGATAACCATAACTTTAGCTCAACTGTAGCCTACACTATAACCTTCTCCACTTGGAAATGAACAGTTGATCTGAAGTGGGGCAGAAATAACAGTGCTGGAATTAACCTCACTGCTTTTGGGTTAGGGTTGCTGTTCAGAATTGCTGTCTAACAACTCCTGCCGAAGGGAGAGGGGTGTGTGTGTGTGTGTATATACGCTCCCACAGTCAAATAGACTGTCAAGACTCACACATAAACAGTGGTGGGCAAGGTCTGAGAGGGGGGGGGGGGGGGGTCTGCTGCCCTCGGAACTGTATGTCAGCAAGAGTCAGCACCTTCGGGGAGGGGGACGAGCAGTAGTAGCGGAAACTGGAGAGAAAAACAAGGCAAAAAAACCCCACAAGGTCACCAGCTAAGGAGCAACGTTGTTGCTGGTGGAAACTGAATGCATTACACAATTCACCCAAACATAGTTCTGTCTGAAAAAGTCTAGTCATACTTACTTCTGTACGCAGAAAATTCTTTCTGCTAATTTACCAGAACATAACGTGAGCATTAGTAAGAAGATTAGGCAGCCAAGGACTTAAATTAACAAAAGAGATTAATTCATTGGCACAAAAGTAAAAGCATTAGCAACACTAATGCGTACGTGGTGGAGTCTTTCTTTCCCCAAACATTTTTTTCCTCTGCTCTTCTCTTTTGGGGATTGAGAGTCTTTCATGAGATATGGTTCCTTGAGGGCCGGGTTGCCTTCGGTTGGTACCTCACCCAAGCGGCCATTAGTTGTGCATGGGCCTCGATGGTAAATGTTGGCGGGCTATTCTACGATAGCAATATCATAGATGACTCTAATCCTGTCCTCACTTGAAGCACATATGCACAGTGCAGTTTCATCAGGAGGCTACTGGATAGTGAGAAATCTGACCCATTTTTCCTTCCTTAACCCAGAGCACTGAGTCATTTGTGCCTGTACAAAACTCTGCTGCCCATATCCTAACTGGCACCAAGCCCCGTTCACCCATCACCCCTGTGCTTGCTGACCAATACTGATCCCCGGTCTGGGAACGCTTCGATTTTAAAATTCTCATCCTTATTTTCAAATCCCTCCATGGCCTCACCCCTCCCTTTCTCTGTAACCTCCTCCAGTCCTACAACCCTCCGAGATCACTGCGCTCCTCCAATTCTTGCCTCTAGCGCATCCCCGATTTTAATCGCTCCACCATTGGCGGCCGTGCCTTCAGCTGCCTAGGCCCTAAGCCCAGAGCCTTTCCACCATCTACAAGGCACAAGTCAGGAGTGTGATGGAATACTCTCCACTTGCCTGGATGAGCGCAGTAACGCTCAAGAAACTCGACACCATTCAGGACAAAGCAGCCCGCTTGATTAGCACCCCATCCACCACCCTAAACATTCACTCCCTTCACCACCGGCACACTGTGGCTGCAGTGTGTACCATCCACAGGATGCACTGCAGCAACTCGCCAAGGCTTCTTCAACAACACCTCCCAAACCCGCGACCTCTACCACCTAGAAGGACAAGAGCAACAGGCGCATGGGACTAACACCATCACCTGCACATTTCCCTCCAAGTCACACACCATCCCGACTTGGAAATACATCGCTATTCCTCCATCGTGACTGGGTCAAAATCCTGGAACTCCCTTCCTAACAGCACTTTGGGAGAACCTTCACCACACGGACTGCAGCGGTTCAAGAAGGGGGCTCACCACCACCTTCTCAAGGGCAATTAGGGATGGGCAATAAATGCTGGCCTTGCCAGCGACACCCACAACCCATGAATGAAAAAAAAATTCCCTCCCTAAATCTCTTTGCCTGTCTCTCTCTCCTCCTTTAAAACTCTCCTTTAAACCTATCTCTTTGTCCAAGCTTTTGGTCACCTGTCCTAATATCTCCTTATCTAGCTCGGTGTCAAATTTTGTTTGAAAATCGCTCCTGTGAAGCGCCTTGGGTCATTATACTACATTAAAGGCGCTATATAAATGCAAGTTGTTGTTCTATGATTTAGTACAGACCAGGGATCCAACCTGGGCCCTCCTTCTTTGAATGGCTCAGCTACTTAGAGTGACTGGGAGAGGTTTTTTTAAAACTACCTTCTAACTTATACAGAAACAGATCACGTTCAATGAAATTTGGCGATAATTCTGTAACTATGTTACATAAGTGTAAAAAAACAGAAGGAAATAACCAGGCCCAAATTCATGCTCAGGCCTCGAAGTTACTCTGTGAGATATCAGCATACAAACACTTAACACACCCGTGTGGAATTCCTTTTTCTGCAGTGATTATGAAGGTATTAACCAAATGTTAAATTCAGAAAGTAATTTCATGCAAATGCATTCTTTGTGTGCTAGTATGGCGCAGCATAATTCAAGACCTTAGAATTTAAACAAAGACCTTTGCATTGCGTCTGAAGAGGGACAAAATGCACCAGAATTACTTTTACTGTTACAGATTAGGAATCTGAATGAATGAAGAAGATAAACTCACTGGTGATAAATGAAGTGACCAGCAAATCGTCTTGTACCATATCTACTAAAACAGATCCACGGACCAGTTGAACCAGGAACACTTCTCACCACGATGGACGTCTCGGCACTATACACCAGTATCCCCCACGATGACGGCATCACTGCGACAGCATCAATACTCAACACCAACAACAGCCAATCTCCGGAAGCCATCCTACAACTCATCCGCTTCATCCTGGATCACAATGTCTTCACCTTCGATAACCAGTTCTTTACCCAAACACACGGAACAGCCATGGGGACCAAATTCGCACCCCAATACGCCAACATTTTCATGCACAAGTTCGAGCAGGACTTCTTCACTGCACAAGACCTCCAACCAACACTATACACCAGATACATCGACGACATTTTCTTTCTATGGACCCACGGCAAGGAATCACTAAAGAGACTACACGATAACATCAACAAGTTCCATCCCACCATCAAGCTCACCATGGACTACTCCTCAGAATCAGTTTCTTTCTTGGACACACGAATCTCCATCAAAGACGGGCACCTCAGCACCTCACTCTACCGCAAGCCCACGGACAACCTCACGATGCTCCACTTTTCCAGCTTCCACCCTAACCACGTCAAAGAGGCCATCCCCTATGGACAGGCCCTGCGAATACACAGGGTCTGCTCAGACGAGGAGGAACGCGATGGACACCTACAGACGCTGAAAGACGCCCTAGTAAGAACGGGATATGACGCTCGACTCATCGATCGACAGTTCCGACGGGCCACAGCAAAAAATCGCATAGACCTCCTCAGGAGACTAACACGGGACGCAACCAACAGAGTACCCTTTGTCGTCCAGTACTTCCCCGGAGCGGAGAAACTACGCCATGTTCTCCGCAGCCTTCAACATGTCATCAATGAGGACAAACACCTCGCTATGGCCATCCCCACACCTCCACTACTCGCCTTTAAACAGCCACCCAACCTCAAACAGACCATCGTTCGCAGCAAACTACCTAGCTTTCAAGAGAACAGCGTCCACGACGCCACACAACCCTGCCACGGTAACCTCTGCAAGACATGCCAGATCATCGACACAGATACCACCATCACACGAGATGACACCACCCACCAGGTGCATGGTTCATACTCCTGTGACTCGGCCAACGTTGTCTACCTCATACGTTGCAGGAAAGGATGCCCCAGAGCATGGTACATTGGCGAGACCATGCAGACGCTGCGACAACGGATGAACGGACACCGCGCAACAATCGCCAAACAGGAGGGTTCCCTCCCAGTCGGGGAACACTTCAGCAGTCATGGACATTCATCCACCGACCTTCGGGTAAGTGTACTCCAAGGCGGCCTTCGAGACACACGACAACGCAAAATCGTCGAGCAGAAATTGATAGCCAAGTTCCGCACCCATGAGGACGGCCTCAACCGGGATCTTGGGTTCATGTCACGCTACACGTTACCCCACCAGCGAAAAAATGTAATCTGTTTTTAATATAACGGGTCAGTTGCTGTCTTTTCTATGTTTCTACCTCTCTATCTCTGTTTTTTTTTGTTTGTTGTTTTTTTTTGGTGATTTGTATATTCTGTGAGACCTGGCAGGTAACACCTGTCTGTCTGCACACTGATTGCCTTGGCAACGGGCAGTTGAAAAAACTGTCTGTACTCACCAAGCATTGTTCTGTGAATTATAAATGCGATTTCATCTCGAGGATTTCATTTTCACATCGTTCACCTGACGAAGGAGGAAGCCTCCGAAAGCTTGTGAATTTAAAATAAAATTGCTGGACGATAACTTGGTGTTGTAAAATTGTTTACAATTGTCAACCCCAGTCCATCACCGGCATCTCCACATCAAAACAGATCCAAGAATAGATGCATATATTTCCTGCTCCAATTTTCCTGACTCTCTCCCACTCCAGTTGGGGGTGTCGTTCCATGGTTTGCCAGCATGTGAGAGCCCAGCGAGCGTTGGCGAGCTATTCAGACGTAGAGGGCATCACAGCTGAGCCTGATCAGAAGTAGGAATCCTGGCCAATAGTTGTTAAAGAATAATTTTTTTAGATTGAACCACTAACTACAAAAAGCAGCATTCAATGGTATTAAAGTAGGTTGATGGCATCTTTGTATTTGGTGGTTCATGCCTGCTTGGGAGGTTCAGGAGACTTTGGATCTATAGTTACACAGAATTACATAGAATGCACAGCACAGAAACAGACCATTCGGCTCAACAGGTCTATGCTCCACACGAGCCTCCCCCCTCCTTACTTCATCTCACCCTATCAGTATATCCTTCTATTCCTTTCTCCCTCATGTGTTTATCTGGCTTCCCCTTAAATGCATCTATGCTAGGTTCCCAAAGCACTCCACCAATGGGGGTTTTCCTCGCCTCATGTCTGGGTCTGTTGTGGACTAATTGATAGAGATTGATTGCTATGATTGGTCAACAACTCCATTATTGTTATATTCCTATAATATCCAGACCAACATATCAGCTTTACAAAGTTTGGTCCAAATATTTCAGTAAGTTCCAATTGTGCCTCTGCACCCCGCCCTTCCACAAAAAACATTAAAGAGAAAATAGAAACAGCAAGTTATACTTCCATCACTCCTTGCCCTCTGATACCTGGCCCAAGTTGATCTCAACATGGGCAATGTAGGAGTGCTACAACTGGCCTCAGCACCATGGGTTAGGGGGGCCAAAAATCAACTGCTGACACAGCTATCATATCTGGTAACTCCTGCTGGAAGTGTGTGTGTGTGGGGTGGATTGGGCTCAGCTGTGGGGACTGGATTGAGTTTCTCTTCCACTAAGGTTCCCGCCTGCCCTAGTCCTGAACTCGCATCTTTCTCTAATTTCTCTCCTACCTCCCCTCAAGCTCTCTCCGAGCTCATCATGATCAAGAGACCCACCTCCTGCTCCCTCGACTCTATTTCCACCAAACTGCTGACCACCAAACTTTCCTTCCTGGCCCCCATGTTAGCTGATATTGTTAACGGTTCCTTCTCCTCAAGTACTGTGCCCCTCCCCATCAAATCTGCGATCATAATCCCCCTCCTCAAAAAACCCACCCTTGACCCCTCTCTTCTTGCAAACGACCGCTCCATCTCCAACCTCCCTTTCCTCTCCAAAGTCCTTGAACGTGTTGTTGCCTCCCAAATCCGTGCCCATCTTTCCCGCAACTCCATGTTTGAATCCATCCAATCAGGTTTCCGCCCCTGCCACAGTACTGAAAAGGCCCTTATCAAAGTCACAAATGACATCCTATGTGACTGTGACAGTGGTAAACTATCCCTCCTCGTCCTTCTCAAGCTGTCTGCAGCTTTTGAACGTAAGAAGATATGAAACAGGAGCAGGTGTAGGCCATGTGGCCCCTCGAGCCTGCTCCGCCATTCAATCAGATCATGGCTGATCTTCGACCTCAACTCCACCTTCCCGCCCGATCCCCATATCCCTTGATTCCCCTAGATTCCAGCAATCTATCGATCTCAGCCTTCAATATATTCAACGACTCGGCATCCTCAGCCCTCTGGCGTAGAGAATTCCAAAGATTCACAACCCTCTGAGTGAAGAAATCCCTCCTCATCTCGGTCTTAAATGGTCGACCCCTTATCCTGCGACTTATCCCCCTAGTTCTAGATTCTCCAGCCATGGGAAATAACCTCTCAGCATCTACCCTGTCAAGCCCCCTCATAATCTTATACGTTTCAGTGAGATCACCTCTCATTCTTCTAAACTCCAGGGAGTATAGGGGACTCGATCGGGTAGATGCTGAGAGGATGTTACCCCTCATGGGGGAATCTAAAACTAGGGGGCATAGTCTCAGAATAAGGGGTCGCCCGTTTAAGACGGAAATGAGGAGGAATTTCTTCTCCCAGAGGGTCGTGAATCTTTGGAATTCTTTACCCCAAAAAGCTGTGGAGGCTGAGTCATTGAATACATTCAAGGCTGAGTTAGACAAATTTTTGATCAGCAAGAGAGTCAAAGGATATGGGGAAAGGGCGGGAAAGTGGAATTGAGGTAAAAATCAGATCAGCCATGATCTCATTAAATGGCGGAGCAGGCTCGAGGGGCCGAATGGCCCATTCCTGCTCCCATCTCTTATGGTCTATTCTACTTAACCTTGCCTCATAGGACAACCCTCTCATCCCAGGAATTAATCTAGTGAACCTTCGCTGCACCGCCTCTAAGGCAAGTATAACCTTCCTTCGATAAGGAGACCAGAACTGTACACAGTACTCCATGTGAGGTCTCACCAAAGCCCTGTAGAATTGTAGCAAGACCTCCTTACTCTTGTACTCCAACCCCCTTGCAATAAAAGCCAACATTCCATTTGCTTTCCTAATTGCTTGCTGTATCAGCATGCTAACATTTTGTGTTTCTTGTACGAGGACACCCAAGTCTCTCTGAACACCAACATTTAATAGATTTTAAAAATATTCTGTTTTTCTATTCTTCGTACCAAGGTGAATAACCTCATGTTTTCTCGCATTATACTCCATCTGCCACCTTCTTGCCCACTCACTTAACCTGTCTATATCCCTTTGCAGACTCTTCGGCCCCAGTATTACCAGGGAGGCGGGATGGCAGCGGGGGGGCGACTGGGCGCGTGGGTAACCCCCCCAGTGAAATCGGTCCGTTCCCCACCCGATCGCGGGTAAATTGAAGGCACTTACTGTGGCTTCCGGGTTTCCCGTCGTCAACCTGCGCAGCAGGCGGACTGCGCACCTGCATCACAGGCTGTCAGCTGGAGGAGCCCTATTTAAAGGGGCAGTCCTCCAATGCTGCTCCTGCAGCAAACAACCAAAAGTACAGCATGGAGCAGACCAGGGAAAAGGTTGCTCCCAGATTTAATGATGCCTCACTCCAGGTCCTATTGGATGAGGTGAGGAGGAGGAGGGATGTTTTCTACCCGGCGGACGGGAGGACGTGGCCTGTCTCTGCCACCAAGAAGGCCTGGCTCGAAGTGGCAGAAGTCACCAGCAACAGCAACGTCTCCCACACCTGGATCCAGTGCAGGAAGCGCTTCAATGACCTAACTAGGTCAGCCAAAGTGAGTACACTTACTCATTCTCCTACACTCCACCCCCACCCCACAACTCATTCTGCACTGCCAACACTATTCGATCACATCACTCCTCACACCCACTCAAAGCTCATCCTCAACTTAGCTGCACTTACTCACCTCCCCAGTACTGATCCCACCACTACCACTCAACCCAATCCTCATACAATGTCATGGCTCTGTCTCATACTCACCCTCTGATGCATCTCTTTCTTTGCCAGCCTCACCCAAACCAATGCATTCAGCGGTTGGCCACGTCACCATCCCTCACTCACACCTCTCTACTTTCTCCCCTTATAGGAGAAGAGAGCCCAGAATGCCCGGGAGAGGGCGAAGACCGGAGGGGGGCCGCAACATCAGGTCATCCTCACGGACGCAGAGCAGGAGGCTCTTAAACTGAGCCCCACCCTCGAGTGCCTGTCCGTCGGGGACGCCGAGACTGGCACCTGACAAATGGCTGGTGACAGAACTTTAATATTCAGCACTCACTATAGCAAATGATGTTAACATGCCTTGCCATCTTCAGCACCTCAACATCTGTCATCATGCTGAATATTGCCTTCTGATCTCTTACAAGGCCTTCAGCGACCGCCGTGACGGCAGAGGGGGGTTCCCCAGAGGACCTGCCGGCCTCTGAGGGTGCACCGTCATATCTGAGTGAGCCATCCACAGCGCAGATACACACACCTCGGTGGGTCCCCGTCCTCACTTAGTTGGGGTTGCACATGGTGAGACACCACACACGTGAGCATGAGCAGACACTGGTGGCAGGGGCAGCTGTGGAGAGTCCGCCTCGGTAGGAGCATTCTTCTCCAGGCTCTACTCAGCTGGACATAGATGCTGAACCCTGGGGGCCATCCTTTAAAAGGAGAATGATCGAGGGGCAGCAGCACATTTGCGAGGTGATGGAACAGGTGCCACGCGCACTCTCCACAATCACGCAGAGGATGGAGGAGTCCAACTCCCGCATGAGTGGAATGGTGGCACAGGTACAGGAGGGAATCTCTGAGATACTGTCACAGGGACGTGAGGGCATCTATGAGATAGTGTCGCGGGTAAGTGCGGGAATGTCTGCGATGGAGGGAAGGCTAACCTCCATCGAGCTTCAAGCATGGCTCACTAATGAGTCCAATGACAATGGCCCTTCGGACTCAGGGTGAGCAGCTTTCTGCCACCTTAAACAGGTAGGCAGGTACATTAGCACTGGCCTTACAAGGCTTCACACGTGTCCTCCAAACTGTCATCCAGCAGGGTGGGTAGGAGTGATGTGGGCCTGGCCCAGGAGAGGGATGATGGCGAAAGAGGATATGGAAGTGGGGACGCCACTCAAAGCGCTCCCACATCTCACCCGTTGCCCCCCTCTCAACCAGTACCCACAATGCTGCCTCCTCTCCAGGTGGTCGAGTCTGCCCCTGCACAGGTGCAGGTGGAGCAGTCTTTGGAGGGGCCCTCACGGGCAACGAAACCCAGAGGGCGTAGGCCCAAAGCATCTAATCGGTCAGGGCATGAACAAGAGCAACCTGCCACTACCCCTGCTGCAGCCACAGGGGAAGCATGATGTAGGAGTAGTCGTAAGTGAAAGGCAAAGGTTTTGAGAGCACAAAGGGGATGCACAAGGGTGTTTGAGGGTTTGTCATGTTTTTTATTTATATCTGATTTTTGCTAATGGCACATTAAATATTATTATTGTCACCATTACTGCCACCAGTAATGGTGACAATAATAATATTTATGTGCCATTAGCAAATTCTTGGCCATTCTTGACTGGCTTGTGTAATAAGTTCCTTTCATGAGATTCTCCATACTTGATACATTGGGTCACTCTACAGTGGGTGTATGTGTAGTTGCACGACTATTTTGTGCAGGTGCCTGTGGCACAACACTGTCTTGTGGAGCTCCACGTGGCGGAGGTGGATGGCATGCCTGTCAAGGCTGGTGATGTTGCTCATCCTCGGATGAAGTGATGAATACAGTTATGGCGCCCCCATCCTGACGGAGTGAGTTTGAGGGTGTCCGCAAAGTAGGTAAATGTGTTTGCACAGCAGAGTTTAGGGTATTAATTAATAATTTTGAGTGGAAAGACAAAGGTGTTGCAGCCAAAACTTTGTGTGAAGTGACAGTGTGCCCTGCTGCAATAAATGAGGTTTTCCCCCCACCTGTCAAATAATCCTTTGCATCTCCCACTGGCTGCTGGCTGAAATACGTCTGCTCCAACAGGGAGTGCTTCCCACAGCACGGGAAACACGCTGAGGATCCTTCAAAATTGCACCGCTGCCAAAATCTCCAGTCAATGAGGTCTGTCAAGTACCTCAACTATCTAAATAACTATCTAAAGCAGCATCCCGCCGGCTTTAATTGCTGGTGGGAGTCCCGCATGCGGGAGCTGCGCGCGTACTCGAACGCGTCATTGGGCAATCCGGAAGTCAGCGGGTTGGAGCTGGGCTCCCAACCCGCTCCGGGATTCCGCCATTTTAGGAGCCCCCCTGCCCCCAACGTACCCGCTCGGCCATCTGAAAATCGGCATGTTTGTGTCCTCCCCACAGCTTACTTTCCCACCTAACTTTGTATAATCAGCAAACTTGGATACATTACACTTGGTCCCTTCATCTAAATCAATAATGTAGATTGTAAATAGCTGAGGCCCAAGCCCTGAACCTTGCGGCACCCCACTAGTTACAGCTGGTAACACTTGACACAGATGATCACACCATCCTCCTACAACGCCTCTCTTCCGTCGTCCAGCTGGGTGGGACTGCGCTCGCCTGATTCCATTCTTATCTATCCAGTCGTAGCCAGAGATCACCAGCAATGGCTTCTCTTCCTGCTCCCGCACCGCTACCTCTAGAGTCCCCCAAGTATCTATCCTTGGCCCCCTCCTATTTCTCAAATACATGCTGCCCCTCAGCGACATCATCCGAAAACACATTGGGTCCCACATGTACGCTGATGACACCCAGCTCTCCCTCACCACCACCATTCTCGACCCCTCCACTGTCTCTCATTTGACAATTGTAAACAATTTTACAACACCAAGTTATAGTCCAGCAATTTTATTTTAAATTCACAAGCTTTCGGAGGCTTCCTCCTTCGTCAGGTGAACGATGTGAAAATCGTTTCACATCGTTCACCTGACGAAGGAGGAAGCCTCCGAAAGCTTGTGAATTTAAAATAAAATTGCTGGACTATAACTTGGTGTTGTAAAATTGTTTACAATTGTCAACCCCAGTCCATCACCGGCATCTCCACATCATGACTCTCATTTGTCACACTGCTTATCTGGCTGGATAAGCAAAAATTTCCTCCAACTAAATATTGGGAAGACCGAAGCCATTGTCTTTGGTCCCCGCCACAAACTCCATTCCCTAGCCAATGACTCCATCCCTCATCCTGGCCACTGTCTGAGGCTGAACCAGACTGCAACCTTGGGATCCTATTTGACTCTGAGATGAGCTTCCAACCACATATCTGCTCCATCACCAAGACTGCCTACTTCCACCTCCGTAACATTGTCCGTCTCTGCTCCTGCCTCAGCTCATCTGCCAATGAAACCCTCATCCATGCCTTTGTTACCTCTAGACTTGACTATTCCAATGCTCTCCTGGCCGGCCTCCCATCTTCCACCCTCCATAAACTTGAGCTCATCCAAAACTCTGCTGCCCGTATCCTAACTCGCACCAAGTCCCTTTCTCCCATCACCCCTGTGCTCGTTGACCTACATTGGCTCCCGGTCCAGGAACGCCTCGATTTTAAAATTGTCATTCTTGTTTCCAAATCGCTCTATGGCCTTGGCCCTCCCTATCTCTGTAACCTCCTCCAGCCCTACAACCCTCCGAGATCTCTGCGCTCCTCCAATTCTTGCTTCTTGTGCATCCCTGATTTTAATCGCTCCACCATTGGTGGCCATGCCTTCAGCTGTCTAGATCCTAAGCTCCGGAATTCCCCCCCCACCAAACCTCTCCACTTCACTATCTCTCTCTCCTCCTTTAAGACACTCCTTAAAACCTACCTCTTTGACCAAGCGCCCGTCCTAAATCTCCTTATGTGGCTCGGTGTCAAATTTTGTCTGATAATGCTCCTGAGAAGCGTCTTGGGATGTTTTACTATGTTAAAGGCACTATATAAATGCAAGTTGCTGTTGTCGTCTGTGGAGACAGGATTGGGTTGAGCTGTGGTGAGTGTATTGAGCTCAGCTGTGGGGACTGCACTGGGCTCAGCTTTGATGCCCTCCACGGTGTGACAGCTTGCCGACGCTTGCTGGCAAGGTTCACACCACTTGGCCGAGATACAGGAAGGCGTCAGTGGAACTGTACCTCTGCAACCTGCCAATGCCTTCAGGAATGGAGGGGAGAAAATTGGAAGACAAAAGAGAGTAATTATCAGGCTGGTCTTGCACATCTCCTGACAGCTGGTCATGGGGTTCCACTGGCATAGGCTTGGAAGTTGCTGGTGTGCCCGAGTTGGTGCAAGGTGCCTGGAAACCTATATATGGGAAATATTAAGTCAACTGAAGAGATATTGTTACTGACCTCGATGAATGTGAGCCAGAGCCAGGTAAGAAATGTGGTGGAGGCACGAGTTCCAGGCACCGAAGGGCTCTTCCTTCTTTTTCATTACCTAAGAAAAGGAGCACATTCTCTAGCAATCAAGAGCAAAATAACAAAGCTTTCTCTAAAATACTCCGAGTTTGGAAGCAAAGTGATAGCTGGTCCATCACCTTCAGGGTCATTATCTTCATACAACTTCAAGATCTGTCAGATACAAATCTATTGTGTATTAAAAGGTTTGTGTCACACTTACATCCTGTAATGCTTTCACTGTCATACTTTCTCAATAACACCTCTATTGCTATAGAACAGCATGTCCTTTGACTTGGGGTTAGCAACGTCATGGGAGATTTGCTAATTTGTAATAAAGAATGGAAATGCATGGTGGGTAAATGTACATTTCCAGCACTTCCTGTTTTATTTGCGATTTGCATTCACATCTCTTTAGATGAAGGGACCGGGTGTAACATGTCCACGTTTGCTGATGATACAAAGCTAGGTGGGAAAGTAAGCTGTCAGGAATCATAAAAATTTACGGCATAGAAGGAGGCCATTCGGCCCATTGTGTCTGCGCTGGCCGAAAAAGAGCTATCCAGCCTAATCCCACTTTCTAGCTCTTGGTCTGTAGCCTTTTAGGTTATGGCACCTCAAGTGCACATCTAAGTACCCTTTAAATTCGATGAGGGTTTCTGCCTCTACCACCCTTTCATGCAGCGAGTTCCAGACCCCCACCACCCTCTGGGTGAAAAAGTTTCTCAACTCCACTCTAATCCTTCTACCAATTACTTTAAATCTATGCCCCCTGGTTATTGATCTCTCTGCTAAGGGAAATAGGTCCTCCCTATCCACCCCATCTAGGCCCCTCATAATTTTATACACCTCAATTAAATCTCCCCTCAGCCTTCTCTGTTCCAAAGGAAACAGCCCCAACCTATCCTATCTTTCCTCATAGCTAAAATTCTCCAGAACTGGCAACATTTTTTTTATTCGTTCATGGGATGTGGGCGTCGCTGGCGAGGCCGGCATTTATTGCCCATCCCTAATTGCCCTCGAGAAGGTGGTGGTGAGCCGCCTTCTTGAACCGCTGTAGTCCGTGTGGTGAAGGTTCTCCCACAGTGCTGTTAGGAAGGGAGTTCCAGTGCAATCACATCTTTCCTGTAATGTGGTGACCAGAACTGTACGCAGTACTTCAGCTGTGGCCTAATTAATGTTTTGTACAGTTCTAGCATAACCTCCCTGCTCTTATATTCTATGCTTCGGCTAATAAAGTATCCCCTATGCCTTCTTAACCACCTTACCTACCTGTCCTGCTACCTTCAGGGATCTGTGGACATGCACTCCAAGATCCCTCTGTTCCTCTACACCTCTCAGTATCCTCCCATTTATTGTGTACTCCCTTGCCTTGTTTGCCCTCCCCAAATGCATTACCTCACACTTCTCCGGACTGAATTCCATTTGCCACTTTTCTGCCCAGCTGACCAGTCCATTGATATCTTCCTGCAGTCTACAGCTTTCCTCCTCACTATGAATCACCCAACCAATTTTTGTATCATCTGCAAACTTCTTAAGCATACCCCCTACATTTAGGTCTAAATCATTAACACATACCACAAAAAGCAAGGGACCTAGTCCCCTAGTACTGAGCCTTGCGGAACCCCACTGGAAACAGCCTTCCACTCACAAAAACACCCGTCAACCATTACCCTTTGCTTCCTGCCACTGAGCCAATTTTGGATCCAACTAGCCACTTTCCCTTAGATCCCATGGGCTTTTACTTTTCTGATCAGTCTGTTATGTGGGACCTTGTCAAAAGCCTTGTTAAAATCCATGAAGACTACATCAAATGCATTATCCTCATTGACGCTCCTTGTTACCTCCTTAAAAAATTCAATCAAGTTAGTCAGACATGACCTTCCATTAACAAATCTATGCTGACTGTCTTTGATTAATCTGTGCCTTTCTAAATGATGATTAATACTGTCCCTCAGAATTTTTTCCAATAATTTGTCCACCACTGAGGTTAGACTGACTGACCTGTAATTACTGGGTCTATCCCTTTCTCCCTTCTTAAACAACGTTAGCAGTCCTCCAATCCTCCGGCACCATGCTTGTAAACCAGAGAGGATTGGAAAATGATGGTCAGAGCCTCTGCTATTTCCTCCCTTGCTTCTCTTAACAGCCTGGAATATATTTCATCCGGGCCTGGCGATTATGTACTTAAACTTAAGTCCATATACTTAGGAAGACGCAAAGAGTCTGAAAAGGGATATCGACAGGTTAAGTGAGTGGGCAAGAAGGTGGCAAATGGAGTATTAAGTGGGAAAATGTAAGGTTATTCACTTTGGTAAAAAAAAATAGAAAAACGGAATATATTTTACATGGTGAAAAACTATTAAACGTTGGTGCTCAGAGGGATTTGGGTGTCCTTTAAACGAAACACAGAAAGTTAACATGCAGGCACAGCAAGCAATTAGGAAGGCAAATGGTATGTTGGCCTTTATTGCAAAGGGATTGGAGTAGAAACATTGAAACAGAGAAAATAGGAGCAGGAGTAGGCCATTCGGCCCATCGAGCCTGCTCCGCCATTCAATATGATCATGGCTGATCCTCTATCTCAATACCATATTCCCGCTTCTCCCCATACCCCTTAATGCCTTTTGTGTCTAGAAATCTATCTAGCTCCTTCTTAAATATATTCAGTGACTTGGCCTACATAGCCTTCTGGGGTAGAGAATTCCACAGGTTCACCACCCTCTGAGTGAAGAAATTTCTCTTCATCTCAGTCCTAAATGTCCTACCCCGTATCCTGAGGCTGTGACCCCTCGTTCTGGACTCCTCAGCCAGGGGAAACATCCTCCCTGCATCCAGTCTGTCTAGCCCTGTCAGAATTTTATATGTTTCAATGAGATCCCCTCTCATTCTTCTAAACTCGAGTGAATACAGGCCGAGTCGACCCAATCTCTCCTCATATGACAGTCCTGCCATCCCAGGGATCAGTCTGGTAAACCTTCGTTGCATTCCCTCCACGGCAAGGACATCCTTCCTCAGATAAGGAGACCAAAACTGCACACAATACTCCAGATGTGGTCTCACCAAGGCCCTGTACAACTGCAGTAAGACATCCCTGTTCCTGTACTCAAATCCTCTTGCAATGAACGCCAACATACCATTCACCTTCCTAACTGCTTGCTGCACCTGAATGCTCGCTTTCAGCGACTGGTGTACAAGGATACTCAGGGCTCGTTGCACCTCCCCTTTTCCCAATCTATCACCATTCAGATAATAATTTGTCTTTCTGTTTTTACAACCAAAGTGGATAACCTCACATTTATCCACGTTATACTGCATCTACCATGTTCTTGCCCACTCACCCAACTTGTCTAAATCACATTGGGGCCTCTTTGCATCCTCCTCACAGCTCACATTCCACCCCAGCTTTGTGTCGTCTGCGAACTTGGAAATGTTACATTTAGTTCCCTCATCCAAATCATTGATATATATTGTGAATAGCTGGGGCCCAAGCACTGATCCCTGTGGTACCCCACTAGTCACTGCCTGCCACCCAGAAAAAGACCCGTTTATTCCTGCTCTCTGTTTCCTGTCTGTCAACCAACTCTCAATCCATGCCAGTATATTCCCCCAATCCCATGTGCTTTAATTTTGCATGCTAACCTCTTGTGTGGGACCTTATTAAAAGCCTTCTGAAAATCCAAGTACACCACATCCACTGGTTCTCCCCTATCTATATTACTAGTTACCTCCTCAAAAAACTCCAGTAGATTTGTTAAGCATGATTTCCCTTTCATAAATCCATGCTGACTTTGTCCAATCCCGTTAATGCCTTCCAAGTGTTCTGTTATCACACCCTTTATAATAGACTCTAGCATTTCCCCACTACTGATGTTAGGCTAACTGGTCTGTAATTCCCTGTTTTTTCTCTCCCTCCTTTTTTAAATAGTGGGGTTACATTTGCCACCCTCCAATCTGTAGGAACTGTTCCAGAATCTATCGAATTTTGGAAGATGACCACCAATGCATCCACTATTTCCAGGGCCACTTCCTTTAGTACTCTGGGATGTAGATTATCAGGCCCTGGGATTTGTCAGCCTTTAGCCCCATTAATTTTCCTAGCACTATTTTTTTTACAAATACTGATTTCCTTCAGTTCCTCCCTCTCACTAGACCCTTGGTTCCCTAACATTTCCGGGAGGTTATTTGTGTCCTCCTTTGTGAAGACAGAACCAAAGTATGTGTTTAATTGTTCTGTCATTTCTTTGTTCCTCATTATAATTTCCCCCATTTCTGACTGTAAGATTGGACTACTTCACTTTCCATCGTAATGAAGAATTCTAACATGTTATGGTCACTCTTCCCTAAAGGACCCAGCACAACAAGATTATTAATTAACCCCTTCTCATTGCACAATACCCAATCTAGGATAGCCTGTTCTCTGGTTGGCTCCTCAATGTACTGGTCTAAAAAACTATCCTGTACACACTCCAGGAATTCATCCTCCACAGTATTATTGCTAATTTGGTTCGGCCAGTCCATATGTAGATAAAAGTCACCCATGATCACCGTAGTACCCTGGTTACATACATCTCTAATTTCCTGTTTGATCCCATCCCCTACATTACCACTACTGTTTGGAGGCCTACAAACAACTCGCACCAGTGTTTTCTGCCCCCTGATGCTTCTTAACACCACCCAGACTGATTCTACATCTTGATTTTGAGTACAAGAGGAAGGAAGTCTTGCTGCAATTATATAGGGCTCTGGTGAGATCACACCTGGAGTAGTGTGTGCAGTTTTGGTCTTCTTACCTAAGGAAGGATATAATTGCCTTAGAGGGAATGCAACAAAGGTTCACTAGATTGATTCATGGCATGAGAGGGTTGTCCTGTGAGGGGAGATTGAGTAGAATGGGCCTATACTTTCTGGAGTTTAGAAGAATGAGAGATGATCTCATTGAAACATATAAGATTCTAAGAGGGATTGACAGGGTAGATGCTGAGAGGCTGGTTCCCCTGGCTGGAGAGTCTAGAACTAGGGGGCGTAGTCTCAGGATAAGGGGTCAAACATTTGGGACTGAGATGAGGAGGAATTTCTTCACTCAGAGGGTCGTGAATATTTGGAATTCTCTACCCCAGAAGGCTGTGGATGCTGAGTCGTTGAGTATATTCAAGACTGAGATCGATAAATTTTTGGACAATGAGGGAATAAAGGGATATCGGGATTGGGCGGGAAAGTGGAGTTGAGGTAGAAGATCAGCCATGATCTGATTGAATGGCGGAGCAGGCTCGAGGGGCCTGTTGGCCAGGCGCTGCAGAAACTACTGAGTTTATTCCGAACTGCTGACACACAGGCAAAAGCAACTTTTGAACTGAAGTAACCTGAGTTCAGTCGCTGGCCTGAGCTGGCTGGAACCAGTTTGAATTAGCTAAGTTTCGTAAAAGACAAAGGAGATGTGATAAGACACAAGTCCTTATTTAGAAAAGGAGTAATGAGGTAATGCTACCTAAGTCCTTGGGACAGAGCCAATGAGGAGAAGACACAGATGAGGCGAGCAAGCCTAAACCAACGGGAGAGAGAGACAGCACAGCTTGAAGCGATAAGATTCGGAATAAGAATGAAGAATCTCGGGCATGGAGCCAGCGAAGACTCCGGAGACCAACCATCGCGGAAGTGGAAGAACCTACGTCAGGGACATAGAGACGATGTCGAAAGAGAGAGAGAGAGCGGAACGCCTGGCCAGCGTCAGCTCTCCTTTTCGGGTATTAGCCTTTATATTCTGTGACCACTCAGGGTGTGTCAGAGAAACCTAGTGGGTGTGCGTTTAGATCCTAGTTTGGGTATAAAACTGTATAACCTGGTGCAAACTACATGTCTATATCTAACCAGACATATAAGCTGTATGTATATGATCTAACGACGTGAATAAAGCGAATTGAGAGTTAAGAGAGAATTGACTCTTCTCCTCTTTGTACTAAGCCAATAACCGTAACCAGTGACCTCCGGTCAACAGGCCGTTTGGAGATATTGGGCATGAAATTAGTCTTGGCCAGTAGCGCAAAACGGGCGTTTCACACACTTGATTCTCCTCTCCATTGACTTCAATGGAAAATAAAATTGTTGGAGTATACAGCGGGCTGCCGATCCACTATCGCCCAAGACTAATATCACCTTCACTCATTCCTATTTCCACTAAAGGTCCAGTAGAATGCATAATGTTATTTACTTCACCCTACCTAACACCATCATTTGCGGGCAGGAAATTGGACATGAATTTAAATTTGAGGTTAGGATCAGATCAGCCATGATCTTATTGAATGGCGGAGCAGGCTCGAGGGGCCGATTGGCCTACTCCTGCTCCTATTTCTTATGTTCTTATCATGGCCCAATGACTGTTGCGGATCAAGGAGAAGGTCCATTACCACCTTCTCAGGGCAACTAAGGATGGGCAATAAATGCTAGCCATGCCAGCATCACCCAAGTCCCGAGAAAGAATGGGAAAAAAAAAGAAATAGCCGCACTTAGTTCATTTAATAAATATATCAGCATAGCCGATCCCTAATTCATTAATCTTCCTGATCCACAGTTTTGCAAGGCCTTTATCTCTGAACACAACTCATCTTGTCAATAACATGTTGTCACACCTAAAATGGTAGACCTGGCGCTATAAGGCAACAGCTCCCGTCAGGTTAACAATCTACTGAACCAAGTTGTCCTGCGGGCTTACAGATGAGATCTCAATCTCAAGGCCATACAGACTAGGAAGGTCCCAGGTTGAATCCCTGGTCTCTGCTGAGGTAGCACATCTGTGTTATAATTAGCAACTCTGCTCTGTACTGGGAAGGAGAAAATTAGCCAGAGTTCCCATTTCTGATCGCTACACTGTGACCCCACTGGGTGTATTCTGTGAGTCAGATAGCCTGTTGCCACTCACTGTCTAGACTTGCTCCTGAACTTAGGCTGCTTTGGGCAAGGTGCTGGAAGCTGATCAGTGTCTGTGGAACTGTGCCCCGGTGAGTGTGTTAAGGTCTTCAGGGAAGGAGAAGGTATAAATTAAGCTACCAGTCACCCACAGGCTTGGTGTGTAAATGTACCATGCAGATAGAGACTACTTCCTCTGGTGGGGGAGTCCAGAACAAGGGGGCATAATCTTAAAATTAGAGCTAGGCCATTGAGGGGTGATGTCAGGAAGCACTTCTTCACACAAAGGGTAGTGGAAATCTGGAACTCTCTCTCCATAAAAGCTGTTAGGCCAATTGAAAATTTCAGAACTGAGATTGATAGATTTTTGTTAGGCAAGGATATTAAGGGTCATGGAACCAAGGCAGGTAAATGGAATTAAGATACAGATCAGCCATGTTCTAATTGAATGGCGGAACAGGCTCGAGGGGCTGAATGGCCTACTCCTGTTCCTATGTTGTGTGCCACAGAGTTGTTACTGAATGCAGAATTAGCTGATCTCAACCAGGGCATGGAACAGGTGAATTATAATTGGCCTCAGCAGGCTTGGGCTAGGGAGGAGGATAAATAAAGAAGGGTTCCCAAACCCAATCCCAATCCAGTAAGGAAAGGATCAGGCTTGGTCCTGGTGGTGCCTGTGGAACTGTGCACCTGCAAGACAATCCCAGAGCAGGGGCTGTCTGACTTTCCACCTTCCTTAGATGCCCGATGTTTGCTTTGTGCTCTAGACCCCCCCCTATCTTCTAGCAGCATGGTTGAGAGGAGGAGCTCACTACGTAGGGAGTCACAGGAGGAAGTCCACATCGTCCTATTCTCTAGTACAGCATTCTGCTGATTCAGTACATGACCTAATTTTTAAAAGTAAATATGTATCTTATATTATATATATAAAAAACATAATGTTACGTCATTTTATTGTTTCTGCTACCAATTTCCCTGACATCTCTCTTGAAATCACTGACCCCTTTACTGGGGCACAGTTCTAACGATGCTACCAGCCACCGCCCCCCCCCATACCTCAGCCAAGTAACTATTATTCATGCATGAGACTTGACAGTGTGAGTAAACTTTGAGGAGCATTACACACGAACCTGATCGTGTTCTCGCCCAACACCCGCGCATACGGACTTGCGACAGGAGGTGCCAGTTGCCGATGTGGAGCAGGAATCCCAAGTCGCATTTCCCTTCCGTAACCCGGGGGCTCTGAGACTAATTGCAGCACCACAAGCACTACCCTGGCTGAGATCAGCTAACTCAGTACAGTACAGGGATCGAATCCGGGTCTTTCTGGTCTGTATGGCTCAGTTACTCAACGCCTCAACCACCTGAATGATTGGGGAGCATTTTATTTTATATTATGAGGCTCATAACAACAGGGTGCAAGCAGAATCGACTGTTTAGAAGGACAGAGGTCTTTTAAACTTGGGTCTGGTAGCTAAAGGGAGCACAGAATCTGGTGGTGTTCACTACTGCAACAAGGGGCTACCAGCAGAAGAAAAAGCTGCAAGGCATGGACTTGTGAGTCACAAACTATTTTACAGCCTAAGGTTATTTTTCTCTCCCTCTCTTTAGGTCCTCTCCCCCACACCCCCCACCCCAAGCACATTTGCTGACCAATAAGGCACAAGGACAACCTGCTTTCGAGCCTCTCCCCACGCCTCTCCGTAACTGGTCACAAGGAAGTGGGCAAGAAGAACCTGGATTGACTCTCCCATGGATAGACAGCTACTGTAATCATTCATTCAAGAGCACGTTTACCTTGCAGGCGAATTTTAAACCATTCTCCTGCCTGTTGGTTGTGATTTGTAACTCAGTGACTGACACAGGCAAGTGAGCCTGAAGAATGACAATAAAATGATAAGCAACCATTAATCTCATTGGAGTAGGTGGGTTCTGACTTTACCTTGCTGTAGAGTCTGGCTGCCAAACTGCGTTGAAGCACTCTCTCTCGGTAATTCAGCGCTTTCAGTAAGAAGCTCAGGCTGCCCACCGTCTCTGTATTAAATGCTAGGATACTATTGGGAAAACAGTTAACAGTCAGAGTCTTTCAACAGTTAACAAAAAATAGCAAACAGTACATTATTTTACGTACAGTCTGGAGCAAGGAAATCAAGACTACACTTAGACCTATAGGAACATGTGAATGTACAGCACTGGAAGGGGACTCTGTAGTTCATCTGGCCAGTTCCAAAATTTGATCAATTCCATACACTACTCTAACTCTCATACCCCTCCATCCTTCACTTTGCCAAATATCTATCCAGTTTCCCCATAACAATCCACCTCCACTATTCACTGCTCTCCGTGTTAAGTAATTAAATCTAAATTGTCCGTTCTCCTTCTCTCTTGTAAGCTTGATTCTGTGTCCGCAGTTCCAGAACTCGACAAAATTAAAAAAAGTCAGAAACAATTCCGTTTTCCCTGTCTCCACTTTTCTCCCCTCTGCTTCTTACAATAGGGCACGACTGCACAGACACCACACAGTGGGTATCTCCAGGCTAATCGAGCGTGGGAAGCAACATAACCAAGTCAGGTCCTGCCCTCACCCGTAGTCTAAACGCACACGCGCACATCCCAGTGGGGTGACTGGATAGCTGTCAGCAGTGGAAACCTTGAATGATTTCATTTCTCCTTCCTAACCCTGGGAGACAGGGCCAATTTTAGTGAGCTCACCACAACCCACGGAATGGAAGAAGCCTCGATGCTGTGGAAGAGCAGAGGGATTTGGGGGTACAGGTTCAAAGGACATTAAAAGTAGCACCTCAAGATGAGTAAGGCCATAACAAAAGCTTATGGTTTTATTACAAGAGGTTTAGTATATAAAGGCCAAGATGTAATGAAAAGCCTGTATAAAACCTTAATAAGACCTCAGTTAGAGTACTGTGTGCAGTATTAGGCACCACGTTATAGGAAGGATATTGTAGGCTTTAGAGAGGGTACAATGTAGATTCACTGGGATGTTTCCTGGTATGAAGATATACAAAGGAAAACTTGAAAAATTGGGGCTTTTTTTGTAGAACAACACGCATTAGGGGGCGATATGATAACAGTGCCTAAAATTATGAAAGGATGGGCAGGATAGATAAAAGCAGACTGTTTCTAATAGTTGAGGAGTCTAGAACGAGGGGCAGTAGATACAAGATTAAATGTAAGAGATTTAAAGAAAGAAAGACTTGAATTTATATAGCACCTTTCACGACCTCAGGATGTCGTAAAGCGCTTTACAGCCAATGAAGTACTTTTGTAGTGTAGTCACTGTTGTAATGTAAGGAAACTGTTATATCCCAGTTAATACAGCAGCACGCAGTCCATTGCTGTCTACAGTGCTGGCTGCAGTACAAGTGGTCAACTGCTGCTGTGCTCTCACAATGACCACAGTGATGTGAGGGAACACCGAGCTGTGGGCAGATGAAGTGAGCCACGTGTATGGAGCATTGGATTAACAGCCTCCAACTACTATGGAGAGGCCTACTGATTGAAAAGCACGACGTTGGGTTTGTCATT
This sequence comes from Heptranchias perlo, assembly GCF_035084215.1. NCBI lineage: Eukaryota > Metazoa > Chordata > Chondrichthyes > Hexanchiformes > Hexanchidae > Heptranchias > Heptranchias perlo. Next base: position 117,443,910 of record NC_090329.1, on the reverse strand, counting down.
GCCTTCTTTTAACAAGCTTTCTGCATTTGTTTTAAAAATCAAAAGTTTTGTCAGATACTTAGCCAGACTAGTCCTTATTATAACAGCAGTCAGCTAGGGCAGTATCAGATATATACAGGACTTTCTTCTTAACTCAGGCACGGCTCCTGCTGAGAATGTGGGAGCACTGAAGTTACCCTTATATGAAAGTCCAGCTGATGGTGGGAGAACCAGTGTCCCTACATCCACTGCCCTCCGAAGTGTAAACAGACACACTTTGGCGGGTCTATGATTTTGTCAGTGAATTAAGGAGCTTGGTTTTAGTCATTTAAACTTGAGGGGAGATGAGGAGAATTTCTTTTACATAGTGAGTTGTTATGTTATGGAATACACTGCCTGAAAGGGCGGTGGAAGCAGATTCAATAATAACTTTCAAAAGGGAATTGGATAAATACTGGAGGGAGAAAAAGTTTGCATAGCTATGGAGCTTAAAGTAATTAAGACTAGTAAAGAAAAAGTACTGGAGAAATTAATGGGACTAAAAGCCGACAAATCCCCTGGACCTGATGGCCTACATCCTAGGGTTTTAAAAGAGGTGGCTGCAGAGATAGTGGATGCATTGGTTTTGATCTTCCAGAATTCCCTAGAATAACCCTAACCCTAGATTCTAGAACGGTTCCCGTGGATTGGAAGGTCACAAATGTAACCCCGCTATTCAAGAAAGGAGGGAGAGAGAAAACAGGGAACTACAGGCCAGTTAGCCTGACATCAATAGTAGGGAAAATGCTAGAATCTATTATTAAGGATGTAGTAACAGGGCACTTAGAAAATCATAATATGATTAAGTAGAGTCAACACGGTTTTATGAAAGGGAAATCGTGTTTGACAATTCTATTAGAGTTTTTTGAGGCTGTAACTAGCAGGCTAGATAAAGGGGATCCAGTGGATGTAGTATATATGGATTTTCAAAAGACATTCGATAAGGTGACACAAGAGGTTGTTACACAAAATTAGGCCTCATGGGATTGGGACATGGTAATTTATTAGCAAGGATTGAGGATTGGTTAGCGGTCAGAAAACAAGAGAGTAGAATCATTGTCGGGTTAGCAGGTTATAACTAGTGGGGTGCTGTAAGGATCAGTGCTTGGCCCTCAGCTGTTAACAATATATATCAATGATTTAGATGAGGGGACTGAGTGTAATGTATCCAAGATTGCTGACGATACAAAGCTAGGTGGGAAAGTAAGCTGTGAGGAGGACACAAAGAGGCTGCAAAGGGATATAGACAGGTTAAGTGAGTGGGCAAGTAAGTGGCAAATGGAGTATAATGTGGGGAAATGTGAAATTATCCACTTTGGTAAGAATAGAAGAGCAGAATATTTTTTTAAAAGGTGAGAAACTATTAAATGTTGATGTTCAGAGGGATTTGGATATCCTTGTACACAAATCACAGAAAGTTAACATGCAGGTACAGCAAGCAATTAGGAAGGCAAATGGGATGGTAGCCTTTATTGCAAGGGGATTGGAGAATAAAAGTAAGGAGGTCTTGCTGCATTATATAGGGCTCTGGTGAGACTACACCTGGAGTACTGAGTAGAGTTTTGGTCTCCTTACCTAAGGAAGGATATACTTGTCTTAGATGGGGTGCAATGAAGGTTCACTAGATTTATTCCTGGGATGAGAGGTTTGTCCTACGAGGAGAGATTGAGTAGAATGGGCCTATACTCTCTGGAGTATAGAAGAGTGAGGGGTCATCTCATTGAAATATATAAAATTCTTAGAGGGCTTGACAGGGTAGATGCTGAGAGGCTGTTTCCCCTGGCTGGAGAGTCTAGAACTAGGGGCCATAGTCTCAAGATAAGGGGTTGGCCATTTAGGACCAAGATGAGGAAAAATTTCTTCACTCAGAGGGTTGTGACTCTTTGGAATTCTCTACCCCAGAGGGCTGTGGATGCTCAGTCGTTGAGTATATTCAAGACTGAGATCGATAAATGTTTGGACACTAAGGGAATCAAGGGATATGGGGATAGCACAGGAGAGTGGAGTTGAGGTAGATGATCATCCATCATCTTACTGAATGGCAGAGCAGGCTCGAGGGGCCATATGGCCTACTCCTGCTCCTATTTCTTACGTTCGTAAAGAGCAGGGGAACGGGACTAATTGGATAGCTCTTTCAAAGAGCCGGCAGAGGCACGATGGGCCAAATGGCCTCCTTCTGCGCTGTACGATTCTATGAAACATGGAGAGGTGGTCGTGCATGTTTTCTCTCTGCGGGGTTCTGTATAGCAATGGAGCCCAATGAGCCTAGCAGAACGCAGCGGGCCAGTGGGAATGCAAGAGCAACACGCAAGCATCGCTGCCCCATAATGGGACAAAGTGAGATGCAGAAATATAAAGTGCCTGGTTCCAGTGGCACAGCACAAAGTCAGATTGTAAATTTACCCCTGAAGTAATCGGGATGGGCGTGAAGAATTTGGTTCTCTGCAGTGCGTGTTTAGTACTGAAAAGGCCTCCCTCCCCCACCAAGTCAGGACCCATTTAGATTTTTTTTAAAATGTGAATGTAAAGTCATGCTCCTTCCATGTTCTGTTTGTCACCACTGGCTTCAAAGATAATTTTGAACCTTTGATCTTTTGTGGTGATGTTGCCGGAAAGCCCAAATGTTGCAGTACTTTGGTTTGACTCCTGTCATTATCCATGTGTCTTGTTACTTGGATTTATGGTCCTGATTTAGATAGCTGGTAAACACACATTTGAAACAAAATCATAACAAGCAGAGGGCTGAATTCCAGGAAAACAAGGTTTTCGAAAAGTTTTACCAGATTTGGTTTCACTGCTGGGATTTGTTTTTCCACCCCCAGCCCGGATTGTAACCGACACTCCAACACTTCTGAAGTGAGGGGAAGGTCTGCCTTCTCTGCACTGTAATATCCCACTTATATTGTGCATTTGCTTCTGTTCGAAGGAATTCGTCAATATGCTAAGTAGGCTGGTGCTCCGGAATCTGTCCTGGATCTCACACCACCCGGTGACCATGGTCGGGGGGAGGGGGGCGAAACATGGACCCAAGCAGTTGTTTAAAATCATCATTTATTTCTCTGATGGTTCAACAAATTTATCCAGTGTGTAACTGAGCCATACGGGGCAGGAAGGCCCCGGGTTTCACCCTGGTCTGTGCAAAGTTGGCTGTTCGCAGCCGAGGCCGAGGGGACGGCAGGGGCACGACGATTAACCTCGGCACCCCTGGCTCAGGGAGGGGAGCGTCAAACCAGGGTTCCCGCTCCTGATTGCTATCCAGTGACCGTGCTGAAAGTGCAAGCGTGTACACATCAGATGAGGACAAGGTTGGGCTCAGGGCAGGATTGCCAACTCTGGTTGTACATATTCTGAGACGTTTCAGCACGTGACCTCCTGCCTCCAACTGCCCTCACCGCCTCCCCTCCACCCCCCCCATCCCCGCCATCGGCCGCCCGACACATCCATCCTCGCGGCGCACCACTAGGAAGCAAACAGACTCTTTGTTATCCGATTGGATCATTACTGACTGTCAGTCTACCATTTATGCCCTCTCCAGTATTTTTTTTAATGCCCCTATGATATTTCTCCCGGGTTTCTCACAGCAATGTCCGGGAGATTAATCTTTAATTCCTGGAGACTCCAGGACACCCCGGATGGGTTGCCAACCCTAGGCTCAGCTGTGATGCCCCTGTGGTTGGGAACCCTGCTGAAACTCTTGTCAAGACTCACACATGAATAATGGCCACTTGGACATCTGTGCAACTGCAGTCCAGCAAGGACTCATCACCTTCAGGAGTGGGAAAGGAAAAAAAATTGGTGAGGAAGAAAAAAAGCCCAACAACAGATCGATTGCTTCTGTACATTTCTGGCCATGGATCTCTTCCGATGTCCAGACAAACCAGCAAAGCAAAAAAAAAACACATTGCCGGCCTAACCGTGGCCAGATAGAAGACCAATGGCATCACCACAGTTCCAGCAACAAGGGGGAAGAAAAAAAAACCTTTGAAGCACGGGTTATGATGAAAGATCATCGACCTGAAACGTTAACGCTGTTTCTCCCTCCACAGAGCTGCCAGTTTCCAGCATTTTCTGTTTTTATTTCAGATTTCCAGCATCCGCAGTATTTTGCTTTTGTCCAAAGCACCAGCCCTGTTTATATTACAGTGTTGCTGACGGAGCTCTAATAGAAATGTGATACGGACATCTCAGTAGTTGCCACTTATGGCGATGGTGCAGCACCAAGTAGGGGGTATCTCGGACCTTCCCCGTGCAAAATAAAATTCAAGTCCATACTTTCCTTTCCTATCAGTTACATCGAGCTATACCTGGTTCTTAAGCTGTCAGCTGCGGCCCCAGTCCAGTTTTTCAGCAGTCCGATCACGGGTCTTTCTTCATACTGTCTGGCGTACTGAGCTAAAAGCTCACGGACAACCACCTGCGGGATGAATCGCCAACATTTACTTGTAAATTCTAAAAACCTTTTTTTTTTTGCCGAATGCAACAATCTTAAGGCTGACAGGCAGCGTGGCCAAACACAGCAGTGAGCTGCAAAACCACGGGGCACGAGGTTGTTGCCTGCAGTTCCCCACGCGCCAAGGCAGTAAGCATCGAGGCCTAACTGCTTCTCCAGGGGCAGAGTGAACATTTTCCAGGGCAGCGAGTCAGAAAATTGCCTCCGACCTGCTCTTTTCCCAACTCAAATTTGGGTTGCAATCCATCCAGTTTTGGATCGGACTGTCCGCTGTTTGAGTGGGCTCTCTGGAAATTTTTAAAACACGAAAAAGGCATCAAAGAAGGTTTTTGTTTTTTTTTAAAAAACAATCTTCTTCCTTCCCAACCTGTGTGTCTTATGATGTGGAGACATTGGTTATTAAAGTATTCAGCAGTAAATCACGCTTTAGAACTCAACTTTCATAATCCTGCCCCAACCCAAACCTGTCCCCAGTCATGTTTTCGACTTGGAGGGAGGGGAGGGGGTGGGGGTGGGGGGGGGGGGGGAAGGTGGCAACCCTACTTGAGAAGGGCACGGATACCAAGCCCGAGTCCTGCCAGTCAGAATGACAACTGCCTGAGATGCAGGACACAGGAGCTGACATTAAGGTGGGTCAAGGTGGTCACACTGCCCACAGGTATGGAGGGAGAAGTCAACGACCGGGTTCTCTCAAGCCACTTTACTGCATCTCCTAGCAGCTGGCTTAACAGAGGCATCAGCAGGGGTCTGGGAGGTGGAGGTCTCCTATCCGTCCTCTCAACTAACAAACAAACAGAGCTTGGCTAATGAAGACCTGAAAGGTGGGCGGGGGGGGGGGGGCGTGCGGAGAAGGAAAAATAAAATCAATTACGAAACAAACAACAATTAAGGCTGCTTTATAGTGAAGTCCTGCAATACCACTAATGCTCCACATGACTTAAATCCCAGGGTTTTTAGCGTCACATAGTTTGGGATCCAATGCACACCATTATCCGAATATAGCACAGCTGCTGAATGTACGGAGGGGATCAAAAAGGAGCTAAGCAGCACTAACAATGTACCACCTCAGAACTGCTGCAAGCCCACTTTATATTCATATTCATATTTCTGTCACTAACAGGCTTGCCACATATTTGCACATACAAGTTATTTTTAAACCAGTGTTTTCCGGAGTCATAATGGACTTCCAGTTTTTCCACTGTGGGGAAGGGTGTCAATTTTTCTCTGGATTCTGCCCCCTACAAGCCCCAGTAGTTTATTTAACTCCAAGTAATTTTCAGGTTCCACTGTGCAATGTTAAACCACTCTCAGTGCAGCACCCGCTACCAAATGTACCGATGCATTGTATCCTCGTATGTATTTCACATTTCTTACACCGATTGTTTCCCCTCGTCTCCTGAAAAGCGAGCTATTCAACCACAGATGCCATCATAACCAAGCTTGCTCCTGTCCCTGCTCGGCGTGCGATCGACGAAGAGTAGCTGGAACCCTGGATAATTTCCTCTCCCCACCACAGCCCCCGGGACCGGGAAGCCACTGAGATCAAACTGCAGCTCCCCACCCCCACCCGGGCAGAGACTCGATAACCCAGTACAGACTTGAGGTCAGAATTGTGAATCTTTTTGGTCTGTCTGGCTCGGCACTACATTACATGGTGCACTTACTCACCAAACCAATGTCGGGGCAGTCGGTGGGGGGGGCGGAGGGAACTACATGCTTTCACTATTAGGCAGATTTTAGAAGCATGTTCTCTGGTACATTCTTTTCCATGACTCTCATTACACTGCAGCTTGTAGGTGCGAGCTTTACCCAGCCAAAGCAGGAAGTGATGTATTGTAAAGTGTCACTTTTTCCATCAAATACTGAAGTTTTAACTTGAAATACACTATAGTTATTGATTTATCATAATAAGAATGTATAATATAATTTGAAATAAACGCTGTTGCCCCCCCTCCCACCGCCCCCATAACAAAGGTGATGATATTCGGGTAAAGGTATGCCTGTGTGTTCTATTCAGTGATCGTAGACATTCCAGTCAATAATGAAATTAAGTTATTCTCAATATTAATAAAATATTTCTAAGCTCCTATATATCAGCAAAATAGAACTTCTCAACAACAACAACTTTCATTTATATAGCGTCTTTAACATAGTAAAATGTCCCGAGCCACTTCGCCGCAGCGTAATCGGACAAAAATAGACACCGAGCCAAAGAAGGAGACATTAGGACACGAGGTAGGTTTTGAGGAGCGTCTTAAAAGGAGGAGAGAGAGGTAGAGAGGCGGAGGGGTTTAGGGAGGGAACTGCAGAGCTCAGGGCCAAGACAGCTGAAGGCACGGCCGCCAATGGTGGGACGAAGTAATTCGGGGATGCGCAAGAGACTCATCAGGAGACTCCTCGCCTTTAGTCAGCGTTCAACTCCTCCCCGTCCCAACTTTAACAGAATCCAGTCAGAACCAGGGGTAAACTTTAAAAAATAAATCATAATGGGAAACTTATAAGAAACAAAATCCCCACCCCCCCACCCCCCACCGCCCCTCTCCCCCAACCTCCCTGCCCCTGCTGCCAGTAGTTTTTCGCCTTCTCTCTTGACGGCTCCATGTGCTGTGGCTGCCCTGTGGTATCCGACCCGTGCGGCCAGTCTTCGCGTGTGAGCCTGGCAGTGAATGTCAGCAGGCTATCAGCCCGATTCAACACAGGCCAAAGGAGGTTAATCCTGTCCGTGCCTGTTGCATGCAACTGCGCACTTTTCAGCAGGGTCCTGGAGTCCCCAGTGATTTGCAAGGCCTCTGATTTGATATTTTCATGGAAAATGGGTGGGAATCACCAATAAAATCCCATCATCCTATGAAATAAAAATGGAATTTGACTTACTCGATCAGCCTAAAGCAGCGGCCCTAATTATAAATGAACGGAATCATGGATTGCGATTCCCAAAACCCTGTAAGAGTTGCAGAGTCTGACTAAACAAAAATTAATTCAGGCAACGTAAATCAGTGGCCTTGGTGATGAGTAGCAGGAACTCTGGTTGTTTTGCTCCTCCCTAGTCTAGTACTTAGGCTAATTTTCCTACCAAGGCGGAGATTAGCTGATTCAATATAGGCCAGGGATCGAATGAGGGACTTTCCTCGTCTCTATGACTCGGCTACTTATTGTTTTGACCAGGTGAACCACTGGGGTAGCCAAAAATACTTTTTCTTCTAGCTCGCAGTCTGCTGAGACACATAGGCCAGGAAAGTCCCACGTTAAATTCCTGGTCTGTAACAAGAACAGAAAATACTGGAAACACTCAGCAGGTCAGGCAGCATCGGTGGAGGGAACAGACCAGTTAAAGTGTGGACCTTGCATCAAAACTGGTCTGTGTTTTAGCTGATCTAGAAATGCTACAATTGGCCACAGAGCCCTTGAGTTAAGGAAGGGAATAAGGAGTGATTCCACTAAGCTGGAATAGTCCTCTGGGCATTCACAGGAATCTTTCTCTGTCAGTACAGCACTCCCTCAGTACTGCAATGAAGTGGCAGAGCTTTCAATTGCCTTAGTCCCTACTTTGGAACTCCCTCCCTCAACTTCTCCAACTTTAAATCCTCCTCAAGGCTTGCGTCTTTTACCAAGTTTTCAGCGACCTCTCCTAATCTCTCCCATCGGCATCTGTTTTCCTTATTTGTGAAGTATCTTGGGATGTTTCTTATGTTAAAGGTACTAATATAAGGAAATTGTTGTCATAGGTCAATCATTGCAAAGTGACACTTGCTGCATGTGTGGACATTGCGTGGCAACAGGATTGAGCCCAGCTGTCATATTCTCCAGAGTTAGATAATAATTGGCATTTTAGCAAGGTAGCGGAGGGCGACTGCAGTTTCTCAGAGTATACCCAAGTGAGGGAGTCAACATCTTCAGGAGTGCAGGGGAGAGAAGAAAATTTGAGGAGATTATCAGGAAAGAAAATTAGAAAAAAACCCAAAACCTTTGTTGGTTCCAATTTTCTCCCTGACGTTCTCCAGTTTTCCCAGGACCTGTCTTCAACTGGCTGTCAGGAAACATTTATGAGAAAAGCTCAGGGTGACTCACCCTCTGATCTCCCTCCCTAACTGTCGGGAAGTATCTGGTGTTTGCTAAGTTCCTGCTCCTAACCACACAGCTGAACTGGTGATTCGTCTGGTGGGGATCTGTAATTGTGAACCAACTTCCTGTCACTCTTCGGGACATCAAAGCATTGCATTATGAATCGAAATATGAATAATCAATGTGCAATGCTTATGATTTGAAGCACATTCCTTTTCTGGGGGTAACGGTCTATTCAGATCAGTAGCCCACCTCACCTCTTGATACTGGATCCCATACATGGGGGTAAATTTTAACATACCGGCGGGAACTCAGCGGGGAGGCGGGTCAATACGCACACGGGAAACTCGGAAAAACTTTGCGTGCGTTGTCTCGAGCGATCGCGACTCAATTGAAGGCCCTTAATGTGACTTCCCAGTCTCGTATCTCCAAGCTGCGCAGCGGGTACACTCGAATGACGTGCTGGGAACTGGAGTATTTAAAGGGTCATTGCAACCATGGATTTTGAGGGAGAAAGGAAATGGAGCAACAAAGGACGAGGCCATTACCTCGGTTCAGTGACTCTGCTTTTGAGTTGCTACTAGTCGGTGTGAGGACCAGGAGGGACACACTGTACCCGGCTGATAGGAGGAAGCGCCCTGCCTCTGCCACCAAGAAGGCCTGGCTCGAGGTGGCCGAGGAACTGAGCAGCAGGAGCACGGTCTCAAGGGGTGGGTGCAGTGCAGGAAGTGCTTTAATGACTTTAATGCTTTAATTAGCTGTATAAAACACTGGTTAGGCCACAGCTGGAGTACCGTGTGCAGTTCTGGTCGCCACACTACAGGAAGGATGTGATCGCTTTGGAGAGGGTGCAGAGGAGATTCACCAGGATGTTACCAGGGCTGGAGCGCTTCAGCTATGAAGAGAGACTGGGAAGATTGGGTTTGTTTTCCTTGGAGCAGAGGAGGCTGAGGGGGGACATGATTGAGGTGTACAAAATTATGAGGGGCACAGATAGGATGGATACTAAGGAGCTTTTTCCCTTCGTTGAGGGTTCTATAACAAGGGGACATAGATTCAAGGTAAAAGGCGGGAGGTTTAGAGGGGATTTGAGAAAGAACTTTTTCTCCCAGAGGGTGGTTGGAGTCTGGAACTCACTGTCTGAAAGGGTTGTGGAGGCAGGAACCCTCACAACATTCAAGAAGCATTTGGATGAGCACTTGAAATGCCATAGCATACAAGGCTACGGACCAAATGCTGGAATATGGGATTAGAGTAGACAGGGCTGATGGCCGGCGCGGACACGATGGGCCGAAGGGCCTCTATCCGTGCTGTATAACTCTATGACTCTATGACCTAACCAGGTCAGGAAAAGTGAGTACAGTTAATGATTCACCTCCATCCTGCGGTGTACATTACCCCTCCTCTCACTCTGTCCTGCCAAGCGTCCTCCATCGCGTCACTCCTCACACCCACTGAAGTCTCAGTATCAACTCACCTTCATTTCCTGTGCACTTCCTCACCTCCCCATTTGTGAACGCACCACTCCCACTCACCCCAATCCTGATACAATGTCATGAATCTGTCTGATACTCACCCTCTGATGCTTCTGTTTCATTGGCAGCCTCACCCAAAGCAATGCATCCATTGGGTGACCCCGTCTCCCTCTCTCACTCACACGTCTGTTCTTTCTCCCCTTGTAGGAGAAGAGAGCGCAAAATGCACTGGAGAGGAGTAGGACTGGAGGGGCCACAACAAATAGTGCCCCTGACAGAGGCGAACGAGGAGGAGGCATTGGATCTGAGCTGCACAGTTGTTCGCCTGGCCGTCGGAGATGCCGAGACTGGTAACCCGCAAACGGCTGGTGACAGAACTTTAACATCCTTCACACACATCATGAATTGATGTTATCAATGACCGACCTGTTGCACACCTCATTACAAAATCACTTCTGTGATGATTCTTAAAATTGCTTTCTGTTCTCTTCCAGGGTCTTCAAGGATTGATGAGGAGGCACGGGCCATGCAAGAGGGCGATTCCTCAGAGAAGCTTCATTCCTCTGAGGGTGCACCGTCACTTCATATCCAGCCATGCACCAATGCAGATACTGGCACTTCGGTGGGTCCTATTGGACAGATAGTTGGGTTGTTACCGGGTGATTCACCACTCACAAGTGAGCACGAGCAGACACTGATGGCAGGACCAGTGGTGGAGGGTCCGCTCCACCAAGCTCCCCTCCAAGCTCTGCTCAGCTGGACACAGATGCTGAACCCCAGAGGCCATCATTGAGAATGAGAATGATAGTGGTACAGCTGCACCTTTGCGAGGTACTGGAAAACGTGCCATGCACACTCTCCACAATAGCGGAGAGGATGGAGGAGTCCACCTCCAGCATTAGTGGAATGGTGACGCAGGTAAGTGCGGGAATGTTTGCGATGAAGAGAATGGCAGCCTTCCATTGAGTTTTAAGCACGGCTCACAAGTGAGTCCATTCAGGCCCTGACAACGGCTGCACGGACTCTCGATGTCAACACGTCTGCCACCTTAAACAGGCAGATACTTTAGCCGTGGCCTTACAACGCATCACAGATGTGCTCCAAGCTGTTGTCCAGCAGGGTGGTAGGAGTGACGTGGCCGTGGCCGTGACCCTGGAGAGGGATGATGGCGAAAGGGGACATGGAAGTGGGGACACCACTCAAAGCGTTCCCACATCTCACCCGTTGCCCCCCTCTCAACCAGTACCCACAATGCTGCCTCCTCTCCAGGTGGCCGAGTCTCCCCTGCACAGGCGCCGATGGAGCAGTCTTTGGAGGGGCCCTCACGGGCACCAAAACCCTGAGGTCATAGGCCGAGAGCATCTCAGCAGTCAGGGCAGGGACCTGAGCAACCTGCCACTACCTCTGCTGAAGTCACAGGGGGATGTGCCACGTAGAAGCGCCAGGAAGAGGAAGGCGAAGGTTTTGTAATCACCAAGAGTATGTACAAGGGTGTCTGACGCAATGTCATGTTTTTCATTTACATTTATTTTTTGTTACATTCACATTAAATGTTATAATTGTCATCACCACTGCCACGTCTTGTCCATTCTTGAGCCCCTTTTGTGCAAGCGCCCTTACATGTGCTTCATCATGAACGCCATTGGGCGCATTTACAATGGGTGTACGTGTGGCTGAAGGACTGTTTTGTGCAAGTGGAGGTGGGGGATTTGCTGGTGTTGGTTGTTCCAGGTGGTCTGAATACTTCACTATCTTTAGTTTGCAGATCTCCTTCTGAGAATCTATCAGATATGAGTGACTCCCTGGCATCATGAGCAGCCAGGTGTGCCGGTGCTCTGCCGATGAGTTGCCCATCTTCTTGTCCTCCTCCTTCTTGTCTTCCTCAATGTTGCGGGCAGATGTGGATGCTTCATGAGCGCACGGGAGCTCCTCTACCTGAGCGATGTTGTGCAGGACGCTGCACACGAGTATTATTCTGCTCACCCTCGTTGGTGAGTACTGAAGGGCTCCCCCAGATCGATCCAGGCACCTGAAACACATCTTGAGCATTCCAATGGCTTGTTCAATGACAGAGCTGGTGGTGATGTCACTGTCATTGTACCGCTGCTGTGCCTCGTTGGTGCGGTTTCTCACAGGTGTCACAAGCCACAAGTCTGCAGGATGTGTCCCTTGTCTCCAAGGAGCCAGCCCTTATGTCTGTCTTGTGCGTGAAAGAAGGCCGGGCAGAATATGAAGGAACCATGGCAGCTGCCCAGGAATCTGGCGCACACCTGCAGAAATCTCTTCCGGTGGTCGCAAACCAGCTGCGCATTGATGGAGTGATATCCCTTTCAGTTGATGAACAGTCCTGGCTCATGTGGAGGTTCTCCGATTGCTACGTGTGTGCAATTAATTGCGCCCTGCACCCGTGGGAAACCAGCCAGAGAGTGGAAACCCACTTCCCACTCAGTCTGGCTGATATCGTCACGGGGAAGGTCATGTAGTGAGATGCTCTGGCAAACAAGCCATCCATAACCTGTCATATACACTTACGTGCAGATGACTGAGAGATCCTGGTGATGTCACTGGTGGTGCCGTGGAAGGATCCGGAGGCGAAGAAATTGAGGGCAGTGGTGACTTTAGTTGTGACGGGCAATGCGTGGCCACCAGGCCCAGCCGGGAGCAGCTCTGCATGAAGGACATGTAGACGTCTGCATCCACCTGGCGACTCAATCCGAGCCTGCGTCGACACTGCTCCTGAGAGAGGTCCAGGAATCTCAGCCTCTGCCTGTAGACCCTGTCACAAGGGTAGTGCCTCCTGCGACATCGGCCCCTCCATTGGTCCCCTCTCTGCTCTACTGCAGGTCCTTGTGGCGCACCTCTGTCTTGTGTATCTGCAACTCCCAGAACTGCACGCTGTGTCTGCCGCGGATGGTGATGTGCCTCCTTGGAAGAGTAGTAAACAGTGAGGAGGATAGTGATAGACTTCAAGAGGATATAGACAGGCTGGTGGAATGGACGGTCATGTGGCAGATGAAATTTAACGCAGAAAAATGCGAAGTAATATATTTCGGTGGGAAGGACGAGGAGAGGCAATATTAACTGGAGTGCACAACTCTAAAAGGGGTACAGGAACAGAGAGATCTGGGGGTATATGTGCACAAATCGTTGAAGGTGGCAGGGCAGGTTGAGAAAGTGGTTAAAAAAGCATACGGGATCCTGGGCTTTATAAATAGAGTCATATAGTACAAAAGTATGGAAGTGGCAGGGGGATGGGAACCTGAGCGGGGAATCAGAAAGGGAGTAAAGTTGAGGGTAGCATGAGAGGGGAAGACCCAGGGGAAATTTACAATACAAATAGAACAAACAGTTGTTCAAGGACAAGTGAAAGGGAAAAGCGTAGAGCAGCAGAAAGATAGTGTACTTTAGGCACTACAGATAAAGTGAAAACTAGAAGGCGTAAGGCGATTAACCCAGCATCAAAACTGTAGGTCAGGCTATGGTGTGTGGCCCAACTAAGAGTTCCATATACAAATGCATGGAGTATAAGGAATAAATTAAATGAACTACAGGTTCAAATTCAAATTGGAGGGTATGACATGATAGCTATTACATGGCTGCAGGATGGTCAGGATTGGGAACTAAATATACCGGGTTATAAGGTCTACAGGAGAGATAGGGAAAATAGAAGAGGGGGAGGAGTAGCCTTAGTGATTAGAGATGAAATCACTTCAAAGATAAAGGAGGATATAACAAGGGGTAAGCAGCCAACAGAGACCTTATGGGTTGAATTGAGAAATAGGAAAGGATCTAAGACTATAGTGGGAGTTGTATATAGGACCCCTGGCAGCAGCTCTGAAGTGCGAGATTGTATAAATGCAGAGATCAGACAAGCGTGTAAGAAAGGCATAGTGGTCTTAATGGGGAACTTTAACCTTCACATAGATTGAGAAAAGCCGACTAGCAACTGTCAGAAAGGTAGTGAATTTCTTGAGTGTGTCCGGGATACTTTTCTACAGCAGTATGTCCTCGAGGCAACAAGGGGGCAAGCCATACTAGATTTAGTAATGAGTAATGAACAAGATTTAGTTAACAGCTTAACTGTGCGTGAACATCTATCCAATAGCGATCATAACATGATCGAGTTCAATGTAGTGTTTGAAAGGGAAAAAAGTGAATCAGCTGCTAAGATTCTGGACTTGGGTAAGGCCGACTTCAATGGGATGAGACAGAGACTGTCCACAGTAAACTGGACAAATCTGTTAATGGGTAAAACGACTGATGATCAGTGGGAAATGTTTAAAGAAACATTTAACGTGATACAGAATCGGTTTATACACCTGAGGGGCAAGAACTCTACCTGCCAAAAAAACCAGCCATGGACAACGAAAGAGGTAAGGGACAGTATAAGGCATAAGGAAAGGGCATACAAAAAGGCAAAAAATGGCACAGATCCTGGCGAATGGGAAAGATACAAAAATCAACAAAGAGTCACAAAGCAGATAGTAAGAGCTACAAAAAGAGAGTATGAAAAGAAACTTGCAAGGGATATCAAAACCAATACGAAGAACTTTTATAGTTACATTCGGAAAAAGAGGGTGGTCAGGAGCAGTGTTGGCCCCTTAAAAACTGAAAGTGGGGATATTGTCATTGACAATGGGGAAATGACAGTCATGTTGAACAATTACTTTGCGTCAGTATTTACAGTAGAAAAAGAGGATAGCGTGCCAGAAATCCCAAGAAAACTAATATTGAACCGGGGACAGGGACTCAATAAAATTAACATAAGTAAAGCAACAGTAATGAAGAAAACAATAGCATGAAAGAGTGACAAATCCCCAGGACCAGATGGTTTCCATTCCAGGGTTTTAAAGGAAGTAGGTGAGCACATTGCAGATGTCCTAACTATAATCTTTCAAAGTTCTCTAGATACAGGAACTGTCCCTCTAGATTGGAAAATTGCACATGTCACTCCGCTTTTTAAGAAAGGAGAGAGAGGGAAACCGGGGAATTATAGACCAGTTAGCCTAACATCTGTCGTGGGGAAAATGCTGGAGTCTATAATTAAGGATAGGGTGACTGAACACCTCGAGAATTTTCAGTTAATCAGAGAGAGCCAGCATGGATTTGTGAAAGGTAGGTCGTGCCTGACAAACCTGATTGAATTTTTTGAAGAGGTGACTAAAGTAGTGGACAGGGGAATGTCAATGGATGTTATTTATATGGACTTCCAGAAGGCATTTGATAAGGTCCCACATAAGAGACTGTTAGCTAAGATAGAAGCCCATGGAATCGAGGGAAAAGTACGGACTTGGTTAGGAAGTTGGCTGAGCGAAAGGCGACAGAGAGTAGGGATAATGGGAAGGTACTCACATTGGCAGGATGGGACTAGTGGAGTCCCGCAGGGATCTGTCTTGGGGCCTCAATTATTCACAATATTTATTAACGACTTAGATGAAGGCATAGAAAGTCTCATATCTAAGTTTGCCGATGACACAAAGATTGGTGGCATTGTAAGCAGTGTAGATGAAAACATAAAATTACAAAGGGATATTGATAGATTGGGTGAATGGGCAAAACTGTGGTAAATGGAATTCAATGTAGGCAAATGTGAGGTCATCCACTTTGGATCAAAAAAGGATAGAACAGGGTACTTTCTAAATGGTAAAAAGTTAAAAACAGTGGATGTTCAAAGGGACCTAGGGGTTCAGGTACATAGATCATTGAAGTGTCATGAACAGGTGCAGAAAATAATCAGGAAGGCTAATGGAATGCTGGCCTTTATATCTAGAGGACTGGAGTACAAGGGGGCAGATGTTATGCTGCAGCTATACAAAACCCTGGTTAGACCGCACCTGGAGTACTGTGAGCAGTTCTGGGCACCGCACCTTCGGAAGGACATATTGGCCTTGGAGGGAGTGCAGCGTAGGTTTACTAGAATGATACCCGGACTTCAAGGGTTAAGTTACGAGGAGAGATTACACAAATTGGGGTTGTATTCTCTTGAGTTTCGAAGGTTATGGGGTGATCTGATCGAAGTTTATAAGATATTAAGGGGAACAGATAGGGTGGATAGAGAGAAACTATTTCCGCTGGTTGGGGATTCTAGGAGTAGGGGGCACAGTCTAAAAATTAGAGCCAGACCTTTCAGGAGTGAGATTAGAAAATATTTCTACACATAAAGGGTGGTAGAAGTTTGGAACTCTCTTCTGCAAATGGCAATTGATACTAGCTCAATTGCTAAATTTAAATCTGAGGTAGATAGCTTTTTGGCAACCAAAGGTATTAAGGGATATGGGCCAAAGTCAGGTATATGGAGTTAGATCTCAGATCAGCCATGATCTTATCAAATGGCAGAGCAGGCACGAGGGGCTGAATGGCTTACTCTTGTTCCTATGTTTCTATGTTTCCTATGTTTCATGATGAACCTTTATAAAACACTGGTTCGGCCACAACTGGAGTATTGTGCCCAGTTCTGGGCACTGCACTTTAGGAAAGATGTAAAGGCATTCGGGAGGGTGCAGAAGAGATTTACTAGAATGATTCCAGGGATGAGGGACTTTAGTTACGTGGATAGACTGGAGAAGCTGGGGTGGCTCTCCTTGGAACAGAGAAGGTTGTGAGGAGATTTGATAGAGGTATTCAAAATGATGAAGGTTCTAGACAGAGTAGATAGAGAGAAATTGTTTCCATTGGCAGAAGGATCAAGCACCAGAGGGCATAGATTTAAGGTGATTGGCAAAAGATCCAAAGGTGACATGAGGAAAAACATTTTTATACAGCAAGTGGTTAGGATCTGGAATGCACTGCCCAAGGGGGTTGTGGAGGCAGACTCAATCATGGCCTTCAAAAGGGAACTGGATAAGTACATGAAAGGAAAAAAATTGCAGGGCTACAGGGATAGGGCAGGGGAGTGGGACTAGCTGGATTGCTCTTGCATAAAGCCGGCGCGGACTCGATGGGCCAAATGGCCTCTTTCGGTGCTGTAACCTTTCTATGATTCTATGATAAAGGTAAAATGAGGGCTGGCTGCAACTCGCCTCTGTTTCCACGGCATGTTTCAGAGGCCACGGGAGACACGTTCAGGAACAGTTAAATGGCTTGTGTAAGTCAATACACAAAAAGTGAACAGGTTTAAGCACCTTACGTACCTCAATTGGCCCTTCAAATATTGTCCTGCCTGCTTCCGGGTTTCAGATGACCGCGCGCACCCAAAGGTGTCTGGGTTGAACCCGGAAGTAGGTGTGTTGGAGCTGGGATGCCGTCCCGATCTGAAAATGGAGAATTTTTACTCCCCAGCCGCGCCCAACCCACCCCTTCTTGGGGGTTAAAATTTACCCCATAAACTTGAGAAAGCCCTGCCATTGCATGCCTAAGAGTTATGAACCTTGAAGGAAAACAGATTGGGCACATGTATTATTCGCTGTAAGTTTAATCAGCACTGGTACTTTGGTGCAATTAAAACAAAGATGAAAAAGACCAAAATGTCTTCACCCCTTCTCGGCTTGGTCCCGAGGGACTGTGTCCAGGCTGGCTCGCATTCATCACGACCCCCTGCTACCAATATGAATCAATAATTTGAACAGATATCCTGCGGATCTTCCAATCAATACCTTTTGAGCTATGCAAAGACATAATATGGCACTGGGAAGAACCCATCACCACCAGGCCAACCTAGATCCCTAGGTGTGTCCACCAACAATACTAATAAATACTACACCAACAATCTGCAAAAAGGAGCACTGCAATTCTTTCAGAAATGCCTGGAACTGACACTCCTGGCCTGTATGGCTCATCTTAATTTCATTTTATTATTGGGGAAACCCAAGTCCACTTAGCTTTTCATAGTATCACAGTAGGAACAGAACAGGAGGAGGCCATTTGTCCTATCGTACCTGTGCTGGCTCTTTGACAGAGCTATCCAATTAGTCCGATTCCCATGCTCTTTCTCCATAGCCCTGTAATTTTTTTTCCCAAAGTGACTATTGAATCTACTTCCACCACCCTTTCAGGCAATGCATTCCCGACCATAACAACTCGCTGTGAAAAAAAATGATTCCTCATGTCGCCTCTGGCTCTTTTGCCGATCACCTTAAATCTGTATCCTCTGGTTACCGACCCGTCCGCCACTGGAAACAGTTTCTCCTTATTTACTCTGTCAAAATCGTTCATGAATTTTTTGAGGATGTAACTAGCAGGGTAGATAAAGGGGAACCAGTCGATGTCATATATTTGGATTTTCAAAGGGCATTTGATAAGGTGCCACATGAAAGATTGTTACACAAGGTAAGGGCTCATGGGGTTGGGGGTAACATATTAGCATGGATAGAGGATTGGTTAACGGACAGAAAACAGAGAGTAGGGATAAACGGGTCATTTTCAGGTTGGCAAGCTGTAACTAGTGGGGTGCCGCAAGGATCAGAGCTTGGGCCTCAGCTATTTACAATCTATATTAATGATTTAGATGAAGGGACCGAGTGTAATGTATCCAAGTTTGCTGACGATACAAAGCTAGCTGGGGAAGTAAGCTGTGAGGAGGACACAGAGTCTGCAAAGGGATATAGACAGGTTAAGTGAGGGGGCAACAAAGGTTCACTGGATTGATTCCTGGGATGAGGGGGTTGTCCTATGAGGAGAGATTGAGTAGAATGGGCCTATACTCTCTGGAGTTTAGAAGAATGAGAGGTGATCTCATTGAAACATACAAGATTCTGAGGGGGCTTGACAGGGTAGATGCTGAGAGGTTGTTTCCCCTGGCTGGAGAGTCTGGAACCAGAGGGCATAGTAGGGGTTGGCCATTTAAGACTGATATGAGGAGGAATTTCTTCACTCAGAGGGTTGTGAGTCTTTGGAATTCTCTACCCCAGAGGGCTATGGATGCTGAGTTGAGTATATTCAAGGCTGAGATAGATAGCGTTTTGGACACCAGGGGAATCAAGGGATATGGAGATCAGGCGGGAAAGTGGAGTTGAGATCGAAGATCAGCCATGATCTTATTGAATGGCGGAGCAGGCTTGAGGGGCCGTGTGGCCTACTCCTACTCCTATTTCTTATGTTCTTATGATCTTGAACACCTCCGTCAAATCTCCCCTTAACCTTCTCTGTTCTAAGGAGAACAACCCCAGCTTCTCCAGTGATTCCACATAACTGAAGTCCCTCTTTCCTAATCTTTTTAATGAAGAGACCTTTATGTTAACGTGTTGTTTGAGAGACAGACAGAGTGCGTAATTGAAGAGATTCATCACTGTTGACATGCATTGCAAGTCATTGCTGGGAGCTGCATGAGGTAAACTAAGTGTCACTTCTTGAAATGCGTGTCTCTTTTGTTTTCAGTGCCTGTCTTATTCATATGCATAACACCAGATTTCCAATGAGCAATTTACACCTATTGGGGCGCGGAGGGGAGATTTGCAAAATGCTCATGAAAAACAAAAGCACCCAAAAAAGCAAAAATGACCTTAATTGACACTCTATGTTATTTAGAACATTGACACTTGATAAGGACCGAAGTCTTAAGGCATTTTTAAACTGACTTATGCTGTAGATGGCAACTGTGTGGTACTCCTGCCTTTGATAGCATGAATTCAAAATTTGCATTCTTGCCTTCAAACGGCCCACGGCTTCAGCCCACTAACTACGGCTTCATGTGAGTCTCGCTCCAATATCAGTTGTAAACAATTTTACAACACCAAGTTATAGTCCAACAATTTTTATTTGAAATCTACAAGCTTTCGGAGGCTTCCTCCTTCGTCCTTCGTCAGTGACAGAGTCTTCAGATCTATGATTCTATGTATTTGAACTACTTTTTGGAACTCACTCCCTAAACCCCTTTGTTGTATGATTTCTCTCTTCCCCCTTTACAAGCATCCTCACAACCCATCTTTTCAACCATACTTTTAGTCAACCACAGTGCAGCTTGGTGTCACTTTCTCTTCTGTGAAGCACCTTGGGATGTTTACTTTGTTATAAGTTCTATATGAATGCAAATGAAAAGCAAAAAAAAACTGCAGATGCTGGAAATCTGAAACAAAAACAGAAAATGCTGCAAACTATATAAATGTATTTCATTGTAGCACACTACAAAATAAATGAGGTGACCTTTATGAATCCAACAGAATCAAGAACCCAATTATGACGATCGCTACACACCTTTATGGAGACTGACTGATATGTACTGGCCAATATTTATCCCTCAAGCAAAATCAACTATACGGATTAACTGGTCATTCACCATGTTATTTACGGGATCTTGCTGTCACATTTATCTACAAAACAAGAGTGACTACACTTCAAAAGTAACCCATTGGCTGTGAAGTGCTTTGAGACAGCCTGAGGTGCAAACAGTGCTATATAAATGCAAGATATTTTTGTAAATCCTGAAATTAGGATGAAGGCACATCACTTTACTAAAGCACAAGGACCTGGATTAAGCAGGTGGGATGTAGCATTGGACCTGAATGTGTAGAATTTCAAGGTGGATGGTATATTGTAAGCTACTTTGCATACGTCTATCTACCATGCTCTAGGTAAATACCCATCATAACGCTGATAAGGAAACACTAAGGCTAGGATGACAGCTTTTGGATGAAGTTACTTAGAAATTGGGTACGCAAACACATACTCATACCTCCTAAGCTCAGTGCCTACAGTTTCCTACGTTACAACAGTGACAACACTTTCAAAGTTATTCATTGGCTGTAAAGTGCTTTGGAACATGATGAGATTGTGAAAGGCGCTATATAAATGCGAGTTCTTTTTTTCTTACCATGATTGGGCTGCAGGGAAGGAAGCTGTTGCTACTGAAACTCGGTGGACCCACCATTTGATGGAAATTGGTGGCAATGTACTGACTCATTTTATAGCGAGTTATGCTAATCATCACGTTGTTTGAGAAAAGCTTCCAATGTCTGCATAGCAAGGGTTCAAAAACTCATGTTTCTCAGTTGTCTATTCAGCAACTAACATTTACTCTCCTGGGAGAAGGGGAAGGAAAGCGGGGTCTCTTTGGAATCAAGCTGGCTCCAAGATGACATTTTTGGCAATGGGAGATTGAAGCGAGTGACACTCAGTGGCAGACTCGGTAATCCAATATCTGAACCTGGCAGATCCAGAGTGCTGTTGATGGTTGGTCAGTCAGTCTGGCTCATTGATGGGACCTGGAAGGTAGGCCTGCCATTGAGGCTGGTGTTTTTCCCACTCTGCTCCAGATAATCTTGATGTGGAGATGCCGGTGATGGACTGGGGTGGACAAATGTAAGGAATCTTACAACGCCAGGTTATAGTCCAACAAATTTATTTTAAAATCACAAGCTTTCGGAGATTATCTCCTTCGTCAGATGATTGAATATTTGTTGGACTATAACCTGGTGTTGTAAGATTCCTTACATTTGTCCAGATAATCTTGTAAGCATTGCTGTAATGGATAAAGTGGTTCTAGTTGAGGAAGTAGTGAAAATCATACCAGTGCTTTGTGCTCGGTAGGTTGCTTGGTTTTAGCTAGTTAAACTCCAGCAGTATCCCTACTGGGAGTTACTAAGCCTCAACTCTTAGCAACCTCCTAAGTTCTCCGGGTTTAGATAAGTGTGGTGTCTGCCTATGGAGAGGGACCATGTGCTCTACACCAAGCAAACAAAAGCTTTTACCTGTGGGGAATTTCTTTGTAGATTAATATGGAGACTCTTAAAGAAAAAAAAGAAAGAACTTGTGTTTCTATGCGCCTTTCATGACCTCAGGACGTCCCAAAGCGCTTTGCAGCCTATGAAGTACAAACATGGTGATGCATTTCTGCACGTGTCAGATGCTTGCCTAACCAAAAACAAAATAGATGAAACACGGAAAGAAGATTGTTTAAATTTATATCATGATAAATGACTTTCCTTAAATACAGATTTTGTTTTTTACTCTCCTCCTTTCCTAATGGCACTGACTCCTGCTGGTATAATCCTGCAGGTGGCAGCAGTACCCTGGTACAATACCCAAGTGGCCGTCCTTCATGTCAGTCCAGAAGTGAGAACGTTGGCAGGCCGTGCAACCGTGGGGAGGCAGCAAAGTTGAGCCAGGACTTGTTCTCGCTTGATGTCTCCATTTACGTACTTTCCAAAAGGTGCTCACTGGATACCATTCAGGAGCGGGTACCCTGGCCACCGAACCTTCTGCCACTGGAATCAGTTTCTCCTTATTTACTCATGATTTCGAACACCTCTATCAAATCTCCCCTTAACCTTCTCTGTTCTAAGGAGAACAACCCCAGCTTCTCCAGTCTCTCCACATAACTGAAGTCCCTCATTTCTGGTACCATTCTAGTAAATCTCTTCTGCACCCTTGCTAAGGCCATGACATCCTTCCTAAAGTATGATGGCCAGAATTGAACACAATACTCCAGCAGAGGCCTAACCAGTGTTTTATGAAGGTTTAGCATAACTTCCTTGCCTTTGTACTTTATGCTTTTATTAATAAAGCCCAGGATCCCATATGCTTTTTTAACAACTTTCTCAACTTGTCCTGCCACCTTCAAAGATTTGTGTATGTGCACCCCCAGGTCTCTCTGTTCCTGCACCCCATTTAAAATTGTAACATTTAGTTTATATTGCCTTTTCTCAGTCTTTCCACCAAAATGTATCACTTCACAATTCTCTAAGTTAAATATCATCTGCCATGTGTCTGCCCATTTCACCAGTGTCCACCTAAAGTCTGTTACTATCCTCCACATTGTTTACCTACATTTCCGAGTCTTGTTTCATCTGCAAACTTTGAAATTATACTCAAGTCCAGGTCATTAATATATATCAAAAAGAGCAGTGGTCCAAAACTTGCATTTATATAGCACCTTTAACATAGAAAAATGGAGGAGAATACAAAGATAGAGAGGAGCAAGTTCATGGATGGAATTAAATATGAGGATAAGAATTTTAAACTTGATGCACTGATGGACTGGAAACCAATGTGGATCAGCAACAGCACAGGTGAAAGACGAGTGTGACTGTGTGGGATAGGATACGGGCAGCAGAGTTTTCATTGAGCTGAGGTTGACTGACGGTGGAGGATGGGAGACCATCCAGGACAGCATTGGGGTAATCAGTTTGAGAGATGGCAACGGCATGAGTCAGGGTTTCAATGACAAAAGAGTTGAGGTTGGAGTGGAGGTAGGCAATGTTACCGAGGAGGAAGTACGCAGTCTTTATGATGGAGAGGATATCGGGTCGGGACGGAAGCTCAGCTCAGGGTCAAACAGGACATCAGGACTGTCAACCGTCCAGCTTAACCTGACACAATGGTCATTCAGAGGCATGGAGTTGGTGGCAAGGATACAGAATTTGTGTGGGACCAAAGACCATGGTTTTGGACTTCCCCATGTTTAGCTAGAGGAAATTACGGCTCACCCAAGGCTGGATGTCGGATGAGCAGCCTGACAACACAGAAGCATCGGATGTGTTGAGAGAGGTGGTGCACAGTTAGAACTGGATATCATCAGTTTACATCCGGAAGCTAAGCCCATGTCTGGGGATGATGTCGCCAAGTGGCAAACGTGCAGATGAGAAGAGGAGGGGGCCAAGGATAGATCATTGGGATATTCCCGAGGTGGCATTGCAGAGGTGGGAAGAGAAGCTATTGCAAGAAAAGCTGCGGCTACAATTTGATAGATAAAAGTGGAACCAAGAGAAGGCAGCCCCACAAAGCCGGACAATGGAGGATAGGTGGTATAGGAGGATGGTGTGGTCAACCATGTTGAAGACTACAGAGAGGTCAGCCTTTGCTCAGTGGTAGCATTCTTCCCTCTGAGTAAGGAGGTCACGGGATTCAAGCCCGGCTCCAGAGATTTGAGCACATAATCTAGGCTAACACGTTCAAAGGTGCTGACTTTCGGGTGAAATATTAAACTTAGGCCCTGTCTGTCCTCTCCTGTGGATATAAAGGATTCCATGGCACTTTTTGAAGAAGAGCAGGAGACTTGTCCCGGCCAACCATTACTCTTCAACCAACACCACCAAAACAGACGTTCTGGTCCTTTATCTCACATGTGTTTGTGGGACCTTGCTGTGTGCAAATTGGTGCTGCAATTACAACAATGACTACACATCAAAAGTACTTAATTGTCTGTGAAGTGCTTGGAACATCCTGAGGTCATGAAAGGTGCTATATAAATGCAAGTTCCTTCTTTCTAAAAGGAGGACGAGGTGGGATAAATCACCGTGGTCACAGTCACAGAGAATGCCATTCATGACTTTGGTCAGGGCCGTTACAGAGCTGTGGATGGGGCAGAAATCTGACTGGAGGGATTCAAACAGGGAGTTGTGGGAGAGATGAGATGAGATTTGAATGGTTACAGTATGTTCAAGAACACTGAAGAGGAAAGGATGGTTGTTAGATGGGGCAGCACTTAGTGAGAACAGAGGGATGAAGGGAGGGTTTCTTTTTAAGGAGGGAATGATGATGGCAGTTTTGAAAGGGAACAGTGATTAGGGAGGGGTGGCCATTTTATAATGTCAATTAACACAGGGGTCAGGAAGGGAGGAGCTTGGGTGGTGAGGAGCTTTGTGGATTAGGTCAAGGGGGCAGGAAGTGGGCAAGATGAGCTTGGAGAGGGCATGGGACTTGATCAAAGAGAAACAACGGGGAAGGGAGGGGTTCAGAGCTAGTGTAGAAGGGGGACTGAGTCAGATTTGGCTTGATGGGCAAGGGGAAGGGAAGAAGTGGTTAAAAAAGCATACGGGATCCTGGGCTTTATAAATAGAGGTATAGAGTACAAAAGTATGGAAGTCATGATGAACCTTTATATAACACTGGTTCGGCCTCAACTGGAGTATTGTGTCCAGTTCTGGGCACAACACTTTAGGAAAGATGTGAAGGCCTTAGAGAGGGTGCAGAAGTGATTTACTGGAATGATTCCAGGGATGAGGGGCTTTAGTTACGTGGATAGACTGGAGAAGCTGAGGTTGTTCTCCTTGGAACAGAGATGGTTGAGAGGAGATTTGATAGAGGTATTCAAAATCATGAAGGGTCTAGACAGAGTAGATAGAGAGAAACTGTTCCCATTGGTGGAAGGGTCAAGGACCAGAAGACTTTGATTAAAGGTGATTGGCAAAAGAATCAAAGGTGACATGAGAAAAAGTTTTTTCACACAGCGAGTGGTTAGGATCTGGAATGCACTGCCCAAGGGGGTGGTGGAGGCAGATTCAATCATCGCCTTCAAAAGGGAACTGGATAAGTACTTGAAAGGAAAAATTTGCAGGGCTACGGGGATAGGACAGGGGAGTAGAACTAGCTGGATTGCTCTTGCATAGAGCCGGCCTGGACTCGATGGACCGAATGGCCTCCTTCTGTACTGTAACCTTTCTATGATTCTAAGCAGCAGAGGAAGTTGCACAAATGCAGGGTGAATTTCATCAGGAGTTCTCCCACTCGTTTATGCTGTTTTTCTGAGGTTTCAGCAACTCTCCCACTGAAGCTGCATCGGATGAGAGGGAAAAACACCAGGAAAAATTCACCCACTCTCCCAGCCCCGCCATGGTCTCCATTTTGATAACAATGAAATCCATTAGTTCCTCAAACCTGTTGTTAAAAGTGAGAGTGAAGTGGGGTAGGGGAGAAGAGGGGTTTAAGGAGGTGGATGGTAGTGGAGAGAAGGCTGGGGTTATATTCGCCCTCCAGGATGAACCTATAAAGCGGTCAGTTTTGAAAGAGGACCTCAAGGCCCAGTAGTTATTGGGGGAGCTAAGAATTAGTTTAAGAACATTCTTTTAGTTTGTAGCTTTGCATATTCTGTGGGTTGC
Source organism: Heptranchias perlo (assembly GCF_035084215.1). NCBI lineage: Eukaryota > Metazoa > Chordata > Chondrichthyes > Hexanchiformes > Hexanchidae > Heptranchias > Heptranchias perlo. Next base: position 117,418,156 of record NC_090329.1, on the reverse strand, counting down.
CCGCCTGTATTGAAGTATATGCAAATCATTAAACCTGAAGATCAAAACATCACAGATTTACACATAATCCTCTCAAAAGGTGTGAACTGCTGCTTCAGAGGGACTGGAGCTCAGTGCATATGAATGGAAGAGGCACAATGAACAGAAGCACAGACTCTGCTGCAGCTGAAGATAATTCATCGTATCATAGTAGGTACGATGATGGAAAGCATAGGAGGTACAGCATAGGAGGAGGCCTTTCGGTCTATCGTGCCTGTGCTGGCTCTTTGAAAGAGCTATCCAACTAGTCCCATTCCCCTGCTCTTTCCTCATAGCCCTGTAAATATTTTCCCTTCAAATATTTATCCAATTCCCTTTTGAAAGTTATTATTGAATCTGCTTCCACCACCCTTTCAGGCAGTTAATTCCAGATCATCTAACAACTTGCTGCGTAGAAAAATGATTCCTCTTCTCGCCTCTGGCTCTTTTGCTGATTACCTTAAATCTGTGTCCTTGACCTTTCTGCCACTGGAAACAGTTTCTCCTTATTTACCCTATCAAAACCGTTCATGATTTTGCACACCTCTATCAAATCTCCCATTAGTCGGCTCTGTTCTAAGGGGAACAACCCCAGGTTCTCTAGCAATGCTTGCTGGCACTCTGAAGCTGCTTTTATAACTATATGTGGCCCAGGCTAGCATTGCCTGTTCCCAATCCAAGTGTCCCGTACAGCTGGAAATAACGTGAAGGTTAATATGTTGGGATTTGGTTCGGGTTGCCAACCCTCCAGGATTGTCCGGGAGTCTCTAGGAATTAAAGATTAATCTCCCGGACACTGCTGTGAGCAACCCAGGTGAAAAAGCATAGAATCATACGGCACAGAAGGAGGCCATTTGGCCCATCGTGCCTCTGCCGACTCTTTGAAAGAGCTATCCAATTGATCCCACCTCCCTGCTCTTTCCCCGTGGCCCTCCAATTTCTCCCCTTCAAATATTTATCCAATTCCTGTTTAAAAGTTACTATTGAATCTGCTTCCACCACCCTTTCAGGTAGTGCGTTCCAGTTCATTACAACTCGCTGCGTAAAAAAAAATTCTCTTCATTTCATCTCTGGCTCTTTCGTTAATTACCGTAAATCTGTATCCTCTGGTTAACGACCCCTTCAGCCACTGGAAACAGTTTCTCCTTATTTACTCTATCAAAACCCATCATAATTTTGAACACCTCTATTAAATCTCCCCATAACTTTCTCTGCTCTAAGGAGAACAATCTCAGCTTCTCTAGTCTCTCCACTTTAATGCATTAGGGCATTAAAAACCATTGTCTGCTTTATTCATTTTCTTTGAACACTTTTGGTTATTAGTTAGAAAAATATTGGAGATGGGGCAAAAAAGGCTGTTTGACTGGGCAAGGTGGTTGGAGGCAGGAGGTCATGTGATGAAAGTTCCAGGAATACATCCAACCAAAGTTGGCAGCCCTTAATTTGATAGGTCTGGTAGTGAGGAAGATGTCGTTTTAAAAAAAAGGGTCCTGGCTAATGGAATGAGTGAATCTCGGCAGGTTCAGCTTCAGTTGCACGAAACCCATGTTTCAGGAACCTGTACGGCCACCAAAGGTTTCAGGGGAACATAGGAACAAGAGTAGGCCATTCAGCCCCTCGAGCCTGTTCCACCATTCAATGAGATCATGGCTGATCTGTATCCTAACTCCGTCCACCCGCCTTGGCTCCACATCCCTTAATACCCTTGGCTAGCAAAAATCTATCGATCTCGGATTTAAAATGATTAATTGTGCTAGCACCTACTGATTTTTGTGGGAAAGAGTTCCATACTTCGACCACCCTTTGCGTGAAGAAGTGTTTCCTGACTTCTCTCCTGAATGGCCTAACTTTGATTTTATTGTAGTGTAGAAGAGGCTTAACTGGCTGTGACAAGCAGTCACTGCATGTAGATGTATAGCCATGATTCTCCCATATGCTGGAATTTCCCAATCTTGATTGTGGAAATTGCAAGTGTGCTTCACGTAGAATGGACCTTAGCATCAACCCCCCCACCCCATCCCTACCACAGCTGATACTAGCTAACTAAGCACAAACTACAAACTGAACCTAGGACTTTCTGGCCCGTACAACAACAACTTGCATTTATATGGAGCCTTTAATATAGTACAACATCCCAAGGCGCTTCACAGGACCGTTATCAAACAAAATTTGACACTGAGCCACATAAGGTGATATTAGGACAGGTGACTAAAAGCTTGGTCAAAGAGGTAGGTTTTAAGGAGCGTCTTAAATGAGGAGAGAGAGGTAGAGAGGCGGAGAGGTTTAGGGAGGGAATTCCAAAGCTTAGGGCCTAGGCAACTGAAGACACTTGGTGGAAATCTTCCTCCGCGGGTGGGAAAATAGTATGTTGAGGCCTACTGCTGCCTCACCAACCCAAATGGGACTCTCCCTCCCACCGCCCCCTGCCTGTTCCCTCCCGGCTCGCCGTATGCAAATGGTGGGAGAGACTGTGGCCCGGGTCCCGATGGATTTTCCTTCTTTCCGCCTGTATTACCTCCACTTGCCCGGGCCATCATGGGGAAGGTGGAGGTGGGCCCTGGAAAACAGTGGTAGCTGCCCCCATGGAGGAAGAGGGTTAAGGTTCATACACGAACCATAGCTACTTGGACCGGGTACCAGAGGGCACATAGGACCTTCAGGAATGGGAGAAAGGAGGAAGAAACTGTCAAGGAAGCAAAAGGAGAGAAAATGTGCAAAAGTAAAGTGTGGGAATTCCAAGTGACATCCTAAGAACAGAAGGAAGTACGGAGAAACGGTCATTTAGTTTATTTAGCGAGTCTGCTCCTTCTAATAGCTCAGACACAAATTTCACTATCCTGGACTTTAGTCAACTTATTAATTATTATTAATCCCCAGGATGTGAATAAGCACAGATATCATGCAAAATAACCATGGCTGACATTTCTCACTGAGCTTCAGTGAAATCTAGCAAAACTCCAGGAAAACAATTATAAAGTATATTATTCAACCCTGGTTACTGGCATCATTCCAGCCTTTATATAACTTGCAATCCTGTTTTTTTTAAAATATAAAAACTTTATTTCAAGAGGCTAGTCATTACAAATAAATAAATTACAACTCCAAATGGGGAGACATTTAATAATAACAGCCAAGGTATTTTCTTTTTTTGGAAGCCTTTTTAAAGAGAAAAATTGCACTGTGGTTTTCATGTTGGTGAGGTGGTAATGGTAAATTTTAACGACTCGCTTTGCTCACCAGGAGTGCATATTGGAAATTTGGGCACTCGAGGTCAACAGGTCCTGCAGGATTTTCCATTCAGAAATCCTGCAACGCCCGTTGACCTCCTCGCCCGAATTCTCTACATGCGCTCTCCTGGTGGGCGAAGCTCCATGCCAGGGGACGCCAATCCATAAGATGTACCCCTGGAGTACATTTTCTTAACTTGTAGAAGCCACATCCACTGCATGGTTGTTGATACCTATTTCAGAATCAGGGTGGCCATGGTGGAGTGGGGAGGGAAGATAATTGGGGCAAATGGAAAATGAGAGCACTAAACCAAATATTCGGCTAGCTCTTTTTCTAAAGACATTAATCAAAGCAGCAGTAACTGACTGGAGTCTATTCCATGCATGTACTAATCTGTTAGAAAAAAAATCTCATTTGTTACTGTCACACCAGAGAATTAGATTTGTTATATATAATGATTAATTTACTGTAATTCTAAGACAGATGTACAGTACAGGAATTCCACTGACAAAACGCAATGATTTAAGACCCTCATGGAGAAAAATAATTAATGAGCTGGTAACTGTACTGATAATGCATTTTCGTCTTGTTAAATGCTTTTCAAAAAACATTATATTAATGACTCTAGGCACCGCAGAAAACGATAACCCCTGTAAAATGTAGGAGCATAATTAAGACACCGATAGAAGAAATGAGATGCCATAGTTGGTATTTTCAGGATTACCAATGACGTAATAGAAAAATAATTTACAGAGAATAATTGTTTTCCTGTTTCTGCCATCAACATTAAAACAGAACACAATCAAGTTTTGATAAGTGTGCAAGTTATCTTTAAGCACCGATTTCACTGAAGCCAATTCTAACGAAAAAAAACTTTTGCTATGACAACAAAATACTACCTAGAATGTGATCATTAGGGTTAGTGATTTGTTTACAATCAGAAACTGACATTTTCACAGCCTCTGGGACTTTTTATGCCGAGTTGCAGTAGTCGGGCAGCAAATCATGCTGCACGCAGAAAAAGAAAATTGGCTGCCACGTTTCCTACATTACAACAGTGACTACACTTCAAAAGTACTTCATTGGTTGTAACGCACTTTCTGAGGTTGTGAAAGGCACTGTATAAATAAATGTGAGGTCCTTCTTTCTTTTGGAATCAGCTCTGGTATTAACACTTTGGTTTGCAACTCACTTTTACAAAAGTTGTCACATCCTGCTCCAATTCCAAAATCTTTCCAACACGTTAGCAACACTGCGTTACACCACAATGAAGAGAGTGTACTGTCTTTGGTGTAAGCTGCTGAAGAGCCTAGTGCTAATTAATGATTATACTTTATTTATTTTTTTCCCTGTATTTATTTTTGATTTTTGCATTGGCATCACAGGTTATATAACACCACTCATGGTGCGGGAGCTTATGAGGCCTTTTTTTGCAGAAATAAAATCTTTTAGATAGCACTGAAACTATTGGGAACCCACGCTTCATTGGGCACCACGGACACCGCACAACAATCGCCAGACAGGAGGGTTCCCTCCCAGTCGGGGAACACTTCAGCAGTCAAGGACATTCAGCCTCCGATCTTCGGGTAAGCATTCTCCAAGACGGCCTTCGAGACACACGACAACACAAAATCGTCGAGCAGAAATTGATAGCCAAGTTCTGCACCCATGAGGACGGCCTCAACCGGGATCTTGGGTTCATGTCATGCTACATGTAACACCACCAGTGAAAAAAAGTTATCTGTTTTTAATACAACTGGACATTCTCTCTCTCTCTCTCTCTCTCTCTCTGTCGTTGTGATCTGACCTCTTGTGTATTCAGTATTCTTGGATGTAATGTTTCCCTGACTAACAGTCTGAACACCATCCACTCCTTTGATTGCTGTGATTATCTCTCTGCAGAGGTGTGATAACGGGCAGTTGGAAAGATTATCTGTAATCACCAGGCGTTGTTCTCTGACTATATATGCTATGACTTTATGGAACCCTTCACTCACCTGACGAAGGAGCAAAGCTCCGAAAGCTTGTGATTTCAAATAAAGCTGTTGGACTATAACCTGGTGTTGTACGACTCCTTACATCATCGGGATTGACGGCTCAATAGTACGCTATTTTTGTTAAAAACTCTCAATAGCACCATGCACCCCACTATTGTTTCAAAACGTCTCAAAACAGAACGCTGAGGCATGTGTGCTGCTGTTATGAAAATTATTCTTAATTTTCCCTCCAGTGGATCAGTTAGCAAAAGCAGCACGTGACTGAATCACGCAGACTAGGAAGAACCTAGGCTCAATTTCTGGCTTGTCCCGAGTTAGCTGATTTCAGCTGAGGGCAGCCGTAGTAATTGGCCTCAGTATTTCTTGGGTAGGGAAGGGGGAAAATAATCAGCCAGGGACTTCCCCCTCTCGATCGTTATCCAGCAACCCCTGCTGGAAATACAGTTTGTGGACGTCGGGTGGGGACAGGATGGGGCTCAGCTCTGATTGCCCCCCTGCCCCCCTGCCCCCCCCTCCTCACCTCAGTTGAAAACCTCGCCATTTTAGTGATGATAGAAGGCTATACGGACAAGGGAGCCAAAGGGTGACAGGCACCCGCAGAATCGTAGGCCAGCAGTAGTCAGCACCATAGGGAGAGAGAAGTAAGTTGACAAAAAAAAAGAAAATATTTAATTAAGAGTCCGTTAATAGACATTTCCTTGTCCTCACCCTCTTCATAGGGAAATCCTGCAGTGACACAGATAGTTGTTGGGGGAATAGGTAAAAAAAAAACTGAATTAAAGCTGCTAATTCAGCTGGCTGCTGAACAGCATTAGTACTGCAATTGTGGCACTAATGATGTTCAGCATCTGTACGACAGTAATAAAACATATCTCTGTGTTTAAAACTATTAAAAAATGTTTCTTACAAAAAAAAACTCTGAAACACGAGCAACCGTTCGCAGAAGGATACCATCTCTGTATGGGTGTGTCGATGGAAAATGTGGAGACTTTACTGCAGCTATCCCCACCACAATTGATTTGACTCTGCCCACAGTGGTTTATGCAAATCGGCCCACAGAGAGGACTGAAGGGTACAGTGGGAGAATGGAGCAATTAGCTGAAGGACCGGTTGGTATGATCTAGAATCTAAGGGCAACCCTGACTCAGTATTAACACAAAAGAGAAGCACAAGCCAGGACGTTCGCAGAGACTTCACTCGTTTTCAGAAAAATGCAAATCAAAATTAGAACCTCAGGAAATCTTGTGGTGCGGAATAAAATCCATGGAGCAATGCTTCAATTACCTTACCTGTAGCATAACAACATTGTCACCCTCAAAGGTCACGAATACATCCGAGTCACATTTCAGGCCCGGGATACGGTTCTCCATCATATAACCCTGAAACAAGGCAAAAAGCAACGTGAGTTTATGTCATCATAAATCAAACACAGTCACATTCAGTCTACTTGCATTAGTCTGTCATACACTCATTGTTGTACTATAACATCTAAATACCTAAAGTTTGAAATACTGATAACATCAGAATTTATTTAATAACTACTTAATATCATAACTGTAATTGACACTTTTTAAAAATTTGTTCTTGGGACATGGGCAAAGGCAGCAATAATTGCCTATCCCTAGTTGCCATGGGGGCATTAAGAATCAACCAGGCAGTGTTATACTGGAATCACAAGTAGGCCGGACCAGGTACAGGAGGCAGGTTCCCTGAGATTCCTGGGACATTGGGACCGGTTCTGGGGAAGGTGGGACCTGTACAAGCGGGACAGGTCACACCCGAGCAGGACCGGGACCAATGTCCTCGCTGGGGTGTTTGCTAGTGCTGTTGGGGAAGGTTTAAACTAGAATGGCAGGGGGACGGGAACCTGAGCAGGGAGACAGAGGAGGGGGAAACAAGGATAGAAACAAAAGACAGAAAGGGAACAAGCAATAGTGGAAGGCAGAGCAAACAAGGGCGAAAAACAAATAGGGCCATAGTGCAAAATAAGGCTAAGATGGCTAGGAATCTTAAAAAGACAAGTCTAAAGGCATTGTGTCTTAATGCGCGGAGCATTCGTAACAAGGTAGATAAATTAACAGCGCAGGTTATGATATAGTTGCGATTACATGGACATGAGTTTTTTGAAGGGGTAACCAAGAAGATAGATGAGGGCTGTGCAGTAGACGTGGTCTACATGGACTTTAGCAAAGCCTTTGACAAGGTACCGCATGGTAGGTTGTTACATAAGGTTAAATCTCACGGGATCCAAGGTGAGGTAGCCAATTGGATACAACATTGGCTTGACGACAGAAGACAGAGGGTGGGTGTAGAGGGTTGTTTTTCAAATTGGAGGCTTGTGACCAGCAGTGTGCCTCAGGGATCGGTGCTCGGTCCGCTGTTATTTATATTAATGATTTGGATGAGAATTTAGGAGGCATGGTTAGTAAGTTTGCAGATGACACCAAGATTGGTGGCATCGTGGACAGTGAAGAAGGTTATCTAGGATTGCAACGGGATCTTGATAAATTGGGCCAGTGGGCCGATGAATGGCAGATGGAGTTTAATTTAGATAAATGTGAGGTGATGCATTTTAGGAGATCGAATCGGGCCAGGACCTACTCCGTTAATGGTAGGGCGTTGGGGAGAGTTATAGAACAAAGAGATCTAGGAGTACAGGTTCATAGCTCTTTGAAAGTGGAGTCACAGGTGGATAGGGTGGTGAAGAAGGCATTCAGCTTGCTTGGTTTCATTGGTCAGAACATTGAATACAGGAGTTGGGATGTCTTGTTGAAGTTGTACAGGGCATTGGTGAGGCCACACTTGGAGTACTGTGTACAGTTCTGGTCACCCTATTATAGAAAGGATATTATTAAACTAGAAAGAGTGCAGAAAAGATTTACTAGGATGCTGCCGGGACTTGATGGTTTGACTTATAGGGAGAGGTTAGATAGACTGGGACTTTTTTCCCTGGAGAGTAGGAGGTTGAGGGGTGATCTTATACAAGTCTATAAAATAATGAGGGGCATAGATAAGGTAGATAGTCAAAATCTTTTCCCAAAGGTAGGGGAGTCTATAACGAGGGGACATAGATTTAAGTTGAGAGGGGAGAGATACAAAAGGGTCCAGAGGGGCAATTTTTTCACTCAAAGGGTGGTGAGTGTCTGGAACGAGCTGCCAGAGGCAGTAGTAGAGGCGGGTACAATTTTGTCTTTTAAAAAGCACTTGGACAGTTACATGGGTAAGATGGGTATAGAGGGATATGGGCCAAGTGCAGGCAATTGGGACTAGCTTAGTGGTATAAACTGGGCGACATGGACATGTTGGGCCGAAGGGCCTATTTCCATGTTGTAAACTTCTATGATTCTATGGCTGCAGGGTGACCAAGGATGGGAACTGAACATCCAGGGGTATTCAATATTTAGGAAGGACAGGCAAAAAGGGAAAGGAGGTGGGGTAGTGTTGTTAGTAAAGGAGGAAATCAATGCAATAGTGAGGAAGGATATTGGCTCGGAAAATCACGATGTGGAATCTGTATGGGTGGAGCTAAGAAACACCAAGGGGCAAAAAACGTTGGTGGGGGTTGTCTATAGGCTCCCAAACAGTAGTGGAGATGCAGGGGAGGGCATTAAACAGGAAATTAGAGATGCATGCAAGAAGGATACAACTATAATCATGTGTGACTTTAATATACATATACATTGGTCAAACCAAATGAGCAATAATACTGTCGGGGAGGAATTCCTGGAGTGTGTACGTGATGGTTTTCTAGACCAATACGTTGAGGAATCAACTAGAGTACAGGTGATCCTAGACTGGTTGTGGTGCAATGAGAAAGGATTAATTAACAATCTTGTGTGGGGTCCCTTAGGGAAGAGCGACCATAACATACTAGAATTCCTCATTAAGATGGAGAGTGAAGAAGTTGAATCCGAAACTAAGGTCCTGAATCTAAATAAAGGAAATTACAAAAGTATGAGGTGCGAGTTGGCTATGATAGATTGGGGAACTTTACTAAAAGGGATGATGGTGGATAGACAATGGCTAATATTTAAAGAACGTGTGCAGGAATTACAACAATTATTCATTCCTGTCTGGCGCAAAAATATAACAGGAAAGGTGGCTCAACCGTGGCTTATAAAAGAAATTAGGGATAGTATTAGATCCAAAGAGGAGGCATATACAATTGCCAGAAAAAGCTGCAAGCCTGAGGATTGGGAGCAATTCAAAATTCAGCAAAGGAGGACAAAGAGATTGATTAAGAGGGGAAAAATAGAGTATGAGAGTAAACTGGCAGGGAACATAAAAACTGACTATAAAAGCTTCTATAAATATGTCAAGAGAAAAAGATTAGTGGAGACAAATGTAGGTCCCTTACAGTCAGAAATAGGGGAAATTATAATTGGGAACAAAGAAATGGCAGAACAATTAAACACATACTTTGGTTCTGTCTTCACAAAGGAGGATACAAATAACCTCCCAGAAATGTTAGGGAACCAAGGGTCTAGTGAGAGGGAGGAACTGAAGGAAAGCAGTATCAGTAAAAAATAGTGCTAGGGAAATTGTGAATAGCTGGGGCCCAAGCACTGATCCCTGCGGTACCCCACTAGTCACTGCCTGCCACCCGGAAAAAGACCCGTTTGGGGCTAAAGGCTGACAAATCCCCAGGGCCTGATAATCCACATCCCAGAGTACTAAAGGAAGTGGCCCTGGAAATAGTGGATGCATTGGTGATCATCTTCCAAAATTCCATAGACTCTGGAACAGTTCCTACAGATTGGAGGGTGGCAAATGTAACCCCACTATTTAAAAAAGGAGGGAGAGAAAAAACAGGGAATTACAGACCAGTTAGCCTAACATCAGTAGTGGGGAAAATGCGAGAGTCTATTATAAAAGATGTGATAACAGAACACTTGGAGGGCATTAACAGGATTGGACAAAGTCAGCATGGGTTTATGAAAGGGAAATCATGCTGAACAAATCTACTGGAGTTTTTTGAGGATGTAACTGGGAGAATAGATAGGGGAGAACCAGTGGATGTGGTGTATTTGGATTTTCAGAAGGCTTTTGATAAGGTCCCACACAAGAGGTTAGCATGCAAAATTAAAGTACATGGGATTGGGGGGATATACTGGCATGGATTGAGAATTGGTTGACAGACAGGAAACAGAGAATGGGAATAAACGGGTCTTTTTCCGGGTGGCAGGCAGTGACTAGTGGGGTACCGCAGGGATCAGTGCTTGGGCCCCAGCTATTCACAATATATATCAATGATTTGGATGAGGGAACTAAATGTAACATTTCCAAGTTTGCAGATAACACAAAGCTGGGGTGGAATGTGAGCTGTGAGGAGGATGCGAAGAAGCTCCAATGTGATTTAGACAAGTTGGGTGAGTGGGCAAGAACATGGCAGATGCAGTATAACATAGATAAATGTGAGGTTATCCACTTTGGTTGTAAAAACAGGCAGATTATTATCTGAATGGTGATAGATTGGGAAAAGGGGAGGTGCAACGAGACCTGGGTGTCCTTGTACACCAGTCGCTGAAAGCGAGCATTCAGGTGCAGCAAGCAGTTAGGAAGGCGAATGGTATATTGGCCTACATTGCAAGAGGATTTGAGTACAGGAGCAGGAATGTGTTACTGCAGTTATACAGGGCCTTGGTGAGACCACATCTGGAGTATTGTGTGCAGTTTTGGTCTCCTTATCTGAGGAAGAATGTTCTTGCCATGGAGGGAGTGCAACAAAGGTTTACCAGACTGATTCCTGGGATGGCAGGACTGATGTATGAGGAGAGATTGGGTCGACTAGGCCTATACTTACTCGAGTTTAGAAGAATGAGAGGTGATCTCATCGAAACATATAAAATTCTAACAGGACTAGACAGACTAGATGCAGGGAAGTTGTTCCCGATGGCTGGGGAGACCAGAACTGGGGGTCACAGTCTCAGGATACGGGGTATGCCATTTAGAACCGAGATGAGGAGAAATTTCTTCACTCAGAGGGTGATGAACCTGTGGAATTCTCTACCACAGAAGGCAGTGGAGGCCAAGTCATTAGATCTATTCAAGAAGGAGGTAGATTTGTTTCTTAATGCTAAAGGGATCACGGGATATGGGGAAAATGCAGGAACAGGGTGCTGAGTTAGATGATCAGCCATGATCATTTTGAATGGCGGAGCAGGCCCAAAGGGCCGAATGGCCGACTCTTGCTCCTATTTTCTATGTTTCTATGCAATCCTGCAGCTTTCATGGTCATTTTTCTGCCGCTGGCCCACAAACAATCAGATTTATTGAATTCAATTACCCAACCACTCTAACTATTAACAGACAAGACAATAGGACAGTCATTAATAGGACGGAGTGCAGCGGAGCACAGAGTGAACAGCTGAGAGTTTGGTGAGTGTGGGAGTTCGGTGAAGTGGGGGAAGGAGGTGCTGCTTTGCCTTGCTTTTCCTAACTTTTTCCACAGAGCGGTGGCAGACCTGAGCAGCAGAAGACTGAGAGTGGGGAATAAAAGCAGCAGCAGACCTGTAACAAGAGAAAACTACTGTGCGACGATGCAGGTGAGGCAGGAGAGTCCGAGAGGTGAGCACAGTATAAAAGGAGAGACCGAGAGCGGGAGGAGAGTCTGTGAGTGAACGCAGTGTAAATCTAAGCCAAGTCATGGCAGCACAGCTCGCACCCGTGATATGCTCCTCCTGCACTATGTGGGAAGTCATGGACACTACCAGTGTCCCTGGCGACCATGTGTGCAGGAAGTGTGTCCAGCTGCAGCTACTGGCTAACCGCATTTCGGAGCTGGAGCTGCGGGTGGATTCGCTGTGGAGCATCCGTGATGCTGAGACTATCGTGGATAGCACGTTCAGTGAGGTGGTCACACCGCAGGTAAAGATTACACAGACAGAAAGGAAATGGGTGACCGTCAGGCAGAGTAAAAGGACTAGACAGGTAGAGCAGGAGTCCCCTGGGGCCATCTCCCTCTCAAACAGATACTTTGGATACTGTTGGGGGAGATGGCTTATCAGGGGAAAGCAGCAAGAGCCAAGTTCGGGGCACCACGGGTGGCTCTGCTGCACAGGACGGGAGGAAGAAGAGTGGTAGGGCTTTAGTGATAGGGGATTCAATTGTAAGGGGAACAGATAGGCGTTTCTGTGGCCGCAAACGTGACTCCAGGATGGTATGTTGCCTCCCTGGTGCTAGGGTCAAGGATGTTGCGGAGCGGCTGCACGGCATTCTGGAGGGGGAGGGTGAACAGCCAGTAGTCGTGGTCCATATCGGTACCAACGACATAGGTAAAAAAAGGGATGAGGTCCTGCAAGGTGAATCTAAGGAGTTAGGAGATAAATTAAAAAGCAGGACTTCAAAGGTAGTGATCTCAGGATTACTACCAGTGCCACGTGCTAGTGAGTATAGGAACAGGAGAATAGACAGGATGAATGCGTGGCTGCAGGGATGGTGTAGGAGGGAGGGATTTAGATTCCTGGGACATTGGGACCGGTTCTGGGGAAGGTGGGACCTGTACAAGCGGGACGGATTACACCCGAGCAGGACCGGGACCAATGTCCTCGCGGGGGTGTTTGCTAGTGCTGTTGGGGAAGGGGGATGGGAAACTGAGAGGGGAATAAAGTTGAGAGCAGCAAGAGAGGGGAACACCCTGTGGAAATTTACAATACAAATAGTACAAACAGTTGTTCAAGATCAAGTGATAGGGAAAAGCGTAGAGCAGCAGAAAGAAAGTGTACTTTACTCCCTTCTGACTCCCCTCTCAGGTTCCCATCCCCCTTCCCCAACAGCACGAGCAAACACCCCCGCGAGGACAGTGGTCCCGGTCCTGCTCGGGTGTAACCCGTCTCGCTTGTACAGGCCCCACCATCCCCAGAACCGGTCCCAATGTCCCAGGAATCTAAATCCCTCCCTCCTACACCATCCCTGCAGCCACGCATTCATCCGGTCTATTCTCCTGTTCCTATACTCACTAGCACGTGGCACTGGTAGTATTCCTGAGATCACTACCTTTGAAGTCCTGCTTTTTAATTTATCTCCTAACTCCTTAAATACAGATAAAGTGAAAACTAGAAGGCGTAAGGCTGATTAACCCAGCATCAAAGCTGAAGGTCAGACTAGGGTGTGTGGCCCAACTAAGAGTTCTATATACAAATGCACGGAGTATAAGGAATAAATTAAATGAACTACAGGTTCAAATTCAAATTGGAGGGTATGACACGATAGCTATTACTGAGACATGTCTGCAGGATGGTCAGGATTGGGAACTAATTATACCGGGTTATAAGGTCTACAGGAGAGATAGGGAAAATGGAAGAGGGGGAGGAGTAGCCTTAATGATTAGAGTTGAAATCACTTCAATGATAAAGGAGGATATAACGAGAGGTAAGCAGCCAACAGAGACCTTATAGGTTGAATTGAGAAATAGGAAAGGATCTAAGTCTATAGTGGGAATTGTGTATAGGAGCCCTGGCAGCAGCTCTGAAGTGCTAGATTGTATAAATGCAGAGATTAGACAAGTGTGTAAGAAAGGCAAAGTGGTCTTAATGGGGAACTTTAACCTTCACATAGATTGGGAAAAGCAGACGAGCAACTGTCAGAAAGGTAGTGAATTTCTTGAGTGTGTTCGGGATAGTTTTCTACAGCAGTATGTCCTGGAGGCAACAAGGGGGCAAGTCATACTAGATTTAGTAATGAGTAATGAACTAGATTTAGTTAACAGCTTAACTGTATGCGAACATCTATCCAATAGCAATCATAACACGATCAAGTTCAATGTAGTGTGTGAAAGGGAAAAAAGTGAATCAGCTGCTAAGATTCTAGACTTGGGTAAGGCCGACTTCAATGGGATGAGACAGAGATTGTCCACAGTAAACTGGGCAAATCTGTTAATGGGTAAAACGACCGATGATCCGTGGGAAATGTTTAAAGAAACATTTAACGTGATACAGAATCGGTTTATACCTCTGAGGGGCAAGAACTCTACTTGCCAAAAAAAACAGCCATGGACAACTAAAGAGGTGAGGGACAGTATAAGACATAAGGAAAGGGCATACAAAAAGGCAAAAAATGGCACAGATCCTGGCGAATGAAAGATACAAAGATCAACAAAGGGTCACAAAACAGATAGTAAGAGCTACAAAAAGAGAGTATGAAAAGAAACTTGCAAGGGATATCAAAACCAATACGAAGAACTTTTATAATTATATTAGGAAAAAGAGGGTGGTCAGGAGCAGTGTTGGCCCCTTAAAAACTGAAAGTGGGGATATTGTCATTGACAATGGGGAAATGGCGGACATGTTGAACAATTACTTTGCGTCAGTATTTACAGTTGAAAAAGAGGATAGCATGCCGGAAATCCCAAGAAAACTAATATTGAAACGGGGACAGGGTCTCGATAAAATTAACATAAGTAAAGCAACAGTAATGAAGAAAATAATAGCACGAAAGAGTGACAAATCCCCAGGACCAGATGGTTTCCATCCCAGGGTTTTAAAGGAAGTAGGTGAGCACATTGCAGATGCCCTAACTATAATCTTTCAAAGTTCTCTCGATACAGGAACTGTCCCTCTGGATTGGAAAATTGCACATGTCACTCCGCTTTTTAAGAAAGGAGAGAGAGGGAAACCGGGGAATTATAGACCAGTTAGCCTAACATCTGTTGTGGGGGAAATGCTGGAGTCTATAATTAAGGATAGGGTGACTGAACACCTCGAGAATTTTCAGTTAATCAGAGAGAGCCAGCATGGATTTGTGAAAGGTAGGTCGTGCCTGACAAACCTGATTGAATTTTTTGAAGAGGTGACTAAAGTAGTGGACAGGGGAATGTCAATGGATGTTATTTATATGGACTTCCAGAAGGCATTTGATAAGGTCCCACATAAGAGACTGTTAGCTAAGATGGAAGCCCATGGGATCAAGGGAAAAGTACGGACTTGGTTAGGAAGTTGGCTGAGCGAAAGGCGACAGAGAGTAGAGATAATGGGTAGGTACTCACATTGGCAGGATGTGACTAGTGGAGTCCCGCAGGGATCTGTCTTGGGGCCTCAATTATTCACAATATTTATTAACGACTTAGATGAAGGCATAGAAAGTCTCATATCTAAGTTTGCCGATGACACAAAGATTGGTGGCATTGTAAGCAGTGCAGATGAAAACATAAAATTACAAAGCGATATTGATAGATTTGGTGAATGGGCAAAACTGTGGCAAATGGAATTCAATGTAGGCAAATGTGAGGTCATCCACTTTGGATCAAGAAAGGCTAGAACAGGGTACTTTCTAAATGGTAAAAAGTTAAAAACAGTGGATGTCCAAAGGGACCTAGGGATTCAGGTACATAGATCATTGAAGTGTCATGAACAGATGCAGAAAATAATAAATAAAGCTCATGGAACGCTGGCCTTTATATCTAGAGGACTAGAGTACAAGGGGGCAGAAGTTATGCTGCAGCTATACAAAACCCTGGTTAGACCGCACCTTGAGTACTGTGAGCAGTTCTGGGCACCGCACCTTCAGAAGGGCATATTGGCCTTGGAGGGAGTGCAGCGTAGGTTTACTAGAATGATACCCGGACTTCATGGGTTAAGTTACGAGGAGAGATTACACAAATTGGGGTTGTATTCTCTGGAGTTTAGAAGGTTAAGGGGTGATCTGATTGAAGTTTATAAGATATTAAGGGGAACGGATAGAGTGGATAGAGAGAAACTATTTCCGCTGGTTCGGGATTCTAGGAGTAGGGGGCACAGTCTAAAAATTAGAGCCAGACCTTTCAGGAGCGAGATTAGAAAACATTTCTACACACAAAGAGTGGTCGAAGTTTGGAACTCTCTTCCGCAAACGGCAATTGATACGAGCTCAATTGCTAAATTTAAATCTGAGATAGATAGCTTTTTGGCAACCAAAGGTATTAAGGGACATGGGCCAAAGGCAGGTATATGGAGTTAGATCACAGATCAGCCATGATCTTATCAAATGGCGGAGCAGGCACAAGGTGCTGAATGGCCTACTCCTGTTCCTATTTTCCTGTATAGCAGAAGAGTTAGGTAGTCAGTGAAGGAGTAAGATATACAGCACTGGTAAGTTAAAATATGTTTTCCTTAATGTATGTAAATCAGTCCACATATATTTAGAGTTCATAGTGGAAGAGTTTTATAGTAGAAGCCAGATAGAACTCAGTAAAAGAGTTTATAGTAAAGGATTTAGATAGACAATGGAATAGTTAGAGGTACAGTACAGGTGAGCCAAAGTATTTTTCCAATAATATATGTCGATTAATCCACATATATCTGGAGTAGACAGTGGAAGAGCTCTATAGTACAAGTTAGACAAACTAGAAGAGTTGTATGGCAGAAGAGTTGGATACACAGTAGAAGTTTTATAGTCGAAGAATTAAACAGAGATTAGTAGAGTTCTATAGACAGTAGAAGTTAGCTGCAGGGTAGAAGATTTCTATAGTAAAGGTTAGACATCAAAAGAATCAAACTGTAGAAGAGTTGGACAGAAATGAGAAGAGTTTGACAGCTGGAGTTCTATAACAGAAATTAGATAGTAAAATAGTTCTATAGACAGTTGAGCTCTATAGCAGACGAGATAGACAGAAATTAGAAGAGTTTTATAGACAGTAGAAGAGTTCTATCGTAAAAGAGTCAGAGAGGTGGCAGAAGAGTCTTTCAGCAGAAGTTAGTTGCATAGTTGAAGAGTTCCTAATTCGACAGAGGCTAGACAGTTGATGAGTTCAGTGGTAGAAGAGTTAGTTCAACAACAGAAGAGTTAGGTGCACTGTACTGATGAGTCAAAGTATATTTTTCTATAGAATATATACATCAAACCAAATATACCTGTATAAAATACAATGGAGCTTGCAGGGGTGGATTTCCGGGGTGGGGGGGGAGGGGTTCTCCCACCTGTCTGCCGTAACTTTGGCGGAAGAGATGCAGAAACTCCTGAAAGTGACGTAAACAGGTTTACGCCATTTTTCGGAGGTTTCCGCAGCTCTTCCACCGACGTTATGCCGCGCGATCGGGAGAACCCCTGTGGAAACTCATCACCTAATTATCCGCCTTCCCGATTATCATGGGACAAAGCCTTGTGCGAGACATCACCTAATCACAGCTCAGTAACTGCAACTCCTCCTACCTGACACAACCCAAGAAAGATTTAATGTATGCTATTTCTATTGTACTTGTTTTCATTCCTATGCCGTGGGTATTGCTGTACTGTGTATTGTGAACTCTTGATTATCCACCAATTTCCACTATACACCAAGGGAGAGGGAACCACTGTGGCACCACATTGAAAGCACTTTGCCAAGCCCAAGGAGACCTGGATTTCAAGCTCAAATCTTGGCTGGCATTAACCATTTGCAATGAAGTACAAAGCAGGGTTTTCCTATGGTACTGGTATTTTTCCTGCACAAAATATATTGAGCCTCTGGAACTCCTAATATGGTACTTGTTGAACAGATTTATTTTACAAAACCACCTTTAGGAGCCTGAGAAAAGAACATCACTTTTCAGTAACTTCTGATCAGCCGAAGGGAATTCCTTCCGCACAAATGCAGACATTTAATGGTTAAAATTGCAGAGCAGAAGTTAGAAAATCACATGTTACTTTTGAGGTGCATCTTGGTCTGGTAGGTGGCCCCACAACATAAACCCCGCCTCTCGTCAGTTCCCAGAACAACCAACTGCAAATAACATGCTGAGAGGAACAAAAGAAGTTGAGCAACTTGTACATAGAAAGCTCTTCTCCCGGAGCAATAGGAGTGACACTCACTTTAGTCATTTTATTTAGCTCTAATCATGAATAAACTCACAAGACCACATTACTTGGGAAGACAACTGAGAGAGACAACAAATACACACAAAAACCTGCACACGATACTCAGATTATCGAAAATCTATTTATACCCAGTGATAGCTGCTTCTATGACTTTTTCCCAGTGTAACTTGATTAGCAAGATTATAGCTTCAAACAGCTACGCACTTTTGTTCTAATCATTCTTGTTCGTTTAGAACCACGTCATGATACTCTTTCACCAGATGGGAACAAACTTGACTCATAGAATCTGTTCAAAGGTCATGGTAAGCGCTTAAAAGTAAGCAACTCCAGGAAGCTGATGCGATCTAGATACACTCCCATCCTCTGAGGGTAGTGCCCCTTGCTATTAAATTCTGAGCCCTTGTGGTAAAAGGGAATTCTTGACAGATTAGTGGCTGGATTTGTCCACCATTTCAGGTGGTGCTGAAAGGTATATAAATCACCAATATCTCCCAATGAAGCAGGTACCAGTAAGAACGCAAACAAACTGGAGACAATGCACGCGCAAAAAACTATTTTAAACAATGGGGTGGCTGTTTCAGGAAAGTACAACATGCAAAAGAGGAAATGCAGCTGAGCCCATTCTCCTTGTGACTTCGATGAGGGTTTTGTAGCTGACGGGCTCGTAGCTTCTTAATAGTCATTGAAGCTTCTATGAGGGTTTTTAAAAAATCTTTACTATCCCACTACTCTCCTCCTCTTCTAAAAGGCATTCACTCCTTGCTGGAGATCAGTTCCAAAGGCAATGGGAGGACCTCCAGTAGCTAGTGACCATTATTCATTAGCAAGCCAAGACAGTGAGTGCTGGCAAACTATTCGACAGTAGAGGACCAGTTCAATCTCTGATCTGCGCGGAATTAGCCAATCTCGGTTGGGGCAACAATGGGGTTACATATGACCTTAGCTGTAAAAGGTCGGAGAGCTAGGTGGTCAAGGATAGAATACTAGAGCCTAGTCTTCAGTTGCTTCCAAGCCTTTATTCTCAGAGATCCCCTTCCACATTGTGCATCCCCTGGATAAGGTCCCTCCTATAAATGGATACAAGACAGTCCCCAATTGATACCCACCACCTGAATACAATTAACACTAACTGATATAAATTACATGGATACAATTATCATTAGCATAGGTAATTACCATTGGCAGTGTCCTAGGCCCAACCATCTTCAGCTGCTTCATCAATGACCTTCCCTCCATCATAAGGTCACAAATGGGGATGTTCGCTGATGATTGCACAGTGTTCAGTTCCATTAGCAACCCCTCAGACAATGAAGCAGTCCGTGCCCGCATGCAGCAAGACCTGGACAACATCCAGGCTTGGGCTCATAAGTGGCAAGTAACATTCGTGCCAGGCAATGACCATCGCCAACAAGAGAGAGTCTAACCACCTCCCCTTGACATTCAATGGCATTATACCATCGCCGAATCCCCCATCAACATCCTGGGGGTCACCATTGACCAGAAACTTAACTGGACCAGCCACATAAATACTGTGGCTACAAGAGCAGGTCAGAGGCTGGGTATTCTGCGGTGAGTGACTCACCTCTTGACTCCCCAAAGCCTTTCCACCATCTACAAGGCACAAGTCAGGAGTGTGATGGAATACTCTCCACTTGCTTGGATGAGTGCAGCTCCAACAACACTCAAGAGCTAACAACCTAACAACCTTCTCAAGGGCAATTAGGGATGGGCAATAAATGCCGGCCTCGCCAGCGACGCCCACATCCCATGAACGAATGAAAAAAAAGAAGCTTGACACCATCCAGGACAAAGCAGCCCGCTTGATTGTCACCCCATCCACCACCCTAAACATTCACTCCCTTTACCACCGGCGCACCGTGGCTGCAATGTATACCATCTACAGGATGCACTGCAGCAACTCGCCAAGGCTTCTTCGATAGCACCTCCCAAACCCGCGACCTCTATCATCTAGAAGGACAAGGGCAGCAGGCACATGGGAACACCACCTGCACGTTCCTCTCCAAGTCACACACCATCCCGATTTGGAAATATATCGCCTTTCCTTTATCGTCGTTGGGTCAAAATCCTGGAACTCCCTATCTAACAGCGTTGTGGGAGAACATTCTGAACAGACTGCAGCGGTTCAAGAAGGCGGCTCACCACCGCCTTCTCAAGGGAAATTAGGGATGGGCAATAAATGCTGACCTTGCCAGCGATGCCCACATCCCACGAACGACACCTAATTGCTATCCAGCAGCACTTGATGGAAGTGCACATCAGTTGAGGACAGAATTTGTCTTGGCTGTGTGCTCCCCCAACCCCCACCCACCCGTAAAATAACCTACTGACACTCAATGAACCAGCTAACGCATGATGAATGGCCACTTTTATAAGATACCAAGGGTGAAACTAAACCTTAGCATCAGTCATCACCTTCAAGCTAGGATTGGCAAGAAGGGAAATGAAAGGAAAGAAACAATTATATTTCCAATTGATTTTGATAAACAGGGAAAAATAATTTGAGAGGTGTACGTAACTCACAGCACCACTTTAGGTTCTGAAAAGAGGCAGCCATTTTGGATTCAAAAACAATAAGAATCCAAAACTCTACTGATTTGTTTTTTTTAAAATTTCCTATAGATCTTAAATTTGAGACAAATTGTTCCTGTACAATACAGTAATCTCTACAGATGTGGAAGTGTTGCTTAAACAACAACAATTTTCACTTCTATAACATCTTTAAGGTCTGGGGTCAAAGACACGCAATTTCCGAACTCTCCCCCCCCCCCCTCCCCACAACAGGCGTGTAGCCAATCAATATCGCTGGCTGCACGCCTGACTCATTATAATGAGGTCCCAGCAAGAATTTACGTGCTGCCTGGGACCATGTGAACAGGCATCGAATTTTGAGGCGATTAATTCACATGAGTTAAGGCTTAATTTAGAAGCAGAAAACCCATATGTTCTTTTGGGGGAATGGAGGTGGAGAAGGTCTGACATTTGACTGAGATGTGACAGTAAACACAAAGCTATTTTTTTCTATTTTTGGAACTGTGAAAGGGCACCGAGAAAACACACAAAAATAAAATTTCCTGCTTTGCAATTTCAGTGGCAATTTTCATCACATGAAATGTATGATTCATTTAAATCTTTTGAGACCTAGTCCACATGTGGTAGCCAATGTAATGAACTGCAAATTATATCTGATTTAAAAAAAAACTTTTGATTCCCCAAACTTATTTTAACTTTTTTTTAATATATATATAGTGCCTTTCACAACCTCAGGACATCCCCAAGCGCTTTACAACCAATGAAGTATTTTTGAAGTGTAGTCATTGTTGTAATGTAGGAAATGCAGCAGCAATTTGTGCACAGCAAAGTCCCACAAATAGCAATGTGATAATGTTCAGATCCTTTGTTTTAGTGATATTGGTTGAGGGGTAAATATTGGCCAGGACACCAGAGCAAACTCACCTGCTCTTCTTCTAAATAGTGTCATGGGATCTTTCACATCCACGTGAGAGCAACAGGGCCTCGGTTTAACGTTTTATCCGAAAGACGTCACCTCCAACAATGCAGCATTCCCTCAGTACTGGAACATAGGAACATGAGTAGGCCATTCAGCCCCTCGTGCCTGCTCCACCATTTGATAAGATCATGGCTGATCTGTGATCTCACTCCATATACCTGCCTTGGGGTGCACTGCACTTCATTACTGCACTAGAGTGTTAGACTAGATTTTGTGCTCAAGTCTCTGGAGTGGGACCTGAACCCACAACCTTCTTCTGATTCAGAGGTGAGAGTGCTACGGTTAAGGGGGGAATTATATAAACACTTGAAGAAGTAGGGAAGAGAGAAGAGTGGTATGATTCGAGTTGATAGCTCCGGCTATATCAGCATGAATGACCTCCTGCAGTGATCAAAATTCCTCCCTCAAACACAAATTATCCGATGGTTCATCTCATTGCTATTTGTGGGATCTTGTTGTGGGTAAAATGGCTGTTGCATTTACATCACAACTGTCACAGTCCTTCGTAACAACTCATCGTGGAGAATTCATTTTTGAGAAGTTTCTGAGGTATGACAAGGTCCTCTACTTTGTGTGATTTGATGCTGTGCGGAGTTAGCTCCAACAACATTTTAACCGGCAATTCATCTGATTTTTACACTAAAAAAAACTTAAGGAGTCATAACTTCACAGAGGACTATCAGATCTCAATAACTGAAAACAATTTAAGTACTGTGGATGCGAGAAATGTGTGCACAATACAATATTTGCATTCATATAAAACTAAGATTTTTATTTGTGGCTTTTAGTTGAGTCTGTAATCACTGAATATCTGTGATTTGCTTTACATTTGTGAATGATTTCTTTGTGCTTATTCAGAACAATGTCAGTGTTGAGCAAAGGAACTTAACATCTGCTTCAAGCATTTCCACACCAAGCAGACCAAGAGCCAGAAACAGAGTAAAGCTCCCTTTACTTTGTCCTAAAAATGTGCCCGCAATCAACTAAGTGTGCTACTTCCTTCACTATCGTAACTCTTTCCAATCCTCGGAGGAACATAGGAATTGCTAGACGGAAAAAGACCCAAGGTCCATCTAGTTCACTTTCTACAATCCTGGTAGACGCATGGTATAATAACAATGGAGTTGTTGACCAATCATAGCGATCAATCTCTATCAATTAGTCTACAACATACCCAGACATGAGGCGAGGAAAACCCCATAGATCCAAAGTCATCTGTTCCTCCCAAGCATACTACACGTACCACACGTCCTGTCACAAATTACTTATACAGTGCATCCCAAAATGTTATTTTCTGAAAGAAATCTATCGAATTTGTATTTGAATGATTCAATACTAACTGCTTCTACCCTCTCCCTAGGGAGCCTGTTTCATAGATTGATCTCAATGACATATTGTTTCCACAGATTCGTTTTGGACTTACCCCATCACAAGCACAGTCCTCTGATTCTATGTTCTGGACAAGGTACATAGGAACATAGGAACTGGAGTAGGCCATTCAGCCCCTCGTGCCTGCTCCGCCATTTGATAAGATCATGGCTGATCTGTGATCTAACTCCATATACCTGCCTTTGGCCCATATCCCTCAATACCTTTGATTGCCAAAAAGCTATCTATCTCAGATTTAAATTTAGCAATTGAGCTAATATCAACTGCCGTTTGCGGAAGAGAGTTCCAAACTTCTACCACCCTTTGTGTGTAGAAATGTTTTCTAATCTCGCTCCTGAAAGGTCTGGCTCTAATTTTTAGACTGTGCCCCCTACTCCTAAAATCCCCAACCAGCGGAAATAGTTTCTCTCTATCCACCCTATCTGTTCCCCTTAATATCTTATAAACTTCGATCAGATCACTCCTTAACCTTCGAAACTCAAGAGAATACAACCCCAATTTGTGTAATCTCTCCTCGTAACTTAACCCTTGAAGTCCGGGCATCATTCTAGTAAACCTACGCTGCACTCCCTCCAAGGCCAATATGTCCTTCCGAAGGTGCGGTGCCCAGAACTGCTCACAGTCCTCCAGGTGCGATCTAACCAGGGTTTTGTATAGCTGCAGCATAACTTCTGCCCCCTTGTACTCTAGTCCTCTAGATATAAAGGCCAGCATTCCATTTGCCTTCTTGATTATTTTCTGCACCTGTTCATGATACTTCAATGATCTATGTACCTGAACCCTAAGTCCCTTTGGACATC
Source organism: Heptranchias perlo (assembly GCF_035084215.1). Classification (NCBI taxonomy): domain Eukaryota; kingdom Metazoa; phylum Chordata; class Chondrichthyes; order Hexanchiformes; family Hexanchidae; genus Heptranchias; species Heptranchias perlo. The sequence continues at coordinate 117,394,427 of NC_090329.1, read as the reverse complement.
CACTGTTTTTAACTTTTTACCCTGTTATAGCCGTTTTTGATCCAAAGTGGATGACCTCACATTTGCCTACATTGAATTCCATTTACCACAGTTTTGCCCATTCACCTAATCTATCAATATCGCTTTGTAATTTTATGTTTTCATCTACACTGCTTACAATGCCACCAATCTTTGTGTCATCGGCAAACTTAGATATGAGACTTTCTAAGCCTTCATCTAAGTCGTTAATAAATATTGTGAATAATTGAGGCCCCAAGACAGATCCCTGCGGGACTCCACTAGTCACATCCTGCCAATGTGAGTACCTACCCATTATCCCTACTCTCTGTCGCCTTTCGCTCAGCCAGCTTCCTAACCAAGTCCGTACTTTTCCCTCGATTCCATGGGCTTCTATCTTAGCTAACAGTCTCTTATGCGGGACCTTATCAAATGCCTTCTGGAAGTCCATATAAATAACATCCATTGACATTCCCCTGTCCACTACTTTAGTCACCTCTTCAAAAAATTCAATCAGGTTTGTCAGGCACGACCTACCTTTCACAAATCCATGCTGGCTCTCTCTGATTAACTGAAAATTCTCAAGGTGTTCAGTCACCCTATCCTTAATTATAGACTCCAGCATCTTCCCCACAACAGATGTTAGGCTAACTGGTCTGTAATTCCCCGGTTTCCCTCTCTCTCCTTTCTTAAAAAGCGGAGTGACATGTGCAATTTTCCAATCTAGAGGGACAGTTCCTGAATCTAGAGAACTTTGAAAGATTATAGTTAGGGCATCTGCAATGTGCTCACTTACTTCCTTTAAAACCCTGGGATGGAAACCATCTGATCCTGGGGATTTGGCACTCTTTCGTGCTATTATTTTCTTCATTACTGTTGCTTTACTTAAGGTGAAATAATTTGTCATGATCTACATTATCTCGTCCCTTTAGAATCCTAAAAAGGGGAATCTTATCATCTCTCAACCTGCTCTTTTCCAGTGAGAACATATCCAATTTAGGTAATCATAGAATCATGGAAAGGTTACAGCACGGAAGGAGGCCATTCAGCCCATTAAGTCCATGCTGGCTCTATGCAAGAGCAATCCAGTTAGTCCCACTCCCCGTAGCCTTGCAATATTTTTTCCTTTCAAGTACTTATCCAGTCCCCTTTTGAAGGCCATGATTGAATCTGCCTCCACCACCCCCTCGGGCAGTGCATTCCAGATCATAACCACTAGCTGTGTAAAAATGTTCTTCTTCATGTCACTTTTGGTTCTTTTGCCAATCACCTTAAATCTATGCTCTCTGGTTCTTGACCCTTCCGTCAATGGGAACAGTTTCTCTCTATCTACTCTGTCTAGACCCTTCATCATTTTGAATACCTCTATCAAATCTCCTCGCAACCTTCTCTGTTCTAAGGAGAACAACCCCAGCTTTTCCAGTCTACCCACGTAACTAAAGTCCCTCATCCCTGGAATCATTCCAGTAAATCTTTTTTGCACCCTCTCTAAGGCCTTCACATCTTTCCTAAAGTGCGGTGCACAGGACTGGACACAATACTCCAGTTGTGGCCGAACCAGTGTTTTATAAAGGTTCATCATGACTTCCATACTTTTGTACTCTATGCCTCTATTTACAAAGCCCAGGACCCCGTATGCTTTTTTAACCGCTTTCTTAACTGTATGCTTTTTTAATCTACCACCTTCAATGATTTGTGCACATATACCCCCAGATCTCTCTGTTCTTATACCCCTTTTAAAGTTGTGCCCTCTAGTTTATATTGCCTCTCCTCATTCTTCCTACCGCAATGTATCACTTCGCATTTTTCTGCGTTAAATTTCATCTGCCATGTGTCCGCCAATTCCACCTGTCTACATCCTCTTGAAGTCTATCACTATCCTCCTCACTGTTTACTACCCTTGCGAGTTTTGTTTCATCTGCAAATTTTGAAATTGTGCTCTGTACACCCAAGTCCAAGTCATTAATATATATCAAGGAAAGCAGTGATCCCAGCACTGACCCCTGGGGAACACCACTGTACACCTCCCTCCAGTCCGATAAACAACCGTTCACCAATACTCTCTGTTTCCCTTAGCCAATTCTGTATCCATGTTGCTACTACGCCCTTTATTCCACAGGCCGCAATCTTGATGATAAGCCTACCCATGCGGGACTTTATCAAACGCCTTTTGAAAGTCCATATACACCACATCAACTACATTGCCCTCATCTACCTTCTCTGTTACCTCATCAAAAAACTCAATCAGGTTAGTTAAAACACGATTTGCCTTTGCAAATCCATGCTGGCATGCCCTAATCATTCCACACTCGTCCAAGTGACTGTTAATTCTGTCCTGGATTATCGTTTCTAAAAGTTTCCCCACCACTGAGGTTAAACTGACTGGCCTATAGTTGCTAGGTTTATCCTTACACCCTTTTTTGAACAAGGATGTAACATTTGCAATTCTCCAGTTCTCTGGCACCACCCCCGTATCTACGGATGTTTGGAAGATTATGGCCAGTACCTCCTCAATTTCCACCCTTACTTCCTTCAGCAACCAAGGATGCATCCCATCCGGACCGGGTGACTTATCTACTTTAAGTACAGCTGGCCTTTCTAGTACCTCTTCTTTATCAATTTTTATCCCATCCAGTATCTCAACTATACTTTCCTTTACCGAGACTCTGGCAGCATCTTCTTCCTTGGTAAAGACAGATGCAAAGTACTCATTTAGTACCTTGGCCATCTCCTCTGCTCCATGAGTAGATCTCCTTTATGGTCCCTAATCGGCCCCACCCCTCCTCTTACTACCCGTTTAATGTTTACATGCCTGTAGAAGACTTTTGGATTCCTTTTAATGTTGGCCACCAGTCTATTCTCATAATCTCTCTTTGCCCCTCTTATTTCCTTTTTCACTTCCCCTCTCAACTTTCTATATTCTGCCTGGTTCTCACTTGTGTTATCAACCTGACATTTGTCATACACCCCTTTATTCCGTTTCATCTTACTCACTGTCTCTTTTGTCATCCAGGGAGCTCTGGCGTTAGTTGCCCTACCTTTCTGCCTCGTGGGACTGTGCCTAGACTGTACCCGAACCATCTCCGCTTTAAAGGCCGCTCACTATTCAATTACAGTTTTACCTGCCAATCTATGATTCCAATTTACCCGGGCCGGATTGGTTCGCATCCCATTGAAATTGGCCCTCCTCCGATTGAGTATTTTTACTTTTGAGTGGTCCGTGTCCTTTTCCATAGCTATTCTAAATCTTATGATACTATGATCGCTGTTCCCTGAATGTTCCCCCACTGAGACTTGTTCCACTTGGCCCGCCTCATTCCCTAGAACCATCGCTTCTCATAATCCAATCCCTTTATCCCCTCAATCATTCTGGTTGCTCTCTTCTGTATCCTTTCAATAGCAGCAATATCCTTTTTGTACTGTGGCAACCAGAACTGTACACACTTATGGGTGGGGTCTCTGAATGAGATTGCCAATTTAGGAGGCTTCCCGCAAGCTGATGAATACAATACTTAGTGCAGTCTGGAGCACTGGTCTGTGCTGAGGTACCTGATCTCAACCAATAGGGGCTCTATAATTAGTCTTGAGTGACCCAGAGGGAGGGAAAGTCAGCCAGGGTTTTCCCTCCTGCTTGATATCCAGTAAGTGGTATTGAGGGATATGATATGTCCTTCCACCCATTACGACCTTCATGGGTGGAAGGAAGGGAAGAAAGGAACGTTACCTATAACTTTTGCCCTATTTCACTCAGCAGCACTGTGGGCAAAACATGAACACGCAACGTCAAAGGTGACAAATAAAATGCTTCACAACCTTAAAATATACAAGTGGTTCGGTCACAACAGAGTGAAATCTTTGAAAAATATATGTTCTCATCCCGGCTGAAAAAAAATGTTAGTATTATTCCAATGAACAGTATAAGGCACTAAGATTATTGTACAAATGCTTATTGCGTTTGAATTGAAAGGGTGACTCCGCAATCTGGCACTTGTAGCTTGGGAAATTGCGGGTGCGCCCCCTGTGATCACCGCTCGGGAATTATCCCTTAAATTCCTCACCGTTCTACTTTAATAGAGGTGCTAAACCATTTAAAATAAACAAGTTAACATTTCCGTTAAAATATAGGAGAAATTTAACACATTAAAGTCTTCGTACCCTAAACTTTGCCCAGGATAATTTTACGGCCAAAGAGAATGACCTTATCTAGTTTGTACTACTTTACTCTGTTTTACAGAGCTGGTGACAAGTTGAAACAGTGCAGCCTAGTTTTATCATTCGTAGAAGAGATGACTCAGTATCACAAGGCCACTTGATGATTTCATATAATGCAGTGCTTGTGAAACAATATGAAGATAATTTATACATGCAGTATCTGAACTACAGAAGCTATTACTCTGATGCTGGGAAAACCCTTTGGCATTAGCTCGAAAGTGACTAATGTGCCGATGCGATACACTTGCTGTAAACTGATTACTGTACCCATATACAATCGCTTGAAGAAATAAATAATCACAGCTACAGAGTTATCACTCGCTCCGTGCCGTGTCAGCCGTGGCTCAGTGGGTAGCATCCTCGCCTCGAGGAAGATTGTGGGTTCAAGTCTCACTCCAGAGATGTGAGCACAAAATCTAGGCTGACACACCATTGCAGTACTGAGGGAGTGCTACATTGTCAGAGGTGCCGTCTTTCGGATGAGACATTAAACCGAGGCCTCGTCTGCCCTGTCAGGTGGACGTGAAGGGGAGTTCTCCCCGGTATCCTGGCCAATAATTATCCTTCAACCAACATCGCTAAAAAAACAGATTATCTGGTCATTATCTCATTGCTGTTTTTGGGATCTTGCTGCCGCGTTTTCTACATTACAACAGTGACTATGCTTCAAAAGTACTTCATTGACTAAAGTGTTTTGGGATGTCCTGAGGTCATGATAGGCGCTATATAAATGCAAGTTCTTTCTTTCATGTAGCAATGTGTGAAGAGCCATTACAGCGCATAGGAACAGGAATAGGATATTCAGCCCAAAGAGCCTGCTCTTCCATTTTGTTATGATGGCCCTTTTATCTTTTTAATCCCAATTCCCTTCCCTTTGTCCATATCCCATAGTACCATTACTTCCCAAGTATCCATCTCCCTGTTAAATGCCTCAAAACTCTCCATCTACAGCCTTATGGGGCAGTGCGCACTATATCCCCATAACCCTTTGTGTGAAGGAATTTTTTCTAGACCCACTGGCTTAGCCTGAATTTTAAAATTACGTCTCCTCAGTCCAGGTTCCAGTACAAAAGGGAAAAGTTATTCCCGACTCACTTTCTCAATTCCTTCATTATTTTAAACACCTCAATCATATCCCCTTAACCTTCTCTTCTCCATGGAAGTTTATCCAGTCTTTCATCATAGTTAAATCCCTTCATCCCAGGTTTTATTCTGGTAAATCATTAAAGGACTCTCTCTAAGGTGCACAATATGCTTAAGGTGGATGCACAGAAAACACAGTACAGTACTCCAAATGAGGTCCTAACAGTGGTTGCTATAATGCACCCCTTAGCAATGTAACAAAAAAAGACTTGATTTTAACTCCGTCCAACCAGCATAAATGAGGCGGGCAGTGGCCGGAAAATGGCACTGGGTCACTTACTGCCCCCGTTAAAGCTGCCGATCCGGCCGCCGCCATCTAGGGTAAGGTCCTGAGATGGCAGCCAGAGCGCCTGCCTATTTCAGGAAGGAGGTTACTTGGCCTCCTCCCGATATCCCCACCATCACAGAAGCCAGTCTTCAGCCAATTCGATTCACTCCACGTGATATCAAGAAATGGCTGAGTGCACTGGATACAGCAAAGGCTATGGGCCCCGACAACATCCCGGCTGTAGTGCTGAAGTCTTGTGCTCCAGAACTAGCTGCGCCTCTAGCCAAGCTGTTCCAGTACAGCTACAACACTGGTATCTACCCGACAATGTAGAAAATTGCCCAGGTATGTCCTGTCCACAAAAAGCAGGACAAAGCCAATCCGGCCAATTACCGCCCCATCAGTCTACTCTCAATCACCCGCAAAGTGATGGAAGGTGTCGTCAACAGTGCTATCAACCGGCACTTACTCAACAATAATCTGCTCATCGATGCTCAGTTTGGGTTCCGCCAGGGCCACTCGGCTCCAGACCTCATTACAGCCTTGGTCCAGACATGGACAGAAGAGCTGAATTCCAGAGGTGAGGTGAGAATGACTGCCCTTGACATCAAGGCAGCATTTGACCGAGTGTGGCACCAAGGAGCCCTAGTAAAATTGAAGTCAATGGGAATCAGGGGGAAATCTCTCCAGTGGCTGGAGTCATACCTAGCACAAAGGAAGATGGTAGTGGTTGTTGGAGGCCAATCATCTCAGCCCCAGGACATTACTGCAGGAGTTCCTCAGGGCAGTGTCCTAGGCCCAACCATCTTCAGCTGCTTCATCAATGACCTACCCTCCATCATAAGGTCAGAAATGGGGATGTTCGCTGATGATTGCACAGTGTTCAGTTCCATTTGCAACCCCTCAAATAATGAAGCAGTCCGAGTCCACATGCAGCAAGACCTGGACAACATCCAGGCTTGGGCTCATAAGTGGCAAGTAACATTCGTGCCAAGCAATGACCATCTCCAACAAGAGAGAGTCTAACCACCTCCCCTTGACATTCAACGGCATTACCATCGCCGAATCCCCCACCATTAACATCCTGGGGGTCACCATTGACCAGAAACTTAACTGGACCAGCCATATAAATACTGTGGCTAAAAGAGCGGGTCAGAGGCTGGGTATTCTGCGGCGAGTAACTTACCTCCTGACTCACCAAAGCCTTTCCACCATCTACAAGGCACAAGTCAGGAGTGTGATGGAATACTCTCCACTTGCCTGGATGAGTGCAGCTCCAACAACACTTAAGAAGCTCAACACAGTCCAGGACAAAGCAGCCCAATTGATTGGCACCCCATCCACCACCCTAAACATTCACTCCCTTCACCGCTGGTGCACCGTCGCTGCAGTGTGTACCATCCACAGGATGCACTGCAGCAACTCGCCAAGGCTTCTTCGACAGCACCTCCCAAACCCGCGACCTCTACCACCTAGAAGGACAAGAGCAGCAGCTACATGGGAACAACACCACCTGCACGTTCCCCTCTAAGTCACGCACCATCCCGACTTGGAAATATATCGCCGTTCCTTCATCGTCGCTGGGTCAAAAGGTTACTGCCAGTGCATGCAAGGCCCCCCAACCCTGGAAATTGCCACACACCAAGGCTCCGATTGTCAGCTGGCTTAGCTTGGGAACCAGCCAATTTCCTGTCCTTCCAGAACTGGCCAGCTGCAGCACAGTGCCCATTTGGCACCCACAACTCATCAGCAGATAGTAAATAAGGCCTGGGCCTCGAAATGGCTCCAGCCTGATGCCGGCAAGGACGGGCGTATAGTGGACACACTCTGGTGGTTAACATGAGCCTTTTAAACTTATGTAGTGCTGTCTCACATCTCACTTCACAGAAACGTCCCAAAACACTTCACACACAATGAGTTATTTTGACTGTTGTTGTGTAGGCAAACACGACAGACAATGCATGCACAGCAAGATCCCACAAACAGCAACTAGGTAAATAAAAATTATTTTTTAACGTTTTTTTTGAGTGCCATAGGTTAAAGGAGGAATATTGGACAGGAAACCAAGAGAACTTCCTCCTCCTCTTCGAATAGCGCCACTGGATCTTTAACGTCCACCTGAACCACAGGAACGGTTTAATGTTTCATCCGAATGACAGCAACGCCCAACAATGTAGCACTCCCTCAGTACTGCACTGAAGTCAGCTTGCTTTATGTGCTAAAATCCTGGAGTGGGACAGGAAATCCCAACCTTCTGACTTAGAAGTGAGGCTGTTACTACTAACCACACCATGCTTAAACCAATGACCTGAAACTGCAAAAGAAGAGGATGAATGCAAACTGGGCCTAGGTATTTAAACTATTTTCAACATAGCTGGTTCAAGGTACAGGATGATATTCAGATTGGTCTGGTGTCGTGACAGTCCATTTTCTTGTAAAATTGTAGCATCAGCTTCTCAAATGATCAGTAGGTCCCTGTTTCCATCCCTGGACTGTGCTGTATTAGCTGGTTTCAAACAATCACAGTAGTAGTTGAGAGTTCTACAATCGGGCTCAGCAAATCTGGGTTAGGAAGGTGAAATACCAGCTCGGATTTGTGGTCCTGATGGATGTCTAGTGGCCCCTACTGGAAAGTGCGTTGTATGGAAGTTAGGTGAGAACAGGATCAGGTCATCCACAGCTGAATAACATACTGACACGCACTGACCAGGCTCACAGATGAAAACTGACCACTTTGGTGAGGTCCTGCAGAACTGCCGGTGTCTGTGAAACTTTATCACAACAAGAGTCAGAGTCTTCAGTGGAGGATGGGGAGGAAAAAATTAATTGCTCACGGCCCAACACAAAAGCACATTGGAAGATATTAAACTGTACGGTGAATGCTATTAATTCAAGGATTGATTTCAGCAGTTCAGCAGGTTTGGATCAGCTGCGGTTTATCTAATTTGGGGCAAGTTCTTATACATCTCCTCAAAACTGTCTTTTACTAAACTGCCTTTAACTATTTTGGGCTAAATTTGAGGAAAAAAAATGTTGCACCAAATTAGGCTAAAAACGTAAAACATAATCAACATAGCCTTAATGTTTGATAAGCATTGATTAATTGTTCACACTAGCGCTATGAACAAATTATTGAATTTGAATAAAGTAGCAACTTGTTGAATACTGCCTGACCAATCTTAAAAACTGTTTTGAGGAAATGACATCCCAAGTGAAGTGTGGAAAACCCTACAATGTGGTGTACCTAGACTTCTAAAAAGCCTTTCCACATGAAAGGCTACTAGTTAAGCTCAAAGCAGTGGGGATTCAGGGTAAACCTTGGGGATAGATAAGAGTAGAAACCAATGGGCACTTGTTAGAGGAGTTAGTTATGATGGAGTGGAGGCAGCTACTGAGTGGGGTGGCCCAAATATTGATGATGGGACCCCATAGTGGGGTAGAAATTTGTTACGGCCTGTTTTCGGGCATGTAACTGCAACGCGCATGCACGCGTACTGGGAGGACCGATGGTCACCCGAAATTGGACCTTATTTTAATAACTGGCTGCCTGTTGCGCCTCCAGAGGCAGGTCGCCCATTAGCGGTGCTCCAATCTGGGCCACTTGCCTCACCGGCAACGGCATTCAGGTACATCTGGGGGGGGTGGGGACAGTGAAGAAGAATGGTAGGGGTGTGATCGTCGGCTAGCAGCAGTCCTCAGGATTGCCACAGTAGGAAGTAAAAAAAAAACTTGCTTTTTGGTGATGGCTGCTCGTTAGGCTTCAGCAATCTCACCAAAACCTGCATGCAGCAGACCTGGTGCCTGCGCTCAGCACTGACAAATTCTGCTGAGAGACCCTTAAACAGCCGACGAGCCCCTCATCAGCATAGGCAAGGGGCCTAAGGCCTCGGCCGCCTGAAAATCATCCGTGGCCAATATGGCGTTGGACATATTTCAGGCGTTCTTGGGGCGCAGGACAAAGACCTGTGAAATTAGTTATTTTTGCCATCCGCTTTCCAGGTGGAAATCAGGGGCGGTGAGGACCAATTTCTACCCCAGCGTTTCTAATTTGCATTTGATTTCGGAAAGTCCGATTAACTCAATCAATTTACAAATAATACCAAGCTAGAAAGACAATTGATACTGAGAAGAAGCTGGACAGCTACAAAATGAGTTTGACAAAATATGTAATTAGGTGTAACAATGGTAGATGAAACCTAATATTATACAGACAAGTGTAAAGCACTGCCCATAGGAATAAAAATGGGTGACAAATGTATTCCGGATGGGCAATAAATGCCGGCCTCGCCAGCGACGCCCACATCCCATGAACGAATATAAAAAAAAATTGTGTTGAAATAACTGAGGGTGGAGATAAAAGAGATCTAAAGGTGTTAGTAAATTCAACACTCAATGGGGTCTATTTTGACTTTTGGGTGTCCAATCGAAATGGATTTCCAGATATTGGGATCATTTAAGAAATACTTAGATGCCACGATGTGGGGGGGTGGGGAGGGAATCTGTAGGGTATTTCTGAAGGATGACTCTAATGGCTGAAGGTGAACCAAATGTCTCTCCACAACCGTATTGTTGTGATCATATGGAGATCTCTTGCTCCATATATTTAATAATTTAAAGCAGCCTCTACAATCATTTGTTTGATTAATGTAGCAACAATAACGCCTCAGCATTTTAACCAGACTAGTCGACGAGGTGTCACTCATTAAAATCACTCATCTTGGCCTAATCTTGATGGGTGCTACTTTAAAAAATAAGCTAAGTTCCATGTCTTTAAATGGGCTTACAGGCTGTTTCACTTCTACTGATAATGACAGATCTCCTACAAGCACATAAATAGTGGTTAACAGTCACTACAAAAATCAGCTACAAAACATGGATGGCACAATCGGAATATGACTCAACCGTCTTCCTAGCTTGGTATTATTTGTAAATTGACCGAGTTAACTGGCTTCCCTGATTTAACCAGCTATTTTCTTTATTGAATGCTAAGATACTTCCCTAAATAACTCAGCCCGAGAGGGAAGATCAGCTTGAAGTTGTCTTAATTTCTGAGATACAGTAATATAAAGTTTGTTCTATTTGTTTGCTTTCAGTTATGGTCAGTCAGACCATGTGGGTGTTAATAGGACCACAGGTTGCTATCAGACCAGGCTCAGTGATCTTAATCACACCCACATGGGCTGACTGACCACTCGAAGTATTAACAAAGGCAATAGACGTCACGTCACAATAGCTCAGTACAAGTTTGGGTTATTTTGGGAAGTGCTTTACTAATAAAGAAAATTGTGTGTGTGTGTGTGTGTGTGTGTGTGTGTGCGCGCGCGCCCGCGGGTAGGTTGGGCGGGAGAACAAAGTTTAATACGCCAGTGGAAGTTACAGTCCCAATATTACAAAAACACAATTTCTATACATAATTAATAACATGGATGTGTTTTGCTTTGCAGCCTCATCATATCACAATCAACCGCAAATTGTGTGATGTTTGATAAATGTGTACCATCCTGTGCCTTTGGGAGGTGAGCACCACTCTAATGACATCACAACAGTCTCATAGGTGCAAAGATGTAGTTATATAGCTGTGCAATAATGCAGTTTTTTTTTATTGTACACCACATTTTACTCCATGGATATTCACTGAAAAGGACATTCTTGAGCACATGAAGCAAACAACCAAACGCATTAAAAAAACTATTGTGAGCTCCCTCTACCTACAATCCGCTACAGATCTTCTGTACTGTTTATACGAGCAGTCAACCTACATGTTGTTTGGTAGGATTAAAAAGAGAGATGCATTTAAAGTGAGTAATGCCCTGTGCCAGAAAAAATTTTTTTGATTCCACAGATACAGGTTTCATCGATGGTATAACTACTTAAACTAAGGCCTATCACCTCCCACACACTGACATTTTCCTCTGGCTTGGGCCCAAAGCCACCATTCATATGTCCCGAGTTGGTACAATCCTTTAACACAATATCAATGATTTGGATAGTAATGGATAATAATGTCAAAAGAAAAAAGACTTGCATTTATATAGCGCCTTTCACGACCTCAGGACATCACAAAGCACTTTACAACCAATGAAGTACTTTTTTAAAGTGCAGTCACTGTTGTGATGTAGGAAACGCGGCAGCCAATTTGCGCACAGCAAGGCCCCAAAAACAACAATGAAATAATGACCAGGTAATCTGTTTTAGTGGTGTTGGTTGAGGGATAAATATTGATTGGGACACCAGAGATAAATCCGCTGTTCTTCTTCGAAATAGTGGCCATGGGATCTTTTACGTCCACCTGCGAGGGCAGACAGGGCATCAATTTAACGTCTCATCCGATAGACGGCACGTCCGACAGTGCGGCACTCCCTCAGTACTGCACTGAAATGTCAGCCTGAATTTTGTGCTCAAGTCTCTGGAGTAGGACTTGAACCTCCTGACGTTCTGACTCATAGGCGAGAGTGCTACCAACTGAGCCACAGCTGTGACGTCAACTGACTATAAAACTTGCAACAAACTTGCAACCAGGTTTCTATTCTTAAATCTCAGTGTAGCTTACTTTTCATTTTTTTCTTGATACTTAGAATCTGATTTTATATTTTCTGTTATTGTTGGTGCCAAATCAAGGTTCACAGTGACTTTTCAGAGTATGAGCATAACTTTGATATTTATGTAGTGTTAGTCATCATTTTAATTTAAAAATTTGCATTTCTTTCTGGCTTGCTGCCACTTAATGCCCAACATTTTAGTGCAGTCTGATGGTAAGAAATGACACGGGGGCATAACCTTAAAATTAGAGCTAGGCCGTTCAGAGGTGATGTCAGGAAGTACTTTTCCACACAAAGGGTAGTAGAAATCAGGAACTCCCCCCACCCAACTCCAAAAAAAAAAGCTATAGAGACTAGATCAATTGAACATGTCAAAACTGAGATTGGTAGATTTTTGTTAGTTAAGGGTATTAAGGGTTACGGAATCAAGCTGGGTAGATGGAGTTGAGATACAGATCAGCCATGGTCTAACTGAATGGCGGAACAGGCTCGAGGGGCTGAATGGCCTACTCCCGTTCCTATGTTCCTACTTTACTGCTAAGTAAAGGGATAATTCCCTCAGTATTTTTTATGCCCCATTTATTTCACCAGTTTCCCACTGACAGCAATGCAAACGTTGGCAGGAAAATGGGAAATATAAATGTAGCATAAAGAGCCCCTTCCACTGGCGGTAACAAATACCCAGGGAGGAAAGGGTGTCTGACAGCAATGCCTCCTGTGTAAGTGAGGAGTGTACAATTCCTGGGTTACTGACTGAGGCTGCTTCGTTTGGGCGTGCTTCCTGCAAAACCAAAATGTTGATCCTGCCTCGGACGCAGCATGCGATCCGAGCAGCGGGAGCCTTACGCAGTTGGCTGCTATCTCCCAACACTTGGATGTCACAGCTGCCCGTGGGTGGGGGATAGAGGGAGAGAATGTGCAACAGCGTTTGGTGCTCTGAGCACTCACTCGTGACATGCAGAAGCACAGCAATCAGCACTTTCCAAGTGGGTAACTTTGTTACACTGCCTGCATTGGGGATGTCTGCTAAAGGCTAGTCTGCTTGCTCACTGCACTGTATTTCCGCTCTGCTGCTGTATTTGGCAGTGTGCCGGGACTTTACCTGATGGAAGTGCCCTATCTATCAGGAGCATATGTTGACCCTGTATGTTCTATGCCAGGAGCAGGCAATATATTCACGATGCAAGCAACGAGTGACACTAATCTGACACTTGAACCCGGCTGGCTCCTCAAAGTTATCTCCAATGTTACTTCACTCACACACATTGGGGAGCAAATTTCCATAAGGGTTCTACTGCTCAGCCGAAGTAACTTCAGCGGAAGAACCGCCAAAATCCCGGGAAAGCAGTGTAAACAAGCGGGAGAACATTCACACAAATTCACCCCCACTGTGTTATCTCATGGGGAGCACCAGGTGGACCGTGGTGAGGCCCCGCAGTGAGGGAGCGTAGATACTGGGACAACGTTCATTAGGGGGAAAGATTTATTGCAGCAAGTGATTTGTTATTGTTTAAATCCACATTTGCACTGCCTCTGGGCTTTAGTGTGCAAAATTGCAATACTTGGGCAGTTAGTTTGCAGGATTTGCCATTGTGGTAAATCATTTGCCCTAAGCATTTTACTCAGGTAAGCCCAGTGCATATGCTGACATGAGTTGCTTTGCTCCACCTGTGCATGTGGAGCTGTGACCTTCCTGCTCAGGGTACAAAATGTACAAGAGGGTCCAAGGAAGGCCTGATTACAGGAGAAGATTTCACCAAAAACAAGGGGACACAGAAGTTGCATCTAGATTGGTATGGTTCTTGACATTTAGCAACAGTGCAAGGAGTGTTTTTTTCTAAACTGGCAGGAAACATTGTAGAGTCTTATCACATTGAAGAAAAGGTAATCTCCCCAGCTAGCAATTAAACTTGAACCTTTGTAACGATGCACACAACTCCCCCCTTTATCAGAAGTGCTCCATTCAGCAACTAGCTAGCTAACAACAAAGGGATGTTTATTTTATTTTGCTGAGTGTCATTTTGTTAATCTCACCGTGCAGCAAAAACACGAACAACACATAACAGAGGCGTAATGAAACCTTTGGAACACAACTTATCAGACAGAACATTTAGAAACAAAAGCAAAAGATCCCTTCACCCCCCCTCCTAGAATCAAAACATTTTAGTGCCAGCAAACTTCAAATTAGTACAAACTAATTTAGGTTTAACAAAGTCCAATTTAGTACTGGCACACTTCAATTAAGTGCTAGTAGACCTCAACTTAATATTAGCATGAATTAATTTAGTATTACCATACATTAATTTAATATTAGCATGTATTAATTTAGAAGTAGCAGACTTCAGTTTAGTAATAATACACTTTAATTTAGTATTAGCAGATTTCAGCTCTGGAAAATAGCTGTGGGCTTCACAAATATTTATGATTCTATTTATTCAAAAAACAGTGTCATGGATACGATACACAAGGACAGCCAGAGCCCACGGAACTCTGTCCCGACTGTCAGGAATAGGAGGGGGGAAAATTAGAATTTTGGGAAAAAATATAGAAACAAAGGCTTGAATTTCTGCGGGGGTTTCTCCCAATCATCCGCTGTACCTTGGGTGGAAGATCTGCGGGAAGGCTGGAGAAATGGCGTTTACGTCGTCTTTCTGGAGTTTCCGCGGATCTTCCGCCGATGTTATGGCAGGACGATCTGCGGAGGTTCTACCCTCAGGTGTTCTGTCCTACCTCCACCTGTGTCTTACAGTCCTCAGTGTCAGGGACAAAGCCAGGATTTTCAGAATGGGAGGGCAGACTGTCATTTTCAGAATGGGAGGGCTGACTGTCATTTGGGGTTGGGTGATGATGTTACCCACAAGAACACTGAGGGAGCTGAGAGAGAAAATATTCTATCCAATGTTGAATATCCCAGGGGCAGGGAGAGAAACAAGAACCTTTAACAAACTGCATTCGTCTTCCCTCCCTCGCTATACTAACTCTACTGCAATTCTTAGTGTTGCAGAAAGAAAGAACTTACATTTACTTAGGACCTCCCAAAGCTCTTTACAACCAGTGGATTACTTTTGAATTGTTGTTTTGTAGGCAAACATGGCAGTCAATTTACAATCAGCAAAGTCCCACAAAGCAGCACATGACCTGTTTTGGTGATGTTGGCTAAGGAAGGAATGTTGGCCAGGCTACTGCTTTTCAAATTACTCATTCTCAGGATGTGGACATCGCTGGCAAGGATGGAATTTATTGCCCATCCTTAGTTGGCCTGTAAAGGTGGTGGTGGGCCTTCTTCTTGAAGAGGTTTGATACAGCTGACTAGGCCACTTCAGAGGGAAGTTAAGAGTCAACCACACCGATGTGGGACTGGTTCTTGCCCTGAGATCATCTACGTTCACCTCAGCAGGCAGACAGACAGAGCCTTGCTTTAACATCTCATCCCAAAGACAGCATCTCTGAAAATGCAGCACTACCTCACTACCGCTGTGAAATGTCAGCCGAGATTATGTTTGACGTCCACAGTGGGATTTGAACCCGTTATAAAAATAGTTAACCATGGACTCTTCTGGGTACTTCTCTTTTTTTAGTGCACACTTTGCTTCATTTGTTGATATAATTTGCTTTAACAGTGCATTCTTTGTAACTTTTGCGATTTAATTGAAAAAGGCTTACTAAAGAAGAAAAGATTAATAAAGGCGTGGAACATATCTAAAACATAATGAAAATATGTAACAAATTTGAACATGTTTGATTGACTTGGTTGCATTTTTAAAATTTGATAATTTGAAGAGGGAAGACATCTATCCTGTGAATATTGGTAACTTGAACCGAGCGGAAATGTGGCCCAAGTTTATTTTAAACAACAGAATTTGCAGAACTGTTCCCTCCTCTTTGGCTGACACACTTACTGTGGACTCAGTAACATATGTGACAGTTAATTGAAAGATGCCAGTGCAAACAAGGGGAAATATTGGTGGCAAGTTAAACACTTCCACCTACTTAGCTGAAAATCTATTCTTTACAACGTGAAAAGCTTCCCCCACCCATGGTACTCAGTTCGATAACTGTTTCTGAATCAGATAATGCCAGGTAACAAGATGCTTGTTTGTGCAGCAAAGCGGTGTTCCTGCATGGGAGAAGGCTCGTGTGGAGCATAAATGGCCTGTGTCTGTGCTTAAATTCTATGTAATTCTATGAATAAGCGACTACACTTCAAAAGAAATTAATTGGCTGTGAAGCCCTTGGGTGAACTGAGAATGTCAAAGGCAAGTTCTTTATTTCTTTGATGTAAATGGAAAGAAGCTCCCTCAGTGGCTTAGATCAACAACTGGGTTCAGCCCTCCTGAATTGGTGCGGGGGGGGGGGGGGGGGGAATCACTATTCCGCATGAACGAGCGGACGGAGGACGAGGGCAAGGTCGAGCTTGAATAAACTGCGGACACTCAAAATCGAGGCTCACACATGAATAGCTGCCACTTGGAGGGGTGGGGGGGTGGGGGGTGGGGGGGAGCTGAAGTACTGGGGAACGCCTGCTGCTTGTGAAACTGTTCCGCCCCAGCAGGATGTCAACACCTTCAGGAGGGGAGAGAAGAGAAAAGTGGTGAGAAAAAAAACTCCCTGTAAACAGGGAGAACCCAGCAATCATTTCTTGTGAAATTCCTAGCTCTGCTACTTATCAAATAGAACAGAGGAGGCTGCAGAGATGTGGTTGTGATCAAGTTTCCATCCATTTCTATAAATTGCTCTACACCCACATTCTATACTCACTTTGCATCTAAGTCACCGGCCAACTACACAGATAGAATTAATAATCAAAACATGAATCAGTCGTAACATTAAAGAACAAAACCTCATAAGGGAAACAGCAATTAAATTCAAAAATAATCTTAACTTTTGTTAAGGTATTTCCATCTAGCATCGTAGCATTAACATTATTAATTAATCTTTCAACAAATTCTCTGGTAGCTTGCATGTTGCTACAGGAAAGGAGAAAAAAAAGTGTCGTTCTGGGTGGATGTGTGAGGCGGCAGTGTTGGTGTGTGTTCAGGCTGTCTTCTGGTAAAATGCTTTTAAATAGGCAACTGTTGAAATAACTGCTACTCACAAATATCATAGTGAGTTGCACCAGAAGTGCATTTAGAGTGAAAGGCAATATGAGCAGTGTAGGGATTATGTCGAATGTCCTGACAGATGTAGTGCAGACGTCTGCTGCAGTACTGATTAGATGTATTGTATGTAACAGGCCAGCTATATACCGTCATATTATTCTGCTACAAAATTTCAGCCTCTTACAATTGACATGAAATTTGCACATTTTGTTTTTATTTTGATTGGAGCAGGGATGGTGGGGGGGGGAAAGAGATCCTTACTGATTGCTATTAATAATGATTATTTTTCATTTTCATGCATTTCATTCATGCTCAAAACCACCTTCTCAGGGAAACTAGGGGTGGTTAATAAATGAAGCCTTGCCTGTGTTACCTACATTACGGGAACAATTCAAAAACATTATAATTTCAGTGAATACAGCGCACCCTCTCTGTTGTGACTGATGTGTTGGCATCTTGCTGTACACGAAAGAATGTGATAATAACTTCATTAAATAAACAGATAACCAGCTTCATTAAATAAGCAGGTTAACAGCTGTCATCAAATGAACAAGTTAATGGATCATTAAATGAGCAGGTTAATGGATTCCAATAATGGACAGGTTGGTGGATTTATTAAATAAACAGGTTAATGAATTCATTTAATGAACAGGTTAATGGATTCATTTAATGAACAGGTTAATGGATTCATTTAATGAACAGGTTAATGGATCATTAAATGAACAGGTTAATGGATTCATTTAATGAACAGGTTAATGGATCATTAAATGAACAGGTTAATGGATCATTAAATGAACAGGTTAATGGATCATTAAATGAACAGGTTAATGGGTAAACGGAGCGCAGGATCGGCAATAAAAGGAGGAGCGAGAGAGGAGAGACAGCGGAGCGTGTGATCAGCGATAAAAGGAGAGAGAGCGGAGTGTGGGATCGGAGATAAAAGGAAGAGAGAGAGAGAGCGGGATCCGCGATAAAAGGAGTGGGAGAGAGCGGGGCATGGGATCAGTGATAAAAGGAGGAGCGAGAGAGGAGTGAGAGCGCGGAGCGCAGGATCGGCGATAGAAGGAGGAGAGAGAAGAGAGAGCGGGGCATGGGATCGGCGATAGGAGGAGAGAGAGAGGAGTGAGAGAGCGGAGCGTGGGATCAGCGATAAAAAGAGGAGCGAGAGAGGAGTGAGAGCGCGGAGCGCAGGATCGGCGATAGAAGGAGGAGAGAGAAGAGAGAGCGGGGCATGGGATCGGCGATAGAAGGAGGAGAGAGAGAGGAGTGAGAGAGAGCGGAGTGTGGGATCAGCGATAAAAAGAGGAGCGAGAGAGAGGAGAGAGAGAGAGTGGAGCGCGGGATTGATGATAAAAGGAGTGACAGAGAGCGGAGCGCGGGATCAGCAATAAAAGGAGGAGAGAGAGAGGAGAGAGAGGGAGAGAGAGAGAAAGAGCAGAGAGCGGGATCGGCGATAAAAGGAGGAGAGAGAGAGGAGAGAGAGAGAGAGAGAGCGGAGAGCGGGATCAGCGATAAAAGGAGGAGAGAGAGAGGAGAGAGAGAGAAAGAGCAGAGAGCGGGATCGGCGATAAAAGGAGTGAGAGAGGATAGAGAGAGAGCGGAGTGCGGGATCAGCGATAAAAGGAGGAGAGAGAGAGAGCGGAGCGCGGGATCAGTGATAAAAGGAGGAGAGAGAGAGAGCGGAGCGCGGGATCAGTGATAAAAGGAGGAGAGAGAGAGAGCGGAGTGCGGGATCAGTGATAAAAGGAGGAGAGAGAGAGAGGAGAGAGAGCGTAGTGTGGGATCGGCGATAAAAGGAGGAGAGAGAGAGGAGAGAGAGAGAGAGCGGAGCGCGGGATCGGCGATAAAAGGAGGAGAGCGCGCGTCAGGGAGAGGGGTGAAAAAACATCTAAAGTGGCTTCAGCAGAAGGGAAGGAGCTGATTGGTGAGTAGCTCGTGAGTGTTCTTTTCCTTGTGAGTGTTTTTTTGAAGTCTTTAATCTTATTTTTGTTACGTTTAGTTAATAATACAATAAATCGAGGCATGGCAGGGCACCATAGTCCCGAATGCACATCCTGTACCATGTGGGAACTCCAGGACACTTCCCGTGCAGGAAGTGTCATCAGCTGGAGGAACACGAGCTCTGGGTTTCGGAGCTCGAGTAACAGCTGGGGTCACTGCAGTGTATCCGCGAGCCTGAGAGCTACGTGGATAGCACGTTTCAGGAGGTGGTCACCCCGCAGCTTGAGAGAGTGCAGGTAGAGGGGGACTGGGTGACTGCCAGATAGACAAGGAGGACCAGGCAGGTAGTGCAGGAGTCCCCTGAGGGCATCTCGCTCTCTAACCAGTATTCAGTTCTGAATACTGGTGAGGGAGAGGGTTCCCCTGGGGAGTGCAGCCAGAGGCAAGACCAGAGCACCATGGATGGCTCAGCTGTACAGGAGGGCAGGAGAAAGGTCAGGAGAGCGATAGTGATAGGGGATTCTATAGTTAGGGGAACAGATAGGCGTTCCACCGGCCGCAGACGAGATTTCAGGATGGTATGCTGCTTCCCTCGTGCCAGGGTCAAGGACGTCACCGAGTGGCTGCAGAACATTCTGGAGGGGGAGGGTGAACAGCCAGAGGTCGTGGTCCATATCGGTACCAACAACATAGGTAGAAAGAGGGATGAGGTCCTGTAGGCAGATTTTAAGGAGATTAATAAGCAGGACTTCAATGGTAGTAATCTCCAGATTACTCCCAGTGCCACGTGCTAGTGAGTATAGAAATAGGAGGATAGAGAAGATGAATGCGTGGCTGGAGAGATGGTGCAGGAGAGAGGGCTTTAGATTCCTGGGGCATTGGGACTGGTTCTGGGGGAGGTGGGACCTGTACAAGCCTGACAGGTTGCACCTCAACAGGGCCGGGACCAATATCCTCATGGGGAGGTTTGCTAGTGCTGTGGAGGAGGGTTTAAACTGGCTTGGCAGGGGGATGGGAACCTGAGCGTAGATTCAGAAGGGAGAGAAGCAGAGCTGGAAATAGAAGGCAGAAAATTAGTGAGTGAGTTTGGAAGGCAAAGGAAACAAAGGTTAGAAACTAGACAAGAAAAGAGTTCGGCAGTGCTTAATGGTATATACCTCAATGCAAGGAGTATAGTGAATAAGGCAGATGAGCTCAGGGCACAGATAGACACATGGAAGTACGATATCTTAGCTATTACAGAAACATGGCTTAAACAAGGGCAGGAATGGCAGCTAAACGTTCCTGGTTACTGGGTTTTCAGACGAGATAGAGAGGAGTATAAAAAAGGAGGGGGGAGTGGTAGTATTGGTTAAAGAAAAAATTAGGGCTGTGAGGAGGGATGGTATGTTAGAAAGATCATCAAATGAGGCCATATGGGTTGAACTAAAGAACAAAAAAGTGGCAGTCACACTGCTGGGACTGTACTATAGACCACCAAACAGTCAGAGGGAGATAGCAGTGCAAATATGGAGGCAAATTTCTGAGAGAATAGGGCAGTAATATCAGGGATTTCAACTACCCTAATATTAATTGGGATACAATCAGTGCAAAAGGTATAGAGGGCGCAGAAATCTTAAATTGCATTCAGGAGAACTTTTTTAGCCAGTACGTAACAAGCCCAACAAGAGAGGGGGCAGTTTTGGATTTAGTTTTAGGGAATAAAGCTGGGCAGATGGAAGGAGTATCAGTGGGAGAGCATTTTGGTGGTAGTGATCACAATTCAGTTAGATTTAGCATAGTTATGCAAAAGGACAAAGATAGAACAGGAGTAAAAATTCTAAATTGGGGAAAGGCCAATTTTACTAAGCTGAGAAGTGATTTAGCAAAAGTGGACTGGAAACAGCTACTTGAAGGTAAATCAGTGTCAGAGCAGTGGGAGGCATTCAAGGGGGAGATTCAAGGGGTTCAGAGTAAACATGTTCCCACAAAGAAAAGGGGTGAGACTGCCAAATCTAGAGCCCCCTGGATGATAAGGAGCATACAGGGTAAGATAAGGCAAAAAAGGGAAGCTTATGTCAGACACCGAGAGCTCAATACTGCAGAAAGCCTAAAGGAGTATAGAAAGTGCAGGGGTGAAATTAAAAAGGAAATTAGGAAAGCAAAGAGAGGGCATGAAAAAATATTGGCAAGTAAAATTAAGGAAAACCCAAAAATGTTTTATAAATACATAAAGAGCAAGAGGATAACTAAGGAAAAAGTAGGGCCCATTAGAGACCAAAAAAATAACCTATTTGTGGAGGCAGAAGATGTGGGTATGGTTCTTAATGAATACTTTGTGTCTGTCTTCACAAACGAGAGGGACGATGCAGAGATTGTAGTTAAGGAGGAGGGGTGTGAAATATTGGATGGGATAAACATAGTGAGAGAGGAAGTATTAAGGGGTTTAGCAATTTTGAAAGTAGATAAATCGCCAGGGCCAGATGAAATGTATCCCAGGCTGTTAAGCAAGGAAGGAAATAGCGGAGGCTCTCACCATCATTTTCCAATCCTCCCTGGCTACAGGTATGGTGCTGGAGGAATGGAGGACTGCTAACATTGTACCGTTGTTTAAAAAGGGATAAAGAAATAGACCGAGTGATTATAGGCCAGTCAGTCTAACCTCAGTGGTGGGCAAATTATTGGAATCGATTCTGAAGGACAGCATAAATTGTCATTTAGAAAGGCACGGGTTAGTCAAGGACAGTCAGCATGGATTTGTTAAGGGAAGGTCATGTCTGACTAACTCGATTGAATTTTTTGAGCAGGTAACAAGGGGGGGGGGGGGGGTCGATGAGGGAAACGCATTTTATGTAGTCTCCATGGATTTTAGCAAGGCTTTTGACAAGGTCCCACATGGCAGTCAAAAAAGTAAAAGTCCATGGGATCCAAGGGAAAGTAGCTAATTGGATCCAAAATTGGCTCAGTGGCAGGAAGCAAAGAGTAATGGTTGACGGGTGTTTTTGCGACTGGAAGGCTGTTTCCAGTGGGCTCCCACAAGGCTCAGTACTACGTCCCTTGCTTTTTGTGGTATATATTAATGATTTGGACTTGAATGTGGGGGGGCTTGATCAAGAAGTTTGCAGATGATACAAAAATTGGTTGAGTGGTTGATAGTGAGGAGGAAAGCTGTAGACTGCAGGAAGATATCAATGGACTGGTCAGGTGGGCAGAAAAGTGGCAAATGGAATTCAATCCAGAGAAGTGTGAGGTAATTCATTTGGGGAGGGCAAACAAGGCAAGGGAGTACACAACAAATGGGAGGATACTGAGAGGTGTAGAGGAACAGAGGGACCTTGGAGTGCATGTCCACAGATCCCTGAAGGTAGCAGGACAGTAGATAAGGTGGTTAAAAAGGCTTACGGGATACTTTCCTTTATTAGCTGAGGCACAGAATATAAGAGCAGGGAGGTTATGATAGTACTGTATGAAACATCGGTTAGGCCACAGCTCGAGTACTGTTTACAGTTCTGGTCACCACATTACAGGAAAGATGTGATTGCACTAGAGGGGGTACAGAGGAGATTTACGAGGATGTTGCCAAGGCTGGAGAATTTTAGCTATGAGAAAAGATTGGATAGGCTGGGATTGTTTTCTTTGGAACAAAGGAGGCTGAGGGGAGATTTAATTGAGGTAGATAAAATTATGACGGGACTAGATAGAATGGATAGGATGGACCTATTTCCCTTAACAGAGTGGTCAGTGACCGGGGGCATAGAGTTAAAGTAATTGGTAGAAATGTTTTCACCCGGAGGGTGGTGGGGGTCTGGAACTCACTGCCTGAAAGGGTGGTAGAGGCAGAAACCCTCAACTCATTTAAAAAGTACCTGGATGTGCACTTGAAGTGCCATAAGCTACAGGGCTACAGACTGAGTACTGGAAAGGGGGATTAAGCTGGATAGCTCTTTTTCAACCGGCACGGACACAATGGGCCGAATGGCCTCCTTCTGTGCCGTAACTTTCTATGATTAAATGAACAGGTTCATAGAATCATAGAACGGTTAGAGCACAGAAGGAGGCCATTCGACACATCGAGCCTGTGCCAGCCCTTTGTAACAGCAATCCAGTTAGTCACATTCCCCCGCTCTTTCCCCATAGACCTGCAAATTTTTTCCCTTCAAGTATTTATCCAATTCCTTTTCGAAAGCCACAATTGAATCTGCTTCTACCATCCTTTCAGGCAGCGCATTCCAGATCATAACCACTCGCTGCATAAAAAGATTTTTATGTTTTCCTCATGTCGCCTTTGGTTCTTTTGCCTTAAATCTGTGTCCTCTGGTTCTCGACCCTTCCACCAATGGGAACAGTTTCTCTCTATTTACTTGATCTAAACCCTTCATGATTTTGAACACTTCTATCAAACCTCCTCTCAACCTTCTCTGCTGTAAGGAGAACAACCCCAGCTTCTCCAGTCAATCCACGTAACTGAAGTCCCTCATCCCTGGAATCATCTTTACTGCAGCCTCTCTAAGGCCTTCAAATTCATCCTAAAGTGAAGTGCCCAGAATTGGACACAATACTCCAGTTGTGGCAAAATCAGTGTTTTATAAAGGTTCGACATAACTTCCTTTCCTTTGTACGCCATGCCTCTATTTATAAAGCCCAAGATTCCGTATGGATCATTAAATGAACAGGTTAATGGATTCATTAAATTAACTGGTTAATGGATTCATTAAATGAACAGGTTAATGGATTCATTTAATGAAAAAGTTAATTAATTAATTTAACAAACTGGTTAATGGTTTCATTAAATAAATGGCTCAGTGGCTTCAGTAAGTAAACAGTTTAATGGCTTCATTAATAGAATAAGCTAATGGCTCCATTAAAGAAACGGATTGACACCTTCACTAGGTAAACAGATTAACGGTTTCATTAAATGAACATGTTAACAGCTACATTAAATTAGCGCATTAACACCATCACTGGATAAACAGATTAACGGCTTCATTACATGTACATGTTAATAGTTTCATTAAATAAATAAATTAGGCTAGAATAGGCTAATGGCTACATTAAAAAAACTGATTAACACCGTCATTAGATAAACAGTTTAGTGGCTTCATTAAATGAACAAGTTGACAACTTAATTGGATAAAAGGGCTAACAGATTTATTAATGAACCGGGTAATGGTTTAATTAAATAAAAGGGTTACTGGTTTCATTAAATAAACAGCAGGTAATAGAATTTAATTCAAAGTGTTAACTAGTTTATTGCTAATGTCGCACAGTATGATCTCAAACCACAAGTAATTACTTTCACTTTTATAGTACCTATTGTTCAGAAACAACTTCTTTGGCATATAAACCTTTCACTGACTGTGCAATAACCAATATACTGGCTGGATCAACATCCTTCTGCAGAACATAAAGCATGCCATCTGTTTCTATTCATTGGGGAGGTTAGAAACATAGAAAATAGGAGCAAGAGTAGGCCATTCGGCCCTTCGGGACTGCTCCGCCATTCAAATAGAAACTGAACATATCAACACAAAGGACAGAGTTCCAACAGCTCACAAGACAACAGAAACAGCCAGGAGCACATACAGTATTAGAAACCTGGGGCTTGCGAATTGCAGGTCTTATATACAAGTCAATGATCCTCAGGGCTAGTGAGGTGGACCTTAGTTCTCCCCTCTGGCTGTACATCCAGGTGGAAGGAGCCTGCGGGAATTTGATTTCACCCATGGATGTTCAATCACGTCCTTAAGGGGAAGTCTCAGTATTGGACTATGTCGAAGCAATTGGCTGATTAGACTCTTGGCACCGTCTGACATGCTGGCTCAAAATTGGATATCAACCTTACAGTTCCCTCTTCCCACCTTTTTCCCATATCCCTTGATCCCTTTAGCGTTAAGAAATATATCTATCTCCATCTTGAATACATCTAATGACTTGGCCTCCACTGCCTCCTGTGGTAGAGAATTCCACAGGTTCACCACCCTCTGAGTGAAGAAATTTCTCCTCATCCCGGTTCTAAATGGCATATCCCTTATCCTGACACTGTGACCCCCGGTTCTGGACTCCCCAGCCATCGGGAACATCCTCCCCGCATCTAGTCTGTCTAGTCATGTTAGAATTATATATGTTTCGATGAGATCACCTCTCATTCTTCTAAACTCTAGTGAATATAGGCCTAGTCGACCCAATCTCTCCTCATACGTCAGACTTGCCATCCCAGGAATCAGTCTGGTAAACCTTCGTTGCACTCCCTCCATGGCAAGGACATCCTTCCTCAGATAAGGAGACCAAAACTGCACACGGTACTCCAGATGTGGTCTCACCAAGGCCCTGTATAACTGCAATAAGACGTCTCTGCTCCTGTACTCAAATCCTCTTGCAATGAAGGCCATCATACCATTCGCCTTCCTAACTGCTTGCTGCACCTGAATGCTGGCTTTAAAAGGACACCCAGGTCTCGTTGCACCTCCCCTTTTCCCAATCTATCACCACTCAGATAATAATTTGCCTTTCTGTATTTACAACCAAAGTGGATAACCTCATATTTATCCACATTATACTGCATCTGCCATGTTTTTGCCCACTCACCCAACTTGTCTAAATCATATTGGAGCTTCTTTGCATCCTCCTCACAGCTCACATTCCACCCCAGCTTTGTGTCGTCTGCAAACTTGGAAATGTTACATTTAGTTCCCTCATCCAAATCATTGATATATATTGTGAATAGCTGGGGCCCAAGCACTGATCCCTGCGGTACCCCACTAGTCACTGCCTGCCACCCGGAAAAAGACCCGTTTATTCCTACTCTCTGTTTCATGTCTGTCAACCAATTCTCAATCCATGCCAGTATATTCCCACAATCCCATGTACTTTAATTTTGCATGCTAACCTCTTGTGTGGGACCTTATTAAAAGCCTTCTGAAAATCCAAATACACCACATCCACTGGTTCTCCCCTATCTATTCTCCCAGTTACATCCTCAAAAAACTCCAGTAGATTTGTTAAGCATGATTTCCCTTTCATAAACCCATGCTGACTTTGTCCAATCCCGTTAATGCCCTCCAAGTGTTCTGTTATCACATCTTTTATAATAGACTCCAGCATTTTCCCCACTACTGATGTTAGGCTAACTGGGCTGTAATTCCGTTTTTTCTCTCCCTCCTTTTTTAAATAGTGGGGTTACATTTGCCACCCTCCAATCTGTAGGAACTGTTCCAGAATCTATAGAATTTTGCAAGATGATCAACAATGCATCCACTATTTCCAGGGCCACTTCCTTTAGTACTCTGGGATGTAGATTATCAGGCCCTGGGGATTTGTCAGCCTTTAGCCCCATTAATTTCCCTAGCACTATTTTTTTTTACTAATACTGGTTTCCTTCAGTTCCTCCCTCTCACTAGACCCTTGATTCCCTAACATTTCTGAGAGATTATTTGTGTCCTCCTTTGTGAAGACAGAACCAAAGTATGTGTTTAATTGTTCTGCCATTTCTTTGTTCCCCATTATAATTTCCCCCATTTCTGACTGTAAGGGACCTACATTTGTCTTCACTAATCTTTTTCTCTTGACATATTTATAGAAGCTTTTATAGTCAGTTTTTATGTTCCCTGCCAGTTTACTCTCATACTCTATTTTCCCCCTCTTAGTCAATCTCTTTGTTCTCCTTTGCTGAATTCTGAACTGCTCCCAATCCTCAGGCTTGCCACTTTTTCTGGCAATTTTATATGTCTCCTCTTTGGATCTAATACTATCCCTAATTTTTTTTGTAAGCCACGGTTGAGCCACCTTTCCTGTTTTATTTTTGCACCAGACAGGAATGAATAATTGTTGTAATTCCTGCACACGTTCTTTAAATATTAGCCATCGCCTATCCACCGTCATCCCTTTTAGTAAAGTTCCCCAATCTATCATAGCCAACTCGCATCTCATACTTTTGTAATTTCCTTTATTTAGATTCAGGACCCTGGTTTCGGATTCAACTACTTCACTCTCCATCTTAATGAGGAATTCTAGCATGTTATGGTTGCTCTTCCCTAAGGGACCCCACACAAGATTGTTAATTAATCCTTTCTCATTGCACAATACCCAGTCTAGGATCACCTGTTCTCTAGTTGGTTCCTCAACATATTGGTCTAGAAAACCATCACGTACACACTCCAGGAATTCCTCCTCAACAGTATTATTGCTAATTTGGTTTGACCAATCTATATGTATATTAAAGTCACCCATGATTATAGTTGTAACCTTTTTTTAATATTCATTCATGGGATGTGGGCGTCGCTGGCGAGGTCGGCATTTATTGCCAATCCCCAGTTGCCCTCGAGAAGGTGGTGGTAAGCCGCCTTCTTGAACCGCTGCACTCCGTGTGGTGAAGGTTCTCCCACAGTGCTGTTAGGAAGGGAGTTCCAGGATTTTGACCCAGCGGCGATGAAGGAACGGCGATATATTTCCAAGTTGGGATGGTGTGTGACTTGGAGGGGAACGTGCAGGTGGTGTTGTTCCCATGCACCTGCTGCTCTTGTCCTTCTAGGTGGTAGAGGTTGCGGGTTTGGGAGGTGCTGTCGAAGAAGCTTTGGCGAGTTGCTGCAGTGCATCCTGTGGATGGTACACACTGCAGCCACTGTGCGCCGGTCGTGAAGGGAGTGAATGTTTAGGGTGGTGGATGCATCTCTAATTTCTTGCATACATCTCTAATTTCCTGTTTAATGCCCTCCCCTACATCTCCACTGCTGTTTGGGGGCCTATAGACAACTCCCACCAACGTTTTCTGCCCCTTGGTGTTTCTTAGCTCCACCCATACAGATTCCACATTGTGATTTTCCGAGCCAATATCCTTCCTCACTATTGATTTCCTCCTTTACTAGCAACGCTACCCCACCTCCTTTCCCTTTTTGCCTGTCCTTCCTAAATATTGAATACCTCTGGATGTTCAGTTCCCATCCTTGGTCACCCTGCAGCCATGTCTCTGTAATCGCAGCTATATCATAACCGTTAATATCTATCTGCGCTGTTAATTCATCTACCTTATTGCGAATGCTCCGCGCATTAAGACACAATGCCTTTAGACTTGTCTTTTTAAGATTGCTAGTCATCTTAGTTTTATTTTGTACTGTGGCCCTATTTGTTTTTTGCCCTTGTTTTCTCTGCCTTCCTCTATTGCTTCTTCCCTTTCTGTCTTTTGTTTCTAACCTTGTTTCCCCCTCCTTTGTCTCCCTGCTCAGGTTCCCATCCCCCGCCATTCTAGTTTAAACCTTCCCCAACAGCACTAGCAAACACCCCCGCGAGGACATCGGTCCCGGTCCTGCTCAGGTGTAACCCGTCCCGCTTGTACAGGTCCCACCTTCCCCAGACCCAGTCCCAATGTCCCAGGAATCTAAATCCCTCCCTCCTACACCATCCCTTCATCCAGTCTATTCTCTTGTTCCTACACTGACTGAGATCACTACCTTCGAGGTCCTGCTTTGAGGTTATACCGTGGTACATCTTCTCCCTTTTTTCTGTAAGTTTTCTCCCCTACCCGATTGGAGATTTTGCAGCAGAGAGGGCAGATGCACAAATCCCAGGCTGTCCCAATGATCCCTGGCCTGGCTAGTTGCACTGGCAGGGAGAACCAATAACATTCTTCATCCCCCCTCCCCCACCCATGACATTCTCCATCCCCCTCCCCTTCCCTGATTCAACTAAAGACACCACAACCTCCACTCGGTGCCTCCCCACTTGATGTGGTTGAGAATGGGAACTGAGCAGAGCCAGGCGTTGAGCTCCACACAATGCCACAGCGTTGATTTGTATCACTGTATTTTTTGTACGATGATTGAACCTGCAGGGTGAATCATGGAGTGTGATGAAAACAGCACAGCAATCAAGATGAAAGTTTAGCTTACAAAAACTTCGAGGGCAATCACAGTTCAGTTGTATCCTACATCCAGCTCTATCCTTCTCTGCCTAAGCACCGGTAACATGCCCTGCCAAGTGTTAGAGCCATGACCAGAAAAATGTAGCCATAATGACTCATGGGGTGACCTTGGAAGAGTGTGCGATGTTTAAATTCATACTGATTTTTACTGACTAATGGACAGATACAAAGTCTTAAACACTAACTTTTCATCCAGACAGTTACTATGCACGGGTTAAATTCTCACTGGAAGAAACTGAATGTTACAAACCTGTATTGCAATCTAAACAATGACTTTATTTTCATTATTTAAAATATCTGTATCCTCTCCAGGAGAAATTAACTTTGGCTTGAAAGGCAGGATTACTGTACAATGCTGGAAAGTGCAACAAACCGTGTCAAACAGCAAACTCTTCCAGCGGCGGGTGTGGATAAGAGAGGAGAACACACCTCTAATCCCCACATAAAAAAAATTCCAGGGACTCATATTTGAGCTTTGAGGGTGAAAGCCCACAACTTATTCCCGCAGCATGTCCAGCTAGGTTCACCCTAGCCTTTAGGGCATTGGCTTGCAGGGATATCTGGGGCCGAGTGGAAAGGATTTCAACCCGCAGTGATGCCTCAGGAAAGGCAGAGAAAACAGAATTCATCCCCTAAATGAGAAGAGAGAACCAAATATGAGTGCCAAAGTACGTCTTTGTTGACCACTTTCAAGAATCCCATTATTGGGGATTCAGGTTAAAAAATTATGGGCAGGTAAATAGCACAAGAACATCAATGCATTTTACCAAATGCCAACAAATAGCCTCACTGCTAACCCATTGGTAATGGGACATCTTCCTCAGTTCAGTTCTTTCTGATATATTAAAATGTAATCTTATTCACAGCATCAATATGAATGTGATCAGCAGAGAGACAAATCATTGAAATACACCACTTTCAGAGCACTGACTGAGGCCGTCCTGGAGACTGAGTGGATTAGTTCCTCCACCTGAATGGATTATGCAAGCAAGATCTATTACAATGAAAATCTATTCCAATAGTTTGGAGGGTGAATTTTGCGAGGTAAGGGGCTGGCACGAAGACTCATTGGGGAGCAGGATAATTTGTAAGGTCGGACATGCAGCCCCTGTGCACTGAGGGCTAAGCTGTGCTGTATTTGCTGTGATGATTTTTAGGGCTGCGGCTTACACAAACGAGGATGTCACAGGGCTATGCCATCTGCTGTCGGCCGACCTACAGACACCTTGGACTACAAGGATGACTCTTGCCATGTGCGTGCCGCTGGATCCTTCAAAGCTACCGCTCAGCGGGTAACGTGTCAATTTAATCAGTATGATACACACAGCTGAAGTAATAATTTGCAAGTGGGAAAAATGTTTTAAATTTTCCTTATGAAAAGAAGGCATGAGCTGGACAGGGCACAGAACATTTCCCAGGTGCTAGGTTTCCCAATCGAACCATTCAAAACACTTCTTGAAAAAAAAAGTTAACCTGCGATTTTTCTCAGTAACTGAAATTTCTAATGCCCAAAATAAGGTTTTAACCAAAATAAAGATGGAAAAAATAGAGACAGGTCATGGTGACAAAATAAGAGTGGGACAAAGATCACAGGACCATCCCACAGTGCTAACAAAACCCGACTATCTACAATGCTACCAAAATGTAGAATCACCCTCAGTGTAGGTAAATCCCATTCCCCCTCGAAACAGAATTCCTAAGTACATTGGCCACGATATCGACAATTACACTGGGGTTGCAACTGCTGGTGCTCTCCAGCACTGACCCCACATCAGGGAGAGTGCACCTAATCCGCATGGGACTGGGGATGCCCACGCTGTTGTGGACACATCTCAGGCACCTCACCATGGCCCTTTGTAAGGGGGCCATAGTTAGTAAATTTCTAAAGAAAAAAGAAAAAACGTTACCATCGGTCTTCAGGGGTCCAGACCATAATCTTTTCCTGGAATCCCCACCCCCTCTCTCTCTCCTCTTAGCCCTCAAACTTATGCCGGATCCACGCAAGGCCAAGGTCATGGAAACTCCCAGTAGAGAGTGTCCCCACCTCTGCATCAACGGCCTTGTTTGGGGCAGCGAGGCTCTGACCCCCTCCCCGCCGCCCCCACACCAAACAAGATCACAGGATATTCCCAGGCAAGGATGGGACCTGGTGTACCTGGGTCCCGGCCTATTTCCCACCCTTTTTGCTGCACTCCTGCTGGAGTTGCAGCGGGAGTGAGCCGGAAGGGCCTTGGAATTTCGACCCCCCCCCCTCCTTCCAGTTGTCCAAGACTCCAACTGGTACATCCCAAATACCATCTTGTGTTGTACCCTCAAGTTTAAAAATGGTAAGGTATGAAAGTTAAATACTTAGGTAAAGGAACGTATATAAAATAAAAGTCACCCATTTCCAATTTTCACAGAATAATGGAAAGAGTTGTGATGTTCAATCAAAGCACCGGTAAAAATTCCAGAATGCCATATAATACAAATAGAATTGGACGTCTTCAGTCTCTGTAAATCAGTGGCCCTGATATTATCCCCTACTTGGCACAAACAACTCTATTACAAAACAGTGAATCCCGTGACTCACTGTGCTTTACAATGGAGCAGATTGGCCAATATATAGAGAAACCTTACTTGTATTTAATTCCCTCTTGAAACAAAACTGTTGCCTTTACAAAGCAGGAGAATTATTGAGATAAGTGGTAGTAACAGCAGAAGCAGCAGGGTGATTGTAGATTGTTACATAGTTTTCGTTACATTGTTTCTGGAG
Organism: Heptranchias perlo; assembly: GCF_035084215.1. Classification (NCBI taxonomy): domain Eukaryota; kingdom Metazoa; phylum Chordata; class Chondrichthyes; order Hexanchiformes; family Hexanchidae; genus Heptranchias; species Heptranchias perlo. Next base: position 117,362,581 of record NC_090329.1, on the reverse strand, counting down.
GGGTAGAGGAGCAACACCAGAGAAACATGTTGCAGTGTGGCGTCTCCTGATGTCCCCAACAGCCACTGTGCATCTTTTCCATTACACCTCCAACTTTCTACTCCCAGCCAAAAAGAAATCTGGCACAAGACTCGCACTGCATGACCGACTCTGGCTCAAACTGGTGGCTCCGCTCCGAGGAAGGAAGAAAGCAGGGGAAGGGGAAAAATAAATTAGAGAAGAGGAAGCTAGTCAATAACAGAAAGAGGAGTGAGAAAGAAGAGGAGGGTATAAAAGAACAGAAAGATGAGCTGGCATTACAAAACTTCAATTCAGATATTTAATCCAGAGTCAGATTTTGAATTCAGATCTTTATCAGAGAAACAGGATGTGTGCGATACTTGACGTGTAAATGGCGAGAGGCTCTGACATGATCTATTGAATGGCGGAGCAGGCTCGAGGGGCCGTGTGGCCTACTCCTGCTCCTGCTCCCAATTTCTTATGTTCTGATGACAGATATTGCCAAATAAACAGTCTGTCATATCGTTGTTCCTTTGAAATTACAGTGGCCGCTACAATTGACCTCAGCACCTAGGAGAGAGTAACAGAGACAGAAAGAAGCACGAAAAGGTCAAAGAATAACAGAGAAAAATACAGAAAAGTTAGAGAGGAAAACAGAAACACAGGAAGAGAGTAACAGAGAGAGGAAAAATGCAAAAAAGATAGGTCGGAAAAACACAGAGGGACAGGAAGAAACAGAAAGGTCTGAGAGTAACAGGATCACAAGAGTAACAGAGAAAATGAGAGAAAGCTTGAACATTAGCAGAGATATAGGTAGAGAGTAACAAAGAGAAACACGGAAAGGAAGGGAGTCAAACAGAGGAATGCAGAAGAATGAGGTGAGTAAAGGACACAGCTATAGAGTAAGAGAGAGAGACAGGCTACTGCTTATACTCTAAAAACTAGGATTGACTTGTTAAGATTGGTGAATGAAGTTGTTGTTGTCTAAACATAGTTAGGAACCCCAGGTCTACACTATAAATAGTGGATTTATTATTATATGAAGGCTATATAAATGCAAGTCTTTCTTTTACAAAACATGAAAGACTTATACGACCCAATAATTCCTAAGTTTGAGACAAATACTCACAAGATCTTAATGTTCATTGTTGATTTTTATAGTTTATGTAACTTGTTTACATTTTCCATTTGATCCTATGAAATTATTTTGAAAGGTCCAAAAATAGTACATTTCACAAATATTCATTACTAAACATACAGAGTATTAAAAATGTCAAACCACGTGGCTCAGTAAAGTCTGTCTCCAAGTCATCTGTTCAAACCTGTTTTGGTGGTGTTGGTTGACCTAGACAGCAACTCCCTATTCTTCTTCAAATAGTGCCACAGAATCTTTATCTGCCTGAACAGGCTGGGGGGGGTCTCAGTTTAGTGTCCTTACTTCTCGCTTCATGATTTTGAGTCATTTTCTTATGTCAACATTGAAAATCACTATGTAAACATTTATAATGGGATCATTCTAAGCAATGATGTAAATATTTCCTTTGCTGTCATGGTTTGTTGATGAACCAATCAAATCATTCAAAATGCTTTTTGAGAAAATTTTCATCTGGCATTTTTTTTCTCAGTAACTGAAATTTCTAATGGGTTTTAAACAAAACATTTTTTAAAAAATTACATATTTCACAAGAACATGTAAAATTTATCCAATTAATTTTCTTTCGTGTCATTTAATACAGTCACAATTTTTTTTGCTTCAAGTTGCCAGCCTGTCTCAAAAGCCTGAGCTTTGACTGGATATTTTTGACCTCACAGCTTTATACGGTCATTTTTGCTTGTTTATGGAAATTTACGTTTATTAAACAATAGTGCACGCCTGGCAAACACCGAGAGGGACTACCAGGAAACTGTGCAGCCCCATCCCATGACTTTTTGACCATTAATTTTAAGCAGCAGAAAATTTACAAACAAGTGCTTTAAAGTAAACGTAAAGACAAGAACTGATTCATGATGAGGAAAGTGCCGATTTTCACCTGAGGGTGCGGATGTATTGTAGCAAGAGACTGATGGGTGGCTACACGTTGGTGAATGGGGCCCCACCCTCACAAAGCTATCAGACCCTGTTCCCCAATACTGCCAGATCCCGCCATCTCCAATACAGCCAAACTCTGACCCCCGACTGCTCCAAATGCCCCTCAGTCCAACTGAACCCCAGACTCCCCCCCCCCACCACCCCGCCCCACCATTCCCAGATCCAGGGGCCCCTGTTAGTGCTCACAAATCCTTAAGACTACAATTCCAGTGCTTCTTAATCCTGGAACTGCCCGATGTTCCACGATGCTGAGACGTCCCTCCCTAATGCTGCCAGATCCTAGGAGCCAATACTCAGTGATCCCAGGCTCCAGAACCTGCCCTTTTGTTCTGAGAACCTTCTTTTCCAATGTTCCCAGCACCTTAGGACCACTTCCCCCACCCCCAAAGTGTTCTAGACTCCTTCAAACTACTGCTTGATTCTGACTCCCAATCCCAGTACTGCCAGATTCCCGATATCCGTGATATTCAATCTCAGTGGTCCCAAATCCCAGGGCCACAGTCAATGCTGATAAGTTAGTGTCCCTGATAATACAACTTGGCATTGCACCCAAGTACTTACAAAACCCTCCATTCACTGCTAGCAATGACACGGGACATGTGCTAGTATTTTAAAGGATGTTTGGGTGGGGGGACGGGGGGGGGGGTGGGGGGACAGGGGGCGGTTAGTCCAACTTTTTGTAACGCATCACATAATGCTTCCTTTCTGTTAGAATAACCAAATTGGTAAGGATTATTTCCACTCCACTATCGGAGATCCCTTTATCAGTCACTATACCGGCTACTCTGGAATTCTCTCCCAAAATTATTTTGCTTTGTTATCTCTCCATGATGAAGAAGATCCATCAACCCAATTGATCTAATCCTTCCAGAACATCAACACTGCCATCTGCCCATTACAGTTAGATTGTTTCTTAAATGGTCCAAGTCTCCTGGCATGAGCCATTCTTCCTGACGACCTGTTCCATTTGTTGATCTCTTCCATCTGCCTCTCGTTTCCCTTCTCCCCATGGCAGAATATTTCTTCTTTTTCTCCCCCTGCTCAATGCCTACTTCTTATTTTATAAACCACTCTGAGATGTGTTTTTTTTAATGTGAGGTGTGCTACAGAAATGAGTTGCTGTTGAATATTGCAGACCTGATTTGCAGCCTTTGCCGCATAGTTGCAAATTTTGTTTGCGACGTTATATTGTTACCCAGTGATTTAACTAGTCTGTCAGCTTCCTGCCCCCCATCCCCAGTTTTCATCAAAATGGGTTTTGAGGGACCTACCTGTGACTCAGCTCTGATTGCTCTGGCTCCAGAGAGATATGAAGAAGAGAAAAAAAAAAGTGTGAAAGAAAATAAAATGCAGAATGCATCAACATTACAGACACGTGGGTACTAAAGGCAGGGTTGTGGGTGTCGATGGGTTTGCAGCTTTTTAAAAAAAGACACTTTTTTTTCTTCATTCCTTTCAAGCCACCAAGCAACTTCGTCACAGATAAGTCAAGAGACAGAAGAAGATTGGGCGATAAAGCAAATAAAGTCACTACCACTGTATGCACGGAAGGAGGCTGGGAGCACGAGACTGATAGCCATATTCACCAATGGTAATTGGGGCGCATACGTTGGTGTAAAGTTACTTTCCTCTTTAAGAGGGGTAGTCATGGATGGGTTAAAAGGATGAGAAATTTTGGATCTACCACATCATCATTCCTTTAAAATGTTTATTTTAAAAATGTATCATAACTGATCTGCACAACTATTAAAACTGTTTCTACATTCATGTAAAATGGTACATGTAACTCATTACAGAATTTTTCTAGAAGGTTCCAGTATTACTGCTTGACTGAGCCTCCTTATACTTCTCCCTCCAAAACCTTCTGCCTTCTTGCCACGAATTGCCACCTATCTCGCGACTGTGTTTTTCCTTTTGTTGAGTCCTTCTATTTTACCTCCCTGCAATTCTAACTGCTTCCCAGTTAGACCACTCCTTTCCAGATGCTTCCCCCCACCTCTTAAAGTTCTCCCTCAACAAAACTAATGTAGCAATGATACACAGCAAGAAGCAACAGCACGCAATTTGGAACTTCAGTCCATCACACTGCTATAGAAAGAAGGTAAGACTTGCATTTATATAGCGCCTTCCATCACCTCAGGACAACCCAAAGTGCTTCACAGCTAATGATGTACTTTTGAAATATAGTCACTGTTGTAATTCAGGGAACGCAGCAGCCAATTTGCGCGCAGCAAGGTCCCACAAACAGCAATGTGATAATGACCCGATAATCTGTTTTTGTGATGTTGGTTGAGGGATAAATATTGGCCAGGACACTGGGGAGAACTCCCCTGCTCTTAGAATCATAGAACGATACAGCACAGGAGGCAATTCGGCCCATCGTGCCTGTGCTGGCTCTTTGGTAGAACTATCCAATTAGTCCCATTCCCCTGCCCTTTCCCCATAGTCCTGTAATTTTTTCCCTTCAAGTATTTATCCAATTCCCTTTCGAAAGTTACAACTGAATCTGCTTTCACCACCCTTTCATGCAATGCATTCCAGATCACAACCACTTGCTGTGTACATTTTTTTTTCCTCATATCACCTTTGGTTCTTTTGCCAATCACCTTAAATCTGTGGTCTCTGGTTACTGACCCTTCAGCCACTAGAAATTGCGCCATGGGGTCTTTTAGGTTCACCTGAGAGAGAGAAGACGAAGCCTTGGCTTAACGTCTCATCTGAAAGACGACACCGAAGTGTCAGCCTAGATTTTGTGTTCAAGTCTCTGGACTACAGACACCATATAATGGATGTTCCAGTGCCTAAATGTACTTTCCTGAGTTCAGGTTTCAAGAGCTGACCACGCACTTTTAGCACTCTTTGAAGGGAATACTTTCAGTATGATTTACTCACCATACCGCCAGTGCACTCTCTACAATCTTGCAAACAGGCTAGATTTTCCCAGGTGCTGTAAGCTTTCAGCCCTGCTACCAGTGCCTGCAAAGAACGATTATTGACCAGGCTCCTGCCTTGGTACATATCTTCATCCAATATCTCTCCTGCATACCTGTCAGGAAAAAAAACACATGAAACCAACTTTGAGACCTCCACAAATAAGGCGTAACACGACAATACAACACGATAGATTGTAACCTCTGATAAAGGCTCGTTTCCTGCAATTCCTTCACTAATAAAGGATCATTTTTAATCAGCCCTATAATCAGCCCCAGCATCCTTGGGTCGGAAAAGGGCAAAATATAAACAGCCAAGTTTGCAGCTCCTATTCACATTCAGTGACCAATGCTGGAAAATGCATCTTGCGGACATCAAATGAAGGTAGAGTTGGGCTCAGCCCCTCCGCGCCACTGGTGAAACTGTACCCCAGTGTAAATCACTGCCGCCCAGAAGAGCAGGGAAGAGAGGAAAATTGGAGGGACAAAAAAAATAATTTTTTATTTGAATCATCAAGGTGGTGTTTTAAAAAAACTGAAATCCACTCTAATTCCAAATAATATATTTCTTTATTATTGCGATGTTTCAGCTCACTCTATTGTTAAAAATTTATTTTTGGGTGTCAATCTTACTGTTCATCAAGATGGTCCACATTGTACAGCATTGTCAGCAGCAAACAATCCCACGGTCAGGTATTCTCAGCCGATTACTGAGTGCAGCTCCGTCTATTCAGCACCAATCCACAACACAAGAAAAACACCCTCTACTGCACCAGTATGACCTGTTTCTACTATTCACATTAGAAATCTGTACTAAGGCCCAAGTGACTGAGATTGGCAATTTGTCGCCAATTTGTATCAAATTCTAGCCAATTTTCTGCTGGGGGCCTGGACTCGCAAGGAACTGGGCCAAGAGACATGTGCAATTACTGAGTGGGATGATATGGGGGTGGATTCCACCCCTCTCAAATGTTTTCGGAGTGTGTTTTATGTTTCCCCCTTTCAATCTGCTCCAGGTCTTGGAATTGCCCCTGATGTCAGCAACTAAAAAAAAAATCAGCCAGTAACTATGATCCATTGGAGGGCAGAGGTGGGCAGGGCAGTGGAGTTCATTTTATGATCTACCTCCTGCTCACGACACAACAACTTCCATGAGGGGAAAGGAGAAAAACAGTGGGGGAAGGAGAAAACGAATGCACAAAGAAATAGTTGTTGAAGCAAGGGAGGTAGGTAGCAAGGTGAAGCATTTTGTGACAGAGCTCCAAAGAGCAGAAGTGCAGTGATTACAAGAAAGCCTACCAGTGGTAGAGGATGATGAGCAGTAAAGCCAGAGCCGGAGCAGTGGATGGTATAGATTAGGAAAGGATTGTTCAGATACAGTGCAGCAAGATAGTGGAGGGGTTTGAGGACGTCGTATTGGGGCACATGAAGCTTAGGACTCTCTGTAAGAGAGAATTTGGGACCACTGGGTTCTGCATTAACTAGAGCTTGTGAGGAAGAAAGAAGGTTGGCAAGGAGGACATTCGAGAAATCAATTCCAGAGTGCGATGAAGACATAGATCAGGGCATCAGCAGCGGGGCTGGAGACCGGGCGTAACAGGAAACATTCCGGAGTTGGGAAAATCCAGTCCAGTGGCTACTCACTTGATCTAGGACAGGAAGGTCAGCTCTGGATTCAGCACCATCTAGTTCAGCTGCAGCGGGCAACTACAGGATTGATTGATAAATCTGCTGCCAGAGGCACCTAGGTGCTGGTGGATGGCCTGAAGGGAATTCGGGTTCATTCAACACAGTGTTGGACAGATAGTCGGAGGGTACAGCGACAGCTTTGGAGCCAACGTTGTTGGAGGAGATGTAGAATCGGGTGTGGTCAACATACAGGTGAAAGGTGGACCCTATGCTTGTGAATTATGATTGGAAAATTGTGCACGGCGCGCAAATTAATTTCCAGCATGCACTGCCAGCCAGCAGTACAAAGTCCGAAAATTGCCCCTCGCAGAAGCAGGTAGCTCCCAGCTGTGGTGAGCTGGCCAAAGTGGCAGGGCTAAAGAGGGAGGGAAAATTAGCCAGCGTTCTCCCTCTCGATTGCTTTGTAGAGAGGGATGCCGTGGGTGTGAAGTTAAAACAGGTTCTGACTCGACCGTGACGTCGCTACAATCCAACACCAACCCTAGATTATCCAATTGCCGTTTTTCCCGTACATTTTAAACAGATTAATGCCAGCATTGAAATAACACCGATCAGAAAGCCTACTCTTCAATTGATTAGACTCCGACACGGTAAAGCAACCACTTGGACGAGGTATGAGAGCGCTGCTGGTGCCGGCAAAACCGTAGCCCAGGAGAGGAATGGGGAGGGGAGATTTTCTGTAAATTTCCAATTGATGAAAATTTTTTAAAATATGAGAAATGTAAAGAACCAGAGATGAAAGAGAAAATGCATAAGCTTTAAGTACAGTTACAGTAAAGCAGCTGATTCGACTTGAAATGAATTCAAAGACTGATTCAAAGGTTCTAATCCGAAGAATGTGGTACACTGTCTGTTTCTTCAGCTTGTAAATGTGGTCTCAGAATTAGTTGTTTACTGTAGAAAAACAAGTTACATGTCAGCTTGACTCTGTTAATAGCACTCTTGCCTCTGAATCTAAAAGTTATTGGTTGAAGCCTCATAACTTTGACTTGTGCACGTAATCTAGGCTGACACTTCAATGCAGTACGAAGGGAATGTTACATTCTTGCAGGTACTTTGTTTTTGGATGACATGTTAAACCGAGGCCCCGCCTGCGTTTTCATGTCCATGCAAAGACGCAGAAGTTACAACATGTAAATAGACCATTTGGCCCAACCATTACATGTTAGCGTTTACACCGTGCACTAGCAAGTGGTCCGAATCGCTTTACCTGCTCCTCCATCCTCTTCAACGTTTTTCCTTCATCCATATATCCAATCTATTCTTGAATACTAACATGGGGGGAATTTTAAGCCCCCATGATGGGCGGGACAGTGGCGGGGGTAGGTTAAAATTTCAAAAATCTGAAACCTGACCCCAAAGCGCCTTCAACTTCCGGTTTTAACGGAGGTGGATTGGGGAGGGGGAGGGCGCGAGTAACTTGTTCTCGAGAGGCGGGTCAGTAATTTAAATATGTTAACGAGGCTGCGTGCCTCAGATTTTAGCAGAATTTCACATTTAACGGCTGCGGGCAGAGTTTCTCTGGGCTCGGGAAACCCGGCAGCTGAAGGGAGGTGAAAACATCCGAATCCAGCAGGTAAGTGCCTTTGCAGCACTGCTTGTGGACTAGGAGCAGCAGGAGTGCTTCCCCCCACCCCTCCACTCCAGCCCCTCAAGCTAACCTGCCGCAATCGGCCTCCCTCCCCTCGATCCACCAACGCCTGCGCCACCCCCCACCCCGATGTCCAGGCAGACTCGCGTTCTGAAGGTCCCCTGCGATCTTTCTCCCGCTCCCTGTTCTGAACTCTTACATTTAATCTTGTATCTATGGGTCCTCTTTCCGGACCCCTCAACTACTGGTAACTGTATGCTTATATTTACTCTAACTTTAAACACTTCTATCATATTGAATCAGGCCAGGATCTACTCCGTTAATGGTAGGGCGTTGGGGAGAGTTATAGAACAAAGAGATCTAGGAGTACAGGTTCATAGCTCCTTGAAAGTGGAGTCACAGGTGGATAGGGTGGTGAAGAAGGCATTCAGCATGCTTGGTTTCATTGGTCAGAACATTGAATACAGGAGTTGGGATGTCTTGCTGAAGTTGTACAAGACATTAGTTAGGCCACACTTGGAATACTGTGTACAGTTCTGGTCACCCTATTATAGAAAGGATATTATTAAACTAGAAAGAGTGCAGAAAAGATTTACTAGGATGCTACCGGGACTTGATGGTTTGACTTACAGGGAGAGGTTGGATAGACTGAGACTTTTTTCCCTGGAGAGTAGGAGGTTTAGGGGTGATCTTATAGAAGTCTATAAAATAATGAGGGGCATAGATAAGGTAGATAGTCAAAATCTTTTCCCAAAGGTAGGGGAGTCTATAACGAGGGGGCATAGATTTAAGGTGAGAGGGGAGAGATACAAAAGGGTCCAGAGGGGCAATTTTTTCACTCAAAGGGTGGTGAGTGTCTGGAACGAGCTGCCAGAGGCAGTAGTAGAGGCGGGTACAATTTTGTCTTTTAAAAAGCATTTGGACAGTTACATGGGTAAGATGGGTATAGAGGGATATGGGCCAAGTGCAGGCAATTGGGACTAGCTTAGTGGTATAAACTGGGCGACATGGACATGTTGGGCCGAAGGGCCTGTTTCCATGTTGTAAACTTCTATGATTCTATTGTCCTGTAACCTACACTGTTCTGATTAAAAATACTCCAATTCGTCAAGTCTTTCTTCGTATTTGTATTTCTTCATACCTGGCGGCATCCCAGTGAATCTGCGTTGTACCCTCTCCAAAGCCTCATTGTCCTTCCCATTGTGTGAAGCCCAATACTGTGCATAGTATTCTAACTGAGCTTTTAAGTAGGCTTTTATGTAGGCTCATTATTACCTCTTGACCTTTATATTCTATGCCTCATGATGAAATCTATAATTCTATTCATTTTTTTGTGTCCTCATCAACCTTTAATATCCTGTGAACCTGTAGCCCTCTGCTCTTCCACAGCACCGAGCCTAACTTCCATTCAGAGTATAATTACTGCTGTCATATTTTTACCAAATGAATTAACTTTTTCCTCTGTTTTGGTATTATCTGAAAATTTCAGTACCGCTTCCTCTAGGCCTATATCCAAATCATTGATGTCCAAGCACTAAACCCTGTGGGACACCACTACCTACTTCCACCAGTCTGAAACTGCATTAACTCCTGCTCTCTCTTCTAACCAGTATTTAATCCAGTTTGCTATCTTCCCCCTAATTCCATACCCCTTCATTTTCTCTGATAATCTCCCCTGTGTTGCCTTGTCACAGACTTTCCTAAAGTCCATGTACACTACATACTCTGTATTTCCCCTATCTACCATGAGTGTTACCCCCTCAACTAATTTTATGAGGTTTGTCAAGCACAATCGTCCCTTTTGAAATCCGTGCTGGCTACTTCTAACTATTTTCTCTTTATCTGGACATATGGTAATTTCATTCTTAATTAAAGGTTAAAATTTTCTTTACTGCAGATGTTAAGTAACTGGCTCCCTTTTAAAAATGGGTACCACAGTGGCACACATCCGCACTCAGTAGAGCTCTGAAATATAATTTTGAGGGCCTTGGCAATTTCCTCCCTCATCTCCCTCAGGATCCTAGGATGTATCACATCGGGTTCTGGCACTTTAGTGTAACAAACTTACCTAAAAATGTTCCTTTTATAAACTGTAATATCGCTTATCTCTCTCTCAACCACCTCAGGACTCACCTCCTCTCCACCATTTTTCTTTAGTAAAGACAGATGCAAAGTACTTACTAAATATTAAAAAAAGATCGCACGGTACTGTTTGAAGAAGAGCAGGGATTTCTCCTCAAAACATTCCTCCTTCAACCAACACCACCGAATACAGTTTAAATGGTCATTTCATAGAACCATAGAAGTTTACAGCACAGAAGGCCATTTAGCCCATCGCGTCTGTGCCGGCTCTTCGCCAGAGCAATCTCAAACTAATTCCACTACCTTACTCTACCTCTGTAATTCCTCTGCTTCAAATATTCATCCATTTTTCCCTTAAAAGATACAGTGGCCTTTCCCTCAACTACTCCCAATGACAAAACATGCCATGCTGAAACAACTTCATGCATCAAGACAATTTCTCTTAACCTCACTCTCTTGGAGATATTGTTATATTAATGGCCCCTCATTACTGACTCCCCAAACAGAGGAAATAATTTATCCCTATTCACCTGTCAATACCCATCAGAATTTCAAAAACCTCTTATTAAATTTCCAATTAGCCATCTGTTTCCTTTCCCTGGCGTTATCCTGGTGAATCTACATTGTATGCGCTCTATGGCTTTAATGTCCTTTCTATAATGGACTACTCCAAACGGCATATAGTACTCTAACTGTGGCCTAGTCATTGCCTTGCATAATTTATTATCTCTTTACTCTTGTACTCTACTGTACTTATGAATATTAATGCTCATTGTTATGATGCATGATAATGATAATGAAAAAGTTTTCCACTTCTCAAAGAACTTACTGATTTGTTTTATTTGGAGTTAAGAATGTGATGGATCTAAAAACTTTGATATTGTTAACGGTTACTTCTCCTCAGGTACTGTCCCACTCCCCTTCAAAGCTGCCGTCATCACCCCCCTCCTCGAAAAAACCTACCTTTCACCCCTCTGTCCTTGCAAACTACCGCTCCATCTCCAACCTCCCTTTCCTCTCCAAAGTCCTTGAACGTGTTGTCACCTCCCAAACCCGTACCCACCTTTCCCGCAATTCCATGTTTGAATCCCTCCAATTGGGTTTCCGCCTCTGCCATAGTACTGAAACGACCCTTGTCAAAGTCACAAATGACATCCTATGTGACTGTGACCATGGTTAACTATCTCTCCTCATCCTACTCGGCCTGTCAGCAGCCTTTGATACGGTTGACCACACCATCCTCCTCCAATGCCTCTCCTCTAGGTGGGTGGGAATACGCTCACCTGGTTCCATTCTTACCTATCCAGTCATAGCCACTTCTCTCGACCCCTCCACTGCCTCTCATTTGTCACACTGCTTATTCGACATCTAGTACTGGACGAGCAAAAATTTCCTCCAAATAAATATTGGGAAGTCCGAAGCCATTGTTTTCAGTCCCCGCTGCAAACTCCATTCCCTAGCTACCTATTCCATCCCTCTCCCTGGCCACTAGCTGAGGCTGAACCTTGGCGTCCTATTTGACCCTGAGATGAGCTTCCAACCACATATCAGCTCCATCACTAAGACCACCCACTTCCACCTCCGTAACATCGCCCGTCTCCGCCCCTGCCTCAGCTCATCTGCTGCTGAAACACTCATCCATGCCTTAGTTACCTCCAGACTTGACTATGCCAACGCTCTCCTGGCTGGACACCCAACTTCCACCCTCCATAAACTTGAGCTCATCCAAAATTCTGCTGTCTGTATCCTAACTCGCACCAAGTCCCGTTCACCCATGACCCCTGTGTTCGCTGACCTTCATTGGCTCCCGGTCCGGGAATGCCTCGATTTAAAAAAATTCCCATCCTTGTTTTCAAATCCCTCCCTGGCTCGCTCCTCCCTATCCCTGTAACCGCTTCGAGATATCTGCGCGCCTCTAATTCTTGCCTCTTGCGTATCCCCGATTTTAAATCGCTCCACTATCGGTGGCCTTGCCTTCAGCTGCCTGGACCCTGAGCTCTCGAATTCCCTCCCTAAACCTCTCAGCCTCTCTATTCTCCTTTTAAGACGCTCGTTAAAACCTACCTCTTTGACCAAGCTTTTGGTCGCCTGTCCTAATATCTCCTTATCAAATTATGTTTGATAACTCTCCTGTGAAGCACCATGGGATGTTTTTACTAATTCAAAGGTGCTATCTAAATGCAAGTTGTGGTTGTTGTTGTTATTGTCATCAAGCTGACAAAATACCCATACTGATGGCAAAAGGCAATTACTTCTATAATGTAATTTCTTATACTTATGTTCAACTGATTTGCTGTTTGTAGGACTCTATGCAAACTGGCTGCCACATTTGACAACAAAACAATGACTACATTTTATGAGATAATTCATTGGAAGTGCGCTAGGATATCCTGAGATCATGATAAGGTTCTATATATAGGCAAATTCTTTCCTTCTGTGATTTTTAGTGGACCGTTTCCTGTCGTTAAACTGGAATGAATGCTTTTATAAAGTGAAATTAAGAAATTCAATTAGTATGCAGAGTGAGATTAAATTTAGAATTAATACTTGAAGCATAAAAGCAGAGAGTAGTGGTTGTTTTTCAGACTGGAGGGGAGTATACAGTGATGTTCCCCAGGGGTCAGTATTAGGACCACTGCTCTTTTTGATATATATTAGTGACCTGGGCTTGGGTATAGAGGGTATAATTTCAAAGTTTGCAGATGACACGAAACTCGGAAATGTAATAAACAATGTGGGGGATAGTAACAGACTGCAGGAGGACATAGACAGGTGAAATGGGCAGATGAAATTTAATGCAGAGAAGTGTTACGTGATACATTTTGTTGGTAGGAAGAATAAGGAGAGGCAATATAAACTAAATGGTACAATTTTAAAGGGAGTGCAGGAACAGAGAGACCTGGGGGTGTATGTACACAAATCTTTGAAGGTAGCAGGACAAGTTGAAAAGGCTGTTAAAAAAAGCAAATGGGATCCTGGGCTTTATTAATTGAGGCAGAGTACAAAAGCAAGGAAGTTATGATAAACCTTTATAACACACTGTGTTCAATTCTGGGCACCACACTTTAGGAAGGATGTCAAAGCCTTAGAGAGGGTGCAGAAGAGAATTACTAGAATGGTATCAGGGATGAGGGACTTTAGTTATGTGGAGAGACTGGAGAAGCTGGGGTTGTTCTCCTTAGAACAGAGAAGGTTAAGGGGAGATTTGATAGAGGTGTTCAAAATCATGAACAATTTTGACACAGTAAGTAAGGAGAAACTGTTTCCAGTGGCAGAAGGGTCGGTAACCAGAGGACACAGATTTAAAAGAGCCAGAGGCGACATGAGGAAACATTTTTTTACGCAGCGAGTTGTAATGATCTGGAATGCACTGCCTGAAAGGGTGGTGGAAGCAGATTCAATAGTAACTTTCAAAAGGGATCTGGATAAATACTTGAAGGGAAAAAACTTACAGGGCTATGCGGAAAGAGCAGAGGAATGGGGCTAAATAGATAGCTCTTTCAAAGTGCCGGACAGGCACGATGGGCCGAGTGGCCTCCTCCTGTGCTGTACCTACTATGATACTATGCTAAAGAGGGGAAGTTTGCAAAATTCTTTTCATGTAAAGAATTATTAGAAAGTGAAATGCGTTATCACAAGTGGCTATTAACACCAAATCAATTAAGACATTTAAGAGGTAAGAAAGAAAGACTTGCATTTATATAGCACCTTTCACGACCTCAGGACGTCCCAAAGTGCTTTACAACCAATTAAGTCATTTTGAAGTGTAGGAATCGCAGCAGCCAATTTGCGCACAGCAAAGTCCCACAAACAGAACTCCCCTGCTCTTCTTCGAAATAGTGCCATGGGATCTTTTATGTCCACCTGAGGGGACAGGCGGGGCCTCGGTTTAATGTCTTATCAGAAAGACGGCATCTTCGACAGTGCAGCACTCCCCCAGTGCTGCACTGAAGTGTCAGCCTAGATTATGTGCTCAAGTCTCTGGAGTGGGACTTGAACCCACAACCTTAGGGGCTCAGAGTTGAGAGCATGACCAACTGAGCCATGGCTGACACCTAAATAGATGAAGATTTATACTGAAGAGGATGGAAATGGAATTAGACCAGATGATGTGGAGGTAGCATCGGTTCAGGCGCAATGGGACAAATGGCCTTCTTCTGGAGTGTAAGTTCTATGACTATTAAATGCTTATTTCTGAGGCATAAATAGCCAGTTGATAGATGACACATTTTCCACTAATCAATATCAGTTAATCAATGGGGGAAAAAAACCTCAAGTTTTACGGTAATTGTGAGATAGACTGAATCTATTATAATGAAACTATCAGTTACACTGTAAGTGAATAGAGATATTTCAATTTTGTCTCCCCACTATAAACAGACCCTATTACTTAGTAACGTTTTCTGAGAGCTGCAAGGATCATTCGGTATGCCAATAGTTAATGTACTACAGCATTTTAAGATGCAGTGGTTTCACTTAAAAGTGCAATGCAACAGCAGCATAAATGAAAAAAAACACATCTAAATGCCACAAGAATACAGAAGGCACTGCAGCATTAAGTAATAAATGGTGTCAGCATAAAAAAACAACAGAAATTACATTGGCAGTAAAGAGGAACTTAGTCCTGATTAAAGCACGAAAAATGATGGCACTTTGCCTGCATGTCAGGAATTTAAACAGCTTTCTTCCTGGTTGGAGTTGTATTAAATTAATGAGCTACGCATGATGTCAGAATGAAAACGTTTCACACTGCACTACTCTCTCATGTTCCGTCAATGATAGCTTTGCACGTACCCTCTATTTTTCACAATGACAGAAGTTTTCCAATTTTTAGTGCTCATCTATTTTATACTCAGTCTCACTTGCATGTCTATTTTAATTTTAATTGGCATAACTTATTCACATGCTCCCCCAATTTTCTGTCCTTACCCAAACTCGCCTGAAGGCAGTGACTCACAGTGGAGCACTGTCCAACAAACAGCGGGAAGCCTCACCTCCCCCTGCAGCTACACTTTACATGAGAGTCTAGACAGCGGGTGCCAGTGGACGGTTCAAACGTGCGAGAATTCAAAGCCAGGATCAATCTCCTGATTCTCACCCAGGTCCACATGTACAACAGTAAATTTATATCCTGTTCCTCGTGTCGCCAAACATCTGTGAGCACTTTGTAAAAGGGAAGAGTAAACACTCAGCTGCAGAGGGAAGAGAGACAGTAGAAGAGATGGGTTTCAGGGAACTTTTGAAGGCAGAGCGAAAGGTAGCAAGGGACAGTGGTTTCGCTCTAAAGATTAAGGGTGTAATGGCTGAAAGATCGGCCCCAGATGGCAGATCGATGAGAACAGGAAACGAGGTGCAGAAATCCAGAGTCAGAAGAACAGAGGATATACATACTTGTACTGTCCCAATTTAATCAGGACATCCAGGTTTTGCAAGTGAATTTTAAACCTGTCTACAGCACCATTCCCAAACTTTTAAACCATTCCCCATCGAAGCCTAAAATTGTTGGTCATAAGACCTCATTTTAGAGTGATTGGAATTGGTAGATAAAACAGGTCTGAAATGTTAATGTTTTGTTTCTCCCACACTTCTAAGTTATACCTAATTGTATTCTGACAGCATAACTTTTACTCCTTAAACTATGCAACATCAATGTTAATCCCTCTGAACGACAAGTGTGAAAAAGCAAATCAAGCACATTCCAGATCGAACTCTTTGTTTTTGTGGAGATCATGGCAATGCACAGACCAGGAAGGTCTCAAGTTCAATCCCCAGTCTGTGCAGAATTAGGTGATCCCCAACAAGGCAGCAATTGGAACGCAACAATTTAGCTCACTGCCCCTACGTTAGGAAACAGAAAATCGGCCAAGCTTTCCACTCTTGATTTGTTATCCAGCAACTCCTGCTCAAAGTGGACATGTACCGATGTCAGGTCAGGAAAGGTTCGGGCTCAGCTACGATGCCCACTGTAGTTGAATAGCCCACCAACGCATGACTATCAGCCAGTTGGCGGCCTGTAGGACGGTATCATCAGCGAGGACGCATGCCTTTGGGGAAGGAGGAACGATTGGAGTGAAGAAGAAAAAATAAATGATAAAGCCAAGAGAAAGTTCCAGCTTGCAATTTTCTTTTAAATTTTGCTTCTTAAAAAAATTTTTTCCCCCACCAGTTCTATCCCTCCCCTCCTGAAAACAGTAAGTCCTTGTTAGGATACAGTTGTGATGTGGAGATGCCGGTGATGGACTGGGGTTGACAATTGTAAACAATTTTACAACACCAAGTTATAGTCCAGCAATTATATTTTAAATTCACAAGCTTTCGGAGGCTACCTCCTTCCTCTTTCCACATCGTTCACCTGAGGAAGGAGGTAGCCTCCGAAAGCTTGTGAATTTAAAATAAAATTGCTGGACTATAACTTGGTGTTGTAAAATTGTTTACAAAAGGATACAGTTGCACAGGTTACTCTCCGTAGGTTTAAATCCACATGCACCACAGAAAAAGGAGGGGGACTAGTCCTGTCCATCTAAAGCATGCAAGCTGAGATATGTGCGGCAATAGATTGTCGTGAATGGATGGTTGAAAAAAAAATTCACCAAAACTGACATCTACTGAGCGTGCCGGCGTGTTGTTAAGTATTTTTTGGCACCTCGCCAACCTACCGAGAACAAAAAAAGGAGCCAAACGCCACAGACTCACATCTTCAGTACAATATACAGTTTTTTTCCTCTGCTTTGGTCTCATCATCTCTTCATGTTCTGACTTAAGTAACCCGACCACAAACAGAATGTTCTAGATAAATATGAAGATGCGTTCACAGAGATTTACACAAACAAATATCTGTAATGTTTACAGCCACTCTTTTTTTTTTAAAAGAGAAAAAAAGCATTGTAAATAATTATTTAAACCGTGAAACATTGTTATGAAAGACGACACCTGGATAGGACCCTTCACACGAGGCTCCCGCCCACATCCTTCATCTGCTGTGTCAGCATTGGCTCAGTGGTAGCACTCTCGCCTCCGAGTCAGAAGGTCGTGGGGTCATGCCCCATTCTAGGTTGACGCTACATTGCAGTAGTGAGGGAGTGCAGCACTGTCGGAGATGGCGTATTTCAGATGAGACGTTAAACCGAGGCCCCCATCTACCCCCTCAGGTGGACGCAAAAGATCCCAAGGCACTATTTGAAGTAGAGCCGGGGAGTTATCTCAGTGTCCTGGCCTATATAACTAAAAGCATCACTAAAAACAGATGATCTGGTCATTTATTTCATTGCTGTTTGTGAGACCTTGCTATGTGCAAATTGACTGCTGCATTTGCCCACATTACAACAATCATTACACTTCTATTCCATTGACTGTAAAGCGTTTTGGGACGTCCCGAGGTCATGAAAGGCGTTATATAAATGCAAGTCCTTTCATTGCTGCCATGCCATCATGAGAGGCAGCTATTCTCTCAATCTCCTCAGCTACGCTACTCGCTCAGTCACGTACGCGCAATCACAGTGTATTCCCCATTGCCAGTTCAGTGGATTTGCTAGCTCAATAAAGAATTTTAAATCTGAAATCGATAGATTTTTGCTAGCCAAGGGTATTAAGGGATATGGAGCCAAGGTGGGTAAATGGAGTTAGGATACAGATCAGCAATGATCTCACTGAAAGGCGGAACAGGCTCGAGGGGCTGAATGGCCTACTCCTGTTCCTATCTGAGGAATTGCAAATGGAACTGAACACTGCAATCATTGGCAAACAGCTCCACTTCTGACCTTATGATGGAGGGAAGGTCATTGATGAAGTAGCTGAAGATGGTCGGGCCTAGGACACTGCCCTGAGAACTCCTGCAGTGATGTCCTGGGGCTGTGGTGACCGACAACCACAACCATTTTCCTTTGTACCAGGCATGATTCCAGCCACTGGAAAGTATTCCCCTTGATCCCCATTGACCAGTTTTACTAGGGCTCCTTGATGCCACACTCGGTCGAATGCTGCCTTGATGTTAAGGGCAGTCACTCTCACTTCCCCTCTGGAATTAAGCTAGTGTCCCTGTTTGGACCAAGGCTGTAACGAGGTCTGGAGCTAAGTGGTCCTGGCAGAACCCAAACTGAGCATCGGTCAGCAGGTTATTGGTGAGTAAGTGCCGCTTGATAGCACTGTTATTGAGGATGTGAAGGCCTTAGAGAGGGTGCAGAGGAGATTTACTAGAATGATTCCAGGGATGAGGGACTTAAATTACGTGGATAGACTGGAGAAGCTGGGATTGTTCTCCTTGAAGCAGAGAAGGTTGAGAGATTTGATAGAGGTATTCAAGATCATGAAGGGTCTAGGCAGAGTAGATAGAGAGGAACTATTCCCATTGGCAGAAGGGTCAAGAAGCAGAAGGCACAGGTTTAAGGTGATTGGCAAAAGAACCAAAGGTGACATGAGGAAAAAACTTTTTTACACAGCGAGCGGTTAGGATCTGGAATGCACCGCCCAAGGGGGTGGTGGAGGCAGATTCAATCATGGCCTTCAAAAGGGAACTGGATAAATACTTGAAATGAAAAAACGTGCAGGGCTACGGGGATAGGGCGGGGGAGTGGGACTGGCTAGATTGCTCTTACAAAGAGCCGGCGCGGACTCGATGGACTGAATGGCCTCCTTCCGTGCTGTAACCTTTCTATGATTCTATGATTCCATTACTTTGCTGATAATTGAGATTAGGCTGATAGGACGGTAATTGGCCGGTTTGGATGCGTGCTGCTTTTTGTAGCCAGGACACACCTGAGCAACTTTCCATATTGTCAGGTAGATGCTGTAGCTATACTGGAACAACTTGGCACGGGTCGTCAGCACTACAGCTGGGTTGTTGTCAGGGCCCATAGCCTTTGCTGTATCCAGTGCACTCAGCCGTTTCTTCATATCATGTGAAGTGAACAGAATTGACTGAAGATTGGCATTGTGATGGTGGGGACATAAGAACATAGGAAATAGGAGCAGGAGTAGGCCAATCAGCCCCTCGAGCCTGCTCCGCCATTCAATAAGATCATGGCTGATCTGACCCTAACCTCAAATCTAAATTCATGTCCAATTTCCTGCCCGCTCCCTGTAACCCCTAATTCCCTTTACTTCTCGGAAACTGTCTATTTCTGTTTTAAATTTATTTAATGATGTAGCTTCCACAGCTTCCTGGGGCAGCAAATTCCACAGACCTACTACCCTCTGAGTGAAGAAGTTTCTCCTCATCTCAGTTTTGAAAGAGCAGCCCCTGGATTAGTTTCACCCATCCTTGGGAACATCCTTACCGCATCCACCCGATCAAGCCCCTTCACAATCTTATATGTTTCAATAAGATCGCCTCTCATTCTTCTGAACTCCAATGAGTAGAGTCCCAATCCACTCAACCTCTCCTCATATGTCCACCCCCTCATCCCCGGGATTAACCGAGTGAACCTTCTTTGTACTGCCTCGAGAGCAAGTATGTCTTTTCTTAAGTGTGGACACCAAAACTGTATGCAGTATTCCAGGTGCGGTCTCACCAATACCTTATATAACTGCAGCAATACCTCCCTGTTTTTATATTCTATCCCCCTAGCAATAAAAGCCAACATTCCGTTGGCCTTCTTGATCACCTGCTGCACCTGCATACTAACTTTTTGATTTTCTTGCACGAGGACCCCCAGATCCCTTTGTACTGCAGTACTTTCCAGTTTCACGCCATTAAGATAATAACTTGCTCTCTGATTTTTCCTGCCAAAGTGCATAACCTCACATTTTCCAATATTGTATTGCATCTGCCAAATCTCTGCCCACTCACCCAGCCTGTCTATATCCCCCTGTAGGCTTTTTATGTCCTCCTCACTCTCCACTTTCCCTCCCATCTTTGTATCATCTGCAAACTTTGATATGTTACCCTTGGTCCCCTCCTCCAAATCGCTAATATAGATTGTAAAGAGTTGGGGACCCAGCACCGACCCCTGCGGAACACCACTGGCTACAGGTTGCCAGTCCGAGAATGAACCATTTATCCCAACTCTCTGCTTCCTGTTCGATAACCAATCCTTCACCCATGCCAGAATATTACCCCCAATCCAGTGATTCTTTATCTTGAGCAATAATCTTTTATGTGGCACCTTGTCAAATGCCTTCTGGAAGTCTAAATACACTACGTCCACTGGTTCCCCTTTATCCACCCTGTACGTTATGTCCTCAAAGAACTCAAGCAAATTTGTCAGACATGACTTCCCCTTCGTAAAGCCATGCTGACTTTGTCCTATTAAATTATGTTTATCCAAATGTTCCGCTACTGTCTCCTTAATAATAGACTCCAAAATTTTACCCACCACAGATGTTAGGCTAACTGGTCTATAATTTCCAGCCTTCTGCCTACTACCCTTTTTAAATAAGGGTGTTACATTAGCAGTTTTCCAATCTGCCGGGACCTTTGCCGAGTCCAGAGAATTTTGGAAAATTATTATCAAAGCATCCACAATCCCTACTGCCACTTCCCTCAAGACCACAGGAGGAAGCCAAGAAGGATCATCCACTCGGCACTTCTGGATGAAGGTGGTCGCGAAAACTTCAGCCTTGTCTTTTGCACTCAGATGCTGGTCTCCATCATTGAGGGTGGGGATGTTTGTGAAGCCTCCTCCTCCCATTAGTTGCTTAATTGTCCGCCACCATTCGCGACTGAATGTGGCAGGACTGCAGAGCTTTGATCTGATCCATTGGTTGTGGGATCGCGTAGCTCTGTCTATAGCATGTTGCTTCTGCTGTTTAGCATGCATGTAGTCCTGTGTTGTTGCTTCACCAGGTTGGCACCTCATTTTCAGGTACGCCTGCTGCTGCTCCTGGCATGCTCTTTTACACTCCTCATTGAACCAGGGTCATCTGGCTTGATGGTGATGGAGAGGTGAGAGATATGCCAGGCTATGACATTACAGATTGTGCTGGAATACAATACTGCTGCTGCTGATGGCCCACAGCGGCTCATGGAAGCCCAGTTTTGATCTATTCTTAATCTATCCCACTGAACAAAGCAGTAGTGCCACATGTCACGATGGAGGGTGTCCTCAGTGTGAAGATGGGATTGGTCTCCGCAAGAACAGTACGGTGGTCACTGTTACCAATACCGCCATGGACAGATGAATCTATGACAGGAGACTGGAGAGGATGAGGTCAGTAGGTTGTTCCTTCGTTAGTTCCAGACAAAACTGAAAAAATTGCAACCTCACCGTGAGCCTCCCAATTGAAATTAACTACGTGTCATGAAATTGCTGGATTTATGGCGTTGATGTGAATTAATCTCGTCGCAACCATTTAGGGCTGGTAATTCATTACGTGAGCGCCCTGTTAATGACATGATTTAGGGTCCTGACATGACACTCAACCTTGGAGGCCCAGAAAGGGAACAATGATGCTGTGGAATCTCACTCCAGCAGGTACTGAATTGTTCCGAGAGGTTTTAAAACTTTTTATCTGTCTTGGCAAGATGTTTGTGCCAGTCTTGGCATCCACACACCTGGTAGTGTCGGAAGGCAATAATCTTCAAGGTGGAAAGCTGTTTCGACATTCAGAAATGCAAATTAGCCAATTTCTTTCAGAAAATAACATTTTGGGTTACAGTATATGAGTAATGACGTGGTAAGCGTAGGCTGCGTGGGAGGAAAAAGGTGACTTTGGCTCCCAAAGCTCTCCACCAATGGGGATTTCCTCCTGTCAGTTCTGTGACTGTTGTAGATTAATTGATAGAGATTGATTGCTGGTGATTAGTCAACAACTCCATTATCACTGTATCATGTGACCACCAAGATGGTAGAAGGCGATCTAGATAAACTAGAAGTCTTTTTCCGTCTAGCAGTTCCTATGTTCCTATGAAAGCAATTCCATTCATCAAGTTGGACAGGGCCGCTGGTTCTTTACTTTATGGATCAAGAATGTTTGTACATTTCGCATATCTACCTTGTCGTTCACTCATTAACTTCTCAAAGACCAATGCAACAATTCCCACGGATAGAGAATTGGCTAATTAACAGAGAACATAGGGGTAGTGGGGTCATTTTCAGAATGGCAATCTGTAGCTAGTGGTGTGCCGCAGGGATCAGTCCTGGGGCCTCAACTATTTACAATCTGTATCAATGACTTGGATGAAGGAAGCGAGTGTACTGTGGCCAAATTTGCTGATGATGCAAAGATAGGTGGAAAAGCAAGTTGTGAGGAGGGGACAAAGTGTCTGCAAAGGGACAGAGACAGGTTAAGCGAGTGGACAAAAATTTGGCAGATGGAGTATAATGTGGGAAAATGTGAAGTCATCCACTTTGATAGGAAGAATAAAAAAACCAAAATATTATATAAATGGAGAAAGACTAAAGAATGTTGCAGTGCAGAGGGATTTGGGTGTCCTTGTACATGAAACACAAGAAGTTAGCATACAGGTGCTGCAAGTAATTGGGAAAGCAAATGGAATATTGGCCTTTATTTCAAGGGGGAATGGAATATAAAAGCAGGGAAGTCTTGCTACAACTGTACAGGGTGCTGGTGAGACCACACCTAGAGTACTGCGTACAGTTTTGGTCCCCTTATTTAAGGAAGCATTGGAGGCAGTTCAGAGAAGGTTCACCAAGTTGATTCCGGGTATGGAAGGGTTTTCTTATGAGGAAAGATTGAACAGGTTGGGTCTATACTCATTGGAGTTTAGAAGAATGAGAGGAGATCTTATTGAAACATATAAGATTCTGAGGGGGCTGGACAGGGTAAATGTGGAGAGGATGTTTCCCCTCATAGGGGAAGCTAGAACTAGGGCAAGGTCTCAGAATAAGGGGTCGCCCATTTAAGACGGAGATGAGCTGAAATTTCTTCTCTCAGAGGGTTGTGAACCTTTGGAATTCTTTGCTCCAAACAGCGGTGGAGGCTGAGTCATTGAATATATTCAAGGCTGAGTTAGACAAATTTTTGATCAGCAAGGGAGTCAAAGGATATGGGGAACAGGTGGGAAAGTGTAGTTGAGGTAAAAATCAGATCAGCCATGATCTCATTGAATGTGGAGCAGGCTCCAAGGGCAAAATGGCCTGCTCCTGCTCCTATCTCTTATCTTCAAATGTAACTGGGTTACAATGTCCTCTTCTTCTGCTTGTTTTTTTAAACTTTGTTCTTATTTTTCCTTTCTGTCTCTTTTTTCTCTCTCCCTTTCTTTCCCTCTCTTTCTGTGTCTAATTTGACTCTAATTCACCTTATTTCCTTCTCCGTCGTTCGCTCTGTTTCTTTCTCTATCCTCAAATTTCATTAATTAAGGAGATAGACCACTGGGCATGACATTCAGGAGGTCCCAGATGCGAGTTTGACCTCACTACGCTGTTATCAATTCGCACTGTCAGCAATTTGCTGCACAAATATAATGCGATCTGAAGGGTGAGGTAAAACATCCAATTAACATTGTCCGCCACGGGATGTGCCTTTCCAGCAATTTCTGGCCCATTGGAATGTCCAGAGGACGTGAAAGATACTATATAAATGCAAGTTTACATGTAGTTCCACGGCATAATGGACATTATAGAACTCAATTCCCAAAGCACCAGTAAAAATCCCAGAACAACATTTAATAAAATCAGTGGCCGTAATGGAATCTCCTACATGATACAGACACCCCTTTTTTTATAAAACAGCACAGCACATTGTTTGACTCACCATGAGCAATGCCAAGGGAGACCTGCTATTTAAATAAATAAATTTTGTGTCTACAAAGTGCCTGTCATACTCCAGATGTCACTTTGTTACAGATACAAACAATATTTGAAGAAAAAGAAAGCTAGTCTTTTAAATTATTTTTAAAATTTGTTCCCAAACTGCAGAAGGAAGAATGTAACAAGTAGCCTGGGATTTACAACCAGCAGCTAACCTCAAGAGAAATAATACCTACTAATTGAACTCAGAATGTCTTTATTAGTCTGCAACTGTCCTCAGGGCCTATTAGACTTTGCGGCCTTAAAGGCAGCAGGATAATACATTGTGTGCTACATGGTATAACTAAGGCAAGAAGAAAAACATTGCATTTATAAAGAGTCTTTCATGACCTCAGGACGTCCCTAAGTTTGTTACAGCCAATGAAGTACTTTTGAAGTACAGTTACTGTTGTAATGTAGGAAATGCGGCAACCAATTTGCGCACAGCAAGGGCCCACAAACAGCAATGAGACAAATGACCAAATAATCGGTTTTAGTGATGTTGGTTGAGGGATAAATACTGGCCAGGACACCGGGGAAACTCCCCTCCTCTTCTTCTTAAAAGTTCCATGGGATCTTTTATGTCGACCTGAGAGGGCAGACCGGGCCACGATTTAACGTCTTATCAGAAAGACTGCACTTCCGACAGTGCAGCACTCCCTCAGTACTCCACTAGAGTGCTAGCCTAGATCTTGAGCTCAAATCTCTGGAGTGGGACTTGAACCTTCTGACCATGGTTGTCAACCATTTTACACACAGCAGGATCTGGCAACCAGCAATGAGATGAATGGCTAGTTAATCTGGTTTTTATGGTGTTGGTTGAGGGAGGAATATTGGTCAGAACACTGGAACTCAATGCTCTTCTTCCAATAGCGCAATGGGATCCTTTAACGTCCACCTGAACCAGCAAATGTGGTCTCAGTTTAATGTGTCAACGAAAGGATGGCACCTGCCCCACTGTACCGCTCCCTCAGTACTGCCCTGGACTGTTATCCTAGATTCACATGCTCATATTCTGGAGTGGGGTTTGAACCAGTGTAGTTTGCACATATTGTATCTCATCAAAATACGTAGGTGTAACTAGCTTGATGCAATCAGCTTTCTTGTGATTTCAATCACAAAGTGTCATATCGACCCAGTCAGCTCTGTAAAGGAGAGATGTATAAAGGATAATCTGATCGTTAAGACACAGAGAAACCTCTAAATGGCATTATCTTGCTGAATAGCCACAAAAGGGGTTTAGCATTTTTTTTTGACTAATCATATGGTACATTTCGCTTCTGTGCACATAAACAAGCCAAAACAAAGCAAGTGCGTGTAATAAAATGTGAGTTTGTTGCTTGGGATGAAAATGCATATGACTGTAAGGTTGTGCCAATAAAATTAAAAATACAAATACTGGACTATATAGGATACTTATGTTTTCACAAGATCAAAGGTACATATGGAACAGGGTGACTCTCTATCCAGGAAGTTCCCTCATCACAACATCCTACTGTTCATTAAACATTTCCATGAATTTCATCTCCACGCCTCTACCCAGAATTCTACTAAAGTATGGATCATTCCACATGAAAAAGAACTTATCAGTCCTAAATTTCCTCTCTCAGGTTTGAACTGGTGCCCCTTTGCCCTACTGTCACTGATTAACACGATGTAGTGTCCTGCATTTACCTTTTCTGTTCTGTTTACTATTTTAAATACCTCTATGAAGTCTCTGCTTTGTCACCTTTTTTTCCAAGGTTGGCGAGCCCACAGTTCTCCAGTCCTGTGAGACTAGGGATCAGTCATAGGGCTCTTCTCTGTACTGCCTTCTGGGCCTGAATGTCTGCCTCGTGTCAGTAACCAAAACAAAGGTGCTGTCTGATCAGAGCTCTGTACAGTTTTAACATGACAACCTTTGACTTGAACTCTTCTGTTTTTCACGCATAATCTAAGCTCAAGCTCCAGTGCAGCGCTGAGGGAGTGCTGCATTGTCAGAGATGCCGCCCTTCAGAAGAGATGTTAAACCGAGGCCCCATCTGCTCAAACACCACCGCGGCTCAGGCGGACGTAAACGATCCCGTGCCATTATTTGAAGAGGAGCAGGGAATTCTCCTGTTGTCCTGGCCAACATTTCTTCTTCAATCACCAAAGACAGATTAAGTGGTCGTTCATCCAACTACAGTTTCTGGGATCTTTCGGTGTACAAGTTGGCTGCTGCATTGGCCTGTATAGCAAAAGTGACTGTACTTGAAAACAACTAACTGCGTGTGAAGTGCTTTGGGATGTTTCCAAGACATGGTATGGTGAACATTAGTGCAAATCTTCCTTTTATATGGTTTAGCATTCCATTTGCTGTATTGATTGCTGCTCCGCAGGGACTGACCATGTTACAAACACTCAGTAGGGATGCGCCGTGCAGTGCAAAACGATTGAAAGTGGGAACACCTACTACATCGTGTAACACAGTGACGTTTGTCACCACTGACATGACCCTAACCTGAGTCCAACTGCAGCACTTCCCACCACTACCCTAGTTGAGATCAGCTGACTCAGCACAGACCAGGGATGTATCACAGGGGTTTCAACCAACTAACACCTTCACAAATGGAAGTTCTAAGGTCTTTGCAGCAAATCCACGGCACAGAAATCCATATTTGCTGTAAAAGGACTGGCTGAAAATATTAAAAAAGGTGCCACCTGCTGGAATTTTTCAAACATTGCAATAATTTTTTGTTTAGAAATTCAAGCAAAAAATTTGATGTTGGAAACTTCTGAGATATAAGTAGCATTGGTGGATAATTCATTTCATTTTTGCATTGAAGTGTACTGGAGACCTTTACGTTATTAAATCTTCTGATCATGAAAGTCACCTCTGTCTGCTGGCAGTAAAGGGTCCTGTCTGGGATGACTTTGGCAAGTGTTCATCCAGTTCCTAGCCTGTATCACAAAAGTGCCCTAACTTGGCACTAATTAGCAACTTCACTTAGGGACGTTACGAAATGGCTGGTGTGGGCAATGGAAAAGTGTCACTCTGGTGCAACATGGGTGCTCTGCCAAGGTTGAAACAGAAGTATATCGTTGGGGTAAAGTGAACCAAAAGAAAGAAAGACTTGCATTTATAGAACGCCTTTCACGACTTCAGGAAGTCGCAAAGCACTTTACAGCCCATGAAGTACTTTTTGAAGTGTAGTCACTGTTGTAATGTACAAAGCGTGGCAGCCAATTTGCACACAGCGAGGTCCCACAAACAGCCACGTGATAATGACCAGATAATCTGCTTTTCAGTGTGGGCTGAGCGATAAGTATTGGCCAAGGCACCGGGGAGAACTTCCCTGGCTTTATTTGGTATCTAACCGTACTCTACCTGACCGTTGTTAGAAAGTGCTTGACGTTTGGACTGGGTGATTGAGATGGAAAACCTTCCATACTCCAGCCCTTATCTCAAACAACACAAAACATTTTTTTTTGAGTCCATTGTTCTTACGTTGCCTTGGACAGCCTGCGGATGTGATACGGGACTGTACAAATACAAGTTCTTTCTTCTAAAAAGCCCTCATCTGAGTTTATCCATTTGTTCGGAATAGCAAGCCGTCAATTTCAAAACTGATGAAGTAAAAAGGAAAATCCAAACAGATTTGCCAGTCTATCTTACAGAAAGACTTTAGGATTCCTAAATGCTGCCTCGAGCCACATTTAGTGGTTAGTCATCCTCGCTGGGTATAGAGCTGCAGGTACCTACACAATCAGAGCCTACAATGTCCAACTTCAGGTTGAAAACAACACTTAACATTCCAAAAGCTACAGCCATGTTATTCTGCCTTGCGCTGCACCACTTTAATACGTCGATGGCGATTTATCTATATCACAAGGCGAGTTGCATGCTGTTCATTTCATAGAATCACAGAAAGGTTACAGCACGGAAGGAGGCCATTCGGCCCATCGAGTCCGTGCCGGCTCAATGCAAGAGCAAACCAGCTAGGCCTTCAAAAGGGAACTGGATAAGTATTTGAAAGGAAAAAATTTGCAGGGCTACAGGGAAAGGGCGGGGGAGTGGGAGTAGCTGGATACCTCTTGCACCGAGCCGGCGCGGACTCGATGGGTCGAACTGCCTCCTTCCATGCTGTAACCTTTCTATGATTCTAGTCCCACTCCCCTGCCCTATCCCCGTAGATCTGCAAATTTTTTCCTTTCAAGTGCTTATCCAGTTCCCTTTTGAAGGCCATGATTGAATCTGCTTCCACCATCCCTTCCCCCCGCCCCCGGCAGTGCATTCCAGATCCTAACCACTCGCTGTGTAAACAAGTTTTTCCTCATGTCACCTTTGGTTCTTTTGCCAATCACCTTATATCTGTGTCCTCTGGTTCTTGACCCTTCCGCCAATGGGAACAGTTTCTCTCTATCTATTCTGTCTAGACCCTGCATGATTTTAAATACCTCTATCAAATCTCCTCTCAACCTTCTCTGTTCCAAGGACAACAACCCCAGCTTCTCCATTCTACCCACGTAACTAAAGTCCCTCATCCCTGGAATCATTCTAGTAAATCTTTTCTGCACCCTCTCGAAGGCCTTCACATTTTTCCTAAAGTGCGATGCCCAGAATGGGACACAATACTCCTGCTGTGGTCGAAACAGTGTTTTATAAAGGTTCATCATGGTTTCCTTGCTTTTGTACTCTATGCCTCTACTTATAAAGCCCAGGATCCTATATGCTTTTTTAATCACTTTCTCAACCTGCCCTGCCACCTTCAATGATTTGTGCACATATACCCCCAGATCCCTCTGTGCCTGTACCCCTTTTAGAATTGTGCCTCTAGTTTATATTGCCTCTCCTCATTCTTCCTACCAAAATGTACCTCTTTGCAATTTTCTGTGTTCATCTGCCATGTGTCTGCCCATTCCATCAGCCTGTCTATATCCTCTTGAAGTCTATCACTATCCTCCTCACTGTTCACTACACATCCAAGTTTTGTGTCATCTGCAATTTGGAAATTGTGCTCTGTTCACCCAAATCCAAGTCATTAATATATATCAAGAAAAGCAGTGGTCCCAGTATCGACCCCTGGGGAACACTACTGTACACCTCCCTCCAGTCCGAAAAACAATCGTTCACCACTAGTTTCTGCTTCCTGTTACTTAGCCAATTTTGTATCCATGCTGCTACTGCCCCCTTTATTCCATGGGCTTCAATCCTATTATGCGGCACTTTATCAAACGCCTTTTGAGAGTCCATATACACCACATCAACCGCATTGCCCTCATCAACCCTCTCTGTTACCTCATCAAAAAACTCTATCGGGTTAGTCAAACACGATTTGCCTTTAACAAATCCGTGCTGGCTTTCCCTAATCAATCCACACTCGTCCAAGTGACTGTTAATTCTGTCCTGGATTATCATTTCTAAAAGCTTCCCCACCACGGAGGTTAAACTGACTGGCCTATAGATGCTGGGTTTATCCTTACACCCTTTTTTGAACAAGGGTGTAACATTTGCAATTCTCTAGTCCTCTGGCACCACCCCGGTATCTATGGATGTTCGGAAGATTATGGCCAGTACCTCCGCAATTTCCACCCTTACTTCCCTCAGCAACCTAGGATGCATCCCATCCGGACCGGGTGACTTATCTACTTTAAGTACAGCTAGCCTTTCTAGTACCTCCTCTTCATCAATTTTTAGCCCATTCAGTATCTCAACTATATCTTCCTTTACTGAGACTCTGGCAGCATCTTCTTCCTTGGTAAAGACCGATGCAAAGTACTCATTTAGTATCTCGGCCACACCCTCTGCCTCCATGAGTAGATCTCCTTTATGGTCCCTAATCGGCTTCAACCCTCCTCTTACTACCTGTTTACATGCCTGTAGAAGACTTTTGGATTCCCTTTTAAGTTTGCTGCCAATCTATTCTCATACTCTCTCTTTGCCCCTCTTATTTCCTTTTTCACTTCCCCTCTCAACTTTCTATATGCAGCCTGATTCTCACTTGTGTTATCAACCTGACATCTGTCATACATCCTTTTTTTCTGCTTGATCTTACTCACTGTCTCTTTTGTCATTCAGGGAGCTCTGGCTTTAGTTGTCCTGCCTTTCTCCCGCATGGGGATGTGCCTAGACTGTACCGGAACCACCTCCACCTTAAAGGACGCCCATTGTTCAATTATAGTTTTACCTGCCAATCTTTGATTCCAATTTACCTGGGCCAGATCTGTTCTCATCCCATTAAAATTGGCCCTCCTCCAATTGAGTATTTTTACTTTAGAGTGGTCCATGTCCTTTTCCATAGCTATTCTAAATCTTATGATACAATTAGGGAACAGCGATCAATGTTCCCCCACTGACTCTTGATCCACTTGGCCCGCCTCATTCCCCAGAACTAAGTCCAGCAAGGCCTCCTTCCACGTTGGGCCAAAATGTACTGGTCAAGAAAGTGCTCCAAGAAAGTTTGAACATACTTCAAAAATTCCTTCCCCTCTTTGCCCCTTATGTTATTACTATCTCAGTCTATATTAGGATACATGATGTGCTATGCTTCACTCACTCACCTGACGAAGGAGGTAAACTCTGAAAGCTTGTGATTTTCAAATAAAACTGTTGGACTATAACCTGGTATTGTAAGATTCCTTATATTAGGATAGTTGAAGTCCCCCGTCATCACTACGCTATAGCTTTTGCACCTCTCTAATTTCCCTGCACATTTGCTCCTCTATATCTTTCCCACTAATTGGTGGCCTATAGAACACCTCTTTTATTGGCACCTCTTTTATTTCTTAACTCTGACCAAATAGATTCTGTCCTTGACCCCTCCAGGACGTCCTCTTTCTCCAGCACTACAATATTCTCCTTAATCAATACTGCCACCCCCCGCCTTTCTTTCCTTCCCTATCTTTCCTGAACACCTTGTATCCAGGGATATTTAGTACCCAATCCTGCTCTTTTTCGAGCCAGGTCTCCGTTATCACCACAACATCATATTCCCATGTGGCTAATTGCGCCTGCAGCTCACCAACCATGTTTACCACAGTTCGCGCGTTTTCACACGTGCACTGCAAACCAGTCTTAGACTTTCTTGTACTCTCTCTTAGTCTGATCCCACCTAATACTGTACTATTACTTGCTTTAGTCCTATCTTTCTCTCCCAATCCTTTGTGCCCCTTGTTTCTCCTTTCCAATGTAACATCCTGGTGCCCATCCCCCTGCAAAATTAGTTTAACCCTCCCCAACAGCACTAGCGAACCTCCCTGCGAGGACATTGGTCCCAGCTCCATTGAGGTGTAACCCATCCGGCTTGTACAGGTCCCACCTTCCCCAGAACTGGTCCCAATGCCTCAGGAATCTAAAGCCCTCCCTCCTGCACCATCTCTCCAGCCACACATTCATCTGCTCTATCCTCCTATTTCTATACTCACTAGCGCGTGGCACCAGGAGTAATCCGGAGATTACTCCCTTTGAGGTCCTGCTTCTTAACCTCTTTCCAAACTCCTTAAAATCTGCCTACAGGGCCTCATTCCTCTTTCTACCTATGTCGTTGGTACCGATGTGGACCACGACCTCTGGCTGTTCACTGCACCCCCCCTCCAGAATGTTCTGCAGCCACTCAGTGACATCCTTGACCTTGGCATCAGGGAGGCAACATACCATCCTGGAATCACATCTGCGGCCGCAGAAACGCCTGTCTGCTCTGCTAACTATAGAATCCCCTATCACTATTGCTCTCCTTCCGTTTCTCCTCCCCCCCCAGTACAGCTGAGCCACCCATGGTCCAGTGGTCTTGGCTCTGGCTGCACTCCGCAGAGAAACCCTCTCCCTCACCAGTATTCAGAACTGAGTGAGATGCCCCCAGGGGACTCCTGCACTACCTGCCTGGTTCTCCTTGTCTGTCTGGCGGTCACCCAGTCCCTCTCTACCTGCACTCTCTATAGCTGCGGGGTGACCACCTCCAGAAACGTGCTATCCACATAGCTCTCAGCCACGTGGATACACTGCAGTGACGCCAGCTGTTGTTCAAGCTCCGAAACCGGGAGCTCAAGCTCCTCCAGCTGATGACACTTCCTGCACCTGTGGTTGTCCAGGACACGGGAAGCATCCTGGAGTTCCCACATTGCACAGGATGTGCATTCGATGGGACTGAGGTGCCCTGCCATGCCTTGATTTATTATATTATTAACTAAACTTAACAAAAATAAACTTAAAGACTTTAAAAAAAACACTCACCAGAAAAAGAACACTCATGAGCTACTCACCAATCAACTCCTTCCCTCGTGCTGACATCACTTTAGGTGTTTTTATTCACTGCTCGCCCTGACGCTCGCGTTCCTCCCGCTCTCGGACCCTCCTCCCGCTCTCGGACCCTCCTCCCGCTCTCGGACCCTCCTCCCGCTCTCGGACCCTCCTCCCGCTCTCGGACCCTCCTCCCGCTCTCGGACCCTCCTCCCGCTCTCGGACCCTCCTCCCGCTCTCGGACCCTCCTCCCGCTCTCGGACCCTCCTCCCGCTCTCGGACCCTCCTCCCGCTCTCGGACCCTCCTCCCGCTCTCGGACCCTCCTCCCGCTCTCGGACCCTCCTCCCGCTCTCGGACTCTCCTTTTACACTGCATTCACCTCTCGGACCCTCCTTTTACACTGCGCTCACCTCTCGGACCCTCCTTTTACACTGCGCTCACCTCTCGGACCCTCCTTTTACACTGCGCTCACCTCTCGGACCCTCCTTTTACACTGCGCTCACCTCTCGGACCCTCCTTTTACACTGCGCTCACCTCTCGGACCCTCCTTTTACACTGCATTCACCTCTCGGACCCTCCTTTTACACTGCGCTCACCTCTCGGACTCTCCTCCCGCTCTCGGACCCTCCTTTTACACTGCGCTCACCTCTCGGACTCTCCTTTTACACTGCGCTCACCTCTCGGACTCTCCTCCCGCTCTCGGACCCTCCTTTTACACTGCGCTCACCTCTCGGACTCTCCTTTTACACTGCGCTCACCTCTCGGACTCTCCTCCCGCTCTCGGACTCTCCTTTTACACTGCGCTCACCTCTCGGACTCTCCTCCCGCTCTCGGACACTCCTTTCACACTGCGTTCACCTCTCGGACCCTCCTTTTACACTGCGCTCACCTCTCGGACCCTCCTTTTACATTGCGCTCACCTCTCGGACCCTCCTTTTACACCGCGCTCACCTCTCGGACCCTCCTTTTACACCGCGCTCACCTCTCGGACCCTCCTTTTACACCGCGCTCACCTCTCGGACCCTCCTTTTACACCGCGCTCACCTCTCGGACTCTCCTCCCGCTCTCGGACTCTCCTCCCGCTCTCGGACTCTCCTCCCGCTCTCGGACTCTCCTCCCGCTCTCGGACTCTCCTCCCGCTCTCGGACTCTCCTCCCGCTCTCGGACTCTCCTCCCGCTCTCGGACTCTCCTCCCGCTCTCGGACTCTCCTCCCGCTCTCGGACTCTCCTCCCGCTCTCGGACTCTCCTCCCGCTCTCGGACTCTCCTCCCGCTCTCGGACTCTCCTCCCGCTCTCGGACTCTCCTCCCGCTCTCGGACTCTCCTCCCGCTCTCGGACTCTCCTCCCGCTCTCGGACTCTCCTCCCGCTCTCGGACTCTCCTCCCGCTCTCGGACTCTCCTCCCGCTCTCGGACTCTCCTCCCGCTCTCGGACTCTCCTCCCGCTCTCGGACTCTCCTCCCGCTCTCGGACTCTCCTCCCGCTCTCGGACTCTCCTCCCGCTCTCGGACTCTCCTCCCGCTCTCGGACTCTCCTCCCGCTCTCGGACTCTCCTCCCGCTCTCGGACTCTCCTCCCGCTCTCGGACTCTCCTCCCGCTCTCGGACTCTCCTCCCGCTCTCGGACTCTCCTCCCGCTCTCGGACTCTCCTCCCGCTCTCGGACTCTCCTCCCGCTCTCGGACTCTCCTCCCGCTCTCGGACTCTCCTCCCGCTCTCGGACTCTCCTCCCGCTCTCGGACTCTCCTCCCGCTCTCGGACTCTCCTCCCGCTCTCGGACTCTCCTCCCGCTCTCGGACTCTCCTCCCGCTCTCGGACTCTCCTCCCGCTCTCGGACTCTCCTCCCGCTCTCGGACTCTCCTCCCGCTCTCGGACTCTCCTCCCGCTCTCGGACTCTCCTTTTACACTGCATTCACCTCTCGGACCCTCCTTTTACACTGCGCTCACCTCTCGGACTCTCCTCCCGCTCTCGGACCCTCCTTTTACACTGCGCTCACCTCTCGGACCCTCCTTTTACACTGCGCTCACCTCTCGGACCCTCCTTTTACACCTCGCTCACCTCTCGGACCCTCCTTTTACACCACGCTCACCTCTCGGACCCTCCTTTTACACTGCGCTCATCTCTCGGACCCTCCTTTTACACTGCGCTCACCTCTCGGACGTTCCGTTTACACTCAGCTCACCTCTCGGACCCTCCTTTTACACTGCGCTCACCTCTCGGACCCTCCTT
Source organism: Heptranchias perlo (assembly GCF_035084215.1). Classification (NCBI taxonomy): domain Eukaryota; kingdom Metazoa; phylum Chordata; class Chondrichthyes; order Hexanchiformes; family Hexanchidae; genus Heptranchias; species Heptranchias perlo. The sequence goes on along the minus strand of NC_090329.1, from coordinate 117,328,092 downwards.
TTACACTGCGCTCACCTCTCGGACCCTCCTTTTACACTGCGCTCACCTCTCGGACTCTCCTTTTACACTGCGCTCACCTCTCGGACTCTCCTTTTACACTGCGCTCATCTCTCGGACCCTCCTTTTACACTGCGCTCATCTCTCGGACCCTCCTTTTACACTGCGCTCACCTCTCGGACTCTCCTTTTACACTGCATTCACCTCTCGGACCCTCCTTTTACACTGCGCTCACCTCTCGGACTCTCCTTTTACACTGCATTCACCTCTCGGACTCTCCTTTTACACTGCGCTCACCTCTCGGACCCTCCTTTTACACTGCGCTCACCTCTCGGACTCTCCTTTTACACTGCGCTCACCTCTCGGACTCTCCTTTTACACTGCGCTCACCTCTCGGACTCTCCTTTTACACTGCGCTCACCTCTCGGACTCTCCTTTTACACTGCGCTCACCTCTCGGACCCTCCTTTTACACTGCGCTCACCTCTCGGACTCTCCTTTTACACTGCGCTCACCTCTCGGACTCTCCTTTTACACTGCGCTCACCTCTCGGACCCTCCTTTTACACTGGTCTCACCTCTCGGACTCTCCTTTTACACCGCGCTCACCTCTCGGACTCTCCTTTTACACCGCGCTCATCTCTCGGACCCTCCTTTTACACTGCGCTCATCTCTCGGACCCTCCTTTTACACTGCGCTCACCTCTCGGTCCCTCCTTTTACACTGCGCTCACCTCTCGGACCCTCCTTTTACACTGCGCTCACCTCTCGGACTCTCCTTTTACACTGCGCTCACCTCTCGGACTCTCCTTTTACACTGCGCTCACCTCTCGGACCCTCCTTTTACACTGCGCTCATCTCTCGGACCCTCCTTTTACACTGCGCTCATCTCTCGGACTCTCCTTTTACACTGCGCTCATCTCTCGGACCCTCCTTTTACACTGCATTCACCTCTCGGACTCTCCTTTTACACTGCGCTCATCTCTCGGACTCTCCTTTTACACTGCGCTCACCTATCGGACTCTCCTTTTACACTGCGCTCACCTCTCGGACCCTCCTTTTACACTGCGCTCACCTCTCGGACTCTCCTTTTACACTGCGCTCACCTCTCGGACCCTCCTTTTACACTGCGCTCACCTCTCGGACTCTCCTTTTACACTGCGCTCACCTCTCGGACTCTCCTTTTACACTGCGCTCACCTCTCGGACTCTCCTTTTACACTGCGCTCACCTCTCGGACTCTCCTTTCACACTGCGCTCACCTCTCGGACTCTCCTTTTACACTGCGCTCACCTCTCGGACCCTCCTTTTACACTGCGCTCACCTCTCGGACCCTCCTTTTACACTGCGCTCACCTCTCGGACTCTCCTTTTACACTGCGCTCACCTCTCGGACCCTCCTTTTACACTGCGCTCACCTCTCGGACTCTCCTTTTACACTGCGCTCACCTCTCGGACCCTCCTTTTACACTGGTCTCACCTCTCGGACTCTCCTTTTACACTGCGCTCATCTCTCGGACTCTCCTTTTACACTGCGCTCACCTCTCGGACTCTCCTTTTACACTGCGCTCACCTCTCGGACTCTCCTTTCACACTGCGCTCACCTCTCGGACTCTCCTTTTACACTGCGCTCACCTCTCGGACCCTCCTTTTACACTGCGCTCACCTCTCGGACCCTCCTTTTACACTGCGCTCACCTCTCGGACTCTCCTTTTACACTGCGCTCACCTCTCGGACCCTCCTTTTACACTGCGCTCACCTCTCGGACTCTCCTTTTACACTGCGCTCACCTCTCGGACCCTCCTTTTACACTGGTCTCACCTCTCGGACTCTCCTTTTACACTGCGCTCATCTCTCGGACTCTCCTTTTACACTGCGCTCACCTATCGGACTCTCCTTTTACACTGCGCTCACCTCTCGGACCCTCCTTTTACACTGCGCTCACCTCTCGGACTCTCCTTTTACACTGCGCTCACCTCTCGGACCCTCCTTTTACACTGCGCTCACCTCTCGGACTCTCCTTTTACACTGCGCTCACCTCTCGGACTCTCCTTTTACACTGCGCTCACCTCTCGGACTCTCCTTTTACACTGCGCTCACCTCTCGGACTCTCCTTTCACACTGCGCTCACCTCTCGGACTCTCCTTTTACACTGCGCTCACCTCTCGGACCCTCCTTTTACACTGCGCTCACCTCTCGGACCCTCCTTTCACACTGCGCTCACCTCTCGGACTCTCCTTTTACACTGCGCTCACCTCTCGGACCCTCCTTTTACACTGCGCTCACCTCTCGGACTCTCCTTTTACACTGCGCTCACCTCTCGGACTCTCCTTTTACACCGCGCTCACCTCTCGGACTCTCCTTTTACACTGCGCTCACCTCTCGGACCCTCCTTTTACACTGCGCTCACCTCTCGGACCCTCCTTTTACACTGCGCTCACCTCTCGGACTCTCCTTTTACACCGCGCTCACCTCTCGGACTCTCCTTTTACACTGCGCTCACCTCTCGGACTCTCCTTTTACACCGCGCTCACCTCTCGGACTCTCCTTTTACACCGCGCTCACCTCTCGGACTCTCCTTTTACACCGCGCTCACCTCTCGGACTCTCCTTTTACACCGCGCTCACCTCTCGGACTCTCCTTTTACACTGCGCTCACCTCTCGGACTCTCCTTTTACACTGCGCTCACCTCTCGGACTCTCCTTTTACACTGCGCTCACCTCTCGGACTCTCCTTTCACACTGCGCTCACCTCTCGGACTCTCCTTTTACACTGCGCTCACCTCTCGGACCCTCCTTTTACACTGCGCTCACCTCTCGGACCCTCCTTTTACACTGCGCTCACCTCTCGGACTCTCCTTTTACACTGCGCTCACCTCTCGGACCCTCCTTTTACACTGCGCTCACCTCTCGGACTCTCCTTTTACACTGCGCTCACCTCTCGGACCCTCCTTTTACACTGCGCTCACCTCTCGGACTCTCCTTTTACACTGCGCTCATCTCTCGGACTCTCCTTTTACACTGCGCTCACCTATCGGACTCTCCTTTTACACTGCGCTCACCTCTCGGACCCTCCTTTTACACTGCGCTCACCTCTCGGACTCTCCTTTTACACTGCGCTCACCTCTCGGACCCTCCTTTTACACTGCGCTCACCTCTCGGACTCTCCTTTTACACTGCGCTCACCTCTCGGACTCTCCTTTTACACTGCGCTCACCTCTCGGACTCTCCTTTTACACTGCGCTCACCTCTCGGACTCTCCTTTCACACTGCGCTCACCTCTCGGACTCTCCTTTTACACTGCGCTCACCTCTCGGACCCTCCTTTTACACTGCGCTCACCTCTCGGACCCTCCTTTTACACTGCGCTCACCTCTCGGACCCTCCTTTTACACTGCGCTCACCTCTCGGACTCTCCTTTTACACTGCGCTCACCTCTCGGACCCTCCTTTTACACTGGTCTCACCTCTCGGACTCTCCTTTTACACTGCGCTCATCTCTCGGACTCTCCTTTTACACTGCGCTCACCTATCGGACTCTCCTTTTACACTGCGCTCACCTCTCGGACCCTCCTTTTACACTGCGCTCACCTCTCGGACTCTCCTTTTACACTGCGCTCACCTCTCGGACCCTCCTTTTACACTGCGCTCACCTCTCGGACTCTCCTTTTACACTGCGCTCACCTCTCGGACTCTCCTTTTACACTGCGCTCACCTCTCGGACTCTCCTTTTACACTGCGCTCACCTCTCGGACTCTCCTTTCACACTGCGCTCACCTCTCGGACTCTCCTTTTACACTGCGCTCACCTCTCGGACCCTCCTTTTACACTGCGCTCACCTCTCGGACCCTCCTTTTACACTGCGCTCACCTCTCGGACTCTCCTTTTACACTGCGCTCACCTCTCGGACCCTCCTTTTACACTGCGCTCACCTCTCGGACTCTCCTTTTACACTGCGCTCACCTCTCGGACTCTCCTTTTACACCGCGCTCACCTCTCGGACTCTCCTTTTACACTGCGCTCACCTCTCGGACCCTCCTTTTACACTGCGCTCACCTCTCGGACCCTCCTTTTACACTGCGCTCACCTCTCGGACTCTCCTTTTACACCGCGCTCACCTCTCGGACTCTCCTTTTACACCGCGCTCACCTCTCGGACTCTCCTTTTACACCGCGCTCACCTCTCGGACTCTCCTTTTACACCGCGCTCACCTCTCGGACTCTCCTTTTACACTGCGCTCACCTCTCGGACTCTCCTTTTACACCGCGCTCACCTCTCGGACTCTCCTTTTACACTGCGCTCACCTCTCGGACCCTCCTTTTACACTGCGCTCACCTCTCGGACCCTCCTTTTACACCGCGCTCACCTCTCGGACCCTCCTTTTACACTGCGCTCACCTCTCGGACTCTCCTTTTACACCGCGCTCACCTCTCGGACCCTCCTTTTACACTGCGCTCACCTCTCGGACCCTCCTTTTACACCGCGCTCACCTCTCGGACCCTCCTTTTACACTGCGCTCACCTCTCGGACTCTCCTTTTACACCGCGCTCACCTCTCGGACCCTCCTTTTACACTGCGCTCACCTCTCGGACCCTCCTTTTACACTGCGCTCACCTCTCGGACTCTCCTTTTACACCGCGCTCACCTCTCGGACCCTCCTTTTACACTGCGCTCACCTCTCGGACCCTCCTTTTACACCGCGCTCACCTCTCGGACCCTCCTTTTACACTGCGCTCACCTCTCGGACTCTCCTTTTACACCGCGCTCACCTCTCGGACCCTCCTTTTACACTGCGCTCACCTCTCGGACCCTCCTTTTACACCGCGCTCACCTCTCGGACTCTCCTTTTACACTGCGCTCACCTCTCGGACCCTCCTTTTACACCGCGCTCACGTCTCGGACTCTCCTTTTACACTGCGCTCACCTCTCGGACTCTCCTTTTACACCGCGCTCACCTCTCGGACTCTCCTTTTACACTGCGCTCACCTCTCGGACTCTCCTTTTACACTGCGCTCACCTCTCGGACCCTCCTTTTACACTGCGCTCATCTCTCGGACCCTCCTTTTACACTGCGCTCATCTCTCGGACCCTCCTTTTACACTGCGCTCACCTCTCGGACCCTCCTTTTACACTGCGCTTACCTATCGGACCCTCCTTTTACACTGCGCTCACCTCTCGGACTCTCCTTTTACACTGCGCTCATCTCTCGGACTCTCCTTTTACACTGCGCTCATCTCTCGGACCCTCCTTTTACACTGCGCTCATCTCTCGGACTCTCCTTTTACACTGCGCTCACCTCTCGGACCCTCCTTTTACACTGCGCTCACCTCTCGGACCCTCCTTTTACACTGCGCTCACCTCTCGGACCCTCCTTTTACACTGCGCTCATCTCTCGGACTCTCCTTTTACACTGCGCTCACCTCTCGGACTCTCCTTTTACACTGCGCTCACCTCTCGGACCCTCCTTTTACACTGCGCTCACCTCTCGGACCCTCCTTTTACACTGCGCTCACCTCTCGGACCCTCCTTTTACACCGCGCTCACCTCTCGGACTCTCCTTTTACACCGCGCTCACCTCTCGGACCCTCCTTTTACACTGCGCTCATCTCTCGGACTCTCCTTTTACACTGCGCTCACCTCTCGGACTCTCCTTTTACACTGCGCTCACCTCTCGGACCCTCCTTTTACACTGCGCTCACCTCTCGGACCCTCCTTTTACACTGCGCTCACCTCTCGGACCCTCCTTTTACACCGCACTCACCTCTCGGACTCTCCTTTTACACTGCGCTCATCTCTCGGACCCTCCTTTCACACTGCGCTCACCTCTCGGACCCTCCTTTTACACTGCGCTCACCTCTCGGACTCTCCTTTTACACTGCGCTCACCTCTCGGACCCTCCTTTTACACTGCGCTCACCTCTCGGACCCTCCTTTTACACCGCTCACCTCTCGGACCCTCCTTTTACACCGCGCTCACCTCTCGGACTCTCCTTTTACACCGCGCTCACCTCTCGGACCCTCCTTTTACACTGCGCTCACCTCTCGGACCCTCCTTTTACACTGCGCTCACCTCTCGGACCCTCCTTTTACACTGCGCTCACCTCTCGGACCCTCCTTTTACACCGCACTCACCTCTCGGACTCTCCTTTTACACTGCGCTCATCTCTCGGACCCTCCTTTCACACTGCGCTCACCTCTCGGACCCTCCTTTTACACTGCGCTCACCTCTCGGACTCTCCTTTTACACTGCGCTCACCTCTCGGACCCTCCTTTTACACTGCGCTCACCTCTCGGACCCTCCTTTTACACCGCTCACCTCTCGGACCCTCCTTTTACACCGCGCTCACCTCTCGGACTCTCCTTTTACACCGCGCTCACCTCTCGGACCCTCCTTTTACACTGCGCTCACCTCTCGGACCCTCCTTTTACACTGCGCTCACCTCTCGGACCCTCCTTTTACACTGCGCTCACCTATCGGACCCTCCTTTTACACTGCGCTCACCTCTCGGACCCTCCTTTTACACCGCTCACCTCTCGGACCCTCCTTTTACACCGCGCTCACCTCTCGGACTCTCCTTTTACACCGCGCTCACCTCTCGGACCCTCCTTTTACACTGCGCTCACCTCTCGGACCCTCCTTTTACACTGCGCTCACCTCTCGGACTCTCCTTTTACACTGCGCTCACCTCTCGGACCCTCCTTTTACACTGCGCTCACCTCTCGGACCCTCCTTTTACACTGCGCTCACCTCTCGGACCCTCCTTTTACACTGCGCTCACCTATCGGACCCTCCTTTTACACTGCGCTCACCTCTCGGACCCTCCTTTTACACTGCGCTCACCTCTCGGACTCTCCTTTTACACTGCGCTCACCTCTCGGACTCTCCTTTTACACTGCGCTCACCTCTCGGACCCTCCTTTTACACTGCGCTCACCTCTCGGACCCTCCTTTTACACTGCGCTCACCTATCGGACTATTTCAAGAAATAAATTTCCCACTGTTTACGATAAAGGCTCCGACCAATTCAGCCTCGATTTATCCAACCTTGGGGAAAAACTCCAGTACTACGTGAGCCGAACAAAAGCAAAGCATATAGACAGATAGATATTCGAAACGCAACACAGCCTCTGCACGGCATTGAAGTTTGACTAATAATGCTGATCTACAAATATGTCACATCCCATCCCAAATCTGACACATAATTCCATCAATTGTTCTCAAATATACTCACATCTTCAACAAGTCACATACACACACACTCAATACCGTTCTTAAAAAAAAATTCTTTACATGTTTAGGTGCAATGAACTGTGAATTAGGCTCAGCTATCCGGGGGTAATTTGAATTGGCTCCAGTCCTGTTACAAAACAGTAACACATTGGCAAAATCAGTCTAATAGTGTTATAGCTCCATCTCCAACTCACACTGCCATCTAGCGAGGTTCCATACCACTGGGTAAATAACATTTTCCCTGTGTGCAATGAAGTTGGGGGAAATGAGCTTGGTCACTCTCCCTACCAGCTCCCCCCGGAGTGGGTCACTCACTGTACCTGTGCCCCTCGGAGTGAGTCACTCACTGTACCAGCTCCCCCTGGAGTGAGTAAATCTCTCTACCAGCTCCCCCCCCGGTATGAGCTCTGTGTGTGTGTGTGTGTGCGTTTTTTTTTTGCTTTCCCTTCCTTCTGTTCCTCTTTAAATGCTGTTCATCTGTAATATTCTCCTGTCCTGTACCTGAAACATTAACTTGTCTGTCCTCTCTCCACTGATGCTGACTGGCCTGCTGAGTGCTTCCAGCATTTTTTTGTCACATTTACAAATTTTCAGCATCGGGAATTTTTTTTTGTTTTAATCACCCCCTATGTGTTTATTAATATTTATTAAGCACATTTTGAATCACTTAAATAACATTCCCTCAGATAATACACAAAAATACTGACATAATTGAATATTCCAAATCTCCTCGTACAGCCTCTTAAGCGGCTCCAGGTTTTCTGCCTCCCCACTATCCTACCCAGAAGTCTATTCCAAATGTTGATCTCTGTTTTTCGAAGAACTTCCTGACATCAATCCTTAATTTGCCTTCCATCAGATTTAACCCGTGCCCCCTTGTTCTACATCGAGGTCTACACTGAAGTCGGGCTCAGGGTTTACCTTTTCTGTACCACTTGATATCTGATATATCTCTGCCAAGTCCCCTCTCGGTTACTTTCTTTCAAGGCAGAAAAGCCCAGGTTTTCTCCAGTCATTGCTGACACCTCGATCCCCTCACACGAGGATCAGCTTCTCGTAGCTACGTCACTCATGTGGTGTAAGATGTCTTGACTGAATCTTGATGCCCCAACCTGAAGAGTTCAAACTATTTTACAACTACAGGAATGCCCTTTGCGCCCTTATGGTACAATACATCACAACATTGCAGGTAGAGTTGCCAACTCTAGGTGAGTGTATTCCTGGAGGCTTCATCACATGACCTCCTGCCTCCAACCACCCCGCCCCGCCCACACTTCTGCCGCTGGTCCATCCCTCAGCCGCACTGCTTTCCCATGCCAATTGGAAAGGGAACAGACTCTTTGTTACCCAATTGGATTAATCATGACCATTTGTGAAACAGCCTTTTTTCCGCTTTCGCCAATATTTTTATACCTAATAAATCAAAGTGTTCTAGGAAAATGCAAAAAAAACCACAACTTTTGTTTAACGCCTCTATGATTTTTCTCCTGGTTTGCTTGCAGAAGTGTCCTGGAGATGAAACTTCAATTCCTGGAGACTCGACAACCCTAACTGCACGTGGAGCTTACGGTTAAAAAAAAATCTCCTGTGATACACCGTGGTTTCAAAATTTTGAATTCCAGAAATTTTGAATAAATTACATTGCTATCACATAACCCTTAAATATAGATTTAAATAACGTGCGCGATAACACACAAAAGCACACACACAGTTATTAAGTCTGTTTACATATAACCTTTCCATTTACGCAGTTAAGCATGCAAATTTTTAGAGGAATATGGAGAATGAGGAAAAGCGGATACAACAGAGCAACTCACATTTGGGGGTCTGAGAGGAACTTTGCAGAATTCATTTTCCCATGCATTGGCCTAGGTTTTTTAAAAATCTGTTTTTTGTGCCTCTCCCGGGAGATTACACGGCTGTTGGTAGATGGGGAGTATTGAGGGGAGGCGGGGGTGTGGTCATGATGCTTAGTTACAACATGGTATGGGACAGGTTCAATTGACCAGCTGGTCTTTTCCTGTCTATCAATTTTGTATATTAGGAAAAGAAGATTCAGAAGATGATTAAACAGATACTTCCTTGGGACAGTATTCACAATTTGAAGTGTTTTTACACTAATATAGTCCCAGCTGTAGTGAAGAGCTGTGCATCAGAGCTAGCCGCTGCCCTAGCCAAGCTGTTCTAGTTCACATGTTATGACACTGCCATCTACCCAACAATGTGGAGAACTGCCCAGATATATTTGACCCACAAAGAACAGGATAAAATCTAATCAGGCCAATTACTGCCCTATCAGCCTCCTCCCAATCATCAATTGAGCAATGGAAGGAGTCATCAACAGTGCCATCAAGCAACACCTACTTACCAATAACCTGCTCACCGATGCTCAGTTTGGGTTCTGCCAGAACTACTTTGCTCCAGACCTCATTATACCCTTGATCTAGACAGGGTTGCAAAAGCTGAATGCCAGAGGAGAGGCAAGAGTAGCTGCCCTTAATGTCAAGGCAATATTCAACCAAGTATGGTACCAAAGGAATCCTAGCAAAACTAGGGTCAATGGGAGGCCAAAGGGAAAACCCCTGTGTTGCTGGAGTCACATCTGACACAAAGGAAGATGTTGGTGTTACTGATTGAAGCAGAGACCATGTTAACGTTTAAGAAAATAGGACAGACAGGCAGTTGAAGGAAAAGGAGATAAAGGGATAAAAATAAGCCGCATAAAATCAATTAACCTGATTTCAGGAAACCTGGTACTAAAACCATGCGGTTTGAATTGGCAATAAGAAAAAAATATTATAGGAGAAAAGCACCTCACCAAAAATGGAATGCTTTTAAGGGTATAATAGCAGAAGCAGAAAATAAATACAAAGCATGAGGCCGAAAATCCATGGCCCTTCTGGCACACTCGCACCATAACTCCTTCAGGGGTGTGGCAGAAGACTGCAAATTCGGCCCTACAATTCATTTTGAAAAACATTGGACAAAAAAAAGCCATCAAAAGTCTGGACTTGAAAGATTTATAATGGTCAATCCCTGGTACACTTTTATGCTTCAAAACAGAAAGAGACCCTGTTAACGAGTAAACTCTTGGAGACTAACTACAGCCAGAGGAGTACCTGGAAGAATGAATGAAGTCCTTTAATATTAAGAAAGGTGAGATAGTTAGGGAGAGTAACACAATATGGAGGGTTTTCTTATTATAGCAGCATATCTTTTCTAGTTGTGAATGTATCGGATTCATGGAGGAAAGTATCGGTGATGTCAGAAAATTTGAGCCGTCCACACAGCTCAGTGGGTAAGTACACTGCATAGTACTAAGGTGCACGGACAAGTGTACCAGTTTCAAACTGGGCCAAAAAGTTTGAAAGCAGTGATGATTCCAGGTTTTAGATTACGAGACTATGAAAAACTCAACAGAACCCAACTCTAGTTGCACTGGAAAAATGGAGATGCCAGCAAACGTGATCCAATTTTTTGAATAATGAAGGGGAATAAATTAGGTGGATTCAGAGAGGGAATTTCTGCCAAAACTGGATAGGAGAATCATGGGACAAGTTTATAACTCCAGAAAGCTGCAACCCATGGGGTGATGGTACAACATGTTGGAGCGTGAATCCAGAGCACCACAATAGCGGGGAAGGGGTGTGGGGGGGTGGAGGAGGAGGTGGATACATGGATTTTATCCTCCCCCCCCCCCCCCACCTTTGACTGAGTTTTAGATTTCTGTTGTGTTGCTGCAATGAGGCACAAGATGGAGTCTAGGGGACGGCAGGGGAAATTGTCTGTGGACTGTTATTTCGCATCTTCCTTGCAGCCAGCTCAAGACGCAGCCTGGGCAGGTGCCTTGAAGCAGGTGACACATGAAGGCAAGAGGGATAGGCCTTCAAAAACTTCACTTTATCTGCAAACATGTAAAACCTACGCGTGTCCAGACAATGCAGTCAGAACCACACTTTAAAAATGCTGACGAGCACACAAATTGCAAGATCTGTGGGCGATCGTGAGATTAATTCAATGAACAAAGGGCTGGGTGAGATGAAAGAAAGAGTCTTATTCCATTTCCCGAGAGTGATGTTTATTCCAGAAATGCAGAACCAGCACAGCGCATTTAAGGGGACAGACAGCACAGGGGGCCGGCTAAACTAATGGCAGATCGTGAGACCCATGAAAATACGGGATCCCTGATCCTCCACGGGTCCCACCATTCCGGTTGAACAGCTCCGTCACTGATGGGAGAACTGCACGTGAGCAGCCGACGGCAATTCATCAAGGTGAAAGGTTACAAATGTACTGTTCTACTATGGTAACAGCATTTGTGACAGAGAAAGGGTGTAGAGGAGATTTACTAGAATGGTACCAGGGATGAGAGACTTCAGTTATGTGGAGAGACTGGAGAAGCTGAGATTGTTCTCCTCACAGCAGAGAGGGTTAAGAGGAGATTTAATAGAGGTGTTCAAAATTATGAAGGGTTTTGATGGAGTAAATAAGGACAAACTGTTTCCAGTGGCAGGAGGGTCGGTAACCAGACTGCACAGATTGAAGATAATTTGCAGAGAGGAGATGAGGAGTTTTTTTTTTATATAGACAGTAAGTTATGGTGATCTGGAATGCACTGCCTGAAAGGGTGGTGGAAGCAGATTCAATAGCAACTTTCAAAAGGGAACTGGATAAATACTTGGAGGAAAAAATTTGCAAGGCTATGGGGAAAGAGCAGGGGAATGGGGCTAATTGGACAGCTGTTTCAAAGAGCCGGCACAGGCACGAGGGGCCGAATGGCCTCCTTCTGTGCTGTAAGATTCTATGAAAAAAAGACCATGAAATTATAATGAACATTTACACTTAAAAATACAGGAAGCAGTGCAATACGTTGGTTTGCGGCCACAAGAAGTTCATCCGTGACTTGTCATCGGAGGAGTTGATGTGATGTACCCAGAAACCAGAGGCAAATGGAATAAATGATCAGGCGACTCACCCTGGGCTGATCCGACCCACCTACTGGTGCCTGACTCTACAGCAGCATCAGCACACTTAAGGGTGAGTCACCCTGCTCACCCTCATGAGTGTAGAATGGTGCAAGGCCCAGAGAGCACTGAAGAGAGGGAGAAGGATCAAATCAAGAATAGGAAGAAGCGAGGAATAGAAAGGCACCAGCGATTTACAGAGCAGGTTTTTTTTAAACCAGGGGAGGTCCCAGGGACATTAGGAGAAGTAAGTGGACTTCTGTCATCAGGTTTCTGTGTTTGTTGACCTATCATTTCTGTTGCTATGTAAGAATAAAACACGCTTTCTGCAATGACATCGCTGTTTGCCGTTGAGGAACTGGCACTGCCTTTCGGCAGTTGGGCTAGTGGTTGCCCCAGAAGTGTGTCAGTCCAGAGGGCCCAGAGTGTGTGTCAAATTTGTAAGGGGTCCCCATGAGTATTTTTCAGGAGCTCAGGGAGTGCATCAATATCTGCAGGGGGGGCCCCCAGGGAGTGTGTCAATATTTGCAGGGGGGCCCCAGGAAGTGCGTCAATATTTGCAGGGGGGCCCCAGGGAGTGCGTCAATATTTGCAGGGAGGCCCCAGGGAGTGCGTCAATATTTGCAGGGAGGCCCCAGGGAGTGCGTCAATATTTGCAGGGGGGGGCCCCAGGGAGTGCGTCAATATTTGCAGGGAGGCCCCAGGGAGTGCGTCAATATTTGCAGGGGGGGGCCCCAGGGAGTGCGTCAATATTTGCAGGGGGGGCCCCAGGGAGTGCGTCAATATTTGCAGGGGGGCCCCAGGAAGTGCGTCAATATTTGCAGGGGGGCCCCAGGGAGTGCGTCAATATTTGCAGGGGGGGGCCCAGGGAGTGCGTCAATATTTGCAGGGAGGCCCCAGGGAGTGCGTCAATATTTGCAGGGGGGGGCCCAGGGAGTGCGTCAATATTTGCAGGGGGGGGCCCCAGGGAGTGCGTCAATATTTGCAGGGGGGGGCCCCAGGGAGTGCGTCAATATTTTCAAGGGGGCCCAGGGAGTGCGTCAATATTTGCAGGGGGGGGCCCCAGGGAGTGCGTCAATATTTGCAGGGGGGGGCCCCAGGGAGTGCGTCAATATTTTCAAGGGGGCCCAGGGAGTGCGTCAATATTTGCAGGGGGGGGCCCCAGGGAGTGCGTCAATATTTGCAGGGGGGCCCCAAGGAGTGCGTCAATATTTGCAGGGGGGGGCCCAGGGAGTGCGTCAATATTTGCAGGGGGGGCCCCCAGGGAGTGCGTCAATATTTGCAGGGGGGGGCCCCAGGGAGTGCGTCAATATTTGCAGGGGGGCCCCAAGGAGTGCGTCAATATTTGCAGGGGGGGCCCCAGGGAGTGCGTCAATATTTGCAGGGGGGGCCCCCAGGGAGTGCGTCAATATTTGCAGGGGGGCCCCAAGGAGTGCGTCAATATTTGCAGGGGGGGCCCCAGGGAGTGCGTCAATATTTGCAGGGGGGCCCAGGGAGTGCGTCAATATTTGCAGGGGGGGGCCCCCAGGGAGTGCGTCAATATTTGTGAGGAGTTCCCGTGAGTGTGGTCAACATTTGCAGGAATTCATGGGACGGTGTCAACGTTTGCAAGGGGGCGCTTGGGAAGGTGTTAACACCTGCGAAGAGGTCCACAGGAGTACGTTAATATTTCCCCGACACAGAAGACCTCGAGAGACACTGATTTATAGCTAATGCAGCTCAGTGACCATATTGCTTTTATGCTTTGCAGTCGCACAAGGATGACGGAAAATGCAACAAGTTTCCTACCTGCTCGTAAAAGTCAGAGCGAGTGAGGCAGCAAGGTGTGGCATAAGGCGAAGATACTGGGTCTGGTGCTCAATGATTTTTACCTCTTCTTTGTCTTTTGGTCCAAACTGTCTCCGGCTAATAACAAAACAATGAAAACAGGAGTAAAATGTTAGCCAAATATCTGAGCAAAGCTTGCGTCGTAGCCTGATGACTTTATATTACATTGAAAAAAAAAAGGCTCCATAGAGTGACACAAATCCCGGACAGAATGGAGATGATTGGGTAATTCCCCCATCAATCAAGCCTGGAGACTGCACTGCTGTAAGTAACTGGGATTGATTTTAGGTACATGATTTGTATTATGTGACTATCCTCTACTCACTGCATTTTGCTGGAGGAATAATCCTGCTGTACTCGGGAGACTCTGTTTGCTGCAGTTTCAGTCATGAGTTCGGAGACTCTGGGTATGATTTTAGCTCGGAGCCGGGAACCCAGCGCGTGCGTAGATATTCGCGTGGGGAACCCGGAAGTCAAGCCTGTGGGTTGTAAACTGCGATCGCAACTCAAATGAAGGTAAGTATTTCTGCCTCCCGTGCGTCAGTCAGTCAGACTGACAGGCTGGTTGCCTGTCGGAAGGGAAAGGAGCCATGAATCGGAGGAAGGGAGGGAGGGAGAGAGAAATCAGGGGGTGGGAGGATGGGATGACGTGGACAACATCGGGTGAGCCTTGGAGAAAATCAGGGGGCCTCCACCATGGGGGGTGGGGGTGGGGAAAATCGGCCGATCAGGGGGGTCCGATCGTGCCATGTGAGCTTGTTGGGCCTGGATGAAGCAATCCTGCACCTCCGGGCCCACAAGCAGTGCAATTAAGGCACTCGCCTCATGGATCGGGCCCTCCTCGCAAGCTTTCTCCTGACGTGAATCAGAAGTGATGGGAAACCCGAGCAGGTGAGGTTAAATTCGTTTGCCATTTCTAATACACAAAAAATTAAGTGCCTCAATTATCGCAATGAGGTATATTGCCCCTTTAAAAATCGGGGGCAGGACCTCCGGGTTTCTGTTGCACGCATGCATCCAAACACATCTGGGATAAACCCGGAAGTGGTCAAGTTGGAGCCGGGATGTAGTCCCGCTCTAAAAACAAACTACTTTTACAGCCCACCAGCCCCCAACCCACCCATTCTTGGGGCTTCAAATTACCTCCTCTGCTTTTAAAACCACAAGTCCCTCCCCGCCTCCAACTCATTGGCCGAGAGAGTCAATATCCACTCCGGGAAAAAAAAACATGTCAATGTGCAAAGACCGGTTAACTTTAGAAATGAAAAGGGAAAAAAAAAACAAAGACTGCAAAATGTTGGATATCTGGAAAAAAAAATGTAGAAAATGTAGCAGGTCTATCACCATCTGTAAAGAAAAATAGGGTTTAACATCATGGGCCTGTTCTAGCATATTCTGTCTTATGACAAGAGTTCCAAGCTGTTAGCATCTATAGCATGACACTGTCAAGAATAACCTTTGTGAACATGGGAAAGCATCTCTTTCTGCTAAGCATGATACAACCTGAAATACTGTTCTTTTTAAGTTAACATCGCTTGGAGCAAGCTGTCCAGCCTGTTATTGAGTATGACTGAGGAAATTACCATTAACATGTATATAGATCAATATCGACAACAAACCATTGAAAGAACTTGCATTTACATGGCACCTTTCACATCCTCAGGCCGTCTTGAAGCACTTTACAACCAATGGGTTGCTTTTGAAGCGCAGTCACTGTTGCAAACACAGCAGCCGGTTTGTACGCAGCAAGGACCCACGAATAGAAAATGAGATGAATGATCAGATATTCCATTTTCTGTTGGTTGAGGAAGGAATCTTAGCCAGGACACTAGGAGAACTCGCTGCTCCTGAAATAGTGCCATGGGATCTTTTACATCCAACCGAGCTGGCATAACGAGGCCTCAGCTCAAAGTCTCAATCGGAGCACAGCACCTCCTGAGCCAGTGCGCCGTTGACTCAGTACTGCGCTGAGGTGATTATGTGCTCAAGTCCATAGTGGTTCTTGAACCCATGACCTTCACGCTCACAAACTTTACTGCTTGACAATTGAGCCATCGTTAACCGATTGCCTTTTAATAAGAAGTTTTTCTCATGAAGCGTTTCTAAAGATCGACAGGACGATGATGTTGCCTTTGTTGGATTAACCTCAAACTGGTGAAAAAAATATTGCACTGCTCAGGTTTCAAATTCAATTGAAAAAAAATTGTTCTTTTTTGAGATTTAAAAATGTTTTATTAATTCCCTTCCCCCTTCCTTTTCGGAAGCTGCTGGAGGACTTCCATTCTTCTTCTGTACACCCATGCACTAAGTGCTATTCCACCACAAGAGAGCTCGACCTTGCCCTCACCAGCAGCAGTCACTGCAAAAGTAATCAGCAGTGGGACCCATGGCCTGATTTTGCCTCTTCCAAGCTCAGAGGTGCTGTAACCATTTGCACCATCCCCGGCTGAGATCTGCTAAGTCAGCAAAGACCGAGGAAGAAAGCTGGGCTTTCCTAAACACTATGGTTCCGATTTTAACTCCCCCCACCTGGTGGAAACCGGGGGTGGGGGGGGGGGGCAGTCAAAACGAGAGGAGAGACTTACCCCCTGAGATCCCGCTGCCTTCCCGTCGGGTCCCGATATTAAACTGCTCTTCTGAGCAGGCGAGCAGGACACCCTCCGGAAGGAAGCGGGGGTCCTGCTTTAAATATACAGAGCAGGTGCTGATGGTGTCACCAGGACCCGATCTACGATTTTAGTTGGAGGCCTGGGCGGGGGAGCAGTGTCGGCTTCCCCGTCAGGCCAGGCCTGTCGGGAGGTGGACTGTAGGCCAGAAGAGGCACAGGAGATAACTTTTTAATTTAGGTTCCCCGATCGCCATCGCCCCCACCCACCCCTTACCGCATCTGACTGCCATGGACCGATCTCACAGGTCCCCGGCTGCAGCCTCCTGCCTGCAATCTCCCACTCCCGTCTGTCAGCCAGCTATTGGGTCTGACTGGGTTCAGGGGGAACTCCAATGAAAGTTATGGTGATGAGGCTCAGCCTTTAAGATCGGCCGAACTTCCTCAACGCCGGACTCCCCGGGGACACTGCCCGCTTCGGGGCTCGCTTACGCACACCATCACACCGTCCCGACTTGGAAATATATCGCCGTTCCTTCATCGTCACTGGGTCAAAATCCTGGAACTCCCTTCCTAACAGCACTGTGGGAGAACCTTCACCACATGGACTGCAGCGGTTCAAGAAGGTGGCTCACCACCACCTTCTCAAGGGCAATTGGGGATGGGCAATAAATGCTGGCCTCGCCAGCGACGTCCACATCCAGAGAACGAAAGAAGGAACTCACCGAGCCATAAGGGAACCTGTGAAAAATGTATGCACTGTACATTCTTATAAATTATATAACTATCTCTACAGCCCTGAATCTTCTGGTGGCTTGTATTAGACATCAATATGATTTATAAATATCTCTTAATTGAGATTCACTCGTAGCGGAAGCAATTAAATGGTATTACAAATGTATATTTTTTATACAGATAATATACAATCTATAGAACTTCTCCTCCAAGCATACTGCTGATCCGAGCATCAGAATTCTCACCAAACTAGTTACACATGGATTGTGAGTCAACAGTACCACAGACTAAGTAAATGAGAAATATTAGCTAATTATAGAAGATGTTTTTGCGAGTAAAACGACTCACTGATTACTCACTTAATGAGCTCACTCCTTGCCTTGTTGCTGGTATGGCAGTTATCTTACTCAGTAAATCACACTCCCTACATTGTTGATTAACTGAACTTTATTTCGTTTCATTTTACTTCTGCTGTTTCAAAACAAACTCCTTGCTGAAAGCAAGCAATGTAAACGTTCATTCAAAATTTACTAACAAATGGAATGGGGTTGAAAAGGCACCAGCAACTGTAACACAGAATTGTTTTAATCTGGTTTCAATTTCATGCCGTGTAATGTAATGCATGTCTTGTTTACAAGCAGCGAAGTGGAATCTCTGCCCTTCTAAGGTTTCTTACACTTTGAAGGTTTGCACATTAAGAATGCACCATATTTTGGAAAATCTCTACTGCACACACACTGCTGGGTTGCATGCCTTCGCTGTATCATTACGCCGCTCACATTACCTAATGTTGACATCCCTCATTGCCTGAAATTACAAGATATTCTGCAGTATCGATTTTAAATCAAATTATTGCCCATCCATCCCATTGTTAGTTATCTGGAACTTAGGAGTTTGCTTGTAATAGAGAACATTTTAACCTGTTTTAACCTGCATTGTAAAAAAACAAGTGTAGTCAGAAAACTAGTTACTGTCAAAAGTTCAAACTGGGCACCAGCACAGTCTGTCGTATCCATTGTGGTTTGTGAAAGATTGGTTGTGTTATATAGCTAACTGTATTTGTTAAGGAGTACTTCAGCTTTTCAAACCTCTAAAACCATAGTCTAATGTTCTGATATGGGTCATTACAGTGTTGATACATCCAACAAACATTATTGGCCTATTGCAGGTTAAAACTTTTGATTATAGCGAGGGAAAATGATAGTGAAATGTTGTTCCATTAGAAAGGTTACGTAAAGTAACCACGGCCCAGAAATAATTGTCGACAGTATCAGTTCATTTTTGCTTGGCACACTCATATAACATTCCTCTGTCCATTATTTTACTGTTATTATAGTTAAACGGGTTCATCTGTTGATAATCGCCAATATTGATTCCTAGAGTCATGTGAGTTGCACCTGCTGGATGGGGGGGGGGGGGGGGGGAGGGGTTGGAGAAAAATAGCTGCTTTGTTAATACTAGTCAGCTGAATCCAATCAAGAGTGTCCTATGTTTTCTTAGCAACCACTAAACAGTACCAGCGTAAAGGCACCAACAGTTTGAGGTAAACCTACAGTGTCACCAATTCATTCCAACAGTCTAATGCGCAGGATTGTTTACAGATGCTGTACCATAGTGATGAACATGAGAAGAACAAATAGTTACAGGAGACCTGGCTTTTGAGCATTTTCTTTATACTAGATCTCCCACAGCATTGTTCAAAGTGAATCAAAGGTTATAGTGTTGTAAGAGGATGAAGGGGAATCCAGTGAAATGTGAAAGTGGAAGAGGGAAGCACATTTCCACAATCGTTTGTAAGCGATTCCCCAGAGACAGTTCCATAAGTGTTATTTTGATTAGTTCTAGGAAAATAAGTGTTTTTTGTTTACCCACTGCAGGTATATAAATAAATACCGGAGTTACAAAAATAAATCTCTGTATATGATATGGCGGAGCATCTCTTTACTGTCTATGTGCTTCTGGTGTGATTGTTTTTAAATAGATGAGCTAACACTGATGGATCTAGGAACCGACATGAACTCAAGGTTGAGGCTTCCCACATAAAGCATTATTACAGGCATTTCAAGTACCATTGCGTTTCGAATGCTGGTAGATTTTACTGACTACTGGTGGTTTATATGTTAGTTTTAAATGTCCTTTGAGTTCCTCGTTGGTAGTTTTTCTAAATGCTTTCCTTGCTCTTGATTCGTACGTTCTCTACCTCCTCAGTTCTGATTTGATTTCTCACAATTTAAGCTAGCACCCATTTATCATGCAATAAACCCTGACTCAAAACATGGATTATTTGCACACTGCCCTGCACAGTACAGTTTGTCCTTGGTCTTCTTGTCAATCGTGGCTCAGTGGGTAGCACTCTTAATTCTGAGTCAGAAGGCTGTGGGTTCAGGTCCCATCCCAGAGACTTGAGCACATAATCTAGACTGATACTCCAGTGCAGTACTGAGAGAGCGATGCAATGTCGGAGGTGCCGTTTTTCGGGATGAGACACGAAACCGAGGCCCCGTCCGCCCCCTCAGGTGGACGCAAAAGATCCCATGGCACTGTTCGAAGAAGAGCAGGGGAGTTCTTCCCGATGTCCTGGCCAACATTTATCTCTCAACCCACATCACTAAAAAACAGATTATCTGTTTATTATCTCATTACTGTTTGTGGGACCTTGCTGTGCACAAATTGGCTGCCGTGTTTCCTACATTACAACAGTAACTACGCTTCAAAAGTACTTAATTGTTTCTAAAGCGCTATGGGACGTCCCGAAGTCATGAAAGGCACTATATAAACGCGAGTTCGTTCTTTCTTTAGAACATAAGAACATAAGAACATAAGAAATTGGAGCAGGAGTAGGCCAATCGGCCCCTCGAGCCTGCTCCGCCATTCAACAAGATCATGGCTGATCTGATCCCAACCACAAATTTATATTCAGTTCAATGACGAAACAATGACTGCTGTGAAGTAAGTTCCTCAGAGTATCGGTTAAAAATAGGGATATTCTAAGAAAATTTCGTTGATGCAATTTTTATTTCCTTGCAAAAATTTTAATCTAGTCAATATTTTTGAAAATTAGTATCTCATTTGTTAAAAAAAAAATTATTGACACTTTAAACTTTCTGCACTTTTAACCCGTGAGGGCGAAAATGAAAGATGGAATAGTGATCTCCTGATCTAGATGGAATTTAGGAAACCAGCTTTAGATAGGAAAGTGGTGTGAGGCCAAGTCTCTGAAAATTTAAGGGTAAATTCAGCAATTTTAGGGTTGAGCCTTGCTTGATGGGAACACAGATTGGAGAACTGCGGTTAATGTTGTAGTCCCACCTGTACCCCCTCTATCAAGACTCAATGATGGGAGCACAGGATCACAGAATAAATCCTCTACAGACAGGTAGTGTTTGCTGGAAAGACACGTACTGTACTAAGTTTCTTAACTTAAACCTATGTCATTAAACAGCAAAGCTGTTACTGGTATAGACAGAAGAAAAGCTCTAAAGAGAGACGGCAATCAGGGTAATGGTACATTGGACAGAGAACATTGAAGGGAGTGTGAAGGATTGACAACGTACGCTCTTAGTGGCATAGGTTTTCCAAAAACCTTTCACATGTTAACCAGGGTGCGTGGAGAAAAGCAAATGAAAGGTCTTGATATCCCCATGGACACAATGTTGATAACAGAATCCATTTAAATGGATAACCTTACCTGTCTGACTTGCAGGAACCAACCTGCCACTCTATGAAAATAAGCATGGCGAGAAAGTGTGGAACTGTGTAAAAGTAGATAATAAATTCTTACAAACAGTACTACAATAAAATAATAGATTTAGGTTCAGTGGACAGAACTCACTTCCAGATTTTTCTTCCTAATAGCTGTGATTTAGATTGATGAAATTCTACAGGATTGCTATAAAATCAGGGTAAAATGTGAGGTTGAAATGGAGAACTATTGAAGGGTTCATAACAGTTTTGTAGCAACACAAATGTAATACTGAGTATGATTACAAAGGTTCCCATTCCTTTTTTGGGGGTATTCCACTCCTTGAATCATAGATTCACAGAAAGGTTACAGCACGGAAGGAGGCCATTCGGCCCATCGAGTCTGTGCCGGCTCTCTGCATGAGCAATCCAGCTAGTCCCACTCCACCGTCCTATCCCCGTAGCCCTGGAAATTTTGTTCCTTCGAATCCTTATCCAATACCCTTTTGAAAGCCATGATTGAATCTGCCTCCACCACCCCCTCAGGCGCTGCATTCCAGATCATAACCACTCGCTGCGTAAAAAAGATTTTTCTCATGTCGCCTTTGGTTCTTTTGCCAATCACCTTAAATCTGTGTCCTCTGGTTCTTGACCCTTCCGCCAATGGGAACAGTTTCTCCCTATCTACTCTGTATAGACCCCTCATGATTTTGAACACTTCTATCAAATCTCCTCACAACCGTCTCTACTCTAAGGAGAACAACCCCAGCTTCTCCAGTCTATCCACGTAACTGAAGTCCCTCATCACTTGAATCATTCCAGTAAATTCTACAGAAGAAGTGTTGCGTGAAGCTTCACTCCCGGTATTCTGTATGGACTTTCGATGTGATGGACCAGCTCTTGCGTTTCCAGCAATAAATCGTGGGAGTTTAGCACTAGTGATTCTTATGATGATACTGTACTAGAGCCAGGATCTGACAGAAGATTGTCCACTTCTGCCTATCGCTGCTGATCTTCCAGATGGGAAGCGGCTCGTTCCGTGAAGACTGGTGTTACCGACAAAGAGAAGAATCACCTTTGATGACATCCGCCCCGACACTGTTGATGAAGAAGACTACAGAGGGGCCAAGCATACTTCTGCGCCGGTGTCTTGAGAAGAATGGCAACTCATCATAATCCGATGTTTATGTGCTGCAACATGGCGTGTCACCACAGGAAGAATGAAGCTTGACTTGATGTTAAAGTCCGATGAGTTCAGCAATCAGCACTGGCACAGCACAGAGTGTTGGGTTGGAGCAGCACTCTGATAACTAGCATGGGAATTGTATGGCGCTGTACTCATTCACTTCATGGGCATTCCTCTAATGATTCCCTGATTCAAACTGCGGGGTGACTTGATAGAAGTCTCTAAGGTTATGAAAGGGTTTGATAGGGTAGACGTAGAGGAGATGTTTCCACTCGTGGGGGAGATCCAAACTAGGGGCCATAAATATAAGATAGTCAATATAAATATAAGATAGAAATCCAATAGGGAATTCAGGAGAAACTTCTTTACCCAGAGGACACATTTAAGGGGAAACTAGATAAACACATGAGGGAGAAAGGACTAGAAGGTTATGCTGATAGGGTGAGATGAAGAGGGGTGGGGAGGAGAATCCCGTGGAGCATAAACACCGGCATGGACCAGTTGGGCCAAATGGCCTGTTTCTGTGCTGTAAATTCTATGTAATTCTACGCAGAACTCTCCTCCTCCACTGGTTTCCTAAATCAAACTCTGCTGGTTCCTGGTCCATTTTCCTTCAGTGTTCTAAGGCTCCTGGATCGAACACCGTACCTCTACCGACTCCTAAACAGATGTTATTCCTCCATTGATTTCTGGATGGGCTTTGCCCATTACAGGCTCTGAGCTGTACTTTGCTCCCCACTGGCTCTTGAATTGGACTTGGCTCCATTGCTGCCTCCTGCCTGGAAGCTTCATCTTAAGGCACGCTCTCAGATACTGGGCTGCTTACCTTTCTTGTATCAGCCTCTACCCTAACTATTTTTATTGCAATATCTAACTCTCTGCCACTGGTCCATGCAACCTAAGATCTACTTCTGATTATATTTTCATGCTTACATTAGCTGTCACTCTGGACCCAAACTTCCTACTCCCACCTTTCTGGCCCTGCTTTCCTCTCTCCTGTTTATCATCCCAACCAGCCATGCTACCTTTCACGCCTCCCTTTACCAGTGCCTTGCCTCCCTTGATTCCTCAACATTACTCCTCAATCCACCTCCTTGCCACCGTCCCAAAATTGAATGCCTATTCAACGAGCCATAGCCTCCCTCTGTCCCTACTCGTCACACCTATCGTGATGCCTGTTACTAGCTCTCCCAAAGCAGCCACCCCAACTATTTCATCCTCGTAGCCCAGGGGTTAACTGGTGGGGGGGGGGGTACACCTGATCCCACAAGCAATGAATATCCTGCCCCATTTCACCCCCAAGAATATTTGATCGCTGGCAAACAAGGCTATCAATATCAATGACTGCATCATGGATGAATCTATTGCTATCTTGGCAATGATAGCAAAGCTCCCACCACCACCGCCCCCCCCCGCAAACAAATTTCCCTGTCTTTCGTCAGGGCAGTCTGTAAACTGTGAACCTGTTTAGATATGAAAACAAGTTTACAATTTACAGACAGCCCTGACTAAGCTTCTTTGATTATTTGAAGCTATAAAGCAACAATAACGTCTTGCATTTATGTATCACGTAGTAAAACAAGAAGAAAGGTGCGTTTATAAAGCACCTTTCACAACTTCAGGATGCCCCACAGTACTTCATAGCTAATTAATTTTGAAGTGTAGTCACAGTTGTTTGTTTAGGCAAATGTGGCAGCCAATGTGTGCACACCAAGATCCGACAAACAGCAATGAGATAAATTACTCGTAGCATTAATTGAGGGATAAATGTTGGCCAGAATATAGGGAGAACTTCCTTGCTCTTCTTTGAAAAAGCACCCTGGGATCTTTTCTCTGCACTTGAACAGGCAGACGGGCTTCAGTTTAACGTCTCAGCCAATAGAGTTTGTTGATGCAGCACTCCCCCAGTCCAGTGTCAGCCCAGGTTATGTGCTTGAATCCACTAAACCTCTGATTCAGAGGTGAGAGTGCTACCACTATACCAACCTGGTAAATCATATCAAATGAATCACTTGGCACACATTACTACCAGTCCTGATACTAGATATCAAACTAGATACAAAGCAAGGCTAAAATACGTTACAAGATTATTCACAGAACACGATAAAAGTTCAGCAATGCTATGTGTGTCCCTATTTCTATTTTATGATTCTCACATCAGAAATGTGCAGAAAATTATGTTGCAGACACTATGGAAACACGAACGTATTCTGAAAGCTACAAAGGATATTTAGCTCTCAAAAGGAAGTAAGCATTCAATTTTAAATGGCAACTGATTGCGCCAGAAGATAACTTCACAGCAAGCATGCTCAGGCTCAGAAACAAAAATGTGTTCACCAGCAGACCTGTCTGTGTCATGTTATCTGATGTCAGCTGGGACAGCAGTCAGGATGCTCCAACTGGCTGGAGTATCAACGACGACAACTTGCATTTATATAGCACCTTCAACGTAGTAAAAACGTCCCAAGGTGCTTCACGGGAGCATTATCAAACATAATTTGACACCAAGCGATATTAGGACAGCTTGGTCAAAGAGTTAGGTTTTAAGCAGCATCTTAATAGGAGGAGAGGGGTAGAGAGGCGGAGAGGTTTAGGGAGGGAATTTCAGTGCCATGGGGCTAGGCAGCTGAAGGCACAGCCACCAATGATGGAGGGATGAAGTATGCATGGTTAGGGAAGGCAGAAAAAGAGACCAGGGTTCCCACTCTTGATCACTATCCAGGCCTCCCGCTAGAAGGTGCGCATGTGTCGATGTCTGGTGAGGACTGCTTCAGCTACTTGAGGTAGAAGATCAGTCAATGATCTTGTTGAATGGCGGAGCATGCTCAAGGGGCCAGACGGCCTACTCCTGCTCCTATTTATGTTCTTATATCCTGCACACATTCACTCTCGCGGTTGACACGTAAAGTTCAGGGATGATTAAGAACTTTTCTAATTATCCAGCATCTCATACTTAGAAAGGGTATGGTAGCATAGTGGTTATGTTACTGGACTAGTAATCCAAAGGCCTGGACTAATAATCCAGAGTCATGAGTTCAAATCCCACCACGGCAGTTGGGGAATTTAAATTCAAATAATTAAATAAAATCTGGAATGAAAAAAACTAGTATCAGTAATAGTGGCCATGAAAATACCGGATTGTTGTAAAAACCCATCTGGTTCATTAATGTCCTTACCCGGTCTGGCCTCTATGTGACTCCAGACCCACAGCAATGTGGTTGATTCTTAACTGCCCTCTGAAATGGCCCAGCAAGCCACTCAGTTGTCAAGAAGGTGGCTCACCACTACCTTCTCCAGGGCAATTAGGGATGGGCAATAAATGCCGGCCTGGCCAGCGATGCCCACATCCCATGAACGAATAAAAAAAAAATCCAGTCAAGAATTATATAAAATGCACCATGCTCCCCCTCCAACCCCATGACACCGAGGTATTGCCCCAATGCACTCAGACTTCAGTTGAAAATTCTTGCACTCAGGCACAAGAGCATACCTTCTAATATTCACACTGATGGAACATTTGGGGTTGGTTAGATGGAGCATAGTTTTTCCAGTCCTGGACACACCTGTACATGCTCCATCTAACCAACCCCAAAGTTTACAAAATACAATATTCCATATCTTATACCCCTAAAACATTTCCACTACTAAAAAATATTCAAGCTCTCTCTTGAGTTCGCTGACACCGTTTGCCTCTCCAGGATACAAGGCTGTTGGACACATTCATCACCATGTGGAGTTGTCAAATCCAAACCATCTGTTCACCTTCCCTCTTTTGAACCTGAATTCGTGCCACTTTTGACAAAATGAGAACACAATGAATAGCTTTAACCGTCCCTATTCTTCTCAAAGTAAAATGCACACATGGAAGCACAGAAGGGAATGTGTTTCATCCTGTGTTTGAACAAAGTTCTCAAAAAAAGAGGGAGAAAAGACAAACAGATCTTCAAAGCAGACGGTGGTTTGTTTAACTGCTCTGGAGTGAATTTATAACGCTTTTTAAAAGAGCAAAACGTACACTTTCCCCACTCTATCCCTTTATCAAAGGCATACAGGAGAGGATACGGGCGACTTCATACAATCTTCCCAACAAGGAATGACAAAACAATAACAGGCGATGAGAAATAAGAGAAAATGGCTTCAAATCCATAGGTAGCATATACTGACCTTTTCACTGGTGTCACAAATCTTGTATTGCTTATTTTCCTTTTTAATTACATTATGTTCTTTCATCCTAGGTTTGACTGCTTCTCTGATGTAAATTGTTGATGGATGCATTATGTAAATAAAAACTGCTTCTGCGGCCGGGTGCTCCCAGGAACACAGGAACAGGGGTAGGCCTTTCAGCCTCTCAATTAGATCATGGCTGGTCTGTACCTCAACTCCATTTACCCACTTTTGCTCCATATCCCTCGATACCCTCACCTAACAAAAATCTAGCATTTTCAGTCTTGTAAATTTCAATTGTCCCAGCATCCACAAACTTTTGGGAGAGAGTGTTCCAGATTTCACACTTTTTCCTTTGTGTGAAAAAGTGCTTCCCGATTTCCCTCCTAAATGGCCTAGCTCTAATTTTAAGATTGTGCCCCCTTGTTCTGGATTCCCCACCAGAGGAAATAGTTTCTCTGTACCTCCCCTATCGAATCCTTTTATCATTTTAAACACCTTGATTAGATCACCCCTCAACCTTCTAAACTCAAGGGAATATAAACTAAGTTTCTGCGTCCTGTCTTCAGAATTTAATCATTTAAGCTCTGGCATCATTCTTGTGACAAATCTGAATATTTTCTTAATGGTGAGAGACTAGGAATGGTTGACAAGCAAAGTGATTTGGATGTCCAAGTACACAAATCACGAAAAGCTACTGCACAGGTTCAAAAAGTAATCAAAAAGGTGAAGAAATGTTGGTCTTTATCAAAAGTGGGGAAGTTATGCTTCAGTTGTGCAGAGCCTTGGTCAGACGCCATCTGGAGTATTGTGTTCGGTTTTGGGCACTGAACCTCAGGAAACATATGTTGGCCCTGGAGGAGGTACAGTGCAGATTCACCAGGGCTAAAAGGGTTAAATTATGAGGACAGGTTGCTGGTAAATGGAGTTGAGGTACAGATCAGCCATTATCTAATTGAATGGTGGAAGAGAGTCGAGGGGCTGAATGGCCTACTCCCGTTCCTATGCTTCTCTAGTGCACTGTGCATTGGGTTCATGTTTGCAACTCCCTTTACACTTAGCTCTAAAGCTTGGAGTCGGGGATATTGAACAGATGCGGGACACTTCACCACGGAAAGAAAACAAAAATAAAAGAGAAGTATCATGCATGAGGAGGCAGGAGCATGTACAATGCAACCAAGGAACATAGGGCCTTGCCAGCGCATTCAATGCATGTGTGCAAGAATTTAAGTGTCAAGTACCATGCAATCACAATGTAAACTGACTGAACCTGGTATAACAATGTGCTTCAAGATTTTTGATAATTTTGCTTTTGGATGAAAATAAAATTATTTGAAAATCCTACGTGATAATTCAACCACATCACACTTCCTACTGGCCCAGTGACAGTCTGCTAAGAAACGATGTGACCCATGCATACTACAGCCTTTCCAAACCAGGGATCCTTTTATGAGAGTGCAGACTCAGCCCAAGTGCTGCAGCCACAAGGTGTAACAGAGATTTACACTCTAAGAAGCTTTGAGCTGTCTGCACTCAAGAGCTAAGATAGAATGGCCCTCCTTATCTGCATTTATCTTTTGCTGGTCATGAACCCTTCACTTATCCTGTTTGAAAAAGAGAAAAAAATGAATTACATTTATATAGCACCTTTCATGTCCTGGAGCACTTTGCAGCTAACTAATTACTTCTGCAGTGTAGACACTGTTGTTCTGTAAACAAATGAGACAATAATGTATATATACACATGTGTAATTGTTGAGAAACGAGGGTGAATTGGAAGGTCTGATGCTGGGGGTGGGAGAACTATAAAGAGGGAAAAAAAAAATTCTTTTAGAAATGAATGGGGCCAGGAAAGAATAAAATCTTTGCATCTGCTACATAACAGCAATATGTTGTAACTGGTACCCCAACAAACCAACCATATGCTGATACAATCCAGCAGCTAAAGCTTTGTTCTTTTGGGTTTACTAAGTGGCAGCACTCTGTAAGCAGTTTTGCTTTGTTTTATAAAGTACAAAGCAAAGCATCCAGCAAACTAAATGTGTGTGGGTATAAATGTAAAGTTCAAATATTGTCTGATCATTTTTTTTTGTAACAAATTAATTTTCTTAGAGTACTAGGCATGTCACAGCTTCATTGCAGCTTTCTTCTTAGAAATCCTGAAATGAATCACTTGAAAATTTCAAAATAATCATGCATGGTTTTTCAACAGGTTGCATTATGCCTAATGATGTTAACCACATTACTGAGTAAACTGGGTTTTGTTAACGTAGTCATTTTATTCCAAATACACAGACACACGTAGATGGGGGTCTGGGTCCCCTCAAGGCAAAGTACAGACCATCAATTTCCTCTGTCTGTACTTGGTAACCTTCTTCTGTGGCCTGCTCTGTCACCACTCCTGCCCCCAGATACCAGCAACTTCCTTCATTTCGACTATGTGTTTATATCAAAAACGGTCTAATCTTCGCAATGCTACATGGCACACCACATTTACCGGTGGAATGGTGCCAAATATGCTATTACAACCTTTTACTGAATTTTTCCGTAACAGTAAGTCAAACTGGATTTCAAACCTCAGCATCCCAAATTACAATGACAGTTTCCAACACAGTACATGAGACCACATCTGGAGTGCTGTGTACAGTTTTAGTCTCCTTATCTAAGGAAGGATATACTTGCCTTAGAGGCAGTGCAACGAAGGTTCACTAGATTGATTCCTGGGGTGAGAGGGTTGTCCTATGAGGAGAGATTGAGTAGAATGGGCATATACTCTCTGGAGTTTAGAAGAATGAGACGGGATCTCATTGAAACATATAAGATTCTGAGAGGGCCTGACAGGGTAGATGATGAGAGGCTGTTTCCCCTGGCTGGAGAGTCTAGAACTAGAGGGCATAGTTGCAGGATAAGGGGTCGGCCATTTAGGACTGAGGTAACGAGAAATTTCTTCACTCACAGGGTGATGAATCTTTGAAATTCTCTACCCCAGAGGGCTGTGGATGCTCAGTTCTTGAGTATATTCAAGACTGAGATCGATATATCTTAGGACTCTAAGGGAATTAAGGGATATGGGGATCGGGCGGGAAATTGGAGTTGAGGTTGAAGATCAGCCAAGATCTGATTGAATGGCAGAGCAGGCTCGATGGGCCATATGGCCTACTCCTGCTCCTATTTCTTATGTTCTTACATTACTTCTGCCACTCCTTAGAACAGGCTGAATCCCTTATTGAGCAAGCTCAGTCAAACCAGACAACAGTGACAGTCAGGTTATTACTGCGGTGAAGGCGCAGACAATTAATTGTCTCTGTCAGTCCAATTGTCTCTGGAATGCACTGCATGAAAGGGTGGTGGAAGCAGACTCAATAATAACTTTCAAAAGGCAAGTGGATAAATACTTGAAGGGGAAAAATTTGCAGGGGTATGGGGAAAGGGCAGGGGACTGAGACTAATGGTCTAGCTCTTTCAAAGAGCCAACACAGGCACGATGGGGCGAATGACCTCCTTCTGTGATGTATCATTCTATGATTCAATGATAACTGATGGAAGGAAGGACCTGTTGCATTATGGGATCATTCCCCAATTATTTCAATAGAAAATTAATTTGATTATTTATATTTCATTCCCCTTAAATTAAGAACACAGCTCCCTTCATGAGTTAATGAGTAAATGTGCTGCCTGCTGTGGTACCGTGCCATACAACAACAGCTTGCATTTATATAATGCCTTTAACACAGCAAAACGTCCCAAGGCGCTTATACAAAGAGGATCACACGTTCAGCCTCCAGTCTGACAACCTCCAACCACTTCCTTGCATCCCTCACCGCCCACATCCCTCTACCCCTTTCCAACCCCACTTCCTTCTGCATTCGCCCTTGGAAAAAAAACTCTCCCCCAAGTCACTACCAATTGCACTTTCAAACTCCCAACTGCCTAGCCTTTGGTGTTCCACTCAGCTGTCAATTTGCTCAACCACTCCCTCGCCTTCATTTCTGGTGCCTTTGTCACCAGCAAAACCTTTAATCTTTCACATCCCGGTTGGTCCCCCAATATGGCCCCCATCTTCTCAAGTGCAAGGGACTCAGAGTTGCCCGTATCTGGCGCACAACTGGTTTAGCCATTCATCGCCAGATGTGGTAGACCACATAAAGAACGATCAAGCCTCACTACCCTCTGCCAAAACTACCTATATTCCAAGATCACCCTGGAGGGCAAAGATAACCACGTATTCTGTTCCCCGCTACCAACCCCTCTCCCCGCACCCTCTACCTTCACCTGCAACACAAGTGCAAGGAGCTCATGGAACTCTTTGTCGCTAAGGTTGAGACCATCCTTTTGGCTGCCCACCAACCAGCCCCAGGTTCCACCTGCCTTAGCCCTAAATCTCTCTCTAGTTTCTCTCATCTCCCCACATACCCTCTCAAGCTAATAAGAACATAAGAAATAGGAGCAGGAGTAGGCCATACGGCCTCTCGAGCCCGCTCCACCATTCAATAAGATCATGGCTGATCTTCTACCTCAACTCCACTTTCCTGCCCTATCCCCATATCCCTTGATTCTTGTCGATGTGCCCCACCTTCTGCTCCCTTGACCCCATTCCCACTATACTGCTGAGCGCCCAACTTCCCTTCCTAGCCCCCATGCTAGCTGACATTGTTAATGGTTTTCTCCCCTCAGGCACTGTGCCCCTCCCTTTCAAAGCCACGATCATCACTCCCCACCTCAAAAAATTTACCCTTGACCCCCCCTCTGTCCTTACAAACTACCATCTCATCTCCAACCTCCCTTTCCTCTCTTGAAGACCTTTAACATATTGTCGCCTCCCAAATCCGTGCCCATCTTTCCTACAACTCCCTGTTTGAATCTCTCCAATTAAGTTTCCAGCCGTTCCACAGCACTGAGACACATTTGATTTCCTGTGCATGAGATTGTAACAAGAGTCCAGATCTCCATCTCCATCACTCTTGAGCGGGCCATCAAAAAGGGACACAGCGGCAACAAATCTTCCAATGCCACTGAAGTATATCCCAATAAGCTAAACTGAACTCCCAATCTTAGGGTGGGGGCTAAAGCGGCCGGGACAAGTGCCAGTCCTGCAGACATGCAACCTTCATACGTCCACGACCTAGCACAGCACTGAGAGCAGCTGCGGATAAAGTACTGCATCTCAGACCAAATCTATCTTCCCATCTTTAGAAGAAAACATTAGCAGCAGACGAGGAGGAAAAATACACCAAATACAACAATGTCATAAAAACACCATATGGTTGCCAAAGGTGATACTAAGATTAATATTAAATGTACAAAATCCATTGAATATCTTTCTCAGTGTAATACCGAGCCATATAGAGCAGGATAGTCCCAGGTTGGATCCCTGGTCCAAGCTGAATTAGCCATCTCAGTCAGGGTGACATTCAGGGCACTTCAATTGATCTCATGTCCCCAGGATAGAGGGGACAAAAACCCCACACTAGTCAGTGCCCCATGCTTGGGTTTTCTGCTTCTGTGCTCGCCAGCCTGCAATTTTATTCTCCACTAAAATGGATGGAAGGAAAATCATTGTCTGACAAACTTACAAGTGGAAAAACCCAGCCATTGATATCAAAAGGGAAGAAAACTTTCCTTGAATCTTTAAGCCTATATTTAATTGTTGGTAATAAAATTCATGTTATTGATTTTGAGAACTGTGATCAACTAATACAAAAATATTTTCATGCAACAGGAATATTTTCATTCAGAGCTAGTCGCAATCTAATTGCACTAACATGGACTCACGGAGTAAGCATTAAACCAAGGCCATGTGCGCCTTATCTAAGTGATCCCACAGCACCGTCAACGAAGAGCAGAGTTTTCTCTTGGTTACCTGGCTCCATTCCTCCTACAACCAACATCGCCAAAACCACTGTTCATTGGTCATTTAACTCATTGTTGTTTGTAGGATCTTAGTTGTGTGCAAAATGGGTGCTCTGTTTGCGTACATAACAGGGAGGGAGGGTTAGGGAAAGGGAGAGGATTCACAGCAAAGCTAAATGCTGTCCTCGTATCACCATCTACATCCATACATTTTAAGCATAGGGCACTGACTAGTGTGGGGTTTTTGACCCCTCTATCCTGGGGACATGAGATCAATTGAAGTGCCCTGAATGTCACCCTGACTGAGATGGCTCATTAAGCTTGGACCAGGGATCCAACCTGGGACTATCCTACTCTATATGGCTCAGTATTACACTGAGAAAGATATTCAATGGATTTTGTACATTTACTATTAATCTTAGTATCACCTTTGGCAACCATATGGTGTTGGGAATGAACTAAATTCCTCAATTTATTCTATGAAGATAAAGAGAAATGCTCACATTTGCATGTTACCAGACCACATCTCTCAAAAATGTCTAAAAGCGCTTCACACACAATGAACTGCGTGGAAGTGCAGTGACTGTTACGTTGGCAAACTCGGCAGCCATTTCTCACAGAGCAAGATTCAATAAATGGCACTAAGATGAATGTGTAGTGAATCCATTTTTGGTGGTAGTGAATGAAGGAGAAATGTTGGCCAGGACACCAGGAAAACTTCATAATGCTTCTTCGAATAGTGCCATGGGATTTTTAACACCCACTTGAACCCTTGTCCCAGGCAGATGGGGCCTTGATTAAACACCCTATCCAAAATATGGCACCTCCAACCTCGCAGCACTCCCTCATTTTTGCACTGCTGTGTGAGCCTAGGTTAAGTGCTCAAATCCTGGATCTTAAATACACCATGCACATTAATAGACATGAATTTTCCTGAGAATTATAGAGCGCACATTCACCTCTAACTGACTTTTAACCACCTCCTTCCCTTTGACAGTACTCTGCATTTCTCACAAGGACTTGCTGCGTAAAATGAACTATGAATTTGTCTCTTTTTCTCCCCCTTTTATTGAAGATCAAAGAGGTTTTTTTGCAAGCAACGCAATTCTGAATGGGATGCAAAGCA